>NC_141695.1:560493296-561767796 GCF_964263255.1 Lissotriton vulgaris
TAACACATTTCACAATCTTTGCTTTATAGATTGAGAAACACTGTTTCCTTTACTGATAAGTACATGCAGTTTGAAACACTTAATTTTATTACACAACCTGCAACACTTGCTGATACCGCTCTACATTCTAACGTCTACTTCACAAGAACTATATTTAAAAATCTACACCTCTACAAACAGCTGTTCACTCAGTAAACCTTTGTATAGAGTAGGTTTACCAACATAACTTTAAACCAAAACATGGGGTCACTGTTCTTGAGAAAGGAGAGGAGACGTTCATCTAGAGAGTAGAAAGGGAAGTCAATATGACTTTTACTTGTTGCACTCACACATCCGAAGGGATGTCATGCTTCATCATAGGGCGGTTGCTTCTCTTCGTGCAGGTCCTGCAATGCTCTATAGGTCCTCATAAAGGTTGCTCCTACGTAGAACTTTTGAGTATAAGCCGCATGATGAGTGTGGGGTAGTGCTCATGCAGTGGTGGGTGGGTCTAAAATTGACTAGAAATCTGTGCTACATACATTTAATGAATGGATTCCTCTGTAATGAGGAAAAAAACAGTTCTGGCTGCTTAAGGGTTATAATGGCCCAAAGTAGCTATGACATGAATGTGTGTAAGTGAAATTTTATACTGATTAGGTTGACATGTTTGGCGCCTTTGATGGTCTCAGGAGAAGATCCCTTGTGCTACTTCGGGAACAAAGAAAGAAAGTTTGTTTTGCCATGGCCTCCAGAAAATAAAGTAGTGCCACCAATTTGATTCTTGTAGTGAGCCAATCTCAAAGGATGGGTAGGTGCAGCTACATGTGCATTTCACCACTACCATGGTGACAAAAAGCACCCCCTTGTATGACCCAAGCGGACTACCTCTAAGGTCATTGAGATTGGATCACATCTCCAGTCAGACCTCTCTCTCACATGATGGATGAGCATTATAGGGTGCATGGGGAGTGATAGAACTCTCCTGTCAGACTTCTCTCTCAGATAATGACTGTGCATAGTCGTGTGTGTGCATGGACTGGCCACTCCTTTGAAACCCCTCTCTCAGATGACGGTATATATAGAAGGGTGTGGAGAGCAACTGGCCTCCCTTTTCTGACCTTTATCTCACATAATGGATGAGCATAGTTGGGTGTATAGGGAGGGACAGACTTCTCCTGTCAGACATGTTTTCAGAAGAATAGTATGCATAGTAGGGTGAGGGAAGGAACTGGCCTCTCCTTTTTAACCTCATTCAGAAGACGGATGTGCTTAAAAGGTGTGTGTGGAGGGACTGACCTGTCCTGTCCTGTCAGAGCTCTTTCTCAGATGACTGGTGGACAAAGTAGAGTGTAAGGATGGATGGCCTCACGTTTCAAAGCTCTCTCTCAGATGACGGGTATGCGCAGTTGGGTGTATAATTGGACTTGCCTCTCCTTTCAGACCTCTATCTCAAGTGACTCATGTGCATAGCAGGGTGTGTGGATAGACTGACCTCTCCTTTCAGACCTCTCTCTCACATGATGGGTTTGGTTAATAGAGTGTTGGGAGAAACTGGCCTCTCCTTTAAGACATCTCTCAAATGACAGGTGTGATTAGTAATGAGTGGAGAGGAACTGCACTCTCCTTTCAGACCCCTCTTTAAAATGACAGAAATGCATAGTAAGATGGGGGCTGGACAGACCTCTCCTGTTGGACTTCTTTCTCAAATGACGGCTGTACATAGTAGGGTGTATGGGGAGCGACAGACCTCTCCCGTAAATGTAAATTGTAAATTGATACTTTTATAGCGCACTACTCACCCGCAAGGGTCTCACGGCGCTTGTACGAATACTGCTGTGGAACCCATCCTGGCTTTCCCTGTGAGGCGTCCACTCCTGGGCACCCCCAAGGTGGAGGCCAGGCATTCTTAGCATTGTGGGGGCCGTTGTGAAGATTAAGCAAGCTATTGCCCAGAGTTGCAGAGTGGGACTCCATGATTGGAATAGGCACTGAGGTGAGAATTATCAGGTCCGTGGAATTTTTGAGCCCAAGACCCCCGAGGCGGGGAATTGAACCCTGGTTCCAGGCTAAACCTCTGCATCAGGGTCTGCCGCTCTAACCATTGAGCCACACTTCTCCACTCCCGTCAGACTTCTTTCTCAGAAGAAGGCTCTGCATAGTAGAGTGAGGGAAGGGAATGGCCTTGTCTTTGAGACCTTTCTCTAAGATGACATCTGTGTATAGTAGTGTGTGTGAATAGACTGACCTCTCCTTTCATGCTCCTCTTTCAGATGACAGATGTATAATAGGGTATGGAGAGGGACTGGCATCTCCTTTCAAACATCTCTCTCAGATGGCAAGTGTACATAGAAGGGTGTTGGAAGGTACTGGCTTCTCCTTTTAGACCTCTCTTTCAGATGACGGATGTGTATAGTAGTGTGTGTGGAGGGACTGGTCTCTCCTTTAAGTCCTCTTTCTCAGATGACAAGTGTATGTAGTACAGTGAAAGGATGACTGGTCTCCTTTCAGACCTCTTTCTCAGAAGACAGGTGTGTGTGTTAAAGTGTGAGGATGATTAGTTTCCCCTTTCAGACCTCTCGCTCAGATGACAGGTATGTGTAGTAGGGTGTATAGATGGGCTGGCCTCTCCTTGGAGTATGGAGGAAAGCCTAAAATTCCTTAGAGAGAGATAAATACTAATTATGCATCTCTCAATAAAATAAAGCTTGTCCTCGAAGTAAAAGCAGCATTCTTCACCAAACAAATATGAACGACATTAATACCTCTAAGGTGCTGGTTTAGTCAGTCACTAAATAATCAGCTCCAGTAACTCATACATCTATAGAAGGGAATCAGACCTACTGTGACTCTCTGGAAAGATTCTTCCAACAGACAGTACAACTTCTCTTCAATGAATGTACTGCTAGTGGGTCTCAGAGCCAAAATATTCATGAGGACAATGCAGTACCTATAGACAAACCAACCTTTACTGAGTTTGCTTCAGTAACAGTGGAGCAAGTCATTCAGGCATTCACCAAATAAAAATCAGGTTCTCAATTGGACACTTGTCCACCTAATATTTTGCATCTGGTTGCATAAGTGGTAGCAGCTGTTCTAAAATGTTTAACACCATGTTCAGTTCTGGAGTATCCCCTAAACAGTGGAAGGTGGTTTCAGTACTCCCACTGCTAAAGAAACCGAAATTGAACGAACAGGATCAAAATAACTATTGTCCAATTTCAAAATTCCTTTGTCCAGCAAAACTGGTTGAGAAAGTTATGAACTCTCAACTGACAGCTTTTGTGGAAAACCATGCTCTTCTGTTTGACACACACTGCAGCTTCTGTAAAGGTTTAATACATAGTCAGCCTTGACGGTGGCCCAGAAGAGATCAGAGCCTCATTGAACAAGGGGGGCAAGCCACCCTTGTCCGAATATAGCTCTCTGCAGCATTTGACTTGGTCAATCATACCTTTTTGATTGACCAGTTTTGGAAATTCAGGGGAATTCAGGGAACAGCCATTTACCTTCTGAGATCATTTATGACTATGCATTCATTCGGTCTTCTTCAAATATTTTACCTCTGAACCATTTACGTTGCCCTGTTGAGTCCCCCAGGGCTCATCTTTAAGCCCTAAATTGTTCAACCTTTATGCTACCCCCTCAGGAACACTTATTAGATGATTTGGGTTGTTATTAGTTAAATATGCCGATGATATCCAGATCATGGTCTCCTTATCAAACAAAGGCCCTGATATGAGTAAAATTGTCAACAGTGCAGTAGACTCTTGGATGGACCAAAATTGCCTAAAACTCAATTCCTCTATTACGGAAGTCATCTTTGTTCTGTGATAATTTTACCTTTTGTTCCCCCAAATGGTGGCCTGAGGAACGAGGCCCCTTTTCAAATCTAGTTCAGAAGGCTAAAAAACTCAGGGACATGCTTGATGACCATCTGATATAAAAAGAGAAGATAAACAAAGTTCACTCCAGGGCCCATTCTCACTCTTAGGATTAAAAAGCAATTGGGCAATGTCTACCCATTGTCATGCTTAAAACCAATTTTATTGTACAAGTGCTATCCAGGATAGACTACTGCAATGGGCCCTACCACAATTTTCCCAAAAAATACTTGAAAAAAATTGTGAATTCAGCAAAATGCAGTAGTGCGATTCTTGATGAAGGTTCCTAGATTTAGGATGGCGGGCAGACTTTAGTCCGCCTCCACCTAGCCGTGCTGGGACTGGCCGCCAGCGGTATGGCGGTCCCGCACCGCAATTAGGATGCGATCACCCCCGTGGCAGTCGCATTCCACATCATTGCCAAAGAGGCATGTTGTGCATTGCTCGGTGCCTGCCACCTTGGGCATGGCAATGCTATGGTACCCCCAAGTGCAGCCCCCACCCCGAGGGCCCGCAACAGGCCCCCAAAGCATTCCCCCGCCAGCCTTTCCATGGTGGAAATTTGAACCCTGCATCATAATATGGATGGCCATATCAAGCCCTAGCTCCGCCCGGCCGGCATTTGTGACGATTGCTGACCGGCATAAAAGCTGCGGATGAAATTTCCATCCAGCGCTGTACCCCGCCATGATAATGTGGTGGGGGTAAATGCAGTTGGGATTACGGGTGGATTGGCACTGTTCAACCTACCGGTGGAGATCCACCTGCCGTTGTAATTACCCCCTACATCACAAAAAAAACACAATCTGTTGGCCAAAATCTAGCTTCCTGCTAAATTTGGTGCAATTCTGCTCTGCAGTTTTTGCTGTAACCTGTCTAAAGAAGCCTATGGAAAATGCATTTGAGATTTTATGTTGTAGGACCCCCTTTTATTCAGATCCCTCTTTGACGGATCACCCTGAACCATTCCAGGAAGGAGATGAGGTGGATGAAACTTGTTTCACCAAACCGGATGGAATTTATTAGCAAACCAAAAAACCTGACTTAACTATAACTACCTAGAGGCTACTCCTATAATGTAATATATACATATATATATGTATATCGACTGGATTCTTGAAACAAAATGAATGCCATATGAATTTAAAGCACTTTAGCATTCACACTTTGTTGCTGGTAAGAGTATGTTGCTCCAGGATGAGAATTTGCTAAGTAGAGAATAATACAAGTGGACAAGGGTGTATCAGACATACTTTGAGGTATTATGCTGTGTGGATCCAGGGTTTTGCAATTAAACTTTTTCATTTGCATATTTTGTCACTTAAACTTTTCCACAGTCCAAATTTCACAAGCCCAAAGTGCAGCAGGTGCAGTAATCTGACAATGCAATATTATAACAACAAGGGAACCCTCTAGGTAGTTAAGGACCTAAGGTATCAATTCTTTGAAGCAACAATGGTCCTTAGCGTAACAAGTATTGAAAAGAGCAAAAATTATTTATAGACAACAATGTGTGCTATAAGAAAGGAAGTGTCCAGCCAGGCACTTGGATTAATCAACATACAAAAATTTTAGAAGGATATTCGTGAACAAATATACAGTGGGATACAGTCGTATTTTTGCTCTTTTCAATACTTGTTACGTTAAGGACCATTGTTATTTCAAATCAGCAATCTGACAATGCAGCCTATCTTTGTGCAGTGACAAGGGCAGAAGTGAAGTCCTTTTTTGGTTCATTCTTCAAATCCAAAATGATCTGAGGGGAGGGTACCAGACATGCAATATTTATCCCAGGAAAGGGACCTGAGGGTACCATCATGGTAACTAGCCAATGCACTACTAGGTCCCATATGGTAACATGTCCTGCAATGTGTGTCATATGGCTATCCCATAGTGCACTCTCAAAATGTTGGGACCCCTCTCTGGTTGTCAGGAGCTTAGTAGCCCATCCCAGAGGTGTGACTCCCTAAGGGTCACACGCTCACAGGAAAACTGGGTTGGAGACACGTTTTCCCTTGTTGTCTTTGCCTCCAAATTGTGTGTATGAACAAAAGGCAGCCTGCTCAGGAGTGGTATTAGCAAAAGCACAAGAAAAGGTGACTTCCCCTTTGAAGCCTGCCTTTTAGGCTACCACCCTGAGTGGCCTTCCTAGAAGAGGAGGTTTGCAGCGTGGTTTAAAAAGGGGCGTGGCCTCGGAGCACCTCTCTGCAAGGCAGCACTGTGGCGCTTACTGGAGGTACCTGGCAGGCTAGTTGGCCCCCAGGGACCCTCAGGATTCAAGGGAACTTAATCCCACAACTTACAACGCACAAAGGGGCGCGATTGCACAATGGTGAGGCAGGGGGCTGGACAAATATAGCAAATTAGCAATCCTTCAGTGTGGGACTTACTGGAGGTAATAAAAAGGGTAGTTGGCCCCCAAGGTTGACATTGGGGGCTAACTACTCCTCCTGTTACCTCCAGTAAAACTCACACAGTGTGACTGCTAAGAGGTGTTAAGAGGCCACGCTCACCTTTTTCCACCACTCTGCAAACACGACTGGTATGTTATAGTTAGAAATTAGCATTTAAAAAACCTTAGAAATTCACTGAAAAACCATAGGTTTCAGGGACTTTTAGTTAGAAATTAGCATTTAAAAGCCTTTTGAAATTCACTGAATAAACCATAGGTTTTAGGGACGTTATAGTTAGAAATTAGCTTTTGAAAAACCTTAGAAATTCACTGAAAAAAACATAGGTTTCAGGGGC
The DNA here is from genome assembly GCF_964263255.1 of Lissotriton vulgaris. Classification (NCBI taxonomy): domain Eukaryota; kingdom Metazoa; phylum Chordata; class Amphibia; order Caudata; family Salamandridae; genus Lissotriton; species Lissotriton vulgaris. The sequence continues at coordinate 560,499,908 of NC_141695.1, forward strand.
ATTATACCTAGCTGGACATTTCACTTGTACAAACCATTGAAATTCCCCCGTTATAGTTTATTCAGCTAACTATAACTCGCGCCCCCCAATTCACTACTGATGACGTCACATATTACGACTCTGCAAACACAACTGGTATGTTATAGTTAGAAATTAGCATTTAAAAAACCTTAGAAATTGACTGAAAAAACCATAGGTTTTCGGGACTTTTAGTTTGAAATTAGCATTTAAAAACCCTTTGAAATTCACTGAATAAACCATAGGTTTCAGGGACGTTATAGTTAGTTTTGGCTGTTATAGTTAGTAGAGCTAACTATAACTCGTGCTCCCGCAATGCACTGCTGATAACGTTACATATTACATCACTCATGACATGCTCAGTGACATTACTGATGACATCAATGATGATGACATCTCAAATTACATCACTGGCAACATCAATAATGACATCATCCACATGATCATCTGATGCACCTCCTCACACCCTAATAAAACCTTTCATACACCCACTTTAAAATACAGACAACTAATATCGAAACCATAGACACACCAATAGCAGTTAGTACATACCCGTTCACTGATTCCTAGGTCTACACACACACATCCACCCAGTCACTCATACCAGTCATTCATCAATACAGCCACTGAATTATCTACTCATACACCCATATAGACGCTCACACACTGCCACTCAACCAAAGAGTTACTCAAAACCTAGTCAGCCATGCAAATATTTAATTACACTGCTATTTACTCACCTATATAGTTATACACACACCACGTCACTTATTCATACAGATACGTACTGTCTTCAATGATTACTGATATAAGCACATACTTATCCTTTCAGCCACTGTAACAATCACTCATTGTCACATATACTCACTTATATACTCCAACACTTACAAATACTGCCTTTTACATATGTAGTTACATACACATATACCACTAAGACATCCATTTACTCACCAACACAGCTATATGTACACTCACTCACCAATACACTCCCTAACACACACACTCATAAACACATACACCAAGTGAACCACCCACTCACACATCCATGCAGAAGTCACACACCCGCCCACCCACACAGACACTCAGGCGCCTATACAGGTTCTCAGACAATCAATCATTCTTCACTATACATTGGCATAAATAGATATAACATTATTGAACTTTTAGAAACACTCAGTCACTTGATGACGTCATCCACATGACAATCTGGCATACCTCCTCACACCCTAATATACCCATTGATACACACACTCTAAAATACAGACTACTACTTTTGCAACCATAGACACACCAATACCAGTTACTACATACCCATTCACTAATTCCTGAGTCCACACACACATCCACTCATTCACACATACAGTCAGTCATATATGCAGTCACTCATCAATACAGAACTACCATATACACTCATACACCTATACATACACTCACACACCACCACTCATCCATAGAGTTACTCACACACCTAGTCAGTCATGCAAAGAAAGTATTACACACCCATTTACTTGCCTATACAGTCATACACACACCACCACACTTATTTATACATATACTAACACATACTTACTCTCTTAAACAATCACTCATAGAAACACACATTCATCCATACAGCTATACTTGAAATCACTCACTCTCACATATAGTTAGTCATATTCTCCAACTCTCACATATACTGCTTTAAAACATATGTAGTTATCCACACATGCACCACTGAGACATCCATTCACTCACCAACACATCTATACACACACTCAACCACCCATACAGCCCTTCACAGATATACTCTTGAACTGATATACCCAGAGAATCACCCTGTCACGTATTAATGCACTGAGTCATACCCCCCGCCCACCCAGACAGACACTCAGGCACCCATACAGATACTCAGACAACCAATAATAATAATAATACTGAGTTTTGTAAAGCGCGAGCGGCTACCTTCATAGGAAGTGTCCCAGCACTCGGTGGGCAGTAAAGGGCAGAGTAGGAAAAAAGATCTATTGCCTGAAAAGCCAGGTTTTCAGCAATCTCCTAAAACTGGGTTCAGAGGAGGCCTGTTGTAATTCGGGCGGCAAGGTGTTCCACGAAAGTGCCGTACTTACGGAGAAAGTTCTGCCTCCCAATCGAGCCCTTTTCACTCGACGGACACATAGATGAACCTGGCAGTTAGATCAAAGGAGTCTAGCCTGGGAGTATCTAGGCAGGCGTGTTTTTAGATAGTTCAGGCAGGTACCGTGTAGGGCTCTATAAGCCAAAGTAAGAGCCTTAAATTTTATCCAGCTAGCCACCGGTAACCAGTGTAGCATGCGTAGGTGCGGAGAAATGTGATGTTTAAAAGGAACATGCCTCAGCAATCTCACAGTCGAATTTTGGACGGTCTGCAGCCTCTGTATTAGAAATTTCGGGAGTCTTAAATAGAGACCATTGGCATAATCAACCTGGAGGTAACCATGGCGTGAATAACCGTCTTCCGGCAACCCTCCAGGAGTAGTTGAAGAAATCTCCGTAGGTTCCTAAGTTTTCTTAGGCAGCCTCCAGCCACTTGCTGTATGTGGGGGCGAAAGATAGGCCATCATCCCATGTGACCCCCAGGTTTTTTGCCTTAGAGCTAGAGAGCGGTGCTGGACCCATCTCGGCCGGCCACCAGAGCTCGGGGGGAGGGTGGTCACCTTTCCCAAAGAAGATAACCTCTGTTTTTCCCGCGTTTAATTTCAGTTTGTTGGTATTCATTCAGCAAGCCACATCGCAAAGGCAGCCCTTGAAATTAGCAAAGGCAGCCTCCGACACTTCAGAGTAGGGAAAAACCAATTGGGTGTCTTCGGCGTAGGAAATTGCAGTGACCCCCCTGTTGGCAATCAGCGTGAATAGCGGAGCCAGATAAATATTAAAAAGCAACGGGCTGAGAGCCGACCCCTGTAGAACCCCGCAGTACAGTCTCCTGGATTTAGACAAGAAGGCGCCCAGGGCCACCGTCTGAGACCTGTCCGACAGATACGAATGGAGCCAGCCCAGTGCCTGCTCCTGGAGGATGATCTCTGCCAAGCGTTGTACCAGCCTGACGTGGTCTACCCTATCAAAGGCGGCTGATAGATCGAGGAGCACCAGCATCGCCGATGCTCCCGAATCCAACGGCCACCTAACTGACTCGGCAACCTCGATCAGAGCGGTCTCGGTGCTAAAGACGGCTCTAAAGCCTGACTGAGTTTCATGGAGCACATTGTTGTCCTCCGTGAAGTTGTTAAGCTGCCGCTGAATTAGTTTTTCTAACATTTTTCCCGGAGCCGCCAGTAATGAGATGGGGCGAAGGTTGCTCAGATTCTCAGGAGCACCATTCAATAACCCATACAGACAATCATGTAGCTACTCACCAACCCATGCAGCCATTTATACATCAATAGACAGACTGATACAGACATTTACACCGTTTATTCACTAATCCATACATTCAGTAAGATACGTTTAATTAGTCACCTATACAATCAGTCTCGCACCTGTTAAACCATCCATTCAAACACTTATACACGCACTCATTCTTCAATACACCTTGGCAAATATATATATTGGTTGAGTGAACAAGGACACAGCCCCGTGTCTGAAACGCGTCTTGAGGCATGCACCGTTCCAGCATCGAAAAATGAATAAAATTGAAATCTGGCACCAGTGCGAGGAGGCACTTGGGAAAAGTGTAATGTATGTATATATATATATATATAACACCTCATAAAAAGTATCCCGTATGGGGAATTTATAAGGATGCGCAGAATCTGTAGTCTTGAGTCTGATCTGAATATCTGCCAGGAAGAGGCAATTCAGAGATTTGTAAAACGTGGTTATACTATGGATAATCTTCTTATGGCTAGAGAAAAAGCTAACAGAGCCAGTATTGATGTTGTTAGAGAAGAAGGTTCGGAGATTGTCAGTGAAGATGTAGAGAATGCCCCTAAACATGACATCAATACGGTCAGCTTAATTACCACCTTTAATACTGAGGAGAGAAAAATCAGGGGCATCCTAAAGAAACATTGGCCTATTCTCCACACCGATATTAATCTGTCTCCTCTATTGCCCACTGAACCCTCCATCATATTTAGGAGAGGACCCTCGATGAGAGATTATTTGGTAAGAACCAGCCCAGAAGTGAGCAATAACATAGTCAGAATTTCCAATAAGAAGGGTTTTCACAAATGCATTTCATGCAGAGCGTGCAAGTTCGGGGTAAACACGGAGGAATTTCAATCCCCTTTCAATCCCATGCCTACACCCATTAAAGAGCTGTATACATGCCGTACAGACCACGCTGTATATGTTTTGGAGTGTACATGCAAACTTAAATATGTGGGAAGCACCAAGTTACAGGTGTTTAACCGCATTTTGCAACATCTAAGGGCAATAGTGAACTCCGACCCCAATTATCCTGTTGCCCGGCATTTCGAACTTTTACACGCTAAAAACATGAACCATCATACCTACTTTGTTATTGAATCCGTCCCTAAAAACATCCGGGGAGGGGATCATGAAAAGATTCTGCGACAATTAGAGAGCAAGTATATTGTCCTCTTAAATACCAGAATACCCAATGGGCTTAACAGGGGGGAAGATTTACAAGTTTTCCTGTAAATATACCTTTGAATCAACCCCTCTTGTTGTAAACTTGATTGGAGCAACCACTGTCAGTAATCTTTGTTTTCCCGCTGTAACTTGTGGAATCTATTCTTTGATTGTTAGCCCAATTTTCAGTAGATACTGTATAAATTGTAATAAGCTTTGCAAACTTATCTGATTTATTCACAATGGTCTTGGGCGTTTAAACTTTATTTAGTCACTATGGCTATAGTGAACTTTGAGCATCAGCAGTAATGCCTATTTGTTTTTAACTGTGGAGGGTTTCACAACACTAGCGCAGGTACATGGTGTTCATGACATCTTCGTGTCATGATTTATTGCTTTCATAGCATATATGTACTCACTGCGAAATCTTTATGCACTTCGGGCACTTGAGCACTTCTTTTCCTTGATAACATAAATGGAGGTCATGTATTATGTTTTTTGGACATGCTATGATGATATTTTGCACATATGTGTTGACTGTCATAATATATTAAATGAATTCTATTCTCTCATTTGGCATTAATGTATATACTTTGTAAATACGGTTATCAGATATTGCACTAGCACTTTATTCTATTTTCATGATATTGTAATGTCCATTTGAGTATTTGTATTTTGTACATATGTGCATAGCGATAGTATTTTTTCTATGTCCTTGACCCCCTTGACATACTGTTATCATTTCTACCTCTATGTTTGACACAGTATTTAAAGACCCCCATTGGTAATTTGAGGCCATGTGATCAAGGCCGTTTTGTGACGGCCGAAACGCGTCATGCCGATGGCGAGGAAAAAATAAAGCCACATCTTAAATAATCTACTTTTGGTGTTTCGTGATCTGTTCCACGGCGGTGTGAGGAGACGCATTGCAGGACCCTTTGTTTTGATATATATATATATATATATATATATATATATATATATATATATATATATATATATATTACCTACTGGCGGTCGCAAGGTGGTAGTTATAGTTAGGACCTTGTTTCTATTCAAAAAGCATTTCTTCTTTTCACAATAACTTTGGCGCCGGTTGATGAATCTTCGTGAAATCTTCAAAAATAGTGGGGCACTCCGGTCAGCTCCTATAGTGGAAGTTTTGGGGTGATTCGGAAAGCGGGGGCCGAGAAAAAAGGGGGGTACCAAAACATATTTTCGCCATGTTAATTTGCATGGAAACTTTAGACACAGTTACAGCCCGAACTGCTGAATGGAATTACACAAAAGTTTGCATAAAGGTAGCCCTTGGTTGAGAAAGAGACCTTTTTTTAAATGGTTTAAATCCGTTCAGTAGTTCCTGATAAATTCTAAAAATAGTGGTCAGAAAATCAATTTCCCATAGGAAACTTTATACACGGTTACAGCCGAAACTGCTGAACGGAATTACAACAAATTTGGCACAAATGTAGCCCTTGGCTCAGAAAGAGACCTTTTTTAAATGGTGTAAATCAGTTCAGTAGTTGCTGAGAAAATCAAAAAATAAAAATTTCTCTATTTAGAGACACGGAGGATCCGAGAACCCTCCCGACCACTAGCTTTTTTCTACTTGGCTGTCAACACTCCAAACCAGGAAGTGTTGGCAGCTATCTTGTGCATCGGTAATTGAAGCACAAGAAAACATAGAAACAAAGGCGTAAAACAAGATAAGGGGGCAGGGTAGGAACACCTTGACTCCTAGGCCTGCTCAGGGGGTCCCACAAGGACCCCCAGGGCCAAAAAAAGCATTTTGTTAAAATAAAAATAAACAAAACAAAGCGCTTCATTATTATTTAGTCCCCCAGGCGGGTCAGGTCCTAGGACAGAGAAAAGAAAGTGTGGGGGGGGGGGAAACCCCCCCACTGCCCCGGAGACCACCACCTCCCCAAGGCTTGATTAATTAGTTGCAGGGAGGCATGCAGCCCCCCATAGCCCCAAGGACTGCCACCTCCCGGGGCTTCTATTTGAATGGGAGGGGGACCTCCAAGGCCCTCCAAGCCCTCAGGACCGCCACCCCCGGGGCTATTATTGTTTAATTTGCAGGGGCACATGGCCCACCACTGCCCGTATGGGGGGCTTGAGCCATCCCAAATGCCCCGGGGACCACCACCTCCCCGGGGCACTAATATACAAATTTGATGGACCCCGAGCCCCGGGGACCACCACCTCTCCAGGGCTGTGCATGTGATGTGAGAGGGGCTACATGGCCATCCTCCTTCAGCCTGTGATGGTCCTGGGGACCGCCACCCCTCAGGGCCAGCACTAATATTCAAATTTGGGGTCAGTGACGGAACCCGAGCCCCGGGGAATACCACCTCCCCAGGGCTTCTATTTGAAAGGGAGGCGGGCCTCCAAGGCCCGCTAAGCCCTGGGGACTGCCACCCCCATGGCTTTTATTGTTTAATTTGCGGGGAAACATGGTCCCCCTCTACCCAGGGACTGCCACCACTGGGGCTTTAAAAAAGAAATACCTGTATGGGGGGGCTTGAGCCCCTCCAAATGCCCCGGGGACCACCACGGCCCAGGGAACTAATATTCAAATTTGATGGACCCCGAGCCCCGGGGACCACCACCTTCCCATGGCTGTGCATGTGATGGGAGGGGGGCCGCACAGCCCCCCTCCTGGAGCCTGTAATGGTCCTGGGACTAACACCCCTCAGGGCCGGCTCCTGCGGTGTCCCTGGGTGCCGACCCCAGGTACACTGCTGTTTGCAGGGCGGCTCCTGCCCTGTCTTGGGGCATGCCAGCAGCTCCCCATGTGGAAAAGCAATGCAGGTTCCTGCAGGATGCGGGGAGCTGGCAGGGACCGTGGGGGCATTGGGGTTCCCACGACGGTCCCCAAAGGAGAGGGCCAGCCCCGAGGGGTGGTGTCCCTGTGGCCAGAAGTGGCCCGGGAGGGGGGGTCCTGTGTATTATAAAAAAAACAATGAAAAGGCAGGCCCCGGGGATGGGGTCTCCCCCAAAAAATAAAAGGATTGTCAGGCCCTGGGGGATGGGGTCCCCGGGGCAAGAAGTGGCCTAGGAGGGGGATCACGCAGCCCCCATCCATCAGAAATATTTTTTTGTTTTTTAAAAAGAGGCACAGCCATGGGTGATGGGGCCCCCAGGGCTCATCACAGAGGCCTCAGGAGGAGGGCCACACAGCCCCCTCCTAGATTGAAAAAATACAACATATTATGGCCATGGCCCAGGGATGAAGTTCCTGGGCCTGAAATTGGCCTTGGGAGGGGGGCCATGCAACACCATCCCATCTATTTTTTCTTTTTTTAAAAGGGGCAAGGCCCTGGGGGATGGGGTCCCCAGGGCTTAAAAAAAGGAAAGAGGAGGGGGATCACAGAGCCCACTTCAAAAAATGTTTTTTTTTAAAGTCATATCTCAGCTAGGCCCGCCCCCTCCCTGCAGCACTCAGCAAATGTGTTTTAAGTTGGGGAAATAATTCCCCTTGAATACTGAGGGTCCCTGGGGCCAAATAGGCCACCAGGTACCTCCCGTATACGCCAGGGAGCTGCGTTGCAGGGATTTTGTATTTTAGAGTGTGTATATCAAAGGTTATATTAGGGTGAAAGGAGGTCTGTCACTCTATCACAAGGATGATCTCATCAGTTATGTCATTTGAGATGTCATCAGTGATGTCAGGAGTGATGTCACTGACCATGTTATGAGTGATGTAATATGTGACGTCATCAGCGGTGCATTGAGGGGGAGCAAGTTATATTTAGCTGAACTAACTATAAAGGGAGAATTTCTATGGTTTGTACGAGTGAAATGTCCAACTAACTATAACGCCCCTGAAACCTATGTTTTTTCAGTGAATTTCTAAGGTTTTTTAAATGCTCATCCCCAGGCATACTTAGTCTTTATTATTAGGCTCAAACCTGATCCCCAACTCCCTTTGATGATGCCAACCTAATAGATTAGAACCTTCCTTTACAATATACACTTTTCCACATATAGATCTTCCCATGAAATCTATACACATCTCGACCATCCCCACAAGAGGAATTGATTCTCTAGCATAACATGTGATATGTCAGGCTCTAAGACATTGAGACTAGTAACAGGTCATTTATATCATCTAGATTAATCAAGGTAAATTGGGAACATGAATCAGCATAAACAACCTGGGTTTTTTTATTCAAGACTTATGTTGTCTGGGAGAAATCGTACAAGTGTCACTATCAAATTTTTTTCACTTGAAATATATACTTAGGAGAGTGTTCCCCTCCACTGCAAACTACTTTCACCTGATTGCTCTCCCCTTCCTTGCACACTCTATTTCATTTTATACATGTTACATTGCGGGCAGTGCAATGAACCTTGTTCGCAAGGTGGTTGCTGCTGCCGCACCTGAAACATTTCAAACCTTCAGTTGTGCTAACTGGTTTATCAGACTTAACTTCTCTGGGTCTGATCTTAAGAATCTCACTGTCATTGCTGTCATTCTGTGCACTTTTGGTGTTGAGAACACTACTGACTAGTTCTTTGGGTGGATTCATTTCCAGAATGCACTTTGCAGTGTGCTCTATTGATTGTGCTATAATAATAGCTGCTTTTAGGGTAGGCTTTTTTGGACAGAAGTTTTTCTTTTATACATCTATTGTGAGTGCACCTGACTAGCTGATCCCAAATAAGGGAGTCATTCAGCTCGCCAAGCTTGCATAATTGTGTTAGACCTCTGAGTGCAGCTAGTAGTTGGTGACCGATTCTTGTTTACCCTGGACTCGAGTAAAAAACGTATGCCGCTCTAGGACAATGTTTACCTTGTCACCAAAGTGATCTTAAATACATCCTTATCATCCTCATTCTCTTCTAACTTGGGTTCGGGTAGGGTATCGTAAATGTTCCTACCTTAAACACCTACGTTGTGTAAAAGGACATGTTGTTTACGGACAGCTGAAAACTTTTCCCCCCCTATGGCAATAAGGTAAGAATCAAACAAATTAATCCAATCCTTCCAATGGATTTCTGGATCTCCAATTTCATTGAGAAAGGAGGGTGGTGGACTCATGGATGATGCAGCCATGGAATGTAAAAAGAAGCAACTATACAGATAATTTACACTCAATATGATAGATACTGTAATTACACAAGTACACTGGTAATGCACTCTAAATGTCAAATGTCAAATGTCAAAAGCTTTTATATAGCGCAACAATTCACCAAAAAGGTCTCAGGGCGCTTTAAAATAAAGATATTTCTCACTGACCGTAAGATAGTAGAATCCCCAACTCAGACTAGTGACATCCAGTTAATGGGAAAAGAGGGAAGGGAAGATTACAACATTTCCCTCTTTGGTTCAGCTGCTGTGGTTAAAGTTTCAGGGCGATCCATAAAATGAGGGCAGAGTAAAAAGGGGGGCCCAAAGCGCTTTTCTCCCATGTTATATCTATAGGAAGTTTTTCATTTTTTGGATATGACTATCCCCTAAACCCCTAAACTGAATTCCACCCTGTTTGGCAGTAGGCTGGCTATTGATCCGGAAAGTGTGCTTTTTCTAATTTGGTGTAAATCCTTTGAGTAGTTTTTTAGATATTTAGTTAAAAAAATATAGACATCTGGGGACGCGAGTCCTTGCAGTAGATTTGTGTATCCTATTAAAATGTGATTGACTACCAACGCTTCAACCAGGAAGATTTGGCAGCCATCTTGGGACTCAGCTTGAAGCCGAATCGCACAGATAACATTTTTCACAAAGAAAAGGGAGCAGGGTAGGAATACCCGCTCATGATTAAAACCTTTTATTTAATAGAATTTTGCACGTGGGTAGTAGTGTGCTAGGAGGCCCATTTGCAAAGTCGTGGAGAAAGGGGGCGAGGCCTCTAAAGACCTCTCAACAATCGTGCTGTGTGAGACTTACTGGAGGTAACAGGAGGAGCTATTGGCCCCCCAAGGACATATTAAGCGACAACTACCCCTCCTGTTACCTTCAGTAAGTACCACCCCATCGGATTAATGAGAGGTCTTTGTGAGATGTAGTCAGTGATGCCACTGACCATGTAATGAGTGATGTAATATGTGAGGTCATAACAAATTATTTGCTGGGGCATAATTTATAGTTAGCTCAGGAAACTATATCTGTTGAATTTCAATGTTTTTGTATGAGTGAAAAACAATGTCCTAACTATGACGTCCAATTAAACGTTGTTTTCTTTCAGTGAATATCTATGATTTTTTAACTACTAGGTGCATTTGCAGAGTAGTGGAGAAAGGGGACTGAACCTTCAATCAGCTCTCAGGAATCCTATTGCAATGGAAAAACTCAACTGTAATTTAAGTCTTCTAGATAGGGGGCCTTGTCTTACCATCAACAGGAAGCGGCATGAACCAGGGAGGCCTCGATATAATGGCGCTGATCCTGTGACAGAGTTGCAACCTGCACACTGGGATGGATGCTTCAGCGATACCCTCAGAGAAAAAAAACATCTTCCAAAAACAGTGAGGCATTGCCACTTGTGCAATGCAGTAGACCTGCATTTGTGGTACATCTGCAGCAATATGCATTCAAACTAACAAGGCGTACATCTGCATGCAAGCCTGTTTTTGTACCTCTGTTGTAATGGCTACATGTCTACCTGTACATCTATCTTTTACATGTTGGCAGTGAATATGTGACACTGCCTGTTTCGGAGTTCTGTTGCAGCAGCTGTTCCAACCTAATTTACTCTTTTAAATTAAAAAATTGATTGAAACCAGAGCAGAGAAGAAAACAATACCAAACTGCAGGTGTGAGGAGTAAGACAAGCCGCCAGCCCGGCAGTGGGAGGAAACCGGGCAACTCAAGAGGCAGTCAGCGATCTAGCGGCACGGGGATGAGGACGGAAGTACCCGCAGCGTCATCGGTGGGAGCCCGACAAAGAGAGAGAGATCCAGAAGGAAAGAACACCAATGGTGGATGGAGCGGAGTGGAGAAAGCCAACACAAGGAGAAGGGAGCAGATTTACTGAGGAGCTGGAGGCAGAAGGAGACGGCAGGCACAGAAGCAGAAGATATAGCGAGCGAACCCAGCCGCCAAGAGAAGAGAGAGAACTTCCGGGTCCCTACACCACGGCCCAGAGAACGGGTCGTGGCACAAGGTGTGCACCTTTGGGTGGAGCATTTTGGTGGGGGTGGTGGGAAGGTGCGGGGACTAAGACACGGTGTAATGCTTACAGCTGTAACCAGGCCAACCTTCACTGCTCACCTTGTCTCCTTCCCACACGACTCCTGGCAGCAAGGGTACAAAAGCAAAGAGCTTGACACTAAATCTTGTTTATCCTTTGTCTTTTCCCCTCCCTTTTACCTCTGAGTGCCCTGAAAAGACGTAACAGGAATGGCCAGACCAGGATCAAGCCCTGAGAAGCCTGAGAGGACGTCCAAAAAGAACCCCTCCTAAAAGACTCTAATACATTTAATTTTAATTATACCTGAATTAAAAGACCATTATTTTTGTTTGGTTCAAAAGACAATACGGACCTTATGGGACTGAGATATAAAAGAGCACAGAAATCGTTGTGACATAAAAGAATAAAATCCTGAAATCCCTGTATTATACATGCGTGGTATATTCTTCTGCTACCCGTGTCCCCATTCTGCCTACAAAGTGGTGTCGGAAGTGAGATATCACACCTATACCTGCTTGGCGCATCATGACTCAACCCATGCCTGTTGGAGATGTCATAGCCCAATTAGCTATGGGGCAGAGGCACCTACAGCTGGTCCTGGAAACAACAGATCCAGAGAGCACAAATGGACCGAGAAGCCCTGCAAGGGCCCTTAGAAACCAGGCCGACTTGATCACTACTAACCAGCAGGTACAGAACACAGAAATCTTGAGCCTCACGGACGCCATTGTAAATACCCGAGTTCGCCCTAATGTCCCCAGCACAGTACTTCAAAAATTCCAATAGAGGACGATCCGGATTATTATTTTTTTATTTCAAAAGGGTGGCCACTACAGCAGCCGGGCCACAAGAAAGGTGGAGTCAGTACATTGCCCCGCTCCTATCAGGTGAGCTACAAGCTGCTTATCAAGAAGCAAATCCTGCAGGTACCACAGCCTATGAGGATGTCAAAAAGGCCATCATCGAGAGGTTGGGATGCGACCAAGAACATTACAGGAATCTGTTCCAAAAAGAGAAATGGGGAGCGGGAGACAACCCCTGAGCTCTGTCCTATCGGATCAGAGACCTTGGGAATAGATGGTTGACACCCCATACCTCATCGGTAGACAAAGTAGTAGAGAAGGTATATCTGGAACAGTTCTTGGAGGCCCTTCCCCCAGTTCACGGTCATGGGTGAAGCAACACCCCAACCTCTCCTCTGCATCAGCGGTAGAAATAGCGTGTGCTACCTCAGACAGTGGATCAATGACTGCACCAACACCTTCGCCCTGATCAAGAAACCCTCCAACAATCATACCAACAAGAAAGCAATGCTGTTTCACTGAAGACCTCTGGGCCTCCAAGCAAACCTGCCGAAAGCTGGAGAAGATCTGGCTCCGTGAACGAACATCGGACAGCCACGCCGCCCACAAGAATGCCACCCACAGACACCATCGCCTCACCAGATCCGCCAAAAGGGCCTCCTTCAAAGACCGCCTAGACAACAACGCGCAAAACAGCAAAGAGCTCTTCAGCATCATGAAGGAACTCTCCAACCCCAGCTCCAACACCAATGACGTCCCACCCTCGCAAAACCTGTGCGACTCGCTGGCCAGCATCTTCCACCGCAAGATCACAGACATCCACGACAGTTTCAATGCCACGACTGCCCGACAACCACTGAGACCTCCTCCCCTACGACCACCATCCGCACCAACCGCCTACTCTACTGGACCATTACTGGAATGGGGTAACCCAATGCGGTTCACGGACCTGGGTAGTCAATGATATCAACAAACAATGGTCCAAACCGAATTAATTTTAGATCAACAAACAAAGTATACACAGTTGATTACTTTAGTGAGCTTTTTGAATTGAACTGCTCTGTTGAATCAATCAGTGATGCTTCTCCCAGCACCAAACACAAACTACCTGACACAAAACCCAAAAAATTGTTTGAAAAAAGGGGGGGGGGGAGTTTAATAAATTACTCCATTTCAGCTTATTGTTTATATACATTTATACATGTATACATTTTTAATACTAACGGTAAAAAGAAGAGCAATCTGCTTCTAAAAGAGTGCAAGAAAAAGAAAAGGGCGGGGTAGTGATTGTGAAGAAAGGGTGTAAGCCTCAAGAAAAATTGTGACAAAAAAGAGAAAAATTTAAACAATTCAGATGTATAGAAGCTGTTTAAAAGATTCAGCTTGTTTAGCAAATGACCTCAGTTGATTATCACTGTTTTCACATTTATACAGTCATAAATCACATGTATAATGTTTTTGTTGAGGGGTGGTCCAATTTGCATATAAAGAAGCGTTGACGTTTCAACCCGTATTTTGGTACAAGGGCAAGTGGGGGCCTCGACCTGCGGGTCTTCCTCAGGACAGATGTAGCACAACCTTTGAACCGTAGAGTTCTCAGAGTGTAACCTAGGGTAAATTGAGGTAGTGGTCAGGAGTTTTTTTATATATATAGGAACTTAATTTTAATTTTAATTTTAAATGTTCCCAGATTGTATGTATCGCTTACCCACAGATTACTAATGGGTGGCCTCCGTCCTCCTGCTCCGGGATGCACGTAATGGATGGGTGACCGTAGTTAAACACCTGTAATCAATAAGGTGCAAACTGTCTATTAAAAGCACATTATTATGAAAAGCATTTTAAGTTGCTGGAGAAACCTAATGAGCAACTTACCCAACAGGGGTGGGGCGGCGTCTGTCTCAGATATTCCCAATTATTAAAAGTGCAGACACAATTCACGAAAGACGTCCCGGGACACTACAAAGGAACAACAAGGGGGCAGTGGAATGAGTGTGTGACCCCCGAGGTAACCTGATGGAGTGAGATGAACAATCCGTCAGCTGTATTGCATACCTTGAGTGTTCAACCGGGCATCGCGCAGAGTTTGCTTTGTTGGAAACCTTCCGGTTTGGGCGTTATTTTTGAATTCCCATTCCGTTTCAAGTGTAAACACTGGATGCTGTAATGGGAAATACCACGGAGTGTTACAAAATGGGGGGAGGAAGCCTGCTTAGTTTAACAAGGTATAAACTATTGGGGTTTATCGGCTTACCTTTCCTCATAGCGTTACCGCCGCTACACCGAACCGCTGTGTCGGATCCAGGCGTGACGTGGTGGCGTCATTAGAACGTATAAGAAGTTCTAGCTGAAAACGACGAAAGACTGCCAAATGATTTCAGAAGAGATTACCAATTTAAGATTTTTGGCAAATTAATAACAATTATCTAAAAGTTATCATTCCACCAAAAATTGTGGGTAATTGTAATAAACCATTACATTTAAAGGCCAGAAGGTAATTATGATGGCCGGACACAGCAATATGCAGGAACCCTCGAATTCAGAATGAGACACTGAACCGGAACGAGTGTAAGCTAGGTGTTACCAATCGATGTACATTAGCTGTTATTCAATATCGACACCTGTTTGCTTATTTCCTCATATTCATTGAGGCCCTGTTTGATTGTGTCGAATAGGTGTATGTAGCGACACTCCCGAACACTCAAGATGTGGCTAAAGTCTCCTCCTCTGGGGTTTGGTGTCACCTTTTCAAGGACACACCATGTCAGACTGTCTGGGGCATGGTCAAATCTCGGAAAATGCTCCACCAGGGGGGCCCCTTGGGTCTTACATTTGATACGGCTCATGTGCTGTAATATACGGCATTTTACTTTCTGAATAGTTTGTCCAATATATACAAAACCATACGGGCATGTGATGGCATAAATAACTCCAGAGGAATTACAATTCCTATGTTCCCGCAACGTATGTGTGTGGTTGTTATGTTTAAATTCTTTGATTTCCTGAGTGAGCGGGCATGCCTTGCAGTTGCCGCATTTTACATGGCCTTTTATGGGGGGAATACCCCACAATACAGTTTGACTGGGTGGAATTACTGTCGGTAAAAGGGCCCTTACCACATAGTCCCTTATATTTTTAGCCTTCTTAAAGGCATGCAAGGGCAGGGGGGCATTTCCAATCTCGTCTGATATCATGTGCCTATGTTGGTTTATTATCTTTTTGATCTTATTGCTCTTGGTAGAGTATGTGGTTACACATACAAGTTTCTCATCATTTGCTTTTTTGTTCGTTGTTTGTAGAAGGTGTTCTCTATGATTATGCCAGGCTCGTTTACGCGCCTGTTTTAAGAGCCTGATAGGATATCCTCTATCATGGAGTCGTGTTAAAAGTCCTGCTGATTCGTTGAAAAAATCTTCCTTTTTAGAACAATTCCTCCGCAACCTCAGGAATTGGCCAAAGGGAAGGTTATCCCTAAGGTTGCGGGGGTGGTGGCTGGTGTAGCGGAGCAAGGTGTTACGCTCACTACTTCTTCGATACAGACCAGTGTATAAAACTCCAGATTCTGTATTGATAGTGATGTCCAAAAAATTTATTTTCGACTTATCAAATTCTAAAGTAAATTTGATGTCTTCCGAAACTGTATTGAGCCACTCATGGAAGGAGATGAGTTGGTCTGTATTTCCATTCCATATGATCAAGACGTCGTCTATATAGCGACGCCATAACCCAATGCAGTTGTAAAAGGGGTTGGTTGCATTGAGGACGTGCTCTTGTTCAAAGGCATCCATAAAAATTATGGCTAAATTAGGGGCAAAGCTCGCCCCCATAGCTACTCCCTTTGTCTGGACATAAAATTTGCCCAAAAAAAGAGAAATAATTTTTAGTCATTGCCAAAGTCAAAAGTTCAATAATGAACTCAGTTGGTACAAAATTGGGTGCGGGCGTGAGTTCAACACTGTCTCAATTACAGTCAAAGCTTCATTCTGTGGGATGTTAGTGTACAATGATTGAATATCCATTGTAGCTAAAAGATTCTCATTTGGATCATGAACCCGACCATCTAACAACAGGATTGTTTGCATGGTATCTTTCAAATATGTGGCAGTATTTTCAGCAAGGGGTTTCAAAAAAGTGTCGATATACTTGCACAAGGGCTCGAGCAGCGAGCCGCAACCCGAAATTATCGGTCTTCTCGGCGGGTCCTGCATTCTTTTGTGGACTTTTGGGAGGGTATAAATTGTCGGCATCCTCGGATGTTTATTGTTGAGATAATCAAACTCGTGTTTGTTAATGAAACCTGACTCCAGGCCTCGCGTTGTTATGGAGTTGATTCTCTTTGCAAGTTCATTTGTGGGATCACTTCTAAGTTTGACATAGTTCCCTTCAACACTCAGTTGGTCCAGTATTTCTTTTGTGTAATCATCATAATTCTGGACCACAATTGCTCCGCCCTTATCGGCTGGTTTTATAACAATATTGGTATTGTCTTGGAGGGTACTCAATGCCTTGCGTTCTGCTTTAGTGATATTATATTTTACATATTGTCTCTCTGATAGTGTCTTTTCTACATCTCGTAATACCAATTGTTCATATGCCAGAATTTTTGATGGCATTTGGTGAGCAGGGGGATTGAACTTCGAAGGTGGCCTAAGGCCACTGCCTGAAAAAATCTGATTGTGTGGAACCTTTTGAAAGAAATGTTTGAGTCTTATCTTTCTAAAAAATTGGTGTAACTAGACCTTGAGGTTAAAGGAGTTTGGCATGGCAGTTGGAACAAAAGAAAGGCCCTTCTCCAGGACACTTTGTTCATCCTGATGCAATTGGTAATTTGAAAGGTTAATTACTGGATTGTCAGGTTTATACATTACCATCTGTAATGTTGTCTCCTGGTTTGTATGTCTCCATGGGACGTCTGTTGGAATTGTGTCTGCCTCCTGCCCCTCCCTCTGCCTCTGTTCCAAGTAGGGGCGAGCTTTGCCCCTAATTTAGCCATAATTTTTATGGATGCCTTTGAACAAGAGCACGTCCTCAATGCAACCAACCCCTTTTACAACTGCATTGGGTTATGGCGTCGCTATATAGACGACGTCTTGATCATATGGAATGGAAATACAGACCAACTCATCTCCTTCCATGAGTAGCTCAATACAGTTTCGGAAGACATCAAATTTACTTTAGAATTTGATAAGTCGAAAATTAATTTTTTGGACATCACTATCAATACAGAATCGGGAGTTTTATACACTGGTCTGTATCGAAAAAGTAGTGAGCGTAACACCTTGCTCCGCTACACCAGCCACCACCCCCGCAACCTTAGGGATAACCTTCCCTTTGGCCAATTCCTGAGGTTGCGGAGGAATTGTTCTAAAAAGGAAGATTTTTTCAACGAATCAGCAGGACTTTTAACAAGACTCCATGATAGAGGATAGCCTATCAGGCTCTTAAAACAGGCGCGTAAACGAGCCTGGCATAATCATAGAGAACACCTTCTAGAAACAACGAACCAAAAAGCAAATGATGAGAATCTCTTATGTGTAACCACATACTCTACCAAGAGCAATAAGATCAAAAAGATAATAAACCAACATTGGCACATGACATCAGACGAGATTGGAAATGCCCCCCTGCCCTTGCATGCCTTTAAGAAGGCTAAAAATATAAGGGACTATGTGGTAAGGGCCCTTTTACCGACAGTAGTTCCACCCAGTCAAACTGTATTGTGGGGTATTTCCCCCATAAAAGGCCATGTAAAATGCGGCAACTGCAAGGCATGCCCGCTCACTCAGGAAATCAAAGAATTTAAACATAACAACCACACACATACGTTGCGGGAACATAGCAATTGTAATTCCTCTGGAGTTATTCATGCCATCACATGCCCGTGTGGTTTTGTATATATTGGACAAACTATCCAGAAAGTAAAATGCCGTATATTACAGCACATGAGCCGTATCAAATGTAAGACCCAAGGGGCACCCCTGGTGGAGCATTTTTCGAGATTTTACCATGCCCCAGACAGTCTGACATGGTGTGTCCTTGAAAAGGTGACACCAAACCCCAGAGGAGGAGACTTTAGCCACATCTTGAGTGTTCGGGAGTGTCGCTACATACACCTATTCGACACAATCAAACAGGGCCTCAATGAATATGAGGAAATAAACAAACAGGTGTCGATATTGAATAACAGCTAATGTACATCGATTGGTAACACCTAGCTTACAGTCGCTCCGGTTCAGTGTCTCATTCTGAATTCGAGGGTTCCTGCATATTGATGTGTCCGGCCATCATAATTACCTTCTGGCCTTTAAATGTAATGGTTTATTACAATTACCCAATTTTTGGTGAAATGATAACTTTTAGATAATTGTTATTAATTTGCCAAAAATCTTAAGTTGGTAATCTCTTCTGAAATCATTTGGCAGTCTTTCGTCGTTTTCAGCTAGAACGTCTTATACGTTCTAATGACGCCACCACGTCACGCCTGGATCCGACACAGCGGTTCGGTGTAGCGGCGGTAACGCTACGAGGAAAGGTAAGCCGATAAACCCCAATAGTTTATACCTTGTTAAACTAAGCAGGCTTCCTCCCCCCTTTTTGTAACACTCCGTGGTATTTCCCATTACAGCATCCAGTGTTTACACTTGAAACGGAATGGGAATTCAAAAATAACGCCCGAACCGGAAGGTTTCCAACAAAGCAAACTCTGCGCGATGCCCGGTTGAACACGCAAGGTATGCAATACAGCTGACGGATTGTTCATCTCACTCCATCAGGTTACCTCGGGGGTCACACACTCATTCCACTGCCCCCTTGTTGTTCCTTTGTAGTGTCCCGGGACGTCTTTCGTGAATTGTGTCTGCACTTTTAATAATTGGGAATATCTGAGACAGACACCGCCCCACCCCTGTTGGGTAAGTTGCTCATTAGGTTTCTCCAGCAACTTAAAATTCTTTTCATAATAATGTGCTTTTAATAGACCGTTTGCACCTTATTGATTACAGGTGTTTAACTACGGTCACCCATCCATTACGTCCATCCCGGAGCAGGAGGACGGAGGCCACCCATTAGTAATCTGTGGGTAAGCGATACATACAATCTGGGAACATTTAAAATTAAAATTAAGTTCCTATATATATAAAAAAAACTCCTGACCACTACCTCAATTTACCCTAGGTTACACCCTGAGAACTCTACGGTTCAAAGGTTGTGCTACATCTGTCCTGAGGAAGACCCGCAGGTCGAGGCCCCAACTTGCCCTTGTACCAAAAGACGGGTCGAAACGTTGACGCTTCTTTATATGCAAATTGGACCACCCCTCAACAAAAACATTATACATGTGATTTATGACTGTATAAATGTGAAAACAGTGATAATCACCTGTGGTCATTTGCTAAACAAGCTGAATCTTTTAAACAGCTTCAATACATCTGAATTGTTTAAATTTTTCTCTTTTTTGTCACAATTTTTCTTGAGGCTTACACCCTTTCTTCACAATCATTACCCCACCTTTTTCTTTTTCTTGCACTCTTTTAGAAGCAGATTGCTCTTCTTTTTACCGTTAGTATTAAAAACGTATAAATGTATACATGTATATAAACAATAAGCTGAAATGGAGTAATTTATTAAACCCCCCCCCCCCTTTTTTCAAATAATTTTTTGGGTTTTGTGTCAGGTAGTTTGTGTTTGGTGCTGGGAGAAGCATCACTGATTGATTCAACAGAGCAGTTCAATTCAAAAAGCTCACTAAAGTAATCAACTGTGTATACTTTGTTGATCTAAAATTAATTCGGTTTGGACCATTGTTTGTTGATATCATGCTCTACTGGACCAACATCAACGATGATGACACCTTTAAAATCATGAACACCATCCACTCCGGATCTCCGTCAGATCCATGCCCACACCACATCTTCAGCAAAGCCAGCACATCCATCGCACCCCATCTCCAAAGGTTTATCAACACCTACTTCGAGACAGCAACCTTCCCGGAGAGCTGGAAGCACGCTGAGATTAACGCCTTACTCAAGAAACCCAAGGCGGACCCCAAGGACCTCAAGAACCTCCGGCCCATCTCCCTGCTTTCGTTCCCGGCAAAGGTCATCGAGAAGACCGTCAACGAACAACTGACCCGCTACCTTGAGGAGAACAACATCCTGGACCTTTCCCAGTCTGGGTTCCGCAGCAACCACATCACCGAGACTGCCCTCATCGCCGCCACCGATGACATCAAGTCCCTGCTGGACAACGGAGAAACGGCGGCCCTCATCCTCCTGGACCTGCCAGCCACCTTCAACACGGTCTGTCACCACACACTACGAACACGCCTCCACAACGCTGGGATCCAAGAGAAGGGCCTGGACTGGACCACCTCCTTCCTCTCCGGCAGAACACAGAGCGTCCGCCTTCCCCCTTCCGCTCCGAAGCCACCGAGCTCATCTGCGGCGTATCCCAGGGCTCATCCCTCAGCCCAACTCTGTTTAACATCTACATGGCACTTCTCGCCCACGTCACCCATCGGCAAGACCTCAACATTCTCTCCTACGACGATGACACTCAGCTCTCCCTCACCAAGGACCCCCACACCGCCAAAACCAACCTTCATGAAGGAATGAAGGCCATTGCTGAATCGATGAGGAACTGACGAACGAAGCTGAACTTGGACAAGACGTAGGTCCTCATCCTCGGATCCAGCCCTTCGGCCTGGGACTACTCCTGGTGGTTGACCGCATTGGGAACCGCTCCAACACCCACCAACCACTCACGCAACCAAGGGGTCATCCTCGACTCCACCCTCTCCATGACTAAACAGGTCAACGCCGTCTCCTCCTCCTGCTTCAACACCCTCTGCATGCTCTGTAGGATCTACAAGTGGGTGGATCCCCACTGAAACGAGAAGAAGAGTCACCCAGGCCCTTATCAGCAGTAGATTGGACTATGGAAACACCCTCTACG
Source organism: Lissotriton vulgaris (assembly GCF_964263255.1). Classification (NCBI taxonomy): domain Eukaryota; kingdom Metazoa; phylum Chordata; class Amphibia; order Caudata; family Salamandridae; genus Lissotriton; species Lissotriton vulgaris. Next base: position 560,521,371 of record NC_141695.1, read on the forward strand.
CAGGAGCCTCGGCCAAACTCATGAGGCAGCTCCAAAGCATCCAGAACGCCTCTGCACGCCTGATCCTCGACATCCCTCGCCACAGCCACATCACATTCCGTCCATCATCTTGTGTGTTTTGCTGTTCACCCTCTGTGGGAAGGGTATGCCCAGACATGGGTCCCGTGCTCACTACGCCACTGGAGTCAAGCTATCCTGGCTGAAGATGGCTGATAGCCAGAAAGCGTTCCTAGGATGCTTGATTCTGGTTCAGGGAAGACATTGCTTGGCAGTTCGGGCTGGACTGTTCCCATTAGGTACAGGGTCAAGACTTATTTGCATATGGCCATGCCTGAACTGGAGTGGCTTGGTGAGCAAAATAACGATGGATTAAACCCAGATCTGTGACTGGGGGTGAATGTTTTGCCATTGTGCAACATTCCGTCCATCATCTTGTGTGTTTTGCTGTTCACCCTATGTGGGAAGAGTATACCCAGACGTGGGTCCCGTGCTGCCTACGCCACTGGAGTCACGCTATCCTGACTGAAGACGGCTGATAGCCAGAAACCGGTCCTAGGATGCTTAATTTCGGTCCAGGGAAGACATAGCTTGGCAGTTTGGGCTGGACTGTTCCCATGAGGCACAGGGTTAAGACTGATTTGCTTATGGCCATGTCTGAACTGTGGTGGCTTGGTGAGCAAAATAACAATGGATTAAACCCAGATATGTGGCTTGGGGTGAATGTTTTGCCTTTGTGCAACATTCCGTCCATCATCTTGTGTGTTTTGCGGTTCACCCTATGTCGGAAGAGTATGCCCAGACGTGGGTCTCGTGCTCACTACGCCACTGGAGTCAAGCTATCCTGGCTGAAGACAGCTGATAGCCAGAAACCGGTCCTAGGATGCATGATTCCAGGCCAGGGAAGACATGGCTTGGCAGTTCCGGCTGGACTGTTCCCATGAGGCAAAGGCTCAAGACTGATTTGCATATGGCCATGTCTGAACTGGGGTGGCTTGCTGAGCAAAATAACAATGGATTAAACCAGGATCTGTGACTGGGGGTGAATGTTTTGCCATTGTGCAACATTCTATCCATCATCTTGTGTGTTTTGCTATAGCGAGCAAACCCCGCGGCCCAGAGAAGAGGGAGAACACCCTAGTTCCCTAAGCCACGGCCCAGAGCACGGGTCGTGGCACAAGGAGACTACCTTTGGGTGGAGCATTTTGGTGCGGGTGGTGGGAAGGTGCGGGGACCTAAGACACGGTGTAATACTTAGAGCTGTAAGCAGGCCAACCTTCACTGCTCACCTGGTCCCCTTTCCACACGACGCCTGGTGGTGGTGGCACCTAGTGTACAAAAGCAAAGAGCTTGACACTAAATCTTGTTTATCCTTTATCTTTTCTCCTCGCTTTTACCTCTGACCTGGAAAGACGTGACAGGAACAGCCCAGATCAGGATCAAGCCCTGAGAAGCCAGAGAGGACGGCCAGGAAGAACCCCTCCTAAAAGTCTCCTAATCCATTTTATTTGAATTATACCATTTAGACCATTATTTTTGTTTGGTTTAAAGGAAAATACAGACCTTATGGAACTGAGATATAAAAGAACCCGAAAATCCTTGTCACATAAAAGATTTAAACCCCTGAAATCCCTGTATTATACGCATGTGGTGTATTCTTCTGCTGCCTGTGTCCCCGTTTCGCCTACAGCAGGTTTCTTAAAAGCTGCATAAAACTGTTTGACAACTGGATACATACAGCAATTTGACAGTGAACCCCTGCAGCAACTAGCACCTAACCCGCTATCCCCAAAGTAATCAAAGAGGGAAATATCCCAAATGTATGTGCACACAGTGTTTTCTTCATCTGCATACAGAAAAGGAGAATCCCGATGGACACACGCCTACATCACATATTATGGTGTTGAGTTGACGGTCTGTCTGTCTTAGGCCACCTTAATTGTGTGTGACCCAGTGTATTAATGACTATTGATGCCCTGCTTACTATTTGCAATTGTTATTAGAACATAGCGGTTTACAACAGTTTTATAGTGACTCCTCTGTTCTGTTCCCAGTTACATTGACACTCAGACTACTTGCAGTTTGTCTTAGATACAACGGCGTCTTATGTATGATGAGTCCGCATATGCCCTGAAGAAGTCCATTGTACTGGACGAAACAAGTAGGCTGGTCCACTCTACATGTTGCATGTCACGCTAAAAGCAATTGTGATCTATAATAAAAAGGAAGATTTGGAGAATACAACTCTGGACACAGACCTTGTACTTTGTTTAATTGGTTGTGTGGTGGTGCACCGATTGCTCCTTATGTTTAACACTGTCTCACAACTGACTTCACTGTAAGTTACTTGCCCCTAACAATCAACAAAGACCATTTTTAACAAAATGCTTCTAGTGATATAAGAATATACTTGTGTTCACTATTAACAACAGTTCTTTCTTGGACTAATTATAAGGGATTTGTTTAACTGGTAATACTGCTTTTTTGGACTAGTAAAACAGAGATTACCTAGCCCTGGAGTCATTACCAAGCGTGGCCTGTACTTGGTATAATGTGCCTGATTGGCCTGTAGATGTTATAATGTGTTTAATGCGCCTGAATCCTCAAGTCCATTAAATGTCACAAGTGTATGCGAGAGCCCCTGCTGTGACCAGGTGTCTGCCTGTACATTCCACCAATTCACAGATGTGAATAATTGCTGCGTCCTGCGGGGATTCTGGGTCCGATTTATGAATAACTGGCATTGCTTAATGAAGCAGTAACCCAGTCAGCTCTAGCCTTGCATACAGCCACCCATGTCCAAAGAGGCAGGCTCAAACTGACAATGGGATGGAAAAACTAACAGAAACTGAGATAAAATGTACTCTTTTTGCCTACAAAATGAGAGAGGCAAGAGTTTGTTTTTCTGTCTGCAGGCCGCTAAGAGAATGAGTCATCTAAAATTATACATTTTTTACTGCCGGTTATCTGCTCTGCCAGGTAGGCTCCCGTCCAAGCACTGCAGACCATCCAGAATGTAAACAACGGGTCCTTGAGAAACAAGCAGCCTGAACTAAGCAGCCTAGACTGCTTCCGGTTAACTTAACTGGGTTAACTGGCCGTAGTGATAAGGATGATCAGAAAACAGCTTACCACTGTATACCAGACCTCAATAGTAGATATTCACCAAAGATACCACATCTACGTCTCTCTGTTTAGTGCATAGCTAGGATCCCAAAATTGTAGTCCTACGTCTATGATTTGCGTACATTTCTTCCATTCTGGAATTAAACAAATAGCCTGTTTCTGCTAGCAAATACACATTTATATGTATCCAGTAAATCTCTGGAAGTAAAAAGTTTTAGGATAACCAACAAGTTACCATTTATGGCCCCAATTCACAAAAGTTTAGCGTCAGGTTAGCATTACTTTTTGAACCCTAATCCGAAACTAAACTTTTTTGGAGATTAACAAACCAACGCTATTTGTTATTAGCCTTGGTTTGTTTGGGAAAGTCACGCAAAGCAATGCGAAATGCTGCTTTGAATTACTTTGCGTCAAAGGGGCTTTACATTGGTGGGACATGGGCATTCCCATGCAACCGCCCATGCTTTTTTATGCTATCTACTAACAGGAGTAGACAGGGTTTAGCACCAAAAATGAATGCCACAGGAAAGCAGATGTTAAAAGGAGAAATGTTTAATTGCATTGTGCAGCACACATACAAGGAAGGAAAAGCTTTAAGGCGTGTCTAGCTATAGTATTTTGTACAGGAAGAGTAACCTCCTTTTAAACAACCTATGGTAGACTCAGGCACGCACCCTAGCATTATGGCACTAAGGTGTGAGCCGGCACTAGAAGGAGGGGAGGAGAGAGCCATATCTTTGTGAATATGGTGCTCTCCTGCTCTCTCCCTGTCACGCAGCGCAGAGGTTTTGGCAGCTGCGCTGCATTCTGTGACACCTTTCAGAATCTAGGCCTACCAATCCTAGGGTAAAGAAAGACCAATATGCCTTGCAAAATAAATGCAGTTGTCTACAGCAGACACACAACTCACTGACGTACTGTGCCAGGATTGTAATTTGTTATGTTATGTTATGTTATGTTATGTTATGTTAGTGCTATTTGTATTGCGCGCGGCTGCTCCAGCGAAGGAGCGTCCCGGCGCACCGACAAGGTGGCAAACACAACACAACTGGGGAACAGAAATAATTATTAAGAAATTGGGGAGTGAAGGATTTAACAAAGCTCAGAAAATAAATGAGTTTTAGCGGCCTTGCGGAAGGAGAGCAGGTCACCTAAGGTCCGGAGTTTCAAAGGGAGAGCGTTCCAGAGTGCGGCTGCCCGCACCTTAAAAGAGCGACCCCCCACCCGACTGAGTTTGAACCGAGGGGCTACCGCTAATTCTTGGTCTAGCGAGCGCAGAGTGCGGCCCGGGATGTAAGGGCGCAAGAGTTGGTGCAGTAAGGGAGGTGATAGTCCCTTCAGAATTTTGAAGGAAAGGCACAAAACTTTAAAGTGGATCCGCTGCCTAACGGGTAACCAATGCAAGGCTCGCAAAGATGGACCGGCCGAGCAAAACCTAGGAAGACCTACGATTGCTCTGGCCGCAGCATTTTGTACTCTTTGAAGTCGGGTTAACTCAGCCTGGTTTAATCCTATAAAAAGGGAGCTGGCATAGTCCACCCGCCCCAAAACCGTTGCTTGCACCACCAATTGACGAGTTGCGGCATCAAAGTATTTAAGGGCAGGGCGCAGATTGCGCAGGATGCCAAAGCAGCAAGCCGCCATCCTTTTGGTGTGGCCAACGAAGTTGAGGGAAGGGTCCAGCCAAACACCAAGGTTTTTGATCTCCGCAACCGGAGTGGGGGTCGGCCCCAGCTCAGAGGGCCACCAAGTATCTCCCCATAGGTCCGTCCGCTTCCCAAAGATCATCACCTCCGTTTTTTTGGCGTTTAGTTGGAGACAGTTGGACGTCATCCAACCAGCCACCGCCCTGAGTCCTTCTCTGAATCTTGGGGCATCCACCCCAGAGTCCCCGCTGATCGTGACCGCTAGCTGGGTGTCATCTGCGTACAACACCATGGTCATACCACAGAGCTTCACAACCTCAGCCAGCGGCCTCACGTAGATGTTAAACAACGTGGGGCTCAGTGAGGAACCCTGTGGGACCCCAAGAGACAGAGGATGACATTTGGACTGGTAGGGCGGGGACGCCACACAGAAGGAACGATCCCTGAGAAACGAACTGAACCACTGGTGTGCAGTGCCGATCACCCCTATCTCCTCAAGACGTTGCAGGAGAATGTCATGGGAGACCGTGTCAAAGGCGGCGCTTAGGTCTAACAAAACAAGCGCCGCCGTTTGACCTGCATCCAGAACTACCCGAAGGTGCTCGACCATAGATAACAGTGATGTCTCCGTACTGTGGCCAGCCCGAAAACCATTCTGGGTGTCCTCCAGAATGTTGGCACGCGACAGATGACCAGTGAGGGCGGTGTTGACATGCGCCTCCGCGAGTTTGGCTGGCCACGGGAGAAGCGAAATCGGGCGGTAGTTCTCCGATTTTGTAGGGTCGAGAGATGGTTTTTTCAAAATGGGCATTACTACCGCATGCTTCCATTTCAAAGGCACCTGGCCTGATGATAGCGACGTGTTGATTAAGTCGCAAACCGGGCGAGCAAAAACCTGGTCTCTGAACATAGGTGGCTTGAGCGGGTCGTCCGGCGACCCCGACTTAACTCGGAGAGCCAAGGCCGTGTAAGACTCCAAAGAGAGAGAGGGGAGAGAGTCTAGCACCACCTGATCCAACCGGATGGGAGGCCCCATACTGGTTTGTGCAGTGGAGGAGGGGAAGGCCCTATATATGGTCTGGACCTTCTCCAGGAAGAAAGCCGCCAGCGCTTCACAATGAGTATTGGAGCTGATGGAGTTACCGGCCGGCTTCCTTGCCACAAGGTCTTTAAGGGCCTTAAAGATGGTTTTAACAGGATTCCCACTATTGCGAAACTCCAGAGCGTAGTATTCAGCCCGGGTTCTACAAACCGCGCGGTGATAAGACTTGACCGCAGCCATATACAGGGTTTTTTTGCTGCTGTCATACCTCTTCCTCCAGTCTCTCTCTGCACGTCTGCAGACACTTTTCAGAGCCCTCAGATTGCCATCATACCAGGGACTGGGGGCGCGGGAGCCACACTTACTGGAAACCATCGGGATAAGGGAGTCGAGGGCCCTGGTTACCCATCCGCAGAAATGGTCATAACCAGACTCCACGTTCTCCACTGCACCCAGTGGGTCGTCAGTGAGAAGGCGGTGGAGATCTTCCGCCTTTAATTTGCTCCAGCGCCGTCTGGGCATGGCTCGCAGTGGCACCTTAAGTGGGGCTTCATTTTTGTGAGCCACAACTTACTTATGCAATTAACGAGTATAAGAACAATAAAGATATCTGCAACCATATGAATCCACTGAACTACCTTACATAAAATACACATATTTAATTACACTTTAAAAGCATTATCTGTAACTGGCACATTAACTCATTGAACTATTTTATGATTTAAAACCAGTGGTCGGAGATTATACAGAAATCTCTACAGTAAGTGCATTAACCACCTCGACTATCTTTGTAGCATTAACTTAGCTAAGAGTATGGCTCACTGAGTTGATCGTTCATTGCTGAAACATTCAGTGTCACCAGGTTGCAAGTTTATTTTTGTCAAGGCTGATGCGGCTTTCCAGACTTCCAGTTACTGATTCTGGCCACCATCCAAGTTACTGGCCATCCCATGTTTTTGACCTAGAATGAAGAATACCATGTGGGTCCCAGAATTACTCAGCAAATTACTGCATGCGATTCTATGACTCTGGAACCTTTCTGCTTGCAATTTTCCCCTGGTTTCAGAAGGTGCCAAATGTGATCTAGGAAGCAACTGTTTTTACTGGTGTTATTATGCATCTGGTTAAACTTGTAATTGAGGTGGAGGTAATGTCACAAAAACAGGTGAAATTCCCACCCTGCACAACCTAGAATGAGATCCTATGAAAGCGGTATCTGATGAAGAGACTTATTGCTAGCTTGCACTATTAAACATGGACTCTACACCCATCAATGGTAGAACCGAGAGAAGCACACCTGGGTAGGTACAACCAATTTGCAGTTCCAAAAGGACTGCAGCCATCACTTTCCAAGCCCAAAAAAGAATACAAAAAATAACATAAAAATCAATTATTGGATATTACTCACCTCAACCTTGGCAGACCCCATACACAGCCTCAGAGGCCTAGCATCTCTCAACCAACCCAGATGCTGTTACACAGCATGAGAGCAGTACCAGGATTGGCTTGAGCAGACAAACTCACCGCTCCTTAGGAGACAAGGGGTTGTGGATTTGATCTAAAACTTCTCACTAATGTGCTTTTGGAGACAGTTCTCTAGTGCATATCTCAAGCTGGCCAAAGAAAACTAGCCATCCAACCTAACAGGCGCAATTTGTGGGCCTAGGTGCAGTGTGCTCACTACCATCAGTGTACTAGTGTCAATCAATATTTGAAGCCCCATCCCCTCATAGCCACCGACTGAAACCACCTGCGGCTAAAAGCTGACTGTTGCGACTGTGTGCACAACATAACTTTGGAAGGGTTTTCTTCATAAGTTTATTTGTATAGTCACATTTAATATGGAGTCTGGCCAAAATATGAATGGGACAATGCCCCAACACCCTAAGGCAAAAACCGTCACTGTAAAAAAAGGTGTTGCAATGGGGGAAAAGGCAAAGTAGTGTAAGGGTTAAACCACCTATGTACTCATATTTCCTGCCTGTGACCAAGCTCTATGACAAACATAATGAGTAGCAGCCAACACCTGCTGTGTGCGACATTCGGCTGTGCATTTCAGGGGTTGGCTGCAGGGCCTGCAGTCCTGTTTCCAACCTGCAGTGGGGCGGCAACCAATGCTGGACAGGTAATTCAGTGGGAGCATTATTTTTATCAATTTCTGCCTCCTTACTTTCCCTGCTTCCAACTAACTTCCCTGACTCCTCCTCCTTCTTACCACGCCCTTCCCACATCACATGGACTGGGCCGGTCCTAGTGCTTGTCATATCCCACAACATTACATCTCCCCGTTCTTACACAATTTAAAAACACCCATGAGATGCCTGTCCATATCAAGCTAAACAACAGAAAAAGAAAAAATCATAGTTACAGTTCTTCAATGAGACGAACAGGGCTTCGATTAATTTGTTGCTGTCTGGGAGCCAGCTCTTGCATCCCCATCTCCCCTTCACCAGAAAACGAGGAGGGTCGATGCTCACTTCCTGTCTCCGGTGCTGTCTCTTTCAATGCACTATCAGGCACGAACAGCTGTTCTCTAACAGTGGGCGTGCATTTCTGAAAATGCAACACATTCCTTGTGATCCTTTTATCCTCTGATTCTGCTGTAACCATAGTTCCTTTTTGTTTGGTCACTAACAGTGGGCACGCATAATATCGATAGTCAGCTTTTCTTGATTATTCTTGCTGTACCAGCACCCAATATCTTTCCTGAATGGATGGTTGTGCAGCTTTCCTCCGATTGTCCACATATTCTTTCATCCTCTGCTTTTTCAGTCGGTCTCTTGCAACTAATCCTTCGTGATCAAAATCTCGATGAGTACCACTAGCTATATCTTCCCAGGCTGGTATTTTTGTGCGCACTGTGCTATCTAACATTAAGGTTTCAGGACATCGGTCTGTGGTAGAATGTGGTGTGGTTCGATATGCTTGTGACACTTCATTTAAGGCCACTTGAACATCACCCTTTGAAAGTTCTGCTTGCTGGATGGATTTTTTTAGAGTTGACATAAATCTTTCTACCATCCCATTTGCCTGCGGCCACAGGGGAGTGATCTTCTGGTGCCTAAAATTGTAATGACTGGAAAATGCAGCAAAGTGTTGTCCATTGAATGGCGGGCCATTATAGGTTTTCACCACTTTTGGTATGCCCCATGCTGCGAAGACTTCATTCGACACAGGTATGTTGATGGCAGCTTTGGTTGACGAAATGAGGTGTGCAATTGGGAACCGTGAGTACTCATCCATTATGACTAAGATGCCAGATTGCATTGGGCCAAAGAGGTCTACTGCAACATGTTGCCATATGCCGTCCGGCAGTTCTGACATTTGTAAGGGTGCAAGTTGTTCCTCTCGACTTACTAGCTGACACTGCGGGCAATCTTTTAGTGAGAGTTCAACCATTTGATCAAGCGTAGGAATCCAGACCCGCTCACACAATGCTCTCTTCATAGCTACGATCCCTCTGTGTCCTTCATGTGCCACGTTAATAACTCCTTGACGCAGCTGTTTCTGAATAATGATTTGCTTGTCTCGTAGTAACAGACCATCTGAGGTGATGGACAGTTCTTCCTTCACATGTCTGAAAGAAGACAGTTCCTGACTGTCAATTTGTTTGCTTTGTCCAGGCTCTACCAGATGTCTCCAGCTATTTATCTGAATGCGATGCTTGACATTTTGTACGGTGGTATCCTCGTTGGTGGCTTCAAGTATGGCTTCTAGAGGGACTGGTTTGGCTTGAACCACTACAAAGTGAATGTATTCCTCCGCTACTGACGGATTTGATTTGGACGTTGACCTAGGATGTCTGGACATGTAGTCCAACGGATTTGCAGCTTTTCCAGGTTTATGGACAATGGTTAAAGTATACTCTTGAAGACGGATGCTCCAACGTTCTATCAAAGATAGTTAACAAGGCTTGATGGTCCGTGATTAGCATAAAGTGCTTGCCGTAGATGAAAATGTGAAAATGTTCACAGGCCCAGACTGCCGCCAAGCTTTCCTTCTCGGGTTGAGAGTATTCTCTCTCTGTATCAGTCAGGCTCCAGTTACCATATGCTATGATGTAACGTTGATCACCCTCTCTATCATTTTGAGCGGGGATATCTCCAAGTCCTACAGGACTCGCATCCACTTTGATTTCTGTTTTTCGCATCGGGTTGAAGTAGGCAAGGTTATTGGCAGATTCAACAGAAGCTTAAATCGAGTGGAAGGCTTGTTCACATCTCGTGGTCCACTAGAATGGGTGACCTTGTTTGGTCAGCTTTCTTAGAGGGTAACTGCTAGTGGCGTAGTCCTTAAAATGACGTGCACAGCAGCTTGCCTTGCCTAGAAACGAGCGTACGTCACCAGCATCTCGAGGTCTGGGAGTATCATTTAATGCTGCAATCTTTTCTCGATCAGGTCTCATGCCTGCACCTGAGAAAATGTGTCCAAAGAATTTCAATGTGGACTTGTGGAATTCGCATTTATCTTTATTTAATGTGAGTTTGGCATCCATAAGAGCATGACACACCCAGTCCAGCGCTTTGTCATGGTCTTGTATCGTTGCTCCATACACAAAAAGGTCATCACTGTTATTGAGGGTGTTGAAAATATGATGAATTACCCTTCTGATTTCCTTTTGAAAGATCTTAGCAGCAGACGAGACCCCAAAGCTGAGCCTTTTGTATCTGAACGGTCCTTGGTGAGTCGAGAATGTAGTGATATATCTCGATTTTTTGTGAAGTTCAAGCTGATGATAACCTTTGTTGAGGTCTAATTTGGAGAATATTTTTGCCCCATTGAGAGACGCAATCATGTCACTGATATGAGGTCCTGGGTGTCTCTCTCTTGCGATGGCAGTATTGGGTGCTCTCATATCAAAACACAGACGTACGTCGCCAGCGGAGCCTTTTTTTGGTACTACAACCACCGGAGAGACCCAGAGTGTGGGTCCTGATGTTGTCTCAATGATGTCAGCACGGAGATGATCCTGCAATGCCTCCTAGACGGACTGTTGAAGATGAAATTGAATTTTCCTGTGATGTTGTGCTACAGGTGGCACACGTTCATTTATGTGCAAATTGACAGTGAGACGTTTTTCCGAGCCTGGTGAATAGTTTAAAAAATGTATGAACTATGTCAGGTTCGTCATCAATTTGGTATAATATTTCTCCTAATTTAAGTTGTTCCGCCGTGGGCAAACTAAGAAGACAATATGCTTCAGGACCATCAATGACATGAATGCGAGCTGGAATGGTCCTATCCTTGTATGTAAGGTTAGTCTGGTATTGTCCTAGGCACGGTAAAGGTTCTTTTGACATCCCTGTGTATACTCGCACTGCAGCTTTGTGCAAGTGCGGTTGTGGATCCATTTTATTGTATTCTGCAACTGAGATATAATTGAGGGATGCCCCACTGTCCAATACAAATCTAGCCATGTGTGTATCCATTTGTAGATGAAGTCACAGATATTTCTTCAGCCTATCAGGATCTGCGACCATGCATAAATATTCATCACTGTCTTGAGATACTGGTGATGGTGATCTCGACTCTCGAGAATGTGACCTTCGTGATTTGTATGTGCCATGAGAATAAAGGCTGGATCTTGAGGAGCCAGTGGACGGATCTCTGCAGTCCCTCACCGCTTTGACATGATGGTGAGTGTTGGATTGTCTGTAATTATCTCTGTGAATGTCTGTGTGAGGTGCTTTGCAGACATTCTCAAAATGATTGTCCCTGCCACACTTCCTGTATCTTTGGCCTAGCGCCGGGCAAGTATCCATGTGAGAGTAGTCATATCCACAGCAATAACATTTAAATTGGCGCTCCCGTCGTTTGTCAGTCCGACTGTAGATGCGACGACAATTTATACTGTGAGAATGAGTTTTGGATCTTGATGATCATTGTTTTGCAGGGGAGTACCTGTCTGTGGTATGAGATTGGAGTCGGAATGCCTGTTTTCTTTTGTGCCTCTTCCATCTTCCATTCACTTTACATGTTCTTCCGCCTGATCATGAACTTGCGTCATTTCTTCAATCTCGCCAAGAGAGTAACTTTTCCTTAATAGGCGTATTCGTAATGACTCAGACTAGCATCCTTCCATGATTCGTAGATGAAGCACGTCTTTTGACGGGAAAGAATCAAACTCACAGTAGGGAGCCAAACGTCGGAGACGCGTGATGAATGTACTCATGGGCTCATCCTTTTCTTGAGATGCCAGATTGAATGTGTACCTTTCATAATCGATGTTCTTCTTGTGAAGAAATTCACTATTTAGAGCATCATGCACATCTGCATAAGACAACGCACTCTCAGTCGGAACTTCCTTTATAATCTGACCAACCTCTTTCCCAATTAAATTGCGTAGGGCAATGAGCTGCTGACTCTCATCCATCACATGTGAGCTTTTCATGAAGTCCTCAAATCTTCAAGCCATTCTTGCCAGCGAAGGCCTATGCCACCACCAGAGATGAAAACTAGGTGTTCCGGCGGACACAGAAATGGGACTCCCATCATGGCGAGTCTGTGACCTCCTGTCTGGGTTGTTGACGTAGGAGACTCCGGACTAGTGCTGGCGCCAGCAGAGGCATGATGTTGTCTCGACGATGGAGATCCAGATATTTCGTATGGATGGGCAGTGCACAGATATGTACCTGGTGCGCAAAGATCTGTCTGGCCACTGTAAACTGCGCAGCTCCTTTTGACTTTATGCGGATGAGGTGAGGTTTATAATGGCAATGTTAGTAGAACTGTGTAGAAGCAGCAGCGAGAAGCTTAATAGTACATTGGTCCCAACAATTAAGAGAGACTTGTATCTTGCAACATTAAAATAGAAGACCTTCAAATGGTTGCAGCAAAACTGTGTGACCCACATCCCTTTATCTATGTATTTATTTTCTTTTTCTCTTTTTTTCAGTCTTTATATGCAGGCAAATTATGCAAAAAAGACTTCAGTGGTGCTCTATCCTGATTTTCGGCACTGGCCTGACTTTAAAATGTCCACCGTACCCTCCTCGCAGTGGATTGGTGGAGGCGCCTGACCTCAAGATGGGCGCCGGGGGAAATCTCGCTCCTCGCGAGATTACCTGCCAGAACTGGTGCACTGACAACACGGGAACAAGCCGACATCGGGGACTCACCGAAATGTGGACAACTCACTGCACAGTCCACTGCACACCCCCCGCTGGGCCCCAGAAAGCATACACAGGCACAGGGCGGCAACAAGGGCAGTGTACCGGCCAAATCCAGTACGATTGGGGTGGGTTCCCGGTCGCGACCAGCAAGCAGCACTATAGGGGTCACACGCAACCAGGGTGGTTTCTCGGGTGGCGTTGATCATTCTGTATGTCAGGAGGCACACGCGACTGGGGTGAGCTCCCGGGTCGCGACTTGTAAGCAGGATGGCAGGAGGCACACCGAACTGGGGTGGGCTCATGGGTCGTGATATCGCAGAAGAGGTCCGGGGCAGCAGAGCACTCACCAGGCCATCAGGGCAGGATCAGCAGACACGGGGTAGGCTCCTGGATTGGAGAACAATGCTGTAGCTCCAGGACAGCGGAGCACTCAGCGGGACACCCTGGCACCAGTCATTCACAGCCAGGGTCCACAACCACCATCGTTGCCAGATATAGTGTTGTTACCCCAGAACAGACTACACCAGCACAGCAGGTAATTCCAACTAACTTCCCTAACTCCTCCTCCTTCAAGTGCCCTTCCCACATCAAATAGGCTGGGCCGGTCTTAGTGCACGTCATATCCCACAACATTACACACAGTTATCTGCTAGGACCTTCAGGCATAACATTAGCCCCCGCAGCCACGTGGTGCTGGGGGGTCCAGAGCTCCAGGTAGCCCCGTCAGCTGAGTACACTAACTAGGTCTGACTCTGGGACCAGTTAATTTACTTTGATACGCTTGACATGCTGACATGCCATACAGGGCGTGCAGGGGGGTCCAGAGCTCCAGGGAGCCCCGTCAGCTGAGTACACTAACTAGGTCTGACTCTGGGACCAGTTAATTTACTTAGATACGCTTGACATGCTGACATGCCATATAACAGTTATTCATAATTAGATGAATTGCTCATTGTGTATTTCACAGCAGCATCTACAGTGGGCTGTCAGTTGTAGAGAATCATGGAGCTGGGTGCTATGCTCTGACAAAACAGTGCTTGATGCGCAATTGCAATGTAGAGGGAAGCACCAAACAGCACAGATCACATGAGGAATATAATTTCAAATAACCGCTAACCATTGATAATACAATAATATACTGACCCTCCTTTAAAACAAGCACTGCTCAATGCATTAGGTTTCACCTATGTGATTAATAATATTTATTTTTAATTAAGTTGGTGAGCATTTGTTAACATGCATCAAATACAAAGTTAAGGGAGAGGAGAAGCATGTTTAGAAAAGACCACAGCTTCTCAAAACATGATCTATGTGTGCGCGTTAAGGAAGCAATGCCTCTGCATCACTGCAGTGGTTCCAAAGAAATATCAAATGACTCTTGTGTTGATGCACTTGTTGCTACCCACAATATTCAAAGTGAACAACACAGCTGTGCCTCATTAGGCAGGTGCTGAACAATGAAACATGAAAAGAAGATAACTTATTGAAAGTAATTAAAGGGCTACGACTGCAAATTAAACCGTGTACTCATATGGCTGAGATACCCGCCACCCCCTCTCAACACAATCCCCAAGGATGGGAAACCGGAAACAGTTCTGAACTTTTGGAAGGCGGGAGGGAGTGACCCTCCCGGCCGTATTTATTAAAATATGAAACAAAATCAAAACATTAAAATAACAGTTTCATATTATGTACAATTTCATTTCCACATTACGATGTTTTGGCTAACCTTAACATATTTCTAATACAAAGGTTCTCCTAGCCGAAACTAACATCCTACAAATACATTTTAACTTGAAATTGTACATCCTAACGTTAAGGGCCAACGGCAAGGTCGTAACCGGTGTCAGATCCCTAAACCAGAATTACCCCCCCGCTTGCGAGGGGCGACCGCACAGAGGGCTGTACCTCATGTGCACATACCAATTTCCCTTGACTTGACGGGGGCCCCAATGAACTCGACGCCATTTTATGGTCGTCCGAGGACTCGTGTGAGGTGTCTAAAAGGTAGCGTAAACCCCCCTCCCCACCCCACACAACTTACCACATCTGCCGTCGCAGATGTCCTGGCCCCGGGAAATTCCCAGGAGGGGCCCGTAGCCCCTCCTATCCAGGGAGGGGCCTTGACCGCCTTCCCTTTCCTTTCGGCGTCCCATCCTTAGAAGGGACCGCCTCCCCGTTGAGGGGCCAATGGCCACCTCCCCCCGGGCGCTCCCATCCGTAATGGGTGACGCCCCCACCATAGGGATCTTCCAATTACTGCTCACCGATCATGACCTTACCGCCCGACCAAAATAAATACGACATTAACTAGCAATACTAAATTACAAAACAAAACAATAACCACTTTAAATATGACTATTGAAACATTAATGATCCACACTGGTGCAAAATACTTTATCCGAAAAACATACTGTAAGGAATCATTCACTTTATTGCATACTAAAACCACACTTTAATCACAACAACCTGTAAGAAATAGGGTTACCACATCAAAACTTTATTTCAAAACCACTTGCTGTCTCCAGGGGCTGGTGGGTGGGTCAAAATTGGCTCTTCGTTCCGTCTCGAGCTCACGTGCAGCGGGGAGGTGCAGCTTCCGAGCACAGGAACAAGAGGATGCTTCCTTGGCTTGTTGCTCCTTTTATCCTTCTTCGGGCGGGCGTAAACCCGCCTCCGCCCGCCTCCGGGGGCGTGGCTGGCGGCTTCAGTGTCTAGGAGAACCCACTCTAGGGCGGGAAAAAGCGCGCCCCGGCTACGCCGCTTCGGGCATACCAGCCGAGACTCGCCTCCCGCCCAAGATGGCTTCCCGGGGGGGATCGGGGTACTCCACCATATGTTCGGGGGGACCGAGTGGTTGCCCCTTTCCATATGGCTGAGATACCCGCCACCCCCTCTCAACACAATCCCCAAGGATGGGAAACCGAAAACAGTTCTGAACTTTTGGAAGGCGGAAGGGAGTGACCCTCCCGGCCGTATTTATTAAAATATGAAACAAAATCAAAACATTAAAATAACAGTTTCATATTATGTACAATTTCATTTCCACATTACGATGTTTTGGCTAACCTTAACATATTTCTAATACAAAGGTTCTCCTAGCCGAAACTAACATCCTACAAATACATTTTAACTTGAAATTGTACATCCTAACGTTAAGGGCCAACGGCAAGGTCGTAACCGGTGTCAGATCCCTAAACCAGAATTACCCCCCCACTTGCGAGGGGCGACCACACAGAGGGCTGTACCTCATGTGCACATACCAATTTCCCTTGACTTGACGGGGGCCCCAATGAACTCGACGCCATTTTATGGTCGTCCGAGGACTCGTGTGAGGTGTCTAAAAGGTAGCGTAAACCCCCCTCCCCACCCCACACAACTTACCACATCTGCCGTCGCAGATGTCCTGGCCCCAGGAAATTCCCAGGAAGGGCCCGTAGCCCCTCCTATCCAGGGAGGGGCCTTGACCGCCTTCCCTTTCCTTTCGGCGTCCCATCCTTAGAAGGGACCGCCTCCATGTTGAGGGGCCAATGGCCACCTCCCCCCGGGCGCTCCCATCCGTAATGGGTGACGCCCCCACCATAGGGATCTTCCAATTACTGCTCACCGATCATGACCTTACCGCCACAGGCCGGATAGTTGACCGGCTATCCGGACCCCCCACAAAACTCCTGCCTAAAGGTCATGCTGTAAACTCTTTAACCAAGCTATGAGGTCTCCTATGAGTAACGCATTCCCCACCCGGGACAAATGGACCCCATCCTCCAAATACATACTGTCCCCCTTGATACACCCATGAGGAATAGAATGCAATGCCTTTGAACGAAACAATCTACCCAATTTGTTATTGACTTTCTTCACCGAATGATTTATAGCAGACCCCGAATTCGCCCCCCGCCACACCTTACGTGGAATCATATGGGACCATGCAATTGTGCACCCTGGAACCCTTCTCGCCAACCAACTTACTGTGGAAAGTATCACCTCGAGAAGAAGTCGTCTACCAGTGGTCACCAAATCGTTGCCCCCAAGATGGACTATGATTATAGATGGCGGTGACCTTGTCCGCCCTAACAAACCCTCGAAAAAGGATTGAAAAATGGTCAATACAGAGCCCGCCCCTTCCGTAGAAGGTCACCCTGTACCCGTATTCCCCAGCCATGTGAATCATGTCACTTGCTTTGAATACGTCCGCGGCACGCCTCACGTATGAGTGGCCCACGACCCACACCACTTTTTCCGCAGCCGGTGATGTTTGACCGCTGGTTCCCAGGTGTCGGGTCGACTGCATAGTCCGCCCCGCCTCGTAAGCTTGCGAAACTGTAAACCAAACAAAAACAAGAAGCGTGAGTACTTGGTAGCAGCTTCACAACATGTGCAACCGCACATACCTTTTGTAACAATTCGAGGACCAACGCCCCAATCGTTTCACTTTTTCCACACTCAGACCCCTGGCTGTAGCCTCAGTAGCAGCCCCTATCCGAAAGGAATGGGTCCCAAACTCGCCGTGGTTCAAACCCGCGGCCGAAATTGCCATTGTAAGCACCCGCTGAAACTGAAACCTCGTCAGTGGGGTGGCATCAGCGTGTCTCAACAAGGTCCCCCCCCATGATGCCGCCCTCTGCGCTAAATAGTCCTCTACACAAACAACAGGGCACATGGGAGATCCGGGAATCCGATGTATGACTACGCAATCCCCAATCGCACCCTGATCGGCCTTGGACCTGACAAACGAAACAATCATCGTCTCCCCCTTAGCCTGAATGTGCTCTCGGCACAGTCCTCCCACCGTATCCCGCTTGTTCTTCGCCACCAGTTTGCTTACCCGCATCGCCCCATGGAATGCCAACGCAAAAGCGGCCCGGAATAACACTGTTTCATACTGGGATGAACATGTCGCAGGGAGTACGGATAATAACAGGGCCAACCTATCCAGACCTATCGGGTGCCTCTCATCCACTCTGCGACCCTCAAGGCGTTGCCACCCACGTAGCGCTTTCTGCACAACGAAAGACGCTGTCGGGTCCTGGATCCCATGAGCCCTTGCCATAAAGGAAATGGCGGCCCGATGCCTCTGGGCCGTAGCTACTGATTTGCCTGCCTGATGTAAAGACAGCAAAAATTTTACGACAAACTCTTCCTGGCCCCAAAGCTCCCCCCTAGCAGCACCCAAAAAGGACCAATAGGAACGGAACGCCCCTTCATATGCCTTCCTTGTCCTGGGTGCTAAACTCTCTCCCACGAGGTTTTGTAGTTCGGGGCACCGAGAGACCAGAGAGCTTCGGGAAAGGGTGCCGCCACCGGGTCCGCTCTGGGCAGAAAACCCCAGAAGGCCTGCATACGGAAACGAGAAAGCGCATCAGCCGCTTGGTTCAGTACCCCAGGCACATGTCTTGCCCTAAAGAGCACATTCAATTGCATACACAATAACACAATTTCTTTGAGCAATCTCAGAATCCATTTGCATCGTGCTGCCTGACTATTGATACACTCAACCACGGTCATGTTATCAGACCAGAACACCACAGAGTGATCCCGGAACCCCTCAGGCCATGTTTTCAGGGCCACCAAAATAGGGAAAAGTTCGAGAAAAGCAATGTTACTCGTCAGCCCGCACTCGTGCCACCATGACGGCCATTTTTGGGCCGACCATTGATTACCGAATATGGCGCCAAAACCTTTACTCCCCGCCGAATCTGTCCACAGCCCCAGCTCCTCGGAGGACACCGCCGGCTTGGTCCAGACAATTCGACCATTGAAATCCGCCAGGAATGCCAACCAAATGCGCATGTCCTGGCGAATCTCTGCCGAGAGCCTCGTGCGGTGGTGTCCCTCTTTAAGACCGACCATGGCTTGTGCAATCGAGCGGGAAAAGGGGCGGGCCATTGGCATTACTCTAAGGGCAAAATTCAACTGACCCACAGTTTGCTGCAATTGATGCAAGTTCACTTTCATTTCCCGAATACATGTTTCAAGGGAGGCCCTGAATTTCCCCACCTTTTCCTTAGGTAGCCGAAAGCAGCCTTCTTCTGAATCGAGCTCTATTCCAAGAAACTCGAGCGAAGTTGATGGCCCCACAGTCTTACCTGGTGCCAATGGCACACCAAAATGGCTCATCAGGCCACAAAATTCTTTTAAAGCCTGTGCACATTCTGGATCCCCAGCTGCCCCCAGGAACAGAAAATCATCAAGATAATGCATAACATGCTGAAAACCCTTCTTTCTCGTGAATACCCATTGCAGAAAACAACTGAATTTTTCAAAATAAGCACAAGATATGGAGCATCCCATTGGCATACATTTATCCATGTAATAGCGACCCTGAAACATAAAACCAAGGAGACGCTGATCGTCTGGGTGTACCGGGAGCAACCGGAACGCTGACTCGATGTCTGATTTTGCCATCAGCGCTCCGGGCCCCAGGCGATTCAACATGGCGACGGCCTCATCGAAAGATGCGTACCGCACCGAACACACTTCCGGGTCTATCGCATCATTCACGGAAAGACCTCGTGGGGCTGACAAATTATGTATTAGTCTAAACTCACCCGGGTCCTTCTTTGGGACCACTCCTAAGGGGGAACAAACAAAGTTAGCAACCGGTGGTATATCGAATGGTCCGGCAACCCGCCCTCGAGTCACCTCTTTCCCAATCTTTACCTGTACCACCGCCGTATTTTGGAGGACCGACAGTTGGTTCTTACAATGTGCCTTACCCTGAAAATTCCCCACTGGAATGCGGAAACCATACGAAAACCCGTCTCGCAACACCCCAGCGGAGACATGATCCGGGTATTCATTGAGCCAAGGAATCATTGCCATGGTATCAACCGGGGTAGGTAAAGGCGCCCCTCGGACTATTTCAGACCTGTTTGGCGCTTCCCCTACCACCGTTATCACCCGTTTTGGCTCTGCACATGGTCTCAGGATGCGAGGACTGTCCACACCCCCCACAATCGTGCCTAAACTTGCATGACCCCTGGGGCCTTGTACATTTTCCCCTATTAAAATTCCAACAGATCCCCTTTTTACCTGCGTTGCCACTCGGTTTCGAGTGATGCTCGTTACCTGCCCCCGTCCGAAAGGGCGTCCCAGACGAATGGCGGGAAAACTCACCCCGCTACCCCCCGACAATGGTGCCTTTAACATGCCTGAATTCTCCATCTTTTGCCAAGAAATGGAATCGTAACAATCCCAGGTCAAAGCTGGGTCGTGCTCCTTGGCCTTCCGAAAAACATTATCATAGCAAAACCACTGATTGCCCTCATATGATTGAGAATACTCCATGATACGTGTCTGATATATGGGCAACTCGGTCAACAACTCAGGCCTTCGTTCCCCCATAATTGAAGTGAATATGCCAAACGCTCTGCCCCAGGTACCTATGTTCTCATCGACCTTAAAGGCGGCCATCTTTGCGCGCCAAACACTCGGATGCAGAAACTCTTTTTGACCCTTCACATGCTCGATCTCGCAGTGATCGGTAAGCAAAGAAAACATGTTTACATACTTATCAGCCCAAATCTTTTCCTTGACTTCAATTGGAATATGCTGGGCCACTTTCTCCCTCCGTGAGGGTACAGACCCCTCCCCCGCAATCGGCAGTAGCCGCTTACCTAAATTAGAAGCTGTAGTCGCTGCCGAACTCGTGCCCGCTGCGGTTTCACCCACCGGAACCTGTGGGGGAACAGAAGATGATGCCTTCGCAGCCTCTCTAGATTCTCGCAGTTGCCTCATTACTGCCCTGGCGTCATCTGCTGTGGTGCCCTCACTATCTTTCCCCAACCACGCTGCCAGTTGTGCAGCCAACTCGGGAGGCATATCCTCCCCGTTCACAGGGGTGACTACGACGGGGATCGGTTGCCCTTCCTTCGGAACCGAGATTGGCTCCTCAATCGGTGTATCGGGAACCGGGGCCTCTCCCCCAGATGCCCCCCTCTTGGATCTCTTGCCTCTACCGCTGGGGACTACACCCGGCAATGCTGGCCCGATGATGCGCTTCGGGCCTCCTGCCCCGTTCATTGCCGCCATCTGCTTCTTCATCTCGGCCATATCCTTTACGAGCATGCGGAGCATCTGATCGGTACCGACCCGCTTTCCGACCTTCTTGCTCGGCATTCTCCAACGAAGATATCTGAAAGAACAAGGACAAAATTACAACGCTCAAAATTGGCTCTTCGTTCCGTCTCGAGCTCACGTGCAGCGGGGAGGTGCAGCTTCCGAGCACAGGAACAAGAGGATGCTTCCTTGGCTTGTTGCTCCTTTTATCCTTCTTCGGGCAGGCGTAAACCCGCCTCCGCCCGCCTCCGGGGGCGTGGCTGGCGGCTTCAGTGTCTAGGACAACCCACTCTAGGGCGGGAAAAAGCGCGCCCCGGCTACGCCGCTTCGGGCATACCAGCCGAGACTCGCCTCCCGCCCAAGATGGCTTCCCGGGGGGATCGGGGTACTCCACCATACGTTCGGGGGGACCGAGTGGTCGCCCCTTTCCATATGGCAGGTTTGTTACCTCAAACGATCAACTTCTAAGTACAACATCACACAGGTTGCCGCTAATATCGATGATGAAATAAATTAATTAGCCATGACAAACGAAAGCAGCAACTGTAAAAAAAGCAACAATATTGGTCATTCCAGACTTAGCAAACTACTCTTTGGGTTTCTGAAAATATACATTCGGTGCAAGTTAAATAAATACCTTGGTGGAACTCGTGCTATCTAAACAAATCTCCAAACCACCACAAGGAATGTCAATGCATAGATGCCGTTTTAAGCTAACACATTCATGTGATCAATCAAGAAAGTTGAAATAAAGGTAAAAGATAGACCTGCCCACTGGGAGAAAAAAAGACTTCTTTTTTTAAACACGAAGAGAAATTAAAGTAATGAAAATTTTTTGGGGGGATGTTGCTTTGGTAAAAAACACAGTGGGGTATATTTACAAGGAAGTGGTGGAGCGGGGTGTTAGCCTCCTTGGCTTAACGCCAGACTTCCCTACTTCTGCAATGCAGAGCTGCACCGCATTTATAAGAATATGTAGCAGCCTTGAGTTTCCCCCTGCGCTGGTGCTAATTTAGCTCCCAAGCGCCAACGCAGGCACCCCTGCACCATAATGTAAGAGAGCCTGCTTTGAGGGGAATGATTGTTTATGTGCAGGAAGGGACGCCTTCCTGCAAATAAACAATCAATGGCATTTTGTTGTTTGTTTGTGTGCTGCACAATGCAGCACAATGCTGCACACATGGAAACAGCAAATATTAGAAGAGAAAAATCTATTCTCCTCGTTGCGCCAGTATAAGACCAGGTTTCCCCTGGACTTAATTTTGCATTGCACCATATATATACCTCCCTTCTGAATATGGAGCAGCATCAAAATCAATCGATGTTGCAGTGGAAATCCCACCACAACACCCATTGCCTAAGTCTAGAGTGAAAGGGTGCCTTATTCACAAGGCAGCGTTAAGCCACATTACATGGCTTAGCACCACCTTGAAAATTGACGCTGTGCTAGCGATAGGGGCTTGTAAATATGCCCCATAATGCAAAATATTACAGAACAAGTGCTGTGCAGGTCAAACTTAAAAACAGTTTTGATCTTTTCAGCACTCAGCAGTTTTATTAACAGCAATGAAAATTATTGCTAAAGCCTACATAATAATAGATAACCACACGGAAGCAATTATTAAACAAGGACTCATGACGGCATTCATGCATAAAGGAGTATGTTCACACACAGACAGACACACAATCTGACATGAATGCACATGTATTACCATAGGTGCACGTGTCCAAATGACACATCAATGCACACGTAAATATTAACACACATGCAAGCACCAGTGGAGTAACATTAGCCCCTGCACCATGGGGTGGCAAGCTTCTGAGGTCTCCAACAGCCCAGCCTACACTGTACTCAGCGGTGGGCCACTGGCCTGAGAGCTCCTGACTGGGTCCAGGGGAGGGAGACCCCTCCTTGTACTTAGCAGGGGTCCCCTCAAGTTTCGTTACGTCACTGCTAGAACCTTTGCACAAACCCAATTTCGGTGATCTGTTATTTGAAAGGCAGTAGGTATCCCTCAACAGTACAATACATTTAATTTTTAGAAGGATGTATGATGAACGTACTGCAATTTTCAAACTATTTCCATGTCTAATTATTTGAATGTTCTATAATGTATGCATTGTAAGAGTGAGGGTGTCAAACAATGTCATTTTGGTGAAAATAAATTTAAACTTATGAAAATGAAATGTCTTGTGTTCTTCATGTGTTCTCTGCATGACAATGCTGCTTGTTTTTTAGTACTATGTGATGGCAGCATTCCTGTCACTTTGCCATCGACTGCAAACGTTTTAGTGACAATTTAAATGCTTAATACGTTTTCGAAACTAACACAATCACGTTTTGCAATTGACATCCAAATATCAAGTGTTGGCCATTATCCAGAGAGAAGTGTTAGTTCCGTCAGCAGCAGCTGTTCCATTAATTCTTCACCTTTTCTTCCAGATGTGCAGCTGTTTCCTCCTCCATGACACTCTCCACTGAACAAACGCGTTCTACAGCTGTTACATAAAAGCAGCATGATTATGACAGAATATTTCCTGCGCATCGTTTGTGCATTGAAGGAAATTCTGTGACATCATTTTAAACCTCAATCTATATACCTTTACCCATTACAACTCATGTACATGAGACACGGTCGGAAAAATGCTGTATAAGAATAGTGTCCAGTGTCAATGTGCTGAGGTAGTGATAATGTTGCAGAAACTATGAATATAGATCGTTAAATCCCACCAAACAATTCATTCGGATTGCACCAAAGCAATGTCACTGCTTTTTGGCCTCAATTATCAAGCAGATCAATGTGCTCTACTCATTTATATGCTCATTTTGTTCTAGCACATTGGTGTGTCATTTTTTTAAAAGTCACTCATGTTGCACTAAAAAACTGTTTATAATTTTACTGCATATTTTCTGCTCATTCAAACCCTTAGAATAATATAAAATATTGCCCCCATATTCCGACTTTTTAGCAACGAAAATTATTTTTTCCCAGAATATTAAATTTTCATTTTTGAGTTTGAAGTACATATCAACTTTGTAATGTTAGAAAAAACACATTTTGTATTGTTATTTAATAACGATTTTTGAGTGATAAGTTATTTCTATTATTCTTTAGCTTTAAGGATCATTGTACCCTAGTCTTCTCAGCTATTGTCATGCTTTGTCTTCAATGTTAAAACAAGTGATGAGCGTAAAAGATTTCTTCAGTGATGCAGGATGCACTTTTCGCTTCATTAGGGTTGTCTAAGTTCTAAATGTTTCCTTTTGTTTGCATTGTAATTTTGAAAGAGGGACTGTGCTATACTCTGTTTTCCATATTGTCTAACATCTGTGCTGTCTCTGTTATGTTCATTGTGTTGGTGGGTTCACTTACCCTGTTAATCAGTAGAGGGGTGTTTTTGGATTGGTCCCTTCCCGTCCGGTCGGAAAAGTTGAGACCCTGACGCAGGACAAAGGTAAATTAAAAAAAAAAGCCTTGGGGTCAAAAGCACGATCTCCTGTGATCATTGAAAGAATGATCTACATGACCTGCTTCCTTACACAGAGGCAGCATTGTCAAATGTGAGCACACAACAACTGGCGACGAGGCAGTCTAAACCCACCGTCTCACCATGAGATTCCTGGGTGTTGAATGCATTCCCTCGTCCAGTAGTGTCAGCCTCTCTGGTTTTGCTGTGTTGTGCTGCCGGCTATGTAGGAGTGACTCCCGTGACGATGCATTGACCATCCTCTTCCTTCTCCAGCCTGATTGCTATCTGCGTGCACAGACCCAGGTGTGTTGTCGCTCTGCCCCTTCGGCATTCTCTCCGACAAGGCCTTGCAGCTCGTGCCCTGTTACCACTGTGCTGCCGCCAGGGGGGCATCCTGGCCATATGGTCAGGGACAACCGAAAACAGCTCCCCCTTGTGTTAACCAACATTATTAAATTGACAGGAGAGGGATTTCTTTGGAGGCGGGGTTCGTACAACCCCTGGCCGTATTTATTAAAACATAAAATCAAATAAAAATTGAAATAAACAATATTTACAAAATTACGCAGAAAACGTTTCATAACATTTGATTACAATTGATATATACCACCCATCCAGCCAACCGGCTGTACTGCCCCTGGAGTTCTAGGAGAGACCACTTGTCCCTCCCCTTGGGCGACCCCATTCAAGAATGGCACCGCCCTCTAAGGACCTTAGATTTACTGCTCACCAATGATATGATGATATGATAAAGAGATTTATACAGCGCGCGTTCACCAACGGCTTCTTGGCGCTTTAGGACAGATCAAGGGCTAAGCTGCAAGTAGGGGACACTTAATCAAATGCTTGGGAAAACAGCCAAGTCTTTAAGGCTCTCCTGACCTAACCGCCACAGGGCAGCGTAGTTGCCCGACTATCTGGCCCCCCCACCCTCCTACACTGAAAGGTCATGCCTTGCCCTTAAAACCCACTAGCCAAGCCATTATATTCTCCAACAGGATTTCATTATCCATCCTAGTCAGGTGGACCCCGTCTTTTAAGAAGCAAAGGTTCCCCCAGGATACACCCATGTGCCATCGTTTGTAATTGAGGAGAGCGGAACAATTTCCCTATTTTGTTGTTGATCCTCAGTACTGAGTGATTCAACGCTTTTACAGAATCTCCCCCCGCCATTTAAATCTGGGTACCATCTGAGACCAGACTATGGTGCAGCCCTGGCACATCTTAGCTAACCACTCCACTTCCGAGATTATGTCCTCCATCAAGCCTCTCCTACCCAGATTCACCAGGTCTTTCCCACCCAAATGTAAGATAATTATCCTGGGTGAAGCCCGTGTCTAATGAACAGATCTGTAACAAAACCCCTGAACTGACTACGGCAGAGCCTCCCTTTTCCATGGAAAGATACCCTAAAACCGTCCTCCTCAGCTCTGTGCCTGTAATTTCCTGAAAGAAAAACTGAACTCACACGTTTTACAAAGGAATGACCAATGACCCAAACCACATGTGCTCCTGCATCTTGTGGATGTGCCCGTTGCTGTGATGTATCTTATTGCTGGTGCGCCAATGCCTGTTTCCCCCCTGCGTGACAGGTTTGAGAAACTGAAATGTAAGCAGAAGATGGGACAGGCATCGGTACAAGACAGAAAAGCCACACTCACAAAATGTGTAGCCGCACATAGCACTTATAACAATTGGAGGACCACCTTCCAATTTTCTTCACACTGTTGCTGTGCAAACCTCTGGCTGTTGCTTCTGTGGCAGACCCTATTCTAAATGAATGTGTTCCAAAGCACTTTGGATCCATTGCCATGTCCAATACCCTTTTAAATTGGAATCTGGTGAGTGGGTTGTTATGGGGCAGCAGTCTAGTGTCTGGGGGTGGAGTCGTGGGAGTTACCGGAATGGGAGGGGAGGAACAGGAAACGGCAGTTAGAGTAGGGACGAGGAGAAGAAGGGTGGTAGGAAATAAAGCTCCTTCAAAACTATCACCAGCGTCGGCCTCTTCATTGCGAGGACGACGCAACAAATGGCGACGAGGGTGGGATGGTAGCGCTGTGCAAGTGCGCTACCCCCTGAGCAGTGATCCGGGTCCAGCGTGGGGCACAACTGACAGAAGTCTCCGTCGCGACGAGCGTGCCCCCCCTTCTTTCCATGAGAGCGCGGGCCGTGAGTGCGAGGAGCTCCGGTAGCGCGTCCATGGCCGAGGCTCCGTGACCGGGGGTCGTGGTGAGCATGGCCCTGTGAGCGCTGTGTGTGTGCTGAAGCCTGCGAGCCTACCCCAGCTCCAAAGAGGGTCAGCGTGAAGACACCGAGGATGGGAGCCTACCCCGGTCCTACCTGTATCTGTGAGGCCTCAGAGGATGTGCCAGCACAGAGGTGCAGTGGTCCTGGCCTTTGCGAGCGTCCTGCTGCCTGCCATCCGGTGTGGTGAGTTAGCACCGGTGTGAAAATAGACTGAAAGCAAGAGAGAGAGCTAAATCTCGTCGGAAACGAGATTTCCACAACAGGGCCATTTTGGGGTCAGGCATTTTGCTCCCATCCCCTGTCAAAGGTGCCGAGCAGCCATTTTTGGGTCAGGCAGCTGCAAATTTTCAACAAACATAAGCAAATACAAGGGATAAAGTCAACAAACACAAGCAAATGCAAGAGTTGAATCCTACAAGCATAAGCAAATGCAAAGTTTCAAATGCAATTAGCACAAGCAAATGCAAGTTCTGAAGTCGACAAACACCAGCAAATGCAAGTCTTGTAATAAATATTCAGTGAGAAAAGGAGTGAAAGCACCCCGCTGGATGCACCGGCAAACGAGTGTGAGAGGTGACTCTCAATCCATAGCCAACTGCCTGGTCGTCTCCCTGAGCTGTGATTAGGACAAGGATAAGATGACGACGTCACCGCAGAGAGGAGCCCACTCTCCAGCTGCAGCCAACAGATTAGGCATGATGGGCGCCTCATATCTACGCCCTCCAGAATCACTTGCACTGATACTGAAAGGAGGAATGGGCCTCAGGTGGCAGGAATGGCTTGAGGATTTCGAAGATTTTATGCAAGGTTCACAGGTAATGGAAGAAGATCAGAAATTAATTGCGCTCCGCAACTTGGTGGGGAAGGAAATTAGCCAAAACATCAATGAACTACCGACTGATGACGCAGGGTCATATGTCAAAGTACGAGACGCCCCGAATAGAAAGTTCTTACACAAGAAAAATGTGGATTATGAAAGATACACCTTCAATTTGGCATCACAGGAAAAGGAAGAACCAATGAGCACATTTATCACTAGACTTCGACGGCTCACTCGATATTGTGATTTTAACAACTTTTCCACAGAAGATGCCATCAGGCTACGCATCATAGAGGAATGTCAATCAGAGTCACTCCGAAGACGCCTCCTACGGAAAAGCCACACGTTGGACGAGATCGAAGAAATGACCAGAGTTCACGATCAAGCAGAGGAGCATGCTAAAAATATGGAGGCGGGACGTGTGGAGAAACACGAGCAGGCCTTTCGGCTTCAAGCACGTACCACTCATAGACACTCTCGTGAGAAACCGAGGACGTCAAGACCCAAATCTCATCGCAGAAATACCGGACACAAACGGTATGACTCCGGTCGACGGGACAAGAGACGGGAGCGTCCACTCAAATGTTACAGGTGCGGATATGATTTCCCTCACACGGATGCCTGTCCTGCATTGGGACAACAATGCCAGAAATGTGGGAGGGACAATCATTTTGAAAATGTTTGAGGAGAATATAGGAAGGACAGACAGAAGGACTACATGAGATCGTCTCGCCCAACAACTGTGCGACATCATGCCAAAGCAGTCCGAGACCGTCAAGGGTCATCTTCTGGATCCTCTCGGTCATGTCGAGAGTCACGCAAAACACAGTGGCTAAGGCGGTCACCGTCACGAGAATCACGGTCGGCGTCACCTGCATCACAGGACAGTGAAGAGTACATCTGCATGGTGGCCGACCCAGTTTAGCTCAAGAAATACCCCTGATTAGACATTTGCGTAGGGAATCACGCGACAAAGTTTGTGCTCGAAGGTGGCGCTTCCCTAAACTACATCCCAGTGACCGAATACAGGAGAATGAAGCCCACACCTCCATTAAGCCCTGCACACGTCAGAGTATACACCTGGATGTCCAGAAAACCACTTCTGTGTTTGGGAAAGGTTGCAACCACTCTCACGCACAAGGATCAGTCTGTACCTGCTCACATACATGTAATTGAAGGACCAGAAGCAGACTGCCTCCTCAGCCTCCCCACTGCTGAGCGACTTCGTTTGGTGGAAATCTTGTATAGAGTACAAGATGATCCAGACATCATCCGCAAATTCCCCAAGCTGTTAACTGGCCTTGGAAAAATGACACGATGTCAGGTACGTCTACACATAAATGAGAAAGTGACGCCTGTCGCTCAACACCACAGGCGGGTCCTATTTCACCTCCAGAAGGCTCTAGAGGATGAACTTCAAGAGCTCCTACAAGCGGATATCATCGAGCGAACTGAAGGTCCTACCCCATGGGTTTCCCCAGTGGTGATCGTGCCGAAAAAGGGTACTCCCGGAAAGGTGCGCCTATGTGTCCCAAATACGGCCATTGAGCGAGAACGTCATCCCGGGCCGCATTTGAGTGACATGATCGCTCCCCTGAATGGAGCTCAAGTCTTCTCTGAATTGGACTTAAATAAGGGATATCACCAGCTCGAGCTGCATTAAAGGTCACGCTTTATCACCACATTTGCCACTCATCTTGGACTTTTCAGATATAAACGACTCAGTTTTGGGGTATCTTCTGCAGCTGAGATCTTCCAGGAGTCCCTTAGAAAGACCATTCACCACATCCCCAAAGCACTAAACTATAGTGACAATATCTTGGTCTATGGTGCGACTGTCCAAGAACATGATACAGCACTGGACAGAGTCTGTCATGCTCTACTTGAAGAAAATCTCACACTGAACAGAGAGAAGTGTGAATTCTATAAATCCACTTTGAATATCTTTGGGCACATATTTTCGGGCGCAGGGATGAAACCAGACCCTGGGAAGGTGGCAGCTCTAAATGACACGAAAAGCCCACAGGATGTTGGTGATATAAGATCGTTCCTTGGTATGGCGAGCTACTGTGCCAGATATATAAAAGATTATGCCACCATTAGCTATCCGCTGCGTAACCACACCAAGCAAGGACAACCGTTCAAGTGGATATCCCAATGTGAGCAGGCGTTTCAAGAGATCAAAAGGGCTGTGGAATCAGCAGACAATTTGGCCTATTTCAACCACAAAAGAAAAACGGAAATAACTGTGGATGCCTCTTTGGATAGAACGCTGGGGTCTGTGGTTGCAGGAGTACACTTACACCATCATACACAAGCCCGGAAAGGCTGCCAATCCTGCCGACTATATGTCAAGACATCCCAGAACATCACGGGCGTCAGGACCGTCCTTAGCGGAAGAATATATCCATTTTGTGGTTGACCAAGCCCGACCACAGGCTGTCCCACTGGAAGCCATCTATGAGGCCACTGCCCAGGACAATATCATGCAGCAAGTGAAACTACGAATACCACTGGATATGTGGCAACATTGTAATGATGATGACAACCGAGATCCCAGTGAAAGATAAGAACTCAATGCTTTCAAACACGTGAGAGATGAACTGTCTGTCACAACAGAAGGGCTCATACTCAGAGACCAAAGAATCGTCATTCCAATGCGACTTCATCAAGGCGTGATCAATCTGGCTCATGAAGGTCATCGTGAGATGGTAGCCACTAAGAGAGCGCTCCGTGAGAGAGTGTGGTTCCCGCTATTAGATCAGATAGTGGAATTAACTCTCAAGGACTGTCCTCAATGTCAATTGGTGAGTCCGGGAGAGCCTCCCGCCCCCCTTCAAATGTCTACATTGCTGAATGGTGTGTGGCAAGAAATTGCCCTGAATTTGTATGGACCCCTTCAATCATGGAAGTACATTTTGGTACTCATGGATGAGTACTCAAGATTCCCCATTGCACAGTTTGTCTCGTCCACCAAGGCCACCAGTACCATTGCTGTCTTAGATGAAGTGTTTGCAGAGTGGGGTATTCCGATTGAAGTCAAAACAGACAATGGACCACCTTTCAATAGTCAAGAGTTCGGGGAGTTTGCCAAATATCTTAACTTTAAGCATCGCAAGATCAATCCCCTCTGGCCCCAGGCTAACGGAATGGTGGAACGTTTTATGGCCACTCTGAAAAAGACACTTTAGCAAGCGTCTCTAGACAAGAAAGATCCGCAAGTTGCTCTGAATGAAGTCTTGAGAGCATATCGGACAACTCCTCACGCGACGACTGGCAAGTGCCCTGCCACTCTCATGCTGGGGCGTACTATCTGGACTAGAATACCCACTTGGGAAAACACTCTGCAATCCCAGTCTGATAATACTGAACATGAGGACATTGCTGAACAAGATCGCAGAAGCAAGGAAAAGATGAAAACCTATGCTGATGCTAGGCGAAGAGCTAAATCCCCGTCCATCCAAGAAGGGGACTGGGTGCTCGTCAAACAGGAACAACACAAGAAAACGGACTGTAAATATCGTGCTGAACCTTTGGTGGTCACTCAGCAGAAAGGGACTATGAATACTGCAGAATCTGAAAACAAGAGAATCACCTGCAATGTGCCCCATTTTCAAAAGTCTACCCCAGCTGTCAGGAATGCCCTTGACAAGACAACCGGAATTTCGAACAACGAAAATACAGTCACTAGTCCTGTATTGCTGAGGCCTGAAGATCCTGCTGAAGCTGAGAATGAGAATGCGGAGGCATCTCTCAGACCCCAACGGACCATCCGCAGACCCGTGAGGTTGATTGAGGAACTGTAGACATTTGACTCAACTGTATTTTGTTAAGAAAGGGGGAGATGTTACGGGGCACCAGTCTAGTGTCTGGGGTGTGGAGTCGTGGGAGTGACCGGAACGGGTGGGGAGGAACAGGAAACAGCAGTTAGAGTAGGGACGAGGAGAAGAAGGGTGGTAGGAAATAAAGCTCCTTCAAAACTATCACCAGTGTCTGCCTCTTCATTGCGAGGACGACGCAACATGGGGTACCCTCAGCATGTATCAATAGTGCTCACCCCAGTGCACCATTCCTCTGTCGTAGGAAAGCTTCTAGCTGAGTCATGGAGCAGCAAGGATTATCCTGTGTGCGGTGAAGTACTATCCCTTCACCATGGGCTTCTTGGTCTGTTTTTGATTTTCTAATGGACATTAGTAAGGTGTCGCCCTGTACCCTTGCATGCTCCTACTGCAGCCCTCCTTGTATGTCCTGCTTTTTGCGCACCACCAGTACCCCCATCCTTAAGGCCCCATAAAAAGCCAGTGAAAAAGTGGCTCTGAACTGCAACGCTTCCCCTGTAGACCTGCAAATGCCACCAAGGGGCTGCTAGTAGTGACGTCAGCAGCTCTATTCCGATTGGGCGTCTTGTGTCTGGAGCTGCTCCCTGGAGGCGCCGCCAACCCTTCAGTGCCTTTCTAACAATGAAACTATTAGTTGGATCCTTGGTGTCCCTGATTTGTGCAAAGAAAGAGATTGCTGCTACATGTTGCCTGGCTGTTGCCATGGAGCGCCCCTCCTTATTCAAAGCATCTAAATACCGGAGGAATGCCCCGGTATCATGCCATCTGTGTACCCATTCCTGCCCCAAAAAAGCACAGTAAGATCAAAACGCCCCTCATAAGCTTTCCTGGTCTTGGGAGCTAGGCTAGCTGCCAAGAGGTTCTGTTGCTGGGCACCAATCTGCTAGAGTATTTCCGGGAAGGGTGTTGGTGTTGCCTCCGCAGAGGGAAGGTGCTTCCTGAAAACCTGCATCTTGAAGCGAGAGAGTGCGTCAGCAGCATTATTCAACACCCCTGAGACATGTTTAGCCTTAAACTGTATGTTCAGTTTAATACATTGCAATACTATTTCTTTCAGCAGGCGGAGGATCATTTTACACCGAGCTGCCTGTTGGTTGATGCATTCTACCACCGTCATGTTATCTGACCCGAAAATCACAGATTGATTACGCAGATGGTGAGACCAAACAGTAAGTGTCACCCAAATAGGAAATAGTTCCAGGAAACCAATGTTAGCTGTTACACCAATCTCCACCCACCAAGCCGGCCAATGCTGTGCCACCCATTTGTTGCCAAGTATGGGACCAAATCCCAAACTGCAGCAGCATCGGTCCATAAACCCAACTCTTCAGAAGTAGAGGGTGGACCGGGCCACACCACCCTACCGTTGAAACCCACCAGGAATGCCATCCAAATACGCATGTCCTGGCGAACCTCAGACGACAGTCTTGTGTGATGGTGTTTTTCTTGGAGGCCTGTCATAACCTGTGAGATGGAGCGGGAGAATGGTTGGGCCATAGGTATGACTCTTAGTGCAAAGTTCAACTGACCAACTGTCTGTTGTAGCTGATGTAAGGTCACTTTATCTTTTTTCAACCAATGTGGCAGTGCTGCTCTAAATTTCACAAGTTTTTCCTTAGGTAACCTGAAACACCCCTGTACTGAGTTCAACTCAATGCCTAAAAATTCTATTGCGGTTACTGGACCCACCGTCTTCCCCGGCGCCAGAGGAACCCCGAAAGCACGCATAAGCACGCAAAATTCCTGCAATGCCCAAGCGCACTCCCAGGAGCCCGCGACCCCAAAAAGAGAAAGTCATCCAGATAATGCATGACATGTTTGTGCCCTGTCACCTGCCTTAAAACCCATTCCTAAAATAAACTGAATTTTTCAAAGTAAGCGCAGGAAAAAGAGCAACCCACGGGCATGCACATATCCATGTAGAATTTGTCCTGAAATTTAAAGCCCAGAAGGTGATGATCCAGAGGGTGTACAGGCAGCAAACGGAAGGCAGACTCAATATCTTATTTGGCTGGCAAGGTCCAGAACCCTTAGCATTTCCACTGCTTGGTCAAAGGAAGCATATTTCACACTACAGATTTCTTCATTGATGGCGTTATTCAATGAATTGCCTCTAGGGGCTGACAGATTATGAATCAACCTGAACTTCCCCTCCTCTTTCTTGGGGACTACTCCAAGGGGTGAGCAAACAAAATTGTGTACTGAGATGTGGTCAAAAGGACCAACTATTCTGCCCAAGCGTAATTCTTTTGCAATTTTTGTAGCCGCTACCCCCGGGTTGGTCCTTACAGAAAGCTGATTTCTACACTCAGGTGTCCCTATGTAATCAAATTCAGGGATTTTGAAGCCATAGAAAAAACCTTCCAGTAAAGTCCTAGCAATGGCATGATCAGGATACCTGTTTAACTAAGGAGTCATAGCCATAACATCAATGGGTGAGTGTGTTACCAATTGTGTCCCCTCCTCAATCCTGTTTCTTCTTTCCCCTATAGCCTGCTTTCTTGAGGCATTTAGATTCTGGGTGAGAAGGGTTGTTGCAGATAGAACATGCATGTCTGACCTTACAAGTGCCTTGGGCCCCGGTGCATGTCCGTCTATTAAAATCCCAACATGTCCCTTTCCGTCCCCCCCATCCCTGGACTACGGGCCGTGACCGTGGTTTGGGGCGGCCAAAACGGCTGTGACATTAGAAATGTGTGACCCTTGTTCAAATGTTGGACTGCATTACCCGGCTGCCCTGGCCCAAACTGATCCAACCATTAGAGTGTGTCGACTCGGTCCCAGGAAAGTGACGGGTCAACTGCTTTGACCTTCCTGAAATTCATGTCATAATCCTTCCACCCTATGCCGCCATATTTGTCATGAGACATAGTCATCCTGCTCTGGTAACAAGCCATGTCTGCTTGTAAATTAGATAAACGCTCAGCTATTATTGCCACAAATACAGAGAACGCCCTAATCCAGTTGCTCAAACTCACCTCTACCCTGAATTTCAACAGTTCAGCGCACCATTTACTAGGAAGCATACCATCTTTCTGTCTCCTTGAATATTCCATTTCCCAATCATCCGCAAGTAGAGAGAAAATATTAATGTAAGCACCAGACCATACCAATTGTTTCACTTTGCGTGTTACATGTCTGGCTAAAAGTTCCCTTCCTGTGGGTAGCACACCAACGCCCAGAGATGGCAATGTCACTTCCTTAGCTATTGCCACCACTCCAGCTGGCTCCGTCACTTTGTCGTTTCCTTTTTTTTGTATATATTTTTATTAACAGCAAGACAGGTGGAAACAAGTGAACACATACAAAACAAATCATATCGTATGAGGGAAAAGTCGTCTTAAACATAATATAGCAGAATACTGATATTAGGAATTCTTTCGATATCACATTACATTCATTAGAGACAATCAGGAAAAAAAAGAATATTACAGAGGGCGCTAAAACACTATATTGACTTATAAATCTGAACAATTAGCGGTGTTTTAACAATCTAAATAAAATTACCCCAAATGTTTTCAAATTTGCATAAAGATTGAGCCCCTCTAAGCCTAGCCAAGGCCGCCTCCATGTTATAAATTTCAATGACCAAGGCCCACCATTTCAATATATGTGGAGGTTGAGGGGAAATCCAAGCATGAGCAATGGTCAATTTTTCACAGGATAATAAGATAGTTATTAAGGACTGTTGAGGAAGAAAAACATTGTGTATATCTAATAAGATTAGAGGATGTGAAAGAAAAGGTGGTCTAACCAATTTAAGTTTCAGAACTTTATCAAAGGCAGACCCAAATTCATCTAGAACGGAGCAAGAAAACAACATGTGCTCTATATTAGCCCCTACCAGATCACATTTAGGGCATTTGGTAGTCACTGGTTGGGGTATTTGTCGACCATTTAAGGATTGTTTCAGGAGTATAGTATAGCATACATGTCGTTTTGAATTGTTGCAATCTTAGACTTGATGACTGCACCAATTTATTAAAGTTTGAGAAAGAGTGAGCGATCTGATTAGAGTTAATCGGGAGCCTCAGTTTCAAGCTCCATTTCTCTGCCAATTTAGAGCAGTCATCAATCTTATATGAAACAAAGCAACTCTACCCTTCACTGATCAAGGATTTTGTTTTGGATGAATGTAAGTGATTCCATATATCCGAATCTACAACCTCCAAGATTTTCATCTTACGTATCAGATAGTCATAGATCTGCATATATTTAAACCTCATTTCCTCAGTTAATTTATATAAGTTTTTAAGTGCTGCAAAATCTAGAAAGCCCTGAACTCCATAGAGATCCCCTAATGTAACAATTCCAAAAACAGACTATAATTTTGCTTGACCATCATTAAAAATCCCAGAAAGACCCGGGTTTCCCCAGAGCGCTAATTTAGGGTGAAAAAAGGAGGTTTTACAGAAAGACAAAATGTTAAACCATATTTTTGGGATATCTCTTGCAGTCTTGAATCTGACCCTCTTAAAATAATTAGGGTCGTTCAATCTTAGCAAAAACATTCTGGCGTCTGATTTTAACAAAATAGTGTGAAAGAAAAGTTGCATTTCTGGATTAAGCAAAGAACGTAAACGACCTATAAAAGTAATTTCAAAAAGCAAGGGTTGAGGCAAAACAAAACAGCACCTGCTTTCATCTGTGACTTGAGAGTTATAGCGATGGTGCTTGTGACTCCAAGAAACACAATCCCGTCTGTTCCTTCAAGGGCAAAGCCCACAAATTGCAATGAACGATATGGAATCAGCACCCATCTAAGAAATGTTCATTGACAGTCTCTACTGTTCTCAATATATATAAGAGTGCAAGATCTTGTAATAAATAGGTCCGGACTGTTGCAATGTTTCTAATTCAAATTCTTTATTGTGGTAATCCAAGACAGGCAAAAATCCAAGAACATATGTGGATTTCCCTTCTTAGCTGACGCGTTTCATCTCAAACACTGAGACTTCTTCAGGGCTCAAACATCAGTATTAGTTCAAAAATCAATACAGCAAAGTAAGATTCCCTGGGAATGGCAGGTTAATGATTCCTGTTTACATCGTGTTCGACCGGTGACACGTGATTCTCCTTTGGCTACCATGCCTATCTTTGCATAACAAGACAAAGTACGATGTAAACGTCATGGAGAGGGAGAAGTCCAGGATGACGCCCAGGTTGCGTGCGTGATCTGTCGGTTTGGGTGCGCTGCCTAGGGCGGAAGGCCACCAGGAGTCGTCCCAGGTGGAGGGTGAAGATCCCAGAATGAGGACTTCCGTCTTGTCCGAGTTCAGTTTCAGGCAGCTGTTCTTCATCCATTCGGCTACCTCTTTCATCCCTGCGTGAAGGTTGGCTCTGGCGGTGGCGGGGTCGGGGTCGTTGGTGAGGGAGAGGATCAGCTGGGTGTCGTCGGCGTAGGAGATGATGTTGAGGTTGTGCTGGCGTGCAATGGCTGCGAGGGGGCTCATGTAGACGTTGAAGAGGGTAGGGCTGAGCGAGGAGCCTTGAGGAATGCCGCAGATGACTTTGGTGGCTTCTGACCTGAACGGGGGGAGGCGGACTCTCTGTGTCCTTCCGGTGAGGAAGGAGATGATCCACTCCAGTGCCTTCTCCTGGATTCCGACGTTGCTGAGGCGCTGTACTAGGGTACGGTGGCAGACAGTGTCGAAGGCCGCGGAGAGGTCTAGGAGGATGAGGGCCGCTGTTTCTCCGTTGTCGAGCATGGTTCGGATGTCATCGGTGGCTGCGATCAGGGCGGTCTCGGTGCTGTGGTTGGCCCGGAAGCCAGACTGCGAGTGATCGAGGGATCCGTTCGTCTCGAGGAAGGCGGCCAGCTGCTTGTTGACGGTCTTCTCGGTGAATTTTGCAGGAAACGGGAGCAGCAAGATGGGGCGGTAGTTCTTGAGGTCGGTGGGGTTGGCTGATGGTTTCTTAAGTAGAGCGCTGAGTTTGGCGTGCTTCCAGCTCTCCGGGAAGGTAGCGGTGTTGAAGGAGGTGTTGATGATGTCCCGCAGGTAGGGTGTGATGACAGTGTCGGCCTTGTTGAAGACCTGGTGAGGGCAGGGGTCGGTCGGAGATCCGGAGTGGATGGAGTTCATCGTGTGGACGGTGTCTTCGGTGCTGATCGGGGTTGATTTGGATAAATTCCCTAAAATGTGATTTAAGCTGTAAAATATAATTTGAGTCAGAAAATAGATAACGGGGGCAAGAGACACTTCTTGGAGCCATTTGAGCTTGGGGGTTATTAAATATAAATAGGATTGGATTATGGTCTGAGGAAATCCGGGGGCCAATCTGCATAGAGCTATATTGTGTTATGTTATCCGTGGCCCAGGCCATATCAATGCGAGAACAAAGTTTGTGGGGTGGGGAGCAATATGTATAGCCAGGTATGTTTGGATAAATAGTACACCATATATCTTTAACATTGTGTATCCAACTAATATCCAGAATTGCTGCACGAACTTTATGCATAAGCTGAGAGGCGCCCTGCCTCATAGTGTCTAATTGGTGACTCATAATACAATTAAAATCCCCCATAATAATGAGCTCCCCTTCCCACCCTAGAAGCTCTACATTCAGTTGTTCAAAAACATGGTCATCATCAAAATTTGATCCATAAATGGCACAAAGCAAATATTTACCATACCCAAAAGATATTTGTGCGATGGCCCACCGACCATTTTTATCTGTAGCAGTTTTATGTGTTTCAATTCTAAATCTTTTATCCTTAAGGATAGCAACTCCTCTAGTTAGTGTTTGTTGGGTAGAACAAACTATCGTATCATAACCCAAATGGTTTAGTAGCTTTCTGTCTTTATAAGCAATATGAGTCTCTGATAAAAAGACTATCTGCGGGTCATAAAGTCTAAGTTCTTCAGAAGCCAAGCGTCTTTTGTTCCTGCTATTAAGACCCGAAACATTCCAGGCTAAACATTTTAATTTATACATTTATGCACATAAATTAAACCATTTTACCATTCTGCACAAAAATAAGACCCAAAACAACTCTTTCCCTTCATCTTGTTCCATTAACCAGAGAGCCCCACTCGTGCTGTTACTTTTATCATTTAATTCCCCCCCACAGACTTTGTCTTTTCAATTGCTGGTCGCTGGCAACTATTTGTTCTCTCCTGCTAACGGAACCACCCCTGTTGGTTGTGGGAGAGATGGAGTACCCAGCCCTTCGCCTGGCGTCCCGCCTGGAGCTGCAATAATCTTTGCCATCAACTTCTTTGCCTCTGCCAACGGGTCTTCCCCTACTTCCTTTACGCCCACTGACATTGGCAACATCCCCTCTTTCTAGCCAAGGGAGAACTGCAGCTATCTGCGCCACTATCTCTTGTGGGACCTAATTGATGCCTGTTGGCACTGTGACGCGAGTAGGGACCACTGGACTCAGTACCAGTAACACTGGACTAGGTGTGGGCACCACAGGGATTGATGTGGGCACCACTGGGATAGGAGCAGGGACCAATGGAGTACTGGTAGGGATCCCTGGTATCGGTGTAGGGCTCACTAGTGTTACTGGAACTCCTGAGGGACCCTCACATGAAGGAATCTCCCCTAAAGGCTGACATGGCATGGGGGTCTTGTCCTGATTCTTCCCCTTTCTGGGCCTAGCCCGCCTGGGAAGCGGATCTAATTCACCCCTAGGCTTTGGGGGCACTATGGTCCGCTTAGGCCTGCCCACCGCCTCACTCTGCTTTTCCACTCTTTGTCTGAGTTCTGCAAGGCTCTTCCCCAGTTTTTCTACCTTTCCCCAATTTCTATCCATTGTCACCATCCTACGCATCATTGACTCCAGCATATGTTCCATGCCGGAACGCTTCGCGCCACGCTTACTGACCATAGCTCCTGAGCCAACAATTGCAAGGTAACTTATAGGCTGATAGCGAATAACACCGTGATCACAATGTTATCTGTTACCTAAATAATTCCTCTCACTGAGAGCCTCCCCACACAGTTTGTATGGCCTGGAAACCTGCCCAGGACATTACCTGAGCATCATTGGGGGTACACAAAC
This sequence comes from Lissotriton vulgaris, assembly GCF_964263255.1. Classification (NCBI taxonomy): domain Eukaryota; kingdom Metazoa; phylum Chordata; class Amphibia; order Caudata; family Salamandridae; genus Lissotriton; species Lissotriton vulgaris. Next base: position 560,560,740 of record NC_141695.1, read on the forward strand.
CGGCCGCAAGCAAAAAGCAAATGGAGACGTGCCACACCAGCTAACCTGGGTGTTGGGTGAGTAATCTCGAGCCCGGCGGCCCACAGAAGCAGTGAAATGCAGGCCTGTCTGTGTCCTCTTAAAGCGATAATCCTTGCCTTCGCCTCTTGATGACCTGCCGCGGTGAGGCCCTTGTTTCCACCTCTATAATGATAAATCAAAAGATTGTCTTACACACTCGGAACACAACCAATAGTGGACCCCGTTTTAACCTCTGACCACCCACCACGCCCAAGCGTAATTCTTTTGCAATTTTTGTAGCAGCTACCCCCGGGTTGGTCCTTACAGAAAGCTGATTTCTACACTCAGGTGTCCCTATGTAATCAAATTCAGGGATTTTGAAGCCATAGAAAAAACCTTCCAGTAAAGTCCTAGCCATGGCATGATCAGGGTACCTGTTTAACTAAGGAGTCATAGCCATAACATCAATGGGTGAGTGTGTTACCAATTGTGTCCCCTCCTCAATCCTGTTTCTTCTTTCCCCTATAGCCTGCTTTCTTGAGGCATTTAGATTCTGGGTGAGAAGGGTTGTTGCAGATAGAACATGCATGTCTGAACTTACAAGTGCCTTGGGCCCCGGTGCATGTCCGTCTATTAAAATCCCAACATGTCCCTTTCCGTCCCCCCCATCCCTGGACTACGGGCCGTGACCGTGGTTTGGGGCGGCCAAAACGGCTGTGACATTAGAAATGTGTGACCCTTGTTAAAATGTTGGACTGCATTACCCTGCTGCCCTGGCCCAAACTGATCCAACCATGAGAGTGTGTTGACTCGGTCCCAGGAAAGTGACGGGTCAACTGCTTTGACCTTCCTGAAATTCATGTCATAATCCTTCCACCCTATGCCGCCATATTTGTCATGAGACATAGTAATCCTGCTCTGGTAACAAGCCATGTCTGCTTGTAAATTAGATGAACGCTCAGCTATTATTGCCACAAATACAGAGAACGCCCTAATCCAGTTGCTCAAACTCACCTCTACCCTGAATTTCAACAGTTCACCGCACCATTTACTAGGAAGCATACAATCTTTCTGTCTCCTTGAATACTCCATTTCCCAATCATCCGCCAGTAGAGAGAAAATATTAATGTAAGCACCAGACCATACCAATTGTTTCACTTTGCGTGTTACATGTCTGGCTAAAAGTTCCCTTCCTGTGGGTAGCACACCCGCGCCCAGAGATGGCAATGTCACTTCCTTAGCTATTGCCACCACTCCAGCTGGCTCCGTCACTTTGTCGTTTCCTTTTTTTTAATATATTTTTATTAACAGCAAGACAGGTGGAAAAAAGTGAACACATACAAAACAAATCATATCGTATGAGGGAAAAGTCGTCTTAAACATAATATAGCAGAGTACTGATATTAGGAATTCTTTCGATATCACATTACATTCATTAGAGACAATCAGGAAAAAAAAAGAATATTACATAGGGCGCTAAAACACCATATTGACTTATAAATCTGAACAATTAGCGGTGTTTTAACAATCTAAATAAAATTACCCCAAATGTTTTCAAATTTGCATAAAGATTGAGCCCCTCTAACCCTAGCCAAGGCCGCCTCCATGTTATAAATTTCAATGACCAAGGCCCACCATTCCAATATATGTGGAGGTTGAGGGGAAATCCAAGCAAGAGCAATGGTCAATTTTTCACAGGATAATAAGATAGTTATTAAGGACTGTTGAGGAAGAAAAACATCGTGTATATCTAATAAGATTAGAGGATGTGAAAGAAAAGGTGGTGTAACCAATTTAAGTTTCAGAACTTTATCAAAGGCAGACCCAAAGTCATCTAGAACGGAGCAAGAAAACAACATGTGCTCTATATTAGCCCCTACCAGATCACATTTAGGGCATTTGGTAGTCACTGGTTGGGGTATTTGCCGACCATTTAAGGATTGTTTCAGGAGTATAGTATAGCATACATGTCGTTTTGAATTGTCGCAATCTTAGACTTGATGACTGCACCAATTTATTAAAGTTTGAGAAAGAGTGAGCGATCTGATTAGAGTTAATCGGGAGCCTCAGTTTCAAGCTCCATTTCTCTGCCAATTTAGAGCAGTCATCAATCTTATATGAAACAAAGCAACTCTACCCTTCACTGATCAAGGATTTTGTTTTGGATGAATGTAAGTGATTCCATATATCCGAATCTACAACCTCCAAGATTTTCATCTTACGTATCAGATAGTCATAGATCTGCATATATTTAAACCTCATTTCCTCAGTTAATTTATATAAGTTTTTAAGTGCTGCAAAATCTAGAAAGCCCTGAACTCCATAGAGATCCCCTAATGTAACAATTCCAAAAACAGACTATAATTTTGCTTGACCATCATTAAAAATCCCAGAAAGACCCGGGTTTCCCCAGAGCGCTAATTTAGGGTGAAAAAAGGAGGTTTTACAGAAAGACAAAACGTTAAACCATATTTTTGGGATATCCCTTGCAGTCTTGAATCTGACCCTCTTAAAATAATTAGGGTCGTTCAATCTTAGCAAAAACATTCTGGCGTCTGATTTTAACAAAATAGTGTGAAAGAAAAGTTGCATTTCTGGATTAAGCAAAGAACGTAAACGACCTATAAAAGTAATTTCAAAAAGCAAGGGTTGAGGCAAAACAAAACAGCACCTGCTTTCATCTGTGACTTGAGAGTTATAGCGATGGTGCTTGTGACTCCAAGAAACACAATCCCGTCTGTTCCTTCAAGGGCAAAGCCCAAAAATTGCAATGAACGATATGGAATCAGCACCCATCTAAGAAATATTCATTGACAGTCTCTACTGTTCTCAATATATATAAGAGTGCAAGATCTTGTAATAAATAGGTCCGGACTGTTGCAATGTTTCTAATTCAAATTCTTTATTGTGGTAATCCAAGACAGGCAAATATCCAAGAACATATGTGGATTTCCCTTCTTAGCTGACGCGTTTCATCTCAAACACTGAGACTTCTTCAGGGCTCAAACATCAGTATTAGTTCAAAAATCAATACAGCAAAGTAAGATTCCCTGGGAATGGCAGGTTAATGATTCCTGTTTACATCGTGTTCGACCGGTGACACGTGATTCTCCTTTGGCTACCATGCCTATCTTTGCATGACAAGACAAAGTACGATGTAAACGTCATGAAGAGGGAGGAGTCCAGGATGACGCCCAGGTTGCGTGCGTGATCTGTCGGTTTGGGTGCGCTGCCTAGGGCGGAAGGCCACCAGGAGTCGTCCCAGGCGGAGGGTGAAGATCCCAGAATGAGGACTTCCGTCTTGTCCGAGTTCAGTTTCAGGCGGCTGTTCTTCATCCATTCGGCTACCTCTTTCATCCCTTCGTGAAGGTTGGCTCTGGCGGTGGTGGGGTCGGGGTCGTTGGTGAGGGAGAGGATCAGCTGGGTGTCGTCGGCATAGGAGATGATGTTGAGGTTGTGCTGGCGTGCGATGGCTGCGGGGGGGGCTCATGTAGACGTTGAAGAGGGTAGGGCTTAGCGAGGAGCCTTGAGGAATGCCGCAGATGACTTTGGTGGCTTCTGATCTGAACGGGGGGAGGCGGAGTCTCTGTGTCCTTCCGGCGAGGAAGGAGATGATCCACTCCAGTGCCTTCTCCTGGATTCCGACGTTGCTGAGGCGCTGTACTAGGGTACGGTGGCAGACAGTGTCGAAGGCCGCGGAGAGGTCTAGGAGGATGAGGGCCGCTGTTTCTCCGTTGTCGTGCATGGTTCGGATGTCATCGGTGGCTGCGATCAGGGCGGTCTCGGTGCTGTGGTTGGCCCGGAAGCCAGACTGCGAGTGGTCGAGGGATCCGTTCGTCTCGAGGAAGGCAGCCAGCTGCTTGTTGACGGTCTTCTCGGTGACTTTTGCAGGAAACGGGAGCATCGAGATGGGGCGGTAGTTCTTGAGGTCGGTGGAGTTGGCTGATGGTTTCTTAAGTAGAGCGCTGAGTTTGGCGTGCTTCCAGCTCTCCGGGAAGGTAGCGGTGTTGAAGGAGGTGTTGATGATGTCCCGCAGGTAGGGTGTGATGACAGTGTCGGCCTTGTTGAAGACGTGGTGAGGGCAGGGGTCGGTCGGAGATCCGGAGTGGATGGAGTTCATCGTGTGGACGGTGTCTTCAGTGCTGATCGGGGTTGATTTGGATAAATTCCCTAAAATGGGATTTAAGCTGTAAAATATCATTTGAGTCAGAAAATAGATAACGGGGGCAAGAGACACTTCTTGGAGCCATTTGAGCTTGGGGGTTATTAAATATAAATAGGATTGGATTATGGTCCGAGGAAATCCGGGGGCCAATCTGCATAGAGCTATATTGTATTATGTTATCCGTGGCCCAGGCCATATCAATGCGAGAACAAAGTTTGTGGGGTGGGGAGCAATATGTATAGCCAGGTATGTTTGGATAAATAGAACACCATATATCTTTAACATTGTGTATCCAACTAATATCCAGAATTGCTGCACAAACTTTATGCATAAGCTGAGAGGCGCCCTGCCTCATAGTGTCTAATTGGTGACTCATAATACAATTAAAATCCCCCATAATAATGAGCTCCCCTTTTCACCCTAGAAGCTCTACATTCAGTTGTTCAAAAACATAGTCATCATCAAAATTTGATCCATAAATGGCACAAATCAAATATTTACCATACCCAAAAGATATTTGTGCGATGGCCCACCGACCATTTTTATCTGTAGCAGTTTTATGTGTTTCAATTCTAAATCTTTTATCCTTAAGGATAGCAACTCCTCTAGTTAGTGTTTGTTGGGTAGAACAAACTATAGTATCATAACCCAAATGGTTTAGTAGCTTTCTGTCTTTATAAGCAATATGAGTCTCTGATAAAAAGACTATCTGCGGGTCATAAAGTCTAAGTTCTTCAGAAGCCAAGCGTCTTTTGTTCCTGCTATTAAGACCCGAAACATTCCAGGCTAAACATTTTAATTTATACATTTATGCACATAAATTAAACCATTTTACCATTCTGCACAAAAAATAAGACCCAAAACAACTCTTTCCCTTCATCTTGTTCCATTAACCAGAGAGCCCCACTCGTGCTGTTACTTTTATCATTTAATTCCCCCCCACAGACTTTGTCTTTTCAATTGCTGGTCGCTAGCAACTATTTGTTCTCTCCTGCTAACGGAACCACCCCTGTTGGTTGTGGGAGAGATGGAGTACCCAGCCCTTCGCCTGGCGTCCCGCCTGGAGCTGCAATAATCTTTGCCACCAACTTCTTTGCCTCTGCCAACGGGTCTTCCCCTACTTCCTTTACGCCCACTGACATTGGCAACATCCCCTCTTTCTAGCCAAGGGAGAACTGCAGCTATCTGCGCCACTATCTCTTGTGGGACCTAATTGATGCCTGTTGGCACTGTGACGCGAGTAGGGACCAGTGGACTCAGTACCAGTAACACTGGACTAGGTGTGGGCACCACAGGGATTGATGTGGGCACCACTGGGATAGGAGCAGGGACCAATGGAGTACTGGTAGGGATCCCTGGTATCGGTGTAGGGCTCACTAGTGTTACTGGAACTCCTGAGGGACCCTCACATGAAGGAATCTCCCCTAAAGGCTGACATGGCATGGGGGTCTTGTCCTGATTCTTCCCCTTTCTGGGCCTAGCCCGCCTGGGAAGCGGATCTAATTCACCCCTAGGCTTTGGGGGCACTATGGTCCGCTTAGGCCTGCCCACCGCCTCACTCTGCTTTTCCACTCTTTGTCTGAGTTCTGCAAGGCTCTTCCCCAGTTTTTCTACCTTTCCCCAATTTCTATCCATTGTCACCATCCTACGCATCATTGACTCCAGCATATGTTCCATGCCGGAACGCTTCGCGCCACGCTTACTGGCCATAGCTCCTGAGCCAACAATTGCAAGGTAACTTATAGGCTGATAGCGAATAACACCGTGATCACAATGTTATCTGTTACCTAAATAATTCCTCTCACTGAGAGCCTCCCCACACAGTTTGTATGGCCTGGAAACCTGCCCAGGACATTACCTGAGCATCGTTGGGGGTACACAAACCGGCCGCAAGCAAAACGCAACTGGAGACGTGCCACACCAGCTAACCTGGGTGTTGGGTGAGTAATCTCGAGCCCGGCGGCCCACAGAAGCAGTGAAATGCAGGCCTTTCTGTGTCCTCTTAAAGCGATAATCCTTGCCTTCGCCTCTTGATGACCTGCCGCGGTGAGGCCCTTGTTTCCACCTCTATAATGATAAATCAAAAGATTGTCTTACAAGCTGGGCACACAACCAATAGTAACATCCTAAAAGACAAAATTGTTTTGCATACACTCTCTCTACTTCTCTCACAATTCTCATACATTCCTACATTCAAACAGCAATATATCTACACCATTCTCCTTTACAACATCACAATATATACATTTTACATGAATATGCATTATTTACAGAAAAACAGCCATGGAATAACTTTTAGTAGTTTTTAAATTTATATCATATGTGAATAATCCTAAAGCTGCATGAAGAACTCCCTGTTTGAAACGACACCCTGCTCCGACGCAATCCTCGTCTTCTATCCAATGACCTGCAAAACAGAAAGAAAAAGAATTACAGCCTCCTGGAGGCTGGGGGGGGGGGGGGCAGGCTGTGGAGCGCGGAGTCAAAGAGGCAGACTTCAGCGCCCCCCAGCATTTTAACCTCTCACTGACCAGGCCGGTTCTATCCGGCCTGGCCTTACCTCCCCCATGACCTGGAAGTGATTCAATCACTTCCAGGTCACTAAGAAACCCGGGGTCCAATCCGTGACAAGGTGGGCCCACCGCGTCATTGTGATGCGACGGGCCCACCCTACTACAGAATGCAGGTGGGGGGGCGGTGCGCCCGCCATACTTGCAGCAGGGCCGATGCCGGCCTGTAGTATTTAAATGAAGAGATGAATCCAATAATATAGAGTTTCCAGAGGATTTATTCTCAGGTAATAAAGCACGTCTGGTTAGATCCACAGCCAACAGGAAACTAACCAAAAGTAAGTTATAGAACAAGAACATTCAATGACAGCATGACTAGAATGTGGAACATGACAGCATTCAAAGAATACACAAGTCTTAAAGGGAAAGAGATACTTACTAAAAGCTATATAATAAATAATAAACTAACATACTACATATCTTCCCCTCTTTGTTTTTTTTTTAAACAAAAAAAAAAATTAAAATAAAAAAAAAATTATTTATACACCAAAAATTCTTTGTACTTCCCAGGTCTTTTGACAGATCTACCAAAAGAAGACTTCTGAACAGAGACAGATTCTTGATCTAGGTTAACAGGAATGCAATTATCATTAACATTTGCAGAAGAAGGTTCATTATGAATGCAATTACCGTCCATATTAGAATCATCAACAGGATTTAGAACAGAATCCGAGATATCAGAATGAGTATAATCAAAACACCAAAAATGCCCATAAGATTTCTTTGTGTTTTCCAAAGAAACTTGTTCATGCTGATGCCGTGCCGGAGCTAAACGACTTAAATGCCATTTTTCACCATTCTCTAAAGTAACAGAATTTTCATGAATTTTCACAACTTTCTTAGGTGAACTAAATTTGCTTTGACCTTTAGGTACTTTTCTGGCACTCTTAATACAAACAGAATCTCCTAATTGTAGTTTGACAGGTTTTGAACCATGTTTACTGTCATGATATATTCTGTTTTTAGCTTGAGAAGAAGACAATTTAGATTTAATTGCATCAGTATCGTAAAATATCATATCATTCCTTTTCATCCAACCAGGATTAGGTTTTGAAAAAGGAACATGACATCTCATCAAAGAAAATGGACACTTTCCAGAAGAGGGATGTGGAGTTACTCTATACGCCCACAACATTTTCTTACACTCACACTCCCACACAAGTTTTGATTTGACACACAATTGTATGGTATTTTTGATGACCCTATTAAGTCTTTCTACAACACCATTACAAGAAGGATGATATAATGGTGTCAACTTATGATTAATTCCTTTTGAAGTAAAAAAGAATTGCATTTCCTTGGACTTAAATTGAGAACCATTGTCAGTTAGAACAGATGAAGGACAACCTTCCTGGATAAACACACATTCAAAGAATTCAATAATAATAATAGAGTTAGCTTTCTCAACAACTTTCATTTCGAACCATTTAGAAAATAAATCAACAATAACAATGATAAATTTCACATTATCATCAAACCAGTTGACAGGACCCATAATGTCCATGGCTAATTCTTCCCAAGGAAAATTAGGAGAAGTAACATTTCCCAAAGGTGGATTGAAGGTTTTTTTTCATTTGTCTGAAACTTCACAATTTATGCAAGATCTAACAAGCTTTTCAATATCATTATCCATCCCTGGCCACCAATACTGATCTCTTACTCTTGACTTAGTTCGAGAGATGCCCGGATGACCTTCATGGGATAATTGCATAATGTGAGCTCTAACTGACACAGGTGGAATTATTTTATCACTTCTTAGTAAAAATAACTCAGAAATAGAAAGTTTGTCACGAACTTCCCAAAAACCTCTCAAAGAATCATTGAGATCTTTTTTACAAAAATCTTTCCAACCCACTACAACTCTAGACTTAACTTCAGTCAGAACTTTATCATCGGAATCAGCTTTGAGCCATTGGTCTTTAGAAAAACTACAAAAATGTTGCAAACAGCAACAATATTAGCCACGGAAAAATCATTCCAAGAATTACGGTCAACCACAAAAATTGGTAAAGAAAATCTGCTCAAAAAATCTGCAATAATATTTTTTGCACCAGGAACATAGTTAATGACGAATAAGAAATCTTGCAAGCGCATGGACAGTCTTGCAATTCTAGCAGTGGCTTTGAACAAACCTTGTGTGGTCAATAACTTTGTAAGGGGTTTATGATCAGTTCTGACACAGAATGACTTCCCCCAAATGAACTTCCTGAAATGTTCTAACCCCCATACAACAGCAAGGGTTTCCCTCTCGATTACCGAGTATTTTTCCTCAGTAGGTGTAAGGGATCTTGAGGCAAAAGCGATTACCACTTCTTGATTAAATTCAGATAGTTGAGTTAAGACTGCCCCTAACCCTTTAGAACTAGCATCAGTAGTAACGAATGTAGTAGCAGTGGGATCAAAACCTTGCAGGTTGGGAGCACAACAAACAGCTTTTTTTATAATTTCAAAGGCTTGTTGACATTCCTGGGACCAAACGAAAGGGATTTTATTTTTCAAAAGACCACGCATAGGAAAAGTTTTCTCACTAAAGTTAGAAACAAATTTAGAGTAAAACTCTGCTAAACCCAGAAATGACCTTAGGTCATCCTTGGATTTAGGAGCAGGAGCATCTAAAATAGCTCTTACAAGTTTAGTCTTAGGTCTTATACCCTGAGCACTAATCTCATGTCCTAGATACACAACATTGTCTTCTGAAAAAGTACACTTAGAAATTTCAGCAGTGAGACATCTTTCATCAAGAACTTTCATAACTTTTCTCAGTCTAGAGTCATGTTGTGGTGCATCCTTACCTAGAACGAGGATGTCATCTTGGAAGAAAATGACACCAGCCATATCACCAAATAATTGTGACATAAGGCGCTGAAAAACTGCAGCCGCAGAAGCCAAACCAAATGGCATGCGGCAAAAACGGAAACAGCCAAAAGGAGTACAAAAGGCAGTAAGATCACGGCTGGAATGATGTAAGGTGATCTGGTGATACGCTGAAGATAAATCAAGCGTAGAGAAAAATTTAGCACCACGAGTTAAAGACAACATCTCATCAATCCTGGGTAAAGGATACTGATCCACAATTATATTATTATTCAAATTTCTCAAATCAACACATAAGCGGATTTTTCCATTGGCCTGTCTAGCGACCACCAATGGAGAAATCCACTCAGACGATTCGATGGGTTCTATGATACCACTCTCTTGTAGTTTTAACAAATCATTTTTTACCTCGTCCCTAACAATAAGCGGTATGTTCCGTACCTTATGAACCATTGGTACAGCGTTACTCTTTAATCTTATGCGGTGAGAAAAACCTTTGAACTTTCCGATCTTACCTGAAAATACGTTCGGAAATTCTTTAAGAACACAATTCTTGGTATCTTCACTTACACCAGTAACCAGAACCTGTTCAATGCTGTTGGGATCAAGAACAATGTGTAAAGATCTTTGATCTCTCCAGCCTAAAACAGAAGGACCATCTATGGCGATGTATAACTTACAAAATGCTGTACGATGTTTGAATTCAAAAATCAAGGAACGAAAACCCAACATTTCTATAGTGTTACCAGTAAAGCTTTCAGTAAGAATATCACTGGGCTCTAAATGAGGACCCAACTCACTCACCAATTCTTTCTCCCAAACTTTTTTGTTGACAATAGTATTGGGAGACCCAGAGTCGGCAGCAACCTGTACAGGAATACCCCCAAATTTCACAATACATAAGGGTTTGCTTCTCTCATCCTCCCCAACAACTAAAACAATATTACATTGTGCATTTGTAGAAGAATTGGGAGATGATAAGCTTATGTCAGAGTCATAATCAGAAGAAGTATCAGTGATACAAGCTACTTTGGTATGTTGGTAGGACTTTTTGTTGCATACTTTAGCATAATGACCAACTATACCACAATTGGAGCACTTTGCGGATCTAGCAGGACAATTTTCAGAGGTTGCATTATGATTTTTATCACCACAACGGTAACATGCAAAAGAAAACGAACTACCCTGATTGGGTTTGTTCTTGTTAAAAGTTTTCTTGCTAGATGAAGAAGAAGAATTCTTGTTAGTTTGGAATTTCTTGCTGGCACTTTTTTTTGCGTAAACATTTTTCTTCTTGTTGTCAGAGATATTGTTCACAGTAGGTGTGGAAGAATACTCTGATTGATTAGATAGTGCTTTAGAACTCCAATCCGATAATTCAGCTTTTTTTAGCAAGGTAATGACATCCTTGAGACTAGATTCTCCTTCAATCCAAAGTCTGTCTTGTATAGTCTTGTTTTTAGTACAAACAACAACTTGATCTCTGATCAATTCATCGTGTAAAACACCGAATTTGCACTGTGCAGCTAAAATTTTCAGTTGAGAAACATACTCTTCAACAGTTTCGTTCTGGAGTTGTTTGCATTTGAAAAACGCACGTCTTGTTACACCAATGCAAACAGTAGGTGAATAGTGCTCAGTTAAATCTGATATTGCTGTTTTAAATTTGTCATAATCTCCTGATCTTTCGGGTTTTTGCATTTGGTCATATACCCTGAGACCCTCAGCGCCAAGACTGTGAAGTAGCATTCGCATTTTTCTGTCAGATGACAAAGCACCAACATTATCTTCCAAAGTGGCAATGTAATTCAAAAAGTAATTTTTCCATTCATCCCACTTAATTATAGGATCACCTGGAGAAACTAAAAACTCCTTAGGGGTACATATGTTAATGTTAATACATGAAGATGATGCTGAAGGAGCATTGCTGGAGGTAGATTGTTCAACACTCATGTTAAATAAGAAAACGAAATTAACAGAAAAATTAAAGTCTTGAAATAAAGTGAAGTCAAAACTGAAAAATGAAGTTCATTGAAAATGTCAAAATTGAAGATCAGATAAATAAAATCTTACTTCTGAAGAAGTTCGCTTTGCGAGGAGAAAATTTCCTTAGCGAGGGAACTCGGAAGAAATATTGAAGCCAGACGTGCTTAATCTGGAAATCTAAGATGGCGGCACGTACGCGCTACGTCGGGTCACGTTGATTGACCTATGACGTGTAGCGCGTATAAACAATACGTGTTCCTGAAGCGTTGCTAAGCGTCAGGCTCGAGAGTTAAAGCGAGCGCATGCCCGCAGGAGCAACGGAAGACGCGTTCAAAGGTAAATACCTTATGCGCGTAGGAACAAGTACGAGTGAGATAAAATTAGATAGCAAACTCACGGTTTTAGGCTTTAAAGCACTTGGAATGCGCCGCTTTATCCATCTGGCGAAAGTTAAGTTCATGAAACGTAGGTGCGTTGTTTGGAAGAAATCCCCCCCCAAAAAATTTTGGGCAAATGAAGAAGTTCCTTAGAATCCCGATCGTCGCCAATAAAATGTAGTATTTAAATGAAGAGATGAATCCAATAATATAGAGTTTCCAGAGGATTTATTCTCAGGTAATAAAGCACGTCTGGTTAGATCCACAGCCAACAGGAAACTAACCAACAGTAAGTTATAGAACAAGAACATTCAATGACAGCATGACTAGAATGTGGAACATGACAGCATTCAAAGAATACACAAGTCTTAAAGGGAAAGAGATACTTACTAAAAGCTATGTAATAAATAATAAACTAACATACTACACGGCCCCGCCTTTCTCTCCGGCCCGCTATGGAGTCCGGTGTTTTTTTTTGCATACCGCATGCCACTAAGGAGGTGTGTTGTCTTTGGTTCTCCTCCTCTGCCAAGCTTGAGATGGCTTAATGTGAGTCTGATGACTGCCTGCCCTGGTTGAGCTCTCCTAGGGACCCTCGTGCTTCCTGCTCCTGCCCCTGCAACCCTCTGGTCCTTCTACAGTCAAGCACTGTCTTCAGTTCACCGTGGGAAAAGAAAAAGCGGCAAAAAACAATACAATAAAGAAACAAGAATATAGGGAAAAATATTTAGTTTGGTTGTTGCTTTGTTGCCCAGCCTGCGGTGTTGCACTTCACCCGCTCCAAGCCGACCACCGTCTATCCAGGCACATTTCACTGACATAATACTGAGTCCGGGTTGCCTCTGTTGGTGCGGGGAGAAGAGTGAACGAGGTGTGTCACATTTAAAGCACTTACATTCCCTCTCCTGGACAGCCACCATGACAGCTAAACCGCCTCTAGAGCCTTTTCTGAATAAATGTCCCTTGTCTGCCCATGCTGCAAGATGGAAAGACTCGGTAGAACGTTTTGAGACCTACTTTGCGGCTATTGACCTGGATGCAGACAGGCAACGCCCCATGCTTCTTCAACTGGGTGGGCCTGCCACACATAAACTGAAAAAGTCGGTCGCCAAAGCTGGACCACTTTAAACGTACACCATACTCAAATGAACATTACCTTCCAATTTCAAACCCCTGACTAATCCTGATTATGAATGTTTCCTACTCTGTCAAGCCAGGCAACTACCAGATGAATCCATTGATAGTTTCTGTGCCCTTTGTTTATGGGATCATCATCCAAACCCCCACCTCAGAATGAAAAATAGAATTTTCAATTGCAAGACTTAATTTCACAATGCTGTTTTGCTCAGAACCCTGCAGACTACCTATCCCGGCATTCCAGCCCTGCAATGGAAAGCAAAGAATGTGACGCAGAAGATGTGGATGAATATGTGCATTTTGTCACTGAATGCACCCACCCACTCCCCATCTCACTGGAGGAGATCATCAAAGCTACTCTGCGTGATGAGTGTATCCAGTTGGGCATCTTGACTGTACGGTCGACAGGTGGTGCACCTTACTGGACAAGACCACATATTGCACGGAGGATGCAAGGTTAACTTTAACCTTGTTGCACAATGTTCACACGGAGCTGTTGGTATCCATAGAAAGGCTGTCTCATGTGGGGTCCCTGCCTGGTGGTCCCTGCGACCCTGTAACAATGAGTGGTGGACCTTGCCCACTTGGCTCTTCAAGGGGTCATCAAGGCCAAATTGTGGTTTCACAATCTGGATGCTCTATTAAAGCTGATTGTGCGTCAGTGCTCCCTGTGCCAGGCTGCCGGCCCTGAGGACTCACCTGCACCTATCATCACATATACAAGCAAATTACACGTTGCACTATGCAACAGAAGATTTACATTTATACACTATGTAAGATGTCTCAGCCACATACACATTCCACTGTTAAGCAGAGGTACTTCAAGCACTGTAATGCGTACACAAATAAATACTATGCGGAAAATGCACATAAATTCACTAAGTCCAGATCATGCTTGTTCCTTCCTGGCCTGATGTCTGTGTTTTAGCAACCAGTGTTGTTAAAATGAGGTACAATCACTTTTCATTTTCCTTGTGTTGTAAAGTGTTTTTAACAATGTTTTCCACTGGGCTAAGGTAATTATATAAAACTAATGAGCAGTATGACTTTTCCGGAATAACTGATACTTTAAAGTACAGGCAGGCAGATTTCTTTCAGATGCAGTCACACATGAGACATTTCTGGCTCCTTCCCAACTGAGAAAGTGCCAGACAGGCTCAAAACTCAACGTGCCACCCTAAATGGAGCTGCAAGCCCTCACAATGGTCTCTGATCCTTGACACAGAAGATGAGGTCCTAAGAAGGCAAGTGTCAAGATTCATGCCCATGATGAGTACTTCCGTTTAATTGGTGTTTAGTTGTAGGTAGCTGGTTTTCATCCATTTGACGACGGCTTCCATGCCTTTAGAGTAAGCATGGGCGGAATTAGCAAATTCGCGATACGCGAATTAGTGCAAATTCGTAAATGTGATTTGCAAAAATCCGCCAAATTCCACGAGCTTGCGAAATGTTTTGGGGGCGAGTTCACGAGATTTTTTCACCAGTTCAGGAACGAGAACTGCGGTCGCAACGGTCGTGAACCTGTTGTTTCCACTTAACCAGCCTGCTCACGATGCCTTTCTCCTGTTTCGGGTCGCAATGACGTGTTCGCGTTAGCAATTTCTTGTTTCGGGTCGCAATGACTTGTTCGCAATTTCCTGTTTTGGGTCGCAATCACATGTTCGCGATCGCGGCGTCGCTCGGACAGCTACCAAAATCTCGCAGCACACGCGAACAGGAAGGAAAACTCATCAGCGAACGCAGAATCATGGTAAGTCAATGCCGCGCGAGCAAGATTGTATTTTTGTAGAGCGAACAAGAAAAAAAAAACGCCAAGTCACGAATTGCGGATTTGTGGGCAATTTCTCGTGGTTCACCGATCGCGAAATCGCCAAAAATTCGCAAATTCCATGAGCGGAAGAAATTTTCCGCCCCTACTTATTTTAAAAGCTTTTAGAGGCTTCTTCTGTGCTGGTTTGAATCAGTAGAGGTGCTTTTGTTTACTGGGTTCAGACAAGTGTGCCTGGGCAGAGCAACCAAATTAAAACTTTAAAGGGATGATAGTAGGCACAGGCCCTGCAGCCCTTCTACAGTGAAACTTTGGTCAGACTCACTCAAGTCCTTTAACATTTTGTACTGCCATCTACAAGGGGGAAACCAAAATGGATGCTCTGCTGCAACCAGCCAAACCTGCCAAACCTGCCCAGTGGTGTCACTCTTACTTTGTACTTTTCACAGAGAAGTGAAAGCCCCTAGTTTTGGCAGTTCGTTTTTAAAAAGGGAGGCCAGTCTAAATTTCCCTGTAAGGAAGAGTGTTAAAAAATCCCCTCTCTTCAACAGAATCAGTGCTGCCACCAGCTTCATAGCAAGGGCATCATGGGCCCTAATGCAAGCAAGAAAAATGCTTCCCACCTTGTTAGCTTGATAAACAAGTATTGGCATAGCCAATAGGTCTCACTTTTGAGACCTTATAAGTATTTATTTATGCAGCACAATATCCTCGGTGCAACATCACCCGTTGCATGGCTAAACACTTATAAGGTCCCAAAGGCGAGACCTATTGGCTATGCCAATGCTTGTGGTTTTTTTTTGTTAGCCATGGGGTAATAAGTGATTTGCCCAGAATCACAGAATGTTCTGCATTATTGCGGAGACTCGAACCCAGTTCCCCTGATTCGAGGTTGACCGCCCAAGCCGTTAGTCCAACTCCTCTCCCAATCTATCTATGGTGAAAGTCAACAGAAGTGGGCTGGCCTTGAGGAACCAGGGCGTTTCTCCTTTGCGTGACTGACTCTTCACTAGCCCTACCAGTCTTTCAAGCACTGGCCAGCATGCCCTAAAGAGAGTACTGTGAAGGCAAGGGTGTTTTTTTTTTTTACCAAGCTCGTGAATATAATAGCCTGATCAGTAAAATCCTCAGAGTAAAACCGGAGACCATGGAGGGTCATTGGGGAAAGAATGTGTGGCTGTCCCTCGACCCAGCGGCCTTTATCTGGGCTCTGTTTGGATGTATGAATGCTGAAGGTCTGATCAACTGCAGAGGTTACCACGTGCCAGCTATATGCGGATGGGAGGGTGTACGGGGGTCTGGGAAGCAGCTCTGGAAGAGATAACACGGAGGAAAAGCTCGTGCATGAAGGGTAGCATTCCACAGTGCAGCAAAGCAACTTTAAACAAAATAATAACGCTGGTCTGCGAAACAAAACCTCACGGTACATATCTCGCCATTTTCTAGAAACATCCTCAGCATCTAAGCTGTGAACTGGAATTGTCAGCTTCAAAGACTACTCATCTTAATCACTTAATAAAATAAAAATACATTAAAAATACTCAAAAAAGAGGGAGGGGCGGGGTACATGCACTTATGTTGACAGATATGGGACAGAAAGAGCACGTGGCCGATAACTAAAATTTTTTCGCATTAGGGAGTAGTGGGCGGGGGCAGGGGGAGAGGAGATGACAAGGAAGGATGACAAATGTTCGTGAGGAGTGGAATCTGAAAGTAACAGATCCCGAGTTACCTAGTCCCTGAAGTGAGTAGGCACGTATAGTCCAGTGTTTTTAAGCAGCATAATGGGATTTGTAGTCCTGGGTAACCCATTTTATAATCAGGACAATTCCCATAATCAAAATAAAGCTCCTGGACTTCATGTCCCGCTGTCACATAAATCTGATAAACTTGAATGCTCTAGAGTATATATATCGTTAAAAAAAACATTTTTTTTAAAAGACAATATAGAAAACACGATTGCGAAACATAAAAAAAAAAATCAGAAATCCCTTCACAAGCAGGCATGCGCTTTAAGATGGAGAATCAGGGTTATCATTGCACCCGAAAATCAGGATGAAACGCAGGACCTGCCTTGACCCCTCTGCTACTCTACATGAACCTGAAGAGGACTATTTCCATCTGATCTATGTCCATTTCGCAACTGACAACGATGACGGACGAGTCCGACCTGTGTACCAAGAAGCCGGCAGTGCGTACCTGTCTGCGGGCTTGGACAGTGGGCTCTGGAAATGTAATCATCGTACAGAGAAAGAGACACCGTGATGTGCGGAACCACAAATACAGGAAAAAGAAATGCAAAGTATCAGTGCAAGAGACACAAAGTTAATTAAAATATGGTGAAGGGGTAAGGCACACCATCAGAAGTAAACCTTCGACGAAATGCAGCGTGCACTGAAATAGGAGGCAGCAAAAAGGTGCAGGTTTGATGATAACATGTACACAAAAATGCATCACAGACACTAATGAAGGAATCACACAAAACGCACCCACTACAGAGGGAGCAACATTAACAAAACAAACAAGGTGTTATCAACAGCCAACAACCTGCTTGGCACTTACTAAATACGGGAAGAGTAACGGAGGAAGTCATACCGTGGAAGAACGCGTAGGATTCAATTCCGGCGTATCTCGATGGAACGTATCATGTCTCCGATATTGAAATAAAAAGACACTGACTGTGAAATTTTTTGCTGGCCCTTTGTTTCCAGAAAAAAATATGTTACTACAAGGATACCTGAATATATAGATGCTGACTACGTAGTGCTGATCATATTGAAAATTTGCCTTAAGGAAGCCCGCAGGGGGCGAAACGTGCGTCGTCTGTGAAGCATTTGACTTTATGAAATAAAGTCTTAAGTTTGTCTACACCACGAGGCTTCATTGGATTGAAAAAGGAGTATTTGTGTGGAGCAAGGAGAAACAAATCCTTGGATTGATAATATTGGTGCTTAATGCGCAAGGAATACAGAGACTTATTGAGATGCGCACTGGTGTCTTTTGATTTGTTGGGATAGATGCATTACCAGTGATGGGTAGTTATCTAAAGTTAATGCTTGAGGCGGATAAGCATTGTACACCGGAGTTGCACTAGATAATTAAGTTGTATGATACTACTCATGTATATGTAAAGAGACATTTAATGATGTGCTGATCAATCAGAGCAAATCCGCTTTTCTTGTGAAGTTTACTGCTTGGCGCTCACCTTCATACGTGTGCGAGCGAAAGTGAAAGCAGCGCAATGCTGTGGGGGAGGGGCGGAGGAGCGTTGAGAAAGCAATCCAGTGAGAGGAAAGACATATGGAGCCTGATCGGGCAGTGAAAGCTGGAGGTTGCGCGCGCGCACACACGCATGAATGCAATCGCTATGCCAGCCAAAGCAGCTTGTGGTAGCACTTTTTAAAGGCCCTACTAAATGTCTCTCAGGGCAGCACATGCGCTAGCTCAGGTGAGACCTAAAATGAATCATAAATGGGGTTTAAAAGGGGCTCTCATAGCACTTGGCCCTAGTGTCATTGCACCCTGCTGCACTATTGATATCTATGACTTTGGTTGCCACCATCGCAAGTCCCCAAAACCAGGATAGAGATGGCAATTTTTGCTCCCTAAAAGAAGGTCACTGTTTGGGTGCCCCTCGACTTCAGATCTACTCTTGTGGTTTCAACAAGTTAAACATCACATCCCTCAGTTAACGTTCATAATGGTCATGTTCACTGAGGTAAAAATCAAAACCTAATGAAGGCACAGAGGTGGAGCAGCGTAGTTTGGCTCCATCCTTTACGTTTCGCTAGGCCATTTATATATATATATATATATATATATATATATATATATATATATATATATATATATATATATATATTACCTACTGGCGGTCGCCAGTAGGTATATATAGTTAGGATTTTTTTCCTATGGGATTTCTGAAAATTCTATGTCGAATAACTTTAGCGTTTGTGGACGGAATTGGCTGACATTTTCAGGACAATGGCACATTTTGTTTCTGAGCAGTCCCTGAAAATTTGGGGGGGTTTCGTCAAGGGGGGGCCGAGAAAAAAGGGGGGTCCCAAAACGCGTTTTTCCCATTCATTTTTGCATAGGGCGGTTGGAATCACTTTTAGCTTGAACGGCTGAATGGATTTACACGAAACTTGGCAAAATTGTAGATATGGTTTGCCTGACGTGCCTTTGCTATGTCTTAAAATATGTGCTCCAGTGGATTTTGAGAAATTAACATTTTAAAAAACAGATATATCTGTGACAGCGTCCCGGTTAGCGCCCCGGTTCCCGTACCTGACGCGTATGGAACTTTGCGAGGAGAAGTGGATTGGCTCTCCGGTGACTGTGAACATTCTAAACAGTCCGGAGCGGCTGCCATCTTGTGTCTCGGTAGGATCGAGACAAAGGATGTGGCAAAAAGAAAGGGGGAAATGAGCATAAGGGGGCAGAGTACATCCTCCCTGACCCCCTAGGTTTGATTTGGGGGCTTTAAAAGGGCCCCGCAGGGCAAAAAAAAATAATTTTTATTATCAGTTTTTTTTGCGGGGGGAGCGCTCGGTACGCGCACCCGGAAGCGGTCCGGGGAGCGTAATATAGGGAAATTAGAATGAAAGAATGTTCAAATAATGTATGTATATTGATTGTTCTTTTTGTTGTATTTTTTATTTTTTTAATTTAAGTACCAACATGTAGGTACCAATGCAGAGTCTAAAAATAAAAATACACCGTTACCTTTGTAGATATCTTGCATGTTGTTTCAGAAGTTATTGTGGTATATGGAATTCATAGCATAGTATGTGAGGAAAGCAGAAAGAATATGGAGGCAGGAGATGAAAAAGAGATGTTAAATACACATTGTAGATAAAATAGTGGGAGAAAGGAAGTAACTATGAGCAAACTTACTATGTTACATAAAAAAGTTGCATATTATATTTAAAGTCTGACTTTACATTATAATCAATTTGGTACTAGTTTAAAAAATACATATAAAAATGAATAATGTCTCAAACATTTTTTGAATTATTAAATATAAATTTATTTCTCAGATTCGTTTTCAAAATTTAAAAGAACGTCTAATATTTGATTGTCAGAAATGTGCTCATTTTCAATCAGGAAATGTACTGATTCTACACATTGAAGAAGTTCATAGTCCTGTGATTCATCAAAGAATTCAGAGTCATTAGGTTCAATATCTGTATCTTTGTTGTTTTCCAGTACAATTTTGATGGTATTTTTTTGCTCTCCTTCCATTTTTGTGCTGTAAATAGAATTTTAAAAAAATATATCAGTAGAGATAGGGCACTGTTGGGTTTAAGTTCAGACAGGTAGTTTGGTTTTTTTAACAGTGATTTTATCTTTGGGCAGTGTATGGTATCAGAGTGGAAGTAAAAATATAAAAAGTATATGTGATAAAGCCTAAGTAAATTCATAATTATACAAGACAAGCCGAACTCCATCTATAACTATAACAGAGAAGTCTATCTTATTCTATAACTATTACAGAGGGATAGTATATAACTATCAGAAAATGTTTTCCTAATTAACTTAAAGTGCACAACATACTTCAGTTTTTAAAATAACATCTTACCTTTCAAAAAGAAGTTTAAGTGCACAGTTGAAATGCACTTGAAATGTACTTCAGGAAGTAGTAGTCAAAATGGCTGTGTTTCTCTCTCTTTCTTTATATATATGCAGGTACATAACCAATCAAATGTCTTGAAATAATAGAAGATAATGAAAGTAGCATTTTAATTGGTTGTCAATTCTAACACTTCATAAGTGTTTTTGTTAGGTAATTTACCTCAGGATATTTAGTCAGGACTACAGCATAATTTTCCCAATGAAATTCCATCAAATTTGGGTAAATGGTAGGGACTGCTATGTAGTAGGGCCTATTCAATATTTGATGGAAGTGTCTCCAGTGGTTTTTCTGTAAATTACTTTCCCACCTTTTTTCTTTTTTTAGCGAGCGCTCACCAGTGCGCTCCCCGGTACGCGAACCGGCAGCGTTACGGGAGTCCTCCATTTTGTGTATCGGTAGAATTGAGACACAAGATGGAGGACAAACAATGTTCGGAATGGGTAGAAGGGGGCACGGTAGACACTTTGTGACCCTCTAGGTTTTCTGAGGGGGACTTAGGACGCTGATATATGCAAAAATAAAAAAAAAATTGAAACATTTCGAGGGGGAGCGCCCGGTACGCGCACCGGTAAGCGAACCGGGGAGCGTACTTCGGTGAAAAAAAAAAAGTTAGAAAAAGATAAACGTTTTGAATGATCAGAGGTAGGGAAGCAATGAAAAGAGCTATTGGGTTCTGTGGCTAATTAAGGTACTTACAAGTAGGTTCCAATGCACAGTTTTAAATTCATGATGAATATTCTATTCCTCTTATCGGAGAAGTGCACACCCTCTCCTCTGTAGATGTCTTGCATGTTGTAACGCAAGTTATTGTTGTATATTAAACCCATTGTAAATTCTCTCATGTAAGCAGAAACATATTTATTCACATGTTTCCATGTTTTCTCAAATTGTGGAAAAAATTGGTTGGACCACTTCCATTTCTGTCATTGGCATATATTGGAATATACCAAGGCAGTTTGAGGAAAAAGTGTCATCAATTGATGAAAGGTGTCCTTTAAAAGCATTTCCAGACCAACCCCAGTCATAGTCCCAAAATCAATTCCACCACAGAGCACTATTAAAAGGTTAGGGTTTGGCAGATGCATAAAAAAAATATATTACAAACATATAAAATATATTTTTCATTTAAAAGAATAATACATTTAACAGTTTTTGATATTTGCAATAAAAAAACATTGAAATTCACTGAAAAAAACATAGATTATAGACCATATATAGTTAGGAATTAGCATTTACAAAACCTTGAAAATTGACTGAAAAAACCATAGGTTATAGACCATATATAGTTAGGAATTAGCATTTACAAAACCTTATTTTACTCACACAAAACCATTGAAATTCGCATATATAGTTAGTTGCACTAACTATATATCGCGCACCCGCAATCCACTGCTGATGATGTCACATATTACATCATTCATGACATGGTCAGTAACATCACTGATGACATCTCAAATGACATCACTGATGACATCTCATTTGACATTACTCATCACATCACTGATGATATAATTCATGTGATAATATGATGAACCTCTTCAGATTCTAGTCAGTTATGCAAAAAATCAATAACACTTCCATTTCCTCAACTATACAGTTATACACAACTTACTTATTCAAACATATACTAACACATATTTACTCTCTTATACAATCCCTGATACAAGTTTACAATGATCCATACAGCCACTCACACATTCACTGGCTCTTATGCACAGTTATTTATATATGTCAACTCTCACATGTACTGTGTTTTACATATGTTCTTACTTTGACATGTAGCACTGAGATATCCATTCACTCACCAATACACTCATACACACAGTCAACCGCACATACAGCTGATTCCACATGCACTTTTGAACCCATACATCTAGTGAATCAACTGTTCACACATCTATGCACAGAGTCACACACCTCCCAGCCACCCACACACACACACTCAGTCTCCCATACAAATACTTGGGCAACCAATCAATAACCCATATAGTTACTCATATAGCTACTGATCAACACAAGCAGCAGTTTACAGAACAACAGACATAATGATGCACAAATTAAGACAGTTTAGTCACTAATCCATGCACTCAGTGAGACACATTTAATCACTCACTCATACAGTCAGTCATGCACCTACTAAATCCTTCATCCAGACACTTATACATCCACTCATTCTTCAATATGTAAGACATATTTTAACTTTACAGAAATATACAGTCACTGGATGTTGTCATCAGTGATTTCATCAGTGATGTCATTTGAGATGTCATCAGTGATGTCATCAGTGATGTCACTGACCATGTCATGAATGATGTAATATGTGACATCATCAGCAGTGGATTGCGGGTGCGCGATATATAGTTAGTGCAACTAACTATATATGCGAATATCAATGGTTTTGTGTGAGTAAAATAAGGTTTTGTAAATGCTAATTCCTAACTATATATGGTCTATAACCTATGGTTTTTTCTGTGAATTTTCAAGGTTTTGTAAATGCTAATTCTTAACTATATATGGTCTATAACCTATGGTTTTTTCAGTAAATATATATATATATATATATATATATTCACTGAAAAAACCATAGGTTATAGACCATATATAGTTAGGGATTAGCATTTACAAAACCTTATTTTACTCGCATAAAACCATTGAAATTCGCATATATAGTTAGTTGCGCTAACTATATATCGCGCACCCGCAATCCACTGCTGATGATGTCACATATTACATCATTCATGACATGGTCAGTGACATCACTGATGACATCAATGATGACATCTCAAATGACATCACTGATGACATCACTGATGACATCTCATTTGACATTACTGATCACATCACTGATGACATCATTTATGTGATTATACGATGAACCTCTTCAGACTCTGATATAACCTTAGATACACTCAGTGTAAACAGACACTCACAGACTGTCACTCATCCATGGAGTTACTCACACACCTAGACAGTCATGCAAAGAATCAATCACACCTCCATTTCCTCAACTATACAGTTATACACACCTTACTTATTCGAACATATACTAACACATATTTACTCTTTTATACAACCCCTGATACAAGTTCACAATGATCCACACAGCCACTCACACATTCACTGGCTCTTATGCACAGTAATTTATATATGTGAACTCTCACATGTACTGTGTTTTACATATGTACTTGCTTTGACATGTAGCACTGAGATATCCATTCACTCACCAATAAACTCGTACACAGTCAACCACCCATACAGCTGTTTCCACATGCAGTTTTGAACCCATAGATCTAGTGAATCAACTGTTCACACATGTATGCACAGAGTCACACACCTCCCAGCCACCCCCACACACACACTCACTCTCCCATACAAATACTTTCACAACCAATCAATAACCCATACAGTTACTCATATAGCTACTGATCAACACATGCAGCAGTTCATAGAACAACAGATATAATGATGCACAAATTAAGATAGTTTAGTCACTAACCCATGCACTCAGTGAGACACATTTAATCACTCTCTCATACAGTCAGTCATGCACCTACTAAATCCTTCATCCAGACACTTATACATCCACTCATTCTTCAATATGTAAGACATATTTTAACTTTACAGAAACAGACAGCCACTGGATGATGTCATCAGTGATGTCACTGACCATGTCATGAATGAAGTAATATGTGACATCATCAGCAGTGGATTGCGGGTGCACGATATATAGTTAGCGCAACTAACTATATATGCCAATTTCAATGGTTTTATGCGAGTAAAATAAGGTTTTGTAAATGCTAATCCCTAACTATATATGGTCTATAACCTATGGTTTTTTCAGTGAATTTCAATGGTTTTTTAATACCAAATATCAAATGCTGTCAAATGTCAAGTACATGATAGGTAAAAACATTTTCGTGTTTATGCACGCTGATGTGCTTTGAACGCTGCACCCTCCCCCTCCCCCCCCTCTTTTCTCTTAGCAGTACTCTCTCTTTGCAGATAGTGAAGGGTAGTTAACGCAGGCCTTTGCCCCCGTTGTAATCCGTCGTGCCTGCTTCTCTCTCTATTTGATTGATTGCTATCCAAGCATTTACTGTTTTAGAATTGGTTCTCTTTGGTTCATTCTGTATTTACAAACAAGCACAGAGTCGCAATACTCTGTTTAGTCTTTGCAGATAGTAAAAAATCATTTAAAAAAACAAAAGGAATCGAGCAAAATCAGTAGGCCACTAATGGGATCTGTTTTTGACCTCGCTAAAATAGAAACATTAAGAACAACCCCTCATGAGAAATACGAAACTAGTAAGATGAACTTAGCTCCACACCATGATGGCTGCAAGACAGCTCGACTCCGCCGCCCACCCCACCCCACCCAAAATAACGACAAACCCTATGCAAATATTATAAATATATACAACACACCAGCAAAGTAACAGGGTAAAACGTTTTATTAAATAACTATAAAAATGGCAGCCTGCTGCAACATCGATCCAAATGCCTTTTGGTGACTCTTCCATTGTGAACATTGTCCCACAATCCGTTTGACCTGAAACGATTACACAAATAAAACATTTGTGAGTTTTACATTTCCGGAGAAGTATAATTCACCAATAGTTTTCTCTGTAGATCTTTTTCCATTAACAATCCCAGTTCCATCACCCGCCCAGGATATCACTACTGTTAGTTGTCATTGTTGCTTCTGTTTTAATAAAAAATGTTTTAAGGTGTTTACTGTTTTTGTTGCGATGTATATATTTATAAGTTATTAAAGTGTTATAATCCTACTAATTTTTTTATCGATTATTGCTGTTTGAGATATTCCCTGTCTACAAACAGAGAAGAATAGAAATATTCTGTCTCCCTTTGCAGATAGTGAAGGATAGGTAATGCAGACTTTTGTCCCCCGTTGTAATCCGTCATGCCTGATTGATTGATTGGCTGGACATTTATTGTTCAAGGAATAGTTCTTTCGAGTTACTCTCTGTTTGCAAATAACGTGGAATAGAAATATTCTGTCTAGTCTTTGCAAGTAGTGAAGGGTGGGTAATGCGGACCTTTGTCCCCCGTTGTAATCTGTCATGCCCATCTACTCCCCACTGATTGAGAAACTAGTTCCACCCGGACCATTTATTAGAGGTACATCATCTGACTCAACCGGAGAGAACCCCTAATAAAGAAGACATATGTAAAATACGAAGTAATCCCTGTATCCTGCTAAACAGAAACTTTAGCATGAAACACACTTGAAAAGGAAGGGAAAGAAATCGAACAAAATCAGTAGGCCTCTGATGAGTTTTTGACTTTGCTAGAAATAAGAAACATGAAAGTGGTGAAAGAAGCCAAGCTTGACGTTACGGCAGCCACAAGGTAGCTAGGCTCCGCCACCCCCCCACTGCTCCAAGCATGTCTGTCCCACCGCCCGCCACGCCCAATAACGGTAACATGAAATAAATACAAATCAGCAGATACCTACCCCCATTCCGGAAACTCCCGAAGTGCAACAGGTTCGCGGCTACGCCCATCCGGAAGACGAGGCCTTCGGCACGTGTAGGGCGAGTCCTGCTGGCAGCCGTCGGCCGGGGAGGTCATCCCGTAAGGTGGGCCAGGAGAGGAGCCGAGGCCGACGGGATTCTTCTTCTTTCTTAGATAATGGCTGCGACAACGGGGGGTGATGTCTTGCACATGCCACCGACCCCCCCCCTCGTATCTCCTGGTCTGGCCCCGGCTTGATATGAGCTCCCGGTTCGGGCCTGAAGCGGCGCCCTGCAGGCCACGGGGGGGGATGTCTTGCCTCTGCCTCTGACCCCCCCCCCCTCTTATCGCCTGGTCCGGACATCACGGATATCAACGCCAGGTGTTGGCGTGGGGTGCGCTGGGAGGGAGAGGCGGCACAAACGAGCCTCTCCCACCCCCCCTCAGCTGCACCCCCAATGCTCCACTCACCCAACAAAAGGGTTCTTCCACTCTTGCGATACAGCGACGCTCCACTTGCCCAACAAAAGGGTTCCTCCACTCTTGCGATGCAGCGACGCTCCACTCACCCAACAAAAGGGTTCCTCCACTCTTGCGATGCAGCGACGCTCCACTCACCCAACAAAAGGGTTCCTCCACTCTTGCGATGCAGCGACGCTGCACTCACCCGACAAAAGGTCTCGTCCACTATTGCGAGGCAATGATGCTCCGCTCACCCAGCGGGGGTCTCGTCCACTGTTGCGGTGCAACAGCGCTTCTGAGTTCAACTAGAAAATGAGTCCTGCTTCCAGAAACATTCTCCTCAACTTTGAAGATTCTATAGGAGCCACTGGGGCCCCCGACCCCCGATGGGGAATGACTGACATGATCACCCACGGAACGACCACGACGTAGCCGCGGGACGTGGGCGCGCTCATGCCGGCGCCGGCCTCAGTCTTGAAATCACCAAAATCCTGCAAGACTACCAACTTGATCAGTTCCGGTGGGACACCAGTATGACCCGGTAGGAGAGATTTTTGCCTACCACCCCTCTTTGACTGATGGTTCATGTCACCAGTCCCCTCTACTACCCTTCAACGAAAACTTTTAGACTGCCGAAAGAGGTCCCGGTCCAACCATGAGTTGGTGGAGACATTTTGACTATACTTGGACCTTCCTGACCTCACCCAAAATGGCGCCGGTACAAATGAAACTATTGTGCCCCGATTGCTCAGCCTTGATATCATGAGATATGTATGCAGTTTTTAGCACATGAATTGATATGGGATAAGACTGATTATATGTTCGGACAATGAATTGATCCGGGATGGGTATTGATTATACATTCGAACAATAAATTGACATGGGACTTGTATTGATTACACATTCGGACAATGAATTGATATTAAGTTCTAATGCATCATTGATTACTGTATTTATTGAAGGTTAGAATTGTCGACACTTTTGGTACTTGCTCACAATGAATTATCGATATGATTTTGTTGCACTTGTCGCACTTTTTACTGATTATATGTTCGGACAATGAATTGATCCGGGATGGGTATTGATTATAAGTTCAAACAATGAATTGACATGGGACAGGTACTGATTACACGTTCGGAAAATGAATTGATATTAAGTTCTAATGCATCATTGATTACTGTATTTATTGAAGTAATACTGATCTCTCCGCATGAAATTAATTTTCCACATGCTACACAAGTCAATCTCATCTGCCCAAAGTTCTTTTGCAGATTTGGGACCGTTTCCCTTGCCTCTGACTCACTTATTGCTAAGTCATTGGTGGATGTTTTTGCCGGTCGGGGGTTATCCCCCAAATCTCGAAGTTGTGCTTTAGAATAATTAAGAGGGTGCCACCTCTCCATGTGCCGATGCATGGTATGATTACCATAGCTATATTTTTTTTCGGTCCCTCTCGAGAGTTTTTTTTTTGCAGATGAGGCAGGTAACGAACCTGGCTTTAACTTTCTTTTCATGAGAAGGAAAAGAAAAAAATTGCCAGATAAAATTCACTTTCACATGGGACGTTCTTGGCATTTCTTTTAGTTTTTTAATGTACATGTTCATAAAACGATTACACAAATGAAACATTTATGAGTTTTGAATTTCCGGAGAAGTATAATTTACCAATAGTTTTCTCTGTAGATGTTTTTCCATTAACAAACCCAGTTCCATCACCCGCCCAGGATATCACTACTGTTCCCCATGTCATAAAACCTTAGGATGTTCAATAACTGAAACAGCTAATATGGGTTTACTTACAGGGGACATCTTTTGTTCTGTTTTGTAAAGTAAAACTATTGTGAACGCAAGTATTATACATAGTAAGTGTTTAATATAGCATTTGTCAGTCATTGGTTAAGCAGGTAGGACCTATTCACTCTTGACACCCCAGGTGCTGTGTATGTTGCACTATAGTGCTGCATCGGGAATACGGACAACCCTATTGATGTTGATTTTTCATTATTGATTATTGTAAAGAAATGGCGACTCCCCCCTTTAGCAGATTAGCTAAATCTTTGCGTAATTTGGGCATAAAAGTTATATTATTGGAAGTAGATGGTTATAGTTCTGGTTAATTTCCATTCAGAATGTCCTACACAGCACCACTCTAGGTAAATATGCTGCCTTGGGACTATTCGCACAACAGACCGCTACTGACCATTGTTGCTTCTGTTTTAATAAAAAATGTTTTAAGGTGTTTACTGTTTTTGTTGCGATGTATATATTTATAAGTTATTAAAGTTTTATTTTCCTTCTACTTTTTTGTGAGTGCTATATATTTTTAATGTGACACATAATTGTGAAGACTTTGATGTACAAAAAGGCATCCCTGGAATCTTCTGCTTCAGGCTCGGTCCCACACACCCTCACAGTGAGAATCCCCTCTCCAATCACAATACAGGATGGTTATCAGATTGCAGGAACGCGTGTAGTGTGACGGATCTCATCGGGTGGGGGCCTTGATCTACTGTAACTTCTTTGAAGAGGGGTGATTCTTTACAGATGAGGCCATAAACTACATCTGCAGGGCTAGGTGATAGCCTGGGACGGGCCTGGACAATCGGACACAGAGGAAGAGGAGTGTCAGAGGGTGCGGTAGTGAATAGGGTGAAAGGCAGGTGTCGGGCGGGCACAGGGTGTGATTCTCAGAGAAGAACAGCGCAGATGGGAGGAGGTTTCTAGCCCATACATGAGAAAGAGAGCGGGAGTGACCAGTGCGTGGGGGAGATGCTTGCGAGGGTGCAGACAGTGGGTCTGGTCAAGGCATCTAAAATGGCTGCTGTGCTCGACAAAAGTGTGGCATTGCAAAAAAGGCAAGATGGCGCAGACAATGTTTATCAATAATGATTTATTTATAACAAATAAAATATTTACTCGCAGTGACAAAATGGCGGTCAACACTTCCTGATTTCCATCGAATCGAACGTTAACAGACGTCACGCAGCAACAAAAAAAAACGCTCACGCACAGCCGCTGGAAGACATGTATCAACATATATGAGCCTCCTCAGCCACCCTCAGAAAACAAAAGGGGTCAGGATATGTCTCCCGTACCCCCTTATACCTAGTAATTTAATGAAATCGAAACACAAAATGGCGAATTCAAGTTTCGATACCAGTTTGCGACGCGGTTCGCGAACCGAGAAGCGCTTCTACCGCGAAAAATCGAATTTTTATTATTTGCCCCACGGGACCCTTTAATAACCCCAACATCATTCCTAGGGGGTCAAGAGGGGTCTACCTAGCCCCCTTTCATTAAATTCCCCCTTCGTTTTTCTCCTCCTCTTGTCTCTCGATCCTACCGACAGACATGATGGCGGCCGCACCGGACTGTTTAGAATGTTGACAGACACCGGACAGCCAATCAGCTTCGCTACGCAAAGCTCCGTTACGCGAAAAGTACGCGATCTGGAGCGCTATCTGGGACGCTGTCACAGATATATCTGTTTTTTAAACGTTAATTTCTCAAAATCCACTGGAGCACATATATTGAGACCCAGCAAAGGCCCATCGGGCTAACAGTCCCTATAATTTTGCCAAGTTTCGTGCAAATCCATTCAGCCGTTAGTTTGCGACCCGGTTCGCGAACCGAGAACCGCTTCTACCGTGAAAAATCAAATTTTTTTTATTTGCCCCACGGGACCCTTTAATAACCCCAACATCATTCCTAGGGGGTCAAGAGGGGTCTACCTTGCCTCCTTTCATTAAATTCCCCCTTCGTTTTTCACCTCTTCTTGTCTCTCGATCCTACCGAGAGACAAGATGGCAGCCGCACCGGACTGTTTAGAATGTTGACAGACACCGGAGAGCCAATCAGCATCGCTTCGCAAAGCTCCGTGACGCGAAAAGTACGCGATCTGGAGCGCTATCTGGGACGCTGTCACAGATATATAAATTTTTTAAAGCGTTAATTTCTCAAAATCCACTGGAGCACATATATTGAGACCCAGCAAAGGCACATCGGGCTAACAGTCCCTACAATTTTGCCAAGTTTCGTACAAATCCATTCAGCCGTTCGAGCTAAAAGTGAGGCCAAACGCCCTATGGAAATTAACATGGGAAAAACGCGTTTTGGGACCCCCCTTTTTTCTCGGCCCCCCATTGACGAACCCCTCCCAAATTTTTAGGGGCTGCTCAGAAACAAAATGTGCCATTGTCCTGAAAATTTCAGCCGATTCCGTCCACAAACACCAAAGTTATTAGACATAGAATTTTCAAAAGTTCCATAGAGAAATAATCCTAACTATATATACCTACTGGCTATTGCCAGTAGGTAATATATATATATATATATATATATATATATATATATATATATATATATATATATATATATATATATATATTGTGATCCAATCCCTCTTTACACAGTGAAAAAACAGGCGCTGACTCCGAGGGTGATGATGCTTTCAAGAATAAGTATTTTTTCCTCCGTGATGGACGACGCGTTTCGGCGGACAAGTCCGCCTTGCTCACAACATCGCTACTCACTACAGTGCAGTAAACTATAGAAACAAATAAAGGTGTAAACAAAACCTAATTGCACAGGTAACGCTTCCCTACGTATGTACGTGTGTGATCTCACGAGCTTAGGCGTTTATTATATCTAATTAGGAAGGTTGTCCTCAGTGGTAATGGCAAGTTCTTTGTAGCGTACCGCTAGAGGGATTGAGCCTAAGTGGGCAGTGGGATTTGCACAGTGTTGTGCGCGGTTCTGTGATGCCAAGGCAACGCCATTGAGGGTGCTCGTGTTTGTGTGATTTAGGTCTCTGACAATCGGTATACAAATGTGCATGGGTGTCCATATTTTTAAAGATGAAAATATTGGATTAACGTTACATGGGTGGAAAAAGGGGGATTGTGTAGTATATACATGTGAGATTGATGTCAAGGATTGGGTGGGTCAGGGATTGGGAATCCGCTGCTATGGTATTACACAGTGTTGTAGGCTAGAGGTGGCCATTCATTGCCTCATCAGAGTTCAGGCCGTTCGGTGCTTTGCTGTCCAGAAGAATAATATATCTGGACTCTAATCTCCTTAGTGCCAGTTGTCGATTGCCTCCCCTAGGGTTCTTAGGGACACTATCTATGACATAGTATGTCAGGTCCTCTATTTCCCCTCCATGTTGTGTGTTGATATGTCGGGCCAATGGATATGCAGGATCATCGTTGACTATTGCCCATAGGTGTTGAAGGATACTCACATGAGCTGGAAGAATTGTGCTCCCTACATACTTTTTGTTACAGCTGCACAACAAAGTGTATACTGCGAAATCGGTTTTACAAGTAAAGTGTTCCCTGATTTCCAGTGGTGTATTTCTAAGTGCTACAGGAACTGTCCTTGTGTTGTTACCATGTCAACAGGCCTTGCATTTACTGCATTTGTAGAACCCCTTTTGTGATTTAAGCATAAGGATGCTATTAGAACTAATTCCTGTTTCATAGACTTGGCCCTTCTGAATGTTAATTTGTGGAGTTTGGCACAGGCTTCTCCTATGGTGGGATCAGTGCGCACTACCGGCCACTGTTTGTAGAGGATCCTACGCAAGTTAGAATGGTATGTGCTGTAGCCAGTGATCATTCTAGGCGTTCCGTCAGTGTATTTGTCTGCTTTGGATTGAGAGGTCCTATTCGTTTGGATTAGATCTTCCCTGTTCCCTGTTCTTTCCTGAGCATTTCTGTTCAGCTGTTTCTAGTGTATGCTTCTTGTCTCCTCTCTCACTCAGTCTGTTAAAAAGGTTCTCTTTATATTTAGTGAAACCATCTTGAGTGCTGCAGTTGCGCTTCATTCTTAAGCATTCCGCATATGGTATGCTTGATATGAGGCTTTGTGGGTGAAAGCTTTCAGCGTGCAAGATCGCATTGCCTGATGTCAGCTTCCTGTATGTCTGCATTTGTACCTGATGATTGCTGATGTAAAGTTCAAGATCTAAGAAGACAATGGAAGTTTTGTTTGTTGTACATGTAAATTGTAGGTTGTGCTTGTTGTCATTTATCGCTTGAGCAAAGTCTAGTGCGCTCTGCTCTCTGCCTTTCCATAAGACGAACATATTGTCTATGTACCGGTAGTAAAGAATGACATTCTCAGACATTTGGGTGTGGTGTAAGCATGGGCGAATTTTGCAAATTCGCGATTCGCGAATTTGCGAATTTGCGAATTCGCGATCCGCAAAATTCGCGAATTTGTGCAAATTTGCGGATTTTAGTTTTTTTGCGTGTTCGTGGGGTTTTTTGCGTGTTCGCGAGGTTTTTTGCATGTTCGCGGGGATTTTTGCGTCTTCGCGAGCCGCTTGCATAGCGAAGTTACCCATGCAGTCGTTTATGGTAGCGGGAGAGAGAGATAGATAGATAGATGGATAGATAGATAGAAAGAGAGCGAAAGAGAGGGAAAGAGAGAGGGAGAGAGAGAATGAGAGAAAGAAAGAGAGGCCGGATCTCTGAAGGGCCAGATTCCTGAGTTGCCCCTACAGAACATACAGCTTTTTATTTTTAGCAAAATGCATATGAAATTGTGCTGTAAAGGTCTCTTTTAGTTTAACCCCTCCTGACAACTCAAAATGGGTGTATTTGCCATCCTCTCTCTTCTTCCTGTTATTTATATCTGTAAGTGCTTCCTGATGAGTTTTAATTTCTTGGACAGGTGCCTCGTTGCCTACTTGTGACTATTCTCTGACCCTGCTTCAAGGGTCAGAGCAGGGTCAGAGAATAGTTGCAAGTAGGCAACGAGGCGCCAGGAAGCAATTAGCAGCAGGTGTCCAAGTTGAAGTTAATTTGTTTGTAACCCTTTTGTAAAAGGTTACAAAGAAATTAGGTTCAACTTTTGCACCTACTGCTGTAACCCTTGCTTGGCTGAAAATTCGTCCCCCGCTGATTCGCGGATTTTACAGCGATTTCGCAAGATTCGCGGATCGCGAAATCGCGGAAAATCCGCAAATTCGCCCGCGAAACGGATTTTACACCCACCCTTAGTGTGGTGTGTCCTCATGAGTACTTGCTCCACACACCAGCCTATATGCAAAGTAGTATAGCTGGGGGCGAACAAGTACCCATGCCCTGTGTCTGTTTGTATAATAGTCTGTCAAATGTGAAGATGTTATTGTCTAGACACCATTCGGTCAACGGAAGCAACATGATGGTGTGTTGGTACAGGCCTATCTCACGTGTACTCAGAAAATGCTTCATTGCGTTAAGGACATCCGAATGCCTTATTCTGCTGTAAAGACTTTGTACATCAAGTGTCATGAACACATAATCATCAGACCAAGCGCAATCATAAATCTTGGTAAGGAAATCTCCTGTGTATCTTATATAAGCAGGTAAGGATTTAACAATTGGCTGCAAAAAGAAGTCTATATACTTGCTCTTATTCTCAAACAGTCGGCCCCACGGCCGATATGATGGGCCTTCCTGGGGGACACTGTGAGTTTTTATGTACTTTAGGGAGTAGGTAAAGTTGAGGGGTGACTGGGTAGTTGTTTTTCAAAAATCCAAACTCAGTCTTAGAGAGTAATCCTTCAGTTCTCCAGTCATAGAGGCATCAATGGAATTTTTCCTGTATACTGACAATGTTTGTGGTGCTAATGCGGGCATAACAATTTCTGTCCTGCAATTGGTTCATTGCTTCCTTGTGGTACATGTCTAGTGGCCAGAGGACCACATTGCCACCCTTGTCTGACCACCTCTCCACTATGTCAGTGTGATCCTTAATTTTTTTCATGACCGCTGAGTATTCCGTCCTTTGATTATGCTTTAGTCTCTTGAAATCTCTACTGCTCGTGATAGCGAGCTCCTTAAGATCTCTGATTGCTTTGTCTGAAAAAATGTCTATATTGTCTTTGGGCATAATTGGACTGAAGACTGATTTAGGCTTGAAAGCGGTTGGAGTTTTTAAGAACAGATTAATTCCTTCTTGCGCTGCTGCTTGCTCAGTGTTTAAACTTACAGTCTCACTTTCAATGTCTAATTCCGCCATTTCTCTCACAAATGACATGTCTCCTATGTTAAGAGCATCTGTTGTACTGGTTGCCTCATTGTCATATTGCCCATCTTGTGTTTTTAGTTCCGTATTGAAGAAGTGTATGCGTAATTTCAGTCCACGTACAAAGTGGTAGAGGTCTATACGTGTCTGTGTGTAGTTGAAGTGGGTATCGCTGCAAAAGGATAGGCTGAGTACCAGTATCGGTGCTTCTTTAGTTGTGAGTACCATGTTTGTTAGGTAAATAACTGTATATATATATATGGAACAAGTAGCAATGGAGCAGGACATTGATAACACAGTCATAAATCTTTCAAATATGGAGTTAGGCAAAGAGGAAGAAAGTACTTTATCGCTAGGATTGTTATATTTTTCCACTACCAACTTTGATTCACAAACAAGAATAGTTGTCTTCCATTTCATAAGAAAATTGAAACAACAAAAGCATTTTAAGGGCAGGTCAAGTCAAATACAAACAGAAAATCTTACATCTTACCTATGGACAACCCGGCAGTAAAAGATATGCTAGTCCTGCATGACCTTGATGAATTGTAAAGGGGGTCACAACAAGGGAACAGGGAACAGACCCTCTGAGGAACTAGCAGCAGCAATGGGACAAGATATATATGGTAGAGTGTGAACCCCATTTAGACCGAAATCTGTCTTCCTACCGGTCATGCCTCGAGATATATTTTAAAAAAATTCTGAGAATGTTATAAATGATCTTAAACAGCTGGCAATTGAGTCTAGCAGTAACTCTCTGCACAGAGAGCATAAAGTTAGAAACCAATATGCACAGGTTATGAAGAAAGTCAAGGACAGACAAGATATAGTAGTAAGATGGTCAGATAAAGGGGGCAATATAGTTCTCTGGCCCCTAGACATGTATACCAATGAAGCACGTAGTCAACTCCAGGACAGGGAAAGTTACTGAAAAGTCAGTCAATGAGTTTCAAGGAGATTCAAGACAAATTCCCTGCTGAGTTGTATAGATGAGAGGCCTAGGTTTGATCTCTAAAGAAGACCTAGATTATCTAAAAAGAGGTCACCCAGTAACACCTATACTATACCTAATCCCCAAAATTCATAAGAATTCTAGTAACCCGCCCAGCCGACCTATAATTTTGGTGGTTGGTGGGCTCTTTGAAAACACATCTGGATTCATGGACCACTTGCTTCAGGAACATGTACGCAACCCACCCTCATATATAAAGGATACTGGAGGTTTCCTGCCCAGAAAATATGACATAGCATGGGATGTCTCTTTGTCTTTATGAGCCTGGATGTCATAGCTCTGTATATGAGCATCAGGCATGAAGATGGAATTAGAGCGTTAAAACACTACTTAGTTACAAGACCCATACACTTACACCAGCATACACCTATGCCTATTAGTATGGCCAAGTGGTGTCTTGAAAATAACCTCTTCATGTATGAACAACATACATAGAAACAAATCCAGGGGACTGCCATGGATACCAGGTTCGCCCCCAGCTATGCGTACTTGCATACTGGCTGGTGGGAGAAGGAGGTACTCCCGGTAAACTATGCTCAAGAATGGGCAGACAACGTTGTCCTGTTTACCAGGTTCATTCTGTGGAAGGGGTCACTTGAGTCAGCCAAGATGTTTGCCGAGAGATTGAGCAATAATGATTTGAATCTCTCATTCAAACATGCATTAGTAAAGAAGAAGTACACTTTCTGGACCTATTGTTGTACGAAGAGAGCAACAGTATTCACACAAGATCATATAGAATACCGATTTCAGGAAATTCTATCCTACACACCAGCAGTTTCCACCTGACAAAATTGAAAATTAGCGTCCCCTATGCAGAAAGTTTGCACATGAAGCGCAACTGTAGTACTGATGAGACACTGAGGGAGGTACAAAATTATTTCGTTAAATGACTCAAGAGGTGTAGCTATAGTCAGTGAGTGTTAAATTCAGCACAAGCCAAAGTGAAAACAAAAAGGAGAGAGTATTTGCTATTTGGTACACCCAAGATGAATAAACAATCAACTGACACTGGTCCGGTTCATCTGATCACAGGGTAATCAGACTACTATGCGAGACTACGCAACATCTTACACAGACATTGGAAACATATCAAAAGTGACCAAGTGATAGAACCAGACATCCCATACACCCCTCTTATATCTTTTAGAAGGGCTAAGTTGATGCATAGGGAAGTGGTGCAGAACTCCCCCGAGGCCAGGAGCGGGTCTCATGGGTTGAGAGGAAGCAGAGGCTTCCAAAAGTGTTTGAGGTTCAAGGCATGCCGTTATGGTCGGAACACCAAGACCATACAGCCACCCTTAAGAGCAATACCCATAGAGATACAGGGATCATATCACTGCAAGAGTGATTTGGCAGTCTATGTACTTGAATGTACCTGTCAGAAACGCTACGTGGGAAGTACTATTCACATGGTCCATGTCAGGATCCTGCAATACCTCAGTGCCATAGCTAGTCAGATTTGAAATAATAAGGAGTCAGGTCCCGGGACATGTAGTCGGTTCGACCATAGGTAACTTATTATGAAATATACATTTACCGACTACACATTTCTCTAAATCCACGTACTTTCTGGAAACAAACCAGTATTACTTTCTAGTTTGTTGGGTATACTTCGTTCATACCCTTTTATTCAATAAATCTCATTTTTTTTTTAGTATTTCATATTTGGAAAAATACACTGAACATTTTGACAATTTACACATAAATACAATACATTTCCACAACACATATAGATACACAATATGTAAAAATATACACATTAATTCGTATTTATACAGTGTGTTTACTACTCACACTATTTTCGACAAAGTCACGTTGGAGCTGAAAGTTAAATAAACCACAATTCAATGTGAAGGAATATTGTCTCTCTCCATAAACCATAAATCAAATATTAGGTCTATTCAACAATAAATGTTTGTTTTTATATATGCCACCATACACACCATGCGGCTGACCATGGTTCAGCACCTCAGTTTCTAAGTAAACAGATAAGTAATTTGTCTGTGCAACCACGTCCAGAGTTCGCCGCACTTTCACTCCACTGGAGACCAGATAAACAAGTTCATAAGGAGAAGAACGGTGCACCAGATTGAAGTCAGGAAGTTTCAAGTATATCTCAAATATATCCTTCAGACCTCAGCCCAGTGCCATAGCTAACAATGATAAAAGCTATCCAGTGGCAAGACACAATCTCATGTCAGAACTGGCTATGGGTCAGTAATGTGGACAAGATACCTTCCTGAGGGCTCACCATCAGTGCACTCAGTAGCACGGTTATATTTGAAGAAATAATAATCTGCCTAATAATGCATAACAATATTGCCGATTTAGAGTTCTTTAATTTACATGTTTTAATTTATTAGTTTTATTTTACAAAATTATTTTGGGTAATATGTGTAATTAACAAGTTTGCTTCATTTTGTTTAACTTGTCTTCTATGTCCATGCCATTGACATCGTTCCCCTTACGACCTTGTGTGTGTATGTATAATTACCTAAACGCATCAGGAGCCTTCTTTGAATTAAATTGGTGAAGTAAACCTCCAGAGTAACAGCCTCATATAAATATATATATATATACATATTGCCTACTGGCGGTCGCCAGTAGGTATATATAGTTAGGATTTTTTTGAATAGGGATTTCTGAAAATTTTATGTTGAATAACTTTGGCGTTGAAGGACGGAATTGGCTGAAATATTCAGGAAACTGGCACATTTTGTTTCTGAGCGTCCCCTGAAAGTTTCGGGGGGTTTCGTGAAGTGGGGGCAGAGAAAAAAGGGGGGTCCCAAAACGTGTTTTTAACATTGAGTTTTCCATAGGGCGGTTGGACTCACTTTTAGCTCGAACGGCTGAATGGATTTCTATGAAACTTGGCAAAATTGTAGGGACTGGTAGCCCGATGTGCCTTTGCTAGGTCTCAAGATATGTGCTCCAGTGGATTTTGAGTAATTTAGGTTCAAAAAAATATATATATCTGTGACAGCGTCCCGGTTAGCGCCCCGGTTCGCGTACCAGACGCATAACGGAACTTCGCAAGGAGAAGCGGATTGGCTCCCCAGTGACTGTGAACATTCTCAACAGTTCGGAGCGGCCGCCATCTTGTCTCTCGGTAGGATCGAGAGACAAGAGGTGGAAATAAACGAAGGGTGAAATGAATGAAAGGGGGCAAGGTAGACCCCTCCTGACCCCCTACGATTGATGTGGGGGCTATTAAAGGGCCCCGCGGGCAAAAAAATAAAAAAAACATTATTTCGATTTTTCGTGGTGGAAGCGCTACCCGGTAGGCGAACCGGGTAGCTTACCGGAAGCGTAACGGGAGTCCGCCATCTTGCGTTAAGGTCTAATTTGGACACAAGATGGATGATAAACAATGTTGGGATTGTGTAAAAGGGGGCAAGGGAGACATATCCTGACCCCCTAGGTTTTGTGAGGGTGGATGAGGAGGCCCATATATGCCCAAAAAAGAAAAAAAAATCAAATTTTCGCGCGGTTAGCGCCCGGTGCGCGAACCGGGTAGCGCTCTTGAAAGCGTAAATCGTGAAAATTAGTAAAAAAAAGTTACATTTAAAATTTATTTAGAGTGATCATAGTTAGGGTAGCTCTGAAAAGAGCTTTTGGGTCTGTGGAAGATTGACGTACTTATAAGTAGGTACCAATACACAGTCTTAAATTCTGGATGAAAACTCTGTTCCCCTCATCTGAGAAGTGCACACATCTCCTCTGTAGATATTTTGCATGTAGTAACGCAAGTTATTGTTGTAGATGGAGCCCATTCCATGGTCTCTCATGTAAGCTGAAACAGACTTATTTACATGCTTCCTCGCTTTCTCAATTGTTGGACAAAATTGATTGGACCACCTCCATTTCTGTCTTTGGCATATATTGGAATATACCAAGGCAGTTTGAGGAAAAAGTGCCATCAATTGCTCAAAGGTGTCCTTTAAAAGCATTTCCAGACCTACCCCAGTCAAAGTGCCCAAATCATTTCCTCCACAGTGCACTATTATGAGGTCAGGGTTTGGCAAATGTAAAAAGGTTTTCACCAATGGTATCAATTGGTGACATCTCAATCCTCTCTGGCCAATCCATTTTATTTCCACATTTTGTAAATTGAGGTTTTGTACATTTCTGTTATCAGCATACCTGTGAGCCCAGTGGATGTAGCTATGTCCAAGAATCCAGACAGAAAACATGGTGAGAGGAGGTTCTGCTGCAGTCAGATGAAGTGTGGGAATTAAATGGCAGTTGAAACAGTAGGAGTTTGTAATGAAAAAAACTGTGGAGTTTCAGTGCTAATGATTCAGTGGCAGTGATTGGTGGATTTTGATTGCTGAAAACAGAAAGTTAGGGTGCATGGATGTGTTCTTTGAAAGATGTAATTTGAATGGTTAAGAAAAAATCATTTTAAGAAACATTGCACTGGATAAGCAGGTGTACTGAGAGTTCAGAGTTCATTTGAAACATTGTTTTGTGAACTTGTAAACATGAGAGGTCTTTCAGGAGGTAGTTGCTATGGAAAAAAGGCAGAAAGGGCAGAGGGGGGAAGGGTGTTGATTTGAAAAACGTGAGGGGAGAGTTTTTTTTTTTTAGTTTGAAGTTTAAGAGGGAAGAGTTTTGATTGGGTGACATGAGAGATATGTGTGATGAATTACAGCATTTCTGTGCCATTGTTGGTTGCAGCCTCTGGAGTGCAAACCCTTTGCTCTGCTAAAGAAAGATTTGTGTGTGTCTGAGACTGTTTTGAAATTCAAAAAGCATTTGCTAAGGTGAGAAAAGATTCATTTAATTTAGATAGAGACCAGTATGCTTTAGGGAGAAAATTAGGAAGAAAGTTGTGTATTTAAAATGTTGCTTTGTGTCAAGTGTTTTACAAAAAGATTTTGTTTCTTTGAGAAATTGTAATTGGAGATAATGTGAAGTATTAGTACTGACAGGGTGTGCTTGGACATAGGAGCTGTGCTGTGTTTTCAAATTATGACTTGAAAATCGTTTTTAAGGAAAAGGAATGCTTTTTAAATTTATGAGAAGGAAAAAATGGTGTCTGCTTCTTTAAACAAATATTCCACTTGCCCCATGATTCAGGGAGAATAATTTGTTTACTTGAT
Source organism: Lissotriton vulgaris (assembly GCF_964263255.1). NCBI lineage: Eukaryota > Metazoa > Chordata > Amphibia > Caudata > Salamandridae > Lissotriton > Lissotriton vulgaris. The sequence goes on from NC_141695.1 coordinate 560,601,271, forward strand.
GTGTTTAAAAACGTTTCTTGAAGCCATTTAGGTTTCTTGATATGTACTGCTAGAGTTTCATAGCCAGCATGGGGCATATTTATAAGGACTTTGAGCCACTTTCACGTTATTTTCCCCATGTTAAAAGTGATGCAAAAGTGGTGCAAGGGCCTTGTAGATACGCCCTCATGTGTGTTAGGGCATTTTAAGTCACTTCTCCATGAATCTGGGAGAATAATTTGCTTACTTGATGTGTTTAAAAACGTTTCTTGAAGTCATTTAGGTTTCTTGATATGTAGTGCTATAGTTTCATAGCCAGCATGGGGCATATTTACAAGGCCTTTGAGTCACTTTCACGTCATTTTCCCCATGTTAATAGCGACGCAAAAGTGGTGCAAGGGCCTTGTAAATACGCCCCATGTGTGTTAGGCCATTTTAAGTCACTTGTCCCATGAATCAGGGAGAATATTTTGCTTACTTGATGTGTTTAAAAACGTTTTTTGTAGTCATTTCGGTTTCTTGATATGTACTGCTAGAGTTTCATAGCCATCATGGGGCATATTTGCAAGGACTTTGAGCCACTTTCACATTATTTTCCCCATGTTAAAAGTGACGCAAAAGTGGTGCAAGGGCCTTGTAGATACGCCCCCATGTGTGTTAGGGCATTTTAAGTCACTTGCCCCATGAATCAGGGAGAATATTTTGCTTACTTGATGTGTTTAAAAACGTTTCTTGAAGTCATTTATGTTTCTTGATATGTACTGCTAGAGTTTCATAGCCAGCATGGGGCATATTTACAAGGCCTTTGAGTCACTTTCACGTCATTTTTCCCATGTTAATAGTGACGCAAAAGTGGTGCAAGGGCCTTGTAAATACGCCCCCATGTGTGTTAGGCCATTTTAAGTCACTTCCCCCATGAATCTGGGAGAATAATTTACTTACTTGATGTGTTTTAAAAATGTGTTTTTTGACTTAAAATGGCTCAAAGGCTTTGTAAATATGCCCCATACTGTCTAGAAAACTCTAGCAGTACATATTCTGAAACCTAAGTGACTTCAAGAAACGATTTTAAACACATCCAGTAAGCAAATTATTGTAGAAGCATTCCATTCCATTGCTACTATTTGTGGGTTTTACATTTGTCTATGCTGCTAAATTACCGTAGGTAGAATTGACAACTAGTGTGTTAATTGTTTGCTTACTCTTATTGGTTTACTGTTTGGTAATAGTGGTTAATAACATTTTTTTTTTAAATTTACCACAGATTCAACTCAAGATCTTTTGAAAAATTCAAACATGCCCTCAAGGCAAAGAAAAAGAAAAGAAGCAAAGCGACTTACACCCCACCTTTGTAAACCTTTGCAGCAGTCCTCTACAATAAAAACTTGTCAAGTCACCAAAAAAACTCCGGGTAAGACAACAAAATCTTTTTTAAGAAACATTTGCAGACGAAAAAGTATCACTACAGAACATGTTTTAGTCCAGAAGAAAAGAGCCAATTTAAACGGGAAGGAAAGGCCCCTCAAAAATGTTACTGCTAGAGCAGGAGATAAATCTGTGCATGGTAGTAGAAGGAACAATCTGTTTAGAGACATTCGTAGACGAATGTTCCGCATTAGGATAATTGGCAATTTGTTAAAAAATATTAAGAAAGGTCTACAGAAAGTGGCTTTTTATAAGAGAAAGAAAAATGTAGAGAAAATTATTGATCAGGCTTTCGAAATTAAGCGAAAGTTATTTATTTTGATAATCAATAGAATTAGGAAACTAAACAAGGCAATTTATGATTTCAAATCAAATAGTAGATGGAAGAGAACAGGTAATCGTAGTAATTTTTGTGAAGTTTTTCAGGAGAATGGATGCATAGTTCAAGTTGTGAGGCATTTTTTAATGAGGAGAGTTATTTCCAGGACAATGATTTGGTGCATGCAGTTGACACCAGTGGTCGAGCATATGAGGTGAAAAACGGTTGTCCGGTTGAAAAAGAAAAACTTGTGTCAACAGAGGCAGAAGAGGTGTTAGGTAATGAAGTTTTAGGAAGACGTCCTAAGGGACCAGTGTACACCTGGAAGTGTAGTAGTATTTGCAGTGTGCGACAGGATTCCATCAATTTGCTTTGTGATTTTGTACCGACATTTAATAAGAAAAGTTTAAAACAGAAAATGAAGTTGTTGCAAGAAGTAGATCCTTGCAGAGTGAGAGAAGTGACAGGTTTGCATGGTCATTCACTGGCTTGTCTTTCCAGGAGAGTATGCCAGAGTGTTTTTCATCATTTCAGGATGCTAGCAGTGCATCATAATAAAGTGAGGAAATTAGTTAGAATGTTGTATTATGCTAAGAGTCCAGCAAATATGCTTAAACAATTAAGCACTGCTCTTGTGCACGGTTCTGAAGTAGATGTGAAGAATATTTGTGAAGAAATTGAGTTTTGTTACTTTGCTAGTAAAGAGAACAATGTTGAAATTGACCCAGTAGAAGAAGGTAATGTGGAAGAGAGTGTACAGATTTCCAGTACAGATAAGTTTCACAAGGAAATTTCCACGTTTATGGTGAAATCAAGTGAGAGGCCTAATTTCACTTGTGTGTGTTGTCGACGGACTTATAAGAATCAGACTAAGTTAGTGGATTTATATACAAAAAGTGAAATGGTAAACAATCGTGAATGGAAGGATTTTGCAACATACTTGATGGTAGAAAATTGTTTTGATTTGGGATCAGATCAACGTATGTGTACTTATTGTTTTAACAAATTAAATCAAAACCGGATGCCTGCTAGAGCGGTTCATAATAATCTGGAATTGGTTGACATTCCTTCTGAACTGAAGGATTTAAATACTTATGAATCTATTTTGATTCAAAGTGTCCATCCTTTTCATGCTATTGTTCGAATGGAGCCTAAGATAGGGAAATTGCCTCCTTCAGATTTACAGAGAGGATTAAAGGGAAGAGTTGTTTATTTGCCTCTGGTTTTGAAGAAAAATATTGATACAATTGGTGTAGACAAAGTGAAAGAGGAACCTCTGGTTATCCTTGTTAATCGGGTTCCGACAAAGAGTAAGAAAATCTGGCAAGATTTAGTGGATGTTAGGAAAGTCAAAAAGGCAACGTTGTATTTGATGAAAAACAATGAGTACTACAAGAATGTATGTGTTGCAGAAGACGAACTAAGTGAAGAAGAGGACAGTGATTTGTGTGCTGGACAAATAGAGAAAGTAGATGCCTCTAAAAATGAAGAAATATATGAACATTATAGTGTTCATCCTTTGCATTCTAAAGAAGTCATGGGGAATGCTATTGAGTTGTTTCAAATGAAACAAGCCAAAGGGAGTCCCACTAGTGTTTGGGAGGAAAGTTTGGAAGCTCGGTGTTTCCCACAGTTATTTCCAACAGGTCGAGGAGGAAGATATGATGAGCGACCTGATCAAATTCCTGCTTCTGAATACCGGACTTTATGATTGTATGCAGAAGATCCTAGGTTTCGTCAATGCATTCCCTATTTGTTTCATCTACTGTATGAAAGTGATCTGTCTGGACTGTCTTATGCAGTGAACCACATCCTGAAAAGTGGTGTACAGCTGCAAAACATCTCGGCAAGGGAGTTTATGGATAAAGTCAATGTGCAAGACAGTATTTTGGATTCTCACCTGATTAATCTCATGGCATGTCAGCGTGGTACTAATGAGTATTGGTACAGTCGTCATGGTGACTTAAAATGTATGCTGAGGAACTTAGGAACTCCCACATGGTTCCTCACTCTCAGCTGTGCCGAGTATGGCTGGGAAGACTTACTTGAATTTCTACGAGAGGCAAATGGAAACATTGAAAATATTGAATTCAAGACACCCGGAGAACTGTGCTCTTTGGATCCAGTCAATGTATGCAGGTACTTCAATCATAGATTTGAAGCTATGATGTCTTTCATTACGAACAAGAAAAATCCACCTCTTGGAGAGGTGTTAGATTTCTTCTGAAGAATGGAGTATCAGACAAGAGGTGCTCCTCATATACATATGCTGCTATGGATCAAAGCTGCACCCAAATTTGGAACAGATCCAGATGACTTAGGGGGTCATTAGGATCGCGGACGGACTTGAGTCCGTCCGCGACCCCAGAGTATGAGGGAACGTCCGCATGGGCAGCGGCGTTCCCTCTGTGCTGATTAGGATGTGACCGCCAGGGTGGCAGTCACATCCTATATCTTTAACATTGCGGTGGGTGCAGCTTCAAGCTGCACCCGCCGCAATGTTAAAAATGCATACAATGCATTTGTATGCAGAAAGCGGCAGGCACTGCGCGGTGCCTGCCCATTTCTGTATACAAATGCAGGGGGGTACCATAGGTACCCCCCATGTGCACCCCCCACCCCCCCTTCACCTAGGGGGCCCGCAACGGGCCCCCGCAGTGAAGATACACATGCTTTTCCTCGGCGGAAAACCCGCAGCAGAAAAGCATCTTTGGAAGCCCATCCTAATATGGTGGACGGTGTCTGAGAGACACCGCCACCATATTAGAGCTTTTCCGCCGCGGTTGTAAGCCAACCGCGGCGGAAAAGCTGCGGACGGAAACCAGGACCCACCAGCCATCCTAATGTGGCAGTGGGTCTTTGGTGGGTCCGCTGCGGTTTTTCCGCATCCTCTGGGTTGGCGGTGGCTTCCACCGGCCAAGAGGATGCGGAAATTCCGTAATCATAATCGACCCCTAAGTGATGAGTTTCATAGAACAGTATTCTACATGTACTGTTCCAAAGACAAAGGAAGACAAAAGTTTAAGAGAACAAGTTTTACACTTTCAAAACCATCGTTTTGGAAAGTACTGTTGTCGTAAATTCAGAAACAAGAACAAGTTCTATACAAAATGTTGTTTTGGTTTTCTACGATCAGTGATATCTGAAGGAAGAGTGAACAATTTGATGTCTTCGCTGCGACATAATGTGACGAGGAAATCACCCAAAAATACATACAATTTAAAAAGAAACGAAGAGTCCAAGTACATCAACGACTACAACCCAGTGATTTTGTCCATGTGAAATGCTAACATGGATATACAGTTTGTGGCTGACAACTGTATGGCTGTGGCTCGGTATATGACGTCTTATATCACAAAAAAAGAAAAGACAGAACTGAAGGATATGTGGGATGACATTTCACATGAAAAGAGCCTCAGTAAGAAGTTGCACAGTTTCAGTCTAAAGATGTTGTCTCATCGAGAAATCTGAGCATACGAATGTTCGGATCGGTTATCTTCAGCAAGTCTCTATGTCAAATCTAGGAGTATAATTTGGGTGAGTCTTGGTCTTGCTGTAACACGTAATCGAGTTCTGAAACCTGTACGGGAAATTGAGTATTTGGCGGAGAAGGAGCCAAACAGTACAGATATTTTGAAGACCAACATGTTGGATACATATTATCCAAATAGAAGCAGTCACCTGGAGAATGTTTGTCTGTATGAGGTTCTACAAAATTACATATTCAAGAGGAACATCAAAGAAGATATTGATAAAGGAGTGTATGCTGTAATTGGAAGTGAGGGATGTCTGGTCAAGCAAAGAAAATGCCAATTGGTAAATCATCGAAAATTGAGTTGCGAATCTCCTGAAAGAAAAGAGTTTTTCTATTTAGCTCTTTTGCAACTTTTCAAGCCTTGGCGTGCAGAAGAGGAACTGCTTGGAGATTTCCTCTGTTATGAAGATTCCTTCAATGCAGCCAAGGAGTCCATAGAATGTCCTGTTTTTCCAAAATATCTAGAAATGTTGAATGCAGAAATCGAGCAGGAAGCAACAATTGCAGCCGAGATTGCTAGAGACAGTTCTCAGGACAGCCAGAGTTCCACTTCTTTGAGTCAGGATCCACTAGGAGGACCAGTTATCGAAAATGAAGCTGCCACTGCCATGATTGAAGTGGAAAGAGCCATGGCACATGCTCAGGAAGATGCGGTTAACTTAGAAGATTTGGAAAGACAACTCAACGTTGAGCAGAGGAAAATATATGACGAAGTTACTAACCAAATTGATCATGGATTAAGTCATGAGAAGAAAGAGTGCTCATGTACGTTGTTAAAGCCTGTCCGACTGTACGTGAGTGGAGAAGCAGGAACTGGAAAAAGTGTCCTCATTAAAGCAATTTCATGTTATTTGCAGAAAAGGACTGAGTCATCGCTGTCTTGTGTTGTCACCGCTCCAACTGGTCTGGCAGCACATAACATTAAAGGTATTACTTTGCTTCGTCTACTGATGCTGCCAGTGGAGCATGATAACAAATTACAATACCACAAGTTATCTGGAGATGCTTGTTGTGAAGTTTCAAGAGTCCTAAAGAAGATGAAACTTCTTATCATTGACGAAGTAAGCATGGTTTCCAATGTCATGCTTGCCTTTGTGCATTTGAGAATGCAAGAAGTTCTTAAAACAGAGTATGATGTGTTATTTGGTGGCAAACACATCATTGTTTTCGGTGATCTTCTGCAGCTGACACCAGTGAAAGGACAACCAGTGTTTAAACTACTTACGCATGAAGATACCAGGAAGTGCCTAGGGAGCATTGGCAACGTTAATATATGGTTAAACTTCAATTATGCTGAACTGCGTGAAAATATGCGTCAGGCGAAGGATGAAGATTATAAGAATATTCTACAAGATGTTAGAATTGGAAAAGTGACTGAGCATGGGAAGGAAGATGTACATGCACGATTATTGTCAAATTTGTATCCAGATGAAGACGTTCTGCCTGAGAATATTTTTCAGAAAATTACTGAGAAGAAATCTGGGCTATGTTTGATGCCAACTCTGCAAGAATGTTCCATCTTCAACAACAAAATGTTGAATTTAGAAAACCAAGACATAGTGAAACTGGAAGCTATTGACAGAATTGAGCATATGGGAGCAACAATTATTTTGTCTGAAAATTTGAAATCTAAATTGGATTCATTAGAGAAGACTATATCTAAAACTGCGGGTTTTGAAAAGACTCTGAATGTGTGCTTAAATTGCCGTATCATTTTGAGAAGGAATTTAAATGTTGAAAGAGGTCTGGTAAATGGATCATTGGGTAATGTTGTTGATTTTGAGAAATACAGAAATAGAGATGGAATTGAATTTATAAAAATTAAATTTGATGGCCTTGAGGATGTACAGCAAATTGGTTGTTGCTTTGCTAGGTTTTTGCTTGCTATAGACTTATATGTTCGCCGTAAGCAGTTTCCTGTTTGCTTGGCATATGCGGTGACAATCCATAAATCGCAAGGTTTAAGTGTAGACAGTGCTTTGGTGAATATTGGCAGTTCTGTGTTCAAGGAGGGTATGGCTTATGTGGCATTATCACGAGTCAGAACTTTATCTGGATTGTACTTGATTGAGTGTAATGAGACAAATATTTGTGCAGATCTAGATTGTGTTAAGGAATACAATAGGTTAAGAAGAGAGTATGCGCCACATTTGCCTCAATATCCTTTGTTCGACAAACGTGTGGTAGGCCGGAAACGAAGAAATGTGACCAATAGTAGGGAGGTTGTAGCAAAAACACGAAAAGTCGATAAACCCGAAATTGTAAGCAGAAAGAAAATGGATGCTGTTCAAGATGTTTTTTTTTTAAATTTGAAAATAGTTCTGGTGTCAACTGCTATGCTAATGTAGTGGTTAATGTTGTCTTTTCTCTAGAAACATTAAAAGAACAGATTGTGGTCAATTCGGATCAAAGATTTTGCTGTTTGTTAAATTCTGTGTTAGAGAAATGTAGCACTGATAGAAGAAAAATAGAAAGTGTATCTGAAATTCGAAATCTCTTAGACAAATGTTCAGGTCAAACGCAATTCTCTCAAAATATTCAGCAGGATTGTCAGGAGTTTTTAATGTATATGCTTGATGTTTTGCAAGGTAAAGGTGTAGATGTAGATTATCTGTTGGGCCTTTCTTATCAATGGCAGCATGACTGCAAGAACTGTAGGCTATCCAGTACTACTAGTGTAGACTTAGAAAGATTTATATATTTAACTTTGCCTGACAGTAAATCAGTATCCTTTAATAAGCTAGTAAAAGCAGCCGATCAAAACATGGAGTGTACCCAATGTAAGTCTGCAATGCTGTCCACATTATTTATACAAAGTTATGGCCAGTGTGTCATTTTAATGTTCCAACGATGTAGGTCTGATGGAACTAAATTGACAACTTTAATTCAAAAAGTTATCAATATCAGGAAGGACTTTTGTAACTGCAGCAATTATATATCATGACGGTCCTTCAACAACTTCAGGACATTACACAGCTTATTTAAAATCTGGAAATGGCTGGTCATTCTGCAATGATTCTGTTTTAACTTCCAAAAAACGTTTAACGTTTGACTTAAAAAATTCTTACCTAGTGTTTTTACAACCAAAATTTTAGGGAAGGAAAGTGGCCTACGAAGATTGGAGCAGTTGATAAATTTGAGTCTGCTGTTTTAAATTGCTTTGTGAATTAGAGTGATCATAATAAATAAAAATGTAAATAGTCATAGAGATACATAACTGGTCTATAATGATTCAAAGAGTTGATATGATTTACTCTGTTGTTTTAAATTGCTTTGTTAGTAACTGAGATCAAGAGAATGAAAAAATTGGAAAAGTCATAGAGGTAGTGTAAGTGTGCCTCATAGTAAGTGGTATCAATGTTATAGGAAATGTGAAACATGAGTAAACTAGAAGGGGAGATATTATTAGTACAAGATTGTGAAAGTGATTTTGGATGTTTTCTTTCTGAAAGTCGGGGAAAAAGAAAATGACAGGATTTGCTTTGAGGAATTCGAAGAGTTTAAAATGGCTCTTACACAATTTGGCCTTGAGGAGAAGTGTGGTAGAGAGCAAAAAGTCATTTATTGTTTCTAACATATTACTCAAAAAGAAAGAGCTTTTCTTTCAGAAAGTGGCGGGCACGGATTTTTTAGAGCACAACAGACTATAAGCTGTTCATCGCATATCATTCAACGTCATGGAAAGTAAGTGTACTTTTGATGAGTTCTGATTTCTGATTTGTTATATTATATGGGTTTTTTAAACACAATCATTTTGATTGTGTTTTTTTTCCCCGCTGTTATATGAATACCTTCAACTCACTGTTTTTAGTGAAATTTGATATATTCTGAGAACAGCAAAAATAAACCATTTAACATGTATAATTAATTCTATATTTTGTATTGTGATTTTTAATTTGTACTCATCTTGTCTCATGCTCACTTGTCTTTTACTACCTTATATCAATTCTCTTTACATACTCACATTGCCTTTTTTTTAATTCTCTTTCACCCTTGTTCTCTAACTCCACTTATCTTTCAACCTTTGTTTCCTTATTCCAACTCTGCTTTTTTCTTTTCTCTCATGCACCATATTCTAGCTTTTAGACCCTCTGCTTCGCTTTTTTTTCCCATCTTTTTTCCCTTTTGTTTTCGAAATTAAATAATTTTGGGTTCTCCTTTTTTGTTGCAATCAGTTAAAATAACTCACCTTCACTCACTTATCTTTCTTTGTTGCTTCACTCAGTCTGTATCTGACACTCTTTCCTCCACTTTCTCTGTCCCCTCTCTCCCTCACTCTCTTTTCCTTATTCACCCTTTCCTTATTTAGTTTACCTTACTCACATTCTTTTAGTATCTTACACATCTTCAGTTTATTTTTCTCTTCTATCCTTCTTTTCTGTCACTGAATCTATCCTCTTTTTTATTCACTTAGGAATTTAGTCTATTTCTATTTCTTTTTGACTCTGTCTGTCTTTCACCGTTACTTTATTTTCCTTTCTGAATGTTTATCTCTAACTTTATTTCTTTGTAAAATTGTATGATTTTCAACCTTATGCCTTGTCTTTTCTATTTTTTAAAGACATGTTTTAATATTTTTCAAATTTTTGTTCTTTCTTTCACAGATTGAAAGTAAAAAAATTATAAGTGATGGAGTTAACAACAACTATAAAGTAAGTATTTAGTACTTTTCCCCTTACATCTCTATCACATTCAACTTCTATTACTTCCACTGCTTTATTTCCTTAACCCTCAGTTTCCTTCCTTTGCTTTTTCCCTCATTCCTTTTCAATTACTTACTTACTCCACTCCTTCCACTCCTTTTGTCAGTCCCTCTGTTCTCACAGTTCCTCACTCCTTTTCACTCAGTCCGTCTCTCTTACTCTCACTGTCTCTGTCTCTTCACTCTTTTACTAGTTGTTCATTATGCTTTCTCTCTGTAGTTAAGCACCCTATCTTATTTACATTTTTTGCTGCTTCAATTATTCTTTTTCTATCACTTCTTCTTTTCTTCTTTCTGTTTTTTCTCTCTGTCATTCCACATGTTTTAACCTTATTCACTATCATACACCTTGTTTTAATCCTATTTACTTTCACTCACAGTTTTTTTAACACCTTCCCTCAGGGTTGTTGTTTTAGTACGGTTCTATCCCTACCTCTTACTCCACATCCTTTACTCTCTTTCTTTTTACTTTGAAGATTCATTCACATTCTCGAAGTAACTCTTGTTTATTATTCTTCTACACTCTTTTTTCTTTCACTTCCTTTTCTATTTTCTTTTTCTCAATTTTACCCTCTTACATCTTTTCTCTGTATAATTATCTATTATACAGTATCTCTGTGTTACTCCCTCTAGCTGTCTTTCTTTTAACATTATTCTCTCTGTCTCCTTTCCTTATATTCACTCTTAATTTTTTTTTTCATTTTTTTTTTGGTTCGCTTCCGGTTCACGTACCGGCCTTGAACCAGGAAGCGAATCAAAAAAAAGAGATTGCCAGAGTGCTAAACATTTTTAGCAATTTTTTATAAATGGGAGGTAGTTCTGAAAAGAACTTTTTTTATTGTTTTTGTTGTTTTATATTTTTTTATTATTTCTCTGAACATTTTTTTTTTATTTTTTGAACAATTTTAATTTCTTTTTTTTTTGAGGGGGAACAAAGAAAAACAGGCATTAGAAAGGGCTCAACAGCAGCAAAATTTTTTTTTTTACTTTTTGGGGCGTTTTGAGCACTTGTGGTTTTCATATGCTCTGTTCATTAAATTCACACTCATCTCCCCATAACAAAGTAGTCCCCCACAATAAATACACACTAGCTTTATGTGTGCAAAATTGCTCTGGATACTGGGGACCGTCTCCCTCGCCTCTGGTCCCGAAAGACTTTCCTGTGTCGAGGTGGTGGCCACAGGAGTTGGAGGGTTTTCGCGGAGGTGACGCACCTCAGCCACGCTGTAATTAATTGGATGCCACCTCTGCATGTGGCGATGCACAGTATAGTTCCCGTAACTATATTTTTTATCTGTGCCTCAGGACAGAACTCCTTTACATATGAGGCATGTTACATGTCTGGCATTGACCTTTTTTTGGCCTTGAGGGAAAGAAAAAAATTGCCAAATAAAATTGTCTTTGTGGTGGGATTTCCGGGGCTGTTCAGGCAAGAATTGTCTCTCCTGTACCTCCTCTTCCTCTTCTTCCTCCTCTTCCTCAGGGTTGGGAAGGAACTGTGGAGGTGGTCCTTCCTTCCTAGGAGGTGGTGGTGGTGGTGGGGGTCCACCAGCTGCAGCTACTACTGAAGCCATCACTTAATAATGAAAAACAGGTCTTCCTCTCACAAAGTTGAAAGTCAGAGTGAGAAAAAAGGTGGGGGCTTTCATCATTTGGGAAAAAAAATGTTCTAAACCAATGAAAAGTGTTATTTTCAGGTCACATGACCTGTTACGCTTACGTTACGCGTCCCGCTACGCACCCGGAGTGCTTCCGGGGTGCTGCGCTTCGCGCCTTGGTTCACACTCCGGGGCACTTCCGAGTGCGCTAACGTGGTGCGCCATAACACGCATTACGCAGCAACGCAATACGTCACACTTACGCGACGCGTCACAATGTTGTTTTCGAACGCGGCATTTGCGCTAACGGAACGTTTCCCGGTGCGCGGACCGGGTCGCGGCACCAAATTGAGCTAACGGGAAGCTACCCGGTGCGCAGACCGGTAGCGAAACAAAAAAAATTATAAAAAAAATATATATACATAAAAAACTTATATTAAAAACATATAAAATATATTTTTCCATTAAAAGAAGAATACATTTTACAGCTTTTGATATTTGCTAATAAAAAACCATTGAAATTCACTGAAAAAACCATAGGTTATAGACCATTTATAGTTAGGAATTAGCATTTACAAAACCTTGAAAATTCACTGAAAAAACCATAGGTTATAGACCATATATAGTTAGGAATTAGCATTTACAAAACCTTATTTTACTCACACAAAACCATTGAAATTCACATATATAGTTAGTTGCACTAACTATATATCGCGCACCCGCAATCCACTGCTGATGATGTCACATATTACATCATTCATGACATGGTCAGTGACATCACTGATGACATCACTGATGACAACTCAAATGACATCACTGACAACATCACTGATGACATCATTCATGTGATAATACGATGAACCTCTTCAGTCTCTAATATAACCTTAGATACACTCAGTGTAAACAGACACTCACAGATTGTCACTCATCCATGGAGTTACTCATACACCTAGTCAGTCATGCAAAGAATCAATCACACCTCCATTTCCTCAACTATACAGTTATACACACCTTACTAATTCAAACATATTCTAACACATATTTACTCTCTTATACAATCACTGATACAAGTTTTCAATGATCCATGCAGCCACTCACACATTCACTAGCTCTTATACACAGTAATTTATATATGTCAACTCTCACATGTACTGTGTTTTACATATGTACTTACTTTGACATGTAGCACTGAGATATCCATTCACTCACCAATACACTCATGCACACAGTCAACCACCCATACAGCTGTTTCCACATGCAGTTTTGAACCTATACATCTAGTGAATCAACTGTTCACACATCTATGCACAGAGTCACACACCTCCCAGACACCCACACACACGCATTCTCTCTCCCATACAAATACTTGGGCAACCAATCAATAACCCATATAGTTACTCATATAGCTACTGATCAACATATGCAGCGGTTTACAGAACAACAGATATAATGATGCACAAATTAAGACAGTTTAGTCACTAACCCATGCACTCAGTGAGACACATTTAATCACTCTCTCATACAATCAGTCATGCACCTACTAAATCCTTCATCCAGACACTTATACATCCACTCATTCTTCAATATGTAAGACATATTTTAACTTTACAGAAACATACAGTCACTGAATGATGTCATCAGTGATGTCATCAGTGATGTCACTGACCATGTCATGAATGATGTAATATGTGACATCATCAGCAGTGGATTGCGGGTGCGCGATATATAGTTAGTGCAACTAGCTATATATGTGAATTTCAATGGTTTTGTGTGAGTAAAATAAGGTTTTGTAAATGCTAATTCCTAACTATATATGGTCTATAACCTATGGTTTTTTCACTGAATATATCTATATATATATTCACTTAAAAAACATAGGTTTCAGGCCTTATATAGTTAGAAATTAGCATTTAAAAAACCATTGAAATTGCTCCTATATAGTTAGTTGTACTAACTATATTTCGGGCACCCGCAATCCACTGCTGATGATGTCACATATTACATTATTCATGACATGGTCAGTGACATCACTGATGACATCACTGATGACATCTCAAATGACATCACTGATGACATCACTGATGACATCTCATTTGACATCACTGTTGACATCAATGATGACATCATCCAGTGACTGTGTGTTTCTGTAAAGTTTAAATATTTTTTACATATTGAAGAATGAGTGGATGTATAATTGTCTGGATGAAGGATTTAGTAGGTGCGTGACTGACTGTATGAGTGAGTGATTAAATGTGTCTTACTAAATGCATGGGTTAGTGACTAAACTGTCTGAATGTATGCATCAGTATGTCTTTTGTTGTGTAAGCTGCTGCATGTGTTGATCAGTAGCTATATTAGTGGCTATATGGGTTATTGATTGGTTGCCCAAGTTTTTCAATGGGAGACTGAGTGTGTGTGTGGGTGGCTGGGAGGTGTGTCACTCTGTGCATAGATGTGTGAGCAGTTGATTCTCTAGGTGTATGAGTTCAAGAGTGCATGTGGAAACAGCTATATGGGCGGTTGACTGTGTGCATGGGTGTGTTGGTGAGTGAATGGATATCTCAGTGCTACATGTCCAAGTAAGTACATATGTAAAACACAGTGCATGTGAGAGTTGGCATATATAAATGACTATACATGAGAGCCAGTGAATGTGCGAGTGGCTGTATGGATCATTGTGTACTTGCATCAGTGATTGTATAAGAGAGTAAGTATGTGTTAGCATATGTTTGAATAAGTAAGGTGTTGTGTGTATAACTGTATAGTTGAGGAAATTGAAGTGTGATTGATTCTTTGCATGACTGACTAGGTGTGTGAGTAACTCCATTGATGAGTGGCAGTGTGTGAGTGTCTGTATAGGTGTATGAGTGCATATGATAGTGTTGTATTGATGAGTGACTGTATGTATGAGTGATTCTATGGGTGAATGAGTGAATGTGTGTGTAGACCTAGGAATCAGTGAGTGCGCATGTAGTAACTGGTATTGGTGTGTCAATGGTTTCAAGAATGGTAGTCTGTATTTAACACTGGGTGTATCAAAGGTTATATTAGAGCGTGAGGAGGTGCATCGTATTATCACATGAATGATATCATCAGTGATGTGATCAGTGATGTCAAATGAGATGTCATCAATAATGTCATTTGAGATGTCATCAGTGATGTCATCAGTGATGTCACTGACCATGTCATGAATGATGAAATATGTGACATCATCAGCAGTGGATTGCGGGTGCGCGAAATATAGTTAGTACAACTAACTATATAGGAGCAATTTCAATGCTTTTTTAAATGCTAATTCCTAACTATATAAGGCCTGAAACCTATGATTTTTTAAGTGAATTTGCAAGGTTTTTAAAATTCTAATTCCTAACTATAAAAGGCCTGAAAACTATGTTTTTTTAAGTGAATTTGCAAGGTTTTTTAAATGCTAATTCCTAACTATATAAGGCCTAAAACCTATGGTTTTTAAGTGAATTTGCAAGGTTTTTTAAATGCTAATTCCTAACTATATCGGGGCGTGAAAAAAATAGTTTTTTCAATCAATTTCAAAGGTTTTGTAAATGCTAATTCTATTAATGGATAACATTTATATATGTTATTATCCTTCTGGGACCACCTGAGCAGCCATCTTGTTTCTCAGGAGAAGTGAGGCACAAGAGAGCACAAAACAAGAGTGGAAAACGCGAAAAGGGGGCAGAGTTGAGACCCCCTGAGCCCCTAGCCCCCTTTATTATTTTTTTAAATCACGGGGTACGCGATCGGTACGCGTACCGTACGGTGCGAGTACCCCGCAATTTTTTTTTGCCCTCGGGGGTCCTTTTGGGACCCCCTGAAAATGAATAGAGGGTTGGGGGGTCACTACCCTGCCCCCTTTTCGTGTTTTCCACTCTTGTTTTGGGCTCTCTTGTGCCTCAGTTCTCCTGAAAAACAAGATGGTGGCCAACACTTCCTGGTTTGGACAGTTTGGAATATTGACAGCCGACTGCCAGCCAATCAGAAACTCGTTCGCGCACGTACCGGACGCGTTCGGTGCACGTACGGTGAGCGCATACAGATATATAATTTGCTCAAATTCAATTTTCTCAACAACTACTGGAGGGATTTTCACCAAATATAAAAAAAGCACTACTGCATACCTGTCCCTACCATTTTGCCAAGTTTGGTGTAATTCCGATCAGCCATTCGGGCTGTGGCCGTGTCTAAAGGGCCCATAGAAATGCCATTTGAAAAATTTCAAATTCAATTTTCTCAAGAACTATGGTAGGGAATTTCACCAAACATAGCAAAGGCACATCTGCATACCAGGCCCTACAATTTTGCCAAGTTTGGTGTAATTCCATTCAGCCGTTCCGGCTGTAGCCGTGTCTAAAGGTCCCTATGGAAATTAACATGGGGAAAACACGTTTCGGAACCCCCCTTTCGGCCCCCGCTTGACGAATCCCCCCGAAACTTTCAGGGAAGGAGCGCAGCGGAGCTGGCCAAAATTCTGGAAAATTACACACAGATTCCTCAAATCCGCGCCAAAGTTATTCCCAATAGAATGTTGAGAGCATATAGATATATAATTTGCTCAAATCAATTTTCTCAACAACTACTGGAGGGATTTTCACCAAATACAGAAAAGGCACTACTGCGTACCTGTCCCTCCCATTTTGCCAAGTTTGGGGTAATTCCGTTCAGCCGTTCGTGCTGTAGCCGTGTCTAAAGGTCCCATAGAAAATACCATTTGAAAGATTTCAAATTCAATTTTCTCAAGAACTACTGGAGGGATTTACACCAAACATACAATAGGCACTGCTGCATACCAGTCCCTACCATTTTGCCAAATCTGGTGTAATTTCGTTCAGCCGTTCGAGCTTTAGCCATGTCAGAATGTCCCTATGGAAATTAACATCGGAAAACACATTTTGGGACCCCCCTTTTTTCTCGGCCCCGCTTGACGAATCCCCCCAAAACTTTCAGGTAAGGAGCAAATTTAAGGAAAATTACAGGCAGAGCCCTCAATCAGCGCCAAAGTTATTCCCAATAGAATGTTCGGAATTTCCTATAGTAACTAGGTCCTAACTATATATACCTACTGGCGACCACCAGTAGGTAATATATATATATTCACTGAAAAAACCATAGGTTTCACACCAGTTATAGTTAGGAATTATCATTTAAAAAACCTAGTAAATTCACTGAAAAAACCATAGGTTTCACACCAGTTATAGTTAGCTGGAAATTTTACTGACATAAAACCATTGAAATTCCCACGTTATAGTTAGTTGGACTCACTATAACTTGCGCGCCTGCAATGCACTGCTGATGACATCACATATTACATCACTCATGACATGGTCAGTGACATCACTCATGACATCACTGATGACACCATCCAGTGAATGTGTGTCGTTCTGAAACATAAATATGTTTTATATATGTATTTGTAAAGGTCGATGGAAGAATAAATGATTAAATAAGTGTGTAAATGGATGTTTAAAAAAAATAAAAATTGATTGGTTAACTGGCTTATTAAGTGTATCTTAGTGAATACATATATTAGCGAGTAATTTTTAAATATTTAAATATATGTATCAGTGTTTCACTTTGTGTATAAGTGGCTGCATGGGTTGGTGACTGACTCACTGTTTGTATGTGTTTTGAAGACAGCACATGTGCAGGACTGTATGGGTGGATGAGTGTGCATATGTGTGTGTTAGTGAGTGACTGACTGTCTCACTAGTGTCTTTATTAGTAACGACATATGTTTTAATCTAGTATATGTGAGTATTGATGTATATAAGTGAGTATATGTGAGAGGGAGAGATTGTAAGAGTTCCTGTTTAAATAAGTATGTGTTTCTATAAGTGATTGTTTAAGAGAGTAAGTATTTGTAAGTTTCCTTAGAAGTAAGGTGGTAGTGTGTGTATAGTTGTATATGCAAATAATGGATGTTCAATAGTTTATTTGCATGTGTGAGTAACTTTTGGATGACTGTCAGTGTGTAACAGGATGTATAGGTGTATCACTACATATGATGAGTGAGTATATGTATGAGTGACTATATAGAACTGTTGGTGAATGAGTGGATGTGTATATAGATGGAGGAATTACTGAATTGGTTGTTGTAACTGGTATAGGTATCTCCATTTTTTTGAAAATGTTAGTTTCTATTTTTGAATATGTGTTTCAAGGGTTACATTACACTGAAATTAGGTCTGTCACTCTGTCACAAGGATTGTGTCATCAGTGATGTCATGAGTGATGTCACTGACCATGTCATGAGTGATGTAATATGTGACGTCATCAGCAGTGCATTGCAGGGGTGCGCAAGTTATAGTGAGGCAGTCGCCAGTAGGTAGTTATAGTTAGGACCTACTTTTCATCGGAAATCCACAACATTCTATTTGGAATAACTTTGGCACCGGTGGACGAATTTTTGTGAATTTCTCCAAGAAAATGGCCTGCCTAGTTCTGCTCCTTCCCTGGAAGTTTGGGGTGATTCGTCAAGTGGGGGCCGAGAATAAAGGGGGGTCCCAAAACGTGTTTTCCCCATACAATTTTCCATAGGGACCTTTAGCCAGGGCCACAGCCCGAACGGCTGAACGGAATTACACAAAATTTGGCAGAGAGGTACAGTTCAGTTCGCAGATTGTGCTTTTTGTTAAATGGTGTAAATCCGTTCAGTAGTTTCTGAGAAAATTGCAAGTAAAATCATACCAATATCTAGAGACGAAGTTCAGCACGCGTACGGAAATCTGTTCAATTACGAGCGCGAGCTGCATGCTGATTGGCTGTGAACTGTCTGTCAACACTCGAAACCAGGACGTGTTGGCAGCCATCTTGTGCCTCGCTAGAACCGAGTCACAAGAAAACAGTAAAGCAAAGCTGAGAAATAAGGGAAGGGGGTAGGCTAGAAACATTCTGACCCTCTAGGCTGGCTTTGGGGTCGTACATGGATGTTTAGGCTCTATTTTTTAATTTTATTTTTTTAAAGGAAAATCGAGGCGTACGCGTAAGGAAATACGTACAATTACGAGCAAGAGCTGCATGCTGATTGGTTGTCAATACTCCAAAACAGGAAATGTTGGCAGCCATCTTGTTTGTCGCGAGAGCCGAGTCACAAGAAAACAGTAAAACAAAGTTGAGAAATAAGGAAAGGGGGCAGGGTAGAAACATTCTGACCCCATAGTCTTGGTCAGGGGGGGTGGTACATGGATCTTTAGGCTCAATTTTTATTTTAAAAAAATGGCGGGGTACTCGTGCAGTACTTGTATGCAGTGGAAAAGGTGAAAAAAAACTAGAAGTCCTTTTTGTTTATTAGGTCTCGGGGGCAAATTACGGGGGCAATTTTTAGAGCTATATTTCTATGACAGTATGTAAAACTTTCCGTTTTTTTTGCTGCATCAGTTGTACTCTCTACGCATGCGCAGCCTTGTTTGCAAGTGCACTTTTTTTTCTTTTTCTTCAAGTTCCCCAAGCAAACCTCTCCTGATTCTAGGTATTAAATTTGCTGCTTTCTTTTCCTGGGTCGTGTGTGTTATCCTGTGCTATACTTTTGTAATATATTAATAAACATATTGTATGTATATGTATTTGAAATGTAGTGTTGAGGCGTCAAACATTGATTACATACTCCATCCAACCGCCATTTTAGTAGTTTTCCTCCGTTATTTTTATTATACCTGTTACTTTCATTTTAACCTGCGCATATTTTCTCTGTGATCGATGAGATTTCGTGCCACAGATACCACGGTGTTTGTCCTTGGCCTCCGATCTTATCAGACTTGGTCACACGTATACCTAGAAACTATTTTGAAGGACACAAGGCACAGGCATTACAACACGTGTTGGTCAACAAAAAACATCATTAGGATTATGCATTTATCATGTGTGGTAAATGCAAACTAGTTGTAAAAGCATGTGTGGAAAAGCAATATGCGTGCTAATGGTTTAGTGGTGACGATCAGGCGTGCTTATGAACCGGGTCTTGGCGTGGTGGAGTCTAGGGTACCAGGCGGAGGGGCACGCAGCTGCACTCATACAATATAGTAGTAATATAGGATTTTTAAAACTTAAAAAAAAGTTATTCCAGAATTATCCTAGATTAAGTCTTCTGTTAGTATGTTCATTAAATACATGAATATATGTTTTTAAACAATTAAAGACATTTGCATCTTTATTGTACGGGGCGCCGTACATGACGTCACACAGTAGCTTTGATGCAATGCGTAACCTCAAAGCGTATTCGTAGCGTATGCTGAGAATGATTAGCAATAAAAACTATGGTGCGATCACTCTCTCACTATCAAATCAGAGCACAGTGCGTGCTATGAGAATGGTTAGAAGTGGTCACTCATTGGAGATCCAATTCAGGTGTGTGGCTTATCCACAGTATCATAACATTATTTTTAACCTGGTTAAGTTTAAGGTTTGCATGAAATACTGTGCTATAGGCAGATATGGATGTTTAGGGAGCGGTTATCTCCATTAAGCTTGGTTATTATCATTTACATATAGGTGTCTGAGGGGGAGAAAAGAAGTGTATGTGAATGGCGAGGACTGCACAATAGTACCAGATCACTCCTTAATTTGTAGACACATACAATTGCATGGCTCTTGTATACAAGATGCGCCTAATTTGGACTGAGTTTTGAAAGGTAGTCCAACACCTGCTATCATAACAACGTTCAGTTTACTGGAAACAGGAGTTATTTACTTTGAAATAATGGAGATTGTTGAGCAATGTTAGCAGGCATCGCTTACATGATTACGGTAGTTGAGCGTGTGGTTTGATTAAAAAAAGTTGTGTTAACTCCTCTGCATGGGATACTGGATGTTTTCATCTGGCTGTCGAATTCGACCTTGAAAGCAGAGTCAACCAAATGAGTCGTATAAGAGCACTATTGTCTCAAAAAGAGGTCGCTCTTATATCTTGTACAGAAACATTTGTCCTTTATGTAGCAAACCCCCGAACAGAAGTGCATGATTTATTAAATACAGATGTGCTCTTGAATTCTGGGGAGTTAATGTAGAGTATCTTTAATCTGTCCTTGACTACTGGGTTACCTTACTTTTTTTTGAAACCCATCAACCACCCCCAACCAACTCTGCAAAGAAACTGGAACAAAATCACCACAGAGCAGATCTCCACATCACTCCTTCAATCCTCCCCAGCCCTCTCTTCTAACGCCAACGAAGCCGCCTCCAACCTCACCGTTTGGTTATCCAACACTGCCGACACCTTAGCACCGCTGAAAAAACGTCAACACAAACTTGGCTTCAAGAAGGCCTCATGGTTCAACGACGACCTCAAGAAATCCAAGAAACTGTGCCGCTCCCTTGAAAAGGCCTGGAAAAAAGACCCATCCACCAGCAACAAGGACGCCTTCAAAAGCGCCATCCGTACTCATCACCAACTGATCCGAAAAGCCAAGAAAACGGCATTCAAAGATCGACTTGACAACAACGCCCACAACAGCAAAGAACTTTTCAACATCGTCAAGGAATTTTCCAACCCCTCGGCCAACTCCAACGACATCACCCCCTCTCAAACCCTCTGCGATTCCCTAGCCTCTTTTTTCCACAACAAGATTGCTGACATCCACAACAGCTTTGACAACCAACCCGGAAGGCAACCCACCCTACCATCAGCTGACCATCCTCCCCCCGTTAACACCCTTAACGCCTGGAACCCAATCTCCACTGAGGACACCATCCGCCTGATGAATTCCATCCACTCTGGATCCCCCACAGACCCATGCCCCCACCACATCTTCAACAAAGCAGACTCCGTCATAGCTCCGCACCTCCGAGACGTCATCAACTGCTCCTTCAACTCTGCTACCTTCCCAGAAGACTGGAAACACGCTGAACTCACCGCCCTTCTGAAAAAACCAACAGCAGACCCCACCGAACTCAAAAACTACCGCCCCATCTCACTTCTCCCATTCCCGGCCAAAGTCATCGAGAAAGCTGTCAACAACCAGCTCTCCGCCTTCCTCGAAGCCAACAAATCACTCGACCCCTCACAATCCGGCTTCCGAGCCAAACACAGCACTGAGACCGCACTCATCGCAGCAACAGACGACATTCGAACTCTACTGGACAATGGAGACACAGTCGCCCTCATCCTCCTCGACCTCTCTGCAGCCTTCGACACAGTCTGCCACAGCACCCTTTTACAACGCCTCAGAAACATCGGTATCCAAGGAAGAGCACTGGAATGGATCACCTCGTTCCTCACCGGAAGAACCCAGAGAGTCCGCCTCCCACCATTCAAGTCCGAGGCCTCTGAAATCATCTGCGGCGTACCACAAGGATCCTCACTCAGTCCCACCCTCTTCAACGTATACATGAGCCCCCTCGCGGCCATCGCCCGCCAACACAACCTCAACATCATCTCTTACGCGGATGACACTCAACTGATCCTATCTCTCACCAAGGACCCCAGCACCGCCAAAACTAACCTACACGAAGGAATGAAAGAAGTCGCCGAATGGATGAAAGAAAGCCGTCTGAAACTGAACTCAGACAAAACAGAAGTCCTCATCTTAGGTAAATCCCCCTCTGCATGGGACGACTCCTGGTGGCCGGAAGCCCTCGGAAATGCACCCATCCCGACAGACCACGCACGGAACCTTGGCGTCATCCTGGATTCTTCACTCTCAATGAACAGACAAGTCAACGCCGTATCCTCTTCCTGCTTTAACATTCTTCGCATGCTCAGAAAAACATTTCGCTGGATCCCCTCCGAAACAAGGAAAACAGTCACCCACGCGCTAGTCACGAGCCGACTGGACTACGGAAACACCCTCTACGCAGGTACCACCGCTAAACTCCAGAAGAAATTACAACGAATCCAAAACGCCTCAGCCAGGCTCATATTAGACATCCCACGCAACGAACACATCTCTGGTCACCTTAAAGACCTCCACTGGCTACCCGTCAATAAGAGGATTACTTTCCGACTGCTTACCCACGCACACAAATCACTCTACGACATCGGACCAGATTGCCTCAACTCTCGACTGTCCTTCTACACCCCCTCCCGCCAACTGCGCTCTTCCAGCCAAGCCTTCGCCACTGTACCTCGCATCAACAAGACCACCATGGGAGGCAGATCCTTCTCATACCTGGCTGCCAAAACATGGAACTCACTCCCCGCTTACCTTCGCCTCACCCAGAATCACCTAGCGTTCAGAAAGCAGCTTAAAACGTGGATATTTGACAAATAATCCACCTCCCCTTCCTAAGCGCCTTGAAACCCTCTGGGTATGTAGTGCGCTATATAAGTGTTCTGACTTGACTTGACTTGACTTAATACTCGCATTAGTTGCCGGTGTGCTTTTATTAATTTGTTTACCTAAATATGGATGCACATCCTGCAGCTGACGATAATATGTACCGGCTGTTGCTGCTCCGCAACCGAATGCTTAGTTACTATGGAGCGCTGCCTTTGGCTATATTGAGTGCAGCTTATGGATTATCGTTTCGATTTTCCTTTTTCTTCAGCTGCGGGAGCCCAGGCTACCGCGGGACCCCCGCTGCGTAATCTATGTACCCCTGTGTGGGCCACACATCTTTTATCTGATCTAGAAACCCACATTGAACAGATTATTAGTTCCTTTCTTAAACCTTTGACCTCCAAGATGGACAGATTGACCTCGGCAATTAACAACCTAGGTCAAGGTCAAGGGAGACCTCAACAGGCAGGTCTAGCGGGGGAAGTAACTAATGGTACACTACCTAACCCTAGTAACCCCGAACTTCCATCACCAGGAGTAAATAAAACAGCTGAATTAACAAAGGTAATAGCAAATCCTTTATCAACCCCTGTTGCACCCACACTAGGGGCTGGGAAAGCGGCTGCTGGAAAATCCCAAGTGACAAAAGCTTTCCCTGGAAACAGGCTAGAGCCCTCTAATCCCGACCCAGGGTCTAATAGTAAAAGTTCAGAAGAGGGGACCTCACCAGCCTTGCCCACTCTTAACCTTCCGGTTGAGTCTTTACCATATGTGGTGGTCCTGGCGGGGGTCCCTCCTTTAAGCCAGGGTAAAAGTGAGGATCACTCCGAACTAAAAAATAAATGCATACAATGGCTTAATGTAAATAGGCCCCTCCCTCCCAATGTTTCGGTTAAAATACTTTGTGTAAGAAGGGTTGGGTGGATTGGGTCTAGGGCTAAAAGTTTGTGGGGAATTGTGTGTGATTAACTTTAGGAGTACAAGCGCAGTAGATTATATCTGCAGTAGGTCACCATCCTGGGCAAACACCAAAATCTTCCCTCTGCACCTCTCATATTTCTATCCTAATACCCATTCCAGACAGTATAGAGGTAGTCGACAAGAGGAAGGACAGAACATCCGGCCACTAAGAGATCAGCGGGGACTACCCTGGTGGGAGGCTAATCATCTGCAACCCCCCCTTCTTTCACATTTTCCACAGGGGAATAGGTTCAGCACACTGGAGCAGGTTAAATGACTACAAGAAGGATAGGGGCCTATGACCAACTCAGATAGCGGCGGGATTAAACCTACCATACCAACAAAGCCCCTGGGGTGTAACGGGGATAGTAGTTCACCCCTAAAACTAATAAGCCTCTTAGAAGTTACCACTGAGCCAATCCCCTGTGTGCAGGGTGGGAATAAGGGAGTTACTCCAGACTTACCCTCTACGGGTCACAGGGTTATACATTTGCTATCTTGGAATGTGGCTGGGTTGCAAAAAAAGATGGCCCTACCAGAGTGGAATGCGTTTATCATGAAGTTCGATATCTGCATGTTCCAAGAGACCTGGAGTTTGCTCCAAGTGTACAAATCAGGCTATGCAACCTTTTTTTCGCCCGCAGTAAGCTCTGGGAAGGGCAGACCCGCGGGTGGCCTACATGTCTGGGTAAAGATTGCTCTGAATTGGGATATCACTGCCTATGAACTACCGAGCGAGGATATTTTACATCTTTCATTCCCAGGGCACATTAAGGGGAGTAGGATAGACCTATTTAATGTTTATTCAAGAGGTTCCCCAGGGGACCAAACGTCAAGTACAATAGTGACCCTTGAAAAGGAATTAGCTAAATGCCCCCCTCTCTCCAAAATCATAGTGGGAGGGGATTTTACCTGCACATTTGAACCCCTAAGCAGGGAGGATCCCCTGGGTATAGAGGAGGAGGACTCTAGATGGTCTATTCCGGCCCTGTCATTAGCACCAATCAGAAAATGGTCCCCAAGGGCGATACAGATCAATGCCCTGACCATGGAATACAACCTAAGTGCGCTAAATGGCAGGACAAGCCCAGACCGTTACGGGGCAAACACCTTTAACAGGCTTAATTGCTCGTCTAGAATAGATTACATCCTTCTCGACGTCACCTTGTGGCGTGATCTAATTGACATGGAGGTAGTACCTTCTCAGGATAGTGACCACAACCCCTTGTGTACGAAGCTACGGTGGGGCATATTAAATGGTAGTGGGAATAAAGCCCCCCTGAGGACAACCAAGGAGGTCGTCCCCTACAATTGCAATCGTAGGCTGAAATGGGATAAGGTTCAATCTCAGGAAGGGAACCTCGAGAGGGTTAAGGTGCATGTAGCAGATCTGATTGTATACCTAGAGGGTTTTGAAGTGGCAAACGTCAGTGTTCAGGGACCGTCTTTCTCTCTGGCTTATAAAATTGCAAGTGGGCCAATATTTCTCCATTCAGGTCAAAAGTGGTAGACTGAACAATAAACAAGTTAAATCGAGTAACCCTTGGTACACGGACCAGTGCAAGGAAAAAAGGAAGGATCTATCAGCCGCCCTGCTTAAAAAGAATCCCTCACTAGTTAGAGCGACTAGGAAGGATTATGCGAGGGTATTAGTGCTAGCCAAACGAGAGTGGGAGGAACAACACTGGCAGGACCTTAAATCTGCAGCCAATATGAAGAATTCCACTTTGTTCTGGGATTTGATTAATAAAGCTAGGCAGCGGAGTATGGTCCCCATTGGTAATCATATAACTGAACAACAATGGTATTCCCACTTCTTTGCTTTGTATGGTGGAACAGACGTGATACACTCCTTTCCCTCAGCCCCTGATAGCGAGGGCCAAGTACCATCGGTGCTCGAAGAACCATTTTTGTCCTCTGAGGTAATATTGGCCATTAAACATCTGATCCCGGGGAAGTCAGCAGGCCCTGATGGGCTACCAGGGGACCTCCTTCCGGACGAACCTGCAATCTGGACTAGACTCATCGCCTTAATAATGAATTTGATCTCTAAGGGCTACCCAGTGCCGGATTCGTGGAAGGGGGCAGAGGTTGTAACCGTGTATAAGAAGGGGGCGAGAGATGACCCCGCTAACTACAGACCGATCAGTCTAATAGACGTGCGGCCACATGCATCATCGGGACATTTTGCGATTCCTTATTTGCGAAAAATAGGGAATCGCAAATAAGGAATCGCAAAATGAGATGCATTAATTTATTCGCAGTCCTTAAGTTATTCAGTCCTAAGGGTCCCTGGGGGCCAACTAGCCCACCAGGTACCTCCAGTAAGCGTCACAGAGCTGTGTTGCAGAGAGGTGAAAAAAGGGGTATGGCATCGGAACACCTCTCTACAACGCAGCTCTGTGGCACATACTGGAGGAGCCTGGTAGGCTAGTTGACCCCAGGAACCCTCCAGTATTCAAGGGGAATTAGTTCCCCAACTTACAACGCACCAGGAGGTGTGTTTGCTGAGTGCTGCAGGGAGGGGGTGGGGCATCAGGCACAAAGCTGGCTTTTTTTTTTACAAGGGGACTGTGTGGCCCACCTTCTTTTACATTATTAGGGCCCTGGGGACCCCATCCCCCAGGGCCTGACCTTTTTTTAAAACATTTTTTTTAAATAGGAAGGGGGACGTGCGGCCCCCCTCCTGCGGCTAGCGATCGGCAGTAGGTAGTTTTAGATAGGACCTAATTTCTATTGAAATAGCGTTTTTTCTTTTGCAAATATCTTTGTCACCATTTGACAAATCTTCCTGAAATTTTCAAAACTAATGGGACGCTCGGGTCAGCTCCTGTCTTGAAGGTTTCGGGGTGATCCGTCAAGCGGGGACAAGAAAAAAAGGGGAGTCCGAAAACACATTTTAATTTCGATAGGAAATGTTGGAACAGGCTACAGCCGAACTGCTGAACGAAATTACACCAAATTTGGCAAAAAGGTAGCCCTTGATTCAGAAAGAAACCATTTTTTAAATGGTGTAAGTCTGTTCATTAGTTCCTGAGAAATGTAAAAAAGAAAAAAGATCAATATCTGAGCACCGAGGAGGGTTCGCAAAGCCTCCCGGGCACAAGCTTCACTCTGATTGGCCGCCAAGACTCCAAACCAGGAAGTGTTGGTAGCCATCTTGTGAATCAGTAGAGCCGAGTCACAAGAAAACAGTGAAAAAGAGGTTAAAAAAGAAGAAATGGGGGCAGGGTAGAAACACCCTGACCTCTAGGCCTGTTTTGGGGGTCCCACAAGGACCCACAGGGCCAAAAAGAGCATTTAAAAAAAAATTGTCCAGATTTGTGCTGGGGTCGCGAATCCAGCCAAGAAAATAAAAAAATGCTTTTTAAATGAGTCCCCAGGTGGGCCAGGTCCCGGGGAAAGCCAAAAATATATCATGGGGGCTCGCGAGGGCCACAGCAGGCACGGGGACCACCACCTCTCTGGGGATATATAAATTATATGCGGGAGGGCACGTGGCACTGCTGCAGCCTAGTGGACCACCACCTCCCCGGGGCTTGTTTTTTAATCTGTGGGGGACTCTAAGGCCCCTGCAAGCAATGGGGACCACAACCCCTGGGGCTTTTTTTAAATATGTGGGGGGACACACGGCCACCCCTATGCCCTGGGGACCACCACCTCCCCAGGGCTTGTACATTTAAAGGAAAATTAGAGTGGGGGCCTCACAGACACCCCAAGCCCTGGGGACTGCCACCTCCCTGGGGCTGGGCATGTCATGGGAGTGGGGCTGAGCGGCTCACCTCCAGGAGCCCTTGATGGCCCTGGGGACCACCACCCCCAGGGCCAGCTACTGCAATGACCCCGAGTACCCACCCCAGGACATTGCTGTTTGCTTTGGCAGGGCGGGAGCAGTGCGGCTCCCACCCTGCCAGAGCAAACTCTGCTTTGCTTCATTGACGCGAGAGCAGGTAAACCTGCTCTTGCTTCAATGATTGCTTCAATGAAGCAAAACAGAATTGCTTTTGAGCAAGGGGAACTGCCTGTCAGCAGCTCTTTTCCTCAAAAGCAATGCTGGCTCCTGCTGGAGTTGGGGAGCTGGTTGGGACCGTGGGGGCATTGGGGCTCCCCCCACGGTGCCAAACGGAGCGGCTAAGCCCCGGGGGATGGGGTCCTCTGGACCTGAAATTGCCCGGGAGGTGGGCCTCACGACCCCTCCCCTTTTGAAAAAGATAAGGCTAGCCCTGGGTGATGGGGTCCCCAAGGCCATAATTGGCCTGTCCCCCCCTCCAAAGAAATACATTTAAAAAAATTAAAAAACGACTGCCCATGCCGCGGAGGATGGGGCCCCCTGGGCGAAATTGGCCAGTGCCGGAAATCACTGGTCTGCGGTGTCTCTGCCGTGAGAAAGAAGCACAGCCTATGGCAGCACGACAGACCAGCGCCCTGGGGGCATCAACTCCCTCCCAGGCTCCGCCACTAATGTTCACTGAGGTTGGGGTGGCCGCCTAGAAGACCCCTGCACCAGAATAAGTGTGCATATGTGGACAGTGCACAGGAGGCTCTCTGGCGCCTGTCCTTGCCTGCAGAGCAGTGATGCGTTGGTGGGGGCAATGCGGGGCACAATGCATGAAACAGACTATTGCCCAACGCTCATGACCCATACCGGGGGGAGGGGGAAATATTGTGATCACTGGCAATGCCAGCAGCGCAGTGGTGATTGATCCCTTGGCCCATTGCAGGAAGCTAAAGTGCATCATTCCCGGGCTCCCTGTGGTGACGCTAGGATTGCGGCAAGCCAACTGGACGCCTGGGACACAGCTTACTGCTGGGACCCGAGTGGCCAACTGTTATGAATCACCCAGAAAGGACCAGCCAATACCCAATGCGGTGACTAGTCCAGGCAACATGGGAGGCCGTGGCCAAAGACGGACCCAACAAAATAGACTAGAAAAATATGTATACTCCAAACCTGACCCAAATCAGCTAGAGCAAGCTGGTGCAGAGGAGGCAACATCCAAGGGGACCATGCCAGCCAAAGAAATCACATTACAGGACGTAATGGCTACGCTCAATAAAGTCCACGCATCGCTGGAGTCCCATATCGATACATTAGCAACAGAACTATCCCTACTACGTGCAGACTTCAAGAACCTTAGCTCCTGTGTGATGGAGGTAGAAACAACAGCAACCGAGCTGAGTGCAGACACTGTAGCACTTAAGAAACAAATGACACAGCTTGAATCAGACAACAAGCAAATGGTGGTGATGCTGGACGATTATGAAGGCCGCTTTCACCGCAACAACCTCCGAATAGTAGGAGTGTCGGAAGGAAAGGGAAGCTCTGCACTGGACTTATTTGCCGAAGACCTGATCCAGAACCACCTACAACCTAAATGATCTTCTAACTACTTCTCAGTCGAACAGGCCTACCGCATTCCCCAAGGGCAGACCCTGGCCGGGTGCCCATCTCAGTTCATACTCGCACATATAATTAACTTTCGTGACCAGGACCTCATCCTTCAGGGGGCGAGGGCGGCTCCCTTGTTCCAATACCAGCAGGGCACAATCTCCTTCTTTCTGGATTACACAGCGGCTGTGGTCAAACAACAATGAAACTTCATTGCCATAAAGCAGGAACTCAGACATTGAGAACTCAAATACTCTATGATGTTCCCTGCAAAATTAGGAGTGAAGGCAGATGGGAAGACCTGTTTTTTCAATTCTCTGGAGTAAGCATGGGAGTGGCTCGAGAGATGGCGACAGGTACCTTACCGCTGCGGATCCAAACTCAGCAAAAACCAACACAGCGGCAGGAACGCAATCCCAAGAATAAGTGGAAGGGTCTTTAGTGACAGGTATCCAAACCAAAGAGAACTGATCAACCTCCAGATCAGAACTTTTCACTTGGGAGTGTCCAATGCAGACCTCACGCTTCAGACAGGCCA
Organism: Lissotriton vulgaris; assembly: GCF_964263255.1. Lineage (NCBI taxonomy): Eukaryota > Metazoa > Chordata > Amphibia > Caudata > Salamandridae > Lissotriton > Lissotriton vulgaris. The sequence continues at coordinate 560,630,944 of NC_141695.1, forward strand.
CGTTGTGGAGAAAAGACTCAGGCGAGGACAGCTCAGACAAGTGCAAAGAGGAAATGCTGGGCTCCGGCGACAACATGTCAGAGCAAAGAAAACATTTGAGATTGACCACTGTTGGACCTCTGTAGAAAGCTTTGTTTGGGCCGCGGGCTTGAGGCACCTTATTAAAGCTCACAAAGAGATGCTGAGAGGGGCATTAAATCCACAAAGCGGCCTAAGAGGGGCATTTTTGGAGCTCTCCCCACCCCCTACAAAGGTACCTGGTAATGGAAAATAGGCCCTCTGCAAAGTTGAGGTGGTGGGAAGTTCTTAAACCATCTTGCAGGGAAACAGGGAGGGGGTGGGAACAAGGGTGAATTGATTGTAAAAGTTTTTGTTCAAATTGTTTATTTGTATTTTCATGTTACATGGCACACTATAGATTCATGCAAACAACTCATATGTGGTTACACAACTACCCAAACCTCACAGCGCACATCTCCAACGCAGATTATGACCACGGCTTCTGACACTGTCAACTCGGAGACGACACATGCATAAACTCTGTCCATAATTTCCTGGAACATAAATGGTCTCAGAGATAAGCTCAAACAAGGGTTAGTCCTACAGTATCTGAAGCGCAAAGCAGCCACACTAGCACTGATACAAGAAACCCACTTGACAGGAACAACTTGTAAAGCACTAGATAGATGGAGCTAAAAACTGGCAGAACATTCAGAATTCATGACGGCTCCCGAGGAGTGGGGGATACTCATTAAAAAACAGCATCCAATAGTCATCATGCAAACATATACAGATGACCAAGGCCGATTCGCGGAGCTCACTTGTCAATGGGAGGGCCGGATGTACAACATTGTTTCTGTCCATCTCCCCCCTGCGCTTCACTCGTTAACATACCAAGCGCTTGGCGCATATTTGCTCCAGCTCCAACAGGGCAACTTAATCATAGGCGGTGACCTTAATGCCACATTAGACGACAACCTAGACCGTACACCCCCAAGACAACAGCACCGGATGCACTCAGCCCTAATGGACTTCTTAGAAACCATGGGCCCAGTGGATATTTGGATACTACTCTTCCCACAGATGCGACAATATACATACCACTCGGGCACACACAACAGCTTATCAAGAATAGACTACATACTAGCACCGGCAGAAATAGGTAATTTTCCTAGAAATTGCACATTTGCCAAGAGGCATCTCGGATCATTCTCCTGTCAGAGCCTTATACACATGGAGACTACAACACGAAGTAGGATATACACCGATATCTGAAGAATCCTGAGATACAGAAAGGTTTATCTGACACCTCCAAATACTACTTCAGTGAGAATTCATCTTCGGTCTCCTCTCCACTCACTGCATGGGAAGCATATAAATCAGTATTCCGGGGGCAGACAATTTAGTTGATAACAAATCATAAAAGGGAAAAAGTCTGGATAGTGGAAGCACTTGAACAGGACGTCAGCGACCTAGAAAACAACCAGGGGCAGGACCCCTCTGATGCCACCGCACATTTACTACTCCTTAGAAAACAGGAATACAGGGACCGCCTTGGGGAGGAGGCGAAGGCACAACTCCCTGCAACGCAACATACGATTTATGAAGCGGGTGATAAGGTGGGCAAGGTTTTGGCCTAGCTTGATGAGCAGAAAAAAAGCTGATAGGTAGAGAGCGGAGCTTTAACTCCCTACAGGAGACACTATGCAGAATCCCCAAGACATAGTGGACCTCCTAGCGTACCACTGTGAACACATCTACACCTCCAAACACACAATAACGCAGGATGAGACGGAGGAGTTCCTCCATGATATCATATTCCCTAAACTCACAGAGACTGAAGCCAAGCTTTCAATAGCGTAGCTCTTGACAGAAGAGTTAGCAATGACAATTAATAAAATTCAGTCAGAAAAAGCCCTCGACCCTAATGGAATCCCCATAGAATGGTATAAGTGTAATGCAACAACACTCGCACCTTATCTTGTAGCAATGTTTGAAGACAGTCTAGAGGTGGAGGAACTTCCACAGGATCAAAGAACAGCAACCATAGTGCCCATCCACAAACCTGGTAAGCCAGCAAAGGATTGTGCCTCATATAGGCCCATCTCACTGAAGCCAAGATACTGGCCAAAACCCTGGCCAATAGACTTGCGCCATACCTAGCCAAATTAATACACTCTGACCAATCAGGATTCATGCCAGGGAGAAACACGGCCCTGAATCTGCGACGCCTCCATATGTTCTGGGCCAGAAACATACTATACAGGAAGTTGCCATCGTACTGTCACTAGACTCACAAATGACCTTTGATACGGTCGAATGGCCCTTCCTGTTTGCTGTCCTAAAAAAACTAGGTTTTGTCCAACATTCCGTTCCTGGATAACATTACTCTACACCAAACCCCTGGCACATGTAGTGGCGAAGGGCAACATATCCAGGGAGTTTGTACTGCATCGGAGCATGCCACAAGGTTGCCTGTTATCACCACTGCTCTGTGCCCTTATATTAGAGCCCCTGGCGGCCTGGGTGCGACAGGACCCGTTCATCCACGGGCTCCGCTGGACTGCCAAATGTGAGGACCGTATATCCCAGTATGCAGACGATATCCTCCTGTACCTGGCCTCTCAAAGACGATCTCTGTGCTGTCTATTGGACATTTGTAGCTCCTATGGGAGGTGCTCAGGATACATGATAAATTGGATGAAATCTGTGCTGTATGTCCTGCAGGGACCTCCGCCATTACTGCCAGCCGGGTGCGATATGACAATAGTGGAAGACATTTTAAGTACTTAGGAATCCACATCACGCACGACCCAGTGGTCTTCATGACCCTAAATCTCCAAGACCCCTTGCATTGGCTGCAAAGAGACACCAAACAATAGCAATCACTACTTCTGATGCTCCTGGGAAGGGCAGCACTTTTTAAAAATCTGGCGCTTCCAAGATTTCTTTACACCCTTCAAAATACGCTCTCTCCGGTCCCGCAGTCCTACTTTCGAGCATTAGAGGCCTAGGTCACCAAGTTTCTCTGGAATAACAAACCAGCCTGTATAGCAATGGTAAAACTGTACCGGACATGGTACGATGGTGGAATAGCTCTTCCAAGTGTCCAGACGTACTACTGAGCATAAACAAACTGGTAATATTTTGAAAGGCAATTAGACATGTATGCATAACAAGGAGACTCAATTAATACTTTTAGAAATGTACTCATGGCATAGTATTATTAAAAAATCAAAAAACAAAGTAATGTTTTACAGTTGTAGCAGCACTGTAAGGAAACAAATATCAAACAACCCAAATGGACTTGGTGCTCTACATATGTAAGTGGTACAAACACTCACACCCACTCAACAGATCTGGGTTTAACCCATAACCGTTCTTTAGCCCACTCTGCCACCCTAGTTCAGACATGGCCATATGCAAATTGACCCTGTGCCTCATGGGAACAGTCCAGCCCGAACTGCCAAGCCATGCCGTCCGTGGACCAGAAACAAGCTTCCTAGGACCGTTTTTTGGCATTACAGCTTTCTTCAGCCAGGCTTGCTTGAATCCAGTGGCAAAGTGAACAAGGGACTAACGTCTGAGCATACCCGGCCAACTTATGGCGAACAAAGTGGTACAAAAGGGGGTGGTGATGGACGGAGTATCTGAACCAATCAAACACTCACACCCATTCAACAGATTTGGGTTTAATCCATCACCGTTCTTTAGCCCACTCTGCCACCCCAGTTCAACATGGCCATATGCAAAACAGTCTGGCCCTGCAGCCTCATGGGAACAGTCCAGCCGAACTGCCAAGCCATGCCTTCCATGGACCGGAAACAAGCTTCCTAGGACCGTTTTCTGGCATTACAGCCATCTTCAGCCAGGCTTGCTTGAATCCAGTGGCAAAGTGAGCAAGGGACTCACGTCTGAGCATACCCTGCCAACTTATGTCAAACACCGTTCTTTAGTCCACTCTGCCACCCCAGTTCAGACATGGCCATATGCAAATCAGTCTGACCCTGTGCCTCATGGGAACAGTCCAGCCTGAACTGCCAAGCTATGCCTACCGTGGACCGGAAACAAGCTTCCTAGGACCGGTTTCTGGCATTACAGCTGTCTTCAGCCAGGCTTGCTTAAATCCAGTGGCAAAGTGAGCAAGGGACTCACCTCTGAGCATATCCTGCCTATTTATGGCAAGCAAAGCTGTACAAAAGGGGGTGGTGATGGACGGAATATCTGAACCAATCAAACACTCACACCCATTCAACAGATTTGGGTTTAATCCATCACCGTTCTTTAGCCCACTCTGCCACCCCAGTTCAACATGGCCATATGCAAAACAGTCTGGCCCTGCAGCCTCATTGGAACAGTCCAGCCGAACTGCCAAGCCATGCCTTCCATGGACCGGAAACAAGCTTCCTAGAACCGTTTTCTGGCATTACAGCCATCTTCAGCCAGGCTTGCTTGAATCCAGTGGCAAAGTGAGCAAGGGACTCACGTCTGAGCATACCCTGCCAACTTATGTCAAACAAAGTGGTACAAAAGGGGATGGTGATGGATGGAGTATCTGAACCAATCAAACATTCACACCCAGTCAACAGATCTGGGTTTAATCCATCACCGTTCTTTAGCCCACTCTGCCACGACAGTTTAGACATGGCCATATGCAAATCAGTCTGACCCTGTGCCTCATGGGAACCATCCAGCCCGAACTACAAGCCATGCCTTGCATGGGCCGGAAACAAACTTCCTAGGACCGGTTTCTGGCATTACAGTCGTCTTCAGCCAGGCTTGCTTCAATCCAGTGGCATAGTGAGCAAGGGACTCACGTCTGAGCATACCCTCCCAACTTATGGAGAACAAAGCCGCACAAAAGGGGGTGGTGATGGACGGAGTATCTGAACCAATTAAACACTCACACCCAGTCAACAGAAATGGGTTTAACCCATCACCGTTCTTTAGCCCACTCTGCCACCCCAGTTCAGACATGGCCATAAGCAAATCAGTCTGACCCTGTGCCTCATGGGAACAGTCCAGCCCGAACTGCCAAGCTATGCCTTTCGTGGACTGGAAACAAGCTTCCTAGGACCAGTTTCTGGCATTACAGCTGTCTTCAGCCATGCTTGCTTGAATCCAGTGGCAAAGTGAGCAAGAGACTCACGTCTGAGCATACAGTGCCAACTTATGGCGAACAAAGCGGTACAAAAGGGGGTGGTGATGGATGGAGTATCTGAACCAATCAAACACTCACACCCAGTCAACAGATCTGGCTTTAATCCATCACTGTTCTTTAGCCCACTCTGCCACCCCAGTTCAGATATGGCCATATGCAAATCAGTCTGACCCTGTGACTCATGGGAACAGTCCCGCCCGAACTGCAAAGCTATGCCTTCCGTGGACCGGAAACAAGCTTCCTAGGACTGGTTTCTGGCATTACAGCTGTCTTCAGCCAGGCTTGCTGGAATCCAGTGGCAAAGTGAGCAAGGGACTCACGTCTGAGCATACCCTGCCAACTTATGTCGAACAAAGCGGTACAAAAGGGGGTGGTGATGGACGGAGTATCTGAACCAATCAAACACTCACACCCAGTCAACAGATCTGGGTTTAACCCATCACCGTTCTTTAGCCCACTCTGCCACCCCAGTTCAGACATGGCCATATGCAAATCAGTCTGACCCTGTGCCTCATGGGAACAGTCCAGCCCAAACTGCCAAGCCATTCCTTCCGTGGACCAGAAACAAGCTTCCTAGGACCAGTATCAGTTGGAGTATCTGAACCAATCAAACACTCACACCCAGTCAACAGATCTGGGTTTAATCCATGACCATTTTTTAGCCCAATCTACCACCCCAGTTCAGATATGGCCATATGCAAATCAGTCTGACCCTGTCCAGTCCAGCCCGAACTGCCAAGCTATGCCTTCCGTGCACCGGAAACAAGCTTCCTAGGACTGGTTTCTGGCATTACAGCTGTCTTCAGCCAGGCTTGCTTGAATCCAGTGGCAAAGTGAGCAAGGTACTCACGTCTGAGCATACCCTGCCAACTTTCACCGAAGAGAATTAACTGCCGCGGCCGGTTGGCGAAAGCGGAAGTCTGGCAACATTGTGCCAGTTTTTCGGAGGAAGTCCTGCACATGCTGCCGCCTCCTGAGACGCCGCCCGGGTGAAGAATATGGTGCTTACCTGTGCGAGCCTCCCATGGCTGAGGAAGAGCCCCACAGGTGCCAGCCAGTCAAGAGTGAAGGCAGCGAGAGGAGAAGCCGCCCGGGTGAAGAGTCGCAGTAGTGCAGGGCTCCCCTAACATAGGAGAGAGCCCCGCGTGTGCCGCCCATGGAGATTAAAAGTGGAGGAGGCTTGTGGCACATTGTCGGTGCCTGCCCCTGCCACACTTGAGCGAGGAGAGAAGCAGGGAAGAGCTGAGATCGGTCCCGCCAAGGAGGAGCTCCACTGCAGAAAGCCCTAGTGATTAGGGGCTTCATCATGTTGTGGTGCCTTGTGAGGCATGGTGTTGTGTCCCGGCCTATTTCCTGAGCGGCCGCCACCTGATAGGAAGTCGCTCCAACGTTGGGGGCAAGTTCTTTTTCTTTATTGGCACATGATTATTTTAGGAGCCAGTGCGCTCCATGGGGACATGTTAATTTTTAGAACCTGTGCGTGACTCCAACGCTTTGTATTTGTTCTAGAGCCTAGGTGGCTCCAACAAAGGGGGTACATTTCTTCAAAGGGCCATTGAGAGCCTATGCCTCATTTTTACATTTTAAGCTGCCCAGCAAGTAGTGGGCAGCTGCACAGTTTAGTTCTTTCTTTTAAGGGACATGTTGAGGTAGGAGTGAGACACATTCCTACTCCCCCATCTTTTTCTTCACAGCTGCGCAGCACTTAGTGCCAGCTGCTACATTTAGGCCTGTGCAAAGTGCGCACCCTTGACTGTTGCTGCATTGGCAGCGTACCCTGACTCTTAGGACATAGGGCATTTGAGCCCCCTTTTTGAGATGGCCAGTTGGCCAGGGGGACTGTTAGGATGATAGGGCGCCAGGCCCTAATGTAATGTGGTGCTTGGAAATGTAATGTATATAGTATGATTATGCACCCTGTGTTATACCTTTAACTGTGGTTTATGATTATGAGGTTGTTTTGCATATCATAGTTTATGCTAGTAAGATTATGTTTCACTGTGTGATTTACACCCCTAATGTGAGTTATGTTTAGGAGGTTAGGATTTAAAGCGTTTAGACTTGTGAGGCGATTGCATAATATGTTCATGCTGGTGAGGTTGGCGCAGAATGTAATTCACGCCGGATGTGATACTGTGCATAATGTAGTTTATGTTCGCTTTGTGATGGTTCTGACAGTGGTCCAGTGGGCCCTGTCATGTGTAAATAGTTCCCTTGTAGATATGACCTAGTGCTAGGTGGCACCATGTATGTTATGTGTTTACTACTCTAATGTGTTTTGAGAATACAAAGGTTATTTTTGATATATCCTTTTGTGGAGTTCTTTTTGTAGTGTGCCTGGGATGTTGTTGCTTTGCGCGGGCGCAAATGCTTTACACATGGCCTCCGGGAAAAGCCTGACTACTAGTGCCAAGCTACCAAGGGTGTGAGCAGGAGTTATCTTTGGCATGTTACTCCCTTGCCCTGACTAGAGTGGTGGTCTCTGCCTGGCTTTGGCAAAAGCCTTAGCCAACCAGAGATCCCATTTCTAACCCCTCCCGCATCAGAAACTGAGATACTTGAGTAGGGCTCCTCTCATGGAATCTACCCCGTAACATTCCCAAACCCTTGGCTTGGCTTCAAGGCAGCAACATACACATGATCTCTAATATCAAATAAAATTTGAAGCGCCTCGGTCCCAATGTGTTGTTGACAAAAGCTAATCAATGAAGCTGACATATGCTTAACGGCATGCTGCGGTATAAAGGGTTCAAAATCTTGCATAACTTCCCGGATATCCTCCACACTCAGGGCCGGACTGGCCATAGCGGGCACTGGGCAATCCCCAGGTGCACCACACAGGTGGGGACCGGTTTTGGGCCCCTGGGGGCCGTTTTTGTTACAGGGCTGATTTTGCAGCCCTGTAACAAAATCGGCCGAAAACCGGCCCCGGCAATGAGCTCGGCGGCACCTCCAACCCCCCCCCCCCCCAAGTGGGGAAGAAGGGGGGCGGCGGCCGATCACTTTGCCAGGGCCAGTTGTGGTTCCCAGTCTGGCCCTGTCCACACTCTAGATTGCATTACGAGCACACCGCACAGCCTGATCAGCTATTACTTGATTCTCTTCATCCCCCACCCCAGATTGCACTAACGGGCCTATTAGCTCCTTAAATTTCATCCAATCCCTATCCTCAAATCCGCGTACTGGTGTTTCAACATTCAAAGGTGTCGGAGGATAAAAAACTATGGAAGGAGAAACAACAGAAGTGACGGGACAATCGTTGCTGGCGCTTGCACCCAAGGAGAAAAAACAGAGGATACAAGAGTCGAAACAGTAGATATGCTGAGGGTCACAGTTGGCTAAGACTGCGGGGGTAAAAAGGGAGCGGGAGCTCCCGTAGTGACAGCATTTAAAACAGCAGCCGTGGATACAGGAACAGCCGAAACAGATGTAACAGGCTGCTGTGACTGTAAGTAAATGGCAGGATATATCCTCTGCAGGGCATAAGGGTTTGTGATATGAGTATCTAAAAACTCCTCTACAAAAGTATTGTCTTCTTCTTTGGTCAAATAAGACTTATCTATGTGCAACTGAAATCTCCTATCTTCGCATTCAATTCCAGACTCTTGTTTTTCTCTATCATATGCCACAGCTTTCTGTGTCAATGTTTGTATTTTTCCCTTCTGTGCATCTTTGACCATCTCTGTCTAACCTCCTTCTGCCAGGTTCTGAGAGAATCACACATAGACTGTCTACTTCTTTTCTTAAATAAATGCTTCAGTAAAAACCCAATTTTTTTTTCATCAAAAGTGCCCATCAATGGCCACTGCAATTCGTCATTGTCCCTCGTATATTTGTGCCTTAATGTACTAAACATAAAAGGGCCAAGACCATGCTTCACATATATATCAAAGTTAGGGCTGACTTCAGGAGGCGCCATCTGAGCTTCTTCCAATCGAGCATCTGCAGAACAAAAACGACAACATGAATACAAGATTTTACTAAGACTAGGCATTTTTAATAGGAAAACAAGTTTGTTATTTCTACCTAGCAAAGTAGTTGCAAATATTTTTTTCAAAAACGGTCCTCTGACGGTACCAAACTCGGACCCAAATGGTACCATATCCACAAAGAACCAAAACAAACTCACCTGATATGAGTAGCACAAACAAACCAATTCTCCACTGCCAACTCCACAGACCAAACGGTCAGATCCGGGATTCCAGTTGGGATGACCACTGGGCGAGGCACCATCCGGCAGGACAGAAGGGGCAACTGCGAGCAATTAATACTCTTCGTGCAGTGATCCCTGAGCCGTCAGTCCAACCCAATGATGTCCTCAGCCTCCCCTCTGTCTGTGGGAAGGGGATGGATCAATCACCCCAAGGAGTCCTTGTTCGGACGCCATCTGAAGGAAGTGGCCCAAATAGGGTCACTTGGGTCACTAATGACCACCTGTCAGCCGTCGATACCAAATGAAGAGTAGATATGACAGTAGAGAATACAAACCAATAACAGTTTATTCATATACAGTTAGAGCGGTGCCCAGTCTCTAGGAGTGCTGCAGAGGGACTGAAATCGACACAATCAAACCCATAATATTCTGGTGTTCTGCCTCTGGTAGCTTAGCAAAGACTACTCAACTTGTAGGCAATGTGTAAAGCATTGTGCAAAATTTCAAACAGCAACAAAGTGATTACACAGCACGAAAATAGAGTTTTTTAAAATAAAAAAACAAGACCGCAACAACAAAAATCGAAACGGTAGACACGGAGATATTGAATTTTAAAGTTTATGAAGAAAACAAACCCATAAAGCATAAAGCGCAAACTGTGGATCTCTCGTTGTGCCCGACTAGGACAAAGTCACAAGTTCAGGTCGACCACGATAGAGCCCAGTCTGAATAAAGGGGCCCAGTTATGCCAACTGAACAAAAGTATCCTCAATCATGGTTTGCTGGGTGTTGCATGGATCCACATCGAAGATGAGTTGTGCAGCTGAGGTGATTCATTGGTTTCCATATGTAGCAAGGCTACGGTGCAAGGTCCTTCTGTGTGGATGTCGAGAATCCAGTCGAAGGGTCTTGCAATGCAAAGTCCAGTGTCAGATGCGACGCGCAATAGGAGCAAATGCATTGGTTCCGAAGAGCTACGAGCCTTCATTGCAGAGTCTGATGTTGTCGTCTAGGCTGCAAACGACAAGAGATGAGTGGGCCTGTGCCAAGGATGTATTGCGCAGTGGCAGTTCCGTACGTGTTGCGGGCTGCAGGTCCAATCAATGCAACACAGGCGATGTAAATGTAAAAATGTAAATGTAGGTATACTTATATAGCGCAACCTGTCACCACAAAGGGCATCCTGGCGCTTGCCTAGGGAACCCGTCCTGACTGTAGCCTCAGGTTGATGGCCTGGCAGGGAAGGGGTGAAGAAAAGCACAGAGCTTCTGCTTCTCCGCGGGAGGCGAGATGATGATGGACCATGGCAGGGGAGTGGGACATTGCTTATGGGCATCTGCGCAGGCTCCATGAGAGGCCAAGATAAAGTATTCAGGGGACAGAACAATATTGGCCTAGTGACACTGCTGCAAGGCCCGCTCAGAGCCTCATTGTTCATGATGCTGGCCCCCATTACAGTGGCTTGGTGGGGAGACAATAAGACTCTGTGGGTCGGTTAATAAAACCCGGCCCACTGGTGACCCTTAGGCACCAGCCCATTGACCGATGCCCGACTGCCCGTTTTCCCAATCCGATGCTGGAATCTTCCACGTTAGAATCTCGACTTTGAAGAGCATCTGTCTGTTTATTGTGTTGATTAATTGTCACTTCAAGCAAAGTCTATACTCACAGACAAAATGTTTGTGAGCTACCGGGTGTAACATGGCCTCAGAATACTTGTAAGAAAAAGCTCAGCAAGTCATCCACTTGCATATCAAATTCTGCCAAGGTAGCATGGTTTCAGACGGCTGTCCAGTAAAAAGGCGTGGTAAGGTATGCATTCATAGACAAAATGTGTGCAAGTGATAGATAGATTAGAATTCAGTCGTCTTGTTACTTGCATAAAAATAATTTAGCACCCTACTCCTGTGCAGTGCGCTGCCAAGGATGTGTTTTAGTTGAGGCCAAACCTATTTTTAAAACCACTAATCATATTTTTGGGAGGAATAGGTATACATTTGAAAGAGAAATATCAAATTTTTCCCAGCCATGTACAGTATTCAAGTTTGAGCTTGGGACTTAATAATAAAGCCTACATATTTCGTGCTTAATTTTTCAGTCATTCCTTTCTCACTTTTTTGTTACTCGGAGCCATACACTTCACCCCCTAATAGGAAGACACATTTATTCCTGTATTTTGTGTTTTTTATGGCGCCAGTGTCTTCCTGCTGCTGGAGCCTGGGCACGGGGGCTTTGTGCATGGTTGCGACTGGGACAACGAGCTGCAGACCAGAGCTCTAACTGCTGCTGCTACTGCTCCGCAGCCACCAAACAGAGATTGGAGCTGGACTGCTGCCTTCTACAGCTATCGGAAAGCACAGGATCGCCTGACCTCAACAGGACCCCCGCAGCCCAAGTTTGCTGCCCCCCATTCCATGAATGTATTAAAGATAAACATGTTTATCAGGGCTCGAGTCGGGATACCACGCGGGTGGACTGCGACCCTCCACTTATTTTACCGGGGGGATGCCCTCCCCCCTGCCAAACAGCTGGGCTTCACTCTTTGGCCTCTCTGGGACGAGAAGCTGAGCACCTTTCGTGACGTCACTTCCTGTCGTGATGTCACTTCCGCTGACAGCGTCCCCCCACTTCTTTTTTTACGACTTGTGCCCTGATGTTTATGATTACATTTATTTTTGTACTAATTTAAATAGTGCAACCTCTACCCGACTCAAAGGTATCGTAGCACTTTATGTGCATGCCAGTGAGAGAGCGCAAATCAAGTAAATGTAGAGGTGCACCATATTTACAAGCACGTTGCACCAGTTTAGTTAAAGGAACATATAAGAGTGTCGAATTTATGGAGTGCATACATATAAGAGTGTTAAATTAATACAGAGTGCATATATCCATATGAAAAGCTAATGTAAAAGTGTTTAGAGATGTTAGAATGATATTAAACTCCATGTTATTTGGCCGTTGCAGAGGAAATGTAATGTTGCTAAACGTAGAAATGTGTAGTCCTCATGGCAGTTACCTGAGAAAGAATACGTGCCTTTTCAATTTCACATGATATGGATTACTGTTGTTATAATTCAAAGTATTATTGATCATAGAATTGAAAATATATGTTTTATAGAAGTGTTCCTTATAACCAGAGTGTGTAATAAGTTAGAATACTATTTAGGCTAAGAAATAAAGATTCATAGAGTGCATAGGCCTGTTTCATGTAATTCTATTAGGCCTGAAGAGATAAGGTTGTTTCTTTTGATCTGCATGTGCTAGTTAGAATCAGGTTGTGTTAAGCATAAATTGTGGACCATGCTCGAAGGTTTACGACTCAAGAGATAAGCTGGAGGCTGGAATTTGGGGCCCACTTCATGGGTGTCTGTTTGCAGGTGCGAGGGGGTTCCAATCAAGAGAGTGATGAATAGAGCTCTGTTCTGGGAGACAGGCACAGGCCTGGAGGAGGGTTCAGGAATTTCCTGGGGGGTACCGTCTTGCCGGAGAAGAGCCTGAGAAGCAAGGTCAACACTAACAAGGAGCCCAGAGGAGTATCAGCATGGAAAAAGCCAGAACCGACACCACGTGAGGGGTGTACGTGAGGGGCGTCTCTGAGGGGCGTTTCAACTGAAATTGTGATTTTGTATTAGGGACAGCACCCCTGGGTTGAGTTAGTGCAGATGGCCTGAGGAACCTAAGAGAGCGGATGGGTAGGCAGATAGGGCAGAACTGCGATGCACAGATTTACAACAAAGACTAAGGGAAAGTGAGTGATCTTCTTCGGAAGTCACCACGGCTGACACCTTTTTGTTAGGGTAAGATCTTGCTAAGTAGGGATGTCACTTAGTCTAGTGTAGGGACAGTCTAATTTGGATTTTTCTTCATTTTTGTAAATGTCGCACAAGTTACAACTTGTGTCTATTCTTGCAAACTTGTTGATCTTTGAATTAGTTTTGGTGATATTCTTCTGTCGCCTAAGAGCATTTAGAGAATTCATGTTTGTATTGATGCCAGTGTATCTTTTGAACCTTATACTGAGATGTTTGTATCTCCAGTTATCTTTGGCTTTATAATAAAACTTTTGAAACTTATTCGTAGTAAGTGGTTCTTTAGAGTTGTGTAAAGTCTTAAACTGATTAACCTAGTAGTGGATTGCTTTTTACTCTATGACAGGTAACAAAGGTTCAGTCGACCTGAGTTGGGATCTAGATCTATAGTGATCTGATAAGAGATCAAAAATCCCACCGTAGCACCAGTTACATTATCTATATTTACCTCATTTGCTAAGAGGATATTGCCTGTTGTGCAGAGCCCTCCCTTTCCTTCATCATACTTTATGTGCTTCTCTGCACCAGCGCTCCAGTTTAATGTTTCCCATCTGTTTTTTGCTTCCCCCATGACTCTCCCACACCCGTACAGCCTATTACTCTGATTTTTTGTGGCCCTAGTAATTCTTGCTCGTATGTGTGCTTCTCCTTGCTGGCCACTTTGCATTAATCCCTCCCTGACCCGCCCGTTTTACAGTTAAAACATTTCCATTTTTGCCTTCGGTGAAAAGAAAATATTAACTCTGCACTGCCTTTAGTATAACTTCAAAGACACTAGATATAGTTCTTTCACATTCATCATTTTATAACTGAAGCATTATGGTCTATATATACAACAAAGCCATAGTTGTTGCTTTTTTTATCGTATTCAACTAACAACATCAATATTACATAGGCCACGCCTCTTTGAGAGACCCCTCCCTCACCCCCCATTTTTCTAATCACAATTAAAGCCTAGGCTACAAGGAAGAAACATTCAAAGAACCTAAAAAGGCCCTTTGTTATAAATAACCGTATTGCCATTGCAGTAATAAGCACACAAATTATTCTAAAAATATTACAACTAATTGTTGTCTGTTTACATCAGCTGTTGAAGTACTCATGGATTTTGTGCAAAGTTTCTCTGTTTTTCCTAAGCGATTGTTTTAGTGTTACTAAACAGTTGAAAAAAGGAACTTACTACATACCAGCCCTTCTAAGAAACATTGTTGCCCATATTATAAACACTATCCTATTTTTCTTCGGATTTTAATTGTTATATATTTGCTTTATCATTAAAACATGCTTCCCTATTTGAAAATGTGTGCTATATTATGATAACACCTCATCTACCACAGTAAACAAACCATACACATTCATCTTAATTTTGCTGCCACAGTAGTGAAACAATAATCACAAAACTAGAAATAATTTTTTATGTTAATTGTATTTTTAATAAGGTAGTTCAGTTGTACATAATGTCTTCTTGGGTATATATAAGGTAACAAAAATGCTTATAAGACTTTTTTATTCTAACTTTTCAACATGCTGCACAGGAGCCACAATGCTCTACAACATAGCTTGAACACAATGGCAAAGCCAATAGCTCTGGTTAAACACTTATTAGGTCCCAAAGGCAAGCCCTATTGGCTATGCCAATGCTTCTCTTTGGTATGAAATACTGCAAAGAAGAGAAGGGATTAGGTAGCGAGTGATGTTTGTTGTGGCATCTTGAACAAGAAGCTGAGCATACATGGTCTTCCCCAAGACTACCAAAACATAATTGGTAACTTTATTGCATCCTAACTACGGTGTTACTTCACTGTAAGTGGCCACTTCAGTGATGCTCAGCAAATGAACTAGCTCAAAACTAGTTATCCCACCCATGTTTTCAGAAATGTGTCATTGGTTTCGAAAAGCATATGCCTCTAAATGTGTGTGCATATATTTCTGAGATATTCATTTTCCAGATCTTTGAAACCTGCCCCAGCAAACCTGTTGCTTTTCCTATGAAAAGCAGAGTTTTACAGGGGGTTGTTCATAGGATCCTGCACATACACAGAACTGTGCACAGAGACCTAGGACATCAGTGAATTGTGGTGTACCTTTAACTCACCTCAGTACCTAGAAAAACCCCAACCAGCTAGCATCAGTGTCACATTAACTCTTCGTCCTATAGCAAAGTAACCAATGATTAGACAACTTAGAACATGCGACTTAGGAACATCTCAGGAATGGTGGGAAGTGAGAACACTCTTTTGTTATACTCTCATACCAGTCCACAACAGGAGTAAATAAGAGACACGGTAAGGTTAAAATATGTATTTTAACGACGTGCTCTCATGTGCCGTTTCTTAGCCAACATGAGCAGACATATGATTAAAAATAATATGGTCAGCATGGTTACAATTCCATAAAATACAAAAAGAAAAATCATATTACAATGATGGTGAATACAGGTCCTATAGCGCCTAGTTTTAACACCCTCCCTATATAAGAACTATGTATTATAAACTATAGATGGTCTCTTAAGCTTGTGTTGGGGACCCCATTACCTTTCCGCTCAGTAAGAGTAAATTACATCTGGATCAGCATAGGCTCTCTGCATCCCTGGAAACGGAAATCTTCCAAGTGTCTGAAATCATGGCGAGTGTGTGATAATAAGGATGCCAGAATCTTACTTAGCTCACAGCTGCCAAAATGTTGTGTCTAGAGAGCGTTACTCTAACATGTAAAAAAACAGCTAACATGTTTTGATAACCTTGACGGCTTCAGCACTCACTGTGCAGACTAGTGGCTTGATGTAAGTCTAGAGATGTCGAAAACAAACCTTTTCCCATGTGTAGACCTTCGTGAAGGCTAACGTACAAAAACAGCTATGAAGTGTTGTGTGCAAAAGCAGCAAAAGGTAAAATGGCATATAAACTTCTAATAAGCCATGCTAACATAACATGCGTGCAAAGCAGGCCTTAGGCCATACTACAACGGTTGATTATTTCCCAGCTACACGTCAGTTATGTGTAATTGTTATTTCTGCTGGGAAGCAGAAACAAGCTTTTTTTTTTGCAACCTTCGGACTGCATCAATTCAGAAAAAGTAATTAACTGATGAGGTCTGAAGAATCGGTGCTTTATGCAACACAGCTGTTAATCTTCTGTTGGCAAGCTAATTAGATAGCGCATTGTGTGATTTTGAATAGACACAAAGGTTTGTTTGAGTGCCCCGGCTTATCTAAGACACATCTCCTCTTTCCGAAGTCTCCCGCAAATGTCAGAATAGTTCCTGTTGGAATCGACCATCTGCATAGGCGCTGGGAGGACGGACGTTGGTTGTACTGCAGCACCCCCCTAAATACCCATGTTGGAGTTGAAATGCTGAAGGAGCAATAGTACTGCCTTGAAATTGTGTCTTTACCTCGTATTTGCTGCACGTTTAAAGCCAGAGGTCTAATGTCAAGCTATGTCTACTGACGAAATATTTCTAAATCGCTTGACACGGAGATTAATGTCTACTTTTCATTCTCGGACTATGAAGTGGGATGATTTTGAAAAGTGAACTATGTGGCAATCTTGCTGGAGTACAGGGACTGTGAAAGGCAAAGTTGTAGGATGGCATTTCTTATCACAACATAATTTAAATAACTGTAAATGTACTGAACAAATATTTCAAAATACATCAGCAGTTAGGAAAGCACAAATTAAGTACTTTTTTAAATTCTGAAGTGTGATAGCAAAGAAGATTTTTAATAGGCTACAAACAAATCGAGTGCTGTGCAAATAATAAATATTTACTCAAACTTGATTTCCACACATTGTCGTTTGTATGCCATATAGTTTTATCAGGAACACTGCATGTCTGTGAAAATTTACTGGCCATTTCAGTAGAAATTGTTCTGTGTATAAATGATGTTGCACTACCACACCATGCATTAGTAATATATTTGAGGCAGTGTACTCCAAAATGCAGCACCGGCTGCATAAAACACTTTTGCCACTCTCCTGCTGAAAGATCTTAGCTCATTTGCTACACTTTCTCTTTGTTTGGCGTAATCTTTTGACCAGCGACTGCTCCTCCGCTAAAGTTGAGGAGCATGCCCAAACTGTTTTTCAGCATTGAAAAATGAAAAATAAAATAATAATAACAAAGGTTATTCACATTTTATTTTTCCTCTCTCACTTCCTGCAGCCGAGGGCGGAGCAGGCCGTCCATTCTGACAGGACACAGCTTCCGGAAGAAGAAGGAGTGATGGCACTGTTTCATGTGTGCAAGACAGTTTGGCCAGCTGTCTTAGGCCAGTCAAACTGTCATGCGCACTTCAATCTATCAATCTGAGCAGTACTGTACAGCTGAGTGGAGAGCAAGCACAGGGCCGTAGTCCCTTAGTGAGCTTCTATCTAGGGTGCTTACTCCAGTCACAGTGCTGCTCTCATGCTGGGTAATATAGGCATGAGACCGGTGTCTGGATTGGTGTAGGGGAGCCTGGGACATGCTGGGAGTCAAGGAGCAGAGGCCATAAGAGCACCAATGCTGCAGATAGCAGGTAAGCATTTTTACAATTATTTTCCCCGCAATGCCCCCACTGGCGGCCACCACTAACAAAGGGTGGTGAGGGAACCAGGGGGAGGGCATGCGGGGGGACATGTAAAAAACAATAATAAAAAAAGTACCTGGTGCCGCCATCTGCCTCCCACATCCTGTCACACCTACTCCCCTCTTCCTGGTCTCAGCAGCCCCTGGGACTGACTCCCATCCAATCCTCATGCTGCAGAAAAGCGCAGTGATTGGCCTGAGCAGGCAGGAAAGATGTTCTGCTCAGGACATTGAGTCTGTGTGGTTTCTCCAGCCGTGCTGCTGAATGCAGCCAGATTGGAGAAACCTAAGTGCACATGTGTGTTTTGGTCGGCCTTAGACGGCCGACCAAGCAAATAGGTGTACTTAGGGAGTGCACAAGCGTATCTCCTCCACTCCCTCCATGCACCAGCTGGAGCATCGTTTTATCTTTCATCTGCTGGCTCTGCGCCAGGCAGTGGGGTGATGCTGCTCTGCCAATGTGGAAGAGCCACCACTGACTGCCCACCTGTACTGCCTACCCAGCGCTGCCCCACCACTTTAATGCCCCACTAGCCGCTATTGCCTTTGACTTCAGTTATGCAACACTGATGGTAACACCCCACTCCGAAAATTATTCCAGCACCACTGCTCCTCTGTACTCTGAATCTTTGGTTCTTTAATCAGGCTGTGATTCCGCATGACCCCAATCATTTCAGTGAAACAATCTGCCTTGTGTGTTGGCACGCTGTTTATTGTCCTGACTGTATTGAATATTCCCATCCACATGATGGCTCAAATTTAGTAATATATTTCCAAGTTTCAGACATTGCTGGTTTCCTAGCAGATACTTTTTCGAACTCTTTGTCCTCAAATTTAAAGTCCTTCATACAATTGGTGACCGGCATGACTCGTGGGTGGTGGGGTGGGTGGGGGGTTGTTCACGGGGGGGAGGGTTACACAGGGGTAGAGGAGGTGAGAGAGCATATTATTAAAAAATAAACCTGCCTTGCCGCCAGGTCCTGCGTCTCTGCTCTTGCTCTCCTTGAGTAACACGAAGCGCAGCCAGGCCCTTCTGTCTAATCACAAAGCTGCAACGCATATTTGTGATTGGTCTTAGCATCCTGGTTCGATGCTCAGCCAGGGAATGTGGGGCCTGGGTATGTTCTCCATTCAGGTTGTAATGCAGCCTTTGTGGAGAACAGGGAAAGTGTGCATGGCTTTTTTGGACGGCCCGAGAGGGCCGACCAAACAGTTATTGATCACTTAGGAGTGAGCAAACAACTCCTCCCCTGACCTGCTCCGAAAGCAGAGCTGCCCCGCCCACCGCTCTCCTGCAAACCAGCACAATGCATAAAATTATATTAACTCAAAGTTATTATCATTTTATGCTTGTACTTCGCACTGCTTGACAGCAGTGGGGTAATCCTCCTCCGCCATAGCGAATTCCCAAGAAAGTTTAAGCCATCTCCTTCAACAAAAACATTCTCGTGGCCTTACATTTCAATTTCTCTCATGCCCATGCCTTTCAGATCACTAAACTTACTGTTGGAAAACGAGGCAGCATCTGTGAGGCCTGCACAAATAAAATGACTACATTTGTCCTTCACTGGGAACCAAACACCCAATTGTAGCGCCTCACTCTCAGAGGGTAGCGTTGCACAACAGTCTGAGGCTTACTCAAGGGAGGTGGTGTGGGCTAGTAATCGCCATTTGCAGGTGTGCAGAAATAACTTTCAATAATTGATTTTCCAGTCTGTACTTTGCTTTATAAAAGTAAGAGTACATTTGTTAAACACACACACTGCTCAATATTATGCACCAATTTACAAATATACACAAGCTGTTGGAATTACTTTGTGACATTGCATAACATCTCCACTCCTCCGGCAGGAAAGGTGGAAGTCTAGTACCACCAATCCCATGTATGCACATCATCTTGCCCCGATGGAGTTAGTTGAACATAACCGGGAGCGAGGGCCCTGCGCACTGGCACCATCCCAGTGGCGACCCAGCCCATTGACTCAACAAGCATTTAAAGAAGATAAACCTGCTTTGGTGACACAAAACCCTACTGACAATGAAGTATACACCTCTACTTCTTAAGAGCTAGCAGTTTGGGTTCTTCACCTAAGCGCAGCAGCAAGAATACATGTTTAGGCATCACTTTAGAATGACAGTACTCATCACATTTGTGGATCACTAGAATGCATTGCAATTACAGTCCCTAAAGGCATCACAATGAAATCACAGGATTACGCAGATACATCCAGACACCCTAGCAGGAATGTCTGACAACATAAACGCACTTTGCTTATGACATCACCTCACACAGGCACTCTACATTACACATGTAACCTTCAGTCCCTCTAAAAGAAATAACATCAGTAATGCACTACAGGTGCAATTACACCTCTTCACCTCCAGGATGCCCTTCTCCAGAAATCCCGAACTCAGCATTTCACTCCTTGATGCACTTCTCAACTCTCCTCCAGCTATAGAAAGAATGTTCCAGCCTAAGAGGAGTTTAAATGCTGTCTGAGTCCTTGAGTGATTATTCTTTTAAGTCCTCATGTGACTTGGGTGCTGGGAGAGACTGTGCTTCTCCAGCAGCTCCCACTGCACCTTGGCACCTGTGTGGTGGTGACCAAGTTCTCCTGGGGCCACTTCAAGCTGACAAAATGCTGTTTTTCCCTTGCATGCCGGTCCTGGCCTGCAAGGCATTGTGGGACTTCATGCATTTTACAGCAGCGGCTCTCCCACTGCTTCGGGGAGAGCCGAGAAGTGGGCCTCTGGCCACGTCTGGCAGCGCTGGAGGGTCCGGTCCCACCCGGACCCCCAGGTGAGTCATTCGGCTTGGGGAGCCCAACCCCGGCCCATCCACAGATTTTCTGGGGCAAGGTCCCACCCGGGCCCCTTGCACCTTATTTTGCGTGGCCCGGTCCCACTCCGGCCCCGCATGGCCATCCGTATGGTGAGCCACCTGGGGAGCCCACCCTCAAGTGCTGCTGCGGGAGCCGGCTCAGCACTTCTGGTCAGCCCGCTCTGGTGAGCAGATGTGCAGGACTTTGCCGGTCCAACCAGTCCTCAGGAGAGTGCGGCAGCACTCCCCTGGTCTCCTCCTTCTCTCTGGGGCCCAGGGATCTTCACGGGGGGAAGCTGGTGCCCCCCGACTTTGCTTTGTGGGCCAGGGATGGGGTCCCGGGCCCCTCCTCATCTTCGCGGGGAGCGTGCCGGCGCTCTCCCTCTTGTCCCTTCTTTGTTGGGGGCCAGGGATGCCTCCTGATACCCTGTGGGTATAAATCTTCACAGGGAGCGTGATGGTCCTCCCCGGCTTGTACCTTCTTCGCCGGGGGCCAGGGTGGGCTCCTGGCATGCTTTGGGTGTAAATCTTTACGAGGAGCGCCGGCTTGTCTTCGGGCCTGGGGATGGGGTCCTGGCACCTGGAGGCCTCTTCGCAGGGCACAAAGGTGCTCTCCCGCCTCCATATTTGGCGGGGGTCAGGGTTGGCTCCTGGCCCCCTTGCAGGGCATTTTCACAGGGAGCGCAATATTCCTGGCTTGTCTTTGGGCCTGGAGATGGGCTCCTGACCCCCTTGCAGGGCATTTTCACAGGGATCGCGATGGCACTCCCTAGCTTCCCTTCTGCTGGGGGCAGACCCCGGGACCTGACCCACCCCGGAGCACATAATGGACCACCGGAGCCCCACGCGCTTTGTCATCAGACACTCCAAAGGTCAAAGGTCGCCTACCTTCTGGGGGGTGTATCTCACCCCAGGAGTCCGATTTGATTATCTTGGCCTCTGCTTGCTCTTTGTGATGCTTCCCAGCCACTGGGAGCACTCTCTTTTGCCCTCCTTATCTCCAAGAGGTTGCACTCTACAGGGAGCTGTCTTCACTGGCTCCCTGCACCAGCCTTTCACCGGCTCTCCTCTTGGGCCTCACTTCTCCCTACGCAGAGGCCCCTGCTTCTGTGCACTGGCACTGGACTCTTCTCCTGGCACTGTTCATGATCCTGGGGACAGTCAGGGGTCTCCTCCTTCCAACTGCCCATTGCACCAGGCTCCAGAACCTTCTACCTCAGCAGACCACACCCCAGAGAGAGCTTCTCTTCCTGTGGAAGCACTTTGTAAAAGTTGAGTAGGGGGCTGGCAGGAAGTCTCTGTTTGTACAATAACAACAGCAACACATCCCTTCAATTCCCCTGCTCCCTCCTTCCTGCAAAGCCTCTGGGTTTGTTCAAAATGGCATCATCCAGGGTCTCTTGCCACATGGTCTCTGAAACAGGCTGTTTCCCCCCTCGCTGCCTTCCCTCCTTGGTGCAACCTGGTGCCTGGCACCCAGTGATAGCTGCTGATGGATGAGCCTGTTGCCCCACCCATCTTCTCTTCGTGGAGAGGAGGCCTTAGCTTGTGGAAGAAAGGTTAGCAATCCATTCTGCTGAGGTCAGGACTCAGCCAGGACACCCCTGGCCTCGTTTGTCCAAAACATCTGTTCAGTAATTATGAAAAGGGTAGTCATGGCCAGCATCCTTAACCATCAGCTCAAAACTGCATTGTATATAGCAGAATTTATAGTGTTTAGATTACCAGCCAACAATATTATTGGTAGAGGACAGTACAGTTCTAGCTACTTTGCAAACGTTATTACTTTTAGGATTTAATTCATATTTAGATGTCCTGGCAGGACTTTGTCTAAAGTGGTATGGTGATGAAAAATGATGGACTGAAATGCAGTTCAGAGCGATTGGCAGTCGCTGAGATTAATTCAAGCATTACATCCATCACCCTGTTGTTGTTGCTGTATTTCAATGAGCTCTTTCAGTCACACCCAGCGAGTATGCAGTAAGCAATGTGGTGCCAGCTTCCTCAGTTATGACCCTGGTGTCCCATCTCGGGACTGGGCCTGCCCTATGCCCTTCAAATTACAACTTTAACCATGGCACCCACCTTTTTAATTGATTTGTTGTAGTTCAAAATAGAATAAAACACAAATTAGTGGTGCAGGAAACTATGCTTGGATCATTTTTGCCACTGCAACTAATTACAAAAAATTGTAGATGCTTCAAAATCCTTCCTAAATACCCACCTGATGTTATAAAAAGATACTGTTTGCTACCACCCTCAATTCTAAGGGTGTCAGTAAGCCTTTATAATTTTTTCCCAACTCAAGTCCAAATGTGTCTATAGAATCTGAGATCATTTTGAGAATTGCTTTTATAACTTTGGAGGGTGAGGTAAAACATTTTTAAGTCTAAGCCACTACTCTTGCTACCTCTATGAGTTTAAGCAGTAGCCATCACTATCCACCACTGGATGTACTATTTAATAAGAAAACACATGCCATTGGTTGTATGGCTTAAGATTTAGTTTGTAGATGACGTTAATAAATCAGGAGTATTTCGGATTATGAGAATAGGAACTTACATCATTACTTGTCATGTGTTCTTCAGTGACATCAAGATGTTGGGAAAAAATGCACCCTTTTGATTGTTCACCCCATTTTTTGCTAAATGTATTGCTTATTGCTTAAATGTTTTCGGACCATACACATTAAGGAACTGCTGTCCAGTGCCCAGCACATATGAGCTTACCCCTAAAACATGTAAAAAATTGTGCAAACCTCAATTGGCACATTTAACACGTTTACCGCGGCAGACATTTTGCCGCGGTGCGGGCGTTTGATGAAGTGGGCGGAGCTGCGCCAGCCGTTGGTCATGCTCAGCGTCGGCCAATGGCCAACGCGAGCACGCAATGGGTTAACTCTCCTATAAAGACATAGTATATGGTGTAGAAACTATACGTATGGCATGAAAAGGTAAATGGCACCTGTGCACAGAAGCACTTATTCTGCCATCCACTAGTGTGACAAAGAAAACATGTCTTCGGGCCCACTATTGTAGCCTGACTGCTGCAGTTTAAACATGTAGTCCGACGTGTCAACATAACCCTTTGGTCAAGGGACAAATGTTCCTCTTAAATATCAATAAGTCACCACAATGTAGGCCTTAGAAATCACAAGGTAGGGTGCTTGGTTTTTAAAAGTGGGACACATAGAAATGTACTGTTACTATGTCCTTGCAGTTACAGGCCCTCAAAGGGTATTTTCACTGTCGGAGGCTCTGGTAGTCCTATGACACAACTAGAGTACAGATAAAAATATTAATCCTGCTATCTCTGCTTTGTGACCAGCTACAAAAATGATTCAACCACCATGTTAATGTTTATTAAACATCCAGTTTAATGGTAAAGCTAATTCTAATAAATATATAGGAAAAATACAGTTTATGAAGTTACCTTTTCCCTGCCCGAAATGCTTCAGGAGGCCGATTTGCATTAGCCTGATAGCAGCTGCCTGTCAGTGTTTTTTTATTTTGTTATTTTATTTTTGGCCCTCATTCACTTCAGGTTACACCTCTAAGATATTGTTCTATTTGCACCCTTATCTTAGATAGTCCACTGCAGCGGAGGGATAATATGCCTGTTCTTCTATATACAATGGCTATCCACCAGGTATCGAAGAGCAAAAGGAGAGAAAAGGTATAATCTTGGGACAAAGCCTTACCTGCCGCCACCTGTACGGTTTATGCCATTTCCACTGTCCTTGCACTCTAACCACCTTGCCAGCAGGAACCAGAACGTATACCTCCTTCCCTCCACATTTATTGCATCAATTTTAAAATTGTACAAAATTGAGCCTAGCCACGTAACATACGTAGATGAGAGACTACATCACCACTTTCTACATATCTCCCTTCCAGCAAGGAGGATCATATAAAAAATCAGTTTTACTCCATCTTAATTCATGTTAGCCAACTTTCCATGGGCCAAAAGATAACAAGAGATAGTCTTTCCATATGTTATGGATCCCCGGACATTCCACAAACACATGAATGTCATTAGCCTCCTCTAGCCCACATTTCGCGCAGTCTGTGGGCCAACCAATACGCTCTATGGAAGGAAAAGAGATAGTTCCTCTTTAAATAAGCAGGCTTGGCAGCGTTATATAGAAGATTTATAGAAACATGCCATAGGTCCTTTAAAAGCATATCCAGCAAGTTTTTTCCCCATAGCTCCACCATCAGTATGAAATCTCCGTCCGCCAGATCCATCATCAGCCAGTAACATCTTTAGACTTCATTGCTCTTTAGACTCCCCTG
Source organism: Lissotriton vulgaris (assembly GCF_964263255.1). Classification (NCBI taxonomy): domain Eukaryota; kingdom Metazoa; phylum Chordata; class Amphibia; order Caudata; family Salamandridae; genus Lissotriton; species Lissotriton vulgaris. Next base: position 560,655,752 of record NC_141695.1, read on the forward strand.
TTCTAAAGTGTCTTCCATCTCATTCGATCCTCCAATCATTATAGTCAACATCTGAGACCAGTTTTTAAATTGAAGGTATTTATATTTTGAGACTTTCCCATCCACCATTTCGCAGAGCTCGTACCATGGTATCTGCCTACCATCCTGAAACAATTGGCCCCATATTTGAAAGCCTGCCTCTTTAATGGGAAGTGCTATTTTATCCGTGGCCCACTCTGGGGAACCCAAAGAGTCCCAAATAAGTGCAAATCTGCTGAAGTAGGTAAGTTTGGTAAATTTCCTTACACAAAATCACAGCTCAATCATAGCTTGTAACGCCTTGAGCCTCACCTTCTTTTAGGTCTCAGTATCACCCAATTTGTACATGAGTATGAGTCTCCTCCCCAAATACCATTTAGCATTGCATTGAACATACTTCCTATCTCTGAGCTGTCCAGACTGTTTAACAGCATTCTTCCATTCTTTAACATTAATGCCCAGGCATAGTATTGCGGATCTGGACGAGTCAAACTCCATTTTTCTCTTTTCCATTGCATCTCTTTCCAGGCTGTGCATGCTCTCTTCGAGGCCCAGATGAAGCAATTTATCTTATCTTGTAGCCTGTCTAGCCACTCATTCTTAAACATCAAGGAACACATGTTTAAGCTGAATATACATCTTAACCAGATTTGTTCTTTCATATATGGTAATTGGTAGATTGGCCCAACTCGCCATCAGTTTAGATGACTCTTACATGACTTTTAAGAAACTTGCTTCCGGGTGTTTCCTAATAGCCTGTGTGATCTTTACCCCTAAATACTTCATTACCTCCTTAGCCAGACCAATATCCCCCGGCATCTTCCAAACCATGTTTCCATTTTGGAATTATTGACAGAGTACCCTGCTACCTGTCCAAAATCTAAGGTCAGATTCTCAATAAATGGCAGAGAAATCTGCAGGTCAGATGTATAGACCATGAGATGGTCTGCATATAAGTTGACTTTTTTTTCCCACCCGTTACACCTGAAAGGCGGGATAGATTTTTAATTTCTGATTTTGCATGCTAATTGTTCAATATATAAATTGAACAACAGAGGTGATAGTGGGTATCCCTGTCTCGTCCCCCTAGTTCTTCTGAAAGCGAGGCTCCCATGTACCAAAATTCTATCACAGGGCTTTTGATATATCAGATGCAGTGTCCTACAGACATTTGCCCCCAGGTTGTAATACTTGAGCATAGCTTCCAGGTAGATCTGATTCACTCTGTCAAATGCTTTTGTCGCATCTAGAGTTACTACTGCCAAAGGGGCTGTGTATTCAGTAGCCAAACTGAGAGAGCCAATTGGACATAGGTCAGCTCATGCAACATTCTCCACCTTAGAAAGCCTTTTTTTCCTCATGCTGGAGACTTCTAATCACTCCTTTCATCCTCTCAGCTAAAACCTTGGCAAAAATGTTATAATCACTATTTAATTGCGATTTTGGCCTATATAACTCGCAACTCCTTGGCCATTTCCCAGCATCAAGAGTAATGAGGGGCACTTAGGAAGAACCCTTACCAAGGCACGAGTCAGGGAGAGATATTGGTTGCCGTGAATGGACCATGAGATTGAGTTGAGTCTGTAGTCAAAGATTGCCATTTGTGTGCCATTAATGACAAGTCTCATACCATTAGTCATGCCTCTTTGTCTCCTGTGTTTGTGCCTGATGTTGTTTGGATAAAGTTAGGGTTTGTTCTTCTTGTTGATTATACTTCCAAATGGGTTGTTTCCAGATGTATGAACACTGTTACCTCTAGATCTGTGATTGAGTTTTTAAAAGATGTATTTGTATCTGAGGTAATACCAAAGTACCTAATCACAGACAATGGGGTGTAGTTCGTCTCTCATGAAATGAACGTTTTCCTTGAAGAATTAGGGATCGTTCATCAGAAACCAGCCTTATATTCTCCACAAACCAATGGTCTCACTAAAGAACAAATAGGGTTGTGAAGAGTTGTGTCCAGCGGGAATTGGATTCTAAGAATTCATTCAGCAGTGTTTGAGGAATACCTGGTCAGCACACCGTACTGTTCCTAATGCCATTTCTGGGAAATCACCTTTCGAAGCTTTGAGGGGAAGGATGGCCAGCTCTAAGTTTAATTCAGTGTGGCTTCCCATTCGGAAGGAGAGAGTTGTGTCAGATGATCTGAGGAAAGTCAAGTTGAGAGATTACCAGCAAAAATACAAACAACGGTATGATGATAAGATGTGGGTCAGGATAAAAAGGTGGTGTTTGGGTGACCGTGTCCTAGTAAAAAGAGCTAAACATGGTCACAAAGGCCCGTCCAGTTTCCTTGGCCCATTTACCATTATCGCAATTAAGAAAAATGTTGTTGTCTTAGACAATGGTTGTACATGGAGTATGTTAAGGCTTGTCAAAATCACTGAGACGCTCCACCACTCTGCGTATACTCCTGATCCTGTTCATGTAGAAGGAGTAATTGATCGTTCAAGCAGGCACAGGCAACCTCCAGTGAGATTTAATGATTACATCTTGAATTAGATATATTTGTTTTTGCATTGTTTCTTTTCTTCTTGTATTGTTTTATGCTGTTTAAGTTAAAAATGCAGCAACAAAGTTTTGCATTCATATATGTTTGTTTTATTCTGCAATTGATGTGCTGTATGCTAGTGGACTTGTCTTTTTTTTGTCATTTTATTCTTCTTATTTTTAGTGTTCTAAAGGGGATCTGTTGTAATTAATAGCTTGTGTTGAGCTGTAGAATGTGGAATGCTCTTGCCGCAATAGATTGTTGAGGCGCATTCTGACTTTGGATGCTGTGCACATATTTACTCTGTCGGTGGTTGCTTAGAATAAAGCCATCTTCTTGAGACTTCCTATTTTCCTGTATTTTATTAGTTTTACAAGAAGACTAAAAGTCCCAGCACTTACGAAACACTCGAGTTTGCCAAGCGCAATTTAAGTGCCAACGCTCTGCTGCAGCACAGGACGCCGGATTTTACAAGGGTTATATGAGTCCCAGAACTGACTGAGAGAGGGAGCTGTGAAAGTAGGCCCCTCCATTCTGATGGCTTCATTAAGTGTTATATAGGTGCCAATGCTCTCCCAGAGTGGGTCATGAGGAGGCCTATGCTCGGACAAAGCCTGGGACAAGGACAGCAGAGATTTTTTAAGGCATGGTCAAAGTAGGCTCTGGCCCCCACCTTCTTTGGGGGGCCCATGATAGAGCTATCTCTGTTCTGCAGTCTAACCTGATGACCATGAATAATTCTTCAAAAGATTATTGCAAATAGCATTTTCCTTTCATTTATTTTTAATTTGATTAATGCGTGAGAGTCTATTACAGACATTTTACAGACAAACGTTGTGTTTTTGTTTCATACTACATCCATAAAAAATGTTTCTTTTAGATCCAAACAGGATCTCACATATGAGAAATGGGAGGGTGTCACAGAGATTATTTACAGAAGTATTAGTGAGCTGCTGCTGTGTTATAATATTGAAAACACTCATCACTATCTCTGAATGTTAACTATAAACGCAATTAGATTTTGAAACAGTGTGTCTGTGCACTGGTTGTAATCTGGTCAAAGAGGACAGGAAAGAGCTGAAACTGGATCATAAATTTACAGCTGATCTGCACAGGGGCCACCAAAATAACTATTTTCAATAACAACAGTGTTTGAATTGGATGCAGGATTGTGTCCTTTTGTACTTTATGTTTTCTATATGAATTGGATGCAGGATTGTGTCCCACTGCAATGTTTGTTTGTCCAATTATGATGATCGACTAAAAGTTTTATAAACACAATAAATTGTGTCCGGCTGGATACCAAAGAATATAGGACTCATTGTAGACTATATTTTATCTATATGTCTTTAAATTTTCTATTAAGGACCAATGTTGTTATTGAAACTACTACCCACGGTACTTAACTACCCGTAGGGTTCCCGTGTACCCCCCTAAAACCAAAATAACTATGGCCTAGGGCCCACAAAATCCTTAAAATGTCCCTGACGGACAGAACCGTCTGTGACCGTCCGCAACAGGAAGGGGCAGGACAGGGCCACCCCCTCCCAACCTCAGGCTCTGCGTTCTGAGGTGGTCCTTCCATCTATTTTAATCTTCACATTGAACTACATACATGGGGATTTCTTAAACTGTATGGGAATCCCAAGTGCAATTGAATCTTCTTTAGGCAAGGTCAGAGTCCACTGCTAATCTATTGGGCCCACATGAATTAGTACTTAATTTATTTTTGATTTTATTGGTAGCACAGGGGTCTTAATAGTGGACCGCACTTTGGGGATTTGAATGACCACTGCTAGGCGCTATTCTTACTCTTTAGACAGGAAATTTACTATACCAGCAATCTAAGAATGCCTCAATTATGGGCACGATTGTCTGTATGATTAATGTAAAAAAACTAGGAGACCACCAAATGGAAGATACAAGTCCTTTGACAAATAAGGAGATCGATTGGAATAGATTTCATCATCAATGTTTCTCCCTCATCTTCTCAGATATAATGCTTGTGTAATGCTTAACTCACTATTGTGAATCTTAGGAGTTTGTAAAACTAGCCCTTAAAGACATGAAGCAAGTGAAGCGATTGTTGGCCCTAGACATACTCACAACCCCAATGTCAGGCTCTTGTATTCAGTTGAAATGCCACTCAAGGCTAACATTGGTTGCCACCAGCAAGTCGATCGACACAGGTTTTCATCTTCATAGCCAAAAGGAAGGGCAAAACAGAGCAGAAGAGTGCAAAACAAAGGGCAGAAAAACTAGCAAGAAAGGCAAAACAGAGGGCAGAAAAAAAAGCAAAAAAGGCAAAACAGAGCAGAAGACGGAAAAACAGAGAACACTTAGACACTCTCTCACAGACCCACTCACAGACCCACTGAGACACTGATACACCGACTCATTAACCTACTCGGAGACTAATGCACCCACTCATACATCTACTTAGACACCTACACACCTACTCACAAACCCACTCAAATACTCACATACCTACTTACAGACCTACTCTGAGTCTCACACACTCACAGGCACACTCTGAGACTCATGCACTCCCTCACAACCCCACTCAGAGACTCATGCACTCACTAACAGACCCTCTCAGTGACTCAAGCACCCACTCATAGGCCACCCAGACACTAATGCACCTAATCACAGACCCACTTAAACACTCAAGCACCTACCCACAGACCCACTCAATGACTCACACACCCACACACAGACCAACTCAGACATACACACACTCACAGAACTACTCCGAGACTCATGATCTCACTCGCAGACCCACTCACAGACTCACTCAAACACTTAGTCACCCACTTACAGACCCACTCAGACACTCATGCACTCACTCACGAAATCATAGACCCACTTAGACAATCATGCACCCACTCACTGACCCACTCAGAGACTCGCACACCCACTCAGCTACATACACACTCAGAGCTACCAGAGACTCATGTACTCACTCATATGCCCACTAACAGACTCACTCACCCACTTACAGACTGACTTAGACACTCATGCATTCACTCACAGACTAGCTCACACACTTACGAAGGTCCTTGAAACCAACTCAGACACTCTGACACCCACTCACAGATCCACTCAGTCACTCGCACACCCACTTGGGCACTCACTTAGACACTCATGCACCCACTGACAGACCCACTCGGACACTCTCAAACCCTCTCACTGACCTACTGAAACACTCATGTACTCACTCACATATTCACTGTCAAAGGTTACTGGTTACAGTAACGAAATAACATTTTAAAAACCTTAAAAATCCATTTGAAAAGTCAAAGGTTATAGCAATGTTATAGTTAGGAAATAACAATTGATAACAATAGAAATTCACCAAAAAACAAAGGCTACAAAGGCATTATAGTTAGGAATTTACTCATACAAAACCATAGACACTCAGCATATTTACCTTAGCTAATTATAGATCACGGACCCCAATGCCCTGCTTATGACCTCACATATTACATCCCTAATGACATAGTCCGTGACATCACTGATGACACCTCAAATGACATCACTGATTACATCATTCACAGAACCACTCACACACCAACTCATTCACATACCCCTCATATCCTATTCTTAGACCCAAATAACTACTCACACATGTACTCACTCATGCATAGAGCCACTCACTTACCCATTCACTCACTCATACAAATACACCCACTTATACACACATAGAGCCACTCAAACAACCACAAACTGACCCATACAGCTACTCATTTCCTCACTCATTCTCCTATACAGCCACTGATGCAGCCATTCACTCACCCATGTATTGACTTACTCACCAAATAGCCACTCACACACCCAGTCATACACCCAAAAAGCCATTCACACAGCCACCCACTCACATCATAGAGCTTCTCATACAGCTATTCACTCACTCAACAGACACTCAGACAGCCACTCACTCACCCATACAGATACTCACATACCCACTTTACTTATATAGATAGTGCCACATGTACTCACTCACCTAAATAGTCACTGAGACAAGCACTTTCTCACCCATAAATCCCCTCACATACTCACTCACACATTCAGCCATTCACCCCATACCACTCATGCACTCACTCATCTACCCATACAGCCACTCACACACCTTCTCACTCATTTTACAGTCTCTCACATACCCACTCACTCATCCATACACCACTCATATACTCATACAGCAACCAACACACTCACTCACTCACTCACTCACCTATACAGCTACTGACAGAACCACTTATTCACCCATACAGCCAGTCACACCCTCACTCACTCACAAGTACATTCACACACCCATTCATACATGGATACATACAGTTACCCAGACACTCACATAATCTATGTTTACATATGGAATCACTCAGTTGTACACACACTATGCTAATTTAACTTTTGTGTTACCTCAGTATACATGTTTAACACTCATACATGTTTAAAAAACACACTGAATCACTAGATAACCATGTCATGTCACTGACCATGTCATGAGTAATGTAATATGTGAGGTCATAAGTAGTGCATTGTGAGGGCATACACTATTGTTAACTTAGGTAACTACAACTGCTGAATTTCTATGGTTTTTTACAAGTAAAATCTGAGCCTAACTATAATGTCCCTGTAACCTTTGGCCTTTTCAGTGAATTTCTAAGTTTTAAAAAAAAATCTTTTTCCTAACTATAATGTCCCTGTTATCTTTTGTTTTTTTTCATTCCTAACTCTAATGTCCCTGTGACCTTGGGTTTATCAGCAAACTACTAAGGTGTTTTTAAATCTATTTCCTAACGAGCGGAGAAAAGGGGTGAGGCCACCCACAAGCTCTTTGTAATCCTGCTGTGTGGGATTTGCTAACGGTAACAGGAAGGGTTCTTGGCACCCAAGGACATTTGGCATCCATGGGGACTTCATCCCCCAACCAGTAGTGTGCCAGAAGGCGCATTTGCAGAGTGACGGAGAAAGGGATGGGGCCTCAGATGACCTCTCAGCAATCCCTCTGTGTTGGGCTTATAGGAGGTAACAGAATGGGTTGTTGGCCCAAAAGGATCCTCAGCAGCCAAGGGGACTTCATCCCATAATCAGTTTTTCACCAGGAGGCCCCTCTCTAGAGCAGTGGAGAATGTGGGCAGGGCCTCTGACAACTTCCGCCAGGACTGGCCTTTTAAAAAATAAAATTATAAGGGGAGGGGGGGCTGCACGATTTCCCTCACCAAGGTAATTTCAGCCCAGGGGACCACATCCTCTGGGACCCGGCCTTTTTAAATTTTATTAAATAAAGGGAAGTGGCCTTTGTGGACCCCCTCCCAAGACCGATTTGGGCACCAGGGACTCCATCCCCTGGAGCTCATCCATTTCAATTTATTTATTTATAATAGGGGAGGCGGGCCCTGAGCCCGACCTTTCCTTTTTTAGTATTTTTTATGATGGAGGAGGGGGGTGTGCGGCCCTCCTTCCTTGGCCTATTTTGGCCCCAGGGACCCCATCCCTTGGTCCCAGACCTTTAAAAATGGAGAAGGGGGACCTTAGAACTGATTGTAGCCCTGTTGAGCCCCGGGCCCAGTCATGGGTTCTTGGGTGCCCCCAGGTCACCCAGTCTGCACTGGGGCCGCGAAGGGAGCCTGAAAGCCCTCATGGTCCATACCAGCTTACTGCCTCCTGTAGGAGCCGGTATTGCTTTCAGACACAGGGAGCCACTAAACATTCAGATCCCTGTGTCTGAAAACAATTTGATTTTTTCCCTGCTTGCTGCAAGTAAGAGCATGTTCACTGATCTCGATTGCTGTAAGCGGAGTGTTTGCTGTGGCTTGGGGGAGCTCACACCAAGCCACAGCACACAGCTATGTCCTGGGAGTGGGCATCCGGGTATATATTGCAGGAGCCAGACTTGGGAAGTGGTGGTCCTCAGGGCCATCTATGGCTCCAGGAGGGGGACAACAAAGCTTCCTTACATTGCAGTATACATCCCTGGGCAAGTGGTGGTCCTGGGGAGTGCCACCTCCCTGGAACACTTCTGATAATGTATGCAAGCAGAGTCCCAGGAAGGTGGCAGTCCCCAGGGCTGTGGGGGTGATGCAGACCACCTGTATTCATTACTTTTGCCCTGGGGAGGTCGCAGTCTCCGGGGCATGGGTGGGCTGAGTAGGCCCACACTCATACATTATCAGAGTGCTCCAGGGAGGTAGCAGTCCCTGGGGCTTTGATAAGCCAAGGAGGGGGGGGGGGGGCATGCTCCTATGACCTGGCCCACCCAAGGGTTTAATCAAAAACAAGCAGTTATTTTTTTTCCCATACATTTACGAATACTGTGAATTCATGTAAAACTGTGCATTAAACAAATGCTTTTTTCACCTTGTGCGATCCCTATGGAACCCCAGGACCATTTTTATGAGGTCAGGGTATTCCTACTATGCCCCCCTTTTCTACTTTTAAAACATTTTTTGTCAGACTCAGCTGAAGCGAGTCCCAAGATGGCAGCCAATACTTCCTGGTTGGAGTGCTGGCAGCCTATCAAAGCTCTGCATTTCCCTGCACGAGCTCTTCATTATTCATGGAGTCTTCGCGGCGACAGATATCACTAACATTTTTCTCTTAAATTTCTTAACAACTACTGTACAGATGCAAATCAAATACCTGAAAGGGTGATCTGTGTAACCAAATCTACCTTTCTCCTAAATTTGTGGTAATTCAGTCTTGCTGGTCAGGCTGCAGCTTCCACTAAAGGTCCTGTGGGAATTAACATAGTAAACACACTTTTTTTACCCCCTTTTAATCTATGGGCCTCACAGTGTCACTCAGCCTTCCATACAGCTGCTCACACACTCACTCACACACCTATGCAGCCACTCATACAACCAATACATCACGCAAACAGCCATTCACACACCCACTCATGCTCCAACACAGCCACTTATACAGCCACTCACTCACCCAGCCAGCTACACACATACCCACTAACACATCCATACAACCCCTCTCACACCCACTCACAAACTGGTATAGTCAGACAGCCACTGAGATAAATTACTAGTACATAAAGAATAGTATTATAACTTATACTGTAACTTAGTATTTATCTTTAAGTATAAGAAATGTTTATGAAACACTTACAGTCACGGGATAATGTCATCATTAATGTCATCAGTGATGTCATTTGAGATGTCAACAGTGATGTCACAGAGCATGTCATGAGTTATGTAATATGTGAGAACATAAGCAGTGAATTACAGGGGAATAAGGTATTGTTAGCTCAGGTAACCATAACTGCTCAATTTCTATGGTTTTGTGCCAGTGAAATCTGAGCCTAACTATGATCAATTTTTGTCTGACTTGGCATTTACTTCCCATACATGCAGCAATGCCCAAATTAACTCCTGCATTCTTTGGTTACTTTCTATTTCAGGGTCAAGGGTTCATGTTCTAATCTTTCACAGAAGTTAAAATGTAACTTTACATGACAATGTTGAAGGAAATAACTCTATAGTTAACTAGAGAAGTTGTGTAAGTTTCTACATGATGGCCATTCTTCCCTCTTCCATTTAACATTGTAACAGAGAATGCTTACATTCGTTTGGTTTTAGTTGCAGAAGTACAAAGCATATTGTACAACCTACAATTATAGAGTGAGGCATTACCTTATGTTCAATTATAGCATGGTATATCTTTTAAGCAGTTGTTATTAGGGTCGAGCCAGCAATAGCAAGCGCTAGCTCTTGTGTATGCATGCAAGACACTGTTTTTAACAAAAAGGGCTTGAAGACCGCCCGTAGTTTACAATTTGCTGGTTTGCATGGCACTATTCTTTACATCCTCGTAATTGGTCACTGAAGGACTAGCACCTTTTCTGTTCTTTTATGTCTAGCGTGGAACAAGCTTTGATTGATTCAACTTAATCAGTCCCATCCGTTACTCACAATGTGATTGAGGTAATGTTTTGTTCTTTTTAACTTCTAGTGCTCTGCCAACAGAAGTCATGTGACTGGCAAAAACATGCCCAGCAGCACAAATAGAATTGCAAAGTTTTATTTTCTATAGTTCACTTTCTTTTATTTTGCCGATTCTTATTTTCTCACTTAGCACTCATGTTTTGTTTTGATTTAGCTCAGAGACGCAGTTCTTAAAAGATGACAATTATATTTATATTGCAAGGTGACAACATTTCTTTCTTTATGTGTAATTTTTGAAATGATATAGTGCTGTACACCCCAACCTACCCCTCCCCAGTCCTTGCCATTACATTCCATCCCACCTCACCTCACACCAATCCACTTAATACAATTCACCCCACTCAATTCAATCAACCCCAGACCAATCCAGTCCACCCCACTCACCCCAATCTACTTCAATCCACCATACTCCAATCGTTCCAACCCGCCCCACTCTAATCTGCCCCACTACAGTCCCAAACAATCTGCCCCACTCCAATCCAAAATAATCTTCACCAGTCCAATCTACCCCAGTCCAATCCACCCCAATTCAGTTCACCCCACTTAACCCAGTCCACCTCAATGCAATCTACCCCATTCCAATCAACCCCCCTCCCCCCTAGCTAACACACCCCACCCCAATCTCACCTAACCCCCCACCCAAATCCAATCCATCCCACCCCACTCTAATCCACCCCTCTCCAATCCAATCCAGTCAATCTCTCTTCAATCCTTCCAACTCTAATCTACCCCACTCTACCCCAATTCAATCGACCTCACCCAACCCCCGTTCAGTCCACCTCACCCCAGTTCAACCCACCCCACTCCAAACCATCTATCTAGCCCACCCCACCCCACCCCTTTTCAATCCAATACACCCCACTACAGTCCAATTCAATCCACACTCACTCCAGTCCAGTCTAATCTACACCATTCAATGCAACCAATTCCAAACCACCCCACTCCAATCTAGTCCACCATATTGTACCCCAATCTAATCCAATCCATCCCACCCTAGTCCTATCACTTCAACCCAATGCACCCACCTCAATCCAAACTAATCCACCCCATCAGGGACAGCAGGTGTTAAGGGGTGGGATCGGCTTTGCCCAGCCACCCTAGGGGAGGGACAAAAGGGTGAGAAGAAACATTGAGCAGCCAGAAATAAATGGTGCTTCCTGTTTGGTGTGTTTGGTGACAAAGATGTGTAAATCTATTTATTTTTTGGGGACTAAAATGGGAAGGATGGCCGTGGCCCTGCGCATGCATTGGCTGGGCGAGTTTTTTTTTTCCTGGATTCATAAATCAGGGCAGGGTGTGTGCGGAGTTTGTGTTACTGCTGATAATAAACTTTTACATTGGGTGTTATTAACATGGCCCAGGGAGGAGCCAAAAGACCTGTGTTAATATCAATGGTTGGTGGCATGGCAAGCCATCTGAGACAATGTAGGAGTGTCAATCGATCAATCAATCAGAGAATTAGTTGAAGAACCAGGTCTTGAGAGTCTTCCTGAAAATGTGCGTCAGTGGCCTCTTCAACTTCCTCTAAGACCCAGCTACTCCTGCTGATTTTGACATGGTCAGTGATGGCTACCGCCCCTCTCCCTGTATACCCACATCAACCCAGAACACATCGACACGGAACATGATTTGTCTTTGGAAGGCGGGGGATCGCAAGACCCCCCGGCCGTATTTATTAACATACAAAATAATAAAATTGTTAAACAAAATATACAATTTTTTATGCAAAAATATTCAGGAACATTTAGATACATTCATATCAACAAGTGTGATCGGCTAGCCTTAACAAGATTCTAATACAGCTTGTTTCCTAACCGAATCTAACATCCTCATCTGAAATTTTTTGCATACTAACATTTATGGCGATATGGCAAGGTCGCTAACCGGTGTCAGGTCTTACAAGCTGCGCCCTTACCGCAGGTGCGCATACGCAGCCGGGCCCGTTAATTACCCGGTCCACCCCGGCAGCCGAGCCCGTTAATTACTCGGTCCACCCATGCAGCCGAGCCCGTTAATTACTTGGTCCACCCATGCAGCTGAGCCCGTTAAATACTCGGTCCACCCCGTGAACTCCATTTAACCACTGAAGGAGGGCCCTAACTTGCGTGATCAGTTGCCCCTGAAGTTCTAGGAGGAGCCAGTGACCCCTTCTCCCCCTGGGCGGACACCTCCAAAGGATGGTGCCGCCCCCTCAGACCTTAAAATAGCTGCTCACCGGTCACGACCTTACCGCATGTCAAATACCCTAATAAATACGATGACCTGTGGAAAAAAGGAACTAAAGGACAGCTACACTATCTACAACAACATGTCATAACATACCATCATCAGGCTACTATGGGAAAAAATGCCTAAACAAAACAGCAAACATTATTTACATTTTAACACTACTCCCCAACCGGGAAGCCAATACTTAGTACACGAGAGATATACACAATTACAGTCTAACAAACATTCTAACCGACATTTATGCTTCAATTATACATCCTAAAAGGGAAACACTTGATTAATAACAGAACAGGTATACATAATGCACAACACAGCTTTATTCCAGGGATGGTGGGTGGGGAAAATTAGGAGGCCCCGAGCGCGGGGCATGACCAGTGTGGGGGAGTGTCAGGCGACAAGAAGGGCCAACTGAGCGCTCCTTCTACCTTTATTCCTGGGGACACGGGGAGAGGGCGGGCCGCCCCTCCCCCCGCCCCTCGACGCCCGCCCCTTTGACCCGGAAGACTGCACCACACCTTCTGGATCAGGGATTGGGTGCCGGCCGACCGGTGGTGTGGTGCACACCTCCCGCGTAATCATTGGACGCCGGGAGATTACGCCCCTACACCACCGGGAGGCAAGGGGAGAGGGGATCGCCACACCGCCATGCGGGCGGGATAGCCATGGGTCCCCCCTTTTCACATGGTCAGTGATGGCTACCGCCCCTCTCCCTGTATACCCACATCAACCCAGAACACATCGACACGGAACATGATTTGTCTTTGGAAGGCGGGGGATCGCAAGACCCCCCAGCCGTATTTATTAGGATACAAAATAATAAAATTGTTAAACAAAATATACAATTTTTTATGCAAAAATATTCAGGAACATTTAGATACATTCATATCGACAAGTGTGATCGGCTAGCCTTAACAAGATTGTAATACAGCTTGTTTCCTAACCGAATCTAACATCCTCATCTGAAAATGTTTGCATACTAACATTTATGGCGATATAGCAAGGTCGCTAACCGGTGTCAGGTCTTACAAGCTGTGCCCTTACCGCAGGTGCGCATGCGCAGCCGGGCCTGTTAATTACCCGGTCCACCCCTGCAGCCGAGCCTGTTAATTACTCGGTCCACCCATGCAGCCGAGCCCGTTAATTACTCGGGCCACCCATGCAGCCGAGCCCGTTAATTACTCAGTCCACCCCGTGAACTCCATTTAACCACTGAAGGAGGGCCCTAACTTGCGTGACCAGTTGCCCCTGAAGTTCTAGGAGGGGCCAGTGACCCCCTCCTCCCCCTGGGCGGACACCTCCAAAGGATGATGCCGTCCCCTCAGACCTTAAAATAGCTGCTCACCGGTCATGACCTTACCGCCACAGGCCAGCATTGTTACCCGACGATCTGGCCTCGCCCCTTCCTACTCCTAAGAAAGGTCATGTTCACCTTGCAAATCCCTCTAGCCATGCTAATATGTTGTCCGACCACAGAACATTCCCAGCCTCAGTCAAGTGCACCCCATCCCGCAGGTATAAATGCTCCCCCCAAATACACCCGTGAGGAATCGTCTGCAACCGGGGGGCTCGAAATAACTTGTCCAGCTGTGTGTTGATCCTCCTTACCGAGTGATTCAACGCCTTGACCGAGTCCCCCCCTCGCCACTGCCAACGAGGAATAAGATGCGACCAGACTACCGTGCAACCCGCGCATGTTCTAGACACCCACCCCGCTGTAGATATGATTTCGTCTATCAGGATGCGTCTCCCTAGTTTGGTCAAATCGTTCTCCCCAGGTGAAGTATCACCACTGACGGGGGAGCGGGTTGCTGAGATAATATTTCCATAAAGTAGTCCTTGAACTGTCTAATGCCTAGGTCTCCCCTCCCGAAGAAGGAAACAAAGAACCCTCTTACCTCAGCCCTTCTCCTCCTTTCACCTGAAAGAAACACATTTTTTGCGAGCCGAACGTAAGAGTGGCCCACAATCCAAGTCACCAATGTCCTTTGATCTTCTTGTTGCTTGTGTTGCGAAGCTGATGTTTATTTCCGACATTTGGCGAGTTCCTCTCCCGCGTGACAGGTTCGAGAAACTGCAATACCAAGAGATACCAAGCGTGAGCCTCTGTTCATGTCACAACAGGTCAATACGTACATAACGTTTGTAACACTCAGAAGACCATCTCCCAATCCTTTTAACCTTTTCGACTGGGAGTCCCTTTACAACTGCCTCCGTTGCTTCCCCAATTCTGAAAGAATGGGTGCCAAATTCCGTGGGATCCAGGCCTGCTTTTGCGACAGCCAGCTCCAGGACTCTCCTAAACTGATACCTGGTCAATGGTGTACCATCCATGTGACACAATAGTGCCCCCCCCAAGAGTACCCACCCGCTGCCTTCTAAAAGCCTCTACATGCGAGACTGGGCAACAAGAGTTGGTCCGAGCCCGGTGAAGCACTATGGTATCCCCCCTTCCCTCCTGGTCGGTTTTCGATCTTTGAATTGTCACCCATATTGCATCATCCTAGATCATCAAACAGGCCACTTGAAGGCCGCCTATTTTGACGCAGCTACCAACTCGCCTATCCTTAGAGCTCCATAGAACGCTAGTGTGAACGCCGCTTTGAAAAGCATCACCTCCCATGTTGAGCTACAGATGCCCTGGAGTGGTAACAACAGGGCTGTGAGCCTTACCAGTCCAATCGGCTTTCTCGAATCTGTCGAGTGTCCTTGTATGCGACGCCAGCCCCTCAACGCCTTGCGCACTACAAACGTGTTCGTAGGGTCCCTTATGCCCTTGGCTTGTGCGAAGAAAGAAACTGCCACCCTGTGCCTGCTTGCAGCTGCCACCGAGCGCCCTTTCCTGTGCATCAACTCTAGGTATGCAGCAAAATTGTCCTCCTGTGCCCAGCTAGCCTACCAATTGTGCCCTAAGAAAGTAAAGTAAGACAAGAACGCCCCTTCGTATTCTGTCTTGGTCCTGGGGGCTAAGCTAGATGCCACGAGGTATGGTAGTCTGGGGCACCAATCCGCCAGAGAGCAACCGGAAAAGGTGCTGGCGATGGGTCTGCTGCTGGAAGCTGCTCCCTGAATACCTACATTTTAAAGCGAGAAAGGGCGTCAGCTGCATTGTTGAGAATGCCTGGCACATGTTTAGCTCTGAACGTCACATTCCATTTCAAACATTGTAGCACAATCTTCTTTACCAGGCGCAGTATGAATGGAAACCATGCCGCTTGCTGGTTAATGCATTCTACCACGCACATGTTATCCAACCAGAACACCACCGATTGATTGCTAAGGTGCTCCGGCCACACCATCAGTGCTACCCATATCGGGAATAGTTTCCAGGAATCCGATATTGGTGGTCAATCCCCACGCCCCCCATTCCTCAGGCCATTTCTGGGTGACCCACTTGGTCCCCAGGATGGCACCAGAGCCCACGCTACCAGCAGCGTCTGTCCATAAACCCAACTCTGCTGATGTCGTGGGGGGGCCAGGCCACACTATCCTGCCATTGAAGTCCTCCAGGAATGCCGTCCATATCCGCATATCCTGGCGAACCTCGGCTGACAACCTAGTGCGGTGATGTTTCTCTCTCAAACCCTTCATGGCTTGGGCGATCGACCGAGAGAAGGGGCGGGCCATAGGGATGACTCGCAATGCAAAGTTCAATTGACCCCACGTCTCCTGTAGGTGCTGCAAGGTAACCTTATCCTTGAGCAGGCACTGGCGCAGGGCTACCTTGAACTTAAACACTTTGTCTTTGGGTAACCTGAAGCACCCGTCCAATGAATCAATTTCAATACCCAAAAAATCCAAACAGGTGGAAGGGCCAACCGTCTTCCCAGGCGCTAGTAGAACCCCGAAAGCACGCATGAGCACGCAACATTCCTGCAATGCCTAGGCACACTCAGAGTTCCCGCCGCTCCCAGGAAAAGGAAGTCGTCCAAATAATGAATGACCTGTTCGTGGCCCGTGGACTGTCTCATGACCCACTCTAAGAAAGAGCTAAAAGTCTCAAAGTATGCACAAGAAATCGAACAACCCATAGGCATGCATTTGTCCATGTAAAATTTGCCATCAAAAGCGAAACCAAGGAGGTGGTGGTCCAAAGGATGCACCGGTAGCAGACGAAAGGCAGATTCAATGTACGATTTAGCCATGAGAGTGCCCCGGCCCAGCCCCTGCAATAGCTCCGCTGCTTGGTCAAAAGAAGCGTACTTCACACTACAAATACCCTCGTCTATCGCATCATTCAAGGACGCCCCTCTTGGTGCCGATAAGTTGTGAATCATTCTAAACTCGCCCTTCTCGTTCGTGGGAACTACACCCAATGGTGACCACACAAAGTCGGGCACTGGGACCTCCAGGAATGGCCCAGCTATCCTGCCCATGGACAACTCCTTTTGAATCTTAGCAATCACTACTGCAGGATTATGCTATAATGATAACTGATTCCTACAATGTGCGCTGCCTGTGTATCCCCCTGCCGGGATCCGGAAACCTTGGGAGAAACCTTCCTGTAGTAGGGCAGCTGCAGCGTGGCCCGGGTATCTGTTCAACCATTGGATCATTGCCAGGACATTAATGGGGGAGGGGCCAACCGTGCATTCTACGCTATTCTGGTTTCTTTCCCCCTCTCTGACTCTGATTACCATTTCTCGATCTGCATGTTGTCTCAGGATGGGAGGTGTGACCGCAGATTGCGCAGGCATGTCTGAATCTACATGTGCCGGCCGGCCTCGTACAGGAGCACTTATTAAAGTCCCAACACACGCCCTTCCTTTCCCCGCCGCCCCCCTATTCTTCCCCGGGAACTCACTCCCTAGTGCTGCATGAAAGGGCTGCTGGGGTTTAGCGGGAAACACACTGGGTACGCTAGCAGGCTGGGCAGGGGCCGTGTTCCCCGAGAACTGCTTATGCCACGACAGCGAGTCAACCTTGTCCCATGCCAATGACAAGTCAAATTCCTTAGCTTTCCTGAAATTTACATCATATTCCTTCCATGCCTCTCCAGGGTACTGCTCGCTCCACCCTACAATCCTGCTCTGATAGCAAGCCATTGCCGCCTGTACATTAGGAGGGTGTTCAACAGTGATAGCCGTAAGGATGGAGAAGGCCCTGATCCAATTGCCCAGAGTTTCCCCCACCCTAAACTTCGCACACTGTACTCTCCATTCACTAGTGTGCATCCATTCCTTAAGCATTTTGGCATTCTCCATTTCCCTATTGTCCAATAACAGAGAGAAAATATAAATATACTTTCCTGCCCAAATCATTTATTTCACCGCCCGAGAAACATGTTGCGCTAAATCTTCGCTCCTAGACGGGATCGTGCCGTCCCCTAAGAGAGGCAGGGCCACCTCCTTACCATTACCGGACACTGGGGCCGGTCCCGCGTCGCTTCCATTCGGTCGAGCGGCATCCATACCTGCAGAAGAAGGAGAAACGGAGCCCGCAGCCCCACTCGCAACTGTTGCTGCTGTAATCTTTTCCACCATCTTGGCCGCCTCAGCGGCATGATCTAGCGTTGAGGGCATCATACCCCCCTACTGCAGCCAAGGAAGTAAAGCCGCTATCTGGGCAGTTAGCTCCGGTGGGATCGGAGCTTCAGAATCCGGTACTGCTGCCGGCACCGCCGTCGGGGGGGGGGCCCTATGGGTGCCGGTACGGGAGGCAACGGAAGTGGGCAAACAGGGGCAGGCGGAGCAGACCCGACAGGAGGGGGCCCTGATTGCAAGGCAGGAGCCGGTGCCATGGGAGCCAGGAATACCGGCTCGGGGGTAGTGGGAACAGCCACAGGTGCAGGAGTGGGTGCACTGCGCCTCGATCTCTTGGTCTTGTTCCTTTTAGGCGAGTAGTCGGAATCCCCATCAGGCAAAGGCGCAGCAATCTGCTGCTTGGGTCTACCGCGTGGGCCTGCGATATCATCAATCCTCTCTATCACGCGAGCCTCTAGGCTATCAACCTTATCCAATCTGTTATCCATGGCATTAATTTTACGCATCAGGGCCTGCAACATCATCTCCATTTAGCACCCTTAGCTCTCGGCATTTTGTCTACTGACCGACTCGCTTACTGCTCGGATTCGCAACCCGTGTCCCTGTACCTTCACCAGACGGAGGATACGCAGGGGGCTATAAGCACCAAGCAACTGCGACTGCAACACCGGCTATTCCGATTGTAAGGGGTGGCCAAACTCTAACGTAGACCCACCCAGTGGCCACACGAAGCAATGAAATGCGAGCCCCCCGCTCTCCTCTTACCGTCAACGTCCTGCGTGTTTTACGTCCCGTACTCAACACATCCACTGTACACCGGTATACCAGGTGAACGCTTCGGCACGTACGATCCACGTTCCGTCTGTCTGCTTCTAAGGTCGCACTACCACACACTCCAGCAGCAATCCTTGACCTGAAAGATAAGAACAGAATATTAGGAGGCCCCGAGCGCCGGGCACGACCATTGTGGGGGAGCGTCAGGCGACAAGAAGGGCCAACTGAGCGGTCCCCCCTCCTTTATTCCCAGGGGACGCTGGGAGAGGGCAGGCCGCCCCCTCCCGCCGCCCCTCGACGCCCGCCCCTTTGACCCGGAAGACTGCACCACGCCTTCCGGATCACGGATTGGGCGCCGGCCGACCGGTGGTGTGGTGCACACCTCCTGCGTAACAATTGGATGCCGGGAGATTACGCCCCCATACCACCGGGAGGCAAGGGGAGAGGGGATCGCCGCACCACCATGCGGGCGGGGGAGCCAAGGGCCCCCCCTTTTCATTTGATAGGTGTTCTGGGGGAGGAATCTGACAACTTCCTTCCAGGTTCTTCTACAGTGTTGGTTAATAGTTTGTGCCACTGCAGTCCAGTCACCAGGCCTGGGGAGAATAGGTATGTAGTTGAACAAATTTTGTGTGAAGTTTTGTTTTGGCCTGTTGCAATTCACCCTGCCTTCCCTTACATGAAGCCTGCTCGTTCTCATTCCTACAGTAGCTGCACACATGTCTTCTAGCACGTGTTATTGTGGAACCTGGCATGCTGGCTAGGCCTCAGGGTCCTTCACCTACTGGCTATACCAATGTCTGTTGTGTTTGAAAACAGAGAGATTAAGTTATTCACCCGTAATCACAAAATGTGGAACTGCGGCCAAGTCTACGAAGATGATATAACGCCCTTTCAGGAGAGGATGTGGTGTAAGGGTCAGAGCTGCCGACAATGGAGCTGGTAAACTGTGTTTAAGTTTTAGCATCGGCTTGATTTTTGGCAAATTGCTTAATATCACTGTGCGTACAAAAATGGAATGCATCCTTCTGTAAAGTTACTGGTGCCAATGTAAAGCACTCTAAAAACTTTGGGTGGTGTTGGCACTATATAGAACTGTACAAAAATAAGTAACAAGTACTAATGTAAAGAACTTAACTACCTTCGGATGGTGTTGGCGCTATATAAAACTGTCCCCCAAAAATAGAAAGAATCACAGTATTAGGCTGCTTTACATTAGTGAACCTGAGGAAGTTTATCTCATCTTGGTCTCCAGCTTGGTGGCCAGACAACCTGGGTTCTCCTCTCACACCCGTAGGTAAAGCCAAGAATCTTGGTGTTATTATGGATGATAACTTAACTTTGTTAAAATTCTTCCATTCATACCGAAATACACCAGAAAGACAGTTGTGACCTTGCTAGTTTTATCCAAATTAGACTATTGCAATGGTCTATATATGAACCTCCAAGCCAGACTACTTAGGAAGCTGCAGGTGGTAGAAAATGCTGCCTCTAGATTAGTCCTGTACATTCCTAAATATCAGTCTTTTAGGACAGGTATCCAGGACCTGCGTTGGCTTCCTGTCTGCCAGCGTGTTAAATTTAAGGCCCTCTGCATTGCCCACAAGGCACTGTACAGAAAAGGTCCGAATTGTCTCTGGAATATTTTCAGCTGGTACTCTACAAAAAGACCCCTGCGATCGGCTAACACCAGTTTGATGACCACTATTAGAATTAAAAAGACAAACTGCAGTGGTAGAAGTTTCAGATATTATAACATCAAGCCGTGGAACTCCCTCCCATTACATCACTGGACAATTCCCACCCTCCTTGACTTCAGAAAAGAACTTAAGACGTATCTTTTTAGGAACTAGCGTTCTTAGCATAGTATGTTGAACCTGAAAGTTTCAAGATACCCACGGGTATAAGTGCGCAATTTAAGTTGTAATAACATATCATATTGCATCAGCAACCACAATAAAAGGACTAATTTTGCTGTGGACACCGAGCAGCAGGAAGACTTTTTGACATCAAGACTCCTTCAGGAGAATTCAAGTTAAGCATCAGTGGCGCATGGGAAAACTTCACAGGTGAATGCAGAAAAATTAAGAAAGTATATAACGGGAGTAACCTCAAGAAATAGAGTCCCACCCTATGAAATGAGAAGCAACAAAGTAAGACACGAACAGTTCAATCATTTCGCATAGAAGAAACGTGGCTATGCAATTCCAGCTGAAGACACAGGTACTTTAGAAGCTCTAGCATGCTCTGCTATTATATATGCCTGATTCACTTGAGGTCTAATTTTCCAGCTATAAACACCATTGGCGAATGACCACTTAAGGTGTGAACACTCACACACACCTAACACCCACACGCATGGAAAATAAGGGAGGATATATGTGTGACATGTAATAGCAGCTTTGCACTCATACTCCAATACATACCACACTAACAGGACATTAAAAGGCAGAACACCACCACTCACCAGAATAAAATAGACTATAATAGGGGTAAAAAAGGGATGAGTCGGGGGAGTGGGTGATTTGTGAACGGGGCAAGCACTGGGAGAATTAAGGGAGCAAGCAGGGACAGGAGAGAGGAGGTGTGAGAAATGGAAAACAGCAATAAAGGGAAAATAAAGCAGGGGGGAAAAGCAGTGATGGGGATGGGGTGATCTGTGGACAGGGCATGAGGGAGGGTGGGAGGAGACCTAGTTGGTAAAAGCATGAGAACTGTGTAGGATGCTGAAAACAAAAAATAAGTAGGTTTTAAAATGGTCAAAAACACAGGGGCCTCGGATGTTTACAAGTTGTTGATCCATGCTCTGGGTAGGGCTAAACACATGATGAGGTATGACCATGCATGCCAGGGACAAAAGGTGACAAAGAATATGAGACAGGTGACGGAGCAAGAAATGGGAAGCCTGTGGGCGGGCTGCAGCCCACAGATTAATCACAACATGACTCTTCAAGCCAGCATTTGATGCCATATTTTTTAAATTTTCTTTGAGGGGAGAACACATCCCCCAAGCCCTGCTTTTGCTCTTTGGGCTCTGCCGCTTCGCTTGCTCAATCATTTTACTTGGGTAGGAAATTTCCACCCCACCATCCATGAGCCACCACTGCACCCCGCTTCAATCCAGCTTACCTCATTTCAATTCACCCCACTCCAAACCACCCCCACTCCACTCAATCCACCCCACTCTACTCCAATACAATCCACCCAACTGCCTCAACCCACTCCACTCTATTCCACATCACGCCACTCGACTCTACACCACTGCACTCTACGACACTCTCTGCCACTGAACCATTGAACTCTGCTCCCTTCTACTCAGTTCTATGACACTCTACTCCTGCTACTTCACTCGGCGACAGTTTACTCCAACAAATCCACTCTATGACACTTTACTTCTCCATACCAATTACTTACAAGCGCCGGGACACCTCCTTGTGAGGTAGCTGTTTGCGCTATATAAACTTCAGTATTATTAATATTATTATTATTATTATTACTAACGTTTCGCCATGATAAACAGCAGCCACACTAGTGTACAACATCACAAAAACACATTACCAAAGCCAATATCTCTTCTATAGAGCAGACCTATTGGCTTTGCCAATGCTTGTTTTTTTAATGGTAAAGTTGTAAATGCCAGGTAACATTATTTTTATTTGTTGCATATTTCAACAATACATGCATAAATTAAACTATCTGTTTAATTCTAGTGCAAATCTAAGCATAAAATGATATAAAAGATACATAACAATCCCCTAAGTTTCAATGATTGGCTCGTTGATCTTAACTCCTACATGTCTCCCATGGCTGACACCATCAATCACACAGACTCAACATCATCATCCTCGATGGGAAAACAGGTCAACCCAGTCTCATCAGCCTGCATTCACATCCTCCACGTGCTTCGCAAGATCTTTAGATAGCTCCCATTCAATAACAGAAGGACCATCACACAAGTCCTTGTCACCAGCAGTCTTGACCTCGGAAATGCTCTTTATGTAGGAATACCGGCATGCCTTCTGAAGAGACTGCAGACAATACAGAACGCAGCAGCAAGACTCATCCTCAACCTACCCAGAAGGACCCACGTCACACCCCACCTCAAGAAACAACACCGGCTCCTGACACAGAAGAGATGCTAGTTCAAGATGATGGCCCTTGCCTACAAAGCCCTACACAACGAAGGACCAGCATACCTCAACAAACTAATGACCTTCTACCAACCAGCAAGACACCTTTGATCCACCTCCCAATTTCTCGCAGAAACACCCTGGATCCACCGATCCAACAGCGGAGGACACTCCTTCTCGCACCTGGCAGCCATGACATGGAACTCCCTACCCCTGCACCTAAGAACCCCCCATCACTCCAGAAATTCAGAAGAGACCTCAAGACCTGGATGTTCGAATAAGATATGACCGTCAGTAGCCCCACAAGCGATTCGAAACCCTAACGGGTGAGTTGCAGCGCTCTATAAATGATAGATTGATTGACTGTTGCGTTTTCCACTTCGTCATCATAGTCAGGTGTTTTTTGACAGGAACCTGGTCGGCATTCCAATTATGACATCACTTTCCGCTGGGGGAAATACCCTGAATGGCAGCTGTGTCACACTCTGCCCCCTAGTAAACAGTGATGTGAGAGACACCAATATCAGGTTTCACTTTCTTATGCAATTATAGGTGAGAAACCGCAATGCATCTTGATCTAGCTCACAGGGTACCCTTCAAAACCAGCTATCTTGTGGTTATAATACAGGAAGCAGGATTCCTGTATTCTGCAATTGATAACATCCGGACACATTTTGTACATCATGGACACATTCTGTTAAATATATATAATTAAATTAGTGAAATGTATGTCTACGACATACCAGCAGACCATCTTCATGAAATTTAAACCTGCTTAATTCCAGCGACCCTCATGGTACAGAGTGTCCAAGTAAAGGCAAATACTAGAACATGTTGCCAGAACCTACATCCCCGGATTTCCTTCACCGTCACTCATCCGTCAACAAGATAGACAGTGGCTCTCTGGACCAGCAGCTCCTTTCAGCGATAAGGCGCGGGGCCTCCGTGCTCGCTGACACCCCAGCAGCACGTGATTGACGGCTGTCACGTTCAGCCTTCATTACACCTTTTATCACTGCTCCCAGATGCTAACGTATCAAACCCGATGGCAGCAGGCAGGCCTGCAGCTTCAGAGTGCCTCTCAATCTGCGCCGGCGGCCTCTCTTTCCGCCTCCGCTGATAGCATCGCCTCCATTATGATTTATTGTGAAATTGGTGGAGACAAGGATCTCTGGAACAATTACCTGCTTTAATGGAGATTCTGAGCAGCTTACAGTCCCGCTACAGTAGGGCTGTGATTTGGTTAAGTGCTAGAAAATCCATCCTGACTCAAATTCTATATTTGTTACTTTCCAAGCGTCTTACACCTCATCAGAGAACATCATCATTATTAAAGTATACGAGGTTTCAATGCATAGCAATCAGCTTTGTATGCCCAAAACAGAGATAATTATGCATTTTTTTTAATATAAATGCCCGTGTAACCCACAAAAAATACCTTTATTTAAGCAGTTCTGTAAACGAATGCTAAAACAAAGTGATTGCAGAATTACAGAGGACGCCTGAACCCCCACTGCATCTCTGCTGCTTTAAATACGTTTATGAGAGCTGTTCATAAAACTTCGCAAAATATTTCTTTCTGCTTTACTACACCGATAGTAGCAACGACTGCCTGAAGGAAATGCGGGGCTGTAGAAGTAAAAGAAAGAAGCATAATGTTAAACGCATAATGGTACGAGTATGCGTTATACGTTTGTATCTGCTAAATATTATTTATCTGCATTTTAGTGACATTGTTTGCCTTGTATCTTCAGTTTGAAGCCGACACGTGTGTATATTACTTCAAAAGTAACTTTGCAAATAACTACTTACTGTAGTGCGTTGCTATGCTGCCTTTTGGCTAAATGTGCGCTATAGAAATACCATATACCATACAAACCATATACATACAGATGGCAGTTAATTGCTTGCATCAATATTAAATGAATAATGTTATGTTGTGTTACATACCGTTGTGTAGCCGCTGACACTAACATGGCCTCATAACACTAGCTGGAAAGCGCATTTGACCTCAGTTCTGGTTCTGAGTTTGTCAGGCAGAGATCTACTTGGGTTTCCTTCCATTGCATTGGATAAACAAGCTGTTCATTGGGAAACGATGACATTTGTTGGTGGAATCAGTGCTGTTTGAGCCAGCGTGGCGCTGGATGACATAAACTGCTCCAACGTAGCTTATTTATCGAGATACTGTATTTAACAACATATCACATATTGAAAGGGGTATTATTTTGCCACTTTTCTTTTTTTGTGGAAATCAGTGCAGTTCGAATTTACTAACACTTTGCACCAGTCAGTCCGTCAGTCAAAAGCAATTTAGCAATGTTCATTTAGACCTGAGTATTTAAACTGCAATACCCAACAATATGAACATTAAAACAGAGATACATACATATTCAATAACACACAATAAGAAACAACGGGCCTCATTTATGAGGCCCCTTGCGCCATCGGAACTTCACTTTTCATGAAGTTCCGTGGCGCAGAAGCCTGCGTGGTATTTATCAGGCAGCAGTACGCCAGTTTTTGTGGCGTACTGCTGCCTGATAAATATCAGTCCCTTTAACGCAGTGTACTGCGTTAAAGGGGCGTGCAATGGGTGTTGCTGGGGGCGTTCCCAGCAACATCCATGGCCTTTTGACACTGCCCCAGATTTACGAGAAATCGTAACTCTGAAGCAGTGCCAAAAGCTTACGCCTCCCCAGTGGAGGCGTAAGGGAGGCGCAACAGGGAGAAATGTCTTTATTTCTCCTCGTATTTCCTTTTTCTATGTGTGCTGCATTCTACAGCACACATAGAAAGAGGAAAAGCCTCTTGTGATTATTTTTGTACAGAAAGGTTTCCCTTCCTGTACAAAAATAATCTTCCCCACAACGCAGGCACCCTTGCACCATTGTGCAAGGCTGCCTGCGCTGGCGCAGGCAGCCCATTGTGCGCCGGCGGAGGGGAAAAAGGACAGGAATGCGCCGCATCTTATAGATAAGGCGCATTTCTGCCCTTTTCTTTTGCCGTAGGGAAGCGCAGCAGGAAGGCCTGCTGCGTTTCCCTACGACAAAAAGTCATAAATGAGGCCCAACAAGTTCATCAATACATTCTTATTCCTAGATTTGCTTTTTGATGACCAAATTCAATCTGTGGCTCACCGAGCAGATACAAAAACATACTTACACTTTAAAATTCTACCCTGATGGGACCGAGAAAGTAAAATTGAATTCATATTAAGTTAAAATTTATAAATACTCCTCATAAAATCACTAAAATCCAGTATAATTCTAAAACTATTACAATCTTTTGCTAAGAGCTTTGTAAAGACTTTATATAATTTCCAATTGCAATAGCAATCTCGAGGTTAGGCATTTCTGTGAGTAAATCAATCGCCTGAGCACGAGACCTTATTTCATATTTTACAAAAACAGGTCTCAAATGCGATTTGCACTGAGGTTATAAGCGCCATACAATCTAACAAAATATGCAGCATATCACCCTTATTGCCTTGCAAGCAATTACAATTCCCATCCGGGTGGAGCCTAATGACCTTCTCCCTCTGATTTGACAGCCAGCGATTAATGCCTATCCTTACTCTTAAAATTTCACATCTAATCCACTTATTCGGAAGGGTGTCCAAGTAAGGGTACCAAGACTCGTGTTGCCAGGCTGCGGTCCTAAATTGAACTGATGATTTCCCTCTCAAATAGCCTTGATCAATTGTTCTAGACAAGTCACGGCCTTGAGTCCTGAGCTCCTGCTTGGAAAATTCAGCCTGGAGTGACTGTTTGCAGAATCGCACCTGTAAGTTCTCTGCAACCTTAAACAATTTCATTCTTATCTCCTTGGCCCATTTTAAATCACTTGATTCGATCTCCTTCCTACACCAGAGTGAGACCTTCTGCACCACTCCGGGTCCTGTCGACTCCACAGCCTTAATAGACTTATTTGGGCCTGAACGCGCCATGATGTTGTATTTAACTCTAATCTGATTGCCTGAACCATTGCTGAACTGGGAAGTGAGAGTAAGGATTTCAGGCATTTACCCTCCTCAGCGTCCCAATTAACTTTGCCGCCAAGATAGAGTACTTTTGAGCCATACAGGAATTGAGGAGGGATCATTGCATTGAACGCCTGTAGCACAGGTCTATGTGACATGTCACCATACTCACTATTACATTTTTTCAGCCTACACACTGAGATGTAAGCCTTTGCTTTCTGGGCTGTCAAATGAGCCTGCCACTTTATGGAGTTTTCAAACCAGACCCCAATGTATCTATATTCTTTTACTACCTCCAACTTGGGGCCTAGAAACCAACTAAAACCTAAATCTCGTTTCCCAACACACAGGATTTTAGTTGTATCCACATTTACAGTTAGGGACATTGACACACAGTATTCTTGGAAGACATTTAATTTCCTTTGAAGGCCCATCACTGATCAAAAATCGCCAAGTCCTCTGCATAAAGCAGACATGATAATTTTAATCTATTCATTTTTGGGCTGGCACTTCTATCAATCTCTAAGGCCTTTGGAAGATCAGCGAGGAAAATGGCAAACAAGAGAGGGGCCAGCACACAGCCTTGTCTAAGACCATTTCCAATTTGTATTTTAGGAGTTAAGGACCCTTCCTTGTCTGTAATAACCTGTGACCAGTTCTCAGTATGTAGCTCTTTTATTAAAGCAAAGAGCCCTTCTGGGATTTTATACTTTCTAAGGGTTTCCCACAGACATTTCCGGTCCACTAGGTCAAATGTCGCATGGAAGTCAACAAAGCAGCAATACAGATTCCCATTTTTCTCAATTGACTTCCGTACGACGGCCCGCAAAGCAAAACAATGATCATTTGTCGAATGGCCGTCTTTGAACCCACCTTGCTCAATAGGCACGATTGCACAGTCCTCGACCCACTCTTTTAATCTTCCTAAAATTATCTTCGTAAACACTTTTTCCCCGATATCTAAAAGATTAATCAACCCGTTATTTTTAGGGGCATCCATGTCCTTCTTCTCATGCATCGGTCGGATGACTGCCCCCCTCCAATTTCTCAGTATTTTCCCCAGCTCTAAAATCCGTACAAACATATGTGATAAGAATTCTGAATACCAGTGTGGGTGACTTTTCAATATTATTGCAGGCAGGTTATCGGGGCCAGCCGCCCTAGTCAGGTTTAAGCTTCCTATTGTTTTACTAACATTTGTTACTGAAAAATCTGCTTTTAAGTCTCCTACCAGATCTATCCAATTCATAGGCTTGTCTATAACTGCGTCACTTCTGGGACTATATAATTCCCTTAGATACTCAGCCCATACAGCCTCTCCCACAACACAGTTCATTGCCCCCATCGTATACCCAGCTGCTCCCTTTAATAATTGCCAAAACTGGTGACAATGTGGCCGGTAAAAAGAATAGCCCGGAAAAACTTCAATATTTGCACACACTAGAAGCCAACATGATTTGTCTCCAAGAGACGTGGTGTGATGTGAAATTTTTTGCGGGTAAGGATCATTACTCACTTGATGGCAGAGCCACTTCCTCTAGGAGAGGCCATGCTAAGGGTGGAGTAGCTTGTTTGTTGTCCAACAAGATACATTGGAATTTTGTTCACTATCTAGTTCCTAGCAACTTCTTTCAAGCAATTACACTGCGCAATGTCGTAAATGTCAACCCAAGCAAAGAAATTATAGTGATAAATGTTTAAATTCCCCCCGAAACATGTTATAATGTAGGCTTAAAAAAGGTTTTCTCTTACATAAAGAAAATACTTGATACTGTTTCTCTTACTCACATAATTTTGATAGGGGATTTTAATTGTAAAATTTCTAATTATAGTTTGGAGCTCTTTAGAAATGTGTTTAAGAAAGAATCCCTACAGATACCTCAAGCCATTTTTCCAGCCAATATAAAAACTAATAAGAGAGGGAAATTACTTCTAGAAGAACTGTCAGAAGTAGATGGCATTATAGTTAATGGAAGAATGTCTTCTGATACTCCAGCAAATTTTACCCACAAGACCAATAAGAGTGAATCCATCCTGGACTATGTGGTAGTAGGGAGTTCTTCCTTTTATATTTTGAAAGATTTGTCGATTTCGAATACCGTATTTAGTGATCACAAGGTACTTACTATCACAGTAAATGTGAACTTATCGTCTACGGACTCGTGGTCACTAAATAGTGAACTAGTAACTTTTGGAGACAAATCTGGTAGATGTCATTGGAATTTCAGGGCTATTAAGGATATAGCAAACATTTTAGAGGTTACCGTGGAGAATTTGATCTATTGGAAGGGTTCTGAATTCATATGTTTTGCCGATTTTATGACTAGATTAACCTCCATGGCAAAAAAATCCTATCCTATAAACAATACTAAAGTAATCCCCAGTTGTCTTCGGAATCTTAATATCGAAAAAAATAAATTAGTAAGGGAACAATATTTGATCTATTCCCTTGAAAGAAACCACAGAATTGTTCTATTAAGAAGAAGGAGGAGCAGGATGAAGGCCAAATTGAAACGTGACAGTGAAGATTCCCTATGGGTTAAATTACGGGAAGCAGTTTGTACGCGTCAAGTTAGGACATTCTGGACAATTATCGGGGAAGGTTGTGGATTAAGATCCAGACCACTACCAATCCCAATTGAAGAACAAATTTGGGTCGGGTTTATTTCGAATTTATACGCTAGTTATGGACTGGTGTATGATTATGATAGAACGCATGTGGATAGCTCCCAATATGGACCACCTTCCAAAAAGGATATTGAATTTGCTATTAAGGGCATGCGTTCTTCTGGAGCAATGGGTCCAGATGAGCTTCCCATTTCAGTTATAAAACAAAATAGTGAGATGTGGAGCAAAATTATTTTCCCGATTTTCTAATTATGTTTCACCCGTAAATTGGTTCTCCCCTCTTGGAAGGGGAGCATATTGGTCACTCTGCATAAGAAGGGAAAACGGGACATCCCAAATATTTACGAACAAATTGCCCTTTTGGATGCCATAGGTAAGGTATTTGCGAAATGTTTGCTTAAGATGATTAATGATTGGGTGGTTGAGGAGGAAATCTTGCCCTTTGAGCAAACGTG
Source organism: Lissotriton vulgaris (assembly GCF_964263255.1). Classification (NCBI taxonomy): domain Eukaryota; kingdom Metazoa; phylum Chordata; class Amphibia; order Caudata; family Salamandridae; genus Lissotriton; species Lissotriton vulgaris. The sequence continues at coordinate 560,685,897 of NC_141695.1, forward strand.
TTTTGGGCAAAGGCACGGTACTATGGACAATTTGACGGCTTTGCAGATCATAAGTGAAAAGAATATCAAGGTCCGAGGAGGGAGAGTCTATGGAGCGTTCATAGACTTCTCCACAGCTTTTGACAAAGTAGATCGGTCTTTGCTGTGGAGGAAGTTATTGGACCTTGGTATGCCATCCATTCTTCTGGATTTAGTTCAGGCTCTCCATTCTAACACCTGGTGTAGAATCTTGTTTGGTGGGGAAAGATGATTGTCCCAAGTAATCCCCACTGCCAATGGGTTAAAACAAGGTTGTTTATTGGCCCCTTTATTATTCTCTCTTAATATATCTGATCTTCCTTTTGTTTTGTCCACAAGTGAAGGAATTGCACCTATGTTGGGGGGGTTCAACAATTATTTGTCTGTTATATGCCGATGATATATTAATTCTGGATTTGACACCAAAAGGATTAAATAATCGTCTGCAGGCACTTTATGCATATGCTGAGGCACAATATTTGAAGATAAATGTATCAAAAAGTAAAGTAATGTGCATGACGGGAAGGAAAAAAACAAAATATGTGAGTTTTCCCTGGTCTGTAGGGGGACAGAGATTAGAAGTGGTAAAATCCTATGTCTTCCTCGGAAAAACTATTGTTGGTAATCTAAGCGATAAGGCTCACATAGCAAACAACACCCGGAAAGCAATTGTTCAAGGTAAAAGTCTATTCTCCCTTTACAATTCTACAGGTAAAAGACACTTTGCTATCTTGTTAGAAGTTTACCGCGCTAAAATCCCAGCATCACTACTATATGGTATTGAATTACTCGATATAAGTGATTGGGGTTTCCTAAATTCTACGGAAGGCAAAGTTCTGCGGTATCTGACTACAGTTAATACATCATGTTCCACAGCTGCCCTCAGGCTGGAATTTGGCCTGCGCAGCAGCTGGGTTCAGGGACTAACAGGGATAGTGCGATGGGTCTTTAACCTAGCTAGGGGAGAATCTGGTACTTTAAGACATCTTATCCAAAAAGAACTGTTAGGATCCTTTAAAGAGCATTCCTTAATGTGAAAAACTTTAGAACCGCAGTTGATCTTTTAAAACTTGATGAAACAGTTTTATTTTCTTTATCCGCACATCAACTGAAATCCATCTTGAAGCTGGCATCTTGGGAATTAAGCTTTAAGATGGATAGGGAAGCTAGTATTTTTAAGAAAGATGTCTCCAGGATTATAGATACCTGTCTAATAAAGAAAGCGCAACCATATGTTACCTGGAATCTTCCTCATGGTGTGCGCAGATTTCTATTATTATTAAGGCAGGATCTACTTCCATTGAATAAATTATTGTCCAGATGGTATGGCTCTTCAGCTAGATGTAATCTTTGCAATGACTCTATCCAGGATATTAACCATGTGCTTTTTGTATGTCCAGTTTTAACCCCTTTATAGGCGTAAATGGCTAAGACCAATTTGTCTTCAATTAAGTATTCTCTCAGCCTCTGCCCTGTTAGATTCTATCTATAAACCTCCCAATGAAATATTTTGCTATAAAATGTTTAACTTTTTAAAAGTTTCTTAGAAATATATTAGAGGGTTTTAACTGTTTTCTCTTTTTGCAATTTTTATCTATGATTGTGTTGTATTTTTTTATATATTATATTTATTGGTTCACAGCATAAATACACATCATGAATACAAGATCAGAATTAAATGAAATAGTACCACAAAACAAATGAAGAGAAGACAGAAAATACAAAAGAAAAAATAATTCAACTAATATATATGAATGAAGAATGGCTAAATACATCCATAACAACAAGGCCATAAACTCAGTTATACATGTGCACAGAAAAAAAATTGCAATATATATAAATACACTTCAAATTTCAGAACATAACATACTTAATCTTCATAGTAATCTGAGAAGGCCCCCCAGATTTTCACACCCATTTTTTTCTTTCTCCTAGACCCAGAAACTGAAAAAAGACCCCACTCCAATTTATATAAGCTATACATTCGTGCTCGCTATTGTTGAAATAACGGTGGCTTTTCCTGTAGCTACTCTGTAGCAATACACAATCGTGCAACAGTCATAGTAAAAAAAATAAAGTGGCGAAAACTATACAATCTGTCAGCAGGGTTATCATTAGGTATTTTCCCCAACACCAACATCGAAGGGGTGATCGCCAGGCGAAAATTAAGCACTAAGGACATACATTTTTCAATATCTTCTAAGAATCCAGCCAGTCTAGGGCAGGAAAAAAAATGTGTAAACTATCTGCATGATCAGTTTTACACCGAAAACATTTTCCATCAAAACCCTCCCCCCATTTGGACATACATTCAGGTGTATAATATAAATCAAACAAAATTTTGAAGAATTGTGCTTTTAAGTTAGCCGACATTAAAGCTTCTTTAGACAACAAAATAGGATCTTCCACAACCACTTCTGTATCCCCTAGACTGTTGACCCATTTTACCCTAAATTTCTCAAGATCATCCACCTTCTCATTTACAAGCATTTTATACAAAATACCAATTTTTACCTGTCCACCAATCCCCTCGATAACTTGGTGCTTATGTACCATTAACTTTTGTCTGTTGAAAAATTCCAGAATTTGTAAAAATTTAAAGAAATAGCTTCTGGGTAAGTCAAACTGATCATATAGTTCCAAAAAAGATTTACACTTGCCGTCCACCATGCACATGTCACCCAGCCTTTTAACCCCTTTTTTGCCATTTTAAGGCCATTCCATCCAAAAATATACTAGGCAGTAATCTTGATGCATAGAAAGGAGTATAATACGAAAGCTTCCCAATTGCAATAGTTCGAGTTAACCATCTCCACATCTTGTAAGGTCCTATTAATACCTTAAATCGTGTTCGCTTATAGTAACTGCCATCAATTTCAATAAAAAAACTCTGCTTCACATAGGACCCCAGCAAGATTTCAAAAATTGATGGGTGGTTATACATATACTCAGTTGACTCTCCTGTAATCAAAATTCTCATTTTTAATAAAAAACAAACTATATAATAAAGAAAAAAATCTGGTACCCCTAACCCTCCCCTTTCAGTTGGTAGCATCATATACTTCATAGCCCGTCTTGGTTTTTCCGGGGCTCCAGATAAATTTCCCACATAAAGATTGCAAGGCCTGTATTTTAAACTTTAAAAATTCCAAAGGTATTGACCTTAACAGATATAGCACTTTAGGTAAAACATTCATCTTTATAATATTAGTGCGTCCAATATTAGTCAAATATAATCGTTCCCATCTCTCAAGTGAAATCTTAATCTATACTACTATTATAAAGAGAGAACACAAACCTTTTGGCAAGGTAAACTCGGGAACCAAAGCACCAATCCACACACCCAATACATTGTTGTAATCCTCAGGGTGTGCAGATGGACATAAGCTATAGAAAATTTAAAAAAAACGTAAATTTAAAAATATAACTTAAAAAAAACAGTAGTGCTCTGAAAGTAGCGCCGGCCGCGACGCTGACGGCCACGACGTAGCGCTGCCCACAACGTACGTGATGACGAGGAGGAACGGCGGTGAAGTGAGGAGCTCGGGGAGGAGCGGCGGCTCAGGTAAGGCTCTGGGACACGGGACTGGAGGGAGCCGGTGCGGGAGGTTGGCCTGAAACAACTGCGGTAAGGCTCAGGGTCTGGGGGCAGCATTTCAGGCATGCGAGGAGGAGCGGCGGTGAAATGAGGAGCTCGGGGAGGAGCGGTGGCTCAGGTAAGGCTCTGGGACATGGGACGGGAGGGAGCCGGTGCCGAAGGTTGGGCCGGAACAACTGCGGTAAGGCTCAGGGTCTGGGGGGCAGCATTTCAGGCTTGCGTGCACGCCCGCCCCGCCCCCCCACCCGCCACAACATTGTCCGGGGCACAGACAATGTCGTGGCGGGCGGGGGCTGGGGCGGGAGTGCATGCAAGCCTGAAATGCTGCCCCCAGCCCCCTTCTGCCCCAGGCAACGCTGGGGCGGACTGCTAGTTTTATCATATACTGAATTCCAGTTAGAGTCAATCAGATCTGTCATATTGTTCTTAATCACAATCCCGAGGTACATAACCTCCTTCACCACCCTCTCATCTTCCCAAATTAGGGCTTCCGAACATAGAATCTGAGTTTTTGATTCATTAAGCTTATAGCCTGTTGTATTTCCAAAATCCTTTGCAAGTCTCTCGATCTCTAAAATGGCAGTATCTGGCTTGACAGTAACCACCTCAATATCATCCGCGTAAGCAAAGACAGAAAAAGCAATATCAGATATTATAAAGGGGGATATTAAAGTATTTTGATTTAATTGTTCAATAAAGGGATTAATATATAACGCAAATAATAACGGGGAACAGGGACAACCTTGGCGAGTCCCTCTGGTAATGTTTAAAGACTTAAACAAAGCCCCTAAAACAGAGATTTTAGCAGTTGGTTTAGAATATAAAGATTTAATTGCCTTAAAGTATTTCTGACCAAATCCCATTTTGGTCATTAATCTCCATAAATATTCCCAGCACACACGATCGAACGCTTTTTCTGCGTCTAACAGAAAAAGCGCTAATATCTGATTATTTACTGTGGCAAAATCAAACAACGTAATAACTTTATTTATGTGATCCACCATTCCTCTTTTCGGTATAAAACCGTGCTGTTGTCGAGAAACTAGAGATGTTACAACCTTAGATAATCGATTGGCCAAAATCTTTGAATAAATCTTATTATCAACGTTCAATAAAGATATTGGTCGATAGGATCCCACATTATCCGCAGGTTTACCCTTTTTACAAAAAACAGCAATGGTCGCGTCAGACCACGTGTTAGGTAGGTTTTCCTGCTGTGCTTCCAGCATAACATACAGCAATTCATCCTTTAAAGTATTAAAAAATTGTTTATATACTTCTGCAGGTATTCTGTCTGGGCCAGCGGCTTTACCAACAGCTAAGCTCTTTACTGCCATTTCTAGCTCTACCATGGTTATTGGTAGATCCAGTTCATCTGCATCTAGAGGGTCTAAAACTTTCAACCCTGTGTCCAATCTGGCACTCCATTGAGTTGATGCATCTGAGCTTTCATCCTTCGAATAAAGTTCAGCATAAAAATTTTGAAATATACTAAGAATGTGTTCCGGCTCTGAGTGAGATACACCTTGAGAATCCTTCATTGAGTTGATGTTCCGAGCAGACTGCTTCATTCGCAGTCTTACCGCTAGTCTTTACCAATTTTTTCCCCAAATTCGTAGCTTTGCATTTTAGAGGTTAGAAATCTCCTTGCAATTTCTGTATCCCAAAAACCAAGAATATTAGCTCTAGCCTTTGCAACCCCATTCTCAACCTCCCAAAGCTCCTTCCTACCCTGAACAACTTCCCTAGTTAAAAGGAACTCTGCATTTACCAACAATTCATATAGTTTATCAAGTTCTTTTTTAAATTTCTTTTGCTGGCAAGATGAGCAACTAATGCACTCTCCCCGGATCCTTGCTTTGAAAGTGTCCCACACTATACCAATATTAGCCGTACCCTGATTATTACTAAAGAAAGATCGAATCCAACTTTTCACATATGTATTAAATTCATCATTCAATCCCAATTTTCGAACATAAGAAAAAGTAGAGGATGTTGGTCTCTTCTCTCGCCTCTGAATTTCAATCATTATCGGAGAATGATCAGAAGTGATTCTGGGGTAAGTTCTAATTTTAGCACCTTCCAACAAATTTTCTGGGGCAAAAAAATAATCTAATCTGACTAATTTTTTAAAGGGATATGAATAAAAATTAAACCCATTATCCCCCCCACGAAGCTTTCCCCATACATCAATCAGACCTTGATCATGTAATAAATTAACAAGGGATTTATACACTCTTGGTTTTCGACCTGTATAATTACCATACCCCTCTTGTATTGCATTATTCGACAAATTTATATTCATATCCCCACATATCACTATTGGTTGTGGAAAATTAACTAGCTCCAAGTTCATTTCATCCAAAGGAGCGGGGTCATCCAAATTCGCTCCATATACAGTAACTAACGTTAGCAGCATGCCCCCACTCTTACACTCTACAATAGCCCACCGCCCATTTTTATCCACAACTTTCCGACCAATAATTATAGTGTTATCTTTATTTCATATAGCTACCCCCCTTATCATACTAGTCTGTCCAGAGGCAGCAACTAATGTAAAGCCCAGATCTTTTAACACCCCTCTTTTTGACCATGGGATATGTGTTTCCTGTATACACACTATGTCAGGTTGGATATATTTCAATTCTGCAGCTATTTTCTGTCTTTTTATCGGATTATTCAGCCCAGACACATTCATTGAACAAATTCTTAACCCTTTATTCGCCATTGTGATTGCAATTGTACTTGCAAGCCCAAAGCTACCACAATTTGTCTATCACCCTCCCATCAAAAACTGCAAGAAAAAACAATAATAAATGCTGCCCAGCCATTCTTTTCTTTTAGACATTTAACCACATATTCACCATGTATCTTGCTGTGAACTCTTTTTTTCCCCCCTTTTTTACACCCCCGTGACCCCTTACCCCACCCAACCCCCCTCTTCAGACTCACCCACCCTCTCCCACCCTGCCCTTCTCCCTTAATAGAGGCTTTAGGACTTATGGTCCTGTGATGCTAGTTTTCTCCCAAGCCCCCTGCCGTCCCCCCACAGAGTTTTATCTACTTAGTTCTCACCATACTTAGTCCCTCCTATTCTGGTGAAACCTCCTGAGCAAGCTTAAACATATAGAAAAACTAACAACTTCATTGCTCTCACTATGCAAAACTCAATTAAACTTGCCGCAATTCATATTCAATATATCAATATATCTCTGCATTTACAAAGTCATCAAAAATTCCTTAGCTGTAATGTCAGACAAAAAAAATCTTGTGCGTTCCTTGTGAATGACCTCAAGTTTAGCAGGAAACATTAAGTATGCCTGCGCTCCTTTTTCTTGAAATTTAGAAATAAGCTGTCTTAGCTGTCATCGCACTTCTACAGATTGCTTGCAGAGATCTGGTCTTACAAAAAATTCACACCCGAGAGCCTTACATTTTTTATCAGGGCGAGCTCTCAAAAATAATTCCTCACGCGCTTGGAAACTGTTAAAGGCCACGAATATAGGTCTGGGTTTCTGATCCCGTGAGTTAACTCTGAAAGGAAATCCATGGGCCCTTTCCACCTCCCGATCCCAATCCCATTTGGTAACCTCTGGCATTGCTTCTTTCAAGAGTGATACTATAAAACCTCGAGTGTCAGACCCCTCTTTCCCCTCCGCAATCTGCAAAAATCTCAAATTGTTTCTCCGGGATCGATTTTCAATGTCAACCAGTTTCCAATTAACGTCTTCCTTCGTAGCCATATGCGCTTCTATAGTTTTTTTTATGTTGAGCTACCTCATCTTCTAGCGAAGAAATCCGTGATTCTGCCTCCGTAGCCCTCGTCAAAAATTCTGAATGCGATTTCACCAACCGCCTCACAGAGTTCTGCAACGTTTTATAAGAATTCTGCACTCTCAAGCTATCCTCTCGTGTCTCCTCCCTATGCTGCATCATGGTTTGATAGATCAAACCCAGGGATATATCCTCCATTTCCAAGTCGGCTGCCACAGCATCTGTGTTTAAAGTCTCTTCTGGTTTCTCTTCATCTCTTATATCTAATCGCAGCCTCCGAACAGTTCCAGGCTCTATCCCATCTTTCTCCATTAAATCATTCAAACTGCTGTGGCCACTTTCTCCCTCCAAGCATCCATCCTCCATACTCATACGAATAGCATAGAGCTCTGCTAAGTCCTCAAAGGATGACATAGATTGTTCTGACATGGAAAAAAAATCAGCTGAATCAGTCTCGCCCCCAATAGGTATCGCTAACTCGTCTCTATTTTGAAGATCTGACCTGATATCTAATGGGGTAACCACGTCATCTCCCCTCTCCGTAGTGGTAGAGATAGTCAAAACATTAGTATCAGAGCAAGTGCGGCTACTAGAACTAGGTGAAGCCAAAATTATAGTGTCTGGGGTGAGGGTGCTGCTCAAAGTCTCTGCGCTTATCCTCTCAGCGAAAATCATTGCCTCCTTATTCACAGAGCGTCCTGAATCAGGAGCAGGAACAGGAGCGGGAGCAGGGGTTAATGTTGTAATCACTTGAGCAGGCACTGTCTTCTGTGCTTCCTCTGCTCCTGTCCCCTCAATCTGTTTTTTAGGCTTTATCTTCCCAGTATCCTTAGATTTAACTGCTGAAAACATCTCCGGTATTCTCTTTAGTAAACTAACAGCCTCCCCCTCCTCAACAGATACCACAGCATGCTCTGTGCTGTTGCTGTTACTCACGGCAAGCGCAGGAGGTATGGAGAGTGTCCCCAGAGCCAATAGAGCAGGTGGTAGAACTATCTCCGCTCCGTCCGCATTTTCCGTGGCAGCCCCCTGCCCCCGGGCTCTCCTTCCCTCGCATCTTCAAAATCTCCGAAGCCGGCGCCGTCTACTTACAATGCGGCTCGCCTCAGACCTCGCCTCCGAGCTCAAGCCTGCCTTGTTTCACCCGCAGCCGTGTAGTCCAGGTGCGCTGAATCAGTAGCTGGTTGAGCCGGTTCAGGTGCTGCCGGAGAAACGCCCAGCAATCCGTGTGCGTCCTCCAAGTGACTAACTCCGCCACCGCCCGTATCACAAACATGCAGAAAGATGATATTTAATTGCTTTCTTGAGTGCCGTTGCCGCTCGTTGAATGCCGTTAGAATTGTTCAGGTCTCTCAGGTCCGTTTTCACCGAGCGTCCATTAGCTCTGAGAGGTCCGGCAGGAGCGGCTCACTCATGCGTCCAGCGTGGACGCCATCTTGATTGTGTTGTAATTGTATTTTTGCATGTTGTTTCCTTATGTGGATCTCTTTTGAGTTCCAAAATCATAAATAAATAAACTTGAAACTTGGTGACAATCCTTTGATTCAATAGCAACATTTTTCTTTATATGCTCTTTTTGAATCCGTAATTAACCTTATATATTCCCTTTTCAGATTTACCAGGTTTTACGATCCAGGCCAATTATAGTTGACTTTTAGGTTACGTACTTCTCTTCTTATTTCCCTCTTCTTTGCTAGACATACAGCTGAAAACCATTTTGTTTGCCCAGCCAGCGGATTTTCTTGATATGTTACACCTACTTTGTCTTTTTTTTTTATTCAACTTGGAGACAGAGCCCCAACTGACCAATTTTTCTCTCAAACCAGTCCAGTTTATGCCCTCGGGGCTCTCCAAGACTAATCTCTGTTGCAATTTTAGCACCTTTTCTATGTACTCATCCGTTAAGCTGGTGGTAGCCTGTCTCGGGTACTCTACATTTTGAGCAATTACATTCTGACGCTTAGACAACACCACATCCTGAATCTCAAACTGGAGTAAATTATGGTCACTATTGTCCATTTGAGAAACCATAAAACCCTTCATTTAGGCAAAGTTCCAGGCATGCGTAAAAACATAATCAATAGGGCAGTTTTGGGCACCTATCTTAAATGATTTCTTCGCAGGGCTGTCCTTTTTTCTGACCTGCCATTTAAACAAAATAGACCCTTTATGACTAGATAGTTTAAGAGACTTCAATCTTGCTGTGAAGAGACACAATCTAGGAAGGTTGTCAAGCTTATATCATAGGCTTCCAAAATTTCTATATGCCTTGAGTCAGACTTAGAGGGGTTACATTTGTGGTTAAAGTCACCCATCATAAGAATGATATCAGAGTCGTACTTTTCGGTCAGATGAGCCAAATCTTCTTTGAAAAGCCTCAGCTCTTCCCCATATTCATCTGGAAGCCCCCATTGCATATACACATTTATAAGCACAACATTTTCAAGCTTTTTTTCTTTAACATTTAGGAGTACTCTAAATGCCAGAAGCCATTTACATTTGACGCTTAGATGTATTGCATCTTTCACCTTACTAGAAGACAACAGTATCATTAACCCTCCAGCAGGACGGCCAAAACTTTTTATCTGCGCCGGGCGGTGGAGTTGGATATAGCCATCAAAAATAGTTTTTTTTTGCATAGCCATGTTTCTTGGAGACAAATAATATCATTCATCTGAATTAAAGTACTTATACTCCCTTGTTTTGTCACGTCTACAAGACCATTTACATTCCAAGATACAATTCTAAGGCTATGCGACAACCCAACATCCTACTCCACATCACTTAGGTAATCAATTTCCCCGCTGGGTAGTCGAAAGGGGCCTGTAGGGCTACTCTCATGACTTCAATTACACCACATATCAGAGATATCGGAATTATTAACTATTATCTTAAGATTACCTTCAACCAAACCCTCTGCCAATTTTACCTGTCGCTTTTCCAACCCTGCATGGCAGTATAAGAAGCCCACCCCCAATTTACTGCACCCTGCTTGGTCTCCCTCCGGGATTAGTCTTATCCCTTCCTTTGCCATTTCACCCCCTGCATTTTCTATTTCTATTTTTACCAGTTTTAAATACACTAACACCCTGGTAATTTCCTTCCCCTCTGGGTTAACACTAAAAGCCACTTGGCGCAGATCTTTTGAGCCAATTCCTCTCAAACTCAGACATTTTCAAAATGAGAACAGAAGTTGGGACCTATTCAAGGGCACTACCTTTCTTATTCTTTTCCCCCGCTGTAATTGCTGAACGGGTTCAAAGAGTAACCACTTGTTGCCCTCTGCCTCGTTTAACACCTTTGGGGTTGAGGGGCCCACTTGCACTGTCATTTGTTGACTCCTGCCTCTAGAGATTCTAGAGCCCACTTGTTTTACCCTTGGGGACTGAAATCTTTGACCATTCCCCTGTTCTGGTTTCTATCCCGTAATGTAATATTTGCGCCACATCGGAAAAATAACTTCCCAGGTAACTCTCTTATTTCCCTTACTCCAGTTGTAGTACTATGCTGTCCTATATTTTTGGAGACCCTTCTTTTCCCCTTCTCTGCTACTAATATAGAGGGCCTCTGATCCAAAAGAGTATAGTCTATACTATTATCAGTAACCCTGGGTGTTACAGGTTTTTGCCTCCTCCTCCTTTTTCTTTATTTTTTTAGCACCAGCGGTTGATTGCGCTATAACCCAAATATTGCCCCCTTCTTTTTATCAACATTGGCCATTTAGAGATATATACATTTGTTTGTTCCGTAGGTGTCATAACATCTGCAGAGTCCGTCGGGAGATCCTCGCTGATGGATCTTGTCATTGTAGGCATTTGTCCCCTAATGCTCTGCAATTCCCCCACTACCTTCTGCAGTTGTTCTCTTTGAGATTTTAAAATATCATTATTTAGCATAGTTACTTCCAATAGACCTTGCAGGGTTTTCTGAAGGAGCACCAATATATCCAACATTGAAGACGCCGGAGTTGCAGAGATATTAGAGTCTAATGTAAGGTTTTGGACAAGTCCCTCTAGTTTTTCAGTTGAATGAGATCCTGAATGTTCTTGACTCTTTACTTGGCTCTTATCTTGGTTGTTATCCATTTTTGTGCTTTGATCTATATCCGCTGCCTCATCCCAGGACACACTTGCCTCCTCACTGTTGGTATTGTGCTCTTGTTGTTCTGAGAATAATCGTGGCAACGAGGAGAGACAAGGGTTAAGGCTTAGCTCACTTTGATCTAAGTTTTGTAAGATCAGATAGGGTATGGCACACCTCAGGTCCATCCAAAGGGACCGGTAGCTCGTCCCTACAGTCCAAAGATCCATCCTTAGACTGATGACCGGAGTCTACAGCCTTTCCTGGAGAGCCTATTTTTCTAAAATGTCTATCAAGAAAATCCTTCAGAGATTTAGAGGCGGCTGCACCTTTTTTAGCTTACGTAACTTGCGCGTCCTCCCCAGTGGGTTTCTTTATTGTGGTTCTCGCCAGTGTTTTTTTGGCCCTTACTTTCCGGCTTTTAATAATCCCCCTTGTTACTCTGTGCTCTGCAGAAGACTGCTCCAGCACCAAGGGTTCCTTAAAGGCTTTAATCTTTTTTGGCGCTATCCCTTTCCCTTGATGGCTTCTGTTAGACATGTCGATTTCCGGTTGGCTGAGGCTTGCACCAAAGCCATGTAGAAACCACCATTCTACGTCAGGGCAAGGAAGTCACCCGCCAAGATAACTCATGCTCACCCTCTTGGTAGCTTGGCACGAGCAGTCAGGCTTATCTCAGAGGCAATGTGTAAAGCGTTTGAGCGCACACCCAGCAACAACACCCAAGGCCCACCACAAAGGAAACTCCACACAAGGTTATATATAAAAAATAGCCTTTGTATTATACCAAACACATTAGATAATAAACACACATTTTACAAGGTGCCATAGGCACGGGCAGATTTTACAGGGGATGATATACATGGGACAGGGCCACCTGGACCACTGTCCGGAATAAGCACCTGGTAGAACTAGCACTTACCTCATAGAACATATCATAACTGTAGCACCAAATAGCAAATGTCGCACACAACCAGGAATCACTGGTAAAAGGTAAGTACCACCTAAGCAACCCTAAACACCTTAGGCAAATATCGCGCAGGGAATCATAAATACACTAGCATAACCTATACTAGGAAAAACAACCTCCTAAGCATGAAAATACATTCAGAGGTATAGGCACAGAGACATTACACATGATGCAGAAATCACATTAGGCAGGTACCACATTTGCACCAAAACATCCTTAGGTAGAACCATGTGAACTGTCCCCTGGCCAACCTGGCCTCACAGGGGCTGGAACGCCCTGTGACCACAATGTCATGGTAGGCTGCACCGGCAGCCAAAGGAGATGCACAAGAGGCCTAAACATAGCAGCTGCACACTAAGTGCTGGGCAGCTGGAGATCTCCTCTGGGCTCTGAAGAAATACTGGGGCCTCAGGAGCCTCGTGGGCTCTGTACACTGTAGCCTCGCTGGGGGGAGTGGCCCACTGCCAGCCAGGGCCACTCTACCACCCAATAATGCCCCCAAGAGCCTCTCGGGCTCGAATTAAAAATCCCTGCCTCTCGGGACTCGAGAACCAAGGAAATGCCTAGAAGCCTCTCGGGCTCTAAATAACACTGTGCCCCATTGTTGGAGCCTCGTGGGCTCGAGATTCAGATGTGTGCCCGGGAGCCTCGGGGGCTCTGATGACAATTGCCCCAAATCATGCTGGAGCCTCCTGGGCTCTAATTTGGCCAAAATACTGTCACCTCTGTGGGAGCGGCCCGCTGCCAGCCGGGGCCACTCTACAATGGGATCGGAGCTTCCCCCTACCCTGAGGTGCCCGCACTCACGGTTGCGGCTGGGCATGTCGGGGACTCTTCTCTTGGCTGTCGGGCTGCCCTCAGGGCTCTCGCTCAGCCCGGGAGCCCCGTGCTTCACCTGTTCCGGCGGAGAGCTCCAGCGCCTCGGGGCTCTCCTCCCAAACTCCTCAGACACACTCCGGGGCTCTCGCTCGCTCTTGGGAGCCCCGGGGAAAAGATGCCAACGTCCTCTGTCCGGGTCGGGTGGAGGCGGGGTGGGCTCCCATCCTCATCCGGTTCTCTTAATTTTACTTCTGGGTCGCCGCATGCAGACCAGCAGCCCGCAGTGTTGGTTTCTCGGTCGGCTGCAATCCGGGGTGGGCACCCAGTCTATTACAATACCCATGGTGGGGTGGGCACCCGCTAGGGCGCAAAAGTGGGAACAAGGCCTCTAGTGGGATGGGCACCCATCAGGGGTTAAGAAAACGTATAAATATGCGGGGTTAAGCACACACTAGGTTCACCATGCAGGGTGGGCACCTGCCAACGAATTTAAGAAAGAAAGGGGGGATCCCCATGCCGGAGAACCCCTCGATGAGGCATCACAGCTCCAGCGGCGCCAATGCACTGTTTTCAGAAGGGGGAGGCCACGGCTCCCCAGGGCTGGCAGGCAGAAATCCCCAAAGTCCAGGAAAGTCTTTAGGCCGGCAGGGGGGCAAAGGCTGGGCACAGGGGCCAGCTCACAGGGCCCTCCAGGCAGGGAGGCAGTCCCCAGTGGTGGTCCTCCTGACGCCCAGCAGCAGCAGGCCCCCCTCAAATTAGGATCAGGAGATGAACATCTTGTAAGGGGTCACAGCCCCTTTTTATACACCTAACTTCTTTGTCTGTGTCTGCAGGACGGGGGAAAACCGGTTGCAGCTGGTTTTGGAGCACTCTGGTGTGCTCAGCCCCTCTCACTATTCACTAGTCAGGCTAGGGTCATCAGTTGCACCACAGGGGGCGGAGCCAGCATTGTGTGGGGAAAGCCCAGCCTTATTCAGGTCCCAGGTGCACTCCTCTCTCACATCAATCATGCAGATCTCTCCATCAGCCACGGCCCGTGGAGGGAGTTTCCGTGGGGTGGAGAGGCGGGTGGGGAGGGGCAGAGTGGGGGGTGCTAAAAACTGGAGTATGGATAATTGAAGGTAAGTAAACAATTTAATAAATAAAACGAATTTCCTAGCGCACCCTGCATTGCATTTTGCGTTTAATCACACGAGTCCGCACATACCAAACTCACTTCTGCACTCCCCACGCATCAGGAACTACCAGGGACACATACATCCCCCATGCATTCCTATTGGAGGGCAGGCCAACCTCACCACACGCACTCAGAGTGTGCACACACTTTATACTGGGACACAGTGAAAGCACGCTGAAGCCAAAAACAACCAAGTCACATGCCAAAGCAAAAAGTTTAGGGGTAAACCTGCCAGAAGGGCCAAGTCCAAAAAACCCCTTCCTGCCAAAACGCAGGATAGACCAATCACCACTGTCATGGGCTTCCCTGCTTGTGGCTATAGAACACAGACGCGGGCCGGCAACTGCAGGAACACCCTCCTGTTCTATGCCATGGTGAACCCATGGGGTTCCTTTTAAAAACACTGTCTGGAACAACTGGGCTACCCCACTGGTACCCCCAAGCTGTCCGTGGCCAGGACCAGGCCCTAGGCCACCCAGGTGCCACTGGTCCTTGCCTATGTACAGAGTGGGGGTAGTAACCCCTGGTACATAGTGCCCATTCTCCACTCTTCCTGTCTGTAGGACAGGGCTAGACTGCCACTGGTTCTCCAGCCTAGGGTCTACACCCTCATGCGGACCAGGGGTCACCGGGGAGGCTCTCCTCCCCCTACCCCTCCTTCTAGGGTTCCTCCTCCTTTGAGAGGCACCCTTAGGACACCATTGTCCCAACCTAGGGTTTAACCCCTTAGGATGCACTGGGGTCAGAGGCAGGCTCTCCCACCCTCTGCACCCCCTTCCAGAGTTCTGCACCCTCCCAACTGGAGTGGTACCCCTGGAAGATGAACCGGTCAGGATACTGTTTAACGACGTCCTACCCTTCAGGTCAGGCTGATTTTGAACCTGGCCTCCCAACCTCTGGTGGAACAATTTCCTGGCACTCCAGGACTTTTGGGGACTTACACACCATCCCCCTGAGGCTAACACATGACTCATATGTTGTGTGACTGTCTGTGTGGTGCAGATCTCCCATCCCCTGTCCATCTGACAGTGCGTGAAGACCCCCAGAACGGAAGTGGTGTCACCCGGGTCCCCCAAGGGAATCTAGCCCAACTGGCTAGTCCCTGGTCCACTGGTTCTTCCACTAGGGAACTCCTCCCCCAATCACTCCTCACTTCGGACTCCTGTGCCCTCCCAACTGGAGTAGCACTGCCAGACACTAGAACCACTGGAGCTCTATTTACAGACGCTCCAGGTCCTGTACACACTAGGAGATCCTCCTCAAATGGACTAACAGGACAGCTTAGGTCCCCAACCTGGTGTTCCCTAATGAAACCACCCAGGTTCTGAGACAGGGCTTTGGGCATCGGGGGACTCTCGGTAATCCACTTACTCCCGCTCCACTGAGACAGGTCCTAAGCCCCTATACACTGGGACCTAGCTGGGCTACTCTGAACCTCTTCCGCCACTCTGGGCTGGAAGATACATAAACCACTACTTTTGGAATCACTCACCAATGACTCTTCAGAACCTCTGGCCCTTTCCCAGAGGTCTGCTTCCTTTGCAAGCTCCCAAGGATCACAGATCTCCAACCTCAACAGGTGTTGCCACAACTCTGGCCAACAACAAATACTGAGCATTTGCTCTTTGAGAACCATATTGAGCAGTTCACCAAAATCATGTTCCGGGTCAAGCTTTACCCAATTGACCAGTGCATCATCACATTCATTCACAAACTCCTCCCAAGACTGGTGAGACAGTTTCCTACTACCCCTAAATTTCAACCTAAACTCCTCTTCTTGGGAAACAGGTACCATACTCTGGGAACTGTGAATGGGACTTCCTGCACTGAAGTCTATATCACTGCCACCACTGGACTCGACCCTCCCTGGGGAATCCAGAAAACTAAAACTGCGCGCAGGGGATAGTCTACCTTCCAGACCTAATTTCTCTCTAGCGAAGACCCTCTCAGCCTCCTCTATCCTCTCCTGCACTAGGACCCTCTCGGTCTCTAGCTGTTGCTTCTTAACACCCAGCTGCGCCATCGCCTGGGCATGCTCTAACCTGAGCTGTTCCAAAGCTAGCTGGTGCTCCCTCTCTTCTCTCCTATCTACCCACTCCTCTGAGGACAGGAAAAGGGATGGGGCGCTGCTCCCTACACTGCACCCAGCAAGGGACTCCCTATTTATGGGGTCTTCACTATCTACTGGCGCCCAGGCAGTGTCATTTTCTTCCTCCTCTTCAGACTCTTCAGGGCTCCCCACAGACCCACCACCCTCATGGTGTGCGGCCCGGGCCCTATCTTCCTCACTGCGCTCACGTTCCCATTCATCCTTCTGCCACAGGATCAGGTTGTCCCTCAGTTTGGATGGGGTGTCTGACCCATTCACTGCTATCTCTCTTTCTTCACAGAACTCTATAAACTCTAACAGACTGTATCTAAATAGACCACAGGAATTTAAAGCAGGCTCCATTTTGGCGGACGTTCTTGAGAAAAGTTTAATACAAGGAACCTAGGTGTGTGAGCTAAAACAGGATTACACAATTCACACCGGACACCTTTAGGAGAAGAAATAATGAAACTTAAAAAAAACAATAATCCCCAAAACGTGATTATCTAAAATGCAGAGTTTTGGGGTGCAGCCAGATGCCGCTGCGGTACAGCGCAAACGTGAGTCCAGTTTCCCACCGCTGACGATCAATGTTAGAAATGGTGATTTCCGGTTGGCTGAGGCTTGTGCCAAAGCCATGCAAAAACCACCATTCTACGTCAGGGCAAGGAAGTCACCCGCCAAGATAACCCCTGCTCACTCCCTTGGTAGCTTGGCACAAGCAGTCAGGCTTATCTCAGGGGCAATGTGTAAAGCGTTTGCGCGCGCACCCAGCAACAACACCCAAGGCCCACCACAAAGGAAACTCCACACAAGGTTATATATAAAAAAATAGCCTTTGTATTATACCAAACACATTAGATAATAAACACACACTTTACAAGGTGCCATAGGCACGGGCAAAATTTACAGGGGATTATATACATGGGACAGGGCCACCTGGACCACTGTCAGGAATAAGCTCTTGGTAGAACTAGCACTTAGCACATAGAACATATCATAACTGTAGCACCAAATAGCAAATGTCGCACACAACCAGTCATCACTGGTAAAAGGTAAGTATCACCTAAACAACCCTAAACACCTTAGGCAAATATCACGCAGGGAATCATAAACTCACTAGCATAACCTATACTAGGAAATACAACCTCCTAAGCATGAAAACACATTCAGAGGTATAGGCACAAAGACATTATACATGATGCAGAAATCACATTAGCCAGGTATCACATTTGCGCCAAAACATCCTTAGGTAGAAACATGTGAACTGTCCCCAGGCAAACCTGGCCTCTTAGGGGCTGGAATGCCCTGTGTCCACAATGTCAAGGCAGGCTGCGGAGGCAGCCAAAGGAGATGCACAAGAGGCCTAAAGGTAGCAGCTGCCCACTAAGTGCTGGGCATCTCCTCTGGGCTCTGAGGAAATACTGGGGCCTCAGGAGCCTTATGGGCTCCGTACACAGTAGCCTCACTTGGGGGAGCTGCCTGTTGCCAGCCGGGGCCACTCTACCACACAAAAATGCGCCCAAGAGCCTCTCGGGCTCGATTTAAAAATGCCTGCGATGTTGGAGTCCCCCCTCTGGGGACTCGGGAACCAAGGAAATGCCCAGAAGCCTCTCGGGCTCTAAATACCACTGTGCCCCATCGTTGGAGCCTCGTGGCTCGAGATTCAGCTGTGTGCCCGGGAGCCTCGGGGGCTCTAATGACAACTGCCCCAAATGACGTTAGAGCCTCCTGGGGTCTAATTTGGGAAAAAATACTGTCACCTCTATGGGAGCAGCCTGCTGCCAGTTGAGGCCGCTCTACAGTGGGATCGGAGCTTCCCCTTAGCCTGAGGCGCCCGCACTCACCAGTTGCGGCTGGGCTCATCGGGGACTCTTCTCTTGGCTGTCAGGCTGCACTCGGGGCTCTCGCTCAGCCCGGGCACCCCGTGCTTCATCTGTTCTGGTGGAGAGCTCCCGCTCCTCGGGAGTCTCCTCCCGCACTCCTCGGCCGCACTCCGGGGCTCTCTCTCGCTCTTGGAAGCCCCGGGGAAAATACGCCGACGTCCTTTGGCCAGGTGAGGTGGAGGCAGGGTGGGCTTCCATCCTCTTCCGGTTCTCTCAATTTTACTTTCGGATCACCGCAGGTAGAGCGGCGGCCCGCAGTGTTGGTTTCTCGGTTGGCTGAAATCCGGGGTGGGCACCAGGTCTATTACAATATCCCTGGTGGGGTGGGCACCCACTAGGGTGCAAAAGCGGGCACAAGGTCTCTGGCGAGGTGGTCACCTGTCAGGGGTTAGGAAAATGTATAAATATGCGGGGTTAAGCACACACTAGGCTCACCATGAAGGATGGGCACCTGCCAACGAATTTAAGCAAGAAAGGGGGGAATCCCCATGCCGGGGACACCCTAGAGGTAGAGATCACCGCTCCAGCAGAGCCAATGCGCTGTTTTCAGAAGGGGGAGGCCAGCGCTCCCCAGGGCTGGCAGGCAGGAATCCCCAAAGTCCAGGAAAGTCTTTAGCAAGGCAGGTGGGGGCAAAGGCTGGGCCCAGGGGCCAGCTCACATAGCCCTCCAGGTAGGGAGGCAGTCACCAGTGGCTGTCTTCCTGGCGCCCAGCAGCATGTGGCCCCCCTCAAATTAGGATCAGGAGAAGAACATCTTGTAAGGGGTCACAGCCCCTTTTTATACACCTAACTCCTTTGTCTATGTCAGCAGGGCGGGGGGAAAGCAGTCTCAGCTGGTTTTGGAGCACTCTGGTGTGCTTAGCCCCTCTCACCATTCACTAGTCAGGCAAGGGTCATCAGTGGCACCACAGGGGGCAGAGCCAGCATTGTGTGGGGAAAGCTCAGCCCTATTCATGTCCCGGGTGCACTCCTCCCTCACATCAATCATGCAGATCTCTCTACTCACCACCAGGGCAGACCCATCCTGACTCCTGGAGGCAGGCTCACCAGCCAGCTTCAGCCAATCACAAGCCAGACAGCAAATTCTCATAATTTACACAGACATTCCAACTTCTAGAAGTGGCACTTCCACACTAGACACAATAACGGCGCACACATCATTGCGCAGCATTTAAACACAACAGTCCGCACATACCAAACTCGCACCTGCACTCCCCACGCATCAGGAACTACCAGGGACACATACAGTCCCCATGCATTCCTATGGGTGGGTAGGTCAACTTCACCACACGCACTCAGAGTGCGCATGCACTTTACACTGGGACACAGTGAAAGTGCGCAGAAGCCAAAAACAACCAAGTCATATACCAAAGCAAAAAGTTTAGAGGTGAACCTGCCAGAAGGGCCAAGTCCAACAGCTTCTAATAGATCCGAAATCAAATATGAGCGTCACTTTTCTTATCAGCAGCAAATCCACTCTTTGTTCAGCCCAATAGGCTATTTTCAGCGCCTCGTGCCCCTGTTATCAAACTCTTAGAATCTAACATACCATAAAACCATTACATTTATAAAATGTAAATTAAAATGAATCCACTTACCTCTGTTGAACCACCTGCCTGACTGCCGAGCTGCACTTCTTCCAACACAGTTCACTTTAGGACATTATAACTTTAATGCCCAAATCTTGCTGTTATGGCCTCTTTTGCCTTAAATGCCCCTAGAATGAGTCCTTCATAGACTACAATGTCCATTCAAAAGCTACAATATCCACAAACGGAAATATCTGGGGACCTCTTTCCAGGGACGCTCCTCCCTTAGGGCTGGGTGCCTCCAAACTTTAACCTAAGGCCCCTTGTGTCTCCCGTCAGTCTCTCCCCCAAACTCCTCCAACAAGAACCCTGCATTTCAGCAACACGGGTCACTGAGTAGAGGAAGGAGACTTTGGGGCCCCCTGTGGTCGGCCCTGCAGCTCGCAGCCCTGCAGGAAAACCACGCCGCAGGTTCCTGATCTTCTTCCCCTGGTCCTGACTCCCAGGTCGGGCATTTCACGGCTCCGATCACCTTGGCGAGCGCGTATGCGCGAGAACGTGGTGCAATGCGATGAGTCGGCGTGGTTACGGCAGCAGCAGGGGTTCAGCGGAGGCAGGTAGTGTCCACTTTGCACCACATTTGCATCAGAAACGTGACTGCAAAAGGAGCAAAGTGCAGAACTCAGATTTACTTGCCAGTGTAACGTAACACCATGTAGCTCTATTCCACTTTGTGTCAAGTGCATAAGATGGGTGGTACATGGGCATTTCCATGCAACATGAATGGTGTTTGACACAAAACCCTATGTACTAACATTTGTAGGCATGGCTGTATACCCAAAAATAATGTCTCTTTGAGGCCGGCATTTACTTGTTTGACATGACAATGTTTTAAATGTTTTAACCTATGTCTTAGCATAGTTATTTGTACTGGGAGGCCAGGCTACTTGGACAACATTTATACTGTAGTGTAGTTCCTATATCCTGATAGGCTCTGCGCATTGGAATAATATACACTATAGTTTTGACATAGGACTGAGGTCAATATGTCTCTATCAAGTATATTAAACTTAACTACTTGTGTGTGCCAGCTAACTCAGAGGTCACTAGAAACTTCTCGAATGAACAAGAAGGGATTCGTTTCTGACAACCGCATAAACATGACAACTTTGTTTCCCTTGGAAGCGGAACAATCTCAGAATCATGGAAACAATAGGTAACCATTTCACTCAGTCAATCGCGCATGCTTTGTTTCTACAAAGTTACACAGAAATAGATAGGCAGGCGTTTCAATAAAAAGGGTTTATTGAACAGTCGTATTTCTTGTGCAAGAGATATGAACTGCTACAATCGTAAGACAGAATGCGAAGTATAATACGTACTGTGTCGTAATGTAATAGCATGGCTTGTAGCTTTGACAAATATTCATAAAAATACATACATACATAACACAGGATAAAATACTCATCTTGTGCTTCTAAAATAATCCTACCCCAGTGTACCTAACCTAAGTGTAGTATGAGGGAAGAAGTAGGTGCTGTTTAGCTATAGTCTAGTTTAGCTCTAGTTGTCAAGATTTGCCAAAATTCCCTCTTGGTTCTAGTCCGCTCCATTCCTTAGAATGAGTGAGGTTGGAATCTCTTTCTGGGTCTCGATCTCTAACACCCTTCATGGGGAGTCAGAAACAATCTAGCTGGATTCTCTGTGAGGTGGATGGCAGCGTCTGGTGAGTGTGTCAGTTTGGGACTTGAATTCCTTCGGAAATTGCCGCAGAGAGCTGCGTCGTGCAAGTAGTCAGCCGAACCAGGGACCGTGATTCACCATGGCAAGTGAAGGTATATTTATACCTTGAAGGTATTTAGGAATGCCAGTATTGACGTAAAAGTCAGGCATAAGAACGTCATGGATGAACCCCTAAGGAATAGATGTTCATGCATAATAAATGAGTTCTTGGAGAAATCAATATCCAAGCAAGTGGATGTCCGTAAGGCTTAAGAGTCTGGTTTTCGAAGAACTCGTTGTGACATAGATGAATGGATGTAGGTGGCCATGCCTGTATTTGGTTAGCTTAGCATGGAGAATGCCTAAATAAGGGCTGTATTTCTATGCCTAAATAAGGGTAATGTGAATTGTTCCTATAAGGGCATAAATCGGGAAATCTATATACGGAATATGAACCGACACATTACCCACTCCACTTTTGTAAATCCTAAACATGTTAAACATATCTAAAAATTGAGTGGCGCACGATTTGCTAGAAAACATGTCCAAAAACATATTTCTACAAAAATGTATTTAAAAGTGTTGCTGTATGCAATAAAGCAATGCTTCATTCTAAGCATATGTAGCCATTTGAATGCTACATAAATGAATCATAAACTTATATACATGATGAAATAGCTCATAAATACAGAAGAAAAAAGGCTAAAACCTTTTCATGTCAAGTTACCTAAAACATTTGTTAGTTACAAGGTGACATATTGTCCCTGAAAGTGTTTCAAAGAATTCTGTTCTCTATGGGTAGTTCTACTATAAGCAGATTACTTTTCCAAAAAAGAAAAATACAAATTTGGAAGAAAAAAATTAATAATAGGAAAAAGTTCTAAGTTTAGTGTTTGTTTTAAAAATGAAGGCCAAATTCAGAGCCTCTCCAGAACACTGTGTGCCTGAATCAAAAGTCAGTGTTTGGGGATGGAGAAAACTTTAAATCTTCTAATCCTATAGACAAAAAGTTGTCCACCGTTGAAGGTGAAAGTTGGATTACTTCGTTTAGAAGACTAACCACACATAGATGAGAAGAATAGCTGTCAGCATTGGTGGCATCAGCAATGTTCGTATCGGATGTTAGCTGTGCACCTGTTGTTTCCTCTCGTACCTCAGCACTAGCAATTTGCGTCTGTGAGATCTCAATAAATGCAATCATCAGGATTGGTAGCCACTGGGGACAACACAGAGCATGGGCTGTTACCGGGTCCAGCAGAGTATCAATATCTGTAGGCATGACTGATGCGAGTGTTAGACAGATGTCTAGAATACATTCTTCACCACAAAGCAGGCAGCATAGAACTGGTAAGATGCAATCTTGCCAGATTGGTCTGAATGACAGAAACCATGTGGTATTTAATTCTTGTAGACAAGGTAAACCTAAAATTTGTACGATGCGCTCACAATACTTCATCTCCAATAGAGCTCTCTCTCTGGTGCTTGGAGTGACGCTGGTGATTTGGCTTGCCATATCGGAACAATAGGGGCAAAAATTGGATCCCTGCAACGAGTCCAAAAAGTAGTGGAAGTCCACCAAACACAGAGTGTATGAAGTTGGGAAATATTTTGAGGGCTGCATGAAAAGTTGCTAACAGTCCTGAGCACACGGTCTTAAATACATGAACAATACTGCTCGTATCAGACATGTTTAAGATACGTTCCAACATTTCTGAGAAATGTATAGGGCAGTTTGTATTTAAAAGGGCATGTATCTCGGCAGAAGTCCTTGCGACATGCAGATCATAGGTTTCTTTGGCCGAGGTCAGTGGCACAGTTTGTTGTAAAAAAATGGCTTTCATTCTGCTTACAGTATCAATTGGCATAGAAGAGATTTTCAGTGAAGACCATAAAGGCGAATCCCTGGCTGTCTTGGTTTGTGGAAACAATACTTGCATACAGCAAGTGACCCTGGATGAAACAGTCGCTAGATATGCGATACCTGGCAACATGCCACAGCAGCTGTGATCATTCAACATGAGGCAACTTCCATTAAAAAGTAGCCCAAAAATTGGATTAATCACTGCAGCTGGTGAGCCTTGCAGGTGACAGGATAAGTTTCTAGTGGAACCATCTCAGGACTGTGTAAGTTAATACCCTGACAAAGAAGAGAACCGCTTAGTGCGTTTTCACAGTTAGAACCGCTAAGAAACACTTCACGCCCCCCAATCTAACATCTGTGTATGTATAGTAAATCCCAGGATGTCTTGATGTATTCTTTATCCAACAGTTCATATTTGCCTACTGGTATATATTTTTTTAGGCAATACTGAAAATGGAAAATTGTAAAAGGCAGAGCAATTTTACAATGTATGATCCACTCAGTAGCTGTTTTTTTCTGCCATTGTGAATGGTAATTTTTCTAGTTTTTTCAATTCTCAGCACAGTATAGTCTGCTCCCTTTTATGCCAGTTTGTTATGTTTGTCAGTGAGATTGAATTCTGAAAACAGTGACGTAGTGTTGATTAAATACCAAGGCACATAGCCTGAATGCAAGTTTTGTAGTGGCCAGCCTAATAGCATGATAGAACGTAATTGAGACCGACCATGTTGCAATATGACCAAGTCTTCTTCCATGATGTCTATGGCAAAAGACACAATGCGGTCCAATGAATATATTGAGGATGACAGAGTCGTTAACCCATTGTCTACTACAGAGTGAGATTTCTCTAAATTAATATGATCAATTTCTCGTATTCGTTCTGCAGTTTCTGCTTGAGTAATCTTCCATATTTCATTATAAGCAGCGTAGATACCAACATATATGAAACGTTTTTTAACACAGTTTTCTTGGTCGTAGTAATAATTCCCTAAAGTCTGCGCCATCTTTAAGTAAAGATAAGTGTTGTTTTACATCGTCTAGTGTAGATTTTTGTAGCCAATCAAGGCATAGTTTCCCTACATTATATGTTGTTACTACCCCAGGATGCTGTCTTTGAACATATCTTGGGTCTGGCCTATTGATAGTGAAACCCTGTATTTTGTTCAGGAATCAATTTTGACAGTTGTTTGTGTCTGTGGGCCAGAGCAACCATTTTTTCCATTCTGGATCTGATCTGTTGTGATGTAAAATTGTATGTACGTCGACCTCTCCCCGTGTAGTGCTATTACTTATAGGTATAGGTATGGTCGGTGTGCTCATTTCTTTGATCTTGGCTAACCCAAGGCAAGCCGTTTGTTGGATAGTGTCATTCAAAAACATAATTTGCTCAGGGATGACACTGGCTCTAAACAAAGTTTCTACCCCCTGCACTTGCCAATCTTTTGTACCCCAGACAGTTTTTGTCTTAATGTCGTCTTTCCAAAAGTCGGCTGCAGAATAAATCTGTTTTGTATTTGTTAGCATATTTTTCGTTCCTGTCTTGTGCATACTCTTAAAATAAAATGATTCAGCATTGGATACATTGAACCCTGAAAAGTATGGAAATTTCATCGCAAAAGTTTTTGAGCTACCCTTTGGAGGTGTAGGACAATGTTCCTATTGGTTATGGATATATATATTTCTAGGCATTGCAGATTTGTGCAAAAACCTATGACCATGATTGTTATAACAACACATTTGTTCATAGTCTGATGAACCCTCTAAATATTCATGATGTGTGAATACTGCAGACATTTCTAGATCAGACATCATATTATTAACAGTCTCGAAGTCCTAATCATCAGAAGAGGTACTAGAGGTAATAAAGTCACTTAATGAAATGTTGAATACGTGTGGAATCTTCAAAAGCTCAGACGGGCCAAAAATGTCATAATCAGTTCTGTCCAAAACTATACTATCTGGTATAGGAATGGTTGTGATGTTCACTGCTGACAAGTCTCTTTGTTCACAATGGGATGATTGATTTGTGTGCCTGGAGAAGTAATTTGACTCTTTTGCTTGCTGTGTCCATTTGAATACATCTTCCATTTATCAGCATACCCAGAGTTATCACCAGAGCTAACCAAAGAAGAAAGAAGAATATCCCCAAAACAATCCGTAGTTCGATCCATGGTGAAACCAGATAAGTCTTTTTCACAAGATGAAAAAAGGCTGTTGCTTTTTCATGAAAGTTCTTTGTGCTGGCATCGTTTCAGGTTTGTTGGGATCCTCAGAAAACGTATCAAAGTTAATAAAATAGCCAGAGGCAGTTCTGTCAATGGTTGGCATTGCATCCGTATTTGTTGAATTCGCTGGAACTACTTGATCTCTTGTTATTTCATAGTAGACACGTGTATCAGGACAAACTGTTATTTGGGTTTCAAGAGGATTGGGTTCCATAGCTTTGTTGCTTAGTCCTTCTTTTCTCACTGTAGAATCTTCAAAGGTGATGAGTCTCTCAGTTTGACCTCTTGGGTTGTAGCTAGAGGAGTGCGTCTGCTACATTGTTGGAGTCCACTTGGCCTACTGCTTAGTAGTGGCCACATATTGTGGTTTGCTCAGGTCAATAAACACAAATCTTTTCTGCTTTTTACCAGCAAGGGGCGGCAGTTTACTGTTCTTGATCCATGGATTGGTAGGACAGGTACTGGTTGTCTGTAAGAAGGCCCAATTTCCTTCTTGTCCACAATCTTTTCTCTAACTAGATCACCAAGCTTTGGGATCCAGACAGACCTTGCTGGGACGGTTGGTTTTTTCCCAGTAGTGGTAGGCTTCAGGAGCACATTGCTTTGTTTCGATCTTAGTTCATTTAAGTCCTGTAAAACAGCCAAACTATCTTGATATCAAATTTCTAATTTTCCACCACTGTTCCATGACATTCAAGGTCTGGATTCAACATTCTCGTCCCAAATAGGACCTCATATGGAGTCACACCTCCTAGAGAACTTCTTGGCAAATTGCTTAATGCACGTTGGACCTCATAAAGATGTTTGACCCACCCTTCACCTGAACCTAATACCATAGCTTTTATAGACCGCTTTATGTCCAGGTTTTTTCTTTCCACAGCAGAATTTCCCTCAGGATGGAATGGAGAATGATACCGCAATGCTACGCCGCCCAAACTAGCCATGGCTTCTTCATAAGCTCGAGAGCTAAACGCAGGGCCCTGGTCAGAGTGTAGTGTGCCAATTGCATATGTGACGATAAAGACTCGCAAATCTTTTATAACAGTTCGACTGTCAGCCGAGCGCTGAGGCCATATCCATAGGAACCTTGATTTAGTGTTTGTGGGACTGCATTTGTTCATAAGGACGCCTGTATGTAGATAGTCTAATGCTGTCTAACAATGGTATCTATACTGGGCTGGCTATGTCGTAGACAGGTGCCTGGTTGCATTCCGTACTGTGATCTCCATTGCAGTCTATGCAGTTATTGATGAAAATGTGAATCAGTGTATTTATCCTGGCCTCCAGTACATCCCTTTTAATGCTAATATTGTTTTAGAGATCCCCTGATGTGTCAGACCCTCTCCCATTTGTGCTTTGTAAATCAAAGCTGTTCTTCGTTTCATGTTTGGTTTTACCCTATCCCCCACTCCAGGGATTCAAGCAAATGGAACGCTGTTCACATCAATTATATATGAGTGGAAACTTTTTAGGTAACGCTGCACCGCTGCCTTTGCTTGAAGCATTGACAGCCAGTATTATTTCACTGTCTATTTTAGTTTTTGAACGAGTGATTGCAGCTACAGAAGCCATTTGCACAGTCCCCTTGTAGTTCGTTTTGTAACTGAACTACTTGTTCTCAAAGCATTTTGTGCTTGAATGTGCCACCTTTTGCATCTTTGAAACAATTTTGAAGCCAATTCTGTAAATATTCATTGTATGATTGAATACAGTAAAAAGAATCGCATACTATGAGTGTGGGTAATTTGCGATCCGTATTTTCAAGTGCCATTATGAATGCTTGTAGTTCAGTTTGCTGAGCTGTACAATCACCTAGAGATTGCGTTTTTGTGACCATAGGTCTAAATTTGCCATCGAGCATATGACCTTCAAATGATCGCGCCTGCTGCACTATAAGCTTGCTTAACCTCTGTAGTGGATTGTGCGGATCCGTCAGTATGAATTATAAATTAGTACTGGTCTAGAGGTGGAATTTCAGTAGACCGAGAACATCCGTGTTTGTATTGCAGGAATGGTTGTGTTTTCAAATAAGGATCAAAAACATATTCAACATCAGTTGCTGCAAGAGAATTAACCCATTGTATCCATCTTTGATGTAATGCTTTTGCATTCGGAATGCTAGCTTTTGTAACTGCCTCTAAGGCTGGGACAGGGGTTACGACCATAATGCGTTTCCCCTGTGCTAGGGCTCTTTCTTTGGCTACAGGGGTTTGAACTGCTGTCAGAATTTTTTCTGTTGATGTAAATTTCATTTCTGCTTGCTCATATAAATGTGATTTGTATGCAATTGATACTTTTTCCCCTTTGTTAAAAGTTAAGTAGGTGAATCTGCATTGACCGGGAATTAATCGGATCACTAAGTTGCGTATGTTTATACGTGTTTGTAAATGTTTTGTTGCTAACATGTCTTTTTGAAGTGAATGCAACATTTCTGTGTATTCATTTGTCCAATGTGTGATTTTAAAATCAGGTTTGATTAAATCGTAGAGAGGTTTAACCCTTCCTGCGTAGTTTAGAATGTAAGTTCTTCCAAAATTCAGGAAACTTAGAATCGACTGTAAGTTTTTCAGCGTTTTGGAGGTTGGATCAGTGCACACTTTTCTAAAAAGTTGTCTGCCAGGCTTTTGCCTGCACTTCATAGCTCATATCCTAGTAAAAGGACGTTGAGATGGGCAATTCTTGATTTTTTTTAATTGAATTTATAACCCTCAGAAGTCCAGAATAATGGTGTTCACCCTGTTCAAGTGCCTGCTCAGGTCATCGTCTGTCAGATAGATATCATCAACATATGACAATGCCTCATCATCATAAGTTTGTAGTAATTCTGTTACCCTTGCTGAGAATAACCCCGGACCATTCTTTAATCCTTTAAGGAGGAGACAGAATTGACGCTGGGTCCAGATTATTTATTTAAAAGTTTTCTATAGCGCTAGCTAGACCCGAGGGTATCAGAGCGCTTTACAGCATTAACACACGTAGGACAAATTTACACAGTGATATGTACAGTTGGTCTGGACGAATTGCAGAGTATCTTTGGGGGAGAGCCCATTGCGGTCAAATATCTACTTTCAGGTGCAATGTTTTGACAAAAGAAACCATTTCAAATATCTAATGTGGTTTTATATTTTTTACGCACAATGTTATTCATTAATGCTGTACTGTGTGCATTTTTCACTGCAAATGTTTTACAACAAGAGTTTAGGTGTCTGTAATCCAAAACTAGACAACATGTATTGTCTGGTTTGGAAACAGGAAAGAAAGGATTGTTCATTTATGAGGTGCACGTTTCAATCACCCCTTGGTTTCAAGTTGATCTAAGATCTCCCTGACCTGTTTTTAGCTTCTTGCTTAATTGGATACTGCCTTTGTGCAGTTGGTTGATTTGGATTGTATGGTGAGGTGAGTCCTCATCCCATCCTACATGATTTTTGTATAATGCTGCAGCCTGGACGACAAGTATATTTAAAATGTACTGGAACATGGTTGGAGAAGGCTGGCATACATGATGTCTTCGTCATGTGGGCACTCCCTGACAAATTCTGGTGGCTGGTCCCGTTCTGCTAGAAATATATCATAACCTTTTGAAAGTTGCTCCCAAAAGAGTACTTTCACTTTTCTTGGTATGTCTCCCTCCATACGGAGCGTTATTTCAAACAACCTTTTGCGGAGAACTAACCCTGGTGTCTGCAGTCTCAACTTGATCAGGTTCTGGCGAGCTTTTAATACTTCTGCTGCACTGTCCAACATTGTCTAAGCCCATTCTCCTTTCTTGAGCTGTGTTCTCAGAATCCTCGGCATGTCTGATCTTTAGACCTGCTACTTTCTTCTTGGACAAATGAGGTTTTGGTATATTTTTCTGAACGTGCTGATCGTGTTTGGACTTCATGCGTTCTTCTTTTTGATCTAACTGTCCTTCTTTCGGATGTCTGTGATGATATCTGAAAGGTACGAGAGGAATGTGTATCAGTATTGTGATACCTGTCAGGTTTTCTCAAATTATCCCTATTCTACATTCCTATTGCCACAGGAATGCTAGGTGTCAGTGCAGGATTGTAGAACAACAGGATTGCAGGACTGCAAGGAGAAAGGAGCAGGCGAGGAGTGGGAGATCAGACGGGCTGCTGCTACTGCTACCTGAGGACTCTTGGGCACCCCTGTGGCTCTCCAGCACTTGCGGTAAGGCGCTAGCAGGCTGCATTGGAGCCTGGTGGGGTAAGGGAATGGTTTATCAATAACATTTTTTTAAAAAGCTAAGGCTAGCCCATCCTGCCTTGCTCGCACTACGCTGACTACAGCTGAGAAAGTCTTTAAGGAAGCGAAGAAGAAAAGATGGCCGCCTCATTCCACAAATAATTAGCCCAACTTTAAAGAAACTTTAAAGATCCTTGAAATCAGTCCTTCACAAAAAGGGAAATAGTCTGTGCAACACTATAGTTGGAATTTACTCAGTGAATCTTTTCCGCATTGTGTATACTTGTGTATATTTACAGGTGGATAGTATTTTTTTTTCATACTATTGTGTACATCGTGGCATACTGGAAAATCCAGGCTCTTTACTGATCTGAGCAAGGTAGCCAATAGAAATGCTGTCAGGAAAAGAAGGAACTGTAGGGACTCCCAATAAATGTGTTCGAAATAATCAAGCACCTAAAGTGCCAAAAAAGACTAGAGCTAAAGCCCGAACTAAGGGGGTAAATCAGACTCTAATCTCTCCAATAGCTAGGATGCTTGAAAGATCTACAAAAATCCCCCAGAAATTTGATTTTACGTAAGATCCTACAACAGTACTCATGGCAATGCAACTTGAACCAGAATTGAAAACTCTTCTGACCCTAATGAAGCCAACAAACAAGTCGAAAAAGAATTTAGTTTTACTCGATAAAGTTGAGGAAGATTGGGTATTCGACCAAACTAAAGACAAGGAAGGGAAAGATCGAGAAGGACAAAGTAATGTACACATAGAGGAAAGTGATTTACAACAGCTAGTAAATTCTCTGAATCATATAATTTCACAAGAAATGACATGTAAAGAGTTGGATAAGACAAGGATGGTCGCATTAACAAAGGACTGTGATCAAATTGAGAAGAACAAGAATACTTACTACGGAGGAGTTCCGCTTCCAATAGAAGTGAAATTTGATATTTGGAAAAAAAAGGATGAAGTAGTCAATGAACAAACAATGGATTCTCAAGTATTTATTCGAAAGGCCAATGAGGAGGACAAAATTGGTCTTATATTAGGAAATCGTCCAGAAGGCCCTACCGGACCAATTAAATTGGAGTACGGCACAACAGGGGAAACAAATGAGGGGGTGAAAACACCACAGTACAAAGATGTGAAACCTGAGAGCCATTAGAACAGGCCGCTAGTAATCAATCAAAGAAACTAGTTAGAACAAATAGCCTTTTAGTATGCAGCGAATATCCTTTACCCGCAAATGAATTTGCCACAAATAAGTCCAGTGGTTTACTGACAAAACACTTATCTGAAGCCATACACAAAGAAAGTAGTCAAGATGATAACAATAGCCTCTTAAACTGTAAGGAACAATACATGGACAGAAAAACAAAAAAAACAGAAAATCCGGATCCAGGAAATATTTGGGATATATTTTATCAAACATCAGTACTGACCCTTGAAGCGCTAACAGCGCAATCAAACAAAATGGATATTCAAATAGATATACTGGGAGTTATGGCCAATGCAGTTGGCGGGATTGAGAATAAATTGGCTGGGTTGAACAATCTTATAATAAAAGCACAAAGGGAAGTTGCGCCAAGTTACATTGAGTGCACATGTGCTCCAATAATTAACAAACTAGTAACCATTCCAGAGGTTGTGAATACAATCCTTGAGGACGTTAACGATATTGTTTGCACAGGAATAAAGGATTACCACAAGGAGGACGGATATCACTCTAATACAAGGGAACCTATATTAGTAGATAAAGTAGAGCAACTGAAAAAATTGAATACCAAGCATGCTATTACATCAAGTATGGCAATACAACCGAATCTAAAGCAAGACAAAAATAACACAAATGGTAAAAAAGTATTGCTGCATTCTCCACAAGTATTCAATAGAGAAGGCTCAAAAGACGCAGACTCAGTAGTTTTTGAAATAACAAAAAGACAGAGAAAAAAGTTACGTAAAGCAAGTAATAGGTCAAAAAAGGAAAGTTCGTAAAAAATTGCTACTAAATTGGTTACACCAAATAAAGAAATAGGAAGAACACTAGAAACCAAAACGGATTTAAAACCAAACTTAATTGAAGCAGGAGGAAACCTAAGGAGAACAACAATTGATAGCAAAACTACTGGGATGAAATCCTCAGACGCCAAACTAAATAGTGATGTGAAAGAAAAATATTATGATATTTTTTCTAAACCAATGAACTCCCGAAGCAATCAAAAATTGGCCAGATTAAATATAAGCACAGTAGCCGAAAACTTCAACCAAAAACTGTCTGCTCTCGGAATAGAATCACAAAGGGTACGTGAAGAAGAAGCAAAACGCAAAACCAACGGAAAAGGAAACGGTTGTGTAATAAAAGATCTTACTTCCTGTGACATCCAAAGTGAACAAACTAAAAGTATGACAACATAAATGAGGCCATGGAATACACCGGAATTCAGAAAAACAGTGCATAATCATAATGCCATGCAAAATCATAAAGGCCTAACAACCAACTACCTAACAGAGCAAGATCAAAAAACATCACCTAATCTTGCTATGAATACAAACTAAAAAGAAGATATTCCTGTGGGAAATGAACAAACTAAAAGTATGACAAAGGAAATGACTCCATGGAATATACCGGAATTCCGAATAACAGGGCATGATCAGAATGCCCTGCAAAATCATAAAGGACCAACAGCTCACTTCCTAACAGAGCAAGATCAAAAAACCTCACTCAATCTTGCTTCGAATATATACCAAAAAGAAGATATTCCTGTGGGAAATGAACTGGGGGCTAATGGAACAACAAATAATTTTCGGAATATTAAAGAAATAACAGACAAAGCGATAAATACGAAAAAATCAAAATACCCTAGTAATTGAAAGAAGTGGTCAGAATAGGCGGATCACATACAATGAAAACGGAATATCGGAGGGTTCAAAAAGTCACACTAGGCTTTTAAAAAATAAGCCTGCCCAAATTATCCTCAAACCTCTCTATGAATCAAGAGGAACACATGACATCCTAAATAGAGGAAATATCATGTGGCTAATGAAAACTATACCATCACTTGAGAAGATAACATCTGAGGATATTGAATGTGTAGGTTTTCAGCCAAACCCCAAAGGAAGACTTCCATTAACATTGGTTACAGTAGCTTTCTACCATGACAAGGGCACTTAGTTTAAGGTAATAGTTGCGCTCCACTGGATATTTGGTTTGGTTATTTGGACTTGTTCGGTTGATTTGGTGCTACTCGGAAAGGGATGACCCTAACAACCCCTTGACAATGTATTACTAGGCATACATTTACAAATTCAGATACAAAACCTGTGCACACACAATCTAAATATTGACAATTAATATCTTATTAGTGTTCTTGGAAGCAATGAAGAAGGACAGTCGGAATATGTTGCACTTGTATTTATTCCTCCAGCCGACATGTGTTTCATTGGAGTGGAGTACACTCCAAATCTTCAGGGCTAAATCCTAATGGATATGGTGGGTAATCCCTGTGACGTTAATCCAAACGAAATGGTCTTGAGCCGGTAATAATTTTGTCCAACATATATATATACCACCAAAACTGACCTCCAAGAAAGAGATGTTTGCTGTTCTTAATATTTTCCTATTGGATCAAATCTTGGAAGAGCCCTTAGCGGATTATATTGTAACAGGGGACTTTAATACAAATTTGTTAATATCCTTCACGCGGGACGACTTTGTTCAGTCACAAAATCAACAATGGGAAATTCCGAAACTAATGATGCAACCAAGAACAGGTAATAAACAAACTAGTATGGGGAAAAACCTTGTGATGGACATGGAAGCACTGGGACTTAGAATTTTGAATGGTAGATTCTCAACGGACAGTCCACCCGCTTGTTCATTCCATTCATGGCCAGAAGCAGAATATTAGCGCTACAATAACAAATCAATGGATGAAGTGAGCTGACTGAAAGCCCCTTTCAGCAAGTATAGTTTACACACAATTTTAGTAAAATTAAAAGGTGTTAGCTAACACCAGACCTACAAATAGCCTGTTGCTGCTCACTACCACTTACCTGGCGCACAACCTTTGCGCCATGGTGTGGAGCTGTGAGTGTGCTGTCTATCATAGGATTTGTACTGGAAGCATATTGTTCAGTACAAACTCCTATGCTTAAACAAATTCTTATGCAGAAAAAAAAGAGTGACCCCTGAGTCTCACCAAAGAGTATGGGGTACTCTTAACAAGCATAACATAAAGGAGGTGGTGTCGACAAACCTCTAGGTGAGGACAGCTATATAAAAATGGCTTAGTCTTGAACTAAAACTCGTGTTTCTCCATCGGCAAACAGGATCTGTTCTATGTACCAATATTTTGATACATCATCGCGAGAATTAAAGAGCGTCTTGATAAAGATGGTTTAAACTGATGAATTCCTTTGAAACGCGTCGATGCAAAGTTTTTACACAATTCAGTGAGTGACTGGCTCCACAGATACTTTCAAAAGAAGAGTGTATCGGGTTCCAGTCAATATTTTTTCCCTTTCACGAATGTGTTAGTTTATGACAACTGTCTGTTGTTTTTCATTCGGGGGCTTGATTTAGTTTTGTTAATAACATAACATGAGAAAGAGTGGTGTGAAATTGTGTATCTAGAAGACCAAGGAGAAATCTATTTTTCACTAAACAAATTCTTAAACATTACGCACATTGTATTTGTGCATAATGCACATGCAATGTGTGGAATGTTTGCATAATGCTCTCTTTATTGCAATGTGCTGCAATGCAGTTCAAAATGGGACGCACAAAGAAAAAAGGGCACCTCCTTCCAGAGTAAAATAATATTCGCTCTGAAATATAAGTCAGAGTTTGCATCACTTTGCGTGACTTTCACCTAGTGCAAACACTAAGGGACAATATTATTATGGCTGAATTTTTTTTACTTTTCTACTCACTTTTCAGGGAGTGCTTAGAAGCTGGGGGTCCCTGGGCAATGGGCCACTTTGCCATGCCTTGCAATGTCTCTGCTCATTGCCACCATAGATGACTACTGCATGAGCCATGACAGCAGAGACACGACAGCCCTCATTTACTTGACCTTTCTGCATGGTCTCACACCTCATCCTTATGAGGTGCCTGCATACGATTGGCATCCAAGGACCCTTTCTCTGCTACATTTGCTCCTTCTTAACGTATAGAGCACACGTTGTCTGCCTGGCACCTTACTCTCGAAAGCCCACAAACTCATCTGCAGAGTGCATCCAGGATCATTGATCAGGTCCACCCTCTTCAATGCATTCAGGATCCCTCTGACCAAGATCACCCGCTCACACAACAGCAGCATCCTCTCCTATGCAGAAGACATGCAACTCGTACTTCCCTCTCATGCAAGACCCCCAACAAAAGAAACAAGTTCACCACCTGCATGATTGAAGTTGCTAACTGGATGAAAGTCAACTGTCTCAATCTCAACACTGACAAGACAGAAGTAGTGATCTTCAACTCACTATGAGACTCCAATTGGTGGCCAGCTAAACTAGGACCCACACCCGTACCCAGAACCCACGCCAGCAATATCAGAATAATAATTTAAAGCAAACTCAACATGACCGCATGAGTCAATGCTGTTACTGCATCCTGCTTCCACACTGTGAAGATTCTGAGGAAGATCTTCAATGGCTTCCAAGCAACACTAGAAAAACTGTCACTCAAGCCTTAGTCACCAGCAAATAGGACCATGGTAAAACCCTCTACACCGGGATCATGAAACTACCTAGAAGACTACAAACCATCCAGAACTCAGCAGCCAGACTCTTCCTCACTCTCCCACACAGAAATCACCTCACACCCCACCTCGGGGGACTACACTGACTACTGATACACAAGTGCTCTCAGTTCAAACTTCTCACACACACATTCAAGGAACTGAACAACGCAGGACACACCTACCTGAACAATCTCATCTACTTCCACCAACCATCCAGACACCTCTGCTTCGCCAGACTCCTACTAGCACACAACTCATGTATACAGAGAACCGGATCAGGTGGATAACACTCTCTTACATAGGTCCTAAAGTGTGGAGCAATCTCCCACTACAGATCAAACCCTTCTCCTCTATTCTTGAATTTCGCAAGAGGCTGAAGACCTGGGGCCTCATTTATGACTTTTTGCCGTAGGGCAGCGCAGCAGGCCTTCCTGCTGCGCTTCTCTACGGCAAAAGAAAAGGGCAGAAATGCGCCGTATCTATAAGATACGGCGTATTCCTGTCCTTTTCCCCTGCCCCAGCGGACAATGGGCTGCCTGCGCCAGCGCAGGCACCCTTGCACAATGGTGCAAGGGTACCTGCGTTGCGGGGAAGATTATTTTTGTACAGGAAGGGAAACCTTTCTGTACAAAAATAATCACACGAGGCTTTTCCTCTTTCTATGTGTGCTGCAGAATGCAGCACACATAGAAAAAGGAAATACGAGGAGAAATAAAGACATTTCTCCCTGTTGCGCCTCCCTTACGCCTCCCCTGGGGAGGCGTAAGCTTTTGGCACTGCTTCAGAGTTACGATTTCTCGTAAATCTGGGGCAGTGTCAAAAGGCCATGGATGTTGCTAGGAACGCCCCCAGCAACAACCATTGCACGCCCCTTTAACGCAGTACACTGCGTTAAAGGGACTGATATTTATCAGGCAGCAGTACGCCACAAAAACTGGCGTACTGCTGCCTGATAAATACCACGCAGGCTTCTGCGCCACGGAACTTCATGAAAAGTGAAGTTCCGATGGCGCAAGGGGCCTCATAAATGAGGCCCCTAGTGTGGTGGTCTGCATATTGCATTTCTATGTTTCCTCCTATTGTACGTTTTATGGTATAGACTGTTAGGTTTTTGCTGTGCTTCTATCTAGTGTAATGGTGTATTAGAATGTAGGGGAACAGTGGGTTCAAACACCTTCTTCAGTGGTGCTGATCCTCTGGGCCCGTTAGACCTTTGTATCTTTCTACAATAAAAATCCAGAGACAGTCATGTTGGAAGAAAGGTTCAGTAATTTTTGACTGAGAACTTTTGAGAATGTTACAGTGAAACTAAGAGAAGGTAGGCCTCCTTGAGAATTTGAACAGGACAGGGCAGGCATAATTTTCTAATCACTTATACAGGAGAAGAATGACACCTCACCACTAAGTGTGGATGGTAAAAACCACTTCGCTGCAGAGTTCACAGAGTTTTTATCACTCCACTTGGAGGGCAGAGTTTGGCAAAAACCCAGCCTATGCTACATAGCGGAGTTTACCAGCACCCGCCACTAGACATGATGGTGTGAAGCCAGGCATTTCACTGTTTTCAACTATTGGGTCGACTTTAATTGTTATCCTCTGATAGGCTGAGTGTGCAGCAGCAATAATTCCACTGCAGGTTTCCTGTTTGCCTCACTGGCTGGTTGTATATGCTAGCCCTGCGCGTTTCTGGGGGGAACAGAGCAGCAGCTAGAGCCTACTGAAATCTGCTGCTGCTGAAAACTTGTCTTTATGTTTTGGTGCTTCCCTCCTTTAAAGCACAGCACATACTTATGGATAGGCATTCAAGGCAGGGGCTTTCCTGATCCCTTTGCAGCTTAAATGTACTGCACATTCCTTACAAGCAGTGTGAATGTAAATAAGCTGGATCAACTAAATGCTTGATTTGACTTAGGTGACAGAGCACCCAATCAGCTACTTACATTGACCACTTCCTACCTTCTAGCCGTCGTTGCTTCTCTAAGGGCTGAGATCTCTCATAATATTAACACTTTCAGATCACCCAATCCAGGACTGAACATAGTCTTTGAAATTTGTACTAGATTTGAAACAGTGGAGGCTCGTTAGCCAATCATGGTGAGCTACCTAAAATTCCGAAATGCTCATTAGCTGTGGTGGATTCCCCATCTACGCGTGCCATTGGCTGAGACGTCCTCCCTGCCGTTGGCGGTTGTTGTAGTGGGCTGGATTTAGTTGGAGTTGTAGAGATGTCATGGACCCCAGGAGGACATGAGAGCAGCTTCAGCAGGTAGGATCAAAATTGAAAATCAATTAACACGAAGAAAATGTACTCATGGGATATTCTTCAGTGCACACTGATGCGCCATGCTCCACTGCCCTTAGACCCGCTGCGCATAGCCTGTAAAAGTGGGCCTTATCGCACTTCCTCACCCTCAGGGAGGGACAGGGGTTATTGACTCTGCTCTCATTAATCCATGAGGCTACTCAATGTGCTTTGCGTATCCGCCCAGCCAACTTGTAAAATGAGTCGGATTCGATTTGCAAAATATAGACCTGTGGTTATATTTGTATACCCTGTCATGCTTCACTATGTATGCAAACACTACCTACTTTGTAAAATGCTAATTAGGGGTGGGCGACGGACGAGTGTAGCAACTCTGCCCGCTCACGGAACTTCACAGAATTCCACTGAGTTTTTATTCAACTCCGCTGAATTCCACCAGTGTAACCTCACAAGCTTCTACCACCCTTACTCACCACAACCTCGTCTATATATTCCTGGACTTGAGAAGAACACTCCTGAAGAAGAAAAAGGCCATGATGGAAAAAGGCGAATGCTGGGTTCCTGACATCTGCCAGGCTACCAGGCAACCAGGGACTGTATCTGCTCTCCAGACATCAAATGCCGTACCACATCTTTGCATGCTCTATGGAAACAAAAAGCGGAAGGACTCCTGATTCTAACAAGGCCTAGCTGACCACCGATGAGTGGACCCTACAAGAGATCTGACTAAATAAAGTCCTGGGGCCAAAAAGCCTGCCTTGCAGACTAGGCGGATCTAGGAGGGACCAGAAAGAACTATCCAAGTAATTGAAAAAAAGTGGCATTCAGAAATGTTTGACTTTGCAAGGGCACCTCCCCCAGGAAACCATGATTGAGGCACCGATAACACTAAGCCCTCAATGTGCTAACAAACTAGGCTTAGATTTTGCAACAAACGAAAGACAGATAAAGTGCAAAACCAATGACCCACAAAACCTCCTACTGCTAGCGAAACGAGCTTCAGAAGAAGCACAATATGAATCCTCAAACTTAATCATACGGGAGGGGTTTACAAAAAATCTGAGAGACAAAGCCGAAAGAAACAAAAATATAAGGCCAGATCGAAAGGGCAACACCGTGAAATATAAGACCCACCATAACTTCAGAAACGATATCCGGCTAAAAAGGTTGAAGATGCAGATTAACAACACTCTGCGAAGAGTAAGAACAGACCCTACCGCCTGTCAAGCTCTGAGACAGTTAAAAGATAACCGTAGGAAACTAATATGGCAATTTAAAAAAAGATGCAGACGAGGCCTTTTCGGGAAAACTCCTACACAATGCCAATACAAATGACAGTGCGCAGTTTTGGCAAAATAATAATAGCTTGATCAGCGAGCGAAACCAGGGGAATCGGAAGAGGCATGGATAACTTTCCTTAGCACACATTTTAATGAAGCCCAAGAACTGCGGAAAGTATCATGTAATTCAAAAATCAGCTGCAAAGAACAGAAGTCCCTACACAAAGAAACTTCTGTAAGTCACGAGGTACTTATAACTATGAATTTACAAATATGCAACAGAATCTCGAAAGGGAGAAGAGAGGGAGGCCCAGGCCCAAACGGCATACCTTCAATCGTATTCAAACAAGAGCCAGAATACTGGGCCGTCGTTTTCAAACCAATGTACAAAAAAATATGGCAGACTTCAACAATCCCACGACCATGGAGTGGAGCAATTATCTCCCCAATATTTAAAAAAGGAGACAGGAACGACCCAAGAAGCTATCGTCTCATAGCCTTACTTGACAACGAGGCAAAATACTATGCTGGCCTCTTACTCCAGGAGCTAATATTGTGGGCGGAAGAAACATCAGCAATCCCATTTAATCAAACCGGCTTCAGAAAAAATATGGGGACAACCACTAATATACTAGCCTCATCATTTCTGATTGACTCAGCTCTAGAGGCAAAACAACCTCTATACTTGTGCTATATTGATTATAGCTCCGCCTTCGACCACGTAAATAGAAACTTGGGGCAAAAACTAAAGAGAATGAAAATCCCACCAACACTGCTGAACCAACTAGTCCTCTTGCACAGCGATACCTGGGTCCAGGTTAAACTAGGAGCAGGGGACTTCTTATCTAAGAAGATCCCAACAAGCACAGGAGTAAAGCAAGGATGCCTGCTTGCGCCAACCTATTTAATCTTTTCATGGCCGAATTATCAATCGTGCTAAATGAAAACAACTCCCACACACCTAAACTAGGGGTATCCAGCTGTCCAGTCTATTCAATGCGGATGACCTGGTGCTAATCAGCCGGACCCCGATAGGCCTTCAGCGGCTGCTTGACATCACCGCGTAATACTAAAAAACAAATAAACTCAGCATTAATCACGACAAAACAAAAGTTATGTGTCTTAATCATTGCAAAAAGAAATCAACACCCAGCTGGTTTTGGACACAAGGAAACCGGATGTCACAAATAAATACAGATATCTGGGATTAACCATAGACCACAGGGGCAGCTTTATACCACAACGCGAGGAAATAAAAAAGAAAGAGAGGTCTAATGACAGCTGTATCTCTAAGAAATTTAAAAAACAAGATCGCCGGGCCAAACCTCGCCTCACTAATAAAGCTGATCCAAGTCAAACTGACTTCATCTATTACCTATGGACGCGAAGCAATGAGAGGTAGGGACACCGAAACAGTAGACAGAGCAATAAAAAGTGCGATTCGCATGATCTTTGGTCTTCCGAGGTACACTTCACCGGCACAAATTTGACTTGAATTTGGGTTGGCAAAAGAAGAGCTGGCACGCAAAGGAGTATACCTTAAAGTTGGTATATATATCAGCAGGGGAGAGGCAAACACCCTTAATGCTCTTCTTTGGAAAGATCAACAAAGTAAAGACAACAGCCCAGCAAAGCTCTTTTTGGAGGATGCAATAAAACAACTGGGGGTGCGACAACTGTGGGATCTACAAGGGAATCTGGCAGGCTTCAAAAAAGCAGTAAACAACATTTTCAGGAAAGAATCTCTCTTACAGGACAAAGCTTCACTGGCAGAGTGAGCACACGGTTGGCTAACTGTACAAACTTACACCACAAACATATCTTCTGACCAGCTTTACCAAAAAAACAAAAGAGGCATTTCTAAAATATCGACTAGGAGTATTGCCCTCAGCAGACCATATGGCCCCCTGGCTGCGTCCTCCAAAACCAGCAAAATGCCACCTGTGCGAGAATGATGAGGAAAACATCTTACACCTCATCACCATCTGCAAGGAGCTGCAGCAGGACCGCGGGAACCTTCTGAGACCACTGTTTAACAAAAAAAGGATCAGGTCCTGCAGGCAAGCGGCCCTGGCATGCTTCTCAGGTGACAAAGTCCAAATGGCTTGTCGACTGGTAAAATATATCGAAGCTGCAGAAGCCCGAATCAATAAAAAGAAAGAACAAACAGTTAAAGACAGCGCATTGTCCATATCCCCAGAGCAAAAATACTCTGATTATTTAGAGGCACAGTGGGCTCGTAGGAGCAGACGAGGACAGGTTATTATAAAGCACGAGCATATGGGGAAAAGAACGTTTTGCCTCTTATATGGAATATAGACTGCAACGCACTTAGGATGGGAAAGTAGGTCAGGCCAACCTTAAGATACCTCCCATGAGGAACATAGAAGTGCCTTAGTGGTGGACAAACATTCCTTCCTAACTACTTTTTAACTCTAATTCTTGGCATTGTCTAATTGAAGTTTTTTAATAACTTACCACAAGTATTATTTTTCATGCTGTTATAGATATTTATAATTGTTTTTATTGTTGCTGGTTATGGTTTTTATTAACTGTATAATAACGTATTACCTTACCTGCAAGGGCTATTGAGGTGCCCACAGAGATCACACTATAATCAGGTATCTCGCAGCTGGAACTTTTTTGAGGTGCTGAAAATGGGTTCAGTGGAACAGGTGTGCAGACTAGTGGAGCCTGGCTACTGGTTTCAGCCTTGCCCTGCTGGTGGATTTTGAGATCCACAAAAGTGAGCAAGGGGCCGATTACGAGACTGGCAGTCCACGGACCGCCAGACTCGTTGGGGAGCAGCGGTGGTGGTCAACTGACCACTCTATCACAATAAGGACAGTCAGACTCCCATTGCCACCTCACCGCTAAAGCCGTGACCTGGTTGGTTTTTTTCGGTGTTGCTTTGGCGGTGCCTCTAAAAATGGGCACTGCAATGGGATCGCAAGGAACAGTTCCTGCACAGCATCGACTGTAAAATCCATGCAGTGCAGGAACTGCTGTACATGCAAATGTGCCCCCCTCTGTGCATCCACAGGGTGTGAGCCACCAGGGGCCTCCATAGCACCCCCTTTGTTTCCTCTCTACCACCGTTTTCATGTTGGTTTAACAGCCATGAAAACTATAGCGGAGAGGAACCTTGTAACATTCTTGTCGGGACAGCGCCGGTCCTGCCAAGTATATTATTGCCTCCTGAGCACCCCAACACTGCCAGAGAACTGCGGTTTCCAGGTATCTGCCGCAGTGCAATGGCGTTTCAACCACCCTTATTGTTATACGGTGGTTGGGAGACAGCAACACTCCCACGAGTATGGTGGTCCATGGACCGCCAAACTTGTAATCGGCCCTTAAGTCTGGAGGAGGCAAATTCATTTCAGTGGCAAAGCAACTTTACTTTACCAAGTAAGAAATTCAGCTTTGTTCTACTCGGAGCTTTTGTTGACAAG
The DNA here is from genome assembly GCF_964263255.1 of Lissotriton vulgaris. NCBI lineage: Eukaryota > Metazoa > Chordata > Amphibia > Caudata > Salamandridae > Lissotriton > Lissotriton vulgaris. The sequence continues at coordinate 560,728,576 of NC_141695.1, forward strand.
ACCAATAGTTTCATTAGGTGGTAGATGACGATGTATCTTACTTCGAAGGACTCTCACTGTCCTCATCTTTGGACCATGCCACGCTGAAGGATATTTACTGCCAGCTGAGATTTTAAGTCTTAATGTAAAATCATTGACCTTAGTGTATCCTTCATGCACTCCATTTCAGGCAGCCTGAAATTGTTCTTACGTCCCAGATAACTGTGGACTGTTACTACTGACTAGGCTTTCCTTTTCCTAAGTGCATTTTCCCTTAAACATTTAAAAATGTATATCTCTGTTACCCCTTCTCTGATTTTAATACTTAAGGCACCCTTTTACTAATTAAATGTTTCCATATTTTTTGCAACATGTTTTGGGAATTGTATTATTTTGTTATATTGCCTTTAAAATTGTTAATACGGATTGAAATTAACATTTGTCTCTGCTGCTTGTGCTATAGCTATCAGAGGTCGCACAAAGTGTCCCTGCGTCTTCTGGCAAGATCTAGTCACGGTGTGCTCATTGAGTGGGTAATGAGCTATCTGGTTGGCTGTCCTGGTTTAGTCCTGGTAGCACAACCCTAATGGAGAAGTCCAAGGGTTCTAAATTTGGAAATCAGTATTTCTCTTAGCAGGAACTTGTGCTTAACATCGCTCCAGGGTAGGCTCAAGGTAACATTGCACACCTGGGAAGTGTTGAATCCTATTCCAGTCAGTTTCCGGGCCCTTCCTACTATCTAATTCATTTTTTCTTCAGTCTCAAATGAAGATGCAGGCATGAGGTGAACACCTAATGAGATCTGTGGAATGTAAAAACAGCATTCCTCAGTGCAAGGCATTTCTTCCGGTAAGTTAATTGGGAAACTAAAAACTAAAGACTTTAGATTGTGTAAGCTATAGAGATGGCTTCCGAGCTGTGAAATGCACTCATGAACTTAAATTAGAAAGTTTTCTCTCATTATGCTCCAAGCAAGAACGCTTTTTTAATGATTGCTATTTCATTTGTTCGGTGATGTAGCGTTAATGTTTTTCTCTCGCCTGGACATTGCATTCCTGTTGCATGTTTTTGACTCATTAAAAGGACAATTAATTGCACAAAAGGAATCACTTGGTCTTGAGCACTGTGTCAGTTATAAATTATCCAAAGAAACTTTTCCTTGTGCATCTGGCTTGTTGTTGTCCTTTAAATACTCCTTTAGAGACACACAACGAATGTGTTTGTTTTTTGTTTAACAATAACAAAGATATTCAACGACCTATCTCTGAAGGGCACGATACAAGTGGCTGCCTTCAACAGATCTATATTTTAGAAGCGCAATAACAAGAGCCGGATTAAGACATTTAGATGCCCGTGGCACTTAAAAGATTTTGGTGCCCCCTATATATCTAATTAAAAATATAAAGAATAGTAAACCGTAAAATAAAATGTTATATTTTTTAATGAAACAAAACTTACAGTAAGATGGAAAATAATGTTTATGTTTTCATTCTTCCAGTCTATTTATAGGTTCAGCTGCACCATTTGCAGTTTTGCACCATATGGTCCATGGTAAATCTGGCAATGCTAAATTTCTGTGATGCCCCTCTTCCCTTGATGCCCTAAGCAGGGGCGTAACGCAGGCTCCTGCAATCCCCGGGGTGCGGTGGGGCCCCAAGATCCAGAGGGGCCCCCTCAGTACGGCACTCTGGCTTCAGAGCTCTGAATTGACCCCGGAGGGCCCCTCTGCATGTGCCTTGCAGGGAGCCCCCCTCGAGTTTCGTTACACCAGTGGCCCTAAGCACATGCTTATTTTGCTTAATGCTTAATCCAGCCCTGAGTCTAATGGCAGCCTACACAAAGCTATTCGTCTGATAGAGACCAATCGCTATTCGCTATTTAAGGTTGTACCTTTAAAAATTCCTTGACTATTGAAGAATATTTAAGATTTCAGTTCCTGTGAACGTCCTTCCAGCTATCACAGCTAGGGAACGTGCAGAGGCCATCACTCCAGTCAGGGCTGAGTAGTGCCAGGCCCATCAGAAGAGGAGAACAGAGATGGCACTATTCCTCAGGCTCCACACTTTTTCAGGTTCCACATTGCTGCAGCAAAAATAATGTATTTAGCTATGGAGAGCAACATCTTGTTTTTCTGGACATTTTCTTAAGGATTTCAGAAGGATAGCTATGCATACTTCTAGTTTAAATAAGGAAGAATTGTGCATTAGTGGCCCCAAGAGTTGTTTAAATGTATCTACTCTCAGCCCATCAGGCTCAATGCTCTGATTACTGTGACTTTCTATGGCATCACGCAGTCAGGACCGAATGGTACACTATACATTTACAAAACTGAGCATGGGCACTGCTTGGCCCTTCAGTGCAAGAACAATCAGGTCTTCACAGTGCCCCATGTAGGAAAGTGCCTTTTTTGACATTGTTAGCTCCTACTTTTTGCTTGATGCCTAATGTGAACTGTAAGTGCACTGGGTCCCTTCTAATCGGGTCCCAGTGCCAGATCTCTTTCCCAAAACTGTACCATGACTGGTACAACTTCAGCGACCCTTGTTAGACCCTAGTACATGGCGCCCCTGGTACCAAGGGCATTGGTACTGAAGAGGGCCCACTGGGGCTGCAGCTGTGTAACCCCAGGAGCCCCTTAGGAAGACCATGCAAACTGCCATTTCAGGCTGCAAGTCTTGGTGTGAATAAAACTCGAAAGTCGACATAGCACACAGCCCTCTGTGCCAAGTCCCCATACACTGCATACATGAGATATAGGTAAGTCATCACTACTGCAGGCCTTACAGCCCTAAGGCACGGTGCACTATACCCCATTCATGGTCATATCTGCATGAGGCTATATGACCCTGCAATATCAGAGCCATTTTGGATTTTGTTAGGGCAAAGGCAAGCCATAAAGAGCACATGGGTTTGGTACTTGTCATTACAAGCTTCCCAGCTCCATGATGTCTTCACTGTACCCTAAGATGTTTGGTACCAGAGTGGGATTGTTGGACTTGGCCCTTTTTGCAGAGTAATCCCAGACCTTTTTGCCTTCCTCCTGCATTTTTTTTCCCTGTTGTTGGTGATTTTATGACTCTAGGCACATTACCACTGCTGATCAGTGCTAAAGTGCATGCACTCTTGCTTGTAATCTTTTTATAATTGGTCTACACCTGCTTGGCACATTTAATTTACCTGTAAGTCCCTTGTACAGTGGAATCCCATAAACCCAGGGCCGGTAAATAAATTAAATGCTACTAGTGGGCTTGCAGTGCTGCTTGTGCCACCCACTGAAGTAGCCTTTCAAACCAGTCTAATGCCTCTGCCACTGCAGGGCCTGCGTGCGCAGTTTACTGCCGCAGTGAGGTGGTATGTAAAGTGGTTGCCATGTCTGCAACTCCCTTTTTACTACATATAAGTCATTCCTAAGGTAGGCCATAGCGAGCCCTTTGGGCAGGGTGCAGTGTAGGCAAAAGGTAGGACATGTGCCTTAACTGAGTGGCATGTCCTATTAGTGACAAACAGCCTATTTGGTTTATCACTGCTGTAAGGCTGCCCTCTCATAGGCGTAGTGTGACAATGTTTGGTATGTTTAAAATAGTAGTGATAAATCCTACATATTGGTGAAAGCAGATTTATTATCACTATTTTAGAAATGCCTCTTTTAGAAGTGCACCAAGTAACAAAAGAAATGCCAGTGCTGATGACATTTATTCAATTATCACTCTTCGCATCCACACTAAGAAAGCTAATTCAAAATGGGGTATTTACTTATTACTTGCAATTTTTATTTGAAAATTAACAATTTTTTTACACAAATTTTTTATTTTATAAAAAGAGAAGCATATAAGAAATGAGGACACATCAACAAACCACATTCGATAGAAACTTCATGCATTCTAAGCCTTCAATCATATCACAATCGCCGCAACATTCGTCACAATCATACCTCAATCAATGATACCACATACTACCACTATAGTAAAACAGAAGATCTACTGGATCTGCACACATTTTTCAAACATTTAGTGCTGTTTTAAGAAGTCACATTCCTATCTGTTAGTGAATTTAGAATCATACATTAGAACTTTATACAGTCCAAGGTAATGTGCATAGGATGGTGAGAGATCAGGGAGAAAAATGCCCCCTAGATACTCAAGGAGACCAGTAGAACAAGGGCCTACGCGTTTCAAATCCCTTATTGGTCGTCAGGGATTCTCATCCGGGCCTCAGACACTAGAATCAGAGAGAGGAAAGAAACATAACAGAGAGTATTTTTAGAAAAATGGCGAAGAAAAACTATTATAGAATTGCACATCAGCAATCTAACATTATAGGCATGCACCTCTACGGAACAAACAATGTCAATGAGCTATTCAAACGCATGGAGGATGGGAACATGAAAAGCGGGGGGCCAACTATTGTTGCAGGAAAGGGTTCAAACCAGGTGGGAAAAAAAAACTTTACTAACCCAATGACTGAGTTTATGGTCTAATGAAGGCATAGACTGGAGGCTTCTCTGGGAAGAAAGGACCTGAAAAATCAGACAACGGCTAAGTAAGAACCCAGCATACATACATTTGAACAAGAAGCAAAGAACTGTAGAAACTTGCAGGAAGTTCAGGGATTAGCTATGCATAAGAGGTATATTCATAAGATACTAGTTCTTGGGGATGTCGTCTAGCATCAGTTGAGTGCTAACAAGACTCTTTACCGGGTACTACACTGGTAGGCACTGTTAATAATATTAAAGCGGATACCTTTATAAATGGAGGGCACTCGCCAGAAATAAAAGGGCTGTGGCTTGGATGGCGCTTCGTGTTACAATTTAGTCTTTTCTAATTCACTGGTCGGTGTTCTAAAAAGGAACATTTATCTGCCATAGAATTAAAGAAGGATTATATGTGGAAGTCTTGTTAAACTTATCCAAATCATAAGTGCATCAACTGCGTTGTACAATAGCCTCACCTTTAAAGACTGTTGTCAGTTTTTGTAGCGTGTTTTACAGGGGCAGCGTCAGCACATACCAGTCCGGTCGGCGTGTGCTGAAAGAATTTAAAGGAATACGCCGACATCAGTAATGTATTTTGCCGTGTGCTCACGGACACACAGACTTGACAACAGCTAGAAATGTCAGGAGACAGAAAAGGTTTATCACAACAATTGATATCTGGGGGTCAGAAAGAGAAAGGAAAGTTTTGACAGTAGGATCCACTATACCAGACAGTAACAGTGAGAAATGATAAAAGAGTGGTCGAGTCAAGACTCAAGGGTACCAGGAGGGAAATATTGTTCCCATCAGAAGCCACACTGTACCGCCCTTATTATCATCATATGGGATCTCCTTACCCAGGAGGCAAGACGGCCGGTAAATATTACCGTGACCGAGATGTAATATGAGGTATGAGAGCAGAACAGAGAAGTGTGGTGGTGGCTGCTGAAAAAAGCAGTGTATAGTGATGAAAAAAGTGAAGGGTACTAAAATTAGGTGAATGGGTGGTAAAAAGAATTTTAATAATAACCCCCAAACCCTAAGATTAAAAGGCAGGTGTAGGTGCAGGCTTTAAATAATAACCGCACTTAGTGACCACTAAGTGCGGTTATTATTTAAAGCCTGCACCTACACCTGCCTTTTAATCTTAGGGTTTGGGGGTTATTATTAAAATTCTTTTTACCACCCATTCACCTAATTTTAGTACCCTTCACTTTTTTCATCACTATACACTGCTTTTTTCAGCAGCCACCACCACACTTCTCTGTTCTGCTCTCATACCTCATATTACATCTCGGTCACGGTAATATTTACCGGCCGTCTTGCCTCCTGGGTAAGGAGATCCCATATGATGATAATAAGGGCGGTACAGTGTGGCTTCTGATGGGAACAATATTTCCCTCCTGGTACCCTTGAGTCTTGACTCGACCACTCTTTTATCATTTCTCACTGTTACTGTCTGGTATAGTGGATCCTACTGTCAAAACTTTCCTTTCTCTTTCTGACCCCCAGATATCAATTGTTGTGATAGATTGTGTTAGGGGCGTATATCTGGTTGGTCGGTAAACTTGCCCTTAGACCCTCCTCACTTGTTGTTGTTGTGACAGAAAAGGTTTACCTTGAGGTTTTAATCCTGTCGAATCACTCTGTAGTTGAGTGGCCGGGCGTTACATATTCACACCGAGGCGTTAGTGGTGAGAAAGGGGCAGCGTCAGCACATCCCCGTGTAATCGGAGATTGCTGCAAAAAATTAATGGGAAAACTATCAGAAGATTTAAAAATGGTAGGGCAACCCGTACCCCGAGAGACTACGATTGAACAACGAACGTCCAGACTACGGCACAAATGCGGGAGCAGTTACCTTAGAGAGTCAATCCGAACGGCTTCTCCACAGTCTGGCGGCGTGTACCGGGGCGCTATTCTCTCGCGCAGGCGCGTTAGGGAAAGCAACGCTGGTCACTTTTTATAAAGGGGTTGTACCTGTGTAGCAAATCAAAGGCTGTGACATGTTGCCTGGGGGCGGGGATTGGATGTGATGAACTCCAGCGCAAATGGATAGTGCTGTAAAATGAAGAACGGGCAGATTTGTGATATGTGATGGGCGGGGTGACCCTACATGTGTATCCCAGTGGTGATAGGGACACACCACGAGGAGATTTTTGTTTGGCCACACGTTCCATTGTTTTCAGACGATATTTTCCTAAAGGACCAGCAGGAGGAGGGCGTTTGGATATACATTGATCAAAGTTTAAAAATTTCCGATAGCTCATTTAAACCTGACACTGCGGTGTCAAATTTGACAATCAGCATTGCCTCCCATTTGGACAATTTGAGGCTCAGATCCCCACCGCGGGGGTCTCTTTCAATCCTTGAAATAACTGTCCATTTAAATTCATTGAGACCATGTTGCATCCTGGTCCTGTGGTTTACTAAAGGAGCGTTCTCAACGCTTCTTTTTAATCTGGACTTGTGCTGTGAAATGCGTTGTCGCACTTCCTGCTCGGTTTTCCCTATGTACAGGCGGTCACACGGGCATATAATGCCGTACACTACAAATTTCGATTTGCAGTAACTGAATACCTCATGTTTCCATGAGATACCCCTGTGCTGAAAGACCGTACCCTGTAACGTGGAGTCACAGCACAGGCACGTACCACATTTGTGGTGGCCGAGTACAGGTGTTAGTCCCAACATTTGGCGAAGGGAAGGTTGAGTTTTCGATGGCATTGCTGCTCTGACCACATGGTTTGCGACGCTATTTTCTCTTTAAAACGCAAAAAGCGGAGGCTCTTTAAGGCTCTCATCTAAATTCTTCACTAAATGCCAATTCTGACCGATAATTCGTTTTAACTGATTGGCATTAGGGCAGAAGGTGGTTACGCAAACTTGGAGCTTTTGCTCTGTTTTCTGTTTTCGTTCTAGTAGTGTCTCACGGGGTGTCCATCTAGCTCTTTTCATGCAATCTTTGACTAGTTTTTTGGGGTACCCTCTATCGCAGAGTTTCGAGACTAATTTTTCTGCATGGTGTGTATAATCACTCTCATACGTACAGTTTCTGCGTACTCGCAAAAACTGCCCGTACGGCAGATTCTCCTTTAGGCTTCTGGGATGGTTACTCTGGAATAAAAGAGCCTTGTTCCGGTCTGTAGGTTTTACGAATAACGATGTCGCCAATTTGCCAGATTTTGAAAAGACCTCCACGTCTAAGAATGGAATCTTTGTTTCAGACTGGGTAAGGCTAAATTGTATGTCTGGTGTTCTAGCGTTTAGCCATTGGTGGAAATTAGTCAGATTGTCAAGGCCTCCTGTCCATATCATAAACACATCGTCGATAAAACGATACCATTTCCCAATAAACTGTCCAAAAGGGTTGTTGTTATGTATGTACGAATCCTCGTACATTGACATAAAAAGTACCGCCAATTCGGGGGCAAAAGGACATCCCATTGCCACCCCCTTTGTTTGAAAATAGAATTCGTTGTTAAAGCAGAAGTAGTTCTTTTTAAGCGCAAATGATGCTAGGTCTACCAAAAACTGTGTAGGGACACGCATAGGTCTTGGACGTGTGTCTAGAAAGAAGGAGAGCACTGCTAGTGCCTCACCCTGAGGGATTTGCGTGTATAGTGATGTCACATCAAGTGTGACTAGCAAATCTGTCCCTTCACAGAAGGTTATGTTTTCCAACTTATTTATAAAGTCGGATGTGTCCTGTAGATATCAGACCACTTGGTTCATAAATGGTTTTAAAAAACAGTCCACGTATTTTGCAATTGGTTCCAGGAGAGAACCACATCCTGCCACGATGGGTCTCCCTGGTGGTCTGTTCTGATCTTTATGCACCTTTGGCAGTGCATAAAACATGGGAATCTTCGGATGCTTGATCTGTAGATATTCACATTCTTTTTTGCCAACGAATCCTTGCTCAAAATCATCCTGGATGATAGCAAAGAGTTGGTTTTGTAGTTCCTTTGTCGGGTCTTTATCGATTTTCCGGTAACATGCGGGGTCTTCTAGTTGTCTTCGTATTTCATTCATATAGTCTTGGGTGTCCCATAGTACTATAGATCCGCCTTTATCGGCTTGTTTTATTACGACAGTCGAGTCATTTTTTAAGGTGGTTAAAGCAGACATCTCCTCTCTCGTGGTGTTAAATGTAATGAATCTTTTTTCTTTTTCCATTTGTGAAATAGCTGACAAGACGCTTTTTTCAAATATTATCAATTCCTTGGGGATCTTATTTCCCGGTGGGCAGAAAGTAGACTTATTACGTAAGCCTGTTACCTCTGTTGTTTGTGATATAGGATTTTCCAGGAAGAACATGGTTAATCTTAGTTTTCTGCAGAATTCTATAAATTCTGTCTTCATACGGACAAAGTCCGTTCTTTTTGAAGGTACGAAGGATAATCCCTTAGACAGTATACTCTCTTCAGCTTTAGTTAGTACTCGTTGAGAGAGATTGAAAATAGGAGACCTATCTAGTTCTTGTAATGCTGTCGACGGGTCTTTATTTCCCATGGAATTGTGTATCTGACTCGGCCTCTCGGTCTCGTTTGGCCTCTTCCTAAAAAAGAATTTTGGGTCTGTCCACGCTGTTGTTGATTCGAATTCCAGTTTCTACTTCTATTGGGCTGGTTGGTATTACCACTTGTATCACTATCGTTACCTGAGGATGATGAAGTTTCAACCAAAGGAAATGAACTGTTTTCTGGACCTACCTTGATTATCTGGTAGGTATCGTCTGGATTCCAATTTAGTATAAAAGTCTGGTTGTAAATAAGGGTATGTGTTCTCCAATGAGAAATTCTTTTTGTCCTTCTCAAACTGATTAGTTTTTTGAGTTACGGTGTAGTCCTTGAACTCCTGGATTTCCTTTTCCACTTTTTCTAATAAGGATTTGGCGTCTGATATTGTTGGATTAGTGCTGATCTCAGCTTCTAGTTTCGCTATTTCTTCAAGTTCAATCTTGGAAAGTCTAACTGCTGTCTCAACTGTCAGGGCCATGAGGTCCCTACTGCATTTTGTTTCGATAAAGGAGAAACCTTTTTTGAAGATAGGATCTTCGGTGAAAATCACCGGAATATTTTTGATCTGAAGACCAGCTGGAATGGTCCCTTCCCTAAGATGTTGTAGTAGGAAGTGACCATGCAGATCAGTTCTGATTTGCTTCTTTTTCAAACGTAAAAGTTTCTCTGATTCATTCTGGGATGTCGCTGACACACTGAAGGAGACTGAGGCAAATATTGGTGGATCCCTAAGTAGACTACTGATGTGCTCTTCACTATAGGCAAACGTGTCCTTGTCTGCCATTACTTAAAAACTTGGAAAGAAAAAATGAGTATGTGCGATAATGAAGGAAAATGGAGGAGTATTAAGGAAAAGAAATAGAAATAAGAAAAGATCTAGAGGCTGTCAATCGATCCACACTAGATCAATGGGAATATGGATGAGCTATTGAATATACTCAAAATCCGAAGTTAATTGAAAAACACGAATACCTCGCGGGCAGGCACCAGCTATAATAATGTGAGAACAAAATGGGGGTTGGCTCTGATCAGCAAGGCTGAGCCTATACAACAAGTAACAAAAGAAATGCCAGTGCTGATGACATTTATTCAATTATCACTCTTCGCATCCACACTAAGAAAGCTCATTCAAAATGGGGTATTTGCTTATTACTTGCAATATTTATTTGAAAATTAACAATTTTTTTACACAAATTTTTTATTTTATAAAAAGAGAAGCATATAAGAAATGAGGACACATCAACAAACCACATTCGATAGAAACTACATGCATTCTAGGCCTTCAATCATATCACAATCGCCGCAACATTCGTCACAATCATACCTCAATCAATCATACCACATACTACCACTATAGTAAAACAGAAGATCTACTGGATCTGCACAAATTTTTCAAACATTTAGTGCTGTTTTAAGAAGTCACATTCCTATCTGTTAGTGAATTTAGAATCATACATTAGAACTTTATACAGTCCAAGGTAATGTGCATAGGATGGTGAGAGATCAGGGAGAAAAATGCCCCCTAGATACTCAAGGAGACCAGTAGAACAAGGGCCTACGCGTTTCAAATCCCTTATTGGTCGTCAGGGATTCTCATCCGGGCCTCAGACACTAGAATCAGAGAGAGGAAAGAAACATAACAGAGAGTATTTTTAGAAAAATGGCGAAGAAAAACTATTATAGAATTGCACATCAGCAGTCTAACATTATAGGCATGCACCTCTACGGAACAAACAATGTCAATGAGCTATTCAAACGCATGGAGGATGGGAACGTGAAAAGCGGGGGGCCAACTATTGTGGCAGGAAAGGGTTCGAACCAGGTGGGAAAAAAAACTTTACTAACCCAATGACTGAGTTTATGGTCTAATGAAGGCATAGACTGGAGGCTTCTCTGGGAAGAAAGGACCTGAAAAATCAGACAACGGCTAAGTAAGAACCCAGCATACATACATTTGAACAAGAAGCAAAGAACTGTAGAAACTTGCAGGAAGTTCAGGGATTAGCTATGCATAAGAGGTATATTCATAAGATACTAGTTCTTGGGGATGTCGTCTAGCAATTGCAAAATACGTGGACTGTTTTTTAAAACCATTTATGAACCAAGTGGTCTCATATCTACAGGACACATCCGACTTTATAAATAAGTTGGAAAACATAACCTTCTGTGAAGGGACAGATTTGCTAGTCACACTTGATGTGACATCACTATACACGCAAATCCCTCAGGGTGAGGCACTAGCAGTGCTCTCCTTCTTTCTAGACACACGTCCAAGACCTATGCGTGTCCCTACACAGTTTTTGGTAGACCTAGCATCATTTGCGCTTAAAAAGAACTACTTCTGCTTTAACAACGAATTCTATTTTCAAACAAAGGGGGTGGCAATGGGATGTCCTTTTGCCCCCGAATTGGTGGTACTTTTTATGTCAATGTACGAGGATTCGTACATACATAACAACAACCCTTTTGGACAGTTTATTGGGAAATGGTATCGTTTTATCGACGATGTGTTTATGATATGGACTGGAGGCCTTGAAAATCTGACTAATTTCCACCAATGGCTAAACGCTAGAACACCAGACATACAATTTAGCCTTACCCAGTCTGAAACAAAGATTCCATTCTTAGACGTGGAGGTCTTTTCAAAATCTGGCAAATTGGCGACATCGTTATTCGTAAAACCTACAGACCGGAACCAGGCTCTTTTATTCCAGAGTAACCATCCCAGAAGCCTAAAGCAGAATCTGCCGTACGGGCAGTTTTTGCGAGTACGCAGAAACTGTACGTATGAGAGTGATTATACACACCATGCAGAAAAATTTGTCTCGAAACTCTGCGATAGAGGGTACCCCAAAAAACTAGTCAAAGATTGCATGAAAAGAGCTAGATGGACACCCCGTGAGACACTACTAGAACAAAAACAGAAAACAGAGCAAAAGCGCCAAGTTTGCGTAACCACCTTCTGCCCTAATGCCAATCAGTTAAAATGAATTATCGGTCAGAATTGGCATTTAGTGAAGAATTTAGATGAGAGCCTTAAAGAGCCTCCGCTTTTTGTGTTTAAAAGAGAAAATAGCGTCGCAAACCATGTGGTCAGAGCAGCAATGCCATCGCAAACTCAACCTTCCCTTCGCCAAATGTTGGGACTAACACCTGTACTCGGCCACCACAAATGTGGTACGTGCCTGTGCTGTGACTCCACGTTACAGGGTACGGTCTTTCAGCACAGGGGTATCTCATGGAAACATGAGGTATTCAGTAACTGCAAATCGAAATTTGTAGTTTACAGCATTATATGCCCGTGTGACCGCCTGTACATAGGGAAAACCGAGCAGGAAGTGCGACAACGCATTTCACAGCACAAGTCCAGATTAAAAAGAAGCGTTGAGAACGCTCCTTTAGTAAACCACTGGACCAGGATGCAACATGGTCTCAATGAATTTAAATGGACAGTTATTTCAAGGATTGAAAGAGACCCCCGCGGTGGGGATCTGAGCCTCAAATTGTCCAAAAGGGAGGCAATGCTGATTGTCAAATTTGACACCGCAGTGTCAGGTTTAAATGAGCTATCGGAAATGTTTAAACTTTGATCAATGTATATCCAAACGCCCTCCTCCTGCTGGTCCTTTAGGAAAATATCGTCTGAAAACAATGGAACGTGTGGCCAAACAAAAATCTCCTCGTGGTGTGTCCCTGTCACCACTGGGATACACATGTAGGGTCACCCCGCCCATCACATATCACAAATCTACCCGTTCTTCATTTTACAGCACTATCCATTTGCGCTGGAGTTCATCACATCCAATCCCCGCCCCCAGGCAACATGTCACAGCCTTTGATTTGCTACACAGGTACAACCCCTTTATAAAAAGTGACCAGCGTTGCTTTCCCTAACGCGCCTGCGCGGGAGAATAGCGCCCCGGTACACGCCGCCAGACTGTGGAGAAGCCGTTCGGATTGACTCTCTAAGGTAACTGCTCCCGCATTTGTGCCGTAGTCTGGACTTTCGTTGTTCAATTGTAGTCTCTCGGGGTACGGGTTGCCCTACCATTTTTAAATCTTCTGATAGTTTTCCCATTCATTTTTTGCAGCAATCTCCGATTACACGGGGATGTGCTGACGCTGCCCCTTGCTCACCACTAACGCCTCGGTGTGAATATGTAACGCCCGGCCACTCAACTACAGAGTGATTCGACAGGATTAAAACCTCAAGGTAAACCTTTTCTGTCTCCTGACATTTCTAGCTGTTGTCAAGTCTGTGTGTCCGTGAGCACACGGCAAAATACATTACTGATGTTGGCGTATTCCTTTAAATTCTTTCAGCACACGCCGACCGGACTGGTATGTGCTGACGCTGCCCCTGTAAAACACGCTACAAAAACTGACAACAGTCTTTAAAGGTGAGGCTATTGTACAACGCAGTTGATGCACTTATGATTTGGATAAGTTTAACAAGACTTCCACATATAATCCTTCTTTAATTCTTTGGCAGATAAATGTTCCTTTTTAGAACACCGACCAGCGAATTAGAAAAGACTAAATTGTAACACGAAGCGCCATCTAAGCCACAGCCCTTTTATTTCTGGCGAGTGCCCTCCATTTATAAAGGTATCCGCTTTAATATTATTAACAGTGCCTACCAGTGTAGTACCCGGTAAAGAGTCTTGTTAGCACTCAACTGATGCTAGACGACATCCCCAAGAACTAGTATCTTATGAATATACCTCTTATGCATAGCTAATCCCTGAACTTCCTGCAAGTTTCTACAGTTCTTTGCTTCTTGTTCAAATGTATGTATGCTGGGTTCTTACTTAGCCGTTGTCTGATTTTTCAGGTCCTTTCTTCCCAGAGAAGCCTCCAGTCTATGCCTTCATTAGACCATAAACTCAGTCATTGGGTTAGTAAAGTTTTTTTTTCCCACCTGGTTTGAACCCTTTCCTGCAACAATAGTTGGCCCCCCCGCTTTTCACGTTCCTATCCTCCATGCGTTTGAATAGCTCATTGACATTGTTTGTTCCGTAGAGGTGCATGCCTATAATGTTAGACTGCTGATGTGCAATTCTATAATAGTTTTTCTTCGCCATTTTTCTAAAAATACTCTCTGTTATGTTTCTTTCCTCTCTCTGATTCTATTGTCTGAGGCCCTGATGAGAATCCCTGACGACCAATAAGGGATTTGAAACGCGTAGGCCCTTGTTCTACTGGTCTCCTTGAGTATCTAGGGGGCATTTTTCTCCCTGATCTCTCACCATCCTATGCACATTACCTTGGACTGTATAAAGTTCTAATGTATGATTCTAAATTCACTAACAGATAGGAATGTGACTTCTTAAAACAGCACTAAATGTTTGAAAAATGTGTGCAGATCCAGTAGATCTTCTGTTTTACTATAGTGGTAGTATGTGGTATGATTGATTGAGGTATGATTGTGACGAATGTTGCGGCGATTGTGATATGATTGAAGGCTTAGAATGCATGAAGTTTCTATCGAATGTGGTTTGTTGATGTGTCCTCATTTCTTATATGCTTCTCTTTTTATAAAATAAAAAATTTGTGTAAAAAAATTGTTAATTTTCAAATAAAAATTGCAAGTAATAAGCAAATACCCCATTTTGAATTAGCTTTCTTAGTGTGGATGCGAAGAGTGATAATTGAATAAATGTCATCAGCACTGGCATTTCTTTTGTTACTTGTTGTATAGGCTCAGCCTTGCTGATCAGAGCCAACCCCCATTTTGTTCTCACATTCTTTTAGAAGTGGGCTTTTCTGTTTCCTTATGTGTCTTTGTTCCCTACCTGGATGTGTATTGACCATTTTGGTTTTGACTACTGACAGGAGAGAGGGGATGTGCATTCACTTTAGACAATCCCAAGGGGCTGATGAGGTGGGTCCTGCCTTTCTCGGGTGACTCATTGCTAGGCAAAATAGACCTCGGCTGAATTTAGACTAGCAGAAAGAGTTTCCCTTGCATTTTGAGTTGTGGGAGGAGTTGCATCTGAATAGTGCTGTGCCTGCCTTCTGCAATGCTGTCTCCGCAGCCCTGTGGTGTGTCTGGGGCCAGGGCTTACAATGTAATGCACTTCTAATATGTGTTTGAAGTGCCCCAAGATCAAAGACTTTTGCACCATAAATACAGGGGCTGAGACCCCATGAAAATGGGAAGACACTGCGTGGGGCTGGTAACTAGAGGACTGCTGTGTGTTAGGTGGAACAACCATTTGTGGAGAAGCGTAGCTCAATGGTTAGAGTGGCAGACCCTGATGCAGAGGTCTGGCCCGGGATCAGGGGTTCAATTCCCACCTTGGTGGCTCTTGGACTCAATCTCCCCGTACCTGATAATTCTCGCCTCGGTGCCTTGTCTAATCATGGGTCCCACTCTGTGACTCTTGGCAATAGCTTGCTTAATCTCCACAATGGCCCCAGCAGCGCTTGGATGCCTGGCTTCACCTTGGGGGTGCCCAGGAGTGGACATCTCACAGAAAAGCCAGGAAGGGTTCCACAGCGGTATAAATACAGCTCTACGAGACCTCTGGGTAGAAGCCACCCAGCAGGCAGCAGGTTAGTCCCTCTGGGGACTAACCTGCTGCCTACTGGGTGGCTGAAGGGACTGCCATTCTGCTAAGTGACCCTGTGTGCTGACCTGCCAGTGCACTGGTCTCTGCCCCAATGTCTTCAGGGACGAGGTAGTGCTACATTCCATTTTTGCTATTGGCGCACAGTGAAATACTTTACCTTAGGTACCTGAATACGTCTCTGTGCTTCATTTGCAGCCAAGAGCATAAGGAGCGCCTCTTTTTGGCACCAAGGGTTGTTGCTTTGCCATATGCAGCTCTTAGCCGCCGCAGACCTGCACCCGCTGGCCACAGGCTGAACATGTCTCTACAGATGGGAGACGCGATGATCAGCATGCAGAGGAATCCGTGCAAATCACCCCTGTCCAGATAGTGACTCAACCGCTGTACTAAAAATAAGCAACAGCCCTGAGAGCAGTGAGGGCTCTCTCTTACAACCACAGGCCTTCCCCGAGTGGCAGCAGAGGACAGAGCCAAGATGAGACCCGCTGAGATCAGCACTGTTCGTACCGCCCCTCCCCGACTCCGGCAGAAGTAAGGAGGGGTATGCAAGGGCCAGCTGAGAACAGTCCTCAGTCTCTGCGCCCCTCAACAACCTAGCACCTCTGTGTAGTGGAGATAATACTTCCCTGAAGGCCTGTACACCATTCCACGCTGTTGGGCCGAGGTTTGGATTCTATATGCAGGGGACCCAGACAAGTCGCCCATCTAGAGAGGTAGTCAGTTCCTCCCTTCGCCCCTAGATGCTGTACCTACCTTTTGGGGTGGGGGCACTGGAATTCCTATTGGCCGTTCAGGGTAAACTCATCACTCTCCAAGAGGCCAGACGCATCTGCAGATGCCTGGAGAAGAACTGGAGAAACACCAAGACAACCGAAAACCACACCACCTACAAGGACACCATGACAGCCTAGCACAACCAGATCAGAGCCCCCCATAGGAACTTGATCCACAACAAAATCCTGGCCAACTCCACCAACTCCAAGAAACTTTTCAGTGTCATTCAATAATTCACCAACCCACACAGCAAAGCCACAGACATCACCTCATCCCAAGACCTGTGGAACAAGCTTGGAACCTTTTTCCACATCAAGACCAAAAAACCTCTATGACAACTTCATCGACCATCCACCAGGTGCAACAGATGGCCCCCTGCCCCACAGAAACACCAGCCGGCCCACCACCTCCAACTGGACACCGATCATGGCTGAAGACACCACTTAAAACAAGAAAAGCATCCACTCGGGGGCCCACACCGACCCCTGCCCTCTCACATCTACCACAGAGCCACGGCCACCATCGCACCCGAACTACAAAGAGCCATCGACACCACCTTGAAAACAGGCACCTACTCAGACGACTGGAAGCATGCAGAAGTCAGACCTCTGCTCAAGAAGCCGACAGCTGACCCTACCAACCTCAAGAGCTATCCACCCATTTTGCTCCTCCCCTTCACAGTCAAAGTTGCAGAGAAAACAGTCAACAGGAAACTGACACGACTCATTGAAGAGAACTCCATCCTCAACCCTTCCCAATCCAGATTCCGAAGCAATCACAGCACAGAGACCGGCCAACTCGCCGCCACAGGCAACATCAGCACCCTCCTGGACCAAGACCACTCCGCAGCCCTCATCATACTTGACACACTAGTTGCCAGACTAAACGACGCAGGCATACAAGGAACAGCCTAGGACTGGATCCAATCATTCCTCACCCAAAGAAGCCAAAGGATCAGACTCCCACCCTTCCTCTCCGACCCCACGAAAATCACCAGCAGAGTCCCACAGGGTTCTTCCCTGAGCCACACCCTCTTCAACATCTACATGTCCCCCCCTTGCAGCCATAGTCCAACAGCATGGCCTCAACATCGCATCCAGCGCTGACGACACCCAGCTCATCCTCTCCCTCATCAAAGACACCACCACCGCTAAACTCAACTTCCAAAAAGGAATTCAAGATGTCGGAGTCTGGATGACCAACAGCTGCCCTAAGCTCAACGTCGAAATGACAGAAGTCCTCGTCCTCGGTACCACCTCTTCTGCATGGGACAGCACCTGGTGGCCGACCGCCCTCAGAAGCCCACCTACCCCCTCAGACCATGCCCATAACCTCGGCATCGTACTCGACTCATCACTCACCATGAACCTTCAGGTCAATGCTGTCACTTCCAGCTGCTTCAACACTCACTCCATCCTCCGCAAGACCTTTAAATGGATCCCCCGTGAATCAAGGAAGACAGTCACCCACACACTCATCACCAGCAGTCTGAACTATGGAAACACACTCTACACCGACATCAACAAGTCCCTACTCCGCAAACTCCAGACAATACAGTACACTGCCGCCAGACTCGTCCTCGGCATCCCTAGACACAAACATATCAGTCAACACCCACAAAGTCTCTATCGGTCCCCGTGGAGAAAAGAGTTACTTCCGAAATCTTCACTCATGCCTACAATTGTCTACACAACAACCGACCCAAATACCTCAACAACAGAATCAACTTCCACGTACCCAAAAGAAACCTCCGATCTTCCAACCTCGCACTGGCTGAAACCCTGCTCATCGACAGAGCCAGAGGAGGTGGAAGATCCTGCTCTCACATTGCAGCCAAGACCTGGAACGAGCTATCGGCAGATGTTTGATGAGCCCCCTCCCTGAACACCTTCAGGAATACCCTCAAGACCTGACTTGTTGGCTTAACAGACATGGGGACCTTGTCCCTCAGAGCCTTGAGACCCTCACGGGTGAGTAGCGTGCCTACAATTCCCTGATTGATTGATTGATTGACTATAGAGGGCATGATCCAGTTTAGGCCCATACACTACCCAATTTACTGTTGTAGGTAGACAGGAGGCCTTGACACCTAAGGAGTGAAATTACAGTATTCCCTGTAATAGAGACACATAGTTTTCTATGCTGCACGCTGTGGATGAAGGTTGCCATATAACGAGAAGCTGCACCCTATGGCTTTATGGTGATGTTTTGTATTTGCTGGCTGCATTTCATGCCCTAATATGATCAGGTGTCCCTTTCTCAGAACCTACTGTGAATCCTTCTGCTCATGGGATGGTTCATGGGTCTTTCATGATTTATGTGTGGCCTAACCTGCATGCTATGTACCTGGGCATAAATAATCACATTTATATGACCTGAAAATATTATGAGCAGGGGCGGCACGATAATTCACAGTGATGGTGGATTCATGATGTGTGCACTCGACAACTGGGTAGTATAGTGCACCGCTGATTATGTTATGACAATTGCCCGCTTCGCAAAGTGATTTGTGTAATCTATGTGACGTCATGACAAGTTCCTAGTGGCACAAGTGATTTATGTGGTTATGGTCTAATGTGGTTTTATATAAAATACAAGTGATATTTTTCTATACCACTGTGTGGACTCTCTTTTTGTTGTATGCCTAGTGTGTCACTGGTATCTGTCTGTGTATTGCGCAAACGCTTTACACATTGCCTCTGGGATAAGCCTGACTGCTCTGTCAAGCTACCAAGGGGTTGAGCAGGGGTTATCTTCAGTGTGTAACTCCCTTGCCATGACTTGAGTAGGCGGTTCTGCCTAGCTTAGGAGCATACAGAACTGAACCAGAAACCCAATTTCTAACAGTAATGTATTAATAAATGCACACAAGAGACCCTTGAGAGTGTCCCCTGAAAACCTCTATCAAACACTAGTGTGGTCTCTGCCTGGTAATTGTCAGCTTGCTACCACCAGACATGTTCCTGACCTCATGGGGTAAGAACCTGGAATCTCACAGGACAGAAACAAAGCTTCTCTGGACGGAGGTGCTTCACACTTCCTCCCGGCTGGAATGGCCTTCCTGAGCTGGTAGCTTCAAAGGCGCTCCGATCTTTAAAGTTCAGGCCAGGCTTCACCTGATAGTGGGAGATGCCAACCCACCTTTCCTACTCCACATTCAGGAAGGACAAATGGGAACATTATTTAAATGAGGACGAATGTCTACATTCAGCCAGCACCCCTCTAGCCTCTTGCTATAGTTAGGACAAAGTATTGCATGTTAGAATGTTTTTAAAAGCAAGTTCCCAACTTTACTAAAATAATGACTGATACCAATAACTAGGCTCAAGGGCTCGATCTGACCCCCTACAAGGACCTGTCCTATGCCTTCTGTAAGGGTTCTGGTATCAATACTGGCTAACTTGCTACAAAAGACAATTGCAGAAGTCTTTTAGGATAGTTTGAAAGAGATCATCTGGCGCTCAATCTGATGAAGATGAGACTATAGGGATGACTCTGAAGATCAAGTTGAGGAGGTGGCGGAGACAATCAACTCAGGGTCAGATGAGAATCCCTTGTTATGCTAGAAAGAATGACTAGGAAATTAAACTTAGACGCTCAACTCACGAAAGAGGCCAAAAACACCACCAAGGGAAAGATTGTGACGAAAAGGATAACATTTAAAAAATAATATGAGTCTTTTTTGAAGCTCCCAAAAGCCTGCTCAGGAGGGTGGGCCCAGAAACTCCTCACAGTCCAAGAGTGGGTACCAGAAGTCTGGGCAGCCAGCTTCCATACATATATCAGATCAAGTCCCCTTTCCTTAGGGAGAAGAATTGTCAGCCCCAGAGGAAACTGAGCCCCAAGATCTCCCATAGGAACCATTGGGAGGAGGGTCTCCTATACACAGAGGCCAGAGACCCCAAAGCTGGTTCCACTAGGAGAGCGGTAGTGCTTCAGCAGTTTAGAGAATATCTCCTAACATTGGCCCTTGACATTCCCATAGCTGTCCAGCTTGGCCAGACAAAAAAACCTGGAGTAGACTAGTGAACCACTTCTACTGACCAGGAATGACAGAGAAGTTGAAGGAGTTTTGGAACTTCTGTGTCATCTGTCAAGCCAGTGGCAAGGAAGTCAACCATCTAAAGGCCCCCTTGATTATACTTCCACTGTTTGGGGTACCCTTTTAAAGGGTTGGGAATGACATTGTTGGCTCCCTTGACCCTCAAACAGTCTCAGGAATTCGATTTATAATAGTTGTGGTGTATCATGCCACTAGTTATCCTGAACAATTCACCTAAGCAGAGCCACTGCTCTTGCAGTGGCCAAATCTCTCCTTGGTATGTTTACTAGAATTGGGTTTCCTACGGAGGTAGTGTCAGACAGAGATACAAACTTCATATCTGCATACTTGAAACATATGTGGACTGAGTGTGCAGAGGCCTATAGGTTCACTACACCATACCATCCACAGACCAATGAGCTTGTTGAAAAAATCAAGAAGACCCTAAAAGGTATGATTGGTGGACTCCCTGAAAAAGTCTGAAGGCTATGGGATGTCTTACTACCATGACTGCTATTTGCCTACCGAGAGGTGGCACAAAAGAGAGTAGGGATATCCCGATTTGAACTTTTGATTGGGCACCCTGTAAGGGGGCCATTTTTTCTTTTAAAGGAAGGGTGGGAGATGCTTCTCAGAGAACCTAAACAGGATATTGTGGACTATGTGATTGGCCTTCATTCCAGAATGGCTGAGTACATGAAAAAATCCAACACAAATCTTAAGGCCAGCCAAGAGCTACAGAAACTCAGGTATGAACAAATGACTGCCAATGCGAAGTTCCAACCAGGGCAAAAGGTAAATGTTTTAAAGTCTGTGGCACCAGGACAAATAGACTGGGCCCTACCCTATCCTTAAAGGAAAAGGGGATGTCACCTATCTGGTGGACCTTGGCACATGTAGAAACTCCCAAAGGGCCATGCATGTAAATCATCTAAAATCCTACAATGACAGGGCTGACATGACCATGCTCATGGCTACTGATGAGGAACAGGAAATAGAGAGTGAACCTCTCTCTGACCTACTCTCTCACAACATAAAAGAAGGCTCAGTGGAAGGAGTGGTCTTTTCAGACACACTAATTGACCAACAGCTGACTGATTGCATGGAAGTCCTAAATCAGTTTGCCGAGCTCTTTTCTTTGACCCCTGATCAATCTAGCTGGTGTACTAATGACGTAGACACTGGTGACAGCCTACTTGTCAAAAATCTACAGGCAGTCTGATAATGTCAAAGAAAGCTTCAAAGCTGAAGTAAGCAAGATGCAGGAATTAGGCATCATTGAAATCTCGGAGAGCCACTGGGCCAGTCCAGTTCTTTTCATCCCCAAGCCTCATTTACAGGGTGGAAAGAAAGTAATTAGGTTTTGTGTGGACTATAGGGGCCTCAATGCAGTCACAAAAACTGTTGCACATCCAAATTCTAGGCAAGATGAACTGATTGACAGGTTGGAGGAAGCCAAATATGTAAGTACGTATGATCTCAACCCAGGGTATTGGCAGATAGGTCTGACCCCTGGAGCCAAAGAAAAATCAGCATTTTCTACCTTAGCTGGGTACTTATAATTTACTGTGATGCCCTTTGCACTGAAAAATGTCTTGCTGCCTTTCGAAGGTTGGTGAATAAAGTCCTTACTGGATTGCAATCCTTCAGTGCAGCGTATCCAGATGATATTGCTGTATTTTGCTCCACCAGGCAGGCTCACCTGAGCTACTTCCAAAAGGTTCAGAAGCCTCTGCAAAATACAGACCTCTCTATCAAGGCAAGTAAGTACAAGATAGGGCAGGGCAATGTAGTATACTTGTGGGTTGAGGCCAAGCTCAAACACAACAGCCCAGAATCCAGCCTATTCTGGTTTGGGAAGCTCCAACCACCCAGACCAAAGCCATGGCATTCCTTGGCTTGACTGGGTACTACAGGAGGTTTGTGCAGAGCTATTGGCCCATTGTGGTTCCCCTCACAGAAATGACCTCCAAGAAAATGGCCCAAATGTTCAACTTGAAAGTGAGCTGTCCAAAGGTTTTGGACAGCCTCAAGGAAGCAATGAGCTCAGTATCCAACTCTAGATTATATCAAGCAGTTCTTAGTGCAGACAGATGCCTCTGAACATTAGATATCAGCCATCCTGTCCCAGGCAAATGATGATGGCCATGACCAACCTGTTGCTTTCATAAGCAGGAAGCTTTACCCCAGAGAGGAGTGTTTGAGTGCCATAGAGAAGAAAGCCTTCGCTGTGGTTTGATCACTGAAGAAGTAGAGACCATACCAGTTTGGTTTTCACTTTCTTGTACAAACTGCCCATAGACCTCTCAGATTGCTTATACAGATGAAAGGAGAAAACCCCAAATGGTTAAGGTGGTCCATATCCCTACAGGGAATGAGCTTCACAGTAGAACACAGGAATGGGACTGACCATGCCAATGCAGATGGCCTTCCTAAGTTTTTCCACTTAGACAATGAAGACTCACTAGGAAAAGGTTAGTTTCATCCTCTTTCATTTGGTGGGGGGGAATAAGTAGGAAAGTGCCTCTGTTGACTTGGTGTCATGAAGCGTACTAGCAACACTCCCTTGCCTTGTGTACTTATTTGAGGTTCTAGAGAGACCCTTTATATGTGGAGTGTCTCAAGACTTTCTTTGCCCAGAAAAAACCCACCCATGTCACGTGCAACCAGCACTCCAGTTAGGCATGTAATGATATGTGTTATGTTTAGACTTATGCTTATACTTGTAAATTTGCCCCATTTGATGTGAACCACATTTAACATGTATTTCACGATGCAGAAAAAGTAATGTTGCTCAAAAGGAACGACCTTTGGTCATTTTGAGCATTGCAGGACAAAAGCGGCAAAATCGGAGCATAGACAAAAAGTGACACTTTTAAAATTTCATGCGCGTCTATCAGGGAAAGCCCTCAAGCTGTGTGAAGTTAACACAGCGTAAGGGCAACGGTGACGCATACGTCTTCTTGAAACATCCTGGGGTGTGGCAGGGCTATAAAAGCCACACCCAGGAATCCAGAAGGTGCTTAGTCTTCAGCATCCAGCCTCGGGAGACCATCGCGTCTGAAGTCTTCCGTTTGAGCAAGATTCCAGGCCTGCATCTCCGGTCTTCGGTAACTCATCTGCAAACCTGCCCAGCTTGTCAACTAAAAAAGCTAAGTACTGATTAATGATTTCCAAGGAAAAGACAGGCGCCCAACGCTAGCGAAGATTACTTCTTGGATTATATTTACAGAAGGAAAAAATGAACTTGGATATTTTTGGGACTTGTTTCTGTAGGCAAAAAGCGGACATTGTTTAAGTGCTAAAAAAAAAGGTCATAATGTTTTAATGTGTTTTCATGAGGAAATCTTAGACATGTTGTTTTAGGAATTGTATTTAAGAAATCTTTTAAAGAGAGAAGTCGAGTGAACAACTACAGGGGAATTAGATGTGAGTATAATTTAAGTGTGAGTTGATTTCTGTGTGAAACCATACATAAGGAGAGTGCAAATTATTTCTTCTGTTGATTGCAGACATATTTACAAGCAAGGTATAAGTTCAAGGGCGGACAGTTCAACTACCTTTGGACATCTCTACAAAAGACATCACCCCAAGACGACTTCCAGGACGCGATGCCAAGTTTAGTAGTTCGCAGGTAGGAATTTATAATTTCATGCCAAAACTAAATAAAGGACAAGGTTAAGAAAGGTTAAAAGGAATAAGGTCTAAGGATTCTCTTGTTGTTTCGCAGGTCGACTACAAGAACCAAATAGCGTCAGATTCCGGCCTCTCTCCATAATTTCTACCCATCACCCTAGTGTACAGAAAGAGACCACAGGTTGTAAGGTAGGGTTCTGGGAGTTTGGTCCATAGCGTCTCTGCAAAATCTATCAAAGCACCTTACAGGTAAGAGATCAAGATATCACAGGTAAGAGTGCTTTGATCAATCTGACACTTGGTTAGCCCTACTTTGTGCACTGGGTCCCTGCTAACCAGGTTCCACCAGCCAATTCTCTTTCCCAAAACTGTGCCATGATTGGTACAACTTCATCTACCCATTTAAATCCTAGTAAATGGTACCCCGGGTACCTAAGGCATGGGTACTGAAGAGGGCCCACTGGGCCTGCAGCATGCATTGTACCATTCAAGAGACCCCTCAACAAGACCATGCACACTGCCACTATAGGATGAATGACTTGGCACAGAGAAAACCAAAGAGTTGACATGGCACACATCCCTGTTTTCCATGCCCTCATACACTGCATGAGATATAGGTACGTCACCCCCACTGCAGGCCTTTCAGGCCTTCCAGCCCTAAGGCAAGGTGCACTTTACCCCATGCGTTGCCATATCTGCAATGGCTCATATGACCCCGAAATATCTGAGCCATTCTTGGATATTGTAAGTGCAGAGGGAAGGCATAAAGAATATTGGGCTGGATACTTGTCATTACAAATGTCCCAGCTCCATGATGGCATCACTGTAGCCTACAATGTTTGGTACCAAACATCTCATCTTAATAGATCCTTACTGATGCCAGTGTTGGATTGATTAATAAATGCACACAGGAGGACCTTTAGAGTGTCACCTGTAAACCTACCAAGCACGTGTGTGGTCACTGACTAGTCCACTACCAGACATGTTTCTGACCTCATGGGGTGAGAGTCTATACTCTCAAAGTACAGAAACAGAGCCTGCTCTGGGCTCCTCCAGAACAGAAAGACCTACCAGAGCGGTAAGCTTCAAAAGTGTTGTCATCTTTGATGAGCGGCCCAGGCTTCCTAAGATAGTTGGAGAAGCCAATCTCCCTTTCCTTCTACACATTTGGCTTGAGGACAGGAGGGAAAACTAGTTAGATGAGGAGAGGTTTCCACATTCAGACAAGACCACGCCTAGGATGGGGTTCACATCACCCCAGGTGATGTGAACCCCTTTTCTGAAAACCCACCATCTTGGGATAGTGGAAAAACAACTTATCAGGGTAGGGTGGTGCCCTTTCCACAGTAAAAGGTCACTTAAAGTGAGTAGGCACCCTGGAGGTAGGTAGCCCATCGGCTACTACCTGTTGCCCCCTGTAATGTCCCTAAATTCAGTATTTAGGTGGCATCCCTAGACCTGGAGATCAGTTTGAGTGGACAAGAAGAAAATAAGAAAACTTGTGACAAACCCTGCCTGCTGCCACTAGGACTAGGTGAAAAGACAATCATGGTGTGCCGGTCATCCTGAACCTGTGTTGACTACAAACAACCCCAGAGCTCCTCCAGCCTTCACAAAATCACCACAACCTCACTTGGAGTGAAGGTACTGATACCACTGAGTCAGGTTTGTCTACGTGCTGCCCCCTGATGACTTTGACGCAGCACCTGCACCAAAAGAGATGCACCAGCTCTCGAGGGATAGATATGTCTCCTTGTCAAGCTTCAAGACCCCAGAACCTACGAGAGTCGCAACGTTCCAATACTTTGGGTACCGGACCTCCAACAGCAAACAGCAAGACAGAGAGTCTGTACCAGACTTCACCTGTGCCAGAAGCAAACACCCATCAAATGACATTGAGACCCCTGAGACCCACATGCTGAGTAGCCAGATGTCCTGAAATTGCCTCTCCAAGTTGCCTCTTCCTGACATCAAGGACTTTCCAATGCACAGCCCCTGGCTGATCTATCTACTCTGCACCCTGCCCCACCCACCCTGGTAACGACAAGACATCAATGGTCACATGGCTCTGCACCTCTGTGCCCTCTTACCTCCAGTGGGACTCATAGACTTACCTCTAACTCCTCCTGTGCATTATCTTTCCAGGTAGCCCTCCATCATAGGCACCAGCTACTAGTACCTTCTGCATTCTGCTCCCGGCCAAATCCAGGACACTCCCAAACTTCTGCTGCAAGAAAATTGGACCTGGCCCTGCTGCTTACCTAAAATGAGAAGGTGACCTTCGTGAAAGTATTGCTTGATTTTATTTGCATTTTTCTGCTTTTTCCCATTGACTTCAATGGTGCTTAATTGTGACCAAGAGTTATTTATTTTCTGAGCTCCTAAAAAGCATAAGTCCCAGAGTGCTTACTGTAGATCAAAGTTCTTGGTCTTTAAAAATACATTCAAATCTATACTGTTTTTATAAATTGGTCTCATATTTATTCTTGAGTGTATGTCTCATTTATTGCCTCTTCAAGTACAACAAATGCACTAATTTCTGATTTGCATAACTGCTCCCCTACACTACCACATTAGGAGCATTAGTATATTCTACTTTGACCTCTGTGATCAGTAAGTGATCCACTTGACTCTCTGCACTTTGTACTTCATTTTCAGAAACTAAATAGAGAGCTAGCTTCCTACACCCCGCTGGTGCTTTAGTAGACTTTCCTGCTTGGAGTCCAACTCCTGCAGCTGAAGGAATTTGGTAGAGCTAAGAGTAAGCTCTCAATACTATAAGTACTCCCGTGAATAGCAGGCAAGGGTATAGTATGTATGTGGTGTTGCATTTAGGTGAAAACGATCACAAATATATTTTGAAAGTGTGGTGTCGGATCAACTGTCATTTATGACAGCATATTATGAAATCACTAAAATTGCACAGACATACAATTTTACAGATAAAACAATACAGCGCACAAACGATAATGAATGGACCTTAGGTTTTAGCAAATATTTGGCATTTGCACATCACAAAGTAAGGTGTTCTGATTTGTTTTGACCCTATTAAAATCTTTGTTTCAAGCACAACATTTGTTTTAAAGTGCTTCATTTGTGCTTTCCTGTTTAAAAAAAAATATTTGTACAGCTCATTAATAGGTATTTAAATGTCGTTTTTAATATTAGAAGAACAGAAAATCATATAGCCTTTTTATCTCACAAGCAAGATTTTCACATTGTTCTCACTACAAAATACATACACTTTACAGTAAGTGAAAGAAAACGAAACACTCTCTATGTTAACCCTTTCCACGCGTGGGATGGCTCCTGGCCGTCCTAACACCTACCCACAGGGGAAGCCCTTGCTCTCCCCCCGTGGGCCACTCTTTATGCGGCCACCACCGGGGAGGGCAGCAGAAGCCCTTCCGTTGCCCCCGACCTCCCTCCACGTCATTAGATGACACCAAATTCGCTGGAAGACATTTGCTTCAAGCGTGTCCAAGGAGGAGAGGTGAGTTTCTCCTTGGGGAGGGTGGGGGATTTAAAAAAGAGGCATCAGAGGAAAGGGTTTTCCTTTCCTCTGATGTCTCTTTTCAGCATTCCTGCTGCACTATTGCGCATGGGGCACGATCGTGCAGCAGGAACGCCCACTAGAACTCAGGTTTTTTTAATGAATTGTGTTTATTTTGTCAGTGTCTGCCCCCGGGGGGGGGGGGCAGTTTGGCCCAAAATTTTTCATATTTTGTTTGTGCCCACTAGACCTCAAGGGTTTTCTTTTAAATATGTTTGTGGGTAGTGGGCCCCTAGGTAAGGATCGCTCACCTTTGGGGAGCATTTATTTTGGCTGTTTCTGCTCCCCTTGGGGACAGATTGGCCTTAAGTTTTTAGGCCCATCCTTCCCCAAGGGGTGCAGAAGCAATTAGATGCAAGAGATTGTATTTGTGTTATTGGGGAGCGGCCCTGGTTGCTCCCCTTTATGTGGTGATTATTGTGGCCATTTTTGACCTCTTTGAGGGTAGATCCGCCATATGTTTCTAGCTCCATCTGTCCCCAGGGGTAGAAGCCAGTAGACACCAGGGATTTTTAAATGTTGGTTTTGGGGAGTGGCCTTGTGGGCAAGGGTTGCTCCCTTTTTATGGATGTGAAAACATTGGCTGTTTCTGCCCCCATATGTGATTTTATTATTTAATGCAAAATGAATTGTGAATATATTTTTTGTCTATACAGTTTTTTCAGTTGATTATGGATGATGTATTTTTGGCTGTGTTTGATAAGCAGACTACTTTGTATGCTGAACAGTATTTGAGGGACAACAGTGCTAGACTTGGGCCCCACGGTGGACTCACAAAAATCTGGATGAGATGAATAAGTTTTTGGGTTTGACTGTTTTGATTGGCTTGATAAGGAAGGTGTCTCTGGCTTCATATTGGTCTACCAGTCCATTGATGGCAACGGCCATGTTTGCTGCAATTATGAGTTGTGATCGGTATTTACTTTTGTTTCGGATGCTGCATTTTGTTTATAAAGCTTCGGCGTTGCAGCAAGATCACCCTGGCTGTGGCCGTCTTTTTAAGATTCGGCCTGTTCTTCATCAACTTGTGGATCGATTTGAAGTGATCTATACTCCAGGAAAAAAAATAGCTCTTGATGAGTCTTTGGTCCTGTTCAAGGGTAATTTGGTTTTTAGGCAGTACATTTCTAGCAAGAGGATATGTTAAGGAATTGAAATGTATATATTGTCTGAGAGTAGGACAGGATATGTGCATAATTTATGGGTGTACACTGGTAGGGATTCCACTATTGACCCCACCCGTTGTCCGTCCTCTTTAGTAGTTTCAGAGAAAATTCGGTGGAAACTTGCTAGAGGTCTTTTTAACATAGGTCACTGTTAAACTTGGCCCCATTTGTACCTAGATAACCTCTACACTGCTGTGCAATTGTTTGAGGAATTGTTCAAAGTGGACACTCTTGCTTGTGGGACAATCTCCTCTAACTGCACAGGTTACCCAAAAGAGCTTGTTTTCAAAAATCTTCAGAGGGGACAGTGCAATAACTTGCAAAGTGATGAACTGCTAACTGTGAAATTTGTGGACTGGAGGGCTGTGTACATGCGGACTACCATCCACGATAGCAGTACTTCACCTGTGACTGTTTGGGGTCAGGTTGTTGAAGTGCGCAAACCTGTGTGCATTGTAGACATCAATAGGCACATGGGTGGTGTTGATAGAGTAGATCAGAGGTTGGAACTGTACACTGCTGTTCATAAGGCTTACATATGTTATAAGAAGTTGCCCATCCATCCTTTTAATTTAGCAACTTTAATGCTTTTGTGTTGTGTTCAAGGAGTGTTCTGCAGCATCAAATCTTACCTTTGTTCAGTTTCAGGATTCTCTGATAGGCAGCCTTGTTATAGTGGAACAGGCAAGTGTTCATAGAGAGTGGTGGAGGGTGTGCCTAGATTTAAAGATCACCACTGTCCAGATTTAATTTCTCCCATGCCCAAAAAAAACAATCCCTGTAAGAGTAGATATAAATGATACCTCACTTGTGTGGGTGGGGCAATGGCCTGTGACTGGGAAGAGCCAAAACTGTAGGGATTAAGGGTATGGCTCAGCAAATTCTAAGTGCTACATTAAAAAAAAATGTTTTTAGCCAATTCTGCATTGGACACCCACACAATTGAAATATCATTTTACTCTGGAGACTGAGGGGAATGCTGTGTGGTGAGACATTTGTGCCGGCACGGTGATCCCACACAGAAATAGGTGGAACATGTGATTTTCTTTCAGCTAAATTTGAGGTTTGCCAGGAATTCTCAGTAGGAAAATATTGGGTGATCTATGCAAGTCATACCTTCCAGGACTCCCCCGGGTGTCTAGTTTTCACAAATGTCTGGGGTTGGCAGGTTTCCCTAGATAGTCATCGATCCCAGGGGCAAAATAATCCAGGTGACCCCCTTGCAAAAACAATTCTTTTTGTGATAGGTAATTTTGATGTCTCCACAATATGTTTTGGGCCCTTACCTGCCACGGGCACTAGGCACACCCTCACAAGTGAGGTGCCATTTTTATGTGTGTGGGTGGAAGTTTGTGAATCCACACAGATTCCAGAACTTTACATCTCAATAATGAGAGGGGAATGTGTTTTTTGACAATGTTTGAGATTTGCAAGGGTTTCTGGGTAACAGAACCTGGTGATAGCCACACAAGTCACCCCATCCTGGATTCCCCTTGGTGTCTAATTTTCAATGAGGTATGGGTTTGCTAGGTTTCCCTAGGTCCCACCAGAAGCAGGGTTCAAAATCCACAGGTCAGTTTACACTGCACACATGTGGTGTTTTCACTTTACGTTTTGGCCTGTTTCCTGTTGCGGGCACTAAGGCTACCCACACAAGTAAGGTACCATTTGTATGCGTGGTGATTTGATTTTTGTGGGTCCATGCAAATTCCGTAACTTTCCATCACAAAAATGTGTTTATTTGTACACAGTTTGAGGTTTGCAAGGGATTTCTGGGTAAGAGAACTTGGTGAGAGCCACACAAGACACCCCGTCCTGGCTGTGTAGTTTACAAAAATGCATAGGTTTGCTAGGTTTCCCTAGGTACTGGCAGAGCTATTCTTCAAAATCCACGGCTGTGCACAAAGGGTCAGTTTTCACTGTAGAAATGTGGTGTGTCCACGTTGCATTTTGGCCCGTTTCCTATCACGGGCACTTGGCCTGCCCACACAAGTAAGGTATAATATTTATTGGGAGAGTTTGGGAAATGCAGAGTGGGTGGAATTTTATGGCTACAAGCAGACTCCAGAACTTTCCATCATAGGAATGTGAAGACAATGTGTATTTTTGTTACACAGTTTTAGGTTTGCAAGGGGTTCTCTGTAACAGAACCTGGTGTGAGCTACACAAGTCACCCCATCCTGGATTTCCCTTTGTGTCTTGTTTTCAAAAATGTATAGGTATGCCAGGTTTGCCTGGGGGCCGGCAGAGCTAGGGTTCAAAATCCATAGCTAGGCACTTTGAAAAGAAAAGGTCATTTTTCAATGTAAAAATGTGGTGTGTCAATGTTGTGTTTTGGTATGCTTTCTGTCGTGGGCACTTGGCTTACCCATACAAGTAAGGTACCATCTGTATTGGGAGACTTTGGAAAATGCAGGGTAGGTGGATGTTTGTGGGTCCATGCAGATTCCAGAACTTTCCATCACAGAAATGTGTTTATTTTTACACAGTTTGAGGTTTGCAAGGGATTCTGGGTAATAGAACCTGGTGAGAGCTACACAAGTCACCCCGTCTTTGATTTCCCTGGCTGTGTAGTTTACAAAAATGCAAAGCTTTGCCAGGATTCCCTAGGTGCCGGCAGAGCTATGGTTCAAAATCCACAGGTATGCACTTTGCCAAAAAAGGGTACATTTTTACTGTACAAATGTGGTGTATCCACGTTGCATTTTGGCCTGTTTCCTGTCACAGGCACTAGGCTTGCCACACAACAAAGATACCATATTTATTGGGAGACTTTGGGAAATGCGGGTGGGTGGAATGTTGTGGATACAAGCAGATTCTAGAACTTTTCATCATAGAATTTTGAGGAAAATGTGTATTTTTTACACAGTTTTAGTTTTGCAAGGAGTTCTGTGTAACAGAACCTGGTGAGAGCCACACAAATCACCCTATTATCGATTCCATTTTGTGTCTAGTTTTTAAAAATGTAAAGGTTTGCTAGGTTTCCCTAGCTGTCGTCAGAGCTAGGATTCAAAATCCACAGCTAGGCACTTTGCAAATAAATTTTAATTTTTCACTGTAAAATATGGTGTGTCCATGTTGCGTTTTGGCCCATTTCCCGTCCCGGGCATTAGGCCTACCCATACAAGTAAGGTACAGTTTGTATTGGGAGACTTTGGAAAATGCGGGGTGGGTTGCTTTTTGTGGATCCACACAGATTCTAGAACTTTCCATCACAGAAATCTGTTAATTTTTACACAGTTTGATGTTTGCAAGAGATTCTGGGTAACAGAACCTGGTGAGAGCCACACACGTCTCCCCATCTTGGTTTTCCATTGCTGTCTAGTTTTAAAAAATGTTCTGCTGTGCTAGGCACATTGCAAAAAAAAGTGTCTGTTTTCACTGCAGGAATTTACTGTGTCCACTTTGCGTTTTGGGCTGTTTCCTATCTCGGACACTGGACCTACCCGCACAAGTAAGGTAGCGTTTTTATCAGGAAATACACAGAATAGTAGAACAAGTGTTATTACCAATGGACTTTCTTTGCATTTCTACATTTCAAATGTAAGACAATTTGTGAAAAATGACCTCTAATTCACATGCTTGTACGGGAACCCACAGTTTTGGACATGTGCAAAAAACCACTGCTTCTAAACTCTAAATGTGTTCCCATTTCAGAAATATATTGGTATCCTTGGTACCGATTTTTACTCTTTATATTTTACCAAATGAATTGAGATATACCCGGTACACAACAAAAACCTATTTCATGACGCAGCTTAGTTATTGGGTCTGGTTCCCTCGGGTTGTTGGTGAACCTACAAGTCCTATATATCTCCACAACCTGAAGGGTCCAGAAAATTTAAAAATATATTGCTTTAAAAAATCTGTCATACTCAAATCAAATCAAATCAAAACAAGCTTTATTTGATTTTAAGCATTTAATTGATAAAAGGAGACAATTTAAAACGTCTTTTCACGCTACTAAAAATACATAGATAGACATAAATCATAAATCAATACATGTTACTTTAACTGTTTCTTATACATAAAAGTAAAAATATTTGGCATCCATGCTAAAAATAATCTATCTCAAATTTAACACCTACCATATATCTTCCTCAGAGGTCTAAGCATTTAATATTTTCCTTGCTCTCAATATGATTTTTAGGAAACCCACCATAGTTTTTATACAATAAAAAAGAAGGGCGGCATTGCCTCCCTCCCTCCTGTTTTAATAAAGGTACAATCCATATACATCGTTCGTTTACATAAAATTTACAGAATAAAATTGCATGGATAGTTGTTTGAAAGGAGATATTATCACAGGGACTCCAGCATAATTCTTTTGACCAACCGCCAGACCTCATCATCTCTCATGAGCTTGACTTGCTTGTGCTAACTGAGACGTGGCTAACTGTATCCTCCTCACCCCTCTTGGACATTCTGGTACCTCCAAACTACGACATCATTAGACTTGATAGAAGTGAAAAAACTGGGGGAGGAATAGCATGCATACACAGGAGCACCATCTCAGTAAATAGATCCTTATCCCCCACATTCTCCTCTTGTGAATACATGTGCATTGACATCACCAGTAATGGTACGCCAGTATGCTCCCTAATTATCATTTATCATCCACCTCGTTATAACCTAAGCTTCACTGAACACTTCATGGACATGGTCCCACTGACCACCGGACGTCAAAACA
Organism: Lissotriton vulgaris; assembly: GCF_964263255.1. Lineage (NCBI taxonomy): Eukaryota > Metazoa > Chordata > Amphibia > Caudata > Salamandridae > Lissotriton > Lissotriton vulgaris. The sequence continues at coordinate 560,761,988 of NC_141695.1, forward strand.
CTCAAATTTTCCTAGGCGACTCCAATCTCCATAGGAGCGACATCAATGATTCATTGGTCAACAGTCTCGAAAACTTAATCGGCGCGCTTGACCTCACCCAAATCTGCAACAGCCCCACACACAACAAAGGTGCAATCTTGGACTTAATAATTTCCAAAAGCAACTCCATTCAGCTTGACTCAATCCTACCCTGTAATTGGTCAGACCACCACATCATTACTTTCTTCATCAAGGAAACTGTGAAACTCAACGCAGCCCAATCCACTAAACTAAAGATTTGAAAAAGAGACTTGAAAAAACTCAAGCCCAACACTTTGCCCATCCACTCTCAAAAATTACTCCAGCCTCCGGAGGGTCTCTCCTCGGTACAGGACCTCACCAACCACTACCTTAACTCTAAACCCTGGTTCAACGACCTTCTGAACAATGACAGACGTGCGCTTAGAACTTTGGAATGCATTTGGAGGTCAGTCCCATCTTCCAAGCACCTTAAAATTCTAAGGAATAAGAGAAAGGACTATTACAGAAAGATCAAATGCACCAAAGCCGAATTTTTCTCCCACCAATTAGATCAAGAGAGAAATCGCCCCCAAAAACTTTTTGACTTAATCAAATCCAATCTAAGGATGAACCAAAACAACTACAAGATACCTCGCGCACTCAACCCACGAGCGACAAATTCTCTGATTTCTTTCATCTAAAAACCGAAAAGATCAAGAGAGATCTTCTCAATGACCTTACAGGCTTACAGTCTTGCCCACACACCAAAATCCCTCCCTCTCTTCCAACTCCACCACAACAAGCATGCCCAAAAATTGAACTAAAATATGAGGCAGCCTGGTCCTCCTTCTATACCTACGCTGAAAAAGCATTAGGCCAGATTCTTAGCACCTTCTAGCCGGCTAATCATACCACCGATCCTCTCCCCGCTAACGCAGTTGAAGATCTAACTCCTCTGATCCTACCGCTCTGGACTGGGATCATAAATAGTTCTCTGCATCAAGGCTGAATCTCTGACATCCTCAAAATTGGTCAAGTGTCACCCATCCTAAAAAAAAAACACAACTGACCCGATGGACCTTAACAACTATCTCCCTATTTTTAACAGCCCTACCCTAGCCAAACTCTTGGAAAAATGTGTACTCCAACAACTGACTAAACACATTGACCACTTCGACCTCCTTGACAATCACCAATCTGGCTTTAGAGCAGGGCATAGCACCGAATCAGCCATGACTCACATTATCGACGACGCCTTACAAATAGTTGATCGGAATGGATCATGCCTACTCATCTTATTAGACCTCTGCTCAGCCTTCTATACGGTCAAACGCGAAAACCTGATTGACCTCCTGAATCTCAGAATGGGCCTCTCAGGCTCAGTACTCAATTGGTTTACCTCCTTTTTTAAAAACCTGACCCAAAAATTCAAGGTCAATAACTCCTTATCCAAACCCATACCAGTAACTCTGGGAGTCCCACAAGGGTCCGCACTATCCCCTTTTCAATCTATTTATGGAACCTCTTACTGTCTTGTTGCGAGCATCCAACGTCCAATTTCACATGTACGCAGATGATACACAACTTTACCTAATGATTCATACTCCAGAAGACATCAAACTACTTAACAAAACGCTGCAGAACACCCATTCATGGCTAGCTGAGAACCATCTCAAGCTTAACGCACTCAAAACAGAATTCCTACTTATTGCTCCACCCTCTAAAATACCCCTCCTCCAGGATTGGTTCAAACACCTCACGGCATTCAACGTTCAACTAACAATCAATGATTCAGCAAAATCACTGGGTATAGCCCTTGATTGCAAACTCAACATGCATAAACATATTGGCAACGCAACAAAGGGAGCACATTTTCAGATTAGTATTCTAAGGAAGCTTAAACCCTTCCTACCAAAAAAAGCTTTAGTTATTCCTAGGATCGAGTACGGTAGTGTCTCTCTTGCGGACTCCCCAAAGCTACAACAGCACCACTAAGAGCCACCATCGACATTGCAGCTAAACTCATCATGGGCTCAAAAAGAAGGTCCCACATCTCCCCGGACTAAAATGCTTTGAATTGGCTACCATGGTAAGCCAGAATTCACCTAAAAATAGCCTGCATGACTCACAAAGCCATTCACCACAAGACACCCAGTTATCTATCTCAGAAATTGACTATCTCTGGGGATAAGAGATCCACAAGGAGTGCAGAAAACCTATTACTGAAGAAGTCAAAAACTTATAAACGCTCCTTCTCAGGAATGGCTCCTAGGATCTGAAACGCACTACCCCCTGAAACAAGACCGATCACATCTACTTCATTGTTCAAAAAGGAAGTAAAGGTGATTCTCATGAAAAAATCCACATGATCATAACCTATAGATACCATGACTTTTATGGGTGCAAACAGACAACCCTCTTGCACAGATGCTCTCTCGGCCTGCACCCCTCTCTCTGTTTTATTTTGCACAATGTGTTATTCATATTTGCACAGTATTTACACTTATATTGGTTTCGACTCGTTTTGTATTTTGATATATAATTTTTCTTCATTGCCTGTAAAGCGCTCTGATACCTGCAAGGGTCTGGTTCGCGCTCTATAAACTTTCAAAATAAAATAAGATAAATAAATGTACCTATGATATCCCCTATACAGCACAATTGGTATGGTTGGATATTATACTTTATAATAACCATTTGATGTTGGACCACCATAGGTTTATTCATTTCCAGGACGAGCCTGTTCTTTCCCCAAAAAGTCATACAAACTTTTTGAATTCCTTCCAATGTATGGAAAAATTTACTTCAAGCAAGGAAAAATAATATGGATGCCCAAAATCATGCAAAAGGTTTTTTACATATTTTAACCAAGTGGTCTTACTGGCATGATTTAGTTTCATTGCATCAGTTAGGATTTCCTTATTTAGACCTGTGCTGGTAGAGGTCCAAATTCTGTGCCAAAGCAGCACTGGTTGTACCATAATTAAGTCTGAAATGTATGGTACTCCTTGCTCGCTGTGACAGTTAAAAACTGAGGTACTGGCAGGAATTCCCAAGACAAATCTTAAAAACACGTTTTCAACATATTGAATTGGTGCACAGTCATGAAATCCCCAGATACAGCCCCAAAGGTTGCTATGCTCATGCATATGGCCTGATACATTTTCAGAAAAATTTCAGGGGGAATTTTACCTAATTTTTTAGTAAAATTGCTTAAGGCCCAGGTACACTTCATGAACAAGAGGCTCCTAGTCTTGATCGCCTGGGTTCAAGACCCAGTACGGTTAAATAAGACACCCAGATATGTGAAAGAATTGATAGGTTCCACCCTGCTTCCCCCAGCTTGAAAGCTTCCACACTTTTGTTGGCCTCTCCCGCAGGTCATTATAAAGCTTTTCTTTGCATTCATTTTTAAACCCAAGGTTGTCCAATAAACAAGTATAAAAAGTGACAGCCCTTTGCAAACCGTTCTGAGTACATGCCATAAGTACTGCATCGTCCGCGTAGAGAAGGGAGACTATAACTGTAATTTACATATGGCGGGTCTCTAGCGTTTGACACCAACTCCTGTTCCAATGCGTAGGTATAGAGAGTAAACAGGAGTGGTGCCAAAACGCATCCTTGCCTCACTCCCCTCTCCACTTTTAACGATGCGGTACACTCTCCCTTAAGTCCATAACAGACTTTGGCTGTTGCACCAGAGTATAGCTGTCTTAAAAACTGAATTAAAATTGGGTCGACCTGAAGATCGCAAAGGATATCCCACAATTTGCTGTGTATAACACAGTCAAATCCGGCTGTAAGGTCGACGAATGCCAAATAAATTTTCCCTGATTTAGCCTGCATATATATTCCAATTAAAATACTAAGATTAAGACCCTGCTCGTTGATACCTAAATCAGATCTAAAACCGTAATGTACATCACTTAAAATGTTATTTTCTTCTGCCCATGTTTGCAGTCAATCTAGAACAATCCTTCCTGCTACCTTCATATGGAATCTAATAAAGATATCGGGCGGTAGCAGACATGATTTTCACGTTCCCCCTGCTTAAAAATTGGGACATTTATCGATTCGGACCATGTATCTATAAATTCTTTTGTACAACATGCTTGTAAAACCTGTGTTAATATTGGGGACCACAACTGTGGGGTTGACTTAAATAAATAAATTGACACCACATCCGGGCCTGGGGCCTTACCACTCTTACTTGCATTTAGCCATAGTTACATCTTCTAGAGTGATATAAAAGTCAATAGGCAAAAAATATCCTGGTGGTTCTCCTCGGACTCTCACCTGCAATCTATTTCCCTCTCTGTAGCACTCTGTAGGGTTCAGACACTTGAAAAGAAATCCACCTACATTTTTTCCTCTACTGCTACCTCTATGTAAGGCGCATCGGGGTCAGTAATAAAAAAAAGGCGCATTCACGGCCTGCCAGAATAGGGAGCTATCTTTGCTCACTGAAGCTTCTTTAAGATTCTCCCAGGCCTTCTCTTTTATTTAGTTTTTCCTAGTTTTTCTAGCTTCGTTATACAGCTTCCTACATTTCCTAATTTCCTCCTTATCTCTTACTGTCTTATGTAGAGCTTCTTTTAAATTAGTGAAGGTTTTTCTACAATTGTTGTCAAACCATCCCTTTCTGCAATTATGAATACCTTTGCTTTCTGCTTGCAGCAGGTTTTTAACAACTTTTGTAATATGGGTAAAAGCTATCATAATGTTATTGTACGATATGCTATTGTTTAGGCACGTTAAGATTGAATCATGCGCCTTAGTTACAATTTGTTTACTCAACTCCAACGGGTCTAGATTAGAACAGCGTAAAGGGTATCCATTTGGTCTTCCTATTGCTAAATTTTGTACCCAAGCTACTTCATTGCAATGTTTCCTTACTGCGATGGTTGGGATGGTTATGTTTACACTTAGGGGCAGGTGATCACTCATTACATTTTGATGGGTATTAAAGCCAGTAACATATCTTGCATATCAGTTTGGCACAATTATGAAATCAATTGTGGATTCAGCACCTCTTCCTATGAAGGTATCTCCGAAATCCACTCTATGCGAGCATAAACAGTTTGCGAAACCAAAATCATGAAGGAATAACATCTCATTAAACATCTCGCCCCTATCTTAGTGAGAAAAGGTAATCACTGGGTCATCCTCCTTAATTATTAGACCACATTTTCCTAACCCGGCTAGTGGACATAACCCAACATTAAAATCCCCATCCCAGATAGGAATTATTTCAATCTCTTGTTTTTATTTTAATTTGCTAATATCCTGGCTAAGTCTCTTCATTGTATTGCCCAGTTGCCCTTTATCAACTAATATAAAAATGTATTATAGCCAGTGTACATTTAACATCCATATGAATCAGTATGATCTGATAGTAAATTTCTGAACAAATCATTTCGATCTTTGAAGCCTCAACCAGATTGAAAACATACACACAGATTCCACCCTTAGGTCTTCCGCACAGTGAGCGAATTGCTGGTGTATGCAATGTCCTGAAGCCGTTTATGTGTACTTTCGTGATAGCCCATATCTCTTGTACACACAAGATGTTGAAATTATTTATAAAGTCTTTCCCGTCTATATCATTCATCTATATCATTCGCTTTGTTTTTGAGGCCTGCTACGTTCCAAAAAAGAACTCTAAAATGTTTTGTTTTGGGGATGAGTTAGTTCAAAGACAAGATCAAACTGATTTATTGATTAAAACCCAGTTTGAGAAACTTAGTTAGAGGACCGAAACTGCCAATTTTAGTATAATCCCTATTAGAATGGTCTAACATGGGTATTTCTTCGCCTTTAAGGTTACTGTCCCCCTCTTCGATTAATTCAACCCTAATTGAAGTATTCAAGAATGCTACACATGAGGTTTCGGTACAGGAGTTATTGTCATACCCTGTTAAGTCTGGTCTAGTGGGTAGTCAATCATTCTCATCTGGGGTCAGTAAAGGCTTGAATCTATTTGATTTCTCAAAGTTAAATAAAGAGCTGTCTATAAACTGCCTAGGTGGACAGTAACTGTTTTGTCTTGTTGGACGTATGGGCTGATAAAAGAAACCCAAGGACAGAACATTAACATTTATGTGGCTGAGATCAGGATCCTGTGTTCTTAATAGAACAACCCTTGGCAGTGATGGAGATCCTAGTGAGAGAACAACACAGTCACCTTGGAAATGTTTATTACTATTTTCCACCCAGTCAAACCAGTTCTCCTCACCTCACCATCTTGAATTCTCTAAAAAGGGCACTAGTCATACCTGTTCTGCCTCAAAGCCAATGAATATTTCTATTTCTTAAAGCAGTCCAAGTTTCCTTTTCGGCTGGTGAAAAAGGGGGAACATTGGCTAAATTTACAGTATATGGGGTTGCAGCCAGCGGCAGGTTTAGAGTCTGTGGGCTAGATACGTCCTCTGAGGTGTTACTATATGTTAGATTCATTCTTGTGTTTTTCTCAACCACCCGTCTCCCACCCTCGAGGTTACCCATCCTTCTTGTTTCATTTATTCTGCATACGTCTCTCTCATTTAGGGTAGTGTTTTTCGTGTTTACAGTTATGTTGGGATAAATTCCAGGCCCCTCACCCTTTTATATTTCCCCTGGTTGTCCCTTTACTAGTAGAAGAGTTACTTTCGAGTTTGCACTCTCAGACTGTGTGGCAGTACTAAATGCCTTCTTGAGTTGCATACGCCCATCTTGAATAACCATATTCTGAGCTACAAGAACTTTCTCTATTCCTGCTATTATTTTGTCGAGCGTACAAGTAAGGGTATTAACAGACTGTGTAATAAACACAGTTAATTCTTTTATGGCCATGGACAAATTTACAGTCTAAACTATGGGTACATTACATTTATCTTTTTACATGTGGGGGTCTTAGTCTGGGGGTGAGTTGAGATGTATGTATTCCAAATGGTGAAGAATCAAGTATTTCTAAGCTTGGTGAGTTGCAGGATTCTTTTTAGAAGGGGGTAAATGGTCAATATCAAAATCACCAGTGGAAATATCATCAGAAATGGTCTGCATACATCAATTTTTTATCTGCTCACTAGATGTTTTACCCACAATGTCTATTTCATCAACCCCTATATCCACTGATGTAATAGATCCTATCTAGGTGTAGACTTTAACCGGAGGACAAAAGAAAAATATTTTTGTCTCAGAATGGGCATTTTACCAACATTGCAGTACCTTACCCCTTGGAAAGACCATCGGGCCAGACAACATGCCGTTTATGCAAGGAAGCTAAAGAAAGCATAATACACATTTTGTGCATCTGCAGAGAATTACAAGCAGAACAACAATATTTTCTGAAGCCACACTTCATAAGCGAGGGGATAAGAATGTGTAGGCAAGCAGTAATAGTAAGCCTCAGAGGAGGAAACGTCCAGCTGGCGTGTCGCTTCTTACAATTCATGGAAGCAGCTGGGGTGAAACTCGGCCGATAAACCACTAGCATCACCCACCACTGCATCATTCTTTAGTTTAGCTTTCTCAACAAACAAGATACACCCAGATTGCCCCTCTTCCGGGCAACGGATGCTCCAGCATGACTGTTAATTGCAAATTACTTCTACCACAGGCAGCAAGCAATTGGTTTATCGTATAACCACTCCTCTAATCGAACTGTGGATGTGTTTTATTATAACTTTTAATCTTTTAGTCTTATTTCTCTCATAAAAATGCTTAGGATCTGAAAATCCGCCAAGAAACAGAATGATTAAATCTATTATCAATGTACTATAATTGACACAACTGCGGACATCTGTACTAAAGATGTAAATACAGTGCAAAGATATTTTATGAAATTACATTATTGAGAAGTTTTAAATCATGAAGAGAAATTGCAAAAAAGTTTTAATTGACCGGACAATAAACTATTACTTACTTACTTATATCCACTGACGTAATGGATTTGTCCTTTGGTCTAGAACCCAGTGAGTCCATGTTTAATGTTTCTTCTATGGAGGTTATCTGTCTTTCAATATCATCAACTGCCCCAGTTAAACAGTTAAGCAAAGTCATGTTAACTTTTCTATGTTTGCTTGGTGTTTTATGTAAATGGCTTGCTGTTTTCTTCCTTTTCCTCATATTCAATGTTCGAAAAAATTAATTTGTAGCCTCAAAGGCTGAGAATCCTCAAGGGGTTAGGTACGCTGACTTCCCCACTCAAAGTATGAAATGCAATATGCTTTCAATTATGATGACAAGCCCCAGGACGCAAAGTGAAGCGTGCTATATCCAAAGTTTACCATTGTTCAACAGGTAGAAAGTACAATATAATTTTCAAGTACTTCCCCACATACAAATCAAAGTGCAGTGTGCAGTATTTACAGTGACATGGACCATAAGGTGCTAGGTATTAACACTGACAAATACCTTGCCTCGACAGAAAGAGGTGCAACATGCTTTATGGTTCTCGGAGCACCTCAGATCACTCAAACAAGCCACCAGAAAACTGGAGAAGATATGGAGGGCTTCCTGTCAAGACAGAGACAAACAAATGTACAGGAACTCCTTGACAGCTTACCATAAATCTATTCGCGCTGCGCAAAAAAATCACAATGCATCGCAACTATCGGCGGCGGGCAACAACCCAAAAGCACTATATCACATCCTACAGACCTTTACAAAACCTACAGCTTGCGAAAGCCCGGAAGTGGCTTCACAGCAATTATGTGACAACACCTCTCAGTTCTTCTCTCAAAAAATTGATGCAATTTATGACAAAATCATACATTCAAATCACACCAGTAGGAATGATAACGACCCAATTTTTAATATGGAAATACAACCTCCTGTCATGCACTCCCTCTCTGCATTTCCCCCTATCTCGATTGAGGAAGTATTAGTACTCATCTTCCAGATAAAGAGTGGTTGCCCAATGGATACTATCCCTGCGCGTGTTATGCCCACACTGGCAATGGAACTGGGACCTGCTATCCAGAGGCTGATAAACCTCTCGCTAAGCACAGGACAGGTCCCGCTAAGATGGAAAAAGGCACTGGTTAAGCCGCTCAGGAAAAACACTGCGATTCCCTGGAACGAGCTAGCCAACCTCAGGCCCATATCCCTGCTCCCTTTTCTAGGCAAAATTATTGAAGAATTTGTTAACAGAAATTTGTCCAAATATATTGAATCCGCAGGAGTATTGGACCACTCACAATCGTGCTTCAGGCCTAAACACAGTACCGAGACTGCCCTGATGTCAGTCGCAGACGATCTACACATGTAACAGGATAGGGGCTACTCCATTATCCTGGTGCTGTTGGATCTGTCTGCGGCATTTGACACCGTGTCACATTCCATCCTGACTGCCAGGCTAGCTAACATCGGCCTGAAGCACGAAGCTCTGGCTTGGTTGAGGAGTTTCCTAACAAACCGCACCCAGCAAGTAACAATGGGTGAGTATCGGTCAGAGGAAGTGAAATCTCCAAGGTGGTGCCACAGGGCTCATGCCTGAGCCCCACGCTCTTTAACATATATGTGGCACCCCTGGCTAACATCATGGGAACGTACGGATTCATCCCGATATCTTACGCGGATGACACCCAACTCCTCTTTCCCTTTAAGATCTTTTCCCCGAGGCTAGAAACTCCTTCTCTCAGGGCATGAAAGCAGTGGCACACTGGATGTCTTCCAACTACTTGCAATGCAACGTTGGAAACACAGAAGTCATGTTGTTTGGTGAGGCAAAACTACTCTGGACTCCGGACTGGTGGCCACAAGATCTGGGATTAGCACCCAAGCCCAAACAAATAGTCAAGAACCTGGGAGTCCAGTTAGATCAAGAACTCACTCTCAAACAACATGGCAACCAGGTGGTGGGAGCCTGCTTCCATGTGATTGGCATGATGCGTAAAATCTTTCCCCTACTACCAGATGAAACCAGGAGGACGCTGGTACAAGCTCTAGTCCTGAGTCGAAGAGACTATTGCAATGGCCTGCTCCTGTCCGCTAACGAGGGAGTCACAACAAGACTCCAGGTGGTCCAGAACACGGCTGCTCGCTTGGTTCTGAACGCCCCTCCTCGTACGCCTTCAAAACCACTGTTGACAAAACTACACTGGTTATCTGTCAAACAAAGGGCCAAGTTCAAAGTATGCTGTACTATACACAAAAGCCTTAACGGGCTGGGTCCTGCATACCTGACCACCAAATTTGTTCCCTACATACCCTCCCGGACACTTAGGTCGAGCGAACAAGGCCTTCTTTGTGTCCCTAGAGCAAGAAAAGCCAGACATGGAACTAAAGCGCTATCTGTAGCAGGACCCTCCCTCTGGAATTGCCTCCCAAAATCTCTCAGGCTATGTGCAGAACACTTCCCTTTTAGAAAAATGCTGAAAAGCTTCCTATTCCAATACTAGAATGGCTGCTAAACCAGTCCTTCCCTAAAATTATGTTGTAGAGGCCAAAGGCGCGGAGATACTCCTCCGGGAGTCGATGCCAGCGCGGTACAAACCTGTAAATAAATAAATAAATAAATGCTTTTAGGAGCAAAAGGCGTTTAAACAGAATACTGACAATAAAGTGCATTGTGCAATGATCTGATTAGTATATAGCAGGTCCTAAGAAGTCTGATCAATCCAAGCCGAATAAGAATTTTTAATTATGACCAATCAGCTTGGCCACAGGACGCACAAGTTTTACGAATCAATTTGAAGTGCAAGTACCAGCTGCAAATAATAGGGCAGTCAGAGATGGAATTCACAATACCTCTAAGTCAGCTCCTGATGCCGGGCACAATCCTGGGCCCTGGAGGTAAGAGGGGTGGCCCTGCCCTGCCTCATCCTGGCGATGACAGGCAAGGACGGGCCCGCCCTTGGCCCAGGATTCACTCAGGTGCCGCCCGCGCCGTGGGATCCCAACAAGATTCTTATTGCGCCTCCGGGCACGTTGGGTGACATCTTCAGCAGGCGTCAGCCCACGGCTGCTAGGGGATGTAGTGCCTGTATGCCATTCCCCTCACAACGGGATGTTGGCACAAGAAAGTCGTTACCCTCACGGCTGCTGCGGAAAGTAGAAAGGAGACCGTTCCCCTCGCTGTAATGTCCGCTGCCAAGTAAGCGCTTCCTACTCAAATAAAGTTACAGGTGAAAAAGTTGCCACAAATAGCAGATTTTTTCAAATCAATGTCAATACTTTTTATTTTCCACTGTTACTTTCTATAGAAATACCTTGCGGAATCTTCACAAATGATCCCTTGCTAAATTAAGAATTATGTTGAGTTTTTCGGAATGTGTAGCTTTTGGGATCCATTATTATTTTTACACCCATTTCCACCACTAACTGGAAGGAGATTAAAAGCACAAAATAGGCAAAATAGGATATGTCCCAGTAAAATGACAAAACTGTATAATAAATTGTGGTTTTCTGACAAAAGTCTGCCTGTCCCTGAAAGGTGAGAAGACAGTGATTTCAGCACCACAAATCCTTTGTTGATGGCATTTGCAGGAAACAAATCAGATGTTTTCTTCTGCAGCAATGTTTTCCCATTTAATAAATATAAATAATTAGCTGTATTTTTGCTACTTTCTGGGTATCCTCCAGGGGAAATCCACAAAATCTGGGTCCCTTTAGAATCCACAGGGTGTTGGAAAAAAAGGGCGCACATTTGACGTTGAAACCTTATGTGGACAAAATGTTACAAGGGCCTAAGCACAAACATTCCCAAATAGCCAAAAAAAAAGGCTTAGCACGGGAAAAGACTTAGCAGCAAAGAGGTTAAAAGAATAAGCAGCAATTTGTCAGAAGGCTTGACTGGCATTTGACCTCAGTCTCTAACAGCACAGCAAATGTGCCAAGATAAAAAAAATCAGGAATCTTTGATTTATTCTCTTCTTTAGAACTCTTGCATAGTTATTTATGTGCCCTCAAATGGCTTAAGGGGCTGGGTTAGTTGGGCACCCTCCAATCTCTGGCCCCCAGCACATTGCACCTGCTTCACCACTGGAAACTATGATCCTGAAGAGAAAGGGTGAACAATCGTGATGGATGGCAAAAGCGTAGATGAAAAAGAACCCATAGAAGTGAGAAAAAGGGCCAGAGGTGTGTGGTGATGGATTAAAGAGGCATGAACTGGTAACACGTCTATACACTCTTGATATTCTGTACCCTGACATAGCACCTGTTGTGGGCTTCTGGGTTAAAGTTTGGGCCCCTCGGGCCCCTGCACCTATTCTTTAACAAATTATGGACGGCTGCTGTCCAAACTGTATCTGTGTATATTTGTGAAATGCGCTTCTGTAGCTGCTGATAGTAATATACCTGCTATTTTTGAATGAAGGTTTGCAACAACAGCTAATTCATCCCATTTAAAGTCCTCTTTTGAAGAGCAAACTCCTCTGACAAATGAGAAAGAACTAAAAATTCTCATAAAGAAATTAAAGTCCGAGGGAGTGGCTGGGCCAAACGGCATTCCAAGTGCAATCTTTAGGACTAACCCAGAGCTATGGTATGAAATCCTAACACGAGTCTTCAACCAGATCTATGAAAATTCTAATATCCCGGCTTCCTGGAGGGGGACTGTCATTCACCCCATATATAAAAAGGGAGATCACGGTAAGCCAGGGAATTACAGATTAATCTCCTTGATTGACGTGGAAGCCAAACTATACGCCTTGTGCCTATTGAACCATCTGCAATGTTGGATGGAGGAACAAAACATCATCTCCAACTTCCAAACTGGATTCAGGTAAGGCATGAGCACTCAATCGAACCTTGCAACCCTAGCTCTCTTGACGGAACAGGCGCAAAGAAGGAAAGTCCGCCTCTTAGCCTGTTTCGTGAACATCAAATCAGCATTTGACAGAGTGAGCAGGAATTATTTATGGAGCAAACTTAAAAGATGGGGCATATCAAATGCATTACTCACCGCCATTGTAACCTTGCACACCGACACCTGGACAAGAGTCAAGCTGGGAAACAGGTCGAGCACCACCAGAAGTATCCCAACACAAAGTGGTCTGAAGCAAGACTGTGTAAACGTATTTAAGACGATTTTTTCGGGACTGTTAACACCATTCAAAGCAATCCTGGGCATTATTCCCAATTTTGTCCATTCAGTCTTTGGTGGCATACCCCTAATTTTGGGACTTGTAGCAGGCATTTTATGTTTGACCCTCCTGCTCCGATATGGCAAGCCAAAACACAGACATGACTCCAGCAAGGATGGAAGAAACGATCCTAGCAGTATGCTACCGGGACCGCATAACTAGAGTCCTTGAAATGGCCCGGCTGAGAGATCTGAACATGACCTGGTTTCTTTCATTCAGACCTATAGGGCAGACCTGCATCGGATCACTGAAATAATATCGAGGGACAAAATATCGACTTGCAAAAATATCGTGGACAAAATATCGACAGTCAAAATATCGAGTTTGTATCTACAAACAGGTAAGTACAAAAATATTGAGTACAAAATATCGTTTACAATAATATAGTTGTAAAAAATATCGACTTTATTAAAAACAGTGTTAAATTAAATTAATATTCAATTTTAATTAATAAAATATACTTAAAAATACTTAAATTAACTTATAATAATTAAATAATAAATGAAAATAATAAAAATAATTTTTTACAATCCTATTTGTTAAAACATATATATATATAGTAACATACTATAATTAAATAAGATACTATTATATTACCGTACGATACCAGAAGTGTAAAAAATACTATTCCCACTCCAAAGAGTGCAAGCGTAGGGAAAGCATTGGATAGCGTAGGGGTTAAAATTACTATTCCCTCTCCAGTGGGTGCAACAGTAGGAAAAACTGACCCTGAACCCAAAAAATACCCCTTTACCCAAGAACTGAAAACTAACCCTGAACCCAAAAAATACCCCTTTACCCAAAAACTGAAAACTGACCCTGAACCCTAAAAATACCCCTTTACCCAAAAACTTAAAACTGACCCTGAACCCTAAAAATACCCCTTTAACCAAAAACTTAAAACTGACCCTGAACCCTAAAAATACCCCTTTACCCAAAAACTGAAAACTTACCCTGAACCCTAAAAATACCCCTTTACCCAAAAACTGAAAACTGACCCTGAACCCTAAAAATACCCCTTCACCCAAAAACTGAAAACTGACCCTGAGCCCTAAAAATACCCCTTTACCCAAAAACTGAAAATTGACCCTGAATCCTAAAAATACCCCTTTACCCAAAAACTGAAAACTGACCCTGAACCCTAAAAATACTCCTTTACCCAAAATGTATTAATATTATTTAATTACCAATTAATTATTAATTAACAATAACAATAAAGTAAATATATTAGCACATTAGCTGTAATTAATGTAATTTAATAATTAATATTATTTGTTCCCAATTAATTAATTAACAATAACTAAAAATTATATATATAAATAAATTACTCTAATTAATGTAATTAACTAACTAATATTATTTAATTACAAATTAATTACTAATTAAAAATATGTACAAAATTATATTAATTACTTAACTAATTATTATTAATTAATTACCAATTAATTATTAATTAAAAATATTTACAAACATATATTAATTAATGAATTATTATTAAATTACTCCCCACCCTTATCCCCTATTAACCCAACATCCCGCTCCTAAACATTAACTACAATTTATATTACTAATAATACAATTTTTTTTTTTTAACCTTTTTTCTACATATTATCGATATATTTTACTTTGACTATTTATCGATATTTTGTCTTGTCAATTTTTTTGAGTCGATATTTTTGTACTCGATATTTTTTTATCATTATTTTATTTGATATTTTGACCAACGATATTTTTGTTATTGATATTTTATTATTGTCGATATTTTTAACTCGATATTTTGTCCATTCGATATTTTGGAGTCGATATTTTGTCTGTGCACCACCTGCATCTTACCTGTGCTTCGATGTATACTATGCGGAGAAGAATGCGTGTTAGACACATGTCTTGCACTACCATCAGCAGTACCAATGGATATCGATACTTTGCCAAGTCCTGTAACGGCTCATGCATCGTGTTGTCCCCAGCGGCTACCAATCCTGATGACGGCATTTGTTGAGACTCCTGCGCTACGACTAGGTGGCGGCAGTGAAGCGGTAAATGAAAGCAACATCACCTAGGCATGGCCTTCTGAGAGCATTGCTGATCCAAACATCGATGATAGCAATCATTCTCACAACTGCCAGGTTACTGCACTATCGAACCTGGTCGAACTGTCACCTGAATATGTAGACCTATTCTTTAAGAGCCTGTCTGATATGATGTTCTCCCCTGAACAACAACAATGAGTTTTTGGAAAAAACATTCCGGCGCACAGCGTTCCCATGAACTCTGAATTTGGCCTTCAGTTTTGATCAACAAAAACTACTGAAAAGCGTTTGGAACTCTATTCCCCTGTTCACCACGTGATAATTTTTTTTTGGGATTGAACATTTTTCAAAATATTTACCTTTTTCTGGCACAAATACTTTTGCTTAAAGTAGAACTATTCATAAAGAACAGAACTTCTATTTTTAGTAGATCTAGAGACAATATATTACAAGGCCTCTAGCACAATTCACAGCAATTGTATTAATATGTGATGAAATAGTCTTGCCTTTCTTTTCTGTATTAAGAGACATTTCATGTGTAATTTTTCGCAAAATCGTTCAACTGATTACATATGCAATAATTTTTGAATGATTACTATGCTTAAAAACGTACAGTACCTATGTTTTCATGTATTTCAAATATGCCATTTCAAATGCAATATGTATTTTGGGGTGGGTAGGAATACACGTGCATCTTATTACTTTAGTTTTAGTAATTTGATGGACATAAATTCGTGGAGTGGGTGTCGGGTTATATCTAGGACCCGATCAATATTGTGACCTTGTGCCCCTATACGGCTATAATCAATTGATATCCCTATAATGGCATAAACGATCAGAGCCATGTTTCAGTAACTCGTCTCTGCAGCTCATTAAAGTATATGACACAGCAGAAGCCACTTCCTTAGATTCCTAGATAACACTCCGAGTTCTTTCAACAGATAAAACCACCAGCAACCTGGGAAAGCCCCGCTTGCTTTGTTTTGATTAGTAATAGAACTCTAACGAGCACTGTAAGAACGACCAGTTCTTAGTGACATCTTTATTGACTTCTTATGTCCAAAAACTTACGTCAAACAAGGCACCTTTCAGGTATAAATAATACCAACGTTGCCTTAAGCAAATGCGATGGTGGTGGTGAATACAGGAGCAGAACCCAGCAGATGCGAGAAGCCCACGGACGCTGCCCCTTCTCCTCCTTGACGCGCTGAGAGAGACGTTGTCTTTTCTCCTGCCGAGAAAATCCAGCCTGGCGTTTCCAGCCTACCCTTGCGGGTGACTGGAATATCAAGTCCTGGAAGGAGATACTAGACCTCCAACATTCTATTCCAGAGGTACGGTGCTGACTAAACCCTTAGAGAGAATTCTTGAAGAAACCCTTGGCAAAACCAACTTAACTTAAACTGCTACTTACTTACTCCCTTCCATGTATTAGGCTTAGGTCAGGTACACTGGGGTAGGCAAGATCACAGCAGACCAGCTCGCCACCTCCCTGAGCCAGCACCCTCCTGCCAGCTCAGCGTACCCCAGCCAGGCCGCCGACAACCTCACGAAGTGGATCAGCATCTGCGCGGACGAGCTCGCCCCGCTGAGGACCCCGCCCAGCAGACCCGGCAGCAAGAAAGCCCCGTGGTTCACCGACGAACTCAAGAGCTCCAAGAAGAACTGCCGAGCCCTCGAGAAAGTCTGGAGAAGGGAACCTACACCGGACAACAGGACCACCCTCAAGCTGGCCACTCGGAAGCACCACCAGCTGATCCGCGCCGCCAAGAAAACTGCATTCAAGGACCGGCTGGACAACAACGCACACAACAGCAAGGAACTCTTCAACATCGTGAAAGAGCTATCCAACCCCAGCGCAGGAAACAACGACATCACCCCATCGCAAGACCTCTGCAACTCCCTCGCTTCATACTTCCACAACAAGATCGCGGACATACACAACAGCTTCAACAACCAACCAACGCACACCATGACCACAACCACCCCCCGCCACCACCCTCCACGCCTGGACCCCGATCAGCACCGAAGACACCATACGCACGATGAACTCCATCCACTCCGGATCACCGACCGACCCCTGCCCTCACCACGTCTTCAACAAGGCCGACACTGTCATCGCACCCCACCTGCGAGACATCATCAACACATCCTTCGACACCGCCACCTTCCCTGAGAGCTGGAAGCACGCCGAACTCAGCGCTCTACTCAAGAAACCAACAGCGGACCCCACCGAACTCAAGAACTACCGCCCCATCTCGCTCCTCCCGTTTCCAGCCAAAGTCATCGAGAAGACCGTCAACAAGCAGATGGCCGCCTTCCTCGAGACAAATGGATCCCTCGACCCCTCACAGTCCGGCTTCCGAGCCAATCACAGCACCGAGACCGCCCTCATTGCCGCCACCGATGACATCCGAGCCCTGATAGACAACGGAGAAACAGCGGCCCTCATCCTCCTAGACCTCTCCGCGGCATTCGACACTGTCTGCCACCGCACCCTAGTACAGCGCCTCAGCAACGTCGGAATCCAGGACAAGGCGCTGGAATGGATCATCTCCTTCCTCGACGGAAGAACACAGAGAGTCCGCCTACCACCGAACAAGTCAGAGGCCTCCGAAGTCATCTGCGGCGTCCCTCAAGGATCCTCTCTGAGCCCCACCCTCTTCAACGTCTACATGAGCCCCCTCGCGGCCATCGCACGCCAACACAACCTCAGCATAATCTCCTACGCCGACGACACCCAGCTGATCCTCTCCCTGACCAACGACCCCGCCACCGCCAGAGCCAACCTGCACGAAGGGATGAAAGAGGTAGCCGAGTGGATGACGACCAGCCGCCTGAAACTGAACTCTGACAAGACGGAGGTCCTCATCCTGGGCTCTTCACCCTCCGCCTGGGACGACTCCTGGTGGCCTCCCGCCCTGGGCACCGCACCCAAACCGACAGACCATGCACGCAACCTGGGCTTCATCCTGGACTCCTCCCTCTCCATGACCAGGCAAGTCAACAACATCTCCTCGGCGTGCTTCAACATCCTACGCATGCTACGGAAGATCTTCTGGTGGATCCCCACCGAGACCAGGAAGACCGTCACCCAGGCCCTTGTCACTAGCCGACTGGACTACGGCAACGCCCTCTACGCCAGTACCACCGCCAAGCTCCAGAAAAGACTCCAGCGGATCCAGAACGCCTCAGCCAGACTCATCCTCGACATCCCACGTACCAGCCACATCTCCGGACATCTGAGAGACCTTCACTGGCTCCCAGTCAACAAAAGAATCACCTTCCGCCTCCTCACCCACGCACACAAAGCCCTACACGACCAAGGCCCGAGCTACCTCAACAGCCGGATCAACTTCTACGCTCCCAAACACCACCTCCGATCAGCCAACCACGCCCTCGCCGCCGTCCCCCGCATCCGAAGAGCGACTACAGGAGGAAGGTCCTTCTCCTACCTGGCCGCCAAGACCTGGAACTCCCTCCCGACCGACCTGCGCCTGACCCAAGACCACCTCTCCTTCAGGAAGAAGCTGAAGACCTGGCTGTTCGAGCAGTAGCGGCACACCCCCTCCCCCAGCGCCTTGAGACCCTACGGGTATGTAGCGCGCTCTATAAGTGTCATTGATTGATTGATTGGTTGATTGATAGGCGTAGTTAGAAGCACTGGACGTTAGCCAAATGTATATATGAATGTATATATTTTATTCATTTTAACCTACTTATGGCTAAGAAACCATATCCATGCTTTTAAAGTATTATTTCGTGATACTCCTTTTACTGTACGCAGTTTTTATAATAACAAGTCTTGCAATTGTGGCAATTCATTTCTCTTGCATGAGAAGAAAGACTGTTCAATAAATAATACCTTTCATTGAAAACGCCTGTCTCTCTATTCTCTGCATACTGGTGAAAGTAATCTGCACAACTGACTGAGTGAAATAGCTGTCTATTGTTTCACACGACTCTAGAGATTGACTCTTATTCTGAGGAGCAAATTTGTCCTGTTTATGTGGTTGTCGGAAAACTGAATCCCTTCTTGTCTGAGCCAGGGAAGCTGATCACTTCCTATTCAGTCAAGAAAGTTTCCAGTGACCTCTGAGCTAGCTGGTACAAACCCAATTAAGTCTAACATAGTCAGTAGACACCTAGAAGACTGCACTTCTACATCTACACTGCTGTTTATGTTATTCCAATGCGCAGGGCCTATAGGGAAAATTGGAACTACACTACACTGTGCCCCGATAAGGGTCCTTTGCCTGCGTCTCCTACTCATCCAGACATGTGCCTGAGGTGTATTTGTGGGGCTCACACTTGGACGGCATGTCTCAGGAGCAGTTTCATGTTCCTGATCTGTCTCCATTGGCTGCAGTGTTGTGACTGTGGCCCTGCGTTTTGGGGGTGCCTTGGGTTGGGTTGGTGGTGTCACAGGTTTCGACACAGCAGCCTTTTCAATGACCTGTGTGCTGTCTCCACATTCACTGTCATCAGTGTCTACTTCTGCTGCATCTGTGATGTGAAACAGTGCAAAATTATTTTGTGTTTGTGCTAAAGTTGCACAACATTAAATTACTTTACATTTCAGCTCTCACTGTCTCTCATCACTGACTTTGCTGCATTATTGTAGCATTTGGGCTTACAATGTTGTATTGTGACTGGCAATTTAGTTCTGCAGCCTACAGGTCCCATAATGCATTTGGGTCCCTATGTGAAATGTGGACTGGATTTATTTTTCATGCATCTTACCTTGTGTGCTATTGCCGCCCCAGATGTATCCAGCTGCGTTACTCCCACCACTGCTTCAGGCTAGATAGTACCCTCAACCAGGTCCTCCAGGGCTGTGTTGTCCGGTCACCTTAGCCTCCTTCAGCCTTTGCGCAATCCGCTCCTTGGCACGGCTTCGCAGGTCGTAGCATCTTTTCTTTAAATCATCTATGCGGCGGCATGTCACTCACACAGCATTTACTTTGTTCTTGATCCTGTTCCAAATCCTTCTTTTTTCAGCTTCAGGTACTTTCAGTGAGAGCTTCCCAAAAAGCTTATCATGGCTGTTTGTCACCTCCTCAATGAGGTTCTCCAGTTCTCTCTCACTGAACTTTAATTTTCTCTTCCTGGCCACTGCACCCTCTTCTGTTGGTGTTTGGGACATTTTGGCTGTCTTAACCTGTCAGCAATCAACAATTTCGATTTTCTGCTCTCTCCCCCAGCACTCTGCTTCTGCCTCTCAGTTCCTCTGTGCACAGGAAGCAGCATGGGCTGATTGACTTCCTGGTTGTGAGGTCATCAGCCTGCTCCCAATGCGACTCTGTAGTTTTTCCGATCTCGCAATTTGCGATCTCGTTATTTGCGATTCCTTAACAATCGCAAATAAGGTTTCTCTGTTTCTTTGCTTGATGCATCTGGCTGTTTGAGTACATTTTTCTTGGCTTGAGGATTTCATAACTTTGTTTTTCACATCTCTTGCTCACCATTTCCCAGAATAATTTACCATTGCAACTTTTTGTTTTAATATTTGGTATCCTTTGATATGTCATTGATTTAGTAGTCTATATTCAGTCTTTCTAAAGCTACAATATAAATGTTTATTTAACCTACTATCTCTCCGTTTTTCTTTCAATTTAGTTGCCAGTGTTGCTTTTGATTAATTGTACAGTTGGAGGTCACTTCAGTGGGAGATCGACCTAGCTGTAATGCCTTCCCTGTTAGTGCACTACCACTACAATAAAGAAGGCACTTTGGGAAACCAATCCAGTAAGGTGTTGGAAGATTGACAGAGGGAGCTTCTGCCAGTCATCACTTCATCTATTCAGGTGAGAGAACTATGAGGATAAGTGAACTAATTTACTTAGCACATAACTAACTTGTACTGCAGATGAGTACTTGTTTATTCATGTTACTGTAAGGAAAATAGGGAATGGTAGCATATAATCCTAACTGGTATACACTTGGACTAAAAAGGCAGGCTGTGTGAAAAGGCATCAGTGGAAAATTAAAGTAAAACAGTAAATAAACTTCAGACATAAAGATGTAAAAGATTTCCCCTTTACTAACAAAGATATGACATATAAAGCCCACCCTCTCTACCTGCAACATGCTCACCCCTCTCACACATCTTTACCCATCCACAACCAATATCCAAAATAAATATAGATCATGTCTATGTAAAATTGTTCAAAAATGTCCTGCCTAAATTCCCACCCTCTGAACTCACAACTCCCTGCCACCAGAACAAAAAAGTTAAAAACGGTCTAGTAGAGGGAACTCTCTAAGAGGGTCTGCAGATATTGAATGCGGACCTCAAGGCATGCCTTCCTACGGCCCAGTCTGCCAGCTTGCGCAGCACTTGGCAATGGTGGAGACGGTGTTAAAGGGGGAGACATGGGGATGGGCAAGGGCATCTCCAAGCAGCTGGTGACACTGGTGTGGCCTAGAGTCTGGAGGTGCAGATGGTTGGCTGGTGGAACTGGGCCCAGGATTAGGGGCATGTGCAGAGCCCTCCTCGTGCACCCACCAATGATAGTGTACCCTGGGTGCCTCCAGCCTCTGCTGCCGGAGCCGGGCCCTGATCTCCTGCTTGGTCACTGGTGGTGGTGGACCAGTAGGAGTAGCTAAATCAAGAAAGAAAAAAAGAAAAAATTACAAATTGTAAAGAATGCTACGTTTAAACACTTGTTTTTTAAAATGATAAAGTGGCACAGTATAAGTGCATTGGTGGTCTCCTAGGGCCTTAGGAATTTTTGATGTGTTGAGGAAAGTCAGTCACAGGGACATGATTTTATCAAAACATGCCTCACATACAAGCACTGAGTGGCTGAAAAAAGGCAGCATAATATTTTTAAAAAAGTGTTTTTTTCTTGTAATCAATATCCTTAAAAAAATAAAACCATACCGGAACTTTATGTGGAAAAAGAAAAAATAACTGTTTAATGAGTAAGACATCATCCACTATGAAATACACTTTTCTATTCTTGTGTTAAATGACGGGAAGTGTGAGAGCTAGCACATTGGGTACACATTTGCTACTCTCTCCTTTCTCTGCAGCTGAGGCAGCTGCAATGGACAAAACATTATCTTTCATTCCAATGAACCTGCTCTTCTCCAAATGCCTTTCAATTCTAGCCACTCCAAGAGGCAGATGATTAATAGTCACACACACCATGTATTACATGCGGATAATAGATATTCTGTCTACTGTAAGTAGACAAAGGGAAAAACAGTGCACTGCAGTAAAGGGAAAGGAACGCACTATATCGATTTTATTGGGCTCATTCATCACAGAGTATATCCGCAAAATATGAAATCACGGACACTTAAGCCTACTTTACTTCCTGGCCTCACCCTCAAACACACATTATTTAAATCAAATACATTTGCTTGGCAGTAATGGAAGGAAACTTGACTTAGGGACTGATTTATACTGGTGTTTGGTGGAGGAGTGACAGATATCCCATCGGCCATATTATCACTACTACAGATGGGATATCAATTATGTTTGTTACAGTGTAATTCCCCCACTGCCAAACTCAAAAAATGAGGCCCTTAGTCTGCTGCATTAGGGTAAGGTACAGGAGAAGGCCGGGTAGGTAGTTAGAGGTTTTGCAATAGAATAGAGGGGTGGTTCACTGAGATGCAGCCAGTTACTATAGTCGAAACTGAAAGTTGATACATTTTAAATTTGAACAGGCATACATTCATTATGGAAGCCATATGAACAACGTCTCCTGTAACATGTGGCACAACGCCCACACATTTGTTTTCATTGTTTTTAGTAGGCTGGGACAGAATTTAGGAACAAATAAAGGAGTGCAGTCCTAGGAGGGGACTGAGTGTGCACTGGGAGGGAAGAGAAAGACACATTGTTTTTGTTTCGATTTGCAATCCATTGAAAGCTTTTTAAATGCTACATTACCAGAAACAGACGAACATTGCACAGCCAACACAGGAGTGCTGGATTGAAGCATGTTGCAGTTCGTAGGGATGGATGGGATCTGTCTCACTTAACAAATATAATGGGTATACTAGTAATTGTCAATAACCAAGCAATGTGACCTACCATTGCCTTCCCCTGCCGCTGCAGACTTCCCCTCCCGGTGCTACTGACCCCACCACTGGTGGTCTGTGTAGCTATTAAAAATATTACATGCTTTAGATGCCAGATACGCCTCCCTCTTTTCATTTTTTCTAAACAAAATACAACATAAAATATAACTACAGTTCCGTTCGCAGTATCTCCTCTCCCATCTAAAATATAACTTTGAGCATTTTGCTGGTAGACAATGTTAGAAAAGCCAGTAGTCAAGCCAACCATAATGGAGGGGCAGATATATGATGATGACTATGAGTATTTTGAAGCTCAATAAAGGGGTAGAATAAATTGGTCAATTAAGGACATATGGACATATGCTTTTGGTTGGCAAATGCAATGGGACCGTCCTCATATTATTTTCCTGCCATCGAAACTGCTGGGATACTGATACAACCCAGCATTAGGGGGTCACCATAACCATGGCCACTAGCTTGTCAATTGAACATGAGTAAGAAATAGAAAGCCTTCTCAACAAACAAGCGTAGAAGGGCTTTCAATCTTCACAGTAGACTACCTAATCTAGTGTCTTAAGTGTTACAGTACCAGTCCACTGGGTATAATGTTAGGGGAGAAGGACAGCATAACCAAGCAGAACAAAGTTTAAGTGACAGATTAGTACAGATACAGGAGGAAGTTGGCTACAGAAACAAGAAATATAGAATAAATGATAATGCAGGGAGGGATTACAAGAATAAACATTAAATATAAAAAAGAGCATTGGAAAAAAAAATTGCAGTATAAGAGAAAGGAGGAAAAATGTATCTAATGGGGAGAGGTAAACATTAGAGAAATAAATAATATTAATAAGCGCTAACTGGGGCCAGCAGAGCCGTCTGCTGCAGCCTCAGCGCAGGTGGTGGCACCCTTCCCGGCCCAAATCTATGTACCCTCTTCATGCCCTTGGGTGCTAATGTAAGAAAAAAAGAAGATAACAAAAATAGATTAGTAATACAGTTAATTTCACCTAAAAAATATTTTGACAGGCAACTGCAGTCCTATATTTACATTATAATGTTCTAAATGATATTGCATATATAATCCAGTTGACCTATTCCTAATTTCTGAAACCTTACCTATGCCCTATTATGAATTTTCTAAACTACATTTTGAAATAATAATGCATTGCAACAAATGATTTTGTACCATGTGTGAGGGTTTGCGCGGAATTAGGCAGAGTCTGTAGAGCATTATAATTAATAGTTGGACATTTACTTTTAAGTTTTACATGTCCTGGTAGTAAAAACTCACACATTTGATTTTTACTACTGTGAGGCCTGCATGTCCCATAGGATGATACTGAGTTGCCTTATCACATTCAATAAATGTTACCCTTTTATTGGAGGCAGATAAGCATTTCATGTTGGTATCAATTAAATAGTAATTACAAATCCTCTTTTTTTTTAAAATATATTTTTATTGCAGATTCATAATCAAACATTGAAATAGTTCGACCTTCCCGTCCCTGATCACCATAAGGCACAGTTCAATAATAAAATTGCACACAGCCATTCAGCCCACATCCCGGAGGTCGGGTGGCGTACATGTCCAATCCGTTAATGATGTCAAGGAAGCCACCTCACAGAGGTATCCGGTCAACAACATAATTTAGTATCTGCTTTTCTATAACTCCTAACCCACTCCCCCATTCACTCACCCGAATACAGCGTTTCACGAATGGTGAATGATGTCAATGTCAGCGCAACCCGCTCCATTCAGTCGCACTTCGGAACTCCCCTGTACTAGTTTTCCTAATCTACCATAGTGAACCAATCTATGCATTAGCCGGAGCTCCGTTCCACAGGGTTCCTTCCTTCGCCTATAACAAAATCTAGCTACAGCTGGCATCCCTCCTCTATCTGTATCGGATCCCCATTAACCTTCCCTTTATCCCTCCCCACAACTGCTGCTGATGTGGGCAATAATCATAAATTCTCAATCAAGACTTCGCTACCTGAGGGATTCATACATACACACCTTCATGTCCCATTGAACCCCCTTCCCAGACCATCCCTTAGTCTTCATCCTCTGTCAAATAGTCCTTCAGAGCCTGCACTATTGCCTCCCAGGCCCTCGCCATCTCCAAGCCCTTCACATTTTCTGTACGAGCGGCTTGTCGCAGCCTAACCACTCCCTCACACCTTGCCGATTTCTGCAATTCATTCATCCATCTCCTAACCGATGGGCCTTCCTTTGATTTCCAGTGCCAGCTGATCTCCCTCTGGGCCAATATAAGTCCTAGGTCAATGAATTTACTTGTGATTTTTGTCTTGGCTGTGTGAGGGAACCAGAGCAGCAGACACGTCGCCATGTCATACTCCACTTGTCGATCAGTTACTGCATTAAGAAGCTCCCCTACCTCCATCCAGTACGTCCCTAGTTTCGGGCATCCCCATAGTAAATGGTCCAACTCTACCTCAGCCACCAAGCATCTCGGGCACGCTGCATTCTCTACCCGGAAATACCTCCTTATCTCCCCCGGGGTCAAATGGGCCCTGTGTATTACAAAGAAATGCACTTGCTGAAAGCGGGCATTTCTGCATCCCTTCCACGTTCTCTTTAAAATATGTCCCCAGATTGTGTCCGGTATGGGTTTCCCTATGCTCTCTTCCCATTTTTCTTTCAGAGCTGTGAGCGGCTCCAGCCCCTCGTCCAACATTCTAGAGTGGAGGCAGGTAACCGCCTTAATCGTACCTGCAGCCATTACTACATATTGAGAGGACATGGTTGTGCTGGGTTGTGCTGCTAACCTCCCTCTCCAGTGTTTCTGCATTGCTGCTATTACCGCGGCTAGCAATAGGAAACTCCCATCCGGGAGGCCAAACTGATCTTGAAGAGCTCTAAAGGGCACCAACACCCCATCAATATACAGGTCTCCCACCACCTGAAGGCCCAAGTCCTCCCATTCCAGTAAAGGAGACCAGTCTCCTCCATGTGGTAACGCTGTCAGCATCCCCAGAGGAATCTCCAGTGCATACGGGCGCGCTGCCTTCGCTCTCTTTAAGCTCCTATGCCAACACAACCGCAGAGTCCTCTCCTCCATGGTCAGGCCCCTCAATTGTAACTTCTGTTGCATGATTATATATGTTAGGATATGTCTCTGAATGCCTTTCCCTCTATCTTGGTCCGGACCTCTAAACTCCTTAGCAATATTTTGGGTTAGTATCTGTAGCTGTGCCGCCAGGTAATATAACTCAAAATCGGGGACAGCCATCCCTCCTCAAGCTTGGGCCTCATCAATTTATTCAGTGCCACCCTACGCCTCCCTTGGCCCCAAAGGAAATCAGTAAGCATCGTTCTCAATTCTCTAAAAACCCGCAGGGGGACCCACACCGGCAATGTGCGAAAGTAGTAGAGCAACCTAGGCAAAGCCACCATCTTTAGCAGTGCCACCCGGCCCTGCACCGAAAGAGGGAGGGACACCCTAAAGGTCATGCACCGCTTCAGAGCCCTAATACAGCGTCCTATATTTCCTTCTAACATATCTATAGCCTCGTGATATATGTGGACCCCTAAATAAGACAAGCAAGTTCCTTCCCAGACGACATCTACTGTTAGAGGTGGATGGGGCGTATTCGTCCGCAGCAGAAAAACACATGTCTTATTCCAATTTACTTTAAGGCCCGATAGTCTTTCAAAACTTCAGAGCATTGCAACTGCACCCTCCAACTCCCTTCCTGTATCCTCCAGGTACAGCAACATATCGTCCGCAAACAATGAAATATGATGAAAGTCCCCACTATTTCCGATCCCATTGTACATCGCCCCTAAACGCGCCTGGGCCACTAGTGGTTCCATCGCTAACGCAAATAACAGAGGGGATAGCGAGCATCCCTGCCTCGTACCTCTACGCACCGGGTAGTCGGAGGATATCACAGGCCCCAGTCTTAACCTAGCCATCGGGAAAGAGTAGAGAACCTTTGTCCAGCGCCCAAATCTTTCACCTAAGCCAAACTTCTCCAGTACTTTATCAAGGTACACCCATTCTAGGCTAGCAAAAGCTTTCTCGATATCAATAGACAACACTGCTGGCTTTTGGTCTGGCTCCAGGTGGCTCTCCAATATTCGGATTTGGTGACGGATATTTATCAAGGTGTTCCTAGTGGGAATGAACCCGGCTTGGTCTGTGTGAATTAGTGTGGTCATGTGCGGCAACAGTCTAGTGGCCAAAATGCGACTTAAAATTTTGTAGTCCACCGTCAGCATGGACAGCGGCCTATACAATGTGACGTCGGTAGCCTCCCTACCAGGCTTCAGCAACGGGACCACCAGCGCCTCCCTCATTGATTGCTGCAGCCGCACCAGCTCCAAGGCTTCAGAGTATACCCCTAGCAGCCTGGGTGCCAAAACATCAATATATTTTGCATAGAATTCGATCGGTAGGCCATCAATCCCCAGTGTCTTGTTCCTACCCATCTGCTTGATGACCACCCTAATCTCCGACACCGTGATTTCACCGCCCAATTCCTTCGCGGTGTCCTCATCTAGCACCGGGAGTTGAACGCCCGCCAGATAGTTCTCAATGTTATAGGCTTCGGCTTCCAATTGACTTTCATATAAAGTCGAGTAATAATTCAGGAAGCACAATAAGACTGCGGTCTGCGAATAGACCACCTCTCCCTTCTCCACCCGTATGCTCATGATTGGGCTCCCTCTAGGTTCTGGATTTGCAAGTTTCGCCAGCAGCGTTCCCACCTTGTCCCCTTCTGCATGCACCTTGGTGGTATACAACTTATAATCATAACACCGCAATCGTTCCGTTTCTGTCGCAACCAATTCCCTTGCTTCCTGCAGCTGGGTCTGTAATTCCGGTCGCTCAGGCCTTTGTTGTTCTAGGTCCCTCAATGCACTTTCTGCTTTCCCCAGATCAGCCAGGATTGTCATTCTTTCATTCGAAAACCTACCAATGCAGAGGCCCCTCACTACCACCTTCATGGCATCCCATTCCACTGATCTAGTAGTGGCCGTACCTTCATTTTTGCCAAAATAATGCTCAATTCCCTGACGGACCTTATCGCTGAACACCTGGTCCTCCAAAGTATCAGGCCACAACCTCCATGTGGGAACGGCTGATCTCACTCGCTGCCACTGAACAGATATCAACAAGGGATTATGGTCTGAAATGGTTCTAGCTAAATATTCTGTGTGTGTTATCATGGCAGCTAATGGTCCACTACATAGTACAGAATCTATTCGCACATGTAAAGCATGTATTGCTGAGAAAAAGGAATAGACCCTGAAATCAGGATGTTGCTCTCGCCATACGTCAATAAGGCCCCACCTCTCTTGCCAGTCCTTCCTATGTGTAGCTAGTCTGCGCACTGGGGAGTCGGCCAGTGGTGGGTGTGATCTATCCAGCAACACATCTGTAATGGAAAAGAAATCTCCTCCCATTATTATAGGACCTGCTAAAAAGTGTGCCAACGAACCAGTTAGTCCATCAAAAAAGCGAGCCTGATCCGTATTGGGAGCATACACACTACATAAAACCACGTCACAGCCGTACAACCTCCCCTCCATCGCTACAAATCTACCTTCAGGATCTACCAGATGGTTTGTGGCCTGAAAAGGGACTCCCGCTCTCACCCACACCAACGCTCCCCTAGCAAACGCGAGTAGGTCGTGCCAAACACCTGGCCATGCCAGCTCCTCTGCAGTGCAGTACATTCCTGCTTGGTTAGATGAGTCTCTTGCAGCAGAGAGCAGCGAACGAACGCCAAACACCAAACACCAAACGCAAACGGGTAATACGAGGAGAGAGAAGCAGGCGGCTTCGGCTCCGGCTTCATCCCCAGCAGTCCTGCGGCGTTTGAGAGAGCAGCACGAGCAGTACGAGAAAGAGATCGTTTCCCTGCAGAGGAGCAGGCGAAAGGAGGTGAGCAGCGGCGAGCACCGGTGAGCGCCGGTGAGCGGCGGCGGGGGGTGAGAGGCGGCGTTCCGACCGAGCACCGTGGTCATGGCTGCAGCTGAGCTACCCACGAGCCGCCCATAACTGCTCGGAAAAGTTGGTTTAAGCAGCGGTGCAGGTGCGAATAGCATATCGGAGCACAGTAGCACTACAGCACCGCAGCCCCATAAAAGCTGCATGCCGCCAATCTAAAAGACTTTTTGACTTTTGAAACGCCCGAGCCTGAGCCTTCCGAGCCTTTAAGCCTCGGTGCGAATTATTACATCTCAGAGCACTGCGCACTGAGCACTGAGCACTGAGGCGAAGCAAAATAATAAACCGTGGAGGGGGAGAAGAAGAGAGAGCTGAGGCAAGGCTCCCAGCAGCGCTCCCAGCAGCGCTCCCAGCAGCGCGCTGTCAGCAGCGCAGAGTTGACAGAGTTTGACAGAGCTGGCGACAGAACCAACAAGGCACAGAAGCAGCAGCAGCTAACCAAAGGGCTATTGACAGCAGGAAAGCCCCTGCACTGAGGCGAAGCAGAATACTAAGCCGAAGAGAGAGCTGAGGCAAGGCTACCAGCAGCGCCCTGTCAGCAGAGCAGAGCTGACAGATTTTGACAGAGCTGGCGGCAAAACCAACAAGGCACGGAAGCAGCAGCAGCTAACCAAAGGGCTATTGACAGCAGGAAAGCCCCTGAGTCCCTTGAGTTTTAAGAGGGGGGTTTTAAAGGCACGGCTGAAACAAAAAAAGTCTCCGACAACAAGACATCAGGACATCAGGACACTGGGAAGTCCCCCTGGAAGCCCCTTAGGAGACTTTGGAGACTAAGAGGGGGGCTTTGCAATAGCTGGAACAGCGGTTCGACAAAGACAAAGACAGAACCAGCACAAGAGGCAGAGGCAAAGCGCCAGAAGCCAGAAGCCGAGCGACACCCCCTGAACCCAATCAAGAAACAAATAAGGAGGGGCAAAAGAACAGGTTTCAAGGGCCCAAGGGCCAAAGGGCCAAAGGGGACAGTAAACCCGAGAGGGAAGGTAGAGAATACTGGCAACTGCATGGTATTAGTCCAGTCAACCCAGTCTTTGGTACCAGTGCAAAGGGGCTGGAGAGTGTTACAAATGAGAAAAGTACATTCTGACGGACTAATAAGACACAAAAAGTTATAAAG
The DNA here is from genome assembly GCF_964263255.1 of Lissotriton vulgaris. NCBI lineage: Eukaryota > Metazoa > Chordata > Amphibia > Caudata > Salamandridae > Lissotriton > Lissotriton vulgaris. The sequence continues at coordinate 560,792,220 of NC_141695.1, forward strand.
GCAAACCGAGACAACGGAATCAATCATTCACACTGAGTCCATTTGCAGTAACATAGAAATAAACTCTTACGTTCCTTGCCAAAAAGCTATTTACCTAACCATCCAATCCCCGTTTATACTCCCAAGTGTATTCCCCCGACGGCAGCTGTCGCGCAGGCGGCAGACGGGCTTGGGGATTCCAGGGAAAGACAACGCAGGAGAGGAGCAGGAAAAGGCAAAATTCCGGAAAATTTGTTCAAACATGCGGTCAGGAAAAATTCGACAAACTCGAATACAGAAAGCAAAAAGAAGGTTGGCAGTAAAAGGGAAGAAAAATGAAGGGAATAAAAGTAATACAGAAGAGCCAACCAGGAACGAACATTCTGACCAGACACCTACACACTTGGCGGAACCTTTTAAGTTCGGAGGCGAAACGTTGAAATACAATTTTCAATTCTTAAAAGAGCAAGGGGCAACAACTCAATGCAATGGCGCAAAATCTCAAAAAAGCCCCAAAAATCCAATCGGCTCGATTTCATCACGCAAAAAACGTAAGATAAGAAATGACTCGGAAATAAGTACAAGTCCTAACCCCAAAGAAAAATCGACAATAAAAAATTGGCTGATAAAAACCTCGGCACAAGTTCATGCACCCCAAAACCAAACAAAGTCAACACCCAACAAAACATCAGATGAGGCTAATGAAAGTAACCCAGCCTCCATAAATCAGAGCAAATTAAGATCCCAAACAAATCTGCAGAAAAGCGCACAAAAGATCGAGTGGTCCAAATCATTCTCGATCTTTGATGAAACGGAACTGCGTAGAATGCTCGAAAAAAACACACACAAGGAAGCCGACCCAACGCAATTGAGTCTAGAAAATTTGAGAAAATTGGAATCCCCGGATAACATTGGCGAAAGAAAAGCTAATGGTCAAGAAAGGAAGATAACAACCGCTCCAATAATCCTTACATCGAGCCCAATCAGACAACCGGTGGATAAGAGCCAAGACTCTACCATAATAAATAGCACAACAAAAGAAGAACACCCTATAACTATCTCTTCTTTAGAAAGTTTAAATAGATCAACAGGGGTACACCCACAACAAAAAGAATGAAAATCCATACTTTGGGGGGATGTGCTCCTACAAAAGTTTACAACAAGCAATTAATGCGCTGAACTTTCAATCCAACAAACTCGACGTGCAGGTAGACTTGATGAACCTAATCGCATCTCACATAGCGGGAATACATTTGAAACTGGAAAAAATTTCGTCATACATCACAAAAGAAAAAGAGGAGGATAAAAAATGGAAAGAGAAACTAATAGATCAAAACTGCGTTTGTAAGGACATAATAGACAAATTAGCAAACCTTACCAGACATTTTGAAAGAAATATTAGCAGTAACAAGTGGGAAAACCAGCAAAGGTGAAAACCCCAACACAGAGGAAAATAAAAATGCAAACCAAAACAGAATAAGTCACAACATCGAGGAAGAAAAAACTTTCAATGATACAGATGAAAACGAACAAATAAAGGGAGGTCTGGGAGAAAACAAAACAATGGGTTCATCGGGCACATCAGAACCTTTAACAAAAAGACAGTGGAAAAGGGCAAGGAAGGCAAGAAAAAACGCTACCAAAAGTAAGCAAGCAAAACAATTCTTTGCCATCTTCAAACAGAAGACAAAGGATGCCAGAATAAACCCAAACACAGACACTGCAATTACAGACACCCTAACCAAAGAAGACAGAAATAAAGAAACAAACACAGACGAAGTAGAGGAGCAAACAAAACCTCCAGTCAGAACCAAAATAATAACAAACACACAAGGAAAATCAAAAGACGAGGAACGGTTAATCACAAATAAAGCCAATGAAAATAGCAAAACGCTAAAATCGAATTATATAGAGGTGTTAGAACAACAAAAAACAAAGGAAAACAATCCAAAAAGGGAATGTGAAACATGGGAAAACAAAGGATTAATTCAGTATACTGAAGGAAATTCACCATACACCAAGGAAAAAAAGGAAAAAGAGCAAAACCAAAAAACAGAAGTCAATCAAGCAAGGAAATCAAATATTGGCCTGATCATCACAGCAGGAAATAATGGAAGAACATGCAGAGACACGGAAGCCGACTCAATCAATAAAACAAGCCAAAATTAAGGAAATTTCCAAACAGGTCAAGACAAAATACACCTCTTACAACAAGCATGCACAGCAGATTCCATTCGTCCGGACTTAACAACCATGGCCGGACAAAATGACAACATAACCCATATTCGATTTGATACAACAGAGGGAAAAAGGAGAATTTATCAAACCGGATACCCTGAAACAGCAAGAAGGGAAACAGAATGCAAATTACTGTTCAAGCCGGAATTCCAAACAAAAGTAAACTCAGACACGCTGAATAGGGGAAATATCCTTCGATTAATCGAAGAGATACCAATACTGAGGGGGATAACAACAAGGGACCTGAAAGCAGTAGAATTTATCCAGGGAAACACAGATATGGGTTCAGAAATAAGCAGTACCACCTGGGCATCTAAAGAAATAGCAGAACTCATATTCTCAACTAGGACATATTTCACAGAATGGGGAATAACTTTAGAACGTCTGACCCCAGTAAAATATCCATTCCCCTTACTAACTAACAAGATTAACCAACTTAACAACGTAAAGGGAAAAACCCAAACAATCCTGAAAGGAGCAAGAAACAAATCTATTTCGGAACAAGACCTGAGTAGTACCAAAAGAAAGCAACCACACCAGGGTCTGAAGGAACACAATGACTGGACCTGGTTGACACAGGCGCTAAACTCCCATCGATCCTGATGCATGCAAATCGATACAAAACAATCGAACACAAATGCCAATTTATCTCCAATACTAGAAACTAAAATAAGAATTTGCTCGTGGAACGTACATGGTTTCAAAGAAATGTCCCAAGACCGAGAAACGTGGTGTGAACAACAAGGACCCCCTGATGCGGAATGATAGTTCCTTTGGGCAGGGATAAAGACAGTGTGTATATCTTAGCAACAAGTTCACAAGTAAGAGGGAAGGTAGTGCTGACAAGAAAACACTAATAAAATACAATGTAAAAAACTTGATTATATTTAATAGATATTCATATTAAAAGCAGCAGCATGTCTTACAAAATCAACAAAACATAACAGTCAATAAAACATACATAATTATACATAAATATCACAAAATTTATAAAATTAAACCTAAAGATTTTATCAAAAGAAGAAAAAGAAGTGGCAAACAGAATATTTTTCCGACGCGCGTTTCGGCGTTTCAAAGACGCCTTCTTCAGGAGCCACAAGTATGTCTGTAAAAATATATGGGAAACATATACACATAATCAGTAACATCTAATGACACATTTTAAAACTTAATCTTTTTATCACCTTTTCGATCTAAACATTTTTAAACATTATTTGTACAACCAGTATCAGGCAACAAACATTGCTTGGCAATTTCCCTGAAAAGCACAGGTTCCCTCTTTACTACAATAATGCAAGCAAATAACAAAACACATTATAGTCATGATAAAGTTATATTTGAGCAGTCGTTATCAAAAAAGATTCTTTTGGAAAAGGCAGAGGATCAAAGGCCCTCCCACCATTAGGTTGACAAGAATTATGGCGGGGAGAGAGAATGACAGGGCAGTCTAGATTGACAATTAGTGAATAAATAGAAACAGGATTGTATTCATGCTAGGGCATCTTACTTCTATCATTAGATTTAGAACTGGCCATCTAATTAATCCAAATGCTTCCTATCACAGCACGATAATGTTATCAGATTCGGTGTTCCTAGCACAGGAGTGCTCTCTAGTCTAGGAATCTGTTATAGAACTGGTATATCCTTTCTTATCACAGTCTGTTAAACTGCACACTCTATAGTTAATGTTTGTCTACATACAAATGCGACTGATATTAGTAGTCCAGACAGATTGGAGTAAAGGCTATTGGCCTGTTATAATAAATACCATGTATCGCTTTATAACACCAAGATCTACTCACTTGTTAAAAACGTGAAGTGGTACAAAGTAGCAAGTGGATGCCAATTTTACATCAGTGCCGTTTTCTTTATTGTATACAGCTTCTTATTTCTGTTTATAAGTAAATAATCAGGGGAAAATAGAAGAACAACAAGTAACAAATCGATTATTCTTTATTTCTATTCTGATTATTCATGTCACTGACTATCTCATTTTCGAATTTAATAGGTCGAGAAAATGATAAACTCACGATGAATGCGCTGTTCAATAGAGTAGTCAAGTCTTATGAAATTCAAACTGGCCTTGGAAACAACAGATTACCTGAGTAAATTCGAAATAATTCTACTCCAGGAAACCTGGAATGTAACCGCGAGGCAAATCATGGGATACGAGGAACAACACATAATGGCAGAAAAATTTGCAAACTATGGTCACCCAAGGGGAGGTCTGTCAATCTTCATTACCAATAATTTTGACTGGAAAACAGAACTGCTCGACTCAGGAGAGAATTGGACACAAGTGATCAAAGTAGAGCCGAAAGCAAACAAAAAGAACCCTGGATGGAGTTTACTTATTATAAATCTATACATTCACCCAGACAAGACGACCAAAATTGAAAAAGCTCATACTTTGATAAATTTGATAAAATCTCTACACAGAACTTACCAATCGCACGAGATATTCATTTCCGGTGACTTCAATTGCAATCTAATAAAAACAAATAACAAAAAGGATAAAATCCATAATATCAGGAGCGATCTGGAAACATTAGGTCTAACAATCCTAAATGGAAAAATGGAGGGAGACATACCTGCCAAAACCACTTTCTCCAGTGGGAAAAAGAACTCCATAATTGATTTCACCTTAACAAGCATTAAACTAAAAAAGAACGTAGAATATTTTGGCATACAAACTCGACCTGAGAGCGACCACTTCCCACAAGAGACAATAATGAGATTAAACACCGAAGAGAAGACAAAATTAGAATTCCTCTCTGCAATTCCGGAAATATACAAACTGAAAAAACTCAAAAGCAAGGGCCCAGTAAAAAAGGAGATAATGGACGCAGTGTTAAAATATGAACGTTGTTCTACGGGCATGGGAAACCAATCACCCATAGCAAATTGGGAAAATCTACATAAATTTGTGCTGGGAAAATTCGCAATAAATACACCGGTAATTGATGGTCACAAAGCAAACAAAGAGCCATGGTACAACACCAAACTAAGAGATAAGAAAAGCGAAATTGCGAAAAAATTAAGAATAAGGGCAGCAGAAAGAAGGTCAGGAAACGAAGTAGATAATAACGACATACAAAAAATGAGGAAAGAATATAAAGAGGACTGTACAAAAGCTAAAAAAGCTCACACAGAAGAAATCTGGGTGGACCTCCTAAGAACAAGTAAACTTCCAAATAGTGGAGAATTTTGGAACATAATAAATAAACTCTCAAAAGTAGTTGGTGAACAAGCCAATATAGGAATAAGTGAAACAACATGGGCCGCTTATATTAACAATCTGTACAACATCCAGAGCCATCCAATGAACATAGAAACAATCAAAAACCTAAAAGATCTAGAACAAAAAGATAGAGTTCCCGGACAATGGAAGAACGGCCAGCAGGAAAGCGCTGCCCAAGAGGAACAAGCGCCGTTGACAACGATTAAACATCTAACCGCACTAATAAGGAAAATGAAAGCGGAAGGAGCACCTGGCCCATATGGAATGCCGAACGCCTTATTCAAATATGACACCGAATTCTGGGCGAAATACTTGACTCCATTATTTAATCATATTCACAAAGAAAAAAAGATCCCACCGTCCTGGCAAGGAAACATCTTCCATCCAATTCATAAAAGTGGTTGTAAAATGGAACCCGGGAATTACAGATTAATAGCGTTAATTGACGTGGAGGCAAAGCTTTTCTCATGCTGTATATTGTCCCTACTTCAACTTTGGATAAAAGACAATAATATAATACCCAAATTCCAAACCGGCTTCAGGGAAGGTATGGGCTGCTTAACCAACTTGTCAGCACTGTCGTTACTAATCGAAGGAGCAGGGAAAAAAAAGACTGGACTAATAGCCTGCTACATAGACCTGAAAGCCGCCTTCGACCGAGTCCCCAGAAAACGCCTATGAAAAAAACTGTTCCTTTGGGGTCTACCGCCGGCATTAATGGAAACAATAATGGCACTATATAGCGGAACATGGGCAAAAATAAAACTGGGAGACGGAAGAAGAATATCTGCAGAATTAAAAATAACTAATGGCCTCAAACAGGGCTGCGTGCTCTCCCCAAGCCTTTTTAATATTTATCTGGCCGACCTAAAAGACCATCTACAAAATGCAAATGGACTACGCCAAAATTATCCAACGAAAGTATTCAGTTTCTCCAATATGCCGACGACATAGTAGTCTTAAGTCAAACGCCAATAGGCCTACAAAGAACAATATCAGAATTAACAGATTATTTTGAGAGAGAAGGCCTAGAACTAAACATCAAGATCTTTTAAATGGTACACAAAAGGCAGACAAATCGAGGAAACAACTGCTTATAAATATCTGGGAGTTACAATAAGCAAAAACATGTCACTTTCAGACCAAAAAAGAATCATCACTGCTAAAGCACAATCACTGAGTTTCGCGTACAAAGTTCTCCATGATAAACTACAATGTCCATCATACGACCACCTGTTAAAGGTAATGGCAGCCCAAATCTTACCATCACTCTCATACGGACTGGAAATATGGCATGGAAAAGAAGCAGCCATTTTAAATACTCTCCTGACAAAAATATACAAATCTGTGTTCCATCTATACAAAGGATCAGCTCCGGCCCAAATAAGACTAGAATTTGGTTTACAAAATCAAATATACCAACGGAAAGCTGCTCTAGTAAAATGGTGCTGGAAACTAAGATCGGCGGAAATGGGCTCTTTAAACAATCTATGTTGGCAAGAAATTAAAAAACAATATGACCGACATGAAGCCAACTCATGGGGCAATGATCTGCGAGCATCAATAGAAACCCTCAAAATAGAGGAGATCTGGAAGAAACCACTGGAAGAATCATCTTTCAAAAAGATTTGCAAACTAAATGCAAAAGCCTTATCTTTGGTAGAAGATAAAAAGACCTTGGCCAAGCGGCGCCATGCATGGACCGTTTTAAATTCATACAAACAATTGAAACCTCAAGCCTACCTCATAGCGCACTTCCGGCTATTCTTAAAAACAAAATTCATGGCCCTCAGAATGGGAGACCACTGCTCCAAAGACTTGATCCCATCATGGAAAGGCACGCATCAGGGACGAAGCTGTAGGTTATGCGACTACCACAGTGAGACCTTGTGCCACCTCCTGTGCACATGTGAATCTTCCATAGAAAAAAGGAAGAATTTATTGAAACCTATTTTTAATATGCTACAGATCCGTACCTGCAGGCAAGCAGTGACCAGCTGGATGGGAGCAGGTTCAAACATTCTAATATGCCGCGGGGTAAAATTCATGAACTCTGTAGAGAATTTGCTCCAAAAATAGAAACAGACCACAGATAAGTCCTGGGAGGAAGTATTTAATTACTGAATGAAAAAGCACATTTTAACCACATGAACTTTTAACCTGTCGTTATTTTAACAGACTTTTTGTACATGTATGCTTTATGGTTGTGATAAACCAAATAAAGTAAAATTTTGACTGACTGACTGACTGACTGCAGCAGCACTATCTGAATGCCACGCCTCACCAAATATGCATGCACCTTATAACGCCTGGACATGGTTCGAAGTCCACGGACGTTCCATGTAAGACATTTCTAAATAGGTAACGTCCCCATTGTAGCCGTCTCCCATCCGCCCCAACAGTATTTCTCGACTGCCCACATCATTGCAGCACAACCCCACATTCAAAACTCCCCTGAAAACTCCCACAACCCCCCTCCACAGAACAGGACCCAATAACACATCATTAGCCCCCATCCAAACTTTTAACACAACACACAGTCTTCTATTCTGTAGTCACCACTACAGATGGCCTTAAGGGCAATAGGAGGGTGGTTCAGAGCCAACTGGGGGCGGGCCAGGCCTTCACCCCGAGCCCAAGATCCCACATAATGGTCTGCCACAGTACCTGCTGCTCTGCAGACCACCAGGGTCAACAATCCCATCAGAACTAGTTAACGTGGTCCATCCCCAACATTGTCACACATTAAAAATCCCATCTGCCGTTTGGGGGGTTACCGATGGCCCTCCAGCGCTGTCCACGTCCGAGAGGTCTCCCCGAGATTTTCCACCTCCATCTTCAGACTCTGAGCCCACCGACTGCCCTTCTTGTTGTGAGCCCTTTATCACTGCTGTCACCGCCAGGGTCCCCTTTTTGTCCGCCATTTGATCATCCTGCATCGTTCTCTTGAGTTTATTTCGCTTGCGGATGCATTGTGATTTGCACACCTGGACAGGTTTCTGCCTCTCTCTGTCCCCTCTACCTCTTCGGTCCGTACCAGCCCTGCACGATTCAAGCCAGGTCCATGTTTCTTCGGGAGTTTGAAGGAAATGGGTCGACCCGTCCATAATCACTCGCAACTTAGCTGGGAAGAGTAAGGAATACTGTATACCCTCATCCCTCAGTTCTTTTTTCACAGCCAAATAAGAGGCCCTATGCTTTTGGACTTCCTGTGTATAGTCCGGAAAGATCGTGACCGAACTGTTGTCCACCTGGAAAGGACCCGTCGAACGCGCTCTCTGTATCAACAGATCTCTGTCCTTGAAATGCAATACCTTGACCACCACTGGCTGAGGCGGGCGGCCCGGTAAAGGCGGTCGGGCTGGGATCCTATGCGCCCATTCCAAAGAAAAGAAGGGGGATAGGACCTCTGGTTCCACAACCTTTTTGAACCAGTTTCCATATAAGCGACTGCGTCATCCCCTTCGGATTTTTTGGGCAGGCCTACTACCCGTACGTTGTTCCTCCGATTACGGCTTTCGGAATCTTCTGCCCTCTTCCCCAGAGTCGCCAAGCGATCGAGTATATCATTCAACTTATGCTCTGCTGTCACCACCGCTGGCTTGAGTTCCTGAAGCAGTAGCTCATTTTCTTTCACTTTATCTGTTAGCTTAGCGTGATCCGCTCTCAAGAGACCCAGACCCGTGGCGACCTGTGCAATATCTTGGTGTAGGGATTCCTTGGTCGCTGTTATGGCTTCTAGTATCCCATCCAACCTTTTATTCAGTCTTTGCTCCTGTGCCGTTCCCTCTGGGCCTTTCGCCTGGTCCTGCCCCTCTTTCACTTTCACTTTCAATTCTCGGCTATTCGCGGCCATCTCGATCACCAAAATCTCCATTTCCGTTACACTTCCAAGTAGTTCGCCTGTCCTTATTTTGAATGCCAGATCGGTATTTCTCCAAGTATGTTTCCGCAATGATCTTGTCCGCCCCTCAGCTCGCGGATACCACTTCAGGGGTCTGAAGCTCAGCCTCTCCCAACTTTCCACCGTCGGAAGGGCGATCTCCTCTCAGGCTTCTGGGGTATACGTGGGTCAGGCCGTATTTCCTTCTTAAAGCTTACCTCTTCGCACCATCCTTGGTCACTTTGCAACAGCGCAATATCTGCCGTTGGGACCCAGTGGTGGGTTGGTATGGCCCTCCAGGTGCATTCAATTCGGGAGCTCCGCATCCGTGTCTAAACTAGCTGTTCACGGTCGGATGCGTCCTCTTCTGGTGGACCGTTGAGCACCCCCAAGAGTTCTCCCCCTCACTCCGACAGGGATTCAGCGGCTCACAAGCCTTCCTCTTTCTGGTGGACCCCTTCTGTGCGCCCTCTGCACCCCCCAGGGTCCATGGTCGGGTAGGGCCCCGTACAGTAGCACTCTAGTAGCAACCAGTTAGGTGTGTTGGTACCAGTAGTCAACTGCTCGTTGTTGCCCAGGGAGCTGCCCCGCGTGGACTCAGGGTGCCGCTATTCTTCTTCGACCGATCTATCCGCGGCCACACTCGGTCCGATCACGCCATGCCAAAGAGCCGCCTCAGGTCGTTAGTCCCGTTATCAGGCATCGGCCAGTGTTACGGCGTATATCGAGGTAAATCTCTCAGCGTCTCATCTGCGTTCAGCTTAATATTCGCATCTGTGATCCGCTGCACTTCTCAAGGGTGTGAAGTTTTACCGGGGCCTCGGTTTGGCACTACCGACCGCCTATGAGTTCGGAGTGGCGGCCCCAGGTGATCCCACACCCATGCACCCCCGAGAACTGTGCTCCTCCTTACAGCCACTCTTCGGCAATCCACAGTCAGGCCCTCCTCAGCAGCCGCCGTCTCGGACCGCACTCAGAGATCGAGGCCTTCCTCTCGCGGCCGCCATCTTAGGTACTAGACGTCGCATCAGCAATCCCAGTCCTTAAAGGCTGCGGGGGGTTCCACCCATCTCCAGCCTCTTCTGTCTGCTTCTCCGTGTTGTGGTTCCCACTCTGCTTGCCTTTCCAGCTTCTTTCCTCGTCTTTTCTCCTCTCGTAGCTCTCCTCGCCTCTCTATTCCTTCACCCCGAGTCGGGGCTGTCGCCATCTTGTATTCAGACTGCTACCCCTCCAACTACGAAATCGGCTCTCCTCACGCCGTTTGGCTCTCCGTTTCTTCGAAAGTGTACTCCCGGTGTTCCAAGCAGAGTGCCTGCACCGCGATCGGCACTTAGGCGAGATTTATCAGGAGAAATTGCGGGATCGGGCGCAGAGCTGCAGGCTCACGCCACCATCCCCATCGGCGTCCAAGCCACGCCATTTACAAATCCTCTTTAATGGTAATGTTGGTCTTTAAATAAAAAAAATTAAAATGCTGCTTTTAGAAAATTGCCAGTTTCTTACCCTTGTACCTTTTGGCGCCTTAAGTCACATGACTGGGTGTAACAAGCATTTAGACTTTGATAATTTCTCCCAGGCAGTCACACAATAGAAGGATTCGGTGTTCCTGAAAGGGTCATCTGCTGGCAGCCAGTTTTGAGCTAGGGAAGGTGAGTCAGGAAATTCCAAGCATTTCAAAGAGAAACCTCTAGAAACTGCTCCCAACATAAAAGAAGGCTCCAGCTTTAAAAATAGAACCCTCAGACCCACTCTTCAGGTACTTTTCTGGACCTGCAGAAAGACTCTCAGAAGACTGCCGGCTGCTATAGTGATAGAATTCACTTTTTGATACCCTATTTGCCCATTGATGATGTGTGAGTTAGCATCATATGGCTAACTGATGAAGTTCGTATATGCACCTATGCTGAATTATTTTGCTTGCTCCTTACTTATATTCAAATGCACGTGTGACCATATTACTTTCTTAGCTTAGCCTATGTGCCACCATTTTGTGTATCCCTCTGTGCCTGCGGGCCCTGCTCGCTCATATGCCCCTCCTGCAGGAATACAGAAATTCACTAAGACAGCAGTTTTCGTTTCTAGGCTTACTGTGGCCGAAACTAACAAGTCTCTTTATCAGTAATGTTCTCATGCCCAGAGACTCCGAAGCCTAGCTCCACGGCCTTGAGCAGAGATAATAATGTATCCCTTGCAGGTGCAGATGCCTGCTGTATGAGAGCATTGTCCACTGGTCCGAGGCTCGGTAACTTTCCACAAGGGGCGTACCCCTTTTTTCTGTATTGCATTATAATGTATTGCTGTGATGCAGAGAGTCAGTCCTCTCGTTCGCACTCCTAGGAGTGAGGTCGGACAGGGCCCTCTCATATGAGTGTTGTTTGGCCTAATAAAGACTTTTGTTTATTCTTCTCCACTGTCCGGCTGACTTCCTATATAGTGACTATAGGTGAGTGCGGTAAGTCACTCGGGTGGATTTGAGCCACGCTTATCAGATGGCGCCCGAATAGGGACCCGCGATAAGGATCTTTCTCACCCGTAAGTGGGTAGCAGAAGACCGGGGACCCGCTGGTCGGCACGGTGGGCCCGGGTACCCATCTGATGCCGAGCTTGGTTCTCGCAGCGCTGCCCCACCCTGCTGATCGGGAGAGGTCCCGGTTCGGATCTTACGCCGGGGTCCAGAAGGCGGAACTTGAAGCTGACCGTGTTGGTCCTGGCAGCCGGAGGTGGAGAACGGTAGAGGTCGGTGCCGCCTACGGAAGGTGAGTGGTCCACCTGTGATTGTTTAAGGAACAGGAGTGTTCCGGGAGACTAGGGTGTCTCCAGTGATTTGAGGAGCCGGTGTGCTCCTGGGGCTAGTGTGCTCCGGGGAGCTCAGAGTACAAGAAGGTGCTCTGACAGACTTGACGGGGTTGGGGAAATATCTAGATGTATTGTTTGTGGCGATCCGACCGGGTGGTACTGTGGTGAAGGCGTGGCTCATTGCGGGCAGACTCCGGTGCTTACCCTGAACTCCTAGAGTGGTGGTTCAGTGGAGGTGAGATCTGGGTTTCCCGTGGTAAAGTGCGCAGTGATCCATAGTGCCGCACGGGTGGCGGATCTGTTCCCCATCCTCAGAACAGCTAGTGTACTGTTCGGTCTGCGGTAGAGTCCAGGTTCCCCAGGACTTGGTCGACGGGCCTTGTCCCATTTGGTAACACGTGTTTGGAGGTATTGTATATGTGTGTGTGTGGTTTCCTAATGTATGTCTATATGTGTGTATGAACGAGCTTGAGCTAGCGAATCAAGGTAACGTAGCCTGTGGTGAAGTGTTTCTTTCACACCGAAGTAAAGATGCCGTGTTTTAGTAAGTTACGATGCTTTGGATGTTGTTGTCGACCCTCAGATACTAGACTGGCCGAGAGCCAACCTGCACCCCCTGAAGGCACTCCAAGCTTTGATATGTATGTCAAGCATGGATTGGTCCCGATTTTGTTTGGTACTTTGTGGCACCGGTACACTGCTGATAATGTGGATTTACAATGGCCTTTGACGGGTTCTTTCGATGAAGCTAAGTTGGACTATTTGCAAGACAAACTGTTTGCTAGGCGTAGCCGTCAGAGTATGTTTGATTCTTTGCGAGTGTGGCAGAAAGAGGCCAGGAAACGCAAGCTGAGAGATGAGAAAGAGGCTTATAAAAAGTCCACCCAGACTATGGCGCAGAAGGCGAGAGAACAGGTTGGAAATGAGAATGCGCTACGTATAGAGCGCTCAGATAGACTTTGTAGGTTGAAAGAAAATAAAAGTTATGTCGTGCGAGAGGACGACCCAGATGAGATGGAAGACATTTTGAATACCCGACCCCCTCCCCCTTATGCCCCACAGCCCTTGTATCCCTCCTTGCCAATTCCAGCCCCCGGTAGTGGAGTTCCGGGTCCTTCAGCAAGTGCCCCCCAGCAATCCTCGCCCTCGACACCCCTTGTTTCATTACTCCAGACCACTTCACCCGCACCCTCCCAATTTTCTTTAGCACTCCCTACTGTTTCAGCTAGTACCACCCCCAGTCAGGAAATGCTAACACCGAGTCGAGGCGCAGGTAGTGGATTACTCTCGCAGGTACGGAAGTTGCTTACGCGTTCTACAGTTGGTTTAGATGAAAAGAGTATGGTGGCTAATCAGGCATGTCAGTGGGCCAGGAATAATATTTATTCGTTTGAAGATATTTGGTCCACTATGAAAGATTTTGAGCCTTTGATGCAGCAGCACGCTTTGTGGCACATGTCAAATGTATTGATACCGCTATGGGAGCAGGGGTATGGAGGTGTGGCTCCAGCGGTTTTACGAGATATACAGGCTGGAGCCTATAGAACGAATACCGGGGTGAAAGAAGTGATGAGTAGTTTACGTGCACTATTACAATACAGGAACGAATTACCCTCTGCCGGCGCACCCCATTTCCCAGGTCTCCACCAAATGCGCGAGGTGCACCCTATTTTTCATCCCGAGGTCCCCGAGTTGCTAGATCCAGTAACGAAGGCTGTTACCAGGAACAGGATAGATGCGCATTTCCAGGAGCAATGGGTGTATACGCCATGGAAGAGAAGTGAGGTATTACCATTGAAAGCTCAGCTGCCGGATTCTAGAAAGAATCCGACTGCCTACTACAAAGAGCTCACAGAAGCCGCGTCTTCCACTATGATGACTTTGGCTGATGTTGAATTGTTTTTCGGGCTCTTGGTCCCGGTTGATGTGTGGCGGCAAGTGAAAGGTACTGACCATGCGGAAGAGTTAGGAGGTACGTGGCAGGAGTTGCAGGATTGGGACAAGGAGCGTAAGCCAGGGGAGAAGCCGAAGGCTGAGATCTTAGCTTTACCAGGGCGCATAATAAAATATATGCATTCTCTCATTCCCCCGAAAAAGGTAGATTGGGACAAGTTGACGGCCTGTAAGCAGAAAAAGGATGAGCCAGTCTCGGACTTCTTTACGAGGTTTGAGGAAACGTTCATAGATTTTAGTGGGCAAGATGTGTCACAAGATGGCGGGTTACGGCTCTTTGTTAATAGGTTTGTCGGGAACTTATTGCCTGAAATTTCAGCAAGATTGCAAGCGTCGGAGAGCACGTGGACGACGTCCTCTCCTTCGGGCATTCTCAGTATGGCACAGTATTATGAACACAGAGAAAATGAAAGTAAGGACAAGCAGGAAAAGAAGGCTAAGGATCTAAAGACAAGAGTTTTGTTGCAACAAGTGGCTAGAGGCAGAGGAAGGGGTGCAGCGCCGAGTCGTGGGGGCGGTTTTGGGAGAGGTGAGAGTAGGGAAAGGCTGGGACCGAATCAGTGCGCAAAGTGTAAGCAGGAGGGGCATTGGTGGCGGGATTGCCCACTGCTTCAGTCGGGCGCTGGTCCAGGACGAGGACGAGGACGAGGACGAGGTAGTGGTGATTTTGGGAGACAGGCTACATGATCAGAAGGTGGCGGGAGACCGGGAGGAAATTACTTTGACAATGGTGCAGACAGACAACAGTTGCAGAGGGGCGGTGGTCAGTACTATAATGATGATTACTCAGTGGACGATTTGACAGGGTTTTCCCACAACTAGGACAGCGTAGGACAGAGCATGGGACCAGTACTTGTGGAAGTTGATCAGAGGGTACCCTATGTTGAGGCAGATTTATTGGGGTCTCCACAAAAATTTCTAGTGGATACGGGTGCGATGAAAAGTTCAGTGGCTCGTTCTCGAGTCCCAGGGGCGGCTCTGTCTGGCAAAAATAATATTTCTGTGGGTTTCGCAGGTACCCCGGTGATTAGCCCCATTTCTAAACCTCTCACGTTGACGATTGGCCCTTTCACTGTTGATTCACCGTTTCTATTGACATCAAATTGTGGGGAAAATTTGTTGGGCCTGGATTTACTAAAAAGGTTGCACGCCACCATCTATTGTTCTCCAGATGGTGTGTACCTTACTTTGGGCCCGAATGTCGCCCGCCCATTACAGTGTTTCTCAAAAGATGATCCATTACCACCTGAATTTCAAGGCATACCCGACAGCTTGTGGGCGGTCAATGACACGGATGTAGGTAAAATGGATATTGCCCCAGTGACCATAAGGGTGAAAGTGGGGGCAAAATTACCCAGGGTTCCACAGTACAGGATTCCTAGGGAGGGAGAGAAGGCCCTGTTACAAATAATACAAGATCTCAGACGATCTGGTGTAGTGGAGGAGACTGATTCGAACATATGTAACAGCCCTATTTTACCTATCCTTAAAAGACGGTCACCTGACGCTCCTGATAATACCCCTGATGTCTATAGGTTTGTGATTGATTTGCGGCACGTAAATAGAGTAGTGGAGCCACAGTACCCGGTGGTCTCGGACATTACTACAATATTGACAATGATTCCCCCTTCTGCTAAATATTTCTCTGTCCTAGACTTGAAAAATGCTTTCTTCAGTATTCCAGTACATGAAGAAAGCCGTTATCTCTTCGGATTCTCATTGGCTGGCCGAAGCTTCCGCTTTAAGAGAATTCCTCAGGGGTACACTGAGAGTCCGAGCATATATAGTCAAGCATTGAAGACACAATTGGATGAACTGGACCTTCCACCTGGCAACGTCATGTTGCAGTATGTGGATGATATCCTGATAGCATCGGACGACGAGAAGGGTTGTCGGGATGCTACTGTGAAATTGCTCCACCATTTGGCTAAAAGAGGGCATAAAGTGTCCCTTCCAAAATTTCAATACTGTCGAACGGAGGTCACCTACCTCGGTCACCTCCTTTCGAAAGTGGGGAGGAGGTTGACGCCAGAGCGCATAAAAGCTATTAATAATATGAGTGTACCTAACACGCAGCGAGAGGTGCGCGCGTTCTTGGGCATAACATCGTATTGTCGCCAGTGGATACCTAACTATGCGTTACTAACAAAACCCCTATTGTATCTGACTACCAAGGAAGTGCGCAAGCCCCTACCCTGGACCCCCGCATGTCAAGAAGCGTTCGAGTCACTAAAAACGGCTTTATGTTCTGCGCCTGTTCTTGGAACACCTGATTACCAGAAGCCTTTTGTTCTCTACGTACATGAGGCGGAAGGTTGCGCGTTGTCTGTCCTAACTCAGTGTTTTGGGGGGAAACAAAGACCCTGCGCTTACTTTTCCGCAATGCTTGACAATGTGGCAAGAGCACTGCCGAGTTGTCTGAGAGCCACGGCGGCTGCTGCGGTCTCTATAAGACAATCGGCAGGGCTCGTATTGGGATCAGAACTCACAGTCATGGTACCGCATGCTGTGGACATTTTGTTGAACAGAACACAGACGCAGCACTTAACTAGTGCTCGTCTTACGGGTTATGAGATGACTCTTTTTGCACCCCATGTGACGATCAAAAGGTGTGCTACACTGAATCCGGCCACATTGTTACCTATCCCCACAGATACAAAGGACGATGACATACATGACTGTTTGTTTAGGACCGAAGAAGAGACAAAGGGGAGGGTGGATCTGACAGACAGGCCCTTGGACGAACCAGACGGGGAGTTGTATGTGGATGGGTCCTGTTTTAAATTGCCAGACGGTACATCGACAGCAGCATATGCAATAACAACATTACAGACGGTAGTGGAGACTTCTAGGATACCTTACAATTCTGCCCAAGCTGCTGAGATTATAGCCCTACTGAGAGCATGTGAATTGAGTGAGGGGCTAGACGTGAACATTTATACTGACAGCCAATACGCCTTTGGCGTGGCTCATAATTATGGGCGACTTTGGGCAGAACAGGGATTTCTGACTTCTCACGGACAACGCATACAACATGGCCCACTGATATTACGACTGCTAGCGGCACTGACACTACCCAAAAGATTGGCTGTGATAAAGTGTAGCGCACACAAGACAATAGTGGATGATGTAGGACGAGGCAATGCCTTCGCCGATGAAACAGCAAAAGAGACTGCTAGAGAAAAATTACCACAAATGTTTGTGGCAGGACCAGCTAGATGGGTCCCAGATGTTCATATGTTCTCAGACACTGTACAGAGTGTCAAGAACATACAAGGAAAAGCGACAGCAGATGAATTGAGGGCATGGAAGGATGGGCAGGGACGATTGGATGCGGATGAATGTTGGACAGATGTGACCGATAAGAGACGATGGTTACTCCCGAATGCATATGTCCTTCCAGTAGTGACGATGGCGCACGGGCCTGCTCATGTTAGCGCCAAAGGCATTTGTAAATTGTTAGACCCAGTGTGGAGCAATAAGAATATCTCTAAAGTGGCCACTCACTTGGTTCGCCAGTGCATGGTGTGTTTGAGACATAATCCTGGAAAGGGTACCCCTGTCCCAACTGGAAATTTCGCACCCCCTTCTTTCCCTTTTGAGGTGATTCAGATGGATTACATCGAAATGGAAAGGGTCAATAACTTGAAGTATGTCCTTGTAGTCGTATGTGCCTTTAGTAGGTGGGTGGAGGCTTTTCCAACTAAAGATTGCACGGCCATGTCTACTGCAAAAATGTTGATCAAGGAGTATTTTTCTCGCTTTGGATTACCTAGGGTGATCTGGAGCGATAACGGTATGTCCTTTAATGCAGAACTAGTGAAGCAAATATGTAAGGGCTTACAGATTTCCCAAAAATTTCATTCAGCCTTACACCCTCAGGCAGCAGGACTCGTGGAGCGGTTTAACGGCACGCTCAAATTAAAGATGGCCAAAATATGTGAGAGTACAGGTCTCCGTTGGCCAGACGCCCTTCCCTTAGCCTTGCTTTCAACGAGAGTTACTGTGAATGCGAAAATGGGCGTCTCCCCCCACGAGGTGGTATTTGGCCGTCCGGCCAATATCTGGGGAGTGCCCAGGCCTAAATGTTTTACAGAAGTACCTTACCCTTTGTTGACAGATTATCTGTATGCCTTGACTAAAGATCTTCGTTCTATTCATCAGCAGGTAGCAGACACTCTGAAGCCGTTGCCGGAGGGGCCAGGACACTCCATCAAGCCAGGGGACTGGGTCGTCGTCCGAAGATATCAGCGGAAGTCCTGTCTGGAGCCAAGGTGGTCGGAGCCGCGCCAGGTGCTCCTCACCACGCGTACTGCACTTCGGGTGGACAGAAGGAAGGCGTGGACGCACGCCTCACATGTGAAGAGGGTCCCGCTCCCGTTGCCCTATGACCAATGGGTAAAGGATGGCATTGCTGATGAAGAGCATGAAAATATCCCGAGGTATGCTCCTTTCTCGGATGCTTCACTGATTGGAGAAGAGCGAAGCGGAATAGAAAGTTCAGTGAGCTCTACTACTCCTGTTGCTACTAGTGAAGAGACACCAGAGAGTCCAGCATCTGCCACAGATACACCTGTTTTGTTCACTGACCCCGAAGTGCCAGGGAGCACTCGATATAATTTACGGCCCCGAAAAAAATAAAAAATAAAGTAACAGTGCTGAAAAATGATGGACTAAACACTGGAAGAAGGGCTTAGTGAACTTTCTGAATACGAAGATTTAGTGGTAGGGATGGACTTGTAAGAGCCCTGGTGTTTAGCCGAAGATTGTGTGTTATGAGACTATAGAGTGGCGTGGGGCCCGAATTAAGTGCTCCCTTGTTTTCAATTGTTGAACAGCGACGTTGGAATAAGGTATGGATGGTAAAAGCCTGCCTGTGAGGCTTTGAAGGACACAGGGAGAAGATCCCTTTTTAAGGGTTGAAGAACCCCTCTGGCCGGTTGAGGATTGTCTGGGACTATTTTTTTAGATTTTTGATATATTTTGAACGTTCTTGAGAATGTATCCTTTTGGGCGCCCCATTCCTGATGAGGAGCAGCCCTTTGCGGCTCCTCCGAGACCTGTGCCTGATTCCCTCTGGTTGGCCCTTCCCCGAAAAGGAAAGATCGTGGTCATCATTATTATTCTGATTGCTTTTATAGTGACTCTTGGAATATTGTTTTTCCTGGATAAAGCTTACCCCGTTCATGTGTTTGCACCCACACCCACTGCCGTTCCTGAACACAATATGATTACTGTTGATTATGGTGAAAGAATGTTAAGAAAAAGTTATAAAGACAATGTTTTTATTAAGACTTTGCACCATGCACACGCCACTACCAACTTGACAGATTGTTGGGTTTGTGGGCTTTTGCCTTCTGCTGCCTATAAGAAAGATAGATTCCTTGCCCTCCCTTTGACGCCAGTGAATAGTTGCGTGGGGTGGTATACTCTCATAGGTCTTGTTAAATATTTCCAGCAGCCAGATTCCCTGACTCCTCGACTGCAGAATAGGGGGTGGACAATGACAATGCGGGTACGCCTTCTGCCTCCATCCTCCCTTGGACGAATATACACTGATGGACGTTTTGACCAGACCTTTATAGAAACGTGTGAGAAAAAGTTGGGCCGGTTTCTGACACCAAATGATACTGACAAACTTAGGGAAAGTTTCCTGAAATTGAATGCTTCTCTGTCCTACAGACACCCCCCGAATAGTAACAACAGTTCCAAGTCTCTGATACCCCTAGCTGTGGTAGGTCCTTCTCCATTTTTCTGTATAGAGGGAAGGGGTCCCATCAAAGTCGGTAATAGCTCCTGCAATGTGACTGCTTCGATACGCTTGCCTCTTAGCCCCTCTTTGATTGCCCCACCCAGTATCTATTTTGTGTGTGGAGATAATGGATACTTATGGTTGCCCGAGGGTTGGGGTGGGGTATGCTACCTAGCCTACATGATTCCTCCTGTATATGTGGCTCCTTCTGATTATCACAAAACTCATCGTCGATTCCCCAGTCCCCAGGAGCAGCCGCAAGAGCAGCGTAAAAGGAGGGAACTTCAGGTAGATGACGTTGATCAGACGGACACCTCGTACCAACAATGGACTGATTTTTCTAAGGGTTTGTTACCTTTCTGGGGTCCGATATTTAACAGTAGAGCTATTCGACGACTGTCTAGGGTAATGGAAAAGGTAGTTCTCACCGAAGCTGACATTACGACTAACATATCTGTCGAGATTCAGGCTATGAGATTATTTACGATCCAGAATAGGATGGTGCTTGACGTCATACTGGCTGATAGGGGCGGGGCCTGTCGCGTGATCGGGACGTCTTGTTGCGTTTATATACCTGACTCAGCCCCGACTGTTAACTTGGCAGTACAGAAATTACATAGATTAGCGACTGAACTACATCAGGATAATGGGACATGGTCCTTACAGGGGTGGCTCTGGGGTGCCTTCTCTTCCTGGGGTTGGAAAATATTGATGGGTTTGGTTGGTGTGGTGAGTGTAATTCTGACTTGCTGCCTTTGCATATATTGCCTCCCTCCATGTTGCTCAATGTGTGCTACGAATTTACGTCCGAAAAAGAAGTTACCTGGTCAATATACCACTTCTATGATTACTGAAATTCCTGCCGATGCAAGCTGGTTGATGTTTATTGCAGAGGATGTTCTAGACTAAAGACATAAATAAAGGTGCAGAAAAAGTCTTGCCCCTAGAATGGATGTCGACACTACCTTTTGGCAAATAAATGAGGCCATAGTTAGCCAATGATGCTAAAAGGAGGGTCTGATAGAATTCACTTTTTGATACCCTATTTGCCCATTGATGATGTGTGAGTTAGCATCATATGGCTAACTGATGAAGTTCGTATATGCACCTATGCTGAATTATTTTGCTTGCTCCTTACTTATATTCAAATGCACGTGTGACCATATTACTTTCTTAGCTTAGCCTATGTGCCACCATTTTGTGTATCCCTCTGTGCCTGCGGGCCCTGCTCGCTCATATGCCCCTCCCGCAGGAATACAGAAATTCACTAAGACAGCAGTTTTCGTTTCTCGGCTTACTGTGGCCAAAACTAACAAGTCTCTTTATCAGTAATGTTCTCATGCCCAGAGACTCCGAAGCCTAGCTCCACGGCCTTGAGCAGAGATAATAATGTATCCCTTGCAGGTGCAGATGCCTGCTGTATGAGAGCATTGTCCACTGGTCCGAGGCTCGGTAACTTTCCACAAGGGGCGTACCCCTTTTTTCTGTATTGCATTATAATGTATTGCTGTGATGCAGAGAGTCAGTCCTCTCGTTCGCACTCCTAGGAGTGAGGTCGGACAGGGCCCTCTCATATGAGTGTTGTTTGGCCTAATAAAGACTTTTGTTTATTCTTCTCCACTGTCAGGCTGACTTCCTATATAGTGACTATAGGTGAGTGCGGTAAGTCACTCGGGTGGATTTGAGCCACGCTTATCAATAGCATGCTGTGTACTGCACAAACCTGCTTTTCTCCACATGGAAATACTGATTAGCTACCTTGATCCTCCCTTAAACTCTCAGATGCCATACCTGCTGTTTAAATACAGCTTCTTCACCTGAATACAGAGCTACAAGGGTGAACCTAAAATCTAGTTTACTGGCCTCTTGTTTAGAGCCACAGGGATATAAAAAGCTCCCACTATTTTGAACCCATACCTGTACCCAGCAGTAAGTCCTGAATCCCCAAATGGCATCCGTCCAATCCTGGACCGTTGGTTCTGCTGCTCAACATGTCAAGATAACCAAAATCCAAAACTTGGAACTTGACATTTTTTTGGTTAAAACCTGCTCCAAAAAACCAAGCAAGACAGGGACCAACCTTGGGGAGCGGAGTTGGCCTAAGGGCTAGGGCTGTCAACCTCAAATCTGTGGAACAGGGTTTGATTCTGGGCAAGGACGCACTACATCCTGTTATTCTGGGCAAATCACTCAATCTCCCTGTGCCTAACATGAAAAAATTAATGTGTTATCATGTAACTCAACTGGTGCTCATGTAAAGCGCTCTGATACCCAATACCTTAGGGTCAAGTTTGCGCTATATAAAACTGTGCTTACTTTGCGGCTGCTCCCACCACATTGTTCTACACAGCAGCAAATCCTATTCAGCAGTCCAACCTGGAACTGTCTTCTGCTACAACCTCCTACCTCGTCCTGCTGGACATTTTCAATTTCCAAAAAAGTGACTAAATCTCAGCTTAGAAATCTTCACAGCAAATGTGTCCAGTTGCTCCCCAAACGGTGATCGCCTACGGCCTTGCCCTGCTGAACTTTTCCTTTTGCAGAACATTTTTCTTGGGAAATCTTTGAAGTCTGAAGGCAAGGGCAGACTATGATGCAACCAGCATTGCCCACTCGTAGTGCTTTTTTCCCTTTACACTATGTTGCACAGAAGCCTGCGCTGCTGTGCAACATGTAAATATAATAGTGCAGGGGAGGTTTGGGGCAGTCAAGCAATTTAAGACTAGGGGATGGGTGGTGCTTTGGTAACATACAACGGGTGGGGTGGTTGAAAAGCAATTGAGGGCAGTGGAGTTCAGGGGAACATAGGCGGGGAAAAAGTGGAGGGGATTCTGTTAAACTTTATATTTCTTTCTAAATCTACATCCGTGTGATATTCTTATACTGTACTGAGTGTTTAACACAAACATGGGGTATGCTGACATAAGTTAATTTTGGGATTGTTGCACACACTGCACTGCTAATTATAAGAAAGGGATCTCGGCAAAGAAAAGCCGCCAAGCTACCCATCTTCTGCCATTGCAGCGCATTCCATGGATGAGTGATCTAAACATATCAGACGGACACAGCCTTACAAAGAAATACAACATTTAATGGCAGCATTATTGAAACAACTGTCATTGAAAGTATTGCTGAATATTCTGTTCATTCTACTCAAACACAAAAAGTGCACAAGCAAGCAGTGTTTGTCAAAGTAAATCTCGAACAGGAATACAAAAGCAGCCAAGCTTCCTGTAACCTTCTTATGCTGCATTATGGGGGGTGAAAAACATCAGGGAGCGGGCAGGAGGAGGGCATGAGTTGATTTAAACAACAATGGATGGGGAGTTTAGAAATAATGGAGGGTGAGGGTGGGTTTAAAAACAACAAAATGTGTGGGGCTGGTTAAAAACAACAGAGGGCAGAGGTGGGTTAAAACAACAGCTGAGTGCAGGGGTTTTGGCTGAAACAAGAGGGTGTGGGTGAAACAACAGAGATCAAAAGGAGGGAGGCAATGGTTAAAAACAACAGGGACTGGGAGGAAGGGGTGGGGTAAAAGCAGGAAGGCTTGTTTGAAAACAATGAAGGAGCACTGTAGCCAAAAGACCTGGTTAATAAAGTCACTTCATCGTGGAAGCAAGTGGATGAAGACTTGGACCATGCTCTTAAGAAATGGCAAACACATGAGAGGTGACTAAAAGAAAGCAGAAACGTACAGGAAATAAAATGCAATAGCCAATAAAAAGCAGGGAAATTCAAGTGACAAGCAAGCCAACAAATGGTGCATGATAGGTGGGCTGTAAGTCCCTTTAAAGATTTTATTTTCTTTAAAAGAGATTTTGCAATCACAGTACAAGTGCTGTGAAGGTGAAACTTAAAAATGACCTGCTGCTGTTCACTACCCCTTACCTAGAGCACAACCTTTGGACCGTGCTGTGAAGATGCGAGTGTGCTGTCTAGCATAAGATTTCTACTGGGGGCATAACCTTGCAGTACAAACACCTATACCTAGGCACATTCTGAAACATTGCACATATTGTATGAAAACAATCTCCACACTTTCTTCAAGAAGACATTATTTACTGATAAAAAGCCTGGTCTGTTTAGCTTAGTAGATTGGGTTTTGAGTTGAAAAATATGGGCACCCACGTTGCATCCAAGTAATGCTCTCTTTGGTCCAAAGTGGTGCAATGCTGTGCAAAGCACTATTTACACTGAGAAAAGTGCATCTTCTTCTAGTGAAAAAGATTTTTTGTGCTGATATGTAAGTGCCTTGGAAGAGTTTGCACTTCTTTGCATCACTTTACATGACTTTACCCCAGCACAAACACTCAGGAAATGAGCCCTACGTTTCTGTTAAACAACCACAGCTGTCAAAGTAAAAAATAATCCGGTTTTGTGAGTAATGTTTTTATGGCAGGGATTTTAACTGTCCCACTCACGTTACTAGGGTTCCCCTTTGACATGGGGGACCCTGGGCAATTGCCCAATTTGCCAATGCCTTCAAAAATTCATGTAATGTGGCATACTAAATGAAGAAAGTCTCTTACTAAGCGGAGATTTTAATGGGGTCTCCAACCCATTATGATGTGGTCGGTCGGAGAGAAATCGGAACAGGCTTTTTGAATGGCTTCCGACAGGCTTGGCGAGCCCGTCTGCCATTCCGAAAGAGGCGAGTAATCCGAAGGGCAGCTCTTTCCGCCTGGGAGATTACAATGGCAGATTTCCAACAGCCTTTCTGTGCCGGCCTTTCCGACACAGAACGGCTGTCGGAATTCAACTTTGGGGGCCCCCAGCAGGGCCCCTATGGGTGCAAGGCCTCCGGTTGGCAGTAGAGGGGGGCACCTATAAAACCTGTAAAACCACTTTATTCTCACTAATGAGTGAATCACAGATTGTGAAGGCAGAATCTTTGAAATCTCTCTAAACCACAATTTTACTCTGAGAGGACTGCTTATCTATTGCCCTTCCGGACATTCCAAAAAGTCTAGGGAATCGCTTACCAATTCCATTACCATCCTAGCAACTAATTCTGCTAATTTTAATATTGTGAGGGGTCTTGACCTCTACCTTGAGGACCGCCAAGATGGCGAGATAATCTGTGACCTTTAAACTTATCCCTAGCATGTGCCGTTGTACCTGCCTCATGAAAGCACGCTAAGGTGATTCCTTTGCTAAAAAACCTACCTTGGATTCCTCCAAACTAGAAAGCTTCTGCCTGATCTCACTACTTCCTTTTGTGGCTAAAGTCACAGAGTCTCACTCCAACTCCATTCTGACCAAATTTATAGAATCAACAATATTCTGGACCCTGCGCAGAAAGGTTTTAGACCCAGCCACAGCACTGAATCAGCTCTCCTGGCAGTGACTGAACATCTCTGGAGTTCATTAGATGAGGATCCTACCTTTGCCTTGATTTTCCTTGACCTTAGCGCCGTTTTGAACACTGTATCTCTTAAATCCAAGTGCAACGTTTACAAGAGATTCGCTCAACTGGTGAGGGACTGGGTTTTCTTAAGACCCAGCGGTGCCAGGGATAACACCTAAAACCTTCGTGGGTAACCTGTTCCGGCGTACAAATGACAGAGACACGTGACACTTCCTTCGGCGTCAAAGATTCGAGGTTTATTTACTGCAGGGAACACAGAAGTCACAGGAAGTACAACACGTGTAGGTTCGAGGAGTCTGATTCGACTTTCCTCTGTGGATCGCTCCTTTTATACAGTTTTCATACAGAGAATATCATAGTACACAAAGGTTTACAACTCGGTTCCCATCGTAAAGACCATAAGGGGCCGCTTTCATGTATTCAAGGCCCGGAACATAAGTACAGAAACATTCGGTAGCTCCCAACTGTAAAAACCCGTCTTCCCATCATTAGTACATTCCAATCAGCAGTAAACAGATCGAGGAAGGGACAGTAACAGGTGCGGAGGAAGACAGAAACAGTGGGGAGATCGAAAAGGGTGTAAAAGGGGTGGTATCGGGAAACACGAGCTGCAGGCATCAAAGGGACGTGCCTAATGAGATGCACAACTAAGACAATAGTCCGGCACGGCAAGATGAGCCTCGAGCGGGGCCAGCTGCCTTGCAGTGTCATCCCCCTCATCATAAAGACACTTTCAAAAGAAACGTGTCTTCCGCAAGAGCTTGGGAATCCCAGGGTCGCGAAACGGACAACGTCCGTTCGCTGGCTACTTGAGGGCAAGAAACAAAATGGATGCCGTATCTAAGATGGAACCCGTGGGTACAGATGAAGAAACCCACAAAACAAACGAACGGTTTAAGATAGTACAGCGAAAACGCGTACACCCACTAAACTCGTCATTTGCGGTTCATAGATACCAGACTCGACCATATTCGTGCGAGTTGAAAACACCACTTACGAACGTCACGGAACCTCTGACGCTCCTTTTGCCCTCATGTAGGCAAGCACTAGTCGGAATCATATTCGATATTCATCAGACCATCTAGATGCTGCTGCAACATAATTCTATCCATCAGAGTTCCTTTGGTAACAGGCGGCTGTCTCATACACGTCGTAGCACAGAGGCCACATAAGGCAGGACCACACTGCACACAAAGGCAACATGTGAATAGGAATGCTACAACAGCCCCAATAATCATCAGAATCTTCCAACCCCAAGTCGACATTAGGCCCCAAAACCATCCTAGTAGCGTCCAATCCCCTACGTCCACGTGTATGGACTCAGAGATCTTATGCAACTTCGAGATGGCTTGATAGACAGTCGGAGCGTTATCTGGAATGAAAATACAGCAGCTCGAATGGATCACCTTACATACTCCACCTCAATCTGCTAAGACAACGTCTAAAACCATACGGTTTTGTAACGTCATAAGCCTATCCGCCTGAAGCTCTGCTGTGATGTTACCAAGGGCACTGGCAGTGATATTAGCGGTCGATTCCACCACTCGAGTCAACTGTCTCAGGTTCCTACTATTGACCATAGGTCCCCAAAACGGAAAGAAACCCTTGAAAAAGTCTCCTGCCTCTTGACCGGCAGTGTCCTCTTCGCTAATCACGCCCCTCACAACTCTGGTCTTATGATAATCTGCGGCAACCGTAAAAGTTGGAGGCAACAAGTTTGCAATATAACAGATGCCCGCAAAGTCAAGGGGCAACCATGTATATGCACGGTCATAACAGACAAAGTATGTACCCTTGCCAGTCAGGAGAACAGGGGAAGAGAGCATTGGTAAGACATACGTCTCGGAGCAAGCACTCTCTCCAAGTTGAGCTCTCGGGCTTCGGCCACGACCTTTTAGACAGAAATTACCAAGGTGGGTTACGATCCATATTGGAGACGAGCTTTTAAGCTGTCTTTCACCCACGAGCGCATTATACTCAACCTCACTTAGATCCCTATAGGCTCGCACCTCGTCATCTGGGATAAGCGACGGCTCATAGATATCGGTATCTAAATCAGCAATCGCTATTGCCAAAGGCTTATGGTACGGACCAGGACCAAAGTGGGGAGAACGTGGCTCTCGATTGGGGTAAGAATCTAGCGCGCTTCGGAACATTGTTTGAAATGCTCGAGCTGAACCCTGGGAACTGTAAGGCAGAACCAAGTACGGAATTCCCTTATCGGTGGTATGTGCCATTAACCCACACACCCAACAATTGGTAGTGTTTACGACCAACTGATGCTGATGAAGGAGCTGAACGAAGGAATTGTTCATGAACTCCGCACGTCTAGCCTGCTCGTGTTGTGGTAAGATGTGGAAGGAATGAGGAGAAACAGTGGAGATAGGTTTAGGTTCAGAAGAAGGGGTAGGTGAGGCAGTAGGCAAGAACGTCAATATCATATAATACACCCCACCCACCAATAAAGAAGAAACCGTTAGGAATAGAAGGAACACTTGAAACATGAAGCATTTTGTACGAGCAATTTGCTGCAGCTTGAATCTTTGGGCCTGAGCTTTTTCCAAATCCAACAGCTTTGAGAAAGCCATCCTCTAAAACCGTCCGCAACGTTTCTTGACGCACTTCGTTCTGTGTAGCAGTAGTCAATCCCAAGGAGTTCCCAGGAACCGACGGTCTTCGACCTAGTGTCAAGACCTACTAACCAGAATGAAGTACACGCGCGGCCCTACGGCGCACCCGGATGCGAGGTATTTTTAATTTACAAATATATACAAAATCTCCTAGCTGTGGAAGCAAAAACACATATATATGAAAAAGGCTCACAATATTACAAAAAAAAAACCTCAATTATACTAGTGTGTTCAGACTGAATAGTAGCAATGGGGTAACGTGAATGTCAAGGGAGCGAACAGAACTTTATTAGTCTTTAGTACTGGATCGCAGAAAATAGCGGCTTCTCCCAGGACGTGTCTGTTCGTCAAACAGCTGATCCGATGATGAAACAGAGTTCTGCTGATCAGTCAATTGTTCAGATCTTGAGTTTTGTGATGACAAATGTTCAGCAATGTCGTTCTGCTGCACTGAGGGCTCTCCAACAGGCTGAGCGTCGCTAAAAGGGACGAAGGTCTGCACAGTTTCCGTTTCGGACGAGGCAATGCCCTTCCTCACCCACGAGTCTGCTGGTAAAGGTATAGGTACCTTTTTAGTATGGGTGGCGTGCACCCAGTTTTTCCGTCCTTCCAATCGAACAGCAGTCCTCGTGGCAAGAAGTACTTGATAGGGTCCAGTAAAGCGGGGTTCAAGGTTACGCTTTCGTCCGAAATTCCCCGTTACCACTCAGTCTCCAGGCTGGAGCTGGTGGACTGGACCCTCCGTCTGCGTCGGCAGTGCTTCAAAGACCTGTTGGTGAATTAACCTCAGTTTAGCAGTCAGATCATGCAAATAATCGATCAACATTGGGTACTCAAGATCAGAGAACACACTCGGTCTAGGGACCCCCCAAACATTTGCAGGGCGGCCGAACACAATCTCGTAGGGGCTAAGCCCTACTCGGGAGTGTACAGTCACCCTTGTTGACAACAGAGCTAAAGGCAAAGCGTCAGGCCACGAGAGACCAGTCGTAGCCTGAATCTTCGCCAACTTCAACTTAAGGTTGCCATTATACCCTTCAACCAAACCTGCTGACTGGGGATGATTGGCGCTGTGGAATTTCTGCGTAATTCCAAGGCCCTTACACACACTCTTCATCACACTCCCCACAAACTCACTTCCGTTATCTGACCATACAATCCGTGGCATTCCATACCGAGGAAAGTATTCCTTCAGTAGGATTTTCGCAGTGGACAAAGCAGTGTTATCTTTGAGAGGGGAGGCTTCGATCCATCGGGAGAATGCGCAAACCACAACTAAAACGTACTTCAGGTTATTGCATCGCTCCATATGGATGAAGTCTAGCTGAATCACCTCAAAGGGACATGAAGGGGGAGCAAAATGGCCAGGAGGTGTAGGGGTTCCCTTACCAGGATTGTACATCATACATATCATACAATTCTTAACCAATCTCTCAGCACACTTAGTAATACCCTCATTCTTCCATACAGGGGACAACAACTTACAGATACCTTTCACGCTAATATGTGCCAAGCCGTGTGCCATCGTCACAACAGCTAGTACATACGCATCCGGCAACATCCACATCTTATTCTCCGACAAATCAATCCAACAGCCATTCGCATCCAACTTTCCCGTACTCTCTTTCCATTTCGTCTTTTCAGATTCAGTGGCCTCGTTCTGTATCGCTTTCACACTCTCGATAGTGTCCTCACACATACCAGTCTCTGTAGGCCACCTAACCGAACTCGTCACATACATTCTAGTACTGAGATTCCGGGCAGTCTCCTTAGCAATCTCATCCGCAAACGCATTGCCACGACCAACATCATCCGTCACCTTACGGTGTGCACTACATTTAATAATCGCCACCAGCTTGGGCAATGTAAGTGCATCCAAAAGATCATTCACAAGCTGTCCATGCTGGATCTTCGTACCATGCGATGTCATAAAACCTCTCAGTCTCCACAAACGTCCGAAGCTATGTGAAACGCCAAATGCGTATTGGCTGTCAGTAAACACATTCACCCATTTCCCTTTCGACAACACACACACTCTAGTCAAGGCAATCAGCTCTGCCGCCTGAGCAGAATTCTGATTCAATCTCGCACTTTTCACAACAGTATTCAACGTCACCACAGCATACGCAGTCGTTACATCGCCATTCGGCAACTTAAAACACGACCCATCCACATACAAGGTCCCATCGGGATCTTCCAATGGAGTATTTTTCAGGTCGACACGACCTTTTGTTTCCTCCTCCATTCGTAAGTAGCAGTCATGAGGTGCTACTTCATCTGATTCCATACTGATTGGCAACAAAGTCGCCGGGTTCAGGACGTTGCAACGTTTTATTTGAATGTGACTTGCCAAAAGCGTCAACTCATAACCAGACAATCTTGCACTCGTCAGGTGTTGAGTTTTCGTACGATTCAAGAGAGTGTCAACTGCATGCGGAACCATCACCGTAAGCATATTATCCATGACTAATCCTGCAGATTGTCGAATGGACACCGCAGCTGCCGCTGTTGCTGTCAAACAACTCGGCAATGCTCTAGCTACCGGATCCAAGGTCGAGGAAAAATATGCACATGGACGTTGCTTACCGCCGAATTGTTGTGTCAAAACACTCAACGCACAACCTTCTCTCTCGTGAACGTATAGTGTAAACGGCTTACTGTAGTCAGGAGTACCTAACACAGGGGCCGAACACAACGCATCACGCAGTTCAGAAAAACTTTTCTGACATTCTTCCGTCCATGGTAAAGGAGTTGGAACATCCTTACACGTAAGAGCCACCAATGGTTTCACTAGCAATGAAAAGTTCGGGATCCATTGCCTGCAGTATGACGTGATACCTAAAAAGGCACGCACATCTCTCTGAGTTGTTGGCACAGTCATTCGAGCAATCTCTGCAATTCTCTCTGGGGTCAACCTTCTTCCCTCCTTTGACAATAAGTAACCTAGATAGGTTACTTCTTGACAACAATATTGTAGTTTAGAAGGTGACACCTTATGATGTAAGTCACAGAGATGTTGCAACAACGACACCGTAGCAGTTTTGCAAATGTCCTGAGTATCTGCAGCCACCAATAAGTCATCGACATATTGGATCAAGGCCGCACTGTCCGGCAACACAAACGCATCTAGTTGGCCCTCCAAGGCTTGACTGTATATGGATGGACTTTCACAGTAGCCCTGAGGAGCGCGTTTAAACCTGAAGCTGCGGCCACCAAGAGAGAAACCGAAAAGGTCTCTACTTTCCTCAGCAATGGGAATGCTGAAGAAAGCATTCTTCAGATCGATCACCGAGAACCAAGATGCAGAGGCTGGAATCAGAGTCAGTAGAGCCGTAATGTCAGGCACCACAGGGAACTGAGGAATCACAATTGTATTCACTTCCCGTAAATCGATAACAAAACGATAAACAGGTGGTTTTGATGGATCAGTGCGTTTCAAGATGGGCAGTACAGGGCTATTGCACACGTTTCCCCGAGTCTCCTTGATAACATCTTTCTCGATCAAATCGTAAATGATCGCTAACAGCGCTCGCTCACCATCAAGGGAGATGCAATACTGGGGAATACGTGGCAATCGTACATTCGATTTCAAGTGGACAACATAAGGGGAGATGTCAAGCAGGCCCACGTCATTAGGACCTGTTGCCCACAAAGATGCAGGAAGAGAACTCAATTCCGGTGGAAGCTTATCGAGAGACAAGTACATAGGAGAGACAACTCTCTCACCCAACGTAAGCTTCACTCCCGCAGGAGAACAATACAAAGTCGCATACAGACGTTTTAGCAAATCCAGGCCCAAAAGATTTTCACCACAACCAGTAGTCAAAATCAACGGAGCTTTCAGCTCACGTGGCCCAATTGTAAGGGGCAAAGGACGAGAAACCGGATTGCTAACAGGGGCGCCAGAGAATCCAACGGAAACATTTGTTAAGCCAGACAAAGGTGCGCCAGGGAGTTTCGAATGCATGATGGAACTTTTCGCTGCACCAGTGTCCAACAGAAAAGGCTCAACGACGCCCGAGGTGGCAACTGCGACGTAAGGCCCTCTCTGATCAACCGGAACTGATACTACTCCCTCTCCTTGTCTATGGCTGTCCTAGTAATTACCGTCGTCAGCGTCCTGATCGACGTAGTAATCGTCCACATTGTACTGAGCAGATCGCCCTTGCGACGATCCACGCTGATCGAAACAATTATTAGAGTCAGAAGAATTATTAGAACGATCATTTTGAGCACCACGACCTCTACCACGTGGTGTCTGTTGAGAACCACCACGACCTCCTCTAGATGAATTACCACTATACGATCAAGCAAAACTGGACAATCGAATTTCAAATGACCCTCTCCCCTACAATAGGCACACTGATTGTACCCTAACGAAGATCTCTGCGAAGAGGAGTCATTTCGCGATTGCGACCTATTCGACTGAGACTGCGATCTATTCCGTTGTTGCGAATCATTCTGATTCGAACGTGGAGGATACGCTTGCTGCAACAACACTTTAGTTTTTAGTTCTTTTGTCTTCTTATCGGCACGATCATTCTCCTCTTTCTCTCTATTCTCATAATATTGGGCCGTGGCCAATATTTGAGCAGAAGTGGAAACAGCCCACGCACTTTCTGAATTTCGTAATTTGTTGCTTAAGTCAGGCAACAAATTTGAGACAAACTTATCCACAAACAATCGCTGACCTCCCTCAGTACCCATATCCTGACCCCTGTGATCAATGAAAGCCTCCTCAAATCTCGTAAAGAAATCAGAGACACTCTCATCCTTCTTTTGTTTGCAAGCGGACAGTTTGTCCCAATTCACCTTCATAGCTGGCATAAGTGTTTTCATCAGAGCAATAATTCTCTGAGGCAAAGCCGTATTTAACTGGTCAGGCTTGGCCCCACCAACTTGTAAAGTGTCAGCAGCCCGCAATGCATTCCAATCACCGCCTAGTTCGGCCGCATGGTCTTCCTGTCGAATCTTTGCCCATACCGGTTGCGGTACGACATTGCCAAACAGCATATCGATATCGGCAAGATTCATTATCGTAGCATCCACAAGCTGCGATAATTCTTTATAATACCCTGCACGATTTTTGCAAGGGTCAGGCAAAGATTGCTTTACCTGTAAAACTTCCGACCGTTTCCATGGAAGATGTATCCACACTCTCTGAAAGTGCGGCAGAACGATAGGAACGGCATTAGCATCACCCGGCATCCACACTGGTGGAACCTCGCGCATGGGATACTGACCAGGCGCCGAAAGCGGTCCCTCAATATCTTCTAAAAACAATGCCCTAGGCATTATAGTAGGACGAAAAGACAACAACTGCTCGACAGCACGCCGAACATTGCTACCCACCATTATTCCGCTCGCAAACTGGAGCTGGAGATTAGTGAGAGCAGTCATTACATCATCAGATGCATCAGCCGATATTAGGTCACGTAAATGCTTGCACATTTCTTCGAACACGAACGTTTGTGTCGGTACATTGAATTGACAAAACGTATCAAGCACCGCACGTGGAGGATTTCTAAGGGGGTATTTCATCCAACCCATCGCCATGTTATACAGCGAGTCACGTTCCCTACCACCGGGAAGCTGACTTCGTCTTTGAGGACCGTCAGAACCAGCGGACTCAAGAATAGGTCCAAGAGAATTAAAGAAGTTAGCAGCAACAGAAGGGGTACGACGTCGAACAGATGGAGAAGAAGAGTAACTCAACGGGGTAATAAGAGAAGTGTCAGAAGTAGAAGAGACAGCAGGAGTAACCAGAACAGTAGGAGCCGCGGGAGCAGGAGTATGAGGAAGTACAAGCGGAGGAGCAGTAGGGACGGAAACAGGTAGAGGAGCAGGAACGGGTTGAAGAACAGGGACAGGTTGTGGAACAGGAGCAGGAGCAGGTGGAGGAACAGGGACAGGGGGAACCACTGGAGCTACAGTACCCTGTGCATACGGAGGTGGTGACTTCAAGAGATAGGACAACAAGGGGTCCTCCACTGATTCCTCCTTCTTATCCGTACCCGTCGGTAAAGCGGGGTAACACTTATCTACAGACATACGCTGTAATCTATCGAAAACTTCCTTTTCCTTTTCCTCCTTATCTCACGGTAAGAAACTGCTCTGCGTTTCTTACCGTGGTAACAACTCCTTCTCTCTTATGACGTTTAATCTGTCTGATTTCTCTCTGTTTGGCTTCTTTACGCCACAACCAAAAGGAATCAAACATGGCCGGCCTTGCTTTTCTTTGGAACAATTTAGCTTCTAGATTATCTAAAATCGGAGTCTCAAAACTACCATGAGGTGGCCAACTAAGGACACCGTCTTTTTTAGTATAGCGAACCCAACACTCGTTGAATGTAATTGGACCTAAACCATGCTTACTGTACAGCTCATAAGTTGAAGTTCTAACCGGAGGTATCGGACACGAGTCCTCCAGTCGGGAATCTGTACCACAACCCTTAAAGCAACTAAACAAAGTACTACAGCCAGGCATCGTGCACACTAACCGAGTTTCACAAACGTCAAGGGTTACGGGATTACACTATATCCCAGCAATGAGCAAAAACCCTCGGTTTTGGCGACTGCAGACGTCAAATATCACAACAAAGAACAAAGTACTAAGAACCACAAATGCAATGGAACCATGCAACAACGAATCACCCACAACAAAGGACTCTGGGAGCGACCCACAAATACTTAACTCAAAGATCGATGGCGTCACCAGGAAGGCCCGTCAATCGTCTCGCTGTACCAAGGTCTACGTCAGGCGCCAAAACAGGTCTACAGTCAGGGCAGCAGTCCGTCGCAGCCGTCAGGAGGCGGGAATCTTCTTGGGAAAGTCGTCGGGCCACTTGTTTCGACAACAGGTTTGATGAAGCGGGGTGCACCTTCCCTCAGAGATTTCACACGAAGTTCCTCACGATCGTCGGGCTTGGACCGGTACCGCTGATGCAGCCCCACGTGGGGCGCCAACTGAAGGACTGGGTTTTCTTAAGACCCAGCGGTGCCAGGGATAACACCTAAAACCTTCGTGGGTAACCTGTTCCGGCGTACAAATGACAGAGACACGGGACACTTCCTTCGGCGTCAAAGATTCGAGGTTTATTTACTGCAGGGAACACAGAAGTCACAGGAAGTACAACACGTGTAGGTTCGAGGAGTCTGATTCGACTTGCCTCTGTGGATCGCTCCTTTTATACAGTTTTCATACATAGAATATCATAGTACACAAAGGTTTACAACTCGGTTCCCATCGTAAAGACCATAAGGGGTCGCTTTCATGTATTCAAGGCCCGGAACATAAGTACAGAAACATTCGGTAGCTCCCAACTGTAAAAACCCGTCTTCCCATCATTAGTACATTCCAATCAGCAGTAAACAGATCGAGGAAGGGACAGAAACAGGTGCGGAGGAAGACAGAAATAGTGGGGAGATCGAAAAGGGTGTAAAAGGGGTGGTATCGGGAAACACGAGCTGCAGGCATCAAAGGGACGTGCCTAATGAGATGCACAACTAAGACAATAGTCCGGCACGGCAAGATGAGCCTCGAGCGGGGCCAGCTGCCTTGCAGTGTCATCCCCCTCATCATAAAGACACTTTCAAAAGAAACGTGTCTTCCGCAAGAGCTTGGGAATCCCAGGGTCGCGAAACGGACAACGTCCGTTCGCTGGCTACTTGAGGGCAAGAAACAAAATGGATGCCGTATCTAAGATGGAACCCGTGGGTACAGATGAAGAAACCCACGAAACAAACGAACGGTTTAAGATAGTACAGCGAAAACGCGTACACCCACTAAATTCGTCATTTGCGGTTCATAGATACCAGACTCGACCATATTCATGCGAGTTGAAAACACCACTTACGAACGTCACGGAACCTCACTGGTATGTATAAAACCTGGGCAAATCACTACGCTATGCTCGCGTAGTTTGCAAAGTTTGGGCAACTTCACACTATGCAAACTGCACGTAGCAAAGTGCAAACATGCGTAGTGTAGCGTAGTGCAGCTGTCATTTTTTGCTTGCTCGCAGTCCTCAACATCAAGCTGGTGACTGCGAGCAAGCAAAATGACATCCTCATGAGACTTTTTCCTTGTTCGCGATCAGCAACATCAAGTTGCCAATCGCGAGCATGGAAAATAAACTTCCCAGCGAGATTCTCAATGCGGGGAGGTCAGGTTTCTCATTGCGAGTGGTCACGGATACCCGCGACTGCTCACGATGAGAAACTACCAGTTTGCGTTGAGAAAGCTGAAGCTCGAGTAAAAATCTATTCGAACAGTAGAAAAGTACAGCTCACACTGTGCAAGATGCCGTTTTCATTGATTGCACAGTGCCGGATGCTTTCCCGCACTGTGCAATCATTGAAAACGACATCTTGCACAGTGCGAACATTCTACTATGCAGTTTGCGTAGTGCTTCGCCTAGCTCGCGTAGTGCAAAGTGCACTTTGCGTAGCTACGCGTAGCGCTACTTTGCGAACTACGCCCACCCCTAGTATATATTCTTTCTATCAGGCAGATCCTTCAAAGTGATCGCACCTCCTCACGGCTCCCAGATGCAGCTCGCGCATCACCGGGTTCCACATGGCTCAAAGTGGGCCCAACTTTATTTAATATCTATGTTCAACCCCTGGCTTGAGTTGCAAAAAGCAAGGGCCTCTCCATTGTCTCATTAAACTGATGATGCTCAGCTTTTGATCTCTTTATCCAGCACCTCTGACCAACACATTGACCGGTTTAGAAATGACACGATGGCCATTGAGGAATGGATGACAGCCAACTGTCTTCAGCTGAATGCAAGCAAATCCGAGATTCTTCTTATAGGTAGGGACATGCATCTTTGGAGTGACCAATTGTGGCCTGCCGCATTGGGAGCGTCCCCTACCCCCAAGGACCCTGTAAAAAACCTGGGCGTTTGGTTAGACTGTGCACTTACTTTTCAGGCACAGACAAAATCAGGGGATGGCAGCTGTTTCGGACTCCTATGCGGACTGAAGCCAATGATTGGGTTCTTCAATGCTCAAACACGACAGACCATTATCCAGTCTACTATCCTTTCTAGACTGATTATGGAAAGGGGCGACCACTCGGTCCCCCCGAACGTATGGTGGAGTACCCCGATCCCTCCGGGAAGCCAATTTTGGGCGGGAGGCGAGTCTCGGCTGGTATGCCCGAAGCGGCGTAGCCGGGGCGCGCTTTTTCCCGCCCAAGAGGGGGTTGTCCTAGACACCAACACCGCTAGCCACGCCCTGGAGGCGGATAGGAGGTGGGTACACGCCCGCCCGAATAAGGATAAAAGGAGCGACAAGCCAAGGAAGCATCCTCTTGTTCCTGTGCTCTGAAGCTGCACCTCCCCGTCGCACGTGAGCTCGAGACGGAACGAAGAGCCATTTTTGACCCACCCACCAGCCCCTGATGACAGCGATTTGTGGAATAAAGTCGAGTGTCGTGATATTGTTTTTCTTACAGGTTGTTTTGAATAAAGTTGGTAATTTGGTGTGTAATAAAGTTGATAATTTTTTCCTTTTCAGCATGTTTTATTCAGTAAAGTAGTTGCACCGGATGCTCGGTAGAGATTATACTTCCATTCGCTTAAGTATAAATGGTTTTCTACGTTTTAGTCTTAGATTGTCGTATTTATTTTGGTCGGGCGGTAAGGTCATGATCGGTGAGCAGGAATTAGAAGATCCCTAGAGGTAGGGCGTCACCCATTATGGATGGGAGCGCCCGGGGGGAGGCGGCCATTGGCCCCTCAAACGGGGAGGCGGTCCCCTTCTAAGGATGGGGACGCCGAAAGGGAAGGCGGCCGTAGGCCCCTCCCTGGGGAGGAGGGGCTAGGGCCCCCTCCTGGGAATTTCCCGGGGCCAGGACATCTGCGACGGCAGATGTGGTAAGTTGTGTGGGGTGGGAGGGGGGTCTTCTACGCTACCTTCTAGACACCTCACACGAGTCCTCGGACGACCACTTAAGATGGCGTCGAGTTATCAAGGGGCCCCCGCTAAGACAAGGGAAATTGGAAGTTGGCACAGAGGTACAGTCCGCTGTGCGACCGCCCCTCACAAGTGAGGGGGGGGAGTTCTGGTAGTGGGGATCTGACACCGGTTACGACCTTGCCGTTGGCCCGTAAATGTTAGGATGTACAATTTCAAAGTTTGAGTAATGCATTTGCAGGATGTTTAGTATCGGCTAGGAGAACCTTTATATTAGAGATGTGTTAAGGTCAGCCAAGAACATCGTAATGTGTAAATGAAATTGTACATGATATGAAACTGTTATTTTTAAACGTTTTAATTTTGTTTCATATTTTAATAAATACGGCCGGGAGGGTAACTCCCTCCTGCCTTCCACAAGTTCAGAACTGTTTCCGTCTTCCCATCCTTGGGGATTGTGTTGAGAGGGGGTGGCGGGTATCTCAGCCATATTGAAATTCTCTGTACCTGGGTGCTAATAAATCAGGCATCAATCGTCTTCAGAAGGAGCAGAATGCCGTAGCATGTACCCTCTTTGCCCTCCCGAATTCTTACTGACCTTCAAATTCATACGTGAGTTGCACTGGCTTCCGGTAGAAAGGAGAATTCAATTGAAGTCCTTGTATATCTCTCATAGAATTTTCCATGCCCAAGCCCCTCTAGTTTTATCCCATCTTCTCATCCCCTATGTACCAGAACACGCCCTTTTAGCTCCTCTAATCAACATCTGTCACGTGTTCCCCGTGTTAGATGAGCACGGGCGGGAGGTTGGTTGTTCCAGGCTTTAGCTTCCTCACTTTGAAATGGTCTGCCATGAACTATCAGGAGCATACAGGATCATGGGGTGTTCAGGAGGGCAGTTAAGACCTGGATCTTCCCTGAATATCCCCTGCTTTGCTTCTTTTCATTGATTTATATCTGCGTATCTAGCGCTGAGACACCCCGTCTTGGGGGCAGCCATGCGCTCTACAAATCTGATAACATAAGCTATGGTTCCTTCCCTGTTGATCCCTGCACCTGATGGCAGGCACCTTGAGGTGTCTGCCAAGGTGTGCAGTGATGAACTACACCTCGGCTGTTTGCAATGAGAGCATGCCTTTTGGTTCGATTGCATGCTTCCTTTGTGAAGAATAGGAATGAGACCAAACAGTGTTCGGTTGCCTCATAATTGCTGGTTTGGGACCCCGACAGGAGGTCGGTCGGTCCCAGTTCCAGATCAATGCTACCCGACAATGAAATTGGCTCCTACATTTTAGAATAACCCCCATCAAATGCAAAAAAAAGCTAAAAAAAGAGATCTGGGAACGCGCCTACAGACAAAACAGACAAAACAGAAGTCCTCATCTTAGGTAAATCCCCCTCTGCATGGGACGACTCCTGGTGGCCGGAATCCCTCGGAAATGCACCCATCCCGACAGACCACGCACGGAACCTTGGCGTCATCCTGGATTCCTCACTCTCAATGAACAGACAAGTCAGCGCCGTATCCTCTTCCTGCTTTAACATCCTTCGCATGCTCAGAAAAACATTTCGCTGGATCCCCTCCGAAACAAGGAAAACAGTCACCCACGCTCTAGTCACGAGCCGACTGGACTACGGAAACACCCTCTACGCAGGTACCACCGCTAAACTCCAGAAGAAACTACAACGAATCCAAAACGCCTCAGCCAGGCTCATATTAGACATCCCACGCAACGAACACATCTCTGGTCACCTCAAAGACCTCCACTGGCTACCCGTCAATAAGAGGATTACTTTCCGACTGCTTACCCACGCACACAAATCACTCTACGACATCGGACCAGACTGCCTCAACTCTCGACTATCCTTCTACACCCCCTCCCGCCAACTTCGCTCTTCCAGCCAAGCCTTCGCCACTGTACCTCGCATTAACAAGACCACCATGGGAGGCAGATCCTTCTCATACCTAGCTGCCAAAACATGGAACTCACTCCCCGCTTACCTTCGCCTCACCCAGAATCACCTAGCGTTCAGAAAGCAGCTTAAAACATGGATATTTGACAAATAATCCTCCTCCACTTCCCAAGCGCCTTGAAACCCTCCGGGTATGTAGTGCGCTATATAAATGTTATGACTTGACTTGACTTGACCTTGCAGTGTTAGCTTAGGAGCTCCTCGTTGAGAAAAGATGACTTTTTATAAAAAAAAATACAAAAAAAGAGAGCTATGGATACCTATAGAAATGTGATTAGCTCTTAGGTATATAGAGTAGGGTGTTTTTGGGGAACATCCTTTACCACATAACTTTTACAACGCAGGACCTTTACCACACAGGTATTACAACGCAAGTCGTTACAACGACTTGCACTGTAGGATAGGGAATAGTTTAATTTACTATCCAAAAGCTTCCCTACTATCCACGGAGACTGGAGTTGGAATAGTATATTAAACTATTCCACTATCCAGCGCCCCCCAACGTAAGTCGTTGTAACGACTTGCGTTGTAAAACCTGCGTGGTAAAGGCATGCGTGGTAAAAGCATGCGTTGTAACGACATACATCCTTGTCTTTTCCCTTACACTAGCAACTGAATCCTTTTTGATGTATTCATTAATTTTTTTATTTATCTTATTGAATGCATTTTTTATTTAGCGCAGACTTTACCCGAAGGTGTCAGAGCACTGTGCAATAGAACCAGTTGCGTTACATGAGAGAAATGGTACAAAATAGAACGTTACAAAATAAACAGGAGACTAGAAGAGGTAGGGTAAAACCAAAGAGGCAATAACACAATATCAAACACAGCAATCAAGAGTGAGGAATAAACAAGAAAACATTACAAATTTAAAAAGATGAACTAACTTTCTAGAGGGATCTGAGAATGAGGGTATTAGGTATAAGGTATAAGGTTTAACGTGGGTTTTGTCAGTTAAGTATTTTGTGGGTTCCTACTGGAGAAAGATGGCTTCACTCTTTACCGTGGCTAATGCTTGATCCTATGTCTTACCATAGAAAAGGAAGCTATAAAGGTTAGAGCTATGATTCCCCACTCTACTTCAACTATGTGACCTGGGGGTGTGCACTAAGTAGTTTATTATCTGAGCATGTTGAGGCTTTGAGTCAATGCAACATTCATCCCTTCGTGATTTTCTGAAAATTTAGGGGCATATTATCAAGACAGGCGATAAAAGTATTGCCATTTTAGTGGCAGAAAACTGCAGCTAAAACGGCAAAAATGGGCTTGATAATATGCTCTAAGGAATCCCAATTAAAGCCCATGTTAGGAGTCCTTCGCATTTAACATGGGCTTCAATTGGAATTTCATAGAGCATATTATCAAGCCAATTATCGCCGTTTTAGCGGCAGTTTTCTGCTGCATATCCAGTACTCTATACTTTTTCTGACTCTTTCATCTGGCGACAGAAATTCTTTTTGACAAGTAAGTGTGAATAGAAGGAGAAAAAAGGGCTCCAAAAGCATGTAACCTTGTGACGAACCCACTGTGCCCGCCCTCTTCCTCAAAGGAGGAGGTCATCAAAAAAACTCTTCCGCACAATAGAGCTTGCTTGAATTTCGTTTTTTTGTCTTACAGAAAAGAAATGCATCAGCTTTCCTTTGATGGCGAACATCTTCTGAACTCGTCAAGGGAGCAGATGAGAACAATTCCTGGAAATCCTTTTCATTTCTCGGTTTCAGAAAGGAAGGACTTGAAGTTGGAATAAAGACTCTTTATTTAAAAATTCATGTCTCTGTTTAGAGAGTTAATTAAATCATCGGTGCCACAAGTGACCTCTGATCTCGGGCATTATGCAGTGTTAATCCAGTGCCTATACGGGAACTTTTCACCAAATCTGTTGTTAGGTTCATCCAGGGTCGCTCACGGTCACTGGTCGTTGTTCTATATCATATTAGGCCTCACTACAAGTGCATTTTTTTAAGACCGCTTTCAAAATGCATAAAGAAACTATATAAACAAAAACAAGAATTGCTTTTCATGGGATTCCCGCAGTGTGGTCTGAAAGTACAACAAGGGGTACCCCGCTGTCAGCGCCTTTGTTAGAAATAAGGTAGCAATGGCGAGCAGCAGCTGGCTTTTAAAGATTTACCTCTTTAGTCATGCGGTTAGTTCACTGTTTAATGAGGACTGGACAATATTTTAGTTTTGATTGAGGTGCCCTAATACCTATAGCTATAATGAACTATTGTCACATTTCTTTTCTTCCTACCCACCATGCTACCTGATGAGCATACTAGGAAAAAAGGTTCCTTTCAGAAATTTTTCAGAGTGGGCCAAAATCCTTCAGGGCTCATAAATAAATGAATTGAAGGAGCACAGTTTGGTTTGAAACGTACACAGATCTGTAGTGTGAAAATGTCTACATCCAGGCCCATACCAAAACGAGAAGAGGGCCCCTGAGAACAGAAACACAAGCAGGAACAGGTGAAATGAACACTACACAAAAGGAATTTCTGCCTTCTGATTAAATACTATTCTAATGTAATGATCATACATCAACATGCGTAACATACGTAAATGTTTGCATTATGGCCACCCCACCACAGTAGGAACCAATCCTATATAGTGATTTTTGTAACACAGGAATGAATTTCTTTTATACAAAATGTATTCTTTTCAATTACCTATTTATTGTATACAAATTAGGTAATACATTACAAAACAGAACAGAAACACAAGCAGGAACAGGTGAAATGAACACTACACAAAAGGAATGTCTGCCTTCTGATTAAATACTATTCTAATGTATTGATCATACATCAGCATACGTAACATACGTAAATGTTTGCATTATGGCCACCCCACCACAGTAGGAACCAATCCTATATAGTGATTTTTGTAACACAGGAATGAATTTCTTTTATACAAAATGTATTCTTTTCAATTACCTATTTATTGTATACAAATTAGGTAATACATTACAAAACAGTAGTATGAAAAATATATTAACAACAGAAAGAAGATGGATACTATAACATACACATCTAAAATTACATGATTTGCAGAAAGCCAAGAAGCCTCCCTAAAAAAGAATCACTCAAGCACAATTCGGACTTCAATCATTCAAAGAATTCATTTTTAAATAAAATCAACCGCCCAATCATTGTCAGTAGACCTGAAGGAAAAGAAATAGGCAAATCACATATAGTGTAGATGTCTCCTAAGACTTTGTGGTTTAAAACTATAGGATGGTCCAGGTTACCTATGTTCAATATGGCTCAATTGTAATAGTGGTGCTGATCAAAATGTTCTTGACGCACGGTTCAATATCAACCTCAGATTTAGGTCAACCTTCTTCT
The DNA here is from genome assembly GCF_964263255.1 of Lissotriton vulgaris. Classification (NCBI taxonomy): domain Eukaryota; kingdom Metazoa; phylum Chordata; class Amphibia; order Caudata; family Salamandridae; genus Lissotriton; species Lissotriton vulgaris. The sequence continues at coordinate 560,835,299 of NC_141695.1, forward strand.
ATGCGAAAAACGTAAAAAAAACAAGCTCCAATGGAGGGAAGGGCAACCCAGGAAAAGGTCACCAACACCTCAGTGGGTGATGGATCTACATATATATATATATATATATATATATATATATATATATATATATATATACACAGAGGCAACATTTTGAAAATATATTTTGCGAGGCCACAGCGCAATGGAGGTGACCGGCCCTGACAACCCAAGCTCTCATGTGGAACACTTTGGAGGCAGATCGAGGTATCGATATGGGCTTGGGTTGCTGCATGCCACAGGTGATCGGACATCTGACCTGAAAGGGACCGTGACTTCACGGTGAGGCCCGGAGTATTGCCACGGCGCCCCGCAGATTACTTGCCAACTGGAGGCTGCAGAAGGCCTTGGGTGGTGCAAGAAGGTAACACCAGCCCGGAAAATATTTTTTTTTTCCGAATTACTTGCAGCGTTTACCGGCATCCAGCCAGAGGGATGCTGGGACATGCAGTTCAATGGTGTCCTCCAATGGGAAGGAAGTATTGGACTTTAAAAGCGGGACTGCATGTAGCGCCAGTACAGGGAGTGAAGGCATCTGAAGAGGGATGGCTTCCCGAAACGCGTTATGCCATACAAGAGCTGTTGCAATAAACTTACCTGAAGCACTGCCCGCTGAGTCCCTCATTGTTTCTTCACAGAGACAACATTTTGGATATATATATATATATATATATACTAGCAGCCCATCCCGACCTTGTCCGGGAGCAATCATGGCTCAGGACCCCCGCCCGCCCTGACGTTGTGTAACCTGCCCAAGTCACTGCTCATGTCAATTTTTCCTGCTGTAATGCCCCGTTTGGTACCTGCTCAACTTTGTACACTTTTGTCACCTGCACAAGTTTCTTTTTGCTCCTGTTAACCTGCCCACGTCACTTTTTCCTCCTGTAATGCCCCGTTTTGTCACCTGCACAGGTTTTTTGCTCCCCGCTCAACTTTGTACGCTTTTGTCACCTGCACACGTTTCGTTTTGCTCCTATTAACCTGCCCACGTCACGTTTTCCTCCTGTAATGCCCCGTTTTGTCACCTGCACACGTTTTTGCTCCCCGCTCAACTTTGTACCTGCACACGTTTCTTTTTGCTCCTGTTAACATGCCCACGTAACTTTTTCCTCATGTAATGCCCCGTTTTGTGACCTGCACACGTTTGTTTTTACTCCGGTACCTGTGGCTCGCTCATCGCTCCTCCCCGCCGCAGCTCCTCCCTCACGATTGCTTTGCTGACGACCGCTCCTCCCCGGGGCAACTCCTCACTGTCTGGCCACCGATCCTCACCGCCTGTCCGCCGGTCATGTCTGCTGCTCCCCGCGCTGATGTCCGTGGCTCCTCGTCACTGAGCCACGCTGATCTCCGCTCCTCGTCAGTGCTCCTCCCCGCGCTGAACTCCGCCGCTCCTGTACGCCGCTCCTCGCGTGTACGTCGCTCCTGACATCAGCACGCACGTCGCGGCCGGCGCTACTTTCAAGGGACTACTTTTTTTTTAGCTTATATTTTTAATAACGTATCTTTTTTAAATTTATGTAGCCTATGTCCATCTGCACACCCTGAGGATTCTAACGCTGTATCAGGTGTGTGTATTGGCGCTGTGGTTCCCGAGTTTACCCGCCTCAAAGCCTGAAAGTTCTTCCTTTATAATAGTAGTATATGTATATATATATATATATATATATCCATCAAGTTTAGCCAAAAAACAAAGAGAAGCCAGCTGGCAGGATTTAGATCCATTTCTTTACTGAAAGGCATCGCATACAGCACAGGCTCGAACATCAGCCTCTTCGTTCCATCCACGTGCCAAACGCGTTTCGAGATGTTAATCTCTTCCTCAGTGGCATTCATCAACTGATGCACGGCATCCTTGCACTCTTTAATTGTATCTGAGCCCCAGTGGGCGTGGCTACTAACATAGCCTTCTGGGTATTGTAGTGCTATGTGAGTCTGTTTTCATAGTTGAGATTTAAAATTGTATAAAATACCTCAGTGGGCAGAGGCTTGCTGTCTTTGCCTCGTGTGTGTTCCATTTCATCAATGTCCTTCATGGATACTGCCCTCTTTGCATGACACCGCTTGGCGCCATCAGACCCACATTCAAGTGTTGGGCTTCTCTCGCGGCTTGGCTTTGCCGCTGAAAATCCATCAAGTTTAGCCAAAAAACAAAGAGAAGCCAGCTGGCAGGATTTAGATCCATTTCTTTACTGAAAGGCATCGCATACAGCACAGGCTCGAACATCAGCCTCTTCGTTCCATCCTCGTGCCAAACGCGTTTCGAGATGTTAATCTCTTCCTCAGTGGCATTCATCAACTGATGCACGGCATCCTTGCACTCTTTAATTGTATCTGAGCCCCAGTGGGCGTGGCTACTAACATAGCCTTCTGGGTATTGTAGTGCTATGTGAGTCCGTTTTCATAGTTGAGATTTAAAATTGTATAAAATACCTCAGTGGGCAGAGGCTTGCTGTCTTTGCCTCGTGTGTGTTCCATTTCATCAATGTCCTTCATGGATACTGCCCTCTTTGCATGACACCGCTTGGTGCCATCAGACCCACATTCAAGTGTTGGGCTTCTCTCGCGGCTTGGCTTTGCCGCTGAAAATCCATCAAGTTCAGCCAAAAAACAAAGAGAAGCCAGCCGGCAGGATTTAGATCCATTTCTTTACTGAAAGGCATCGCACACAGCACAGGCTCGAACATCAGCCTCTTCGTTCCATCCTCGTGCCAAACGCGTTTCGAGATGTTAATCTCTTCCTCAGTGGCATTCATCAACTGATGCACAGCATCTTTGCACTCTTTAATTGTATCTGAGCCCCAGTGGGCGTGGCTACTAACATAGCCTTCTGGGTATTGTAGTGCTATGTGAGTCCGTTTTCATAGTTGAGATTTAAAATTGTATAAAATACCTCAGTGGGCAGAGGCTTGCTGTCTTTGCCTCGTGTGTGTTCCATTTCATCAATGTCCTTCATGGATACTGCCCTCTTTGCATGACACCGCTTGGCGCCATCAGACCCACATTCAAGTGTTGGGCTTCTCTCGCGGCTTGTCTTTGCCGCTGAAAATCCATCAAGTTTAGCCAAAAAAAAAAGAGAAGCCAGCCGGCAGGATTTAGATCCATTTCTTTACTGAAAGGCATCGCACACAGCACAGGCTCGAACATCAGCCTCTTCGTTCCATCCTCGTGCCAAACGCGTTTCGAGATGTTAATCTCTTCCTCAGTGGCATTCATCAACTGATGCACGGCATCCTTGCACTCTTTAATTGTCTCTGAGCCCCAGTGGGCGTGGCTACTAACATAGCCTTCTGGGTATTGTAGTGCTATGTGAGTCTGTTTTCATAGTTGAGATTTAAAATTGTATAAAATACCTCAGTGGGCAGAGGCTTGCTGTCTTTGCCTCGTGTGTGTTCCATTTCATCAATGTCCTTCATGGATACTGCCCTCTTTGCATGACACCGCTTGGCGCCATCAGACCCACATTCAAGTGTTGGGCTTCTCTCGCGGCTTGGCTTTGCCGCTGAAAATCCATCAAGTTTAGCCAAAAAACAAAGAGAAGCCAGCCGGCAGGATTTAGATCCATTTCTTTACTGAAAGGCATCGCACACAGCACAGACTCGAACATCAGCCTCTTCGTTCCATCCTCGTGCCAAACGCGTTTCGAGATGTTAATCTCTTCCTCAGTGGCATTCATCAACTGATGCACGGCATCCTTGCACTCTTTAATTGTATCTGAGCCCCAGTGGGCGTGGCTACTAACATAGCCTTCTGGGTATTGTAGTGCTATGTGAGTCCGTTTTCATAGTTGAGATTTAAAATTGTATAAAATACCTCAGTGGGCAGAGGCTTGCTGTCTTTGCCTCTTGTGTGTTCCATTTCATCAATGTCCTTCATGGATACTGCCCTCTTTGCATGACACCACTTGGCGCCATCAGACCCACATTCAAGTGTTGGGCTTCTCTCGCGGCTTGGCTTTGCCGCTGAAAATCCATCAAGTTTAGCCAAAAAACAAAGAGAAGCCAGCCGGCAGGATTTAGATCCATTTCTTTACTGAAAGGCATCGCACACAGCACAGGCTCGAACATCAGCCTCTTCGTTCCATCCTCGTGCCAAACGCGTTTCGAGATGTTAATCTCTTCCTCAGTGGCATTCATCAACTGATGCACGGCATCCTTGCACTCTTTAATTGTATCTGAGCCCCAGTGGGCGTGGCTACTAACATAGCCTTCTGGGTATTGTAGTGCTATGTGAGTCTGTTTTCATAGTTGAGATTTAAAATTGTATAAAATACCTCAGTGGGCAGAGGCTTGCTGTCTTTGCCTCGTGTGTGTTCCATTTCATCAATGTCCTTCATGGATACTGCCCTCTTTGCATGACACCGCTTGGCGCCATCAGACCCACATTCAAGTGTTGGGCTTCTCTCGCGGCTTGGCTTTGCCGCTGAAAATCCATCAAGTTTAGCCAAAAAACAAAGAGAAGCCAGCCGGCAGGATTTAGATCCATTTCTTTACTGAAAGGCATCGCACACAGCACAGACTCGAACATCAGCCTCTTCGTTCCATCCTCGTGCCAAACGCGTTTCGAGATGTTAATCTCTTCCTCAGTGGCATTCATCAACTGATGCACAGCATCCTTGCACTCTTTAATTGTATCTGAGCCCCAGTGGGCGTGGCTACTAACATAGCCTTCTGGGTATTGTAGTGCTATGTGAGTCCGTTTTCATAGTTGAGATTTAAAATTGTATAAAATACCTCAGTGGGCAGAGGCTTGCTGTCTTTGCCTCGTGTGTGTTCCATTTCATCAATGTCCTTCATGGATACTGCCCTCTTTGCATGACACCGCTTGGCGCCATCAGACCCACATTCAAGTGTTGGGCTTCTCTCGCGGCTTGGCTTTGCCGCTGAAAATCCATCAAGTTTAGCCAAAAAACAAAGAGAAGCCAGCCGGCAGGATTTAGATCCATTTCTTTACTGAAAGGCATCGCACACAGCACAGGCTCGAACATCAGCCTCTTCGTTCCATCCTCGTGCCAAACGCGTTTCGAGATGTTAATCTCTTCCTCAGTGGCATTCATCAACTGATGCACAGCATCCTTGCACTCTTTAATTGTATCTGAGCCCCAGTGGGCGTGGCTACTAACATAGCCTTCTGGGTATTGTAGTGCTATGTGAGTCCGTTTTCATAGTTGAGATTTAAAATTGTATAAAATACCTCAGTGGGCAGAGGCTTGCTGTCTTTGCCTCGTTTGTGTTCCATTTCATCAATGTCCTTCATGGATACTGCCCTCTTTGCATGACACCGCTTGGCGCCATCAGACCTACATTCAAGTGTTGGGCTTCTCTCGCGGCTTGGCTTTGCCGCTGAAAATCCATCAAGTTTAGCCAAACAACAAAGAGAAGCCAGCCGGCAGGATTTAGATCCATTTCTTTACTGAAAGGCATCGCACACAGCACAGGCTCGAACATCAGCCTCTTCGTTCCATCCTCGTGCCATACGCGTTTCGAGATGTTAATCTCTTCCTCAGTGGCATTCTTCAACTGATGCACGGCATCCTTGCACTCTTTAATTGTATCTGAGCCCAAGTGGGCGTGGCTACTAACATAGCCTTCTGGGTATTGTAGTGCTATGTGAGTCCGTTTTCATAGTTGAGATTTAAAATTGTATAAAATACCTCAGTGGGCAGAGGCTTGCTGTCTTTGCCTCGTGTGTGTTCCATTTCATCAATGTCCTTCATGGATACTGCCCTCTTTGCATGACACCGCTTGGCGCCTTCAGACCCACATTCAAGTGTTGGGCTTCTCTCGCGGCTTGGCTTTGCCGCTGAAAATCCATCAAGTTTAGCCAAAAAACAAAGAGAAGCCAGCCGGCAGGATTTAGATCCATTTCTTTACTGAAAGGCATCGCACACAGCACAGGCTCGAACATTAGCCTCTTCGTTCCATCCTCGTGCCAAACGCGTTTCGAGATGTTAATCTGTTATTCAGTGGCACTTATCAACTGATGCACGGCATCCTTGCACTCTTTAATTGTATCTGAGCCCCAGTGGGCGTGGCTACTAACATAGCCTTCTGGGTATTGTAGTGCTATGTGAGTCCGTTTTCATAGTTGAGATTTAAAATTGTATAAAATACCTCAGTGGGCAGAGGCTTGCTGTCTTTGCCTCATGTGTGTTCCATTTCATCAATGTCCTTCATGGATACTGCCCTCTTTGCATGACAGCGCTTGGCGCCATCAGACCCACATTCAAGTGTTGGGCTTCTCTCGCGGCTTGGCTTTGCCACTGAAAATCCATCAAGTTTAGCCAAAAAACAAAGAGAAGCCAGCCGGCAGGATTTAGATCCATTTCTTTACTGAAAGGCGTTGCACACAGCACAGGCTCGAACATCAGCCTCTTCATTCCATCCTCGTGCCAAACACGTTTCGAGATGTTAATCTCTTCCTCAGTGGCATTCATCAACTGATGCACGGCATCCTTGCACTCTTTAATTGTATCTGAGCCCCAGTGGGCGTGGCTACTAACATAGCCTTCTGGGTATTGTAGTGCTATGTGAGTCCGTTTTCCAGAGGCTGGCTGTCTTTGCCTCGTGTGTGTTCCATTTCATCAATGTCCTTCATGGATACTGCCCTCTTTGCATGACACCGCTTGGCGCCATCAGATCAGACCCACATTCAAGTGTTGGGCTTCTCTCGCGGCTTGGCTTTGCCGCTGAAAATCCATCAAGTTTAGCCAAAAAACAAAGAAAAGCCAGCCGGCAGGATTTAGATCCATTTCTTTACTGAAAGGCATCGCACACAGCACAGGCTCGAACATCAGCCTCTTCGTTCCATCCTCGTGCCAAACGCGTTTCGAGATGTTAATCTCTTCCTCAGTGGCATTCATCAACTGATGCACGGCATCCTTGCACTCTTTAATTGTATCTGAGCCCCAGTGGGCGTGGCTACTAACATAGCCTTCTGGGTATTGTAGTGCTATGTGAGTCCGTTTTCATAGTTGAGATTTAAAATTGTATAAAATACCTCAGTGGGCAGAGGCTTGCTGTCTTTGCCTCTTGTGTGTTCCATTTCATCAATGTCCTTCATGGATACTGCCCTCTTTGCATGACACCGCTTGGCGCCATCAGACCCACATTCAAGTGTTGGGCTTCTCTCGCGGCTTGGCTTTGCCGCTGAAAATCCATCAAGTTTAGCCAAAAAACAAAGAGAACCCAGCCGGCAGGATTTAGATCCATTTCTTTACTGAAAGGCATCGCACACAACACAGGCTCGAACATCAGCCTCATCGTTCCATCCTCGTGCCAAACGCGTTTCGAGATGTTAATCTCTTCCTCAGTGGCATTCATCAACTGATGCACGGCATCCTTGCACTCTTTAATTGTATCTGAGCCCCAGTGGGCGTGGCTACTAACATAGCCTTCTGGGTATTGTAGTGCTATGTGATTCCGTTTTCATAGTTGAGATTTAAAATTGTATAAAATACCTCAGTGGGCAGAGGCTTGTTGTCTTTGCCTCGTGTGTGTTCCATTTCATCAATGTCCTTCATGGATACTGCCCTCTTTGCATGACACCGCTTGGCGCCATCAGACCCACATTCAAGTGTTGGGCTTCTCTCGCGGCTTGTCTTTGCCGCTGAAAATCCATCAAGTTTAGCCAAAAAAAAAAGAGAAGCCAGCCGGCAGGATTTAGATCCATTTCTTTACTGAAAGGCATCGCACACAGCACAGGCTCGAACATCAGCCTCTTCGTTCCATCCTCGTGCCAAACGCGTTTCGAGATGTTAATCTCTTCCTCAGTGGCATTCATCAACTGATGCACGGCATCCTTGCACTCTTTAATTGTCTCTGAGCCCCAGTGGGCGTGGCTACTAACATAGCCTTCTGGGTATTGTAGTGCTATGTGAGTCTGTTTTCATAGTTGAGATTTAAAATTGTATAAAATACCTCAGTGGGCAGAGGCTTGCTGTCTTTGCCTCGTGTGTGTTCCATTTCATCAATGTCCTTCATGGATACTGCCCTCTTTGCATGACACCGCTTGGCGCCATCAGACCCACATTCAAGTGTTGGGCTTCTCTCGCGGCTTGGCTTTGCCGCTGAAAATCCATCAAGTTTAGCCAAAAAACAAAGAGAAGCCAGCCGGCAGGATTTAGATCCATTTCTTTACTGAAAGGCATCGCACACAGCACAGACTCGAACATCAGCCTCTTCGTTCCATCCTCGTGCCAAACGCGTTTCGAGATGTTAATCTCTTCCTCAGTGGCATTCATCAACTGATGCACAGCATCCTTGCACTCTTTAATTGTATCTGAGCCCCAGTGGGCGTGGCTACTAACATAGCCTTCTGGGTATTGTAGTGCTATGTGAGTCCGTTTTCATAGTTGAGATTTAAAATTGTATAAAATACCTCAGTGGGCAGAGGCTTGCTGTCTTTGCCTCGTGTGTGTTCCATTTCATCAATGTCCTTCATGGATACTGCCCTCTTTGCATGACACCGCTTGGCGCCATCAGACCCACATTCAAGTGTTGGGCTTCTCTCGCGGCTTGGCTTTGCCGCTGAAAATCCATCAAGTTTAGCCAAAAAACAAAGAGAAGCCAGCCGGCAGGATTTAGATCCATTTCTTTACTGAAAGGCATCGCACACAGCACAGGCTCGAACATCAGCCTCTTCGTTCCATCCTCGTGCCAAACGCGTTTCGAGATGTTAATCTCTTCCTCAGTGGCATTCATCAACTGATGCACAGCATCCTTGCACTCTTTAATTGTATCTGAGCCCCAGTGGGCGTGGCTACTAACATAGCCTTCTGGGTATTGTAGTGCTATGTGAGTCCGTTTTCATAGTTGAGATTTAAAATTGTATAAAATACCTCAGTGGGCAGAGGCTTGCTGTCTTTGCCTCGTTTGTGTTCCATTTCATCAATGTCCTTCATGGATACTGCCCTCTTTGCATGACACCGCTTGGCACCATCAGACCTACATTCAAGTGTTGGGCTTCTCTCGCGGCTTGGCTTTGCCGCTGAAAATCCATCAAGTTTAGCCAAACAACAAAGAGAAGCCAGCCGGCAGGATTTAGATCCATTTCTTTACTGAAAGGCATCGCACACAGCACAGGCTCGAACATCAGCCTCTTCGTTCCATCCTCGTGCCAAACGCGTTTCGAGATGTTAATCTCTTCCTCAGTGGCATTCTTCAACTGATGCACGGCATCCTTGCACTCTTTAATTGTATCTGAGCCCAAGTGGGCGTGGCTACTAACATAGCCTTCTGGGTATTGTAGTGCTATGTGAGTCCGTTTTCATAGTTGAGATTTAAAATTGTATAAAATACCTCAGTGGGCAGAGGCTTGCTGTCTTTGCCTCGTGTGTGTTCCATTTCATCAATGTCCTTCATGGATACTGCCCTCTTTGCATGACACCGCTTGGCGCCTTCAGACCCACATTCAAGTGTTGGGCTTCTCTCGCGGCTTGGCTTTGCCGCTGAAAATCCATCAAGTTTAGCCAAAAAACAAAGAGAAGCCAGCCGGCAGGATTTAGATCCATTTCTTTACTGAAAGGCATCGCACACAGCACAGGCTCGAACATCAGCCTCTTCGTTCCATCCTCGTGCCAAACGCGTTTCGAGATGTTAATCTGTTATTCAGTGGCACTCATCAACTGATGCACGGCATCCTTGCACTCTTTAATTGTATCTGAGCCCCAGTGGGCGTGGCTACTAACATAGCCTTCTGGGTATTGTAGTGCTATGTGAGTCCGTTTTCATAGTTGAGATTTAAAATTGTATAAAATACCTCAGTGGGCAGAGGCTTGCTGTCTTTGCCTCGTGTGTGTTCCATTTCATCAATGTCCTTCATGGATACTGCCCTCTTTGCATGACACCACTTGGCGCCATCAGACCCACATTCAAGTGTTGGGCTTCTCTCGCGGCTTGGCTTTGCCGCTGAAAATCCATCAAGTTTAGCCAAAAAACAAAGAGAAGCCAGCCGGCAGGATTTAGATCCATTTCTTTACTGAAAGGCATCGCACACAGCACAGGCTCGAACATCAGCCTCTTCGTTCCATCCTCGTGCCAAACGCGTTTCGAGATGTTAATCTCTTCCTCAGTGGCATTCATCAACTGATGCACGGCATCCTTGCACTCTTTAATTGTATCTGAGCCCCAGTGGGCGTGGCTACTAACATAGCCTTCTGGGTATTGTAGTGCTATGTGAGTCTGTTTTCATAGTTGAGATTTAAAATTGTATAAAATACCTCAGTGGGCAGATGCTTGCTGTCTTTGCCTCGTGTGTGTTCCATTTCATCAATGTCCTTCATGGATACTGCCCTCTTTGCATGACACCGCTTGGCGCCATCAGACCCACATTCAAGTGTTGGGCTTCTCTCGCGGCTTGGCTTTGCCGCTGAAAATCCATCAAGTTTAGCCAAAAAACAAAGAGAAGCCAGCCGGCAGGATTTAGATCCATTTCTTTACTGAAAGGCATCGCACACAGCACAGACTCGAACATCAGCCTCTTCGTTCCATCCTCGTGCCAAACGCGTTTCGAGATGTTAATCTCTTCCTCAGTGGCATTCATCAACTGATGCACAGCATCCTTGCACTCTTTAATTGTATCTGAGCCCCAGTGGGCGTGGCTACTAACATAGCCTTCTGGGTATTGTAGTGCTATGTGAGTCCGTTTTCATAGTTGAGATTTAAAATTGTATAAAATACCTCAGTGGGCAGAGGCTTGCTGTCTTTGCCTCGTGTGTGTTCCATTTCATCAATGTCCTTCATGGATACTGCCCTCTTTGCATGACACCGCTTGGCGCCATCAGACCCACATTCAAGTGTTGGGCTTCTCTCGCGGCTTGGCTTTGCCGCTGAAAATCCATCAAGTTTAGCCAAAAAACAAAGAGAAGCCAGCCGGCAGGATTTAGATCCATTTCTTTACTGAAAGGCATCGCACACAGCACAGGCTCGAACATCAGCCTCTTCGTTCCATCCTCGTGCCAAACGCGTTTCGAGATGTTAATCTCTTCCTCAGTGGCATTCATCAACTGATGCACAGCATCCTTGCACTCTTTAATTGTATCTGAGCCCCAGTGGGCGTGGCTACTAACATAGCCTTCTGGGTATTGTAGTGCTATGTGAGTCCGTTTTCATAGTTGAGATTTAAAATTGTATAAAATACCTCAGTGGGCAGAGGCTTGCTGTCTTTGCCTCGTTTGTGTTCCATTTCATCAATGTCCTTCATGGATACTGCCCTCTTTGCATGACACCGCTTGGCGCCATCAGACCTACATTCAAGTGTTGGGCTTCTCTCGCGGCTTGGCTTTGCCGCTGAAAATCCATCAAGTTTAGCCAAACAACAAAGAGAAGCCAGCCGGCAGGATTTAGATCCATTTCTTTACTGAAAGGCATCGCACACAGCACAGGCTCGAACATCAGCCTCTTCGTTCCATCCTCGTGCCAAACGCGTTTCGAGATGTTAATCTCTTCCTCAGTGGCATTCTTCAACTGATGCACGGCATCCTTGCACTCTTTAATTGTATCTGAGCCCAAGTGGGCGTGGCTACTAACATAGCCTTCTGGGTATTGTAGTGCTATGTGAGTCCGTTTTCATAGTTGAGATTTAAAATTGTATAAAATACCTCAGTGGGCAGAGGCTTGCTGTCTTTGCCTCGTGTGTGTTCCATTTCATCAATGTCCTTCATGGATACTGCCCTCTTTGCATGACACCGCTTGGCGCCTTCAGACCCACATTCAAGTGTTGGGCTTCTCTCGCGGCTTGGCTTTGCCGCTGAAAATCCATCAAGTTTAGCCAAAAAACAAAGAGAAGCCAGCCGGCAGGATTTAGATCCATTTCTTTACTGAAAGGCATCGCACACAGCACAGGCTCGAACATTAGCCTCTTCGTTCCATCCTCGTGCCAAACGCGTTTCGAGATGTTAATCTGTTATTCAGTGGCACTTATCAACTGATGCACGGCATCCTTGCACTCTTTAATTGTATCTGAGCCCCAGTGGGCGTGGCTACTAACATAGCCTTCTGGGTATTGTAGTGCTATGTGAGTCCGTTTTCATAGTTGAGATTTAAAATTGTATAAAATACCTCAGTGGGCAGAGGCTTGCTGTCTTTGCCTCATGTGTGTTCCATTTCATCAATGTCCTTCATGGATACTGCCCTCTTTGCATGACAGCGCTTGGCGCCATCAGACCCACATTCAAGTGTTGGGCTTCTCTCGCGGCTTGGCTTTGCCACTGAAAATCCATCAAGTTTAGCCAAAAAACAAAGAGAAGCCAGCCGGCAGGATTTAGATCCATTTCTTTACTGAAAGGCGTTGCACACAGCACAGGCTCGAACATCAGCCTCTTCATTCCATCCTCGTGCCAAACACGTTTCGAGATGTTAATCTCTTCCTCAGTGGCATTCATCAACTGATGCACGGCATCCTTGCACTCTTTAATTGTATCTGAGCCCCAGTGGGCGTGGCTACTAACATAGCCTTCTGGGTATTGTAGTGCTATGTGAGTCCGTTTTCCAGAGGCTGGCTGTCTTTGCCTCGTGTGTGTTCCATTTCATCAATGTCCTTCATGGATACTGCCCTCTTTGCATGACACCGCTTGGCGCCATCAGATCAGACCCACATTCAAGTGTTGGGCTTCTCTCGCGGCTTGGCTTTGCCGCTGAAAATCCATCAAGTTTAGCCAAAAAACAAAGAAAAGCCAGCCGGCAGGATTTAGATCCATTTCTTTACTGAAAGGCATCGCACACAGCACAGGCTCGAACATCAGCCTCTTCGTTCCATCCTCGTGCCAAACGCGTTTCGAGATGTTAATCTCTTCCTCAGTGGCATTCATCAACTGATGCACGGCATCCTTGCACTCTTTAATTGTATCTGAGCCCCAGTGGGCGTGGCTACTAACATAGCCTTCTGGGTATTGTAGTGCTATGTGAGTCCGTTTTCATAGTTGAGATTTAAAATTGTATAAAATACCTCAGTGGGCAGAGGCTTGCTGTCTTTGCCTCTTGTGTGTTCCATTTCATCAATGTCCTTCATGGATACTGCCCTCTTTGCATGACACCGCTTGGCGCCATCAGACCCACATTCAAGTGTTGGGCTTCTCTCGCGGCTTGGCTTTGCCGCTGAAAATCCATCAAGTTTAGCCAAAAAACAAAGAGAACCCAGCCGGCAGGATTTAGATCCATTTCTTTACTGAAAGGCATCGCACACAACACAGGCTCGAACATCAGCCTCATCGTTCCATCCTCGTGCCAAACGCGTTTCGAGATGTTAATCTCTTCCTCAGTGGCATTCATCAACTGATGCACGGCATCCTTGCACTCTTTAATTGTATCTGAGCCCCAGTGGGCGTGGCTACTAACATAGCCTTCTGGGTATTGTAGTGCTATGTGAGTCCGTTTTCATAGTTGAGATTTAAAATTGTATAAAATACCTCAGTGGGCAGAGGCTTGCTGTCTTTGCCTCGTTTGTGTTCCATTTCATCAATGTCCTTCATGGATACTGCCCTCTTTGCATGACACCGCTTGGCGCCATCAGACCTACATTCAAGTGTTGGGCTTCTCTCGCGGCTTGGCTTTGCCGCTGAAAATCCATCAAGTTTAGCCAAACAACAAAGAGAAGCCAGCCGGCAGGATTTAGATCCATTTCTTTACTGAAAGGCATCGCACACAGCACAGGCTCGAACATCAGCCTCTTCGTTCCATCCTCGTGCCATACGCGTTTCGAGATGTTAATCTCTTCCTCAGTGGCATTCTTCAACTGATGCACGGCATCCTTGCACTCTTTAATTGTATCTGAGCCCAAGTGGGCGTGGCTACTAACATAGCCTTCTGGGTATTGTAGTGCTATGTGAGTCCGTTTTCATAGTTGAGATTTAAAATTGTATAAAATACCTCAGTGGGCAGAGGCTTGCTGTCTTTGCCTCGTGTGTGTTCCATTTCATCAATGTCCTTCATGGATACTGCCCTCTTTGCATGACACCGCTTGGCGCCTTCAGACCCACATTCAAGTGTTGGGCTTCTCTCGCGGCTTGGCTTTGCCGCTGAAAATCCATCAAGTTTAGCCAAAAAACAAAGAGAAGCCAGCCGGCAGGATTTAGATCCATTTCTTTACTGAAAGGCATCGCACACAGCACAGGCTCGAACATTAGCCTCTTCGTTCCATCCTCGTGCCAAACGCGTTTCGAGATGTTAATCTGTTATTCAGTGGCACTTATCAACTGATGCACGGCATCCTTGCACTCTTTAATTGTATCTGAGCCCCAGTGGGCGTGGCTACTAACATAGCCTTCTGGGTATTGTAGTGCTATGTGAGTCCGTTTTCATAGTTGAGATTTAAAATTGTATAAAATACCTCAGTGGGCAGAGGCTTGCTGTCTTTGCCTCATGTGTGTTCCATTTCATCAATGTCCTTCATGGATACTGCCCTCTTTGCATGACAGCGCTTGGCGCCATCAGACCCACATTCAAGTGTTGGGCTTCTCTCGCGGCTTGGCTTTGCCACTGAAAATCCATCAAGTTTAGCCAAAAAACAAAGAGAAGCCAGCCGGCAGGATTTAGATCCATTTCTTTACTGAAAGGCGTTGCACACAGCACAGGCTCGAACATCAGCCTCTTCATTCCATCCTCGTGCCAAACACGTTTCGAGATGTTAATCTCTTCCTCAGTGGCATTCATCAACTGATGCACGGCATCCTTGCACTCTTTAATTGTATCTGAGCCCCAGTGGGCGTGGCTACTAACATAGCCTTCTGGGTATTGTAGTGCTATGTGAGTCCGTTTTCCAGAGGCTGGCTGTCTTTGCCTCGTGTGTGTTCCATTTCATCAATGTCCTTCATGGATACTGCCCTCTTTGCATGACACCGCTTGGCGCCATCAGATCAGACCCACATTCAAGTGTTGGGCTTCTCTCGCGGCTTGGCTTTGCCGCTGAAAATCCATCAAGTTTAGCCAAAAAACAAAGAAAAGCCAGCCGGCAGGATTTAGATCCATTTCTTTACTGAAAGGCATCGCACACAGCACAGGCTCGAACATCAGCCTCTTCGTTCCATCCTCGTGCCAAACGCGTTTCGAGATGTTAATCTCTTCCTCAGTGGCATTCATCAACTGATGCACGGCATCCTTGCACTCTTTAATTGTATCTGAGCCCCAGTGGGCGTGGCTACTAACATAGCCTTCTGGGTATTGTAGTGCTATGTGAGTCCGTTTTCATAGTTGAGATTTAAAATTGTATAAAATACCTCAGTGGGCAGAGGCTTGCTGTCTTTGCCTCTTGTGTGTTCCATTTCATCAATGTCCTTCATGGATACTGCCCTCTTTGCATGACACCGCTTGGCGCCATCAGACCCACATTCAAGTGTTGGGCTTCTCTCGCGGCTTGGCTTTGCCGCTGAAAATCCATCAAGTTTAGCCAAAAAACAAAGAGAACCCAGCCGGCAGGATTTAGATCCATTTCTTTACTGAAAGGCATCGCACACAACACAGGCTCGAACATCAGCCTCATCGTTCCATCCTCGTGCCAAACGCGTTTCGAGATGTTAATCTCTTCCTCAGTGGCATTCATCAACTGATGCACGGCATCCTTGCACTCTTTAATTGTATCTGAGCCCCAGTGGGCGTGGCTACTAACATAGCCTTCTGGGTATTGTAGTGCTATGTGATTCCGTTTTCATAGTTGAGATTTAAAATTGTATAAAATACCTCAGTGGGCAGAGGCTTGTTGTCTTTGCCTCGTGTGTGTTCCATTTCATCAATGTCCTTCATGGATACTGCCCTCTTTGCATGACACCGCTTGGCGCCATCAGACCCACATTCAAGTGTTGGGCTTCTCTCGCGGCTTGTCTTTGCCGCTGAAAATCCATCAAGTTTAGCCAAAAAAAAAAGAGAAGCCAGCCGGCAGGATTTAGATCCATTTCTTTACTGAAAGGCATCGCACACAGCACAGGCTCGAACATCAGCCTCTTCGTTCCATCCTCGTGCCAAACGCGTTTCGAGATGTTAATCTCTTCCTCAGTGGCATTCATCAACTGATGCACGGCATCCTTGCACTCTTTAATTGTCTCTGAGCCCCAGTGGGCGTGGCTACTAACATAGCCTTCTGGGTATTGTAGTGCTATGTGAGTCTGTTTTCATAGTTGAGATTTAAAATTGTATAAAATACCTCAGTGGGCAGAGGCTTGCTGTCTTTGCCTCGTGTGTGTTCCATTTCATCAATGTCCTTCATGGATACTGCCCTCTTTGCATGACACCGCTTGGCGCCATCAGACCCACATTCAAGTGTTGGGCTTCTCTCGCGGCTTGGCTTTGCCGCTGAAAATCCATCAAGTTTAGCCAAAAAACAAAGAGAAGCCAGCCGGCAGGATTTAGATCCATTTCTTTACTGAAAGGCATCGCACACAGCACAGACTCGAACATCAGCCTCTTCGTTCCATCCTCGTGCCAAACGCGTTTCGAGATGTTAATCTCTTCCTCAGTGGCATTCATCAACTGATGCACAGCATCCTTGCACTCTTTAATTGTATCTGAGCCCCAGTGGGCGTGGCTACTAACATAGCCTTCTGGGTATTGTAGTGCTATGTGAGTCCGTTTTCATAGTTGAGATTTAAAATTGTATAAAATACCTCAGTGGGCAGAGGCTTGCTGTCTTTGCCTCGTGTGTGTTCCATTTCATCAATGTCCTTCATGGATACTGCCCTCTTTGCATGACACCGCTTGGCGCCATCAGACCCACATTCAAGTGTTGGGCTTCTCTCGCGGCTTGGCTTTGCCGCTGAAAATCCATCAAGTTTAGCCAAAAAACAAAGAGAAGCCAGCCGGCAGGATTTAGATCCATTTCTTTACTGAAAGGCATCGCACACAGCACAGGCTCGAACATCAGCCTCTTCGTTCCATCCTCGTGCCAAACGCGTTTCGAGATGTTAATCTCTTCCTCAGTGGCATTCATCAACTGATGCACAGCATCCTTGCACTCTTTAATTGTATCTGAGCCCCAGTGGGCGTGGCTACTAACATAGCCTTCTGGGTATTGTAGTGCTATGTGAGTCCGTTTTCATAGTTGAGATTTAAAATTGTATAAAATACCTCAGTGGGCAGAGGCTTGCTGTCTTTGCCTCGTTTGTGTTCCATTTCATCAATGTCCTTCATGGATACTGCCCTCTTTGCATGACACCGCTTGGCACCATCAGACCTACATTCAAGTGTTGGGCTTCTCTCGCGGCTTGGCTTTGCCGCTGAAAATCCATCAAGTTTAGCCAAACAACAAAGAGAAGCCAGCCGGCAGGATTTAGATCCATTTCTTTACTGAAAGGCATCGCACACAGCACAGGCTCGAACATCAGCCTCTTCGTTCCATCCTCGTGCCAAACGCGTTTCGAGATGTTAATCTCTTCCTCAGTGGCATTCTTCAACTGATGCACGGCATCCTTGCACTCTTTAATTGTATCTGAGCCCAAGTGGGCGTGGCTACTAACATAGCCTTCTGGGTATTGTAGTGCTATGTGAGTCCGTTTTCATAGTTGAGATTTAAAATTGTATAAAATACCTCAGTGGGCAGAGGCTTGCTGTCTTTGCCTCGTGTGTGTTCCATTTCATCAATGTCCTTCATGGATACTGCCCTCTTTGCATGACACCGCTTGGCGCCTTCAGACCCACATTCAAGTGTTGGGCTTCTCTCGCGGCTTGGCTTTGCCGCTGAAAATCCATCAAGTTTAGCCAAAAAACAAAGAGAAGCCAGCCGGCAGGATTTAGATCCATTTCTTTACTGAAAGGCATCGCACACAGCACAGGCTCGAACATCAGCCTCTTCGTTCCATCCTCGTGCCAAACGCGTTTCGAGATGTTAATCTGTTATTCAGTGGCACTCATCAACTGATGCACGGCATCCTTGCACTCTTTAATTGTATCTGAGCCCCAGTGGGCGTGGCTACTAACATAGCCTTCTGGGTATTGTAGTGCTATGTGAGTCCGTTTTCATAGTTGAGATTTAAAATTGTATAAAATACCTCAGTGGGCAGAGGCTTGCTGTCTTTGCCTCGTGTGTGTTCCATTTCATCAATGTCCTTCATGGATACTGCCCTCTTTGCATGACACCACTTGGCGCCATCAGACCCACATTCAAGTGTTGGGCTTCTCTCGCGGCTTGGCTTTGCCGCTGAAAATCCATCAAGTTTAGCCAAAAAACAAAGAGAAGCCAGCCGGCAGGATTTAGATCCATTTCTTTACTGAAAGGCATCGCACACAGCACAGGCTCGAACATCAGCCTCTTCGTTCCATCCTCGTGCCAAACGCGTTTCGAGATGTTAATCTCTTCCTCAGTGGCATTCATCAACTGATGCACGGCATCCTTGCACTCTTTAATTGTATCTGAGCCCCAGTGGGCGTGGCTACTAACATAGCCTTCTGGGTATTGTAGTGCTATGTGAGTCTGTTTTCATAGTTGAGATTTAAAATTGTATAAAATACCTCAGTGGGCAGATGCTTGCTGTCTTTGCCTCGTGTGTGTTCCATTTCATCAATGTCCTTCATGGATACTGCCCTCTTTGCATGACACCGCTTGGCGCCATCAGACCCACATTCAAGTGTTGGGCTTCTCTCGCGGCTTGGCTTTGCCGCTGAAAATCCATCAAGTTTAGCCAAAAAACAAAGAGAAGCCAGCCGGCAGGATTTAGATCCATTTCTTTACTGAAAGGCATCGCACACAGCACAGACTCGAACATCAGCCTCTTCGTTCCATCCTCGTGCCAAACGCGTTTCGAGATGTTAATCTCTTCCTCAGTGGCATTCATCAACTGATGCACAGCATCCTTGCACTCTTTAATTGTATCTGAGCCCCAGTGGGCGTGGCTACTAACATAGCCTTCTGGGTATTGTAGTGCTATGTGAGTCCGTTTTCATAGTTGAGATTTAAAATTGTATAAAATACCTCAGTGGGCAGAGGCTTGCTGTCTTTGCCTCGTGTGTGTTCCATTTCATCAATGTCCTTCATGGATACTGCCCTCTTTGCATGACACCGCTTGGCGCCATCAGACCCACATTCAAGTGTTGGGCTTCTCTCGCGGCTTGGCTTTGCCGCTGAAAATCCATCAAGTTTAGCCAAAAAACAAAGAGAAGCCAGCCGGCAGGATTTAGATCCATTTCTTTACTGAAAGGCATCGCACACAGCACAGGCTCGAACATCAGCCTCTTCGTTCCATCCTCGTGCCAAACGCGTTTCGAGATGTTAATCTCTTCCTCAGTGGCATTCATCAACTGATGCACAGCATCCTTGCACTCTTTAATTGTATCTGAGCCCCAGTGGGCGTGGCTACTAACATAGCCTTCTGGGTATTGTAGTGCTATGTGAGTCCGTTTTCATAGTTGAGATTTAAAATTGTATAAAATACCTCAGTGGGCAGAGGCTTGCTGTCTTTGCCTCGTTTGTGTTCCATTTCATCAATGTCCTTCATGGATACTGCCCTCTTTGCATGACACCGCTTGGCGCCATCAGACCTACATTCAAGTGTTGGGCTTCTCTCGCGGCTTGGCTTTGCCGCTGAAAATCCATCAAGTTTAGCCAAACAACAAAGAGAAGCCAGCCGGCAGGATTTAGATCCATTTCTTTACTGAAAGGCATCGCACACAGCACAGGCTCGAACATCAGCCTCTTCGTTCCATCCTCGTGCCAAACGCGTTTCGAGATGTTAATCTCTTCCTCAGTGGCATTCTTCAACTGATGCACGGCATCCTTGCACTCTTTAATTGTATCTGAGCCCAAGTGGGCGTGGCTACTAACATAGCCTTCTGGGTATTGTAGTGCTATGTGAGTCCGTTTTCATAGTTGAGATTTAAAATTGTATAAAATACCTCAGTGGGCAGAGGCTTGCTGTCTTTGCCTCGTGTGTGTTCCATTTCATCAATGTCCTTCATGGATACTGCCCTCTTTGCATGACACCGCTTGGCGCCTTCAGACCCACATTCAAGTGTTGGGCTTCTCTCGCGGCTTGGCTTTGCCGCTGAAAATCCATCAAGTTTAGCCAAAAAACAAAGAGAAGCCAGCCGGCAGGATTTAGATCCATTTCTTTACTGAAAGGCATCGCACACAGCACAGGCTCGAACATTAGCCTCTTCGTTCCATCCTCGTGCCAAACGCGTTTCGAGATGTTAATCTGTTATTCAGTGGCACTTATCAACTGATGCACGGCATCCTTGCACTCTTTAATTGTATCTGAGCCCCAGTGGGCGTGGCTACTAACATAGCCTTCTGGGTATTGTAGTGCTATGTGAGTCCGTTTTCATAGTTGAGATTTAAAATTGTATAAAATACCTCAGTGGGCAGAGGCTTGCTGTCTTTGCCTCATGTGTGTTCCATTTCATCAATGTCCTTCATGGATACTGCCCTCTTTGCATGACAGCGCTTGGCGCCATCAGACCCACATTCAAGTGTTGGGCTTCTCTCGCGGCTTGGCTTTGCCACTGAAAATCCATCAAGTTTAGCCAAAAAACAAAGAGAAGCCAGCCGGCAGGATTTAGATCCATTTCTTTACTGAAAGGCGTTGCACACAGCACAGGCTCGAACATCAGCCTCTTCATTCCATCCTCGTGCCAAACACGTTTCGAGATGTTAATCTCTTCCTCAGTGGCATTCATCAACTGATGCACGGCATCCTTGCACTCTTTAATTGTATCTGAGCCCCAGTGGGCGTGGCTACTAACATAGCCTTCTGGGTATTGTAGTGCTATGTGAGTCCGTTTTCCAGAGGCTGGCTGTCTTTGCCTCGTGTGTGTTCCATTTCATCAATGTCCTTCATGGATACTGCCCTCTTTGCATGACACCGCTTGGCGCCATCAGATCAGACCCACATTCAAGTGTTGGGCTTCTCTCGCGGCTTGGCTTTGCCGCTGAAAATCCATCAAGTTTAGCCAAAAAACAAAGAAAAGCCAGCCGGCAGGATTTAGATCCATTTCTTTACTGAAAGGCATCGCACACAGCACAGGCTCGAACATCAGCCTCTTCGTTCCATCCTCGTGCCAAACGCGTTTCGAGATGTTAATCTCTTCCTCAGTGGCATTCATCAACTGATGCACGGCATCCTTGCACTCTTTAATTGTATCTGAGCCCCAGTGGGCGTGGCTACTAACATAGCCTTCTGGGTATTGTAGTGCTATGTGAGTCCGTTTTCATAGTTGAGATTTAAAATTGTATAAAATACCTCAGTGGGCAGAGGCTTGCTGTCTTTGCCTCTTGTGTGTTCCATTTCATCAATGTCCTTCATGGATACTGCCCTCTTTGCATGACACCGCTTGGCGCCATCAGACCCACATTCAAGTGTTGGGCTTCTCTCGCGGCTTGGCTTTGCCGCTGAAAATCCATCAAGTTTAGCCAAAAAACAAAGAGAACCCAGCCGGCAGGATTTAGATCCATTTCTTTACTGAAAGGCATCGCACACAACACAGGCTCGAACATCAGCCTCATCGTTCCATCCTCGTGCCAAACGCGTTTCGAGATGTTAATCTCTTCCTCAGTGGCATTCATCAACTGATGCACGGCATCCTTGCACTCTTTAATTGTATCTGAGCCCCAGTGGGCGTGGCTACTAACATAGCCTTCTGGGTATTGTAGTGCTATGTGATTCCGTTTTCATAGTTGAGATTTAAAATTGTATAAAATACCTCAGTGGGCAGAGGCTTGTTGTCTTTGCCTCGTGTGTGTTCCATTTCATCAATGTCCTTCATGGATACTGCCCTCTTTGCATGACACCGCTTGGCGCCATCAGACCCACATTCAAGTGTTGGGCTTCTCTCGCGGCTTGGCTTTGCCGCTGAAAATCCATCAAGTTTAGCCAAAAAACAAAGAGAAGCCAGCCGGCAGGATTTAGATCCTATTCTTTACTGAAAGGCATCGCACACAGCACAGGCTCGAACATCAGCCTCTTCGTTCCATCCTCGTGCCAAACGCATTTCGAGATGTTAATCTCTTCCTCAGTGGCATTCATCAACTGATGCACGGCATCCTTGCACTCTTTAATTGTATCTGAGCCCCAGTGGGCGTGGCTACTAACATAGCCTTCTGGGTATTGTAGTGCTATGCGAGTCCGTTTTCATAGTTGAGATTTAAAATTGTATAAAATACCTCAGTGGGCAGAGGCTTGCTGTCTTTGCCTCGTGTGTGTTCCATTTCATCAATGTCCTTCATGGATAATGCCCTCTTTGCATGACACCGCTTGGCGCCATCAGACCCACATTCAAGTGTTGGGCTTCTCTTGGACCCAAAGAGGTAGAGTTTGCTTAATTTCTTTCACCGTGTGCACCACTCCGTCCGCCATATATATATAGGGCGGTTTTGACGATTTTGTTTGAATAAACTTACAGCGCACTATTGATTTGGGCTCAAGCATCCTTCTTTGAAAAAATTGGCGCAAACAGTATTTGAGGATCGCCTCCTCACTTGAGCCCGCAGTCGCAGTGAGGCTGGGAGACCAGCAAACTTTGTTGAAATATATATATATATTTATATATATATATATATGTTCGTAAACCTACCGACACCTGTAAGTAGGAAAGACTCAGTACAACCTGGAAATGAGACCACAGATTTAAAAACCAAAATGAAAAAATTAGAGAAACTGCTCTGAACGGAGACAACCAAATGGTGGGAAAAACGGTCATTAGAAAAGTACCAGGAAGTGGGCCGTGTTCCCAGAGGGTTAAGGATTCTCATTGCTCCATCGTTTGAGAACCCTAATCCTCTTATGCTGAAAGAATGGGCAACGGGGAATTTGGATGCATCAATGAACATGGTCAGTTTACTGATCAAATATGCTGAAATTGATCGCAATGAAATCTTACAGGATATCGAAAAGCTGAATAAAGAACTAGAAACTGAGAAAGATCAAGAGTTCATAAAAAAGTCAAGGGATGAGATTGATATCAGACTTACAAAACATCATGAAACTATCAGCACGAGGAAACAATACAAATTCGCGCGCGACAAAAATGACTACGAAACAGGTAGAATTTTTACGTTTGCGCGCAAGTTTGATAACGCAAAGCGGCAAGCCATGGCACCCAAGGCCAATGTACAAACTTCTAAAAATAATCAAACCGTGGATTTGTCCAGACCTAAATTGAGCACTGTTACTAGTGGAAGTGACTCAGAGGATACAGCAGCAGGTAGTTCCAACCAGTGTCCAGTGCCCACTAAATACACTCCTTCAGAGAAATTGGGTTTTATGGTCGAGGACAGATTCAAAACATTGTGACCTCAAACCCGGCAGCAGCGGAGACTAAACGAACAGCAGCCAACAAAAAACGCAGCGCAAGGAGGAAATGCAGGAGGCAGAGGAGCATCAAAGAGAGGCAGAGGAAAGAAATGGTAACCTCAGATGTTGAACTACCGTCTACCTCTGGTTTGTACATTAATTCCACACCAATTGACAATGAGGATGCAGGCTCAACTACCAACATTGTGGGGCAAACGTCGGACAATTCAGAGGTTAACACAGTGATCAATTTATCCGATACAGTGTTGGATAAAGCCGAACTACAACTATTATCTTTGGGTCTGTCATATTGCCCTAAAAACTCGTTCAATTATGTGCAAACCCGTGTTGACGTATTTAAATTTATACGGAAGCTTAAATTAAAAAAGCATTTCAAGCTATCAAATGCCCAATTGAAAGCTTCTGACATTGTGGAAAAGTCTCATCCTTCTAGAGTGTTCTCCATTTCTGACACCAGTGCTTTGAAAGTTGCACAGGAACTGGCCCTGGAAGAGGATTTTGTTGCAGGGGCTACCCAACAAAATCTAAGTAATGCAGGCATTATGACAAATCTAATTGTGCCACTAAATTTAAACCTCCCTCCACATTTTACCCAATAATGCCTAAAGACAATATAGATGCTTTTGGGGATATAGTTGTGGAGGATTTGAAGAAACTACAGCACACCGTGTCTAGAAAAAGTAAACGTATTAAATACGTAGAGAAACAATACAACAAACTTATGAAGAAATTGAGAAGTGACACTAATCTTATCATAAATAAAGCGGATAAAGGAGGCAACACTGTTATCTGGCCTCGCACTCAGTACATGGCTGAAGCTGAAAAACATTTGAGTAACCAAACTTGTTATAAAAAAGGCAGCTTCATTGATATCCTGCGCCTCAAGGATAAGGTTCACAAGGATCTCAATCAATGGAGGCGTGAAGGTTTATTAAGCAAGCAAGAACATGCTTTCCTGAAAAATGATTTTCCGGTGACCCCTTTCTTCTATTTGATACCGAAGATTCACAAGCAGACTATTCCAGTCCCTGGCCGGCCTATCATATCGGCCCAGGGCAGCTTGTTAGAATCTATCTCACGATATGTTGATCATTTCCTTCATGAATATGTGGAGGCATTACCCTCGTTCATTAAGGATACAGGACATTTTTTGTCCAAGATTAATGACATTGTGTGGGATAATGAGTCAGTTTTGATAGCTCTAGATATAGATTCTCTATATACTAGTATTGCACATCAGGATGGACTGAACGCTGTTAAATATTTCTTGGGAAAACGAGATATTGCTTTCAGTCAGCATAGTAACATGCTTCTAAGGATGTTGGATTTATGCCTTAACAACAATTATTTTTTGTTTGATAGAGAAATTTATCAGCAATTGAGAGGAGTGGCCACGGGGGCATGTTTCTCCCCCACCTATGCATGTTTACATGTAGGGAGGTGGGAGGAGCATGTCCTCATGGGGTCACTTGCCAGTATGTTTCCTAACAATATTGCCCATTTTTGGCGTTTCATTGATGATATTTGCATGATTTGGAGGGGTTCGGAAGAATCAGCAGCTGAATTTGTTAGAGTCATCAATGATAACCAACTAAATCTTATGTTTACATCACAAATCAGCAAAAGTATGATTCAATTCTTGGATGTTGAGATCTATGTCCAAGATGAGAAATTACATACCAGACTCCACAGGAAGCCTACGGCGGGCAATTCCATCTTGCACGCCGATAGTGCACATCCAGGACATCTTGTGAAAAGTATTCTGTATGGGGAATTTCTACGCATACGTAGAATATGTAGTTCCAAGGTTGATTTGGAGAAATGTCAGAACGAGGCGTTCCTTAGATTTGTTGCTAGAGGCTATCAAACAACTGTCCTTAAAGAGGCTTTAAATAGAGCTAACAAAGTGAACCGGGATGAATATCTTAATTCCACCAGAGCCATCAGTATTAGACAAGAGCCAAAAACAGAAATCCCTGACAGAATCAGTATGATTACGACTTTCAACAGTGAGGAAAGGAAAGTGAGGGGGATATTAAAAAAACATTGGCCTTTGTTGAAAACAGATATCAGTGTGGCATCCTTATTACCAGAGGAACCAATTTTAACCTTTAGAATGGCTCCCTCTATGAGGGATGCCTTAGTTAGATCTAGCCCAAAGGTAAACATAAAGAAAAATTGGTTATCTGACAAATCAGGGTTTTATAAATGCATCTCATGCAGAGCATGCAAATTTGGTGCTACCACCAAGGAGTATTGTTCTGCATTTGATCCGTCACCCATTTCAATCAAGGGGCATTTTACATGCCTGACTGACTTCGTAGTTTATGTGCTCCAATGTACTTGTGGGCTCAAGTATGTTGGAAGTACTAAACTACAGGCCTTTAACCGCATCCTCCAACAGCTCAGGGCCATCGTCAATTCTGATGAGAACTATCCGGTCGCACGCCATTTTGGTTTAGTCCATCAGAAAAATGTGAATGATTTAAGATATTTCATCATTGACGGAATTCCTAAAAACATCAGGGGTGGAAATAGAGAGAAATTACTCAGGCAGCTGGAAAGCAAGTACATCCTGCTTTTAGATACTAGAATTCCCAATGGGTTAAACACAGGGGAGGACCTTCATTGCTTTCTGTAAATTTTGTTGAGAGATGGGGGCGTATAGATGAAGAGTGGCAGTCTTCGATTCTATTTGAAGGTTCTAACCCCCCTAACATCCTTTAGCCCTGTGTATCCTTTTTCTTTTATATGAGGGAGTTCTTGTGAGAAGGATGAAATAGAACTCTCGCTGCATAGAATGATCATGTGCACTGCGTTGTAATGTGTAGCTGTTTTACTATAATCCACCTCGTTTTGAAGTTAATTTGGAATTTAGTCACCATTTCTCAGAAAGTGGATGAATCATTCGTTTAATGAACTTGTTGTTCTGGGCAGTATTGAACAATATGTATTGTGTCAGAAACCAAATGTGGGGATGAAAAGGGCACTATGCCATAAGTCTTGGTTTCCCTCAGAGCGTTTCTGATTTTTGACATCATTTCTTGAGTCCATTAATTTCTACTGTATGAAATGGGGTATAGGTAGTTGACGTATGTACTTTTGGCATTATTACATGTAAACCTCTTAATAGGCGTAACATGTCTTTTGAGCGCTTCTGTCCTCCCCCCCCCCCGCTTTTTGTATTATCAGCCTATGACCAATGAGGTATATTTGAGGCAGGGATCTGTCTCTTAGTCATGGCTGACTTTGCACTTTGCACTTTGCACTTTGCACGCGTGTTTGCACAAATCGATTATGAATTTTAGCACTAGCACTTTAGTAACAGCGAAGGGCAGTAGACACTATTTGTATGTATCTAAAACATCCAGTTATTCATTTTTATCCTGTAGACCCTTGATCCATAATTAGGATATTAACATAAGCTTGAAAATTATGCTGTATATAAATGGTTTTATGATTTCATAAACTTTCAACCTCTAAAATTATTTTAATGCAATAGGTTGTATACAATATGCATATTCAATATTTACTTACTAATCTACGTATTTTACGTTGGTTAACATGGGGTCTGTTTTTTAACAGGATGTTGTGTAAACTATATATGTTTTTAGTGTCTATGATTGTATACGCCCCCTCTGTGTTAATTGTGCACCCTATTTATTCATTGTTATTGGTTCTGTCTGGCATGTGATCAAGGCTACCGTGTTGTAGCCGAAACGCGTCATGCTGGCAACTACGAGGGAATAAACCCCCTTTGAATTGCAAAACTTAGCGCTGTGGAGTGGTCTGTACCTGTGGTTTTCGTTAATTATAGGAATGCTTTTCCTCGTGTAAAGAACGGAGCAGGACTTTGAATCATATATATATATATATATATTCAGGTTCACAGCGCGTAGCCACCGCTATGAAGATGCACTCTCCTCCGGTAGATATCAGACCACTCCAATCACCTTTTGCGCATTCCAAAGATGTTTATTCTTTCAATTGCTGCATGTGAAATACGGGCAAAGGAACAAACCCCAACGCGTTTCGGCGAGGCACTCGCCTTGGTCACGGGTATTTTTTGTGAAAATACTCAAACAATAAATAAAGTTACACGTGAGAAAAATAGTGAAAATAAACAAAGGACTCACGCCCGCAATATCGCGGCCATTTTAGAGTGGTGTATCTGTACCCACTGTAACACCAGATCGGCTCTCTCAATGTTACAGGTGTGAATAACTTAATATATCTGTCAAGCATTAATGATTGCAATATTTTGGAGCCGTCCACATAACTCCATATCAAATGTGTAATTAATAAATACGACATGACATGTAGTAATCAAGTTTTCATAACGTTGTGACTTGTAACCCTTTAACAAGTCATTGCATAAATTCATTGTTTATAACATACAAAGCACATCGATCTTGTTTAAAGTAAAGTAAATAAACCCCAGTGGGCAACGTTCATTTAGGTAACATTACTGCATGTCTTTCTTGTCACATGATGAACAAATTGAAGGGACATATCTTGTTCTCCCAAGTGAGAATTCCAAATATAGAGTCTACGAAAAGTATCAATTAATTGTCATAGCCCCAGTGGGAACTCTTGTCCAGTGAACAGCTACTCTCCCGATTCCTAAAATTAAGATAAAAAGGGAGCCAATCAAATATGTGGTGCAAAGTGTTCTGGTATACACTACATACGGCCCGTACGGGTCCTGAATTCTAAATAAAACAGTGATTTAAAATAAATTGTGTGTGAATAACATATAATTGAAAGTTTTAAAATCTTCCTATGAAGCACTGAGTGAACGTCAGGCATGGCTTAATTCATACAAATGACAGTGTACACTGTTAAAACATGACTAGATGTAAACGGTTGACTCGACAGAGTGACACTCAATTACTCAAATACAAATTTCAGATACATATATAGATAGATACATAACCACAGGATTCAATTCATTCACCCAAATGCCATTTCATTTCTTCTTCAGAATTAAGGCCTCTGGGTATTAGGGTAGCTAACTCAAGGATGTATCTATTCTCCAGCTGTCTCAACTTACGAATCTTGTCCCCCCCTCTATTCATAGCTGGGAGTTTGTCAATTACGAACAACTTGAGCAAATTACGATTGCTCCTGTGAAGCTCTTCGAAGTGACGAGCAACTGGCGATGTCTGATCTTTGTTATCAATCGCTCTCATATGCTCCAAAACACGTTTTTTGGCAGGGAACATTGTCCTTCCTACGTTATTTTTAGAGCATGGGCACACCAAAATATAGATACAATACTCAGATAAACAAGTCAGATATTTGCTGATGGTTTTTTCTACAGCCTCTACAGGAAAAAAGACTTTTTTAACATTGTTGCTATACTTGCACGCTTTGCACTTCATGCAAGTATAGAAGCCTTGAATCTCCTTACTTCTGACTGCAATGGTGCTCACCTCATTTTTACTGAGTTTGTCTCTAAGTGAATGTGCCTTCCTGTAAGTCATGTTTGGACTGTCCCCCAAGGCGTCCACCAGAGTGGGCTCAGTCTTGAGTACGTTCCAATGACGTTTGAGGCTACTCTGGACCTGCCAGGATCTGGAATGAAAGGTGGAAATAAATCTCACAATGTCTTTGTCTGATGATTCTGTTTTTTTCTCAGGAACCAACAGCGTGGAATGGCTGATCTTACTTGCTTTACTGAATGCTACCTCTATAACTGTGGATTGATATCCCCTTTCAATGAAGCGTTGTTTCATGCATTCGCTTTCATTGAAGAAATCTTGATCCGTGCTACAGTTCCTCCGAGCCCGGAGGAACTCACCAAATGGAATGCTCCGGATCAAAGCTTTGGGGTGTCCACTCTCGGCGTGCAACAGTGTGTTGCCCGCAGTGTCTTTGCGGTATAGTTTGGTAGTCAATTTATTGCCAGATACTTTGATGGCTAAGTCAAGGAACACCATCGTCTGAGTATTCATCTGACCTTCCAGGACAAGATTAAGATCGTTTCTATTAAGATCAGCAATGAATCGCTTAGCTTCTGTCTGTGGGCCCTCCCAAATGATGAACAAGTCATCTATATACCACAGCCAAATCCTCACGTGGCTGCAGTACATTGGATGAGTTCTCTCTACTTGTTGCTCCCAGCTTGCCATGAATAAATTAGCAAAGCTGGGAGCAAAACAAGTGCCCATCGCTGTCCCCTGTCGCTTTCTGTAGTAAACATCATTAAAGACAAAAAAGTTTCTCGGTATGACTAAGATACGAGATCGATCGAGTACTAAGAAATTTGCGACAAGCCTTGATACCGTCCTTGTGTCTGATTGATGTGCATAAACTACACACATCCAGTGTAATAAGTATATACTTATCCTGCCATACAAAATCTGTCAACTTGTTAATAAAGTCTCTGCTATCTTTAAGATAGGAAGGTATTCTTTCAACAAAAGGGCGAAGAAAAAGATCGATTTTTTTTCGATGTGTTTCCCAGAAGAGAACCTATTGAAGATACAATAGGCCTGCCCGGGGGTTTGGTAGAATTTTTGTGCAGCTTGGGAATGAGATATAACACTGCCACCTTAGGGTTGCGGTTCAGAAGAAATGCGTACTCATTCCATTCTATGATGCCACTTTGGCGCCACCCATTCAACATCTCAAAATAAGTATTGTTGCATTTTTCAATGGCCTGTAAGGAAGAAACTTCGTAACATTCCATAACATTCAGTTGTAGCATACCCTTCATGATGTAATCTTCTGCATCCATTAAAACCACATTCCCCCCCCCTTGTCCGATTGGCGAATTACAATTGAGGAGTCATTCTCCAATGACTTCACAGCTAATCTTTCTGGTTTACTCAAATTGTCATTCGACCAACACTTCTTTTTGGCCAAGTTCTTAAAGTCATTGATGACCAGGGATACAAACTTGTCAGTACTGCAGGCAGGCAACGTGGGGCTAAAGGTGGATTTGAGCTTAAATGAGTTCGGACAGTTAAGGTTAGGCTTGAAGCCCAAAGAAACAGCATCAATTGGAGTATTCACTGGTGTACCAAACTCCAAATCCTTCATGGCAATCAACGTCTCAACCACCTCAATGGTCTCACATGCAGGTTCAATGCTAGAAACACTTGTGACGATTCAGAAAAGGGGGTGGTGATGAACAGAGTGTCTGAATTAAGCAGACCACTCTTACCCAGTCCAAAGATCAGGGCTTTATCCATCACCGTTTTTTAGCTCACTGCACCATTCCAGCTCAGAACTTGGCTATATGCAAATTAGACTGACCCTGGCCCAGTGCATCATGGGAACAGGGCAGACCAAACTACCAAGCCAATTCTTATACGTGGAACGAAACAAGCTTCCGGGGACCGGTTTCTGGCATTTCAGCCGTCTTCGGCCCGGCTTGCTTGAATCCTGATGGTGCAATGAGCAAGGGACTCACATCTGAGTATACCCTTCCACGCTTATGGTGGACAAAAATGATTCAGAAAAGGGGGTGGTGATGAACAGAGTGTCTGAATTAAGCAGACCACTCTTACCCAGTCCAAAGATCAGGGCTTGATCCATCACCGTTTTTTAGCTCACTGCACCATCCCAGCTCAGAACTTGGCTATATGCAAATTAGACTGACCCTGGCCCAGTGCATCATGGGAACAGGGCAGACCAAACTACCAATCCAATTCTTATACTGGGAAGGAAACAAGCTTCCGGGGACCGGTTTCTGGCATTTCAGCCGTCTTCGGCCCGGCTTGCTTGAATCCTGATGGTGCAATGAGCAAGGGACTCACATCTGAGTATACCCTTCCAAGCTTATGGTGGACAAAAATGATTCAGAAAAGGGGGTGGTGATGAACAGAGTGTCTGAATTAAGCAGACCACTCTTACCCAGTCCAAAGATCAGGGCTTGATCCATCACCGTTTTTTAGCTCACTGCACCATCCCAGCTCAGAACTTGGCTATATGCAAATTAGACTGACCCTGGCCCAGTGCATCATGGGAACAGGGCAGACCAAACTACCAAGCCAATTCTTATACTGGGAAGGAAACAAGCTTCCGGGGACCGGTTTCTGGCATTTCAGCCGTCTTCGGCCCGGCTTGCTTGAATCCTGATGGTGCAATGAGCAAGGGACTCACATCTGAGTATACCCTTCCACGCTTATGGTGGACAAAAATGATTCAGAAAAGGGGGTGGTGATGAACAGAGTGTCTGAATTAAGCAGACCACTCTTACCCAGTCCAAGGATCAGGGCTTGATCCATCACCGTTTTTTAGCTCACTGCACCATCCCAGCTAAGAACTTGGCTATATGCAAATTAGACTGACCCTGGCCCAGTGCATCATGGGAACAGGGCAGACCAAACTACCAAGCCAATTCTTGTACTGGGAAGGAAACAAGCTTCCGGGGACCGGTTTCTGGCATTTCACCCGTCTTCGGCCCGGCTTGCTTGAATCCTGATGGTGCAATGAGCAAGGGACTCACATCTGAGTATACCCTTCCACGCTTATGGTGGACAAAAATGATTCAGAAAAGGGGGTGGTGATGAACAGAGTGTCTGAATTAAGCAGACCACTCTTACCCAGTCCAAAGATCAGGGCTTGATCCATCACCGTTTTTTAGCTCACTGCACCATCCCAGCTCAGAACTTGGCTATATGCAAATTAGACTGACCCTGGCCCAGTGCATCATGGGAACAGGGCAGACCAAACTACCAAGCCAATTCTTATACTGGGAAGGAAACAAGCTTCCGGGGACCGGTTTCTGGCATTTCAGCCGTCTTCGGCCCGGCTTGCTTGAATCCTGATGGTGCAATGAGCAAGGGACTCACATCTGAGTATACCCTTCCACGCTTATGGTGGACAAAAATGATTCAGAAAAGGGGGTGGTGATGAACAGAGTGTCTGAATTAAGCAGACCACTCTTACCCAGTCCAAAGATCAGGGCTTGATCCATCACCGTTTTTTAGCTCACTGCACCATCCCAGCTCAGAACTTGGCTATATGCAAATTAGACTGACCCTGGCCCAGTGCATCATGGGAACAGGGCAGACCAAACTACCAAGCCAATTCTTATACTGGGAAGGAAACAAGCTTCCGGGGACCGGTTTCTGGCATTTCAGCCGTCTTCGGCCCGGCTTGCTTGAATCCTGATGGTGCAATGAGCAAGGGACTCACATCTGAGTATACCCTTCCACGCTTATGGTGGACAAAAATGATTCAGAAAAGGGGGTGGTGATGAACAGAGTGTCTGAATTAAGCAGACCACTCTTACCCAGTCCAAAGATCAGGGCTTGATCCATCACCGTTTTTTAGCTCACTGCACCATCCCAGCTCAGAACTTGGCTATATGCATATTAGACTGACCCTGGCCCAGTGCATCATAGGAACAGGGCAGACCAAACTACCAAGCCAATTCTTATACTGGGAAGGAAACAAGCTTCCGGGGACCGGTTTCTGGCATGTCAGCCGTCTTCGGCCCGGCTTGCTTGAAGTCCCTTTCTCACTGCACCATCAGGATTCAAGCAAGCCGGGCCGAAGACGGCTGAAATGCCAGAAACCGGTCCCCGGTAGAGCTTGTCTCCTTTCTGGTGAAGAATTGGCTTGGTAGTTTAGTCTGCCCTGTTCCCATGATGCACTGGGCCAGGGACAGACTGATTTGCATATAGCCAGGTTCTGAGCTGGGATGGTGCAGTGAGATAAATAACGGTGATGGATCAAGCCCTGATCTTTGGACTGGGTAAGAGTGGTCTGCTTAATTCAGACACTCTGTTCATCACCACCCCCTTTTCTGTATCGTTTTTGGCCACTATAGGTGTGGCAGGGTATACTCAGACATGAGTCCCTTTCTCACTGCACCATCAGGAATCAAGCAAGCCGGGCCGAAGACGGCTGAAATGCCAGAAACCGGTCCCCGGTAGCTTGTCTCCTTTCTGGTGAAGAATTGGCTTGGTAGTTTAGTCTGCCCTGTTCCCATGATGCACTGGGCCAGGGACAGACTGATTTGCATATAGCCAGGTTCTGAGCTGGGATGGTGCAGTGAGATAAATAACGGTGATGGATCAAGCCCTGATCTTTGGACTGGGTAAGAGTGGTCTGCTTAATTCAGACACTCTGTTCATCACCACCCCCATTTCTGTATCGTTTTTGGCCACTATAGGTGTGGCAGGGTATACTCAGACATGAGTCCCTTTCTCACTGCACCATCAGGATTCAAGCAAGCCGGGCCGAAGACGGCTGAAATGCCAGAAACCGGTCCCCGGTAGCTTGTCTCCTTTCTGGTGAAGAATTGGCTTGGTAGTTTAGTCTGCCCTGTTCCCATGATGCACTGGGCCAGGGACAGACTGATTTGCATATAGCCAGGTTCTGAGCTGGGATGGTGCAGTGAGATAAATAACGGTGATGGATCAAGCCCTGATCTTTGGACTGGGTAAGAGTGGTCTGCTTAATTCAGACACTCTGTTCATCACTACCCCCTTTTCTGAAACACTTGTGACAGCATTCTTAACCTTAAGCTTATTCCATTTATGCAGACACAGTTTTCTGGTAAATTTAAACAGGTCTATACGTTCCTGGGAATAATTAAAATTTGAGGTACGGCAAAAAGAAAGACCATATTGGAGTACATCATGCTCTATAGTGGAAAGTAAATGAGAGGATAAATTTACCACATTTTGCCGATTCATTTTCCTCTTGTTTTTTTCTTCTGCCCCCGTGTTTCCACTCCCACTGGGGTTTTGTTTCCGCTTAAAGCAGCCGCCCCCTCCTGACTGTGTGTTGGCTTTGGCTGTTCCTCCTCCAGGATTTCCTCTTCCTCTGCCTCTTCCTTTGAATCCTCTGTGTCCCAGGTGTAAGTAAAAAGCCCTGATGCTGCCGTACTATACATCCCATGATGCCCCATGGTAGCAGCGCAAATGTCCTTGCATTCACAGTGATGTTATTCTGCTGCTCACTCGATTAAGTTGTTGCAGGTGAATGCGTCAAACCAGGGACAAACTGGTGCACTTGTAGTACTTGTGATTGTCCCTCAATGTCTATAAGCACTGGGTCCAGAACCTGCGGAGTGGAAGCATCAGCCTCACTCTGCTCCCTTTCTCACCAACAGCCACAGATATCGCCGGTAATCCTCAGGCTTGTAGTGGGGCAAGCTGGTCATGCCCCCCTCATAGTACATTCTTTGCAAAGGTGCTGTCGTCCGGGGACCCCGACCCATGCAGGGCCGCTATGATCCAAACGGAAGACAGCGATTCCTGTAATTATAATCCAAACAAAGAAGTGCCACAGCCCGGTTTCTGGATAAGGTAGCTTTATTTTAATTGGTGCAGGGAGTCACATATAGAAGCACCTGACGCGTTTCGGCCTATAGCCGTTTTCGAAGGTGCAGCCTCTGAAGTGCAGTGTCCCAGGTGTAAGTAAATAGCCCTGATGCAGCCGTACTACACATCCCATGATGACCCATGGTGCCAGGGCAAATGTCCGTGCATTCACAGTGATGTTATTCTGCTGCTCACTCGATAAATTTGTTGCAGGTGAGTGCGACAAACCAGGGAAGAATGGTGCACTTGAAGTGCTTGCGATTGTCCCACAATGTCTATAAGCACTGGGTCCAGAACCTGCAGAGTGGAAGCATCAGCCTCACTCTGCTCCCTTTCTCACCAACCACCACAGATATCGCCGGTAATCCTCAGGCTTGTAGCGGGGCAAGCGGGTCATGCCCCCCTCATAGTACATTCTTTCCAAAGGTGCTGTCGTCAGGGGCCCCCGCCCCATGCAGGGCGGCTATGATCCAAACAAGAGACAGCGATTCCTGTAATTAGAATCCAAACAATGAAGTGCCACAGCCCGGTTTCTGGATAAGGTAGCTTTATTTCTATTGGTGCAGGCAGCCACATGTAAAGGCACCTGACGCGATTTACTCACCTGTTATCAGGAGAGACCTCAGTGCTGCATCTTTCAGCCCACAGCGAAAAAACTGAGTAAAAGGAAGTGTTTGATTCACCTGTGTTGATGTTGTTCCGGAGCCCATGAAGAAGTGATAACATCACGAATCGCGTCGGCTTGAACCAGACTTTATTTTTAGCGTTGTAAAGCAATGCCCTCGCTGCAAGCCTGCATTAAAGATTGTTGGCAAATCACCTACCTGTCTAGCTGCTCTTTCTACAGCAGGCAACTGTTTTGAATAATAGATAGCGGCTCAGCCTGGGTTGCAGAGGGAGCCCTGATGCTGCATGGCATTCTTGTGATGACGCCAACAGACGCCACCATGAAAGAGACAGGAGCCGGTTTCTGCAGGAATGAGTGTGCAGCGGAGACGCAATGCCTTCCACCGCAACCCACTGGTGTTTATACTTGTGGTATTGCAGCATCCACACGGTGGCCAACTGCGGCAAAACATGAACACTTCAATTCCCAAGATGCCTGGATTTTGGCCGTGCCCACATGGGCGAAAAAACGGAGTAAAAGGAAGTGTTTGATTCACCTGTGTTGATGTTGTTCCGGAGCCCATGAAGAAGATATAACATCACGAAACGCGTCGGCTTGAACCGGACTTTATTTTAAGCGTTGTAAAGCAATGCCTTCACTGCAAGCATGCATTAAAGATTGTTGGCAAATTACCTACCTGTCTAGCGGCTTTTTCTACAGCAGGCAACTGTTTTGAATCATAGATAGCGGCTCAGCCTGGGTCGCAGAGGGAGCCCTGATGCCGCATGGCATTCTTGTGATGATGCCATCCGACGCCACCATGAAGGAGACAGGAGCCGGTTTCTGCAGGAATGAGTGTGCAGCGGGGACTCAATGCCTTCCACCGCAACCCACTGGGGTTTATACTTGTGTTATTGCAGCATCCACACGGTGGCCCACTGTGGCAAAACATGAACACTTCAACTCCCAAGATGCCTGGATTTTGGCAACGCCCACATGGGCGAAAAAACTGAGTAAAAGGAAGTGTTTGATTCACCTGTGTTGATGTTGTTTCGAA
This sequence comes from Lissotriton vulgaris, assembly GCF_964263255.1. Classification (NCBI taxonomy): domain Eukaryota; kingdom Metazoa; phylum Chordata; class Amphibia; order Caudata; family Salamandridae; genus Lissotriton; species Lissotriton vulgaris. Next base: position 560,871,514 of record NC_141695.1, read on the forward strand.
GCCCATGAAGAAGTGATAACATCACGAAACGCGTCGGCTTGAACCAGACTTTATTTTTAGCGTTGTAAAGCAATGCCCTCGCTGCAAGCCTGCATTAAAGATTGTTGGCAAATCACCTACCTGTCTAGCGGCTCTTTCTACAGCAGGCAACTGTTTTGAATCATAGATAGTGGCTCAGCCTGGGTCGCAGAGGGAGCCCTGATGCCTTATGGCATTCTGGTGATGACGTCAACCGACGCCACCATGAAGGAGACAGGAGGCGGTTTCTGCAGGAATGAGTGTGCAGCGGGGGTTCAATGCCTTTCACCGCAACCCACTGGTGTTTATACTTGTGTTATTGCAGCATCCACACGGTGGCCCACTAGGGCAAAACATGAACACTTCCACTCCCAAGATGCCTGGATTTTGGCCACGCCCACTTGGGCGAAAAAACTGAGTAAATGAAGTGTTTGATTCACCTGTGTTGATGTTGTTCTGGAGCCCATGAAGAAGTGATAACACCACGAAATGCGTCGGCTTGAACCAGACTTTATTTTTAGCGTTGTAAAGCAATGCCCTCGCTGCAAGCCAGCATTAAAGATGGTTTGCAAATCACCTACCTGTCTAGCGGGTCTTTCTACAGCAGGCAACTGTTTTGAATCATAGATAGCGGCTCAGCCTGGGTCGCAGAGGGAGCCCTGATGCAGCATGGCATTCTTGTGATGACGCCAACCGACGCCACCATGAAGGAGACAGGAGCCGGTTTCTGCAGGAATGAGTGTGCAGAGGGGACTCAATGCCTTCCACCGCAACCCACTGGGGTTTATATTTGTGTTATTGCAGCATCCACACAGTGGCCCACTGCGGCAAATCATGAGCACTTCAACTCCCAAGATGCCTGGATTTTGGCCACGCCCACATGGGCGAAAAAACGGAGTAAAAGGAAGTGTTTGATTCACCTGTGTTGATGTTGTTCCGGAGCCCATGAAGAATCGATAACATCACGAAACGCGTTGGCTTGAACCGGACTTTATTTTTAGCGTTGTAAAGCAATGCCCTCGCTGCAAGCCTGCATTAAAGATTATCGGCAAATCACCTACCTGTCTAGTGGCACTTTCCACAGCAGGCAACTGTTTTGAATCATAGATAGCGGCTCACCCTGGGTCGCAGAGGGAGCCCTGATGCCTCATGGCATTCTTGTGATGACGCCAACCTACGCCACCATGAAGGAGACAGGAGCCGGTTTCTGCAGGAATGAGTGTGCAGTGGGGACTCAATGCCTTCCACCTGAACCCACTGGGGTTTATACTTGTATTATTGCAGCATCCACACGGTGGCCCACTGCAGCAAAACATGAACACTTCAACTCCCAAGATGCCTGGATTTTGGCCACGCCCAAATGGGCGAAAAAATGGAGTAAAAGGAATTGTTTGATTAACCTGTGTTGGTGTTGTTCCAGAGCCCATGAAGAAGTTATAACATCACGAAACGAGTCGGCTTGAACCGGACTTTATTTTTAGCTTTGTAAAGCAATGCCCTCGCTGCAAGCCTGCATTAAAGATTGTTGGCAAATCACCTACCTGTCTAGTGGCTCTTTCTACAGCAGGCAACTGTTTTGAATCATAGATAGCGGCTCAGCCTGGGTCGCAGAGGGAGCCCTGATGCCGCATGGCATTCTTGTGATGACGCCAACCGACGCCTCCATGAAGGAGACAGGAGACGGTTTCTGCAGGAATGAGTGTTCAGCGGGGACTCAATGCCTTCCACCGTAACCCACTGGGGTTTATACTTGTGTTATTGCAGCATCCACACGGTGGCCCACTGCGGCAAAACATGAACACTTCAACTCCCAGGATGCCTGGATTTTGGCCACGCCCACATGGGCGAAAAAACTGAAAAAAAGGTAGTGTTTGATTCACCTGTGTTGATGTTGTTCCGAAGCCCATGAGGAAGTGATAACATCACGAAACGCGTTGGCTTGAATCAGACTTTTTTTTAGCGTTATAAAGCAATGCCCTCGCTGCAAGCCTGCTTTAAAGATTGTCGGCAAATCACCTACCTGTCTAGTGGCTCTTTCTACAGCAGGCAACTGTTTTGAATCATAAATAGAGGCTCAGCCTGGGTCGCAGAGGGAGCCCTGATGCCGCATGGCATTCTTGTGATGACGCCAACCGACGCCACCATGAAGGAGACAAGAGCCGGTTTCTGCAAGAATGAGTGTGCAGCGGGGACTCAATGCTTTCCACCGTAACCCACTGGGGTTTATACTTGTGTTATTGCAGCATCCACACGGTGGCCCACTGCGGCAAAACATGAACACTTCAACTCCCAAGATGCCTGGATTTTGGCCACGCCCACATGGGCAAAAAAACAGATAAAAGGAAGTGTTTGATTCACCTGTGTTGATGTTGTTCCGGAGCCCATGAAGAAGTGATAACATCACGAAACGCGTTGGCTTGAACCTGACTTTATTTTTAGCGTTGTAAAGCAATGCCCTCGCTGCAAGCCTGCATTAAAGATTGTTGGCAAATCACCTACCTGTCTAGTGGCTCTTTCTACAGCAGGCAACTGCTTTGAATCATAGATAGCGGCTCAGCCTGGGTCGCTGAGGGAGCCCTGATGCTGCATGGCATTCTTGTGATGACGCCAACCGACGCCACCATGAAGGAGACAGGTGCCGGTTTCTGCAGGAATGAGTGTGCAGCGGGGACTCAATGCCTTCCACCGTAACCCACTGGGGTTTATACTTGTGTTATTGCAGCATCCACACGGTGGCCCACTGCGGCAAAACATGAACACTTCAACTCCCAAGATGCCTAGATTTTGACCACACCCACATGGGCGAAAAAATTGAGTAAAAGGAAGTGTTTGATTCACCTGTGTTGATATTGTTCCGGAGCCCATGTGTGAGAAGTTGGCCTGGTATATAATGCTCACTAATTCTTAGTGATCACTTTGTACCATGCCAAGCAACCCTTATGATGATGGTTGTAATTCAACCTTGTAGACCAGTTATCCTAGTGGTAACGTGGACAAAGCAGTCTTAGGCTAAACTCTGAAAGGCATGTGAAGCCAGCTGTTATTCCATACACAACCCCCTTGAATACCAAATGAAAGGGACACCACACAGATATATATTGAAAATATATATTGATTTATTAACTATAAAATCCCCTGGACTCTTTATGAGCACAGAAGCACAAGCGTTAAATCACAAGACAGTTTAAAATACACAAAAGTTGCACAATATGGATGAGCCCTAGGGGCCACCTAAACCATATACTAAGAAAGTGGTATAAGAGATACCAATAGGAAAGGGAACAGGCCTAGGGCCTTGGGAATCGCTGGAGCTATTCGAGACTAGCAGTGACTAAGTCGGGAAAGGCCCGCGGGACTCGAGTGCAGTGTTCAAAGTGCACGCACTTTCCAATGTAAAGTCTATGGTGCGTAAAAGTTACACAAAGTTAGTTTAAGGGCACTTCCGCTGAACCTAGAGGAACAAAACTTAAGACACAGACCCTAGAGGTGTGTACCAGTGTAGGGACACCGGCGTTGCAATGTTACCTCACCCACAGGAAATGGGTGCACAGGGTCGAAGTGGCGTCGGGTTTTGACACGCAGGTTCTTGGCGCTTGAAGCTGAAGATGCTGCAGGCGATGTGAAGGAGAAGTGTCCGGTGGATCCAAGGGTGGATCTGAAGTGGTGAAGACCTGAAAGCAGAGGGGACAATGTTCAAAGTCACTGACCAGTGACCACCGCGGAACCAGATTGGAACCAGGCAAAGTCGGGTGCAAACAGGTGATGAGGTGTTGCTTCTCTCTGCAGCCACGTGGACACAAAGAGGTCAAGGACGACCAGGAGTCGATCACGAGCTGTCCCTCGAAGGCTCTAGCTGATGGCGGTGTCGGCAACTCGATTGAAGCAAACAAGCCTTGGCTAATGCAAGCTACGGGGAAAGTGAAAAAGGCTTATTACTTGGACCAGCAAGATCAGAGCGGGTACTCCTTTCTACAGGAGCGAGGGCAAGTCTGGCGCAACCAGACCCACAGTGTAAATTGTAGGTTTCGTCACCAAGATGGCCGCTGATCACGTGACAAGCGGCCGGGATGGCGAGTCGAGTGGCACAAAGCAAAAGGGCCCCACACAGATTATGGAGATGCTGGAGGGCTGATCTTTGGTGCAAATGCTGCTCGGTTGTGGGGCTTCTTAAACTCCAAAGCACAGAGTCGAGGATGCCTCGGGTGCTGCGCAGTCAGCGTCTCGGGGGTCTTTCAAGATGTCCGCTCCCACGTCTCTCGGTGCCTCCACGGATCCCTTCTTTGCAGGGACTGTGGATCAGGCTGGGAGAAGTTTGGGAAGCTGGGTTTTGTCAGGCTCTGCACTCGGGCTCCGGCAGGAGGCGGCGGCAAAGCAGATGTCGAGGTGCTGGGTGATGCCTGTGTTCACAGGGTGGCCCCTCCTAGGCCACAAGGGAGATTCTCTTCAGTCTTCTGTGCAGCAGAATGTCGAAGTCCAGTCTTCTTCTTGTTTAAAGTTGATTTCAGGATGATCTGCTGTGCAATGGCACTGCTCCCACTCTTATTCCCAATCTGAGGGGTGGATCACCTACTAGGTCCCTCCTCTGGGTGGGACCAGGAAGGGGAGTGGTTACACCCCCTCTCCTTTGTCCAGCTCCTCGCCAGGACTGGGGCTGGAAAGCCCCAGAACCAGTTTGGACTGGCTTATGCACAGGGACACCTTGTGTGCCCCAGGCATGTCTCAATCTATTCAGGCCTGTCCTACCCAATACACAAAACCCTGTCTGCGGTGGTGCTCGCACCTCCCCAGGCAGGAAACCCTTTGTCCAGGCCCTCCTCGCTGGAAGGACTCCCAGCAGCAGGAGGTCAGACATGTGTCTGTGGTGGCAGCATCCATTTTGTGATGCTGAGGCTCTGGTTAACTTTAACCGGGGTTAAGGCTACACACATGTCGTGTCCCTCTAGAAGGGTGGAATGCTATCACCGTCGACGGAACTGTCGAGGGGATAGTATTCCAATTCGTATGACACCTTACTCGACATGTTTTGATAAAGCCAAACCAAAGATAGCATATAACCGCGAGGATTATAATGCACTTAAGAGTATATGGTATGGCAATATCCCGGAACAGCTTAGGGAGTGGTTCCCGACAGCTGCAGACAGGCTCAGCTCATGCTAGAGCACCATCTCACATGTAACCATGCACTCTGCCCCCAGGATTGCAGGGGCCTTCCATAGGAATGGCTTACAGGTTAACATGTGTCCAGTTTAAGGTTAGATATAGGGATACTATATCTAAGTAAGAGGTGATTACACCAACTTACCCCAGCTGAGTGATCAGCCAGTTGTGTCAAACCTGGAGGCCAGGCCAGGGGTGGCACAAGACGTGCTGCAGCCCCTGGTAGGCCTTGGATGCACCTATGCCCTGGGTACCTAGGGTACACTGTTACAGGGGCCTATAAGGTGAACCAGTTCCAATTATGTTATGCACCTAGGGTACATGAAGTCCATTTTAAGGAGAGAGCAATCAGCCTGGGGCCCTGAATAGCAGGATCCCAGGCCAACTATGTCAAAAACCAGCTAAACACCAGGCAAAAAGTTTGGGGATAACCATAGTCAGATATCCACCTTCCTACATAACCCCCCCCCCCCAAACGAAAGGAGATAAGGCTATCCTTGACCAGGTAAGCCTATATTGCCTAAGTGGCCATATAAGGAAGTACCAGCTCTGGCTTGGTAACCCCCTGTCTCATGGTCCACTAAGCAATCCCTCACCCTAAGGGTATCTGAGGGTCTCCACCATTAGGAATCTCTACCTGTGGTGTGTCTTTGCAAAGTCAAAGGCTGGTGTTGAGATGGAGTACTGAAGTGAGTTTCCTCTGTAGGGCTCAGCTTCCTCCAATCACTCTCCACCATGTGTGCCTTTCTTTCTCTGACTGAGTTGCACTGTGCTCTCAGGGTCAACCTCTGGCTACCTAAAGCTGGAGGCTGGGTCCCTCTGTTTGGCTTACTGGAGGGACAGGTCAGGTTTGGGGCCTTTTGGTCCCAGGTTTGGCTGTGCCCAACAATATCCATCTGGGGGAGGTCCCTAACTACTTTTAAGGGGGATCCCTCAGGAGTTTTTAAAGTGTTCACCTCACTAGGGCTACTAGTTTCGGTGCCCCTAATCTGTTGATGGGGGTGCTTTATTTGACAGGGGGCCCTTTGGGTCTCACTGTCCTTCTTGTCCTCTGCAGCCCTGGGCTGAGTAAGGCAAGGTAGAGAGGGGCAGGTTACCTGCTCCAGACTGGGTCCCTCCTGAGAAGGGTCCACTGCCATCAGAGGCTCTGTCAGGCCAGGCCTAACAACCTCTGGGACAGTTCCTTCATCAGGGGTAAGATCAGTTCCCTGAGGAGGCTGATCCTTTCCTAAAGTCTGGTGGGAGGGAGATTTCTCTTCCTCCTCAATGCTCTCTGTTTGGGTGGAGTGATCCATCATTTCAGGCTTCACTACCCATGTATCAGTTTGAGTTTGGGCTGTGGCCATCACAGCCCCACCAACCTTTTCAGGAGGAGACTCAGTTTGGGTATGGGCTGTTACTAGTACAGCCCTGCTACTCTTTCCAGGAGGGAAGTTATCTAAAGATGGGGCTGAGGTTTGCTCAGCCCTCCCAACCTTTTCAGGAAGGACATCTTGAATTGGAGCTGTAGCCATTACAGCCCCACTAACCTTTCCATGGAGATTTACCATTCTAGAATGGGTTTGCTGTTCAACCTCAGCCCAGGCTGAGATTTCCAAATCATTACCCAGTAGGCAATCTACAGGCAAGTTTGCTGACACTGCCACTCTCTTTGGGCCAGTGACACCTCCCCAGCTAAGATTGACTACTGCCATGGGGTGATTGGTTTCTATGCCATCAATGTTTGTCACCTGATATCTGGCATCAGGTAAAAGTTGCCTTGAGGGGACTAGACATTCAGCCACCATGGTGATGCTAGCCCCTGTGTCTCTGAAGGCCTCAACTTTCAAGCCATTGATGAGGGGCTCCTGTCTATACTTGCTCAAAGTGTTTGGGCAAGCTGTGAAATTGGCAAACCCCATGCCAGTCTCATAGACAAGAGTATCTGAGTTAGGGGACCTGGATAGGCCAGAGTCCACCTGTCCTCCAAAAGTAAACCCACCCAAATTCTTGGGGGTGCTCCCACCACCTGGGGGACCACTGCTAACAGTGACAGGAGGTGTTGGAGCCTTACCTGGAGGTATGTTCTCCTTATTGCCATTCTTGGGACAACAGCTATCTGTTTTGTAATGCCCCACCTGTTTACAGGTATGACAGTACGGCTTTTTCTGGGATGTAGAAGTGTCTTGGGACCCACCCCCATTCTTGGAGTTTTGGGGCCCTGGGGAAGTCTTTTCCTTACTTTTATCCCCACCCTTCTCTTGAGGCTTGGTAGTCTCTTTCTTTTGGTCACCACCTTGGTTCTTAGGCCTGATCCTGGTTCTGACCCATTTGTCTGCCCTCCTACCCAATTCTTGTGGGGAGGTCAGATCAGAGTCAACCAGGTGCTGATGTAGAAGCTGATTTTGACAATTACTTAAGATTTGCTCTCTCATAATTAAACTATACAATCCTGTATAGTCAGTAACCTTACTTCCCAGCAACCAGCCCTCCAGAGCCTTAGTGGCACATTCAACAAATTCAGACCAGTCCTGAGTCTGCGTCTTCTGGGTGTCTCTGAACATTAACCTGTACTGTTCAGTGGTTAAGCCCAACCCATCAATCAGAGCACTCTTCAGGACCAGGTAGTTTCTAGAATCCCCATCACTAACTGTGAGGAGTCTGTCTCGGCCTCTACCTTCAAAGGAGAGCCACAAGATTGCTGCCCACTGCTCCTGAGGGATCTGCTGTACCATGCAGGCTCTCTCAAGTGCAGTCATCCATTCGTGGATGTCATCCCCAGCTTTGTAGGGGGGCACAATCTTACTCAGGTTTCTTGTATCAAAGGACCTGTCTTTATCCTTCTGGATATTGCTGCCACCAGTGGATCCTAATCCACTCTCTCTAGGCTGTCTTGCTCTAGCAAGTCTCTCGTGGACCAGGGCAACCTCTAATTCTCGCTTCTGGATCCTAAGCTCAGCCTCTCTCATTTTGGCCTCATGTTCCCTTCTCTGAGGGCTAGTCATCTCCCTTCTGGAGTGACCATGAGAGCCTCTAGAAGCATGGGATTTGTCAGAGTCACCTGAGTGAGTCCTTCTCCTCCTAGGCTTCTGGTTAAGTCCACCTGGGGGTCTGAATGGGTTGTTACCAGATTCATTCCCAAGTAGGCTTAAGTTAGCCTGGTTCAGTCTACTGACCAGCACCTGACTATTTCTGTCATCATCTGACTCACTGCTTTCCCCCTCTTCTGTCTCTTATTCCTCTTCCTCCTCTGGGTCTTCCTGAGGAGCTCCAGTGATGGGGGCTTCCTCATCTACCAGGATGATAGGACCAGGGGTGTCTACAGTGTCATCCTCTGAAGGATGGCCTCCTTCAGCATCCCCTGTGGGGTTTGCTTTAGAGGTCTTTAGAGCCTCAGACTGGTCTAAGAGCTCTCTTAGGTGGTCTGTAGTGGGGAAGGCCCTGTCTTCAGACCCCTTAAGACACAAAGCTGTCTTAATTCCTTAAAGGAAAAAATAGCAAATTTGGATGGTGCCCTTGGAGGGTCACTCTCAACAGGGATGTTCCTTGTGGAACCCTCTGCTCCAGACATTGCTCTAGTGTGGGTGGATGTGTTGCAATCTACCTACACTGGTGTTTACCTACTAAACCTATCTAGTAGTTGTAGCTAGGGTGTGCTACTCCCTTTGCTCTACAACAACTAAGTTCAGTAGAACTTAAGTATACTAGTCTTGTTTTATATGTACCTAGCAGGTACCTGTATGATCTTTCAAATGATAATCTCAAAGATTGTAATGGTAAAACAACAGCAAGCTCAGATCCCAATCCGCTGCTCAGCAATGTGAGAAGTCGGCCTGGTATATAATGCTCACTAATTCTTAGTGATCACTTTGTACCATGCCAAGCAACCCTTATGATGATGGTTGTAATTCAACCTTGTAGACCAGTTATCCTAGTGGTAACGTGGACAAAGCAGTCTTAGGCTAAACTCTGAAAGGCATGTGAAGCCAGCTGTTATACCATACACAACCCCCTTGAATACCAAATGAAAGGGACACCACACAGATATATATTGAAAATATATATTGATTTATTAACTATAAAATCCCCTGGACTCTTTATGAGCACAGAAGCACAAGCGTTAAATCACAAGACAGTTTAAAATACACAAAAGTTGCACAATATGGATGAGCCCTAGGGGCCACCTAAACCATATACTAAGAAAGTGGTATAAGAGATACCAATAGGAAAGGGAACAGGCCTAGGGCCTTGGGAATCGCTGGAGCTATTCGAGACTAGCAGTGACTAAGTCGGGAAAGGCCCGCGGGACTCGAGTGCAGTGTTCAAAGTGCACGCACTTTCCAATGTAAAGTCTATGGTACGTAAAAGTTACACAAAGTTAGTTTAAGGGCACTTCCGCTGAACCTAGAGGAACAAAACTTAAGACACAGACCCTAGAGGTGTGTACCAGTGTAGGGACACCGGCGTTGCAATGTTACCTCACCCACAGGAAGTGGGTGCACAGGGTCGAAGTGGCGTCGGGTTTTGACACGCAGGTTCTTGGCGCTTGAAGCTGAAGATGCTGCAGGCGATGTGAAGGAGAAGTGTCCGGTGGATCCAAGGGTGGATCTGAAGTGGTGAAGACCTGAAAGCAGAGGGGACAATGTTCAAAGTCACTGACCAGTGACCACCGCGGAACCAGATTGGAACCAGGCAAAGTCGGGTGCAAACAGGTGATGAGGTGTTGCTTCTCTCTGCAGCCACGTGGACACGAAGAGGTCAAGGACGTCCAGGAGTCGATCACGAGCTGTCCCTCGAAGGCTCTAGCTGATGGCGGTGTCGGCAACTCGATTGAAGCAAACAAGCCTTGGCTAATGCAAGCCACGGGGAAAGTGAAAAAAGGCTTATTACTTCGACCAGCAAGGTCAGAGCGGGTACTCCTTTCTACAGGAGCGAGGGCAAGTCTGGCGCAACCAGACCCACAGTGTAAATTGTAGGTTTTGTCACCAAGATGGCCGCTGATCACGTGACAAGCGGCCGGGATGGCGAGTCGAGTGGCACAAAGCAAAAGGACCCCACGCAGATTGTGAAGATGCTGGAGGGCTGATCTTTGGTGCAAGTGCTGCTCGGTTGTGGGGCTTCTTAAACCCAAAGCACAGAGTCGAGGATGCCTCGGGTGCTGCGCAGTCAGCGTCTCGGGGGTCTTTCAAGATGTCCGCTCCCACGTCTCTCGGTGCCTCCACGGGTCCCTTCTTTGCAGGGACTGTGGATCGGGCTGGGAGAAGTCTGGGAAGCTGGGTCTTGTCAGGCTCTGCACTCGGGCTCCGGCGGGAGGCGGCGGCAAAGCAGACGTCGAGGTGCTGGGTGATGCCTGTGTTTACAGGGTGGCCCCACCTAGGCCACAAGGGAGATTCTCTTCAGTCTTCTGTGCAACAGAATGTCGAAGTCCAGTCTTCTTCTTGTTTAAAGTTGATTTCAGGATGATCTGCTGTGCAATGGCACTGCTCCCACTCTTATTCCCAATCTGAGGGGTGGATCACCTACTAGGTCCCTCCTCTGGGTGGGACCAGGAAGGGGAGTGGTTACACCCCCTCTCCTTTGTCCAGCTCCTCGCCAGGACTGGGGCTGGAAAGCCCCAGAACCAGTTTGGACTGGCTTATGCACAGGGACACCTTGTGTGCCCCAGGCATGTCTCAATCTATTCAGGCCTGTCCTACCCAATACACAAAACCCTGTCTGCGGTGGTGCTCGCACCTCCCCAGGCAGGAAACCCTTTGTCCAGGCCCTCCTCGCTGGAAGGACTCCCAGCAGCAGGAGGTCAGACATGTGTCTGTGGTGGCAGCATCCATTTTGTGATGCTGAGGCTCTGGTTAACTTTAACCGGGGTTAAGGCTACACACATGTCGTGTCCCTCTAGAAGGGTGGAATGCTATCACCGTCGACGGAACTGTCGAGGGGATAGTATTCCAATTCGTATGACACCTTACTCGACATGTTTTGATAAAGCCAAACCAAAGATAGCATATAACCGCGAGGATTATAATGCACTTAAGAGTATATGGTATGGCAATATCCCGGAACAGCTTAGGGAGTGGTTCCCGACAGCTGCAGACAGGCTCAGCTCATGCTAGAGCACCATCTTACATGTAACCATGCACTCTGCCCCCAGGATTGCAGGGGCCTTCCATAGGAATGGCTTACAGGTTAACATGTGTCCAGTTTAAGGTTAGATATAGGGATAATATATCTAAGTAAGAGGTGATTACACCAACTTACCCCAGCTGAGTGATCAGCCAGTTGTGTCAAACCTGGAGGCCAGGCCAGGGGTGGCACAAGACGTGCTGCAGCCCCTGGTAGGCCTTGGATGCACCTATGCCCTGGGTACCTAGGGTACACTGTTACAGGGGCCTATAAGGTGAACCAGTTCCAATTATGTTATGCACCTAGGGTACATGGAGTCCATTTTAAGGAGAGAGCAATCAGCCTGGGGCCCTGAATAGCAGGATCCCAGGCCAACTATGTCAAAAACCAGCTAAACACCAGGCAAAAAGTTTGGGGGTAACCATAGTCAGATATCCACCTTCCTACACCATGAAGAAGTGATAACATCACGAAACACGTCGGCTTGAACCGGACTTTATTTTTAGCGTTGTAAAGCAATGCCCTCGCTGCAAGCCTGCATTAAAGATTGTTGGCAAATCACCTACCTGTCTAGTGGCTCTTTCTACAGCAGGCAACTGTTTTGAATCATAGATAGCGGCTCAGCCTGGGTCGCTGAGGGAGCCCTGATGCTGCATGGCATTCTTGTGATGACGCCAACCGACGCCACCATGAAGGAGACAAGAGCCGGTTTCTGCAGGAATGAGTGTGCAGCGGGGGTTCAATGCCTTCCACCGGAAGCCACTGGGGTTTATACTTGTGTTATTGCAGCATCAACACGGTGGCCCACTGCAGCAAAACATGAACACTTCAACTCCCAAGATGCCTTAATGTAGGCCACGCCCACATGGGCGAAAAAACTGAGTAAAAGGTAGTGTTTGATTTACCTGTGTTGGTGTTGTTCCAGAGCCCATGAAGAAGTTATAACATCATGAAACGCGTCGGCTTGAACCGGACTTCATTTTTAGAGTTGTAAAGCAATGCCCTTGCTGCAAGCCTGCATTAAAGATTGTTGGCAAATCACCTACCTGTCTAGCGGCTCTTTCTACAGCAGGCAACTGTTTTGAATCATAGATAGCGGCTCAGCCTGGGTCGCTGAGGGAGCCCTGATGCCGCATGGCATTCTTGTGATGACGCCAACCGACGCCACCATGAAGGAGACAGGAGCCGGTTTGTGCAGGAATTAGTGTGCAGCGGGGACTCAATGCCTTCCACCGTAACCCACTGGGGTTTATACTTGTGTTATTGCAGCATCCACATGGTGGACCACTGCGGCAAAACATGAACACTTCAACTCCCAAGATGCCTGGATTTTGACCACACCCACATGGGCGAAAAAATTGAGTAAAAGGAAGTGTTTGTTTTACCTGTGTTGATGTTGTTCCGGAGCCCATAAAGAAGTGATAACATCACGAAACACGTCGGCTTGAACCGGACTTTATTTTTAGCGTTGTAAAGCAATACCCTAGCTGCAAGCCTGCATTAAAGATTGTTGGCAAATCACCTACCTGTCTAGCGGCTCTTTTTACAGCAGGCAGCTGTTTTGAATCATAGATAACGGCTCAGCCTGGGTCGCAGATGGGGCCCTGATGCCGCATGGCATTCTTGTGATGACGCCAACTGACGCCACCATGAAGGAGACAAGAGCCATTTTCTGCAGGAATGAGTGTGCAGCGGGGACTCAATGCCTTCCATCGCAACCCACTGGGGTTTATACATGTGTTATTGCAGCATCCACACGGTGGCCCACTGCGGCAAAACATGAACACTTCAACTCCCAAGATGCCTAGATTTTGGCCACGCCCACATGGGCAAATAAATGGAGTAAAAGGAAGTGTTTGATTCACCTGTGTTGATGTTGTTCCGGAGCCCAGGAAGAAGTGATAACATCACGAAACACGTCGGCTTGAACCAGACTTTATTTTTAGCAATGTAAAGCAATGCACTCGCTGCAAGCCTGCATTACAGATTGTTGCCAAATCACCTACCTGTCTAGCGGCTCTTTCTACAGCAGGCAACTGTTTTGAATCATAGATAGCAGCTCAGCCTTGGTCGCAGAGGGAGCCCTGATGCCGCATGGCATTCTTGTGATGACGCCAACCGACGCCACCATGAAGGAGACAGGAGCCGGTTTCAGCAGGAATGAGTGTGCAGCGGGGACTCAATGCCTTCCACCGCAACCCACTGGGGTTTATACTTGTGTTATTGCAGCATCCACACGGTGGCCCACTGCGGCAAAACATGAACACTTCAACTCTCAATATGCCTGGATTTTGGCCACGCCCACATGGGCGAAAAAACTGAAAAAAAGGTAGTGTTTGATTCACCTGTGTTGATGTTGTTCCGAAGCCCATGAAGAAGTGATAACATCACGAAACACGTTGGCTTGAACCGGACTTTATTTTTAGCGTTGTAAAGCAATGACCTCGCTGCAAGCCTGCATTAAAGATTGTTGGCAAATCACCTACCTGTCTAGCAGCTCTTTCTACAGCAGGCAAATGTTTTGAATCATAGATACCGGCTGAGCCTGGGTGGCAGAGAGAGCCCTGATGCCGCATGGCATTCTTTTGATGACGCCAACCGACTCCACCATGAAGGAGACAGGAGCCGGTTTCTGCAGGAATAAGTGTGCAGCAGGGACTCAATGCTTTCCACCGCAACCCACTGGGGTTTATACTTGTGTTATTGCAGCATCCACACGGTGGCCCACTGCAGCAAACCATGAACACTTCAACTCCCAGGATGCCTGGATTTTGGCCACGCCCACATGGGCGAAAAAACTGAAAAAAGGTAGTGTTTGATTCACCTGTGTTGATGTTGTTCCGAAGCCCATGAGGAAGTGATAACATCACGAAACGCGTTGGCTTGAATCAGACTTTTTTTTAGCGTTATAAAGCAATGCCCTCGCTGCAAGCCTGCTTTAAAGATTGTCGGCAAATCACCTACCTGTCTAGTGGCTCTTTCTACAGCAGGCAACTATTTTGAATCATAAATAGAGGCTCAGCCTGGGTCGCAGAGGGAGCCCTGATGCCGCATGGCATTCTTGAGATGACGCCAACCGACGCCACCATGAAGGAGACAGGAGCCGGTTTCTGCAGGAATTAGTGTGCAGCGGGGACTCAATGCCTTCCACCGTAACCCACTGGGGTTTATACTTGTGTTATTGCAGCATCCACACGGTGGACCACAGCGGCAAAACATGAACACTTCAACTCCCAAGATGCCTGGATTTTGACCACACCCACATGGGCAAAAAAATTGAGTAAAAGGAAGTGTTTGATTCACCTGTGTTGATGTTGTTCCGGAGCCCATGAAGAAGTGATAACATCACGAAACACGTCGGCTTGAACCGGACTTTATTTTTAGCGTTGTAAAGCAATGCCCTTGCTGCAAGCCTGCATTAAAGATTGTTGGCAAATCACCTACCTGTCTAGCGGCTCTTTTTACAGCAGGCAACTGTTTTGAATCATAGATAGCGGCTCAGCCTGGGTCGCAGATGGAGCCCTGATGCCGCATGGCATTCTTGTGATGACGCCAACTGACGCCACCATGAAGGAGACAGGAGCCATTTTCTGCAGGAATGAGTGTGCAGCGGGGACTCAATGCCTTCCACCGCAACCCACTAGGGTTTATACATGTGTTATTGCAGCATCTACACGGTGGCCCACTGCGGCAAAACATGAACACTTCAACTCACAAGATGTCTAGATTTTGGCCACGCCCACATGGGCAAATAAATGGAGTAAAAGGAAGTGTTTGATTCACCTGTGTTGATGTTGTTCCGGAGCCCATGAAGAAGTGATAACATCACGAAACGCGTTGGCTTGAACCAGACTTTATTTTTAGCATTGTAAAGCAATGCACTCGCTGCAAGCCTGCATTACAGATTGTTGCCAAATCACCTACCTGTCTAGCGGCTCTTTCTACAGCAGGCAACTGTTTTGAATCATAGATAGCAGCTCAGCCTTGGTCGCAGAGGGAGCCCTGATGCCGCATGTCATTCTTGTGATGACGCCGACCGACGCCACCATGAATGAGACAGGAGCCGGTTTCTGCAGGAATGAGTGTGCAGCGGGGACTCAATGCCTTCCACTGCAACCCACTGGGGTTTATACTTGTGTTATTGCAGCATCCAGACTGTGGCCCACTGCGGCAAAACATGAACACTTCAACTCTCAAGATGCCTGGATTTTGGCCACGCCCACATTGGCGAAAAAACGGAGTAAAATGAAGTGTTTGATTCACCTGTGTTGATATTGTTCCGGAGCCCATGAAGACGTGATAACATCACGAAACACGTCGGCTTGAACCAGACTTTATTTTTAGCGTTGTAAAGCAATGCCCTCGCTGCAAGCCTGCATTAAAGATTGTCGGCAAATCACCTACCTGTCTAGTGGCTCTTTCTACAGCAGGCAACTGTTTTGAATCATAGATAGCGGCTCAGCCTGGGTCGCAGAGGGAGCCCTGATGCCGCATGGCATTCTTGTGATGACGCCAACCGACGCCACCATGAAGGAGACAAGAGCCGGTTTCTGCAAGAATGAGTGTGCAGCGGGGGTTCAATGCCTTTCACCGCAACCCACTGGTGTTTATACTTGTGATATTGCAGCATCAACACGGTGGCCCACTGCGGCAAAACATGAACACTTCAACTCCCAAGATGCCTTAATGTTGGCCACGCCCACATGGGCGAAAAAACTGAGTAAAAGGTAGTGTTTGATTTACCTGTGTTGGTGTTGTTCCAGAGCCCATGAAGAAGTTATAACATCACGAAACGCGTCGGCTTGAACCGGACTTCATTTTTAGAGTTGTAAAGCAATGCCCTCTCTGCAAGCCTGCATTAAAGATTGTTGGCAAATCACCTACCTGTCTAGCGGCTCTTTCTACAGCAGGCAACTGTTTTGAATCATAGATAGCGGCTCTGCCTGGGTCGCTGAGGGAGCCCTGATGCTGTATGGCATTCCTGTGATGACGCCGACCGACGCCACCATGAAGGAGACAGGAGCCGGTTTCTGCAGGAATGAGTGTGCAGCGGGGGCTCAATGCCTTCCACCGTAACCCACTGGGGTTTATACTTGTGTTATTGCAGCATCCACACGGTGGCCCACTGCGGCAAAACATGAACACTTCAACTCCCAAAATGCCTGGATTTTGACCACACCCACATGGGCGAAAAAATTGAGTAAAAGGAAGTGTTTGATTCACCTTTGTTGATATTGTTCCGGAGCCCATGAAGAAGTGATAACATCACGAAACACGTCGGCTTGAACCGGGCTTTATTTTTAGCATTGTAGAGCAATGCCCTCGCTGCAAGCCTGCATTAAAGATTGTTGGCAAATCACCTACCTGTCTAGCGGCTCTTTCTACAGCAGGCAACTGTTTTGAATCAAAGATAGTGGCTCCGCCTGGGTCGCAGATGGAGCCCTGATGCCGCATGGCATTCTTGTGATGACGCCAACCGACGCCACCATGAAGGAGACAGGAGCCATTTTCTGCAGGAATGAGTGTGCAGTGGGGACTCAATGCCTTCCACCGCAACCCACTGGGGTTTATACTTGTGTTATTGCAGCATCCACACAGTGGCCACTGCGGCAAATCATGAACACTTCAACTCCCAAGATGCCTGGATTTTATACCACGCCCACATGGGCAAAAAAACAGATAAAAGGAAGTGTTTGATTCACCTGTGTTGATGTTGTTCCGGAGCCCATGAAGAAGTGATAACATCACGAAACGCGTTGGCTTGAACCTGACTTTATTTTTAGCGTTGTAAAGCAATGCCCTTGCTGCAAGCCTGCATTAAAGATTGTTGGCAAATCACCTACCTGTCTAGTGGCTCTTTCTACAGCAGGCAACTGTTTTGAATCATAAATAGCGGCTCAGCCTGGGTCGCAGATGGAGCCCTGATGCCGCATGGCATTCTTGTGATGGCGCCAACCGACGCCACCATGAAGGAGACAGGAGCCGTTTTCTGCAGGAATGAGTGTGCAGCGGGGACTCAATGCCTTCCACTGCAACCCACTGGGGTTTATACTTGTGTTATTGCAGCATCCACACAGTGGCCCATTGCGGCAAAACATGAACACATCAACTCCCAAGATGCCTGGATTTTGGCCACACCCACATGGGCGAGAAAACGGAGTAAAAGGAAGTGTTTGATTCACCTGTGTTGATGTTGTTCCGGAGCCATGAAGAAGTGATAACATCACAAAACGCGTCGGCTTGAACCGGACTTTATTTTTAGCGTTGTAAAGCAATGCCCTCGCTGCAAGCCTGCATTAAAGATTGCTGGCAAATCACCTACCTGTCTAGTGGCTCTTTCTACAGCAGGCAACTGTTTTGAATCATAGATAGCGGCTCAGCCTAAGTCGCAGAGGGAGCCCTGATGCCGCATGGCATTCTTGTGATGACGCCAACCCACGCCACCATGAAGGAGACAGGAGCGGGTTTCTGCAGGAATGAGTGTGCAGCGGGGACTCAATGCCTTCCACTGCAACCCACTAGGGTTTATACTTGTGTTATTGCAGCATCCACACGGTGGCCCACTGCGGCAAAACATGAACACTTCAACTCCCAAGATGCCTGGATTTTGGCCACGCCCACATGGGCGAAAAAACGGAGTAAAAGGAAGTGTTTGATTCACCTGTGTTGATGTTGTGATAACATCACGAAAAGCGTCGGCTTGAACTGGACTTTATTTTTAGCATTTTAAAGCAATGCCCTCGCTGCAAGCCTGCATTAAAGATTGTTGGCAAATCACCTACCTGTCTTCTAGCGGCTCTTTCTACAGCAGTCAACTGTTTTGAATCATATGTATATATATATATATGTATATATATATATATATATATATATATATATATAGAGAGAGAGATATATATATATATATATATATATATATATATATGTATATAGATATATATATATGAAAAAAATCCTGACCGCTATCAGCTATATGTATATATATATATATATATATATATATATATATATATATTTATATATTCCATCTGCATTGAGAAGAGACATTGAGGCAAACTACTAAAGTTTTTAACTAAGTTGACCAAAATGCAATACAGCCACGCCCACTACGGCGGCAATGCACTTAATGCGCTGTGAATACAGTGTGAAACTATACAGCTTTGCTAGTGCAGTAAACCAGTGAGCTGCTGTGAAAGCCTGAAACGCGTTTGGTGTTTGATAATCGCTGCCTGGAAATGCAGTGTTTACCTGTCATCTGAGTGAATAAAAAGGTCAAATAACGTGGATGTGTGCTGCCTCAATTTCAGGGCAGCGGCAGATGGAATATTTTGGCTGCCCGGCTTGGGTTGGGAGATGCCACGCCGCGGAAGAGCGGCTCCTGAATGCCATGTGAAAGGACAAAACGGCATCAGAAGGAACACCGCGACTAAACTCTTGGGTAATATTTGCTTTGACACGACGGTCACCACAGCCAGCGAAACCTACTTAAGGACTTGAACATTGAGAGGAGGCATTGAGTCAAACTACTAAAGTTTTTAACATCGGTGACCAGAATGCAATACAGCCAAACCCACTATGGTGGTAATTCACTAAAAGCGCTGTGAATACGGCGCAAACCTATGCAGCTTTGCTCCTGCTGTAAACCAGTAGCCAAGGGCTCTGAAAGCCTGAAACGTGTTTGGTGTTTGATAATCGCTGCCTGAAGATACTGTGTTCCCCTGTCACCTGAGTGAAGAAAAAGGTCAAATAACGCTGATGTGTGGCACCTCAATTATATATATTAATTTTTCTCAGCAAACCACTGAAGCACATGCCTAGGCAAGGAATGCAAATCAGAATACATTAAATCATTACTGTAATGTGTTTGGACTGTAATACAGTCTTGATCACACATATGTATGCATTTATGTATCCACCTGCCAAAGTCACACTCAGATCTCCTACCACTTTGTTGAGGTGTTCGTGGTGTGGGAAGCTGCTCATAATGCCATCCAAGCATCGGCTCTACTCACAGGCCAAGCATACAATGAACTCCAACTGCTTTTGCAAACAATTAATTTGACAAAAAGCAAAATCCAAAAGCGTTTTGGAAACCGCGGTCTCCTTGCTTAAGAGTCAAAGGCAGACACATAAATGTGTGTTTTCTTAAATTTTCACATGTGAATAAACATTGAAACAGGACTCTTGCCTCTTATTTCCTTCGTTACCTTTGAGACCATGAGGAATATATCCACATACCTATACATGGCCTGTTTTTTATCCTGCACATCATATAGTATTACTCTACACAATACATACCTGTTATCAAACGTTCTAAATTAGGCCAGGGTTACATTTCAATTCATGCATAAACCCTGACCAGTGGCACTGGCATCATATTGATTGAGGGCAGAAGGATTTATAGGAGCTATTACTAATAAGAAAGGCATGCCGTTCTCACAACTGTACTGGAACTGTACTTCTAACATTCCCTAAATACATCATTGAATACTGAAACTGTGCACTATCGCTGGACTTAAGCCTCCATGATCTACAAAGCGGAAAAATGGTAAAATAAGTACAACAAAGAAAAATATTTATGATGCAAATTATGATGAATCTGCTAATAAAATAAACTCATGATACAGTAAAAATTCCATTGTGGGGAAGGCTCCCTGCGACACCTAAGAAATATATACAAGAAAAGACATACCGTACTATCAAAACACTTGATTATTAGCAGAAAAGGAAGATATGCAAAGGTATATCCTATGGCACATCAATAGATCTCTGTATCCCCTAGAGTTTGCATACTTTCATCAGTCCAAATGTACTGCTAATTCCTCATCATGGTTGAGGCTAATTGTATGTAGGGTATGGAAATTAATAATATGTTTAAATTCAAACCTCCTGAGTGCCAAGTTCCTGTATATATATTTATATATGTGTGTGTGTGTGTGTGTGCGTGTGTGTAGATAAATATAATGTCAATGTGATGAGAGGGACAATAAAAGTGGAAAAATCTTAACATTTGCAAGAAAATTGGACAAATCGCGAGCAGATCTTACGAAAGACAGAGCACTGGAAATAGCAGACTAAGGAAGGTGGACCTGAAGTCCTTGGAGAGTAACAACCCCATGGAAATAGTGTATTTTTTTAAGGAACTGTGCTGCCTACAAAGTAGCAACGAACACTAATTCAGGGGAAAACCAAAAGGAAGAGGACGAGGCGGAAGAACGAAAGTCGAAGACGATGACAGCGCCTCAGAAAAGAGCAACAGCACTGGCATGGGACCCAGAGGTCAGAACCGGAAGAGACAATGATATATGGACAAAAACTGATCGTAATCAATCTGTCACAGAGAACTATTACTGATACTGAGGAAGAAGTTTAAATGCTTAGTTTAACCTTTCGTCCTGACACAGTAGTAGACTATGCGCAGACTCGCATTGATCTCTATAAGTTTATACGTGACATGAAATTGTATAAAGTTCATAGCATGCGAAAGAAAGTTTCTAGAGGTGTATGTGAGACATTAGAAAGAAGACCTCTGTCACCCTTACTCATTGAGGATATCAGTACACTCAAATTACTCAATGACATGAGTGACCAACCACAGGGTTGTACAACACAAACGTATATGGATCCTTTTGATCCGACAAACATTGATACATTATCAAGAGTCCTTGGGATAGATCCTCGAGTACCCAGTGAAACGACATTTGGGGCCAATTCTAAATATGTACCGCTAATAGTGAAATATAACATTGAAGTATTCCATGAGGCAGTAATCTTGACATCTTGAAACTCGTTAAGAAGGTACCAAGAAGATCTAATATCTCTAGGAGCCAGTTGGAAGCAATTGCAGCCCTACAAAAAGATGGGAGTATGGTAACCAAAACCATCAGATAAGGGTGGAAATGTAGCCCTCATGAGTAGAGAGGGATACACACAAGAAAGCTCTAAGAAAGGTAAAAAACACTATGTGCTACTCAAGAGTTGACAAGACGTACATAACCAACTTACAGAGTAGATTCTCAGTTCTCCTGAAAGGGTGGTTCGAGAACAAGCTTCTTAACTGGGATGAGTATACATTTTTAAAGAATGAAATTCCAACAACACTAACATTTTACCTACTACCAAAGGTGCATAAAGACGTACACAACCCCCCAGGTTACCCGATAATGTCCTCCAAGAATAGTTTGTTAGAAAATGTTTCCATCTATGTTGATAATTTTTTGCCAGTGAGTGAAGGATTCAAATTCCTTTGTAAGAGACACTAAGGATTTCTTACAGAAAGTACAGAATATTCACTGAAGCAGGAAGACTGGTTGGTATGTTTAGATGCTGAAAGTCTATATACAAGCATACAGTTTAATAAAGTTTTTTACAAACATGAACAAGGCCCTTCCATGGGCCCCTGCTTCACCCCCAGCTAAGCCAATTTGTTAGTTGGTTGGTGGGAGAAGCAGGTGTTCTGGAGGGAAGCACTGGAGCATTGGACAAGTAAAGTAAATTTATGGCTAAGGTACATCGACAATGTGTTCTTTATGCGGGAGGGTAATGAAAATTACCTAAACATTTTTTCACTGAATTGAATTGCAATATGGTGAATTTAAAACTCACAATGTAACATAGCCAAGAAAGTGTAGAGTTTCTAGATCTAAGTTTGACAGTAAAAGATGGAAAACTCCAGACTGATCTGTTTAGAAAAGAAACTGCAGGGATTTCGATACTGCATGTGGCTCGCTGCCATCCCCCAAATTTTAGGTAGAGCATTCCATAAAGTGAATTTTTGCTAGCAAAAAGGAACTGTTGCTCCGAAGATAAGTATGAAAAGAACAAAAAATAAATGATAGGGATATAACATCAATAGGAACTAAGCTCTATTTCAAACCCCAAGATTAGTACAAGATACAGGTGATAAAGATGGCCCAATAAGGTTCATAATGAATATTAATATCCAGTCAGGAGATCTTAAGAAAATCATAAAAAACAGATGGGATATCCTGGCACAGGACCCCATTCTAAATGCTATACTGGGCCAAGTGCCATCGATTACCTGTAGGAAGAGTCTATCTCTCAAGGACATGTTAGTCAAAAGCCATCTGGCAGCACCTCAGGCCAATTGGCTAGAAAAGGGGTGATGTTTTTACAAATGTAGTAAGTGCAAGGCATTCAGCCATAGTGAGAATGTGAAAGAAGTAGCATTACAAAGAACAAATAGAGAACTGAAGATCAAAAAGAATATCCATTGTGGAACGGACTTCATTCTCTATGTCATATCTTGCCCCTGTGAGAAATGGTCTATTGGATCCACCACCATCCCTGTTAAGAAGATAATACTGGAACATTGGAGGGCCACAACGAAAAAGGATTTTAGTTATGGCATGGCCAATCATTTCCTTGAGGCTCATGGTAGCGATTTATCTAGCAGGCTTGCAGTACTTTACATATAGGGATGAAAAATGATGAGGAATTACATGTACACCTATAAATCGCCAACAGCCTCCAATACCCTACTCCTGAACAGGAGTTTTCAGAGTTGTTCTTTGGAACATTTTAATTGCACCAGCACCTTATTCTTTGTATAAATTTTACTTTAATCATGCTTTTGTTTAATTGATTAGTCATTTTTTCTTGGTTTTAGGTTGGAAGATGAATACAGGATTACTTGTATATATACTCATATGTATAAATGAACTAATTTAGCAGAAATTTAAGTGTCAGAACAATACTTTTGAAATGCGCAATTACTCACTGCAAACTGTTAACACAATCATTTTTCATTGACATAATGTCTACGTTGAAGCAGAAACAAAGGTAGAACAGTCACACAATAGGAAGTTAAAAAGCAAAGAGACCCGGAACTGTTCTTTATAACAGCTGTCTCGCCTTAACAGAAGATATTGAATCTAAAATTTGTGGTAACACAATCTGTTTTTCCTTCGTTTTTTTCTCAATGACTTCACACATGGGTTATCATGGGTGGTACAGTTATATTTTGGAGTATATATAAAATAAGTGTGGGACATACTTTGCAATCATTACATCAGGGTACTAAACCCAAAAGATATATTCTAATTATAATGGAGCAAGCCTCATTGAAATAATGAATCATGATTGAAAAGTGCATCAATTTATTGACAAAGCAATAAAGGTATTTTACCCCCGAATTCGTTTCATTTCACTTTACTCCACTTGAAATTACAACAGTTGAGTATTGGGATAAAATATGCAATGTCAATATTCCTTATCATTTGCTAATGAACAATAAATGGCAAATTGCTTAGTTTGGATATTGTATTTAATGTTTACATAATGCAGTGAATGGACAGTTTTGTATTTCATATATCTACTTGACGCATGTTGCAAATTAAAAATATATGTTGAAAAAAGTTATTTGGTCACTTTAAAATTGAACTGTCACAAAAATGCAATTTTTCTTCCTTGTAATTTTATGCACTGTTTTGTTGAAAAGTCTGGCGTTTTTGTAACCACAACGAGACAGGAAAAGAGAAAGTCTTTTGTTTATGTTTTTCACCTACCTCACATAGGATGTTGCAATTACATAAAAAACGGGAACTCGTTTTATGGCCATGTGACCAAGACCGGGAGAGGTCGAAACATGTAATTTTATTGTCAGAATAAAAATGGATTAACTGGCATACACAATTTAACTAGCACTTTCCTTAATACTAACCTGGTAGGAATTTCTGTGCATATGTTAAAGTAGCGGCGTCTGCTTGTAATGAGCCCCCAGCCACTTTGAAGGACATTCTAAGGTACCATCTTGCTTTTGGATATATATATATATATAGGTATATATAGTTAGGATTTTTTCCCTATGGGATTTTTGAAAATTCTATGTCTAATAACTTTGGCGTTTGTGGACAGAATCGGCTGAAATGTTCAGGAAAATGGCACATTTTGTTTCTGAGCAGCCCTTGAAAATTTGGGGGGGTTTCGTCAAGGGGGGGCCGAGAAAAAAGGGGGGTCCCAAAACACGTTTTTCCCATGTTAATTTCCATAGGGCGGTTGGCCTCACTTTTAGCTCGAACGGCTGAATGGATTTGCACGAAACTTGGCAAAATTGTAGGGACTGTTAGCCCGATGTGCCTTTGCTAGGTCTCAATATATGTGCTTCAGTGGATTTTGAGAAATTAACGTTCAAAAAAAGATATATATCTGTAACAGCGCTCCGGGCTGCGCTCCAGTTCGCGTACTTTTCGCGAAACGGAACTTTGCGATGGGAAGCTGATTGGCTTTCCGGTGTCTGTCAACATTCTAAACAGTCCGGAGCGGCCGCCATCTTATCTCTCGGTAGGATCGAGAGAGAAGAAGAGGTGAAAAACGAAGGGGGAATTTAATGAAAGGGGGCAAGGTAGACCCCTCTTGACCCCCTAGGAATGATGTTGGGGTTATTAAAGGGTCCCGTGGGGAAAATAAAAAAAAATTATTTTTCACGGTAGAAGCGCTTCCCGGGCCGCGAACTGGGCCGCAAACTGGTAGCGAAACGGGAATTCGCCATTTTGTGTTTCGTTTTAATTAAATTACTAGGTATAAGGGGGTGTGGGAGACGTATCCTGATCCCTTATGTTTTCTGAGGGTGGCCGAGGAGGCTCATATATGTTGATACATGTCTTCCAGCGGCTGTGCGTGAGCGTTTTTTTTTTTTGCTGCGTGACGTCTGTTAACGTTCGATTCGATGGAAATCAGGAAGTGTTGACCACCAATTTGTCACTGCAATAAAATATTTTGTTATAAATGAATCCTTATTGATAAACATTGTCTGCGCCATCTTGCCTTTTTTCCAATGCCACAATTTTGTTGTGCACGGCAGCCATTTTAGATGCCTTGACCAGACCCACTCTCTGCACGCCGTCGATTCTCAGCACGGCTCCCCACCCTCGCAATCATCTCCCCCACGCACTGGTCACCCCCGCTCTCTCTCTCATGCATGGGCCATAAACTTCCCCCCATCTGCGCTGCTCTTCCCTGAGAATCCCACCTTGTGCCCGCCCGACACCTCCCTTTCACCCTATTCACTACCGCACCCTCTGACACTCCTCTTCCTCTGTGTCCGATTGTCCAGGCCGGTCCCAGGCTATCACCTAGCCCTGCGGATGTAGTTTATGGCCCCAGCTGTAGAGAATCCAGACATGCCAACCCTCCCGATTCAGGCGTGAGACTACCGATTTCAGTGCTAGTCTCCCGCCTCCCGATTCCTGCAAGCAAAAACCTGATTCCTCGGGGGTTTCAGCTGACAGGGCTTGGTATTGTGTTACGTGCTAATTCTTCCAGGAAACGTCAGAGGGCCGATGCAGGGGCTCTAGAAGGGGTGATAAACCATTTAAGCCTCATTAACAAGCGCATGGTCTTTTAAAGATCTGTGAAGTACTCGGGGCGGCGGTGTGTGTGTGCCCTCTTTCAGGAGCGGGCGGGGGGGGGCACTGCCAGCAACTTGCCAGGCCAGGCAGTGTTCAACACTTGCATCACCCTTTCTCTGCCTGCTATTGCGCTCCATGCTTCGGAAAGGTAAGAAAAAGAACGTGCATTTGAGTTTGAAATGTCCGATCCTGTAGCAGCACACTTCCAAAGCCCACACATGACAATAACCCGATTCAAGGCCCCATTCACCCGATTTTTTAAAAATATATAGCACTCCAAGAAAGTAGTAGGATTATAAAACTTTATTAACTTATAAATATATAGAACGCAACAAAAACTGTAAATACATTTAAACATTTTTTGGAAAAAAGAAGCAACAATGGTCAGTAGCTGTCTTTTGTGCGAATAGTCCCAAGGCAGCACAACGTGCTGAGTTCTGGACGGCACCCAGGTGATGTTACCTGGGTGGCGCACTGGTTTTTGGTTTCCTACAATGCAGCTCAGAAAAACAGCGTGGGGCGTCCCGGGTGGTGCGGGGGGAGGCCTCGTCAGTAGCGGTCTGTTGTGCGAATAGTCCCAAGGCAGCAGAACGCGCTGAGATGTGGATGGCACCCAGGTGATGTCCAGTAACTTGCCGCACTGGTTTTGGTATCCTACAATGCTGCTCCGAAAAACGGCGTGGGGCGCCCCGGGGGGGGGGGGGGGCGTGGGGGAGGCGGCGTGAACGGGCCTCCCCAGGTGGAGGCTCGTCTGCTGTACTGGGGCGCCCCTTTACCGTTTCAGTTGCCATTCCGCCCGCTTTTGCTACACTGTGCCTCATCCTCCATTCAGCTGTTTATCGCCCGCTCTTGCGGCTACAGCGTCTCGCTCACCATGTAGTTGAGTTGCGCCCACTCTTGCGGTGCAGCGATAGGCGGCTGCCATAGGACTCTTAAAATGGCGGACGGCTCTTCGGATTTGGGCCCGGTCCACTAAACTGGCCCTGGGACACCTTGGAACTCGGACGCTTGCCTGCTAGGGCTTGGGCTCCATTCTCGAAAGCGTCCCCTCAGCCGTGAAGATTCTACAAAAGTCTTGGGGGCCCTCGACTCCTGCAGGCTTCCGGTGGGGAGCGGCTGCCATGATTGCTCGCGGAATGACCACGACGGAGCCACGAGATGGTGGTGCTTTCATGCTGACGCCAGCTTCAGTCTGAAACATCCAGAAACAAGGTGGGGCTTTCATCGTTTGGGAAAAAAAAATGTTCTAAACCAATGAAAAGTGTTATTTTTAGGTCATATGACCAAGCCTTCCGTCATCAGGAAACCAAAATTAAAATGAACCAATGAAAAGTTTTATAAACAAGTCACATGACCTGTTATGCGGCAAAGGGCTACAAAAAGCGTAGAAAATCCGTTGGCACGTGAGGCGGCGTCAGTAGCGGACCGATGTGCGAATAGGCCGAAGGTAGCACAACGCGCCGAGATCCGAATGGCACCGAGTTGTGTCCAGCAAGTTGCTGCACTGGTGTGGCTATCCTACAATGCTGCGCCAAAAGTCGGCGTGGGGCGCCCCGTTGGCCTGTGAGGTCGCGTCAGTCAGTGGGGGCTGTGCGTCTCTCCCAAGATGGAGGCTCCTCGGCTGCAGTGGGGCGCCCCTTAGCGTTTCACTCGCCGTCCAACTGAATTGCGTCCGCACTTGCGGCTACAGTAGGCCGAAGGCAGCACATCGCGCCGAGATCTGGATGGCACCGAGGTGGTGTCCAGCAAGTTGCTGCACTGGTGTGGCCATCCTACAATGCTGCGCCGAAAGACGGCGTGTCCAGCTGAGTTCCGGTCACTCTTGTGGTACAGTGACTCGAACGCGCCGAGATCCGGATGGCACCGAGGTGGTGTCCAGCAAGTTGCCGCACTGGTGTGGCCATCCTACAATGCTGCGCCGAAAGTCGGCGTGGGGTGCCCCGTTGGCTTATGAGGTGATGTCAGTAGTGGACCGATGTGTGAATAGGTCGGAACCAGCACAAGGCGCCAAGATCCGGATGGCAAGTCCTGGATGTTGACTGCCATAGTTGAGAGTTCTGAGCAGTGTTTGTAACACTGTCTGAAGCTTATTTGCACCTGCTGCAGCTTCACTATTGCCCTGGTGTGGCCAAAGATCGCCCATGACATAGGCGGCCGGCTCCCGAGGTCCGGCGGAACTTTTTTCCTTTTCCTTTCTGCATCTTGTCACACAATCCGTTTGACCTGAAGACACGACCAGGTCCCTGAATGTGTGCAGGGGGACGCTATTGATTGAATCAAAATGGCGGCTTCACACAAAGCTGAGTCAAGCGTTGCTGTTGATGCTATACAGACAAAAATTGGTTTTCAGTTTGTACATTCTTCAGGATTTTTTTTTCAATCCAAGGCTGATTGAGAGTTTGTAGAACAATGGCTTCAGATTTTCAACATACCACTCTTCAACATTCTTCCTAAATGTAACAATGTGAGACTCACTAGGAGAACGGCTGTTTGTCTTTCCTTTCAAAATGCTGCCAACAATATTTTCTGAATGGAAGACACCATTTTGTAGCATAAAGGGCCGAAAGGGGTTCTGGTCTGGCCGATGGTTGGTGGAGACATTTTGACTATATCTTGGACCTGCCCGGCCTCGCCCAAAATGGCGCCGGTATAAATGGGACTCGTAACTCCTTGTTGTGTACTGGTTGAACAACCTTGATATCACGAGATATGAATGCAGTTTTGATGCTCATGGCGGGCGGGGACGAGAATTGATTGAATATTTCGACATCCCTATTGATATTAAGTTCTGATGTGTTATTGATTACTGTACTATTGAAAGTTCGAATTAACGTCACCCATGGTACTTGCCCGCAAATGTATATCTAGATAATTTTTTTGTAAGTGGCCCTGTCATATTTTAATTACAAAATGTACGTCCACCGATTCCGCAACTGTTAGACACCTTAGTTCTTGCAACCTAATGGCCCGCTCGTTACGTTCCTCTACAATGTAAATGTCTCCTTATCATATACGATTTCAGTTTGCTCCGTGGCCGGCCCACGTGGTTATAGGCCCGTATTTGTATACTGACATTTTCACAATAAAGGTTTTTAAAACAAAACATGGTAGTAGTATTTACATTGGTAAAGTTTTTACTTTTAGTCACTGTTTTCGAATCAGTAAAAGGCAAGTGAAATAAAGCAGTCCAATTACATGGCGGATAAAAGGTATAATACGTAGGAACGCAGTAAAGATAAATGGTCAAGGGCAGTTGTGTTTTTCACTCCTGCAACATAAAGTGATCGATAAGAATCTGATAATCTGGCGTATTGGCGACTAAGACAGCAGGCCAAGCCTCTTTTACTCAACGGCTCCGTCATGGGACGAAGAAACGCCCTTTTTCTCGAAAAAGGAATATATTTTACTTGCAGGACAGTTGTAAATTTTCCGGGAAAGTACATTAGCCTGGAACATTATAACATATATGTTTAAAAAAAAATAATGTTCGAAACCAATAAAAAGCGTAATTTTTAGGTCATATGACCAAGCTTTTCATCATTAAAATAACAAAAGTAAAATGAACCAATGAAAAGTTTTATTAACAAGTCACATGACCTGTTATGCTTACGTTACGCGCTGCGCCCCGGATCGCTTCCGGGAAGCTGCGCTTCGCGCACCGGAGCACTTCCGGGTGCGCTAACGCGGCGTGTCATATAACGCATTACGCGACAACGTAGGTCAAGAATATAGTCAAAATGTCTCCACCAACCAGCGTTCGGAACACAACCCCTTTCAGCAGTCCAAAAAGTTCTGTTAAATGACAACAGAGGGGACAGGCAACAAGAACCATCAGTCAAAGAGGGGAGGGCAAGTTCTTCTCTACCGGGTCATGTTGGGGTGCTACTGGAACTGATCGAATTGGTAGTCTACAGTGTTTCTGGATGTTTCAGACTGAAGCTGGCGTCAGCATGAGAGCACCACCATCTCGTAGCTCCGTCGTGGCCATTCCACGAGCAATCATGGCAGCCGCTCCCCACCAGAAGCCTGCGGGAGTCGGGGGCCCCCAAGACTTTTGTAGAATCTTCACGGCTGAGGGGACGCTTTCGAGAATGGGACCCAAGCCCTAGCAGGCAAGCGTCCGAGTTCCAAGGTGTCCCAGGGCCATTTTAGTGGACCACGCCCAAATCTGAAGAGCCGGCCGCCATTTTGAGAGTCCTGTGGCAGCCGCCTATCGTTGCATCGCAAGAGCGGGAGCAACTCAACCACATGGTGAGCGAGACGCTGTAGTCGCAAGAGCGGGCGGTAAACAGCTGAATGGCGGAAGAGGCACATTGTAGCAAAAGCGGGCGGAATGGCAACTAAAATGGTAAAGGGGCGCCCCACTACAGCGTGTCTGCAGGTCAAATGGATTGTGGGACAAAGTCCAGAATAGAAGAGTCATCAAAAGGCAAAAAGTTCCGCCGGACCCGGGGAGCCGGCCGCCTATGTCGGGGGCGATCTCAGGCTACACCAGTGCTATAAGACTTGTGGAGGGGGTCGGAGCCAAGCGTCTTCTCCGAGTCCGTGCCATCACACCGCCCCTCGGGGGCCTCCGTCAAGCGGTTTAGGGAGGTACCATATCACATTGTTTTCAAATGCAGTCAGGTCCACAAACGACCCTCACTTACTTTGAGAATAGTGAAGCTGCAGTAGGTGCAAATAAGCTTCAGACAGTGTTACAAGCGCTGCTCAGAACTCTGAACTATGGCACCCAACATCCAGAACTTATGCCATTTGAGAATGGCAGTGACATCGAAGCAACTCAGGGACCAAAACCATTAACGTACTTTCACGTATGAAAATCTTACTTGGGGAGGGGGCAGGAGCCAAGCGCCCCCTCCCAGTCTGCGCCACCACACCGTATGTTGAAAATCTGAAGCCATCGTTCTACAAACTCAACCAACCTTGGATGGAAAAATCTAGAAGAATGTACAAACTGAAAACCAGTTTTGGTCTGCATAGCATCAGCAGCAACG
Organism: Lissotriton vulgaris; assembly: GCF_964263255.1. Lineage (NCBI taxonomy): Eukaryota > Metazoa > Chordata > Amphibia > Caudata > Salamandridae > Lissotriton > Lissotriton vulgaris. The sequence goes on from NC_141695.1 coordinate 560,902,154, forward strand.
CTTGCTATCAGAGTGCATGAGTTTCATGCTCGATCGATTGAGCTAGCCGGATCGGGCAACAAAAAGTATAAAATAGTTATGTAAATAGTTATTTAATAAAATGTTTTACCCTGTTACTTTGCTGGTGTGTTGTATATATTTTTAATATTTGCATAGGGTTTGTCGTTATTTTGGGCGGGGTGGGTGACGGAGCCGAGCTGTCTTGCAGCCCTCATGGTGTGGAGCTCAGTTCATCTCACTATTTTCGTATTTCTCATGAAGGGTTGTTCCTAATGTTTCTATTTTAGCGAGGTCAAAAAGAGATCCAATTAGTGGCCTACTGATTTTGCTCGATTACTTTTATTTTTTTACACAATTTTTCACTATCTGCAAAGACTAAACAGAGTATTGCGACTTTGTGCTTGTTTGTAAATAGAGAATGAACCAAAGAGAATCAATTGTAAAACAGTAAATGCTTGGATAACAATCAATCAAATGGAGAGGGAAGCAGGCACAACGGATTACAACGAGGCAAAGGCCTGCGTTAACTACCCTTCACTATCTGCAAAGAGAGAGTACTACTAAGAGAAAAGAGGGGGGGGGGGGCAGCGTTCAAAGCACATCAGCGTGCATAAACACGAAAAAGTTTTTACCTATCACGTACTTGACATTTGACAGCTTTTGATATTTGCTATTAAAAAACCATTGAAATTCACAGAAAAAACCATAGGTTTTAGGCCATATATAGTTAGGAATTTGCATTTACAAAACCTTGAAAATTCACTGAAAAAACCATAGGTTATAGACCATATATAGTTAGGAATTTGCATTTACAAAACCTTGAAAATTCACTGAAAAAACCATAGGTTATAGACCATATATAGTTAGGAATTCACATTTACAAAACCTTATTTTACTCACACAAAACCATTGAAATTCCATAAATAGTTATTTGCACTAACTATATATCGCGCACCCGCAATCCACTGCTGATTTTTTTTTTTTTAACAATTCTTTATTGATAATTTTTGATCATTCTTTCCCACCCATCCCACCCAATTATAAAAACAACCCCACACAAACAGGCAATGAATATAAACAGAAATATTTTAAATTAGGCGTTATGCAAATATTAAGCGAGACACACAACAGATAAGTGCAAAACCATATGAAGAAAATCCTTTCCTATACACGCAATTAATCAGCATTACGAGTCTGATCTCTCGATCCATTGTGTAACGGGATACCATATTTCCAACCCTTTTTTTTTCTTTTTAAGGCCCTTATGTTTGTATATGGCTATTTCCAGGCTGTAGGTAGCAAGGAATCGTGCCCGCCATTGCTGGAATGTAGGCGGGTACAGGTCCAACCATGCAGATGTTAAGCAGATTCGAAGTACCGCCATTGAGATAAACAGTAATCCCTGCATGTTGGCGGATCTAACGTTCCTATCCACCCCCAGTATAATTTCCGCAGTGGTGATCTCAATATTACTCTCAAATATTCCTGACAGAAACGTTGATATATCTTGTCTGATAGTATTTAGGGTTTGACATGTAGCTAACATGTGTACCAAATCTGCTTCGGGCTGAGCACATCGAGGACATAATGTGCCTTTACCGGTACTCCATTTGGATATTCTAGCTGGTGTATAATAAAGTTGAAAAAACGTCTTGTAAAATTGGGCTTGAAGTTTGGTTGACATTAATAAGCAATTTGAGATTTCTAGAGCATTTCGCGTAAGGGGTTCTGTTAATTCTAATTTGTTTTGCCAATAATGGATATGCTTGTCTAAATCATCTGGGAGACTTACAACTAAATCTTTATAAATTTCACCAATTTTAACACTATTAGTGCGCACCACTGTTTCGATTGCTGGAATTTTATTCATGGCCCTACAGCCACCCCCTTTTTTAGTAATAAAATCCCTAACTTGCAAATATTTAAAAAAGTCACGCGATTCTAGCCCAAATTTAGTTTTTAGGGATTCGAATGAGCAGAAGCCCGTACTGTCATATAACGAGCCAATCTGTGTGATTCCCGATCTTACCCATCGTGTCATACAATAATCTGTAAAGATCTCAGGGAGATTGGAATTTCTAACTAGGGTGGTATAGTGGGAGAACCTACCGAGTCCCAAGAGTTTTCGCACATGGTTCCAAACAATATAAATACCTTTAAGTGTTTTAAAGCGGACCTTTTTGAAATGGCAGTCATATGTTAACCTCCACAAATGATCACTTGTCTCTCTGCCTAGAATGAGTTCCTGTGGGGTTGGGACTAACATATCTATATTGGGCTCTTGCCTGGGGGTTAAGAGAGCTCCACTGTATTTAAGGATGGTTGCCCACCAATAGATTTTAAGGTTGGGAAGCGCCAGACCTCCTCTTTCCCTTGGTAGGATAATATATTTTTGAGCTCTACGTGTTCTTCCATATCCCCAGATAAAACGAGAGAATATATTATCCATATCTTTAAATATTGATGGGTCGAAATTTAAACAGATGGTCCGAAAAAAGTATAGAAATTTCGGAAGGAATAGCATTTTAATAAGATTACATCTTCCTATGATAGATAAATATAAGTTATGCAGGCTATTTAAACTTTTCTCAGTCTTTTTAAGAAGTGGGTTCAAATTGAGACTTACTAAATTGTTTAGATTGGAGGTGATATTGACACCAAGATACAATGCATTCTCTACCACCCTGTCGTCAGAAAAATTGATTTGACTATTGATTACAATCTGGGTTTTGGTTTCGTTCAATTTATACCCTGATATATCGCCAAACTTTTTCGCTTCTTCTTCCATTTGTTTTAGTGTTTCCTCTGGATCGGCAGTGACTATTGCAATGTCATCTGCAAAATCCACTGCTGATGATGTCACATATTACATCATTCATGACATGGTCAGTGACATCACTGATGACATCACTGATGACATCTCAAATCCATCACTGATGACATCACTGATGACATCTCATTTGACATTACTGATCACACTGATGATATCATTCATGTGATAATACGATGAACCTCTTCAGACTCTAATATAACCTAAGATACAATCAGTGTAAACAGACACTCACAGACTGTCACTCATCCATGGAGTTACTCACACACCTAGTCAGTCATGCAAAGAATCAAACACACCTCCATTTCCTAAACTATACAGTTATTCAAACTTTACTTATTCAAAGATATACTAACACATATTTACTCTCTTATACAATCCCTGATACAAGTTCACAATGATCCATACAGTCACTCACACATTCACTGGCTCTTATGCACAGTTATTTATATATGTCAACTCTCACATGTACTGTGTTTTACATATGTACTTACTTTGACATGTAGCACTGAGATATCCATTCACTCACCAATACACTCATGCACACAGTCAACCGCCCATACAGCTGTTTCCACATGCACTTTTGAAACCATACATCTAGTGAATCAACTGCTCACACATCTATGCACAGAGTCAAACACCTCCCAGCCACCCACACACACACTCAGTCTCCCATACAAATACTTGGGCAACCAATCAATAACCCATATAGATACTCATATAGCTACTTATCAACACATGCAACAGTTTACAGAACAACAGACATAATGATGCACAAATTAAGACAGTTTAGTCACTAACCCATGCACTCAGTGAGACACATTTAATCACTCACTCGTACAGTCAGTCATGCACCTACTAAATTCTTTATCCAGACACTTATACATTCACTCATTCTTCAATATGTAAGACATATTTTAACTTTACAGAAACATACAGTCACTGGATGTTGTCATCAGTGATGTCATCAGTGATGTCATTTGAGATGTCATCAGTGATGTCATCAGTGATGTCACTGACCATGTCATGAATGATGTAATATGTGACATCATCAGCAGTGGATTGCGGGTGCGCGATATATAGTTAGTGCAACTAACTATATATGGAATTTCAATGGTTTTGTGTGAGTAAAATAAGGTTTTGTAAATGCGAATTCCTAACTATATATGGTCTATAACCTATGGTTTTTTCAGTGAATTTTCAAGGTTTTGTAAATGCGAATTCCTAACTATATATGGTCTATAACCTATGGTTTTTTCTGTGAATTTTCAAGGTTTTGTAAATGCAAATTCCTAACTATATATGGCCTAAAACCTATGGTTTTTTCTGTGAATATATATATATATATATATATATATATATATATATATATATGGGTCAGTTTCTGCTGGCAAAGGTTTGGACCACAGAAAAATCACGGACCACCATGCTGCTCTTCGAGTGTTACAGATGAAGTTTATTATCTATCACAGGTTAGGGTAGGCACGACGCGTTTCGGGCAGGAACTGCCCTTGATCACATAGCGGACATGCAGTAATGGTCACTTTAAATAATGCACACACTCTTTTTCATTAGTGATTTCACCACGTAACCTGGTGATAAACTTTGAAAACATACTGTGAATATAAGATGTTACATGTTCACTGGGTTTGTAGCACTATTGTTTAGAGACATGTGAATTGCTAAAAGCACATATTAAATCACATTTTTGATTGTATTTGCTAACAGCGTCTATACAATATTACCGCATAAATGCGAAAAACTGTGCAAAAATTTGCTAGCAGCATTAGGTAGCATAAAATCAAAGTAGCTTGTTATATACACATAATAAATAGCATATAAATATGCTAAAATTTGTATTAAAAAAGGATCATTTGCAAAAATCATCAAGTGATTTTATATTACGTGTGCAAAAAATTATACTAAATTGAATGTGCAAATAACGCTATGAACTGTTGTAATCAATGGTTGTCATGCATAAATGCATATTCCATAATGCACAGTGAAGCTGCCTCGTTAAGATCTATGTTAGATCTTGCACATGATGTTATATGTACTTTTTATTACAGTCACAAACATATAAAGTGCTAGTGCTGGGATAATAGTAGTAGATTGAAGATCAAACCCGCTCCCGGGAGATGCCTACTATTTTGTCTATTATCCATATTTTTGCAAATACCCATACAAGTTTTAAAGTGCTGAGTGATAATAGTGCAAGTTCATTTAGTGAAAAAAAGTGATATAGGAAAATATGTAAAGACAATGATGATATTCTTTACAAGACAGTATTTACACATTAATTTCAATATAGTCTTTAGGGATACTCCTGCCATCATGGTGATATGGGACAAAGAATGGACTTAATGATGTGGCTGATAGAGTAAATTATAGAAAGGTGTGCATGTCCTCTCTATCTCTTAAAGCATTCTGCACTGTCCTACCTCGCGCCTCGCTCGCACAAGGACTCGCAGCTCCCACGGAGCCGAGTTGGGCATTCTGTCCACGATACCCACAGGGGCCGACTCAATTCAGCGGCCATCTTGAGCGAGGACGAGGTTGCCGCGCTAGTGTTCGCGAGGCAGAGCTGGTCACGCGGCGCGGAAGCGCATATATTGAGCTGAATAGCGCGCGCGGGTAAGACCTAGGGATTTTAGCGCTCCTGAGGCGGAAGCCGGGAGATAGTTTTATGAATTGATGTATTAGAAAAATTGTTGTTGTTTTAAAATTGCGCTGGTGTGTTTAAAACTTGCACATTGATTTTACCAATTTTAATTAATTTGCACCTCACACTAAACTCCTCTTAAAGCATTCTGCACTGTCCTACCTCGCGCCTCGCTCGCACAAGGACTCGCAGCTCCCACCGAGCCGAGTTGGGCATTCTGTCCACGATACCCACAGGGGCCGACTCAATTCAGCGGCCATCTTGAGCGAGGACGAGGTTGCCGCGCTAGTGTTCGCGAGGCAGAGCTGGTCACGCGGCGCGGAAGCGCATATATTGAAACGGTCACTCTACGCGCTAGCGTACGCGTTTGCGGACGCCGCGCCCTACCGCGCCAAAGGAGCGCCTAAGGAGAGCCCGTCTGTGCCCGTCCGTGCCAGGCCGGGCTAGGACGTGGCTAGTGGGTAAGACTCATGGATCCTCCCCCTCTCTCGGGCGTCAACTACAGTGGTGATCTGCTCAGAGCTTTGAGAGGTAGGGCTAAGGATATCTGCCCTGGGGAGACACTCTCAGAGGAGGTAGCAGTCCCATGTCCCTATTGTAAGCCCACAATCCCCGCGAGCAGCAACCTAGTTAGCTTTTCTCTTGCACTGATCAATTGTCGCTCCCTTCCGAGGCATACCACTGAAATCAACTTGCTTCTAGAGGAACGAGATTTCGACATTTTATTTTTAACTGAGACATGGCTGAATGATGACTCAGACCCTCATATAGTGCAAGCTCTCCCACCCAAGTATTCCATCGCCAGACAGGACCGCATGTCCGGTCGAGGAGGAGGTGTGGCGATTATCTATAAAAACAATCTCATATGCAGAACCTCGGATAGTCCACTCTTGGAATGTGAGAGTATTGGCTTCTCTATATCCTTTTCGCCTACCTGCACCTTCTCTGGGATCCTGGTTTATAGACCCCCAGGTGATTCTCATGACTTCTGCAATAATCTGTTAGATAAGATTTCCCTTTCCATCAGCAGTTCCCCCAATTTTACCATCTTGGGTGACCTTAACATTCACCTGGATGAAGTCAATGCCGTGTCATCGCAATGTCTACTGGAGACCCTGAGAGTGGTACAACTGGAACAAATTGTGACTAGTCCCACGCATACTGGCGGCCATCTATTAGACCACTTTTTTACTAATCTTGAAAACATAGAGTGTGGTCAGCCCAGTTTTGTACCAGGGTCAGACCATGCACTACTATCCTTTAGGTGGTCCCCAGTAACACAGAGCCACAAGGCCGCCATTCTAAAGAAGGTCAGTCGAGTATGGTCTAGATTACCCGCTAAAAACTGGGAGGCAGCCCTGAAAAGCTGCCCGCCCGCCCCCCATGAGGATCCGGTTGTTGCCAATGAAGCCTTTGAGCATTGGATCAACTCCACACTAGACCCTATTCTGCCCAAAAAAGATCTATTGCACAGAGAGGGCCCCAACAAACAACCCTGGTACACCAAGGAACTTAAGGAATACAAACAACTGTGCAAACGTGCGGAAAGGAAGTGGAGAAAGAACTACGCAGTCGCCGCGAAAAACGAATACAGGTCATCCCTGAGATCATACAAAAACCTATTAAAAACAACACAGGCCGCCTACTACCAGAGCAAAATTGCGGAAGCAGCTAACGCCCCCAGGGAAATTTTTAAAATCTTTCAATCCCTAGCCAATACATCCAGGACTATTAGCCCTGTTTTGAACCCACAGAAACACTGTGAGGAGTTAGCTATCTTCTTCGCATCCAAGGTGTCGAATATCTACTCCGGCTTTGCACCAGTGATAGATTCCCCAGGTAATTGGGATAGCGGACAAAGGAGGGACCAGGAAGCAGACCCTAATCCAGTTGCAGATCTTAAAGTCCTCCCACCTCTGGATCTGGATGGAGTAGAAAGTCTCCTTGCCAATCTTAAATCAGGCTCCCCGGTAGATGCTGCACCTCCGGCAGTTCTGAAACAGGTAGCAGGGACAGTGTGCCCTGTGATAAGGCAGGTCATCAATGCATCTTTGGCCTCCGGTGTTGTGCCCCCCAATTGGAAGAAGGCTAAGGTCAGAGCCTTGCTAAAAAAACCTAGCTTGGATCCTGAAGACCTGGCCAATTACAGGCCCATTTCTCTTCTACCTACCATCAGTAAAATAGCTGAAAAACATGTCAACCAGGTTCTCTCGTCCTTTATTGAATCCACAGATGGATTACACTCCACCCAGACAGGGTTCAGAGCAAAACAAGGTACAGAGACAGCTCTGGTGGCAGTAGTGGAGGCAGTTAGGGGCATTGTTGATGCAGGAGGATGTGCTGCGGTGGTCCTGTTGGACCTCAGCGCAGCCTTCAATACTGTAAACCACTCTCTCTTGCTGCATCGGCTGCGTCTCACAGGGGTCTCCGGAGTGGCCATCAAATGGTTCCATTCTTTTCTATCAGAAAGAAGCTTTTCCGTCTTTGAGGGAGAGGTGTCATCCAGCCAGCTGCAACTGAATCATGGCGTTCCCCAGGGATCTTCCCTCAGCCCCACTCTATTTAATATCTATATGAGACCTTTGGCTGAGGTGGTTCTTCCCTGGGGAATCCAACTTGTTACCTACGCCGATGACACGCAGCTGGTTGTATCCTTGGTGAGGAACGATGCCCTAAATCAGGGGATCAATAATCTGACCCTGTGTCTCACCAACGTTCTGGAATGGATGACCTCCTCCTGTTTGAAGCTAAATGGGACTAAAACTGACATTATGCTTCTGGGCTACAAAGCCCCAATTAATTTGGACCCTTGGTGGCCTCACTGCCTGGGACCCCCCCCAGCACCCAAGACTCACATAAAAAGCCTGGGGATCTGGCTAGATTCCTCCCTTGGTTTTCACTATCAGGCTAAAAAGGTAGCTGCAACCTGCTACGGGCTGTTGAGAGTCTTAAAAAAAGTCCTAGACCTCCTGCCATTTGAAGCCAGACGATTGCTGGTCCAGTCGCTGATCTTGTCGCGGCTGGATTATGCAAACGCCGTCTATACGGGAGCTCCAGTCGGCACCATAAAAGTTCTGCAATCTGTGCAGAACTGTGCCGCTCGGCTGCTCATGAAAGTCCCCAAAAGATGCTCAGCGAAAGCCGCACTTCAACATCTCCACTGGCTACCCATCAAGGGAAGGATTACTTTCAAAACATTGTGCTTGGCGCATAAGTCCATCTATGGCGCTGGACCGCCGATTCTGGATCCCCTCTTCTGTCGCCATCGATCAGTGAGATCTCTGAGATCCAACCAGCGGAACTTGTTGGTGGTTCCCAGGACAAAGCTGGCGCGGATGGGTGGCCGCCGGCTCTCTGTGCATGCAGCTAAAGAATGGAACGCACTCCCAGATAACATCAGGCATGAGTCTAATCATCTCGCTTTCAGGAAGCGTTTAAAGACACACTTGTTTCAATAGTGTCTTCCTGTTCCCTTGGTCTTACAGCGCTGGGATGCTCAAGAGTAGCCATGCGCTATAGAAGAAGGTATTCATTCATTTCATTCATTCATTCATTATTAAGACTGTTAGGATGTTTACTGTTGAGATTCAGTATATATCTGGTCTCAAGTTGTCTTAATGCTTTGTCTGTATCACCGCCTCTTTTTTGTGCTGGTGCCGTGTCGATCACAAAATAGGAAAGAAGGTTAACATCTTTATTGTGACTGAGCTTAAAATGTCTGGCTACCGGGTAGGCCGGGTCGCAATTGATAATTGCACGAATATGTTGTAGGATACGCATATATACTGGATTTTTAGTGCTGTCTACGTATTTCAAACCGCAAGTACAGGTGAGAACGTATACAGCGTATTCTGTGCGGCAATCAAATTTGCCCCTGATCGATTGTTCTTTGGTTTTAAAAGGGGTCTTATATTTTGTAGTATTGGCTCCAAAGTTGCATGCCCGACATGTTGCGCATTTACGAAAACCATTGGTGGTTGGTAGCCAGGTTTGGATGTTTTGCGTTTCAGTGGGAGTTTTTTTAGACAATAGAGTGGCCATATTTTTGGTTTTTCTAAATGTCACACTGAGACGCTCAGGTAAATTGTTTTTCAAAATCGGGTCAGTTAATACTATGGGCCAATTTTTATTCAAGATGCTTCGTATCTTACGTTCCTGTCTGCTATACGTGGTAATTAATCTGGGTGAGTCATTCTCTTCTGTTGTGTGTATGTCATGTTCCATGGTGTTGGGTAACAAGTCAGATCTAGGTCTCTCATTTGTTTTAAGTATGACTCTGTTAAGAATGTTTTCAGTATATCCTCTCTGTATATATATATATATATATATATATATATACATATTTTCGTTGGAAAAAAACAAAAGGTTACAGGGATGTTATAGTTAGGCTCAGATTTCACCCATACAAAACCAAAATAGTTTATTTAACTAACTATAAGTTACGCCCTTGCAATGCACTGCTTATGAGTGAGAGGTACGGCGCTGCAGTGGTTCCAATCATTCCTGCAGGATAGGCAGCAGGCGGTGTCCATGCCACCTTTTCAGTCAGCTTTTACTCTGATATCACATGGGGTTCCTCAGGGCTCAGCAATTAGCCCAATTCTCTTTAATCTGTATCTCAGACCTCTGATTTCATCATCAAAAGCTTTAACATCAGAATCGTCAACTATGCTGATGACACGCAGATAATCCTCTCCTTGGAAGGAGAGGACTCTACATCTGTGGAGGTCCTCCACAACTGTCTGCGTGATACGTCTCGGTGGCTAAAAGGACAACTCCCTCCAGTTTAACGTGGGGAAGACGGAAGTGCTCTTCAGCGCCGGAACTAAGATTTCCCGGCCGTTCTCAGACAACTTTTGGCCCCCGGAAACAGGGACCAAAGTACGGCCGGTGGAATCAGTCCGCAATCTAGGGGTCACGTTGGATCAAAGGCTCAGCATGGAGAGGCATGTACAAAAGACGACTGCCTGCTGTTTTGCCATCCTTCGCTCCTTGAGGAAAGTCCTGCCTCTTTTACCAAGTCATGCGCGTGCCCAAGTGGTAAGGTGTACCATCCTCAGCGGGTTGGACTATTGTAATGCCCTTCTGCTAGGATCCCCTGGGTTCCTAGTGGATAGGCTCCAAAGGGTTCAATCAGCGGCTGCTAAGCTGGCCTTGGGGCTTCAGAGAAGATCACACAGGCCGTCCTCTCTGGCAAAATTGCATTGGTTGCCGGTGAGACAGAGGATACAATTCAATGCCCTTTGCATAGTCTTTAGGGCTCTCCATGGAATTGGCCCGGCTTCCTTACATTCGAAATTTGCCTGGTACATTCCAACTAGGCAGCTTCGATCTTCTGAGGCCAAGCTGGTAGTGGTACCCAGATTTAGGAAAGTCAGAGCCGGAGGTAGATCCTTTGAGGTGGCAGCTGCCAAACTCTGGAATACGCTCCCACCGAGATTAGGCAAATTACTGAACTTCTCCCGTTCAGGAGAAGGATTAAAACCTGGTTATTTCCTATGGTAACCGCCTGAAAGCTCACACTCCCCTTGGTCACTTCCGCTTCTCTATGATCTAGTCAGCGCCAGGATGCCTGCAATGGTGACAGTGCGCTTAATAAGTGCCTTAAAAAAATAAATAAATAATAAATTACATCATTCATGACATGGTCAGTGACAATTTGCAAATGGGTTGCTCCTCGAGACGCACTCCCAGGTGAGTTGAGCCTCTTTAATGGAACTCGAGGGGCAACCCATTTGCAAAGTATTATAATGGCAGTTCCAACCGCTGAGAAGCACCGCCGCTTCCAGATGGTGGATCTGTGGTGACATTGAGATGGAGCCAAATGTAAAGTTAATATTTTGTCTCAGTTAAACTTAAGTTTTACTTAAGTTAAACTTAAGACCAAAAACTTAAGTTTAACTGAGACAAAATCCCAATGTTACTACTCCTAAATGGCCTTTGTGAATACCAAAATTCGTAAAGTTAGGATTTTGTCTCAGGTTACTTTTGTGAATCAGGCACATGGTGTTGTGATTTGGTGCAAATCCTTTCAGTCGTTTTTGAGAAATTAAGGTTCAAAAGATAGAGATACCTTGACAGTCGGTCCTGTGCAAATCCAGCCGCCTGACTCAGTGACTCTGACAATTAAACAACTAGAGCAAACTGATTGACAGATCAGGCTTTTATTCTGGCCCCCTACTACACATAGCCTTCATCCTGATCCCTGAGACATGGGTGGCCAAGCACCTACAATCCACAGTCTTTATCTTGTGCAGAGGTCTTCACAGAGAGGACACTCTATCCAGACAGCCCTTCACCCAACCATCCAATGCCTTGCAAAAAAAGAATCAATATAAGCGCAACAATAGTACAGGAATGAATTAGAAAGAATAGCAATTATGGCATATAATGGTCCTTTCAAGGAACACAATAAATCAGTAATGAAGTACCTGCAAAGATATGTCAAAAGATAATTTTTTATAAACAAATATATAACACAATAATACAATGGTGCTCATAAGGTTACACAAACATAAACAACTGAAAAAATACAAACTTAAGTCTATTCAAACATGGCTAATGAAAAGATACAAAAATAAGTTTGTCAGATGAAAAAAAAAAACACAATATGATTCCTCTTGTTTCTCAAGGAAGATAACAACTGAGTTTCGACTATGCTAATTTATCAGGTCATCATCAGGACATAATCAAATATATAGAGAAACCATAAAATATTCAAGGAATACTGATCCACTTTAAAATAAGAAATCAATGAGAGTCCTCCAATGCGATCAATCTGAATATAATTTAAGCAAAACAAATGAGGGAAGATGTGACATGAAGACGTTTGAAGAAATTATCACCAAATCACCTCCTGGTTCCCAGTCACATATCTATTTTAGTTACTTGAGTCACGTCCAGCTCCTCCCGTCAATGCATCCAAAATCAAGTGCATGCTAAAAAGAATCAAAACAATCCACCCAGGTCTTTTGGGATAGTTTTTGATTATTTCTGAACTTCTGCCTATACTTCTTTGGGGTCATACCGTATATTCAAATCAGGGCTTCTTTCATGGGGATACCTCATCCTGTCACCCGTATTTGGGGCCAGTAAGGTGTCCCTCCCCTCAGTAGGGATATGCCTCCAAAGTGTCATAAGCCTCAAACAATCTATCTATGTCATCTCCAACCACAAATTCAGGCACAGACCCCTAGGAATGTGGACCCTATTGTCAGAGGGCTGTGAAGAATCACTGCCAACCATCACTGCTGGACTGTGCCTTCCTAGCCTTGTGGTCCAGCTCCTTAAGGCTCATCTCATGAGCCAAATGCTTCAAAGCAATTCTCTCCTCCATAGCCAATTCTCTGCTTCCAATTTCACCTTCGCCATCTCCAACTTGACCTTCTCTCTTCCCACCTGTCCTCCAGCTCTTCTAGGTACACGGCCCAGGAAGACACACTGCTCCCTGCCAGGGGAGGGATGCCCAATCTGAGGTGTATGTTACCTACCTCCTCATCAGGTTGCAGCCCAAGATCCTCTTCATCATTCAGCTCTTCCTCATTATCCAAATCTTCCTGCTCTTCTGCTGGGGTCTGGTGGGCCTCTGACCATGCTCTCTAGGCCATCTGGCACTTTTTTAGTGCTCCGCTTAGCAGGCAATTTGTCCTGACAAAGCTCCTTAAGCTGAGCAACGGAGTATCTCTCCAGGTTTGACTGGTCATACTCCATTTTTGCAGGTAGGGGGTCAAAGGTACACAGCCAAATAGAGTAAAATGAATTTAGAAAAAGCAAAAAGGCCAATCAGGGAAAATTGACTAAAATGTATCTCAGGTGTGGAACAGTAGTGTACACAAAGTTGCTGTATGCACTGCACAAACATAAGTACTATTCCACCTCTGCAACCAATGATAGAAATTGGGTTTCTGGTTGACAGAGGTATGCACCCAGTCCAAGCAGGAACCACAATCATAGTCAACAATCCCTGAATACAGGTGATACGTCGTGTTTGGGCCATGCAAATGTAGGAGATGCATTGGAGTTGGAGGTGATGCATCATGCAGTTGGAGTTGCAATAGGTCTTGCTGCAGTGAAAAACTAATTTTAGAGATTTTCACTACAATTACATGCACAACTTAAACATACATGTCCTACAATCTAAATACACTGTACCATGCCTTCATGCTGTCCAGAAACTACCTTAAGGATGGCTTTTATGTGCTAAAAGGAAGGATTGGGCCTGGCAAGAGGGTTAACTTGCCAGGTTGATATGGCAGTTTAAAACAGCACCCACAGGCTCTTCAATGGCAGGCATGAGGCTTGTTTAAAAGGCTACTTAAGTGGGTGGCACAATTAGTGCTGCAGGCCCACTAGTAGCATTTAATTTACAAGCCCTGGGCTCTCTTTTCAAGACTTTCTTATCTAAATATAAAAACCTTCTTATCAAGAAAAAGAGCACTTCCTACTCACAGCTAATAGAGGGACTCAAGAACTCCTCCAAAGAACTCTTTCAGGTGGTATCTAAACTTACCTCACATAAGTAAGAACTCCCAAGCCTTTTGTGACACATTGGCACTCAACTTTCAGGACAAAGTGGAAAGAATCTATTCCAATGTCAAGCTAGCTTCCACTTTTGCCACACGGTAGGTTAGTGCCCATTCTAACTAAATTCTACCCTCCTTCTCTGAATTCTCTCCGGTTACTAGAGATCAGATAGCCACTATGATTAATCTGGTGAAATTAGGCTCCCCATGGCCCTTTTCCTCCTTCAGATCTCAAACAGGCCCCTGAAATCATAGGCATTAGTCTTTCATCCATCTTCAATTCCATGTTTAATACTGAAATCTCTCCTTCCATATAGAAAAAAGGCCTCTATATTGTCTCTCCTAAAGAAACACAACCTGGAACTGGTAAAACCCAATAGCCACTGACCATTCTAATTTCTCCCACTTCCTGCTAACATAGTGGAGAAAGTGGTGAACACTCATCTAGCCAACATGACAACCAACTTCATGACTAGGTTAATTTTGGCTTCAGGTCGGGCCATAGTACAGAAATAGTCTTGATCAAAGCCACTAAGAAAATTAGCGCAGTACCAGATGGTCGGGGAGCCGCAGCACCCATCCTTCTTGATTTGTCAGAAGCATTCAACACAGTTTGCCACCAGCTGTTAATCAGCCACTTGAGCTCCTTTGGAATTAAAGAGAAAGCCCTAACATTAAACTTGTTCTCACTCTCAGGGAGACAACAATCCGCGGCCTTGGGCCAATATGAATCTTTCTCCTTCACACATTCATGCGGGGTTCCAAAGGGTTCATCCATCAGCCCAACAATATTTAATATTTACGCCACAGAACTAGCCAATCTGATCCGATCCATCAGCCTGTCTCTGACTTTCTATGCTGACATGACTCAAAGAGTCATGTCAGCCACCAAATTTGCCCCTCAATTTCATGACTGCATGCTAGCTGTCAGCTCCTGGATGAGTATGCACTGCTTAACCCCTTCGGGGCTGATGACGAGCTGGGCTCGTCATGGCGTAGCCTCCTCGCACGCTGATGACGAGCCCAGCTCGTCATGAATAATGGGATTTAGAAAATCTGAGCGTGTGAGCGGAATTCCGCTCGCACGCATGTGGTTAAAACTGAACTTAGGGAAGACCTAATTAGTCTTGTTTGGAAACCTCTTCCCTATATGGTCTCAGGGCTGGTGGCTGGACAAACTGGGCCCTTTACCCATCCCAGTGACCAAGGCTAAAAACTTAGTGATAATTGATAAAAATCTGAAAAAAGCTCGAGAATTCATAGAACGCAGCAGCCATGCTTCTACTGGACATCCCTAAATTCCAATCTGTGGCTAAGGAAATTCAAGATCTGCCCTGGAAGTTGTACCAAATTCAGCGCCTTGTGTTTCACCTATAAGGTGCTTCATAACACAGGCCCTCAGTTTTTGAGTCAGTCCTTGTAATGGCACTTCCCTAACAGACCCCTTCACTCTGCAGGGTCAAACCTCATGCTACTATCCAGCTTCCGAAAGGTGAACTGGAGTGGCAGAAGTTTTATATCAGGATCCATCAAACTGTGAAATAGCTTACTGAAACCACATAAGGACCCTGCCTACTTTAGCTGCCTTCAGGAAGGATTTAGAAAATTGGTTATTTATTAATTAGGGCTATGTTGTTTTGCTCAGGACTGCTAACACCAAGACACCTCTGGTATTCATGCACTCAATAAAATGTATAACATATCATAACAGAACTCAACAGAACATATAAAGCACTTTACTAGGGACTAATTGCTCAATTCAATCTTTCAATTGTGGAAAAGTCAATGTGACCATGTTTTAAGCAGAGAGACCATGCACTTTAGCACTGTTAGCATTGGTAAAGTGCCTAGAGCCTAAAAGCCAGCAAAACGAATGCAGCTAAACAGGAAGTCTAAAGGCAAAAGGTCAGGGGGAACCACACCAAGGATGCCAGGTCTTACTTTAGCTACGACCCTACTATGAATAGCCTTTTTCCTGCACCAGTCCTATTTGCAGGTAACCGACCCCTTCTGCACAATCAATGTGATGCAGGTGGCCAAGCACCTACAATGCACCGCCTCAGCTTTGTACAGTGATCTTCGTGGAGAGTATACTCCCTGCAGACACCCAAGCCCTATAAGGTGCCAAAGCCCCTACTATGCACAGCTTTTTCCCTGTAACGTGCTGTTTACAGGTAGGTGACCTCTTGTGGACAATTAATGGCATGTTGGTGGTCAGGTACTTACTACGCAAACCCTTCAACCTGTGCTAAATCCTTTGAGGGTATTCAACCTCTTGTGTGCAATCAATGGGATACCAATTGCCAAGCCCCTAAAATGCACAGCCTTTGTTTTATGCAGATTTCTTCACAAAGAGCCCAGTCCCTTCAGACACTGATGCCCCATTAGGTGGCCTAGCCCCTCGTATGCACAGCATTCACTCTGTAGCAGACCCTTTGAGGTAGGTAACCTCTTGGGCGCAATCATTAAGACATGGCTGGTCAACGCCCGTTTACCATAGCCTTTGCATTGTATAGAAGTCATTACTGAGAGCCAAATCCCTCCAAACACCAAAGCCCCATTAGGTGATGAAGCTCCTATTATGGACAGTTTTCACATTGTACTAAACTCTTTGTGTGTAGACAATCTCTTGTCCACACTCAATGAGACATGGGTGATTAGGTTCCTACTATGCACAGCCTTCACACAGTATCACAGCCTTTGTGGGTAGGCGACCTCTGGTGGGCAATCAATGAGACATAGATGTCCTAGCCTCTACAATGCACAACCTTTGTTTTGTGCGAAAGACGTCATGGAAAACCCACTCGTCCCAGACACTTAAGCCCAATTAGGTGGCATACACGTGGCACTAGACCATTTTCAATGAAACATAGATGGCCCCGGGCCTGCAGCACACAGCCTTCACCGTGAGCAGATGTCTTCACTAAGAGCCCATGCCCTCGAGACACTAAAGCCCCTTTAGGGGGTCAAGTACCTACTGCACATTTCCTTTGCCCTGCACCAGACCCTTTACAATTAGGTCAACATTTGGGCTCAATCAATGAAACACAAGTGGCCAAGCCCCTAAAATATGCAGCCTTTGCCTTATATAGAATTCTTCAGATGGCCCACTCTCTGTGGACACAAAAGACACATTAATATCCCCTTATATGCACAGCCTTCACACTGTACCGGACCCTTTGCTGGTAGGCAACTTCTTGTCTGCAATCTATGAGACAAATGTGGCCAAGTACCTATAATGCACAGCCTTGCTTTGTACAGAAGTCTTCATGGAGAGCCTGCTCCCTCCTCAAACCCAAGCCATATTAGGTAGTCGTGCCCCCTACTATGCACTGCCTTTGCCCAGTACTGGACCTTTTGCAGTCAGGCAAACTCATGTGCACCATCACTGAGACACAGGGGATTAAGCTTTTAAAAAGCACAGCCTTCGCTTTGCACACAATTGCTCATAGAGATCCCACATCCTCCAGACACTCAAGCCCTGGTAGGTGGCAAAGCCACTACTAGGCAAAGTCTTCACCATGTAATGGACCATATACAAACGTTCCTGCCCGATCAATGAGACATGGGTAGGCAAGCCCCTACAAGTCAAACCCTTCACCTTGTACAGAAGTCTTGTCAGAGAGTCTGCCCCTAAAGATACTCAAGCTTCTTTAGGTGGCCAAGCCCATACTATGCACAGCCTTTGTTCTGTACCAGATCCTTTCCGGGTGACATCTTGTGAACAATATATGGAAAAGAGGAAAAAAGAAGGAGAAATAAAAAAGATCTTGCTCAGAAAAGTAGCACAAAGCTTAAGGAAAATCTTTGTAAATTGGGTGCAAATGTATTTTTATAAGTGTTTACATTTTTCTTACACTTATAACAGTGGACTTACCTTTAATTTTTATCTATAGACTGCTATAGCAGATTATTATGATAAATTAACATACACAGACAGAAGTGACAACAGCATTAATTTTTTCTATTTTTAACCAGTAAAGGGGGTTCTGAAAATAAACTTTTTTTGAGGTTGTTTTACACTTTTTGGGGGTGGGGGTATTTTTTCAATTTTTTTGGGGTGGGACAAAAAGATGGGCATCTGAAAATGGAGATTCAAGCAAAAGAAAACTATTTTCCCATGTGGCACTGATGTTCTCCCTCAAATGTATATCTGACAGGCACATTCTGCTCACCCGCAATGACCACCTTTGAACACCTGCAGCAATAGAGAACCATGTGGTGGTATGTAGGATTTAAGTCTTATTGATGATCCAGCAGTACGGAAGTGACACTGTCCCCAGGTCCAACAGATGGTCCAGTGCTTGAAGTTGGTACCTCTTCCTCATCCTCCAGCTCGTGTCAGTGCTCCGTATGTGAGAGTGACCCCGTATGCACCACCTTCATGTGCTCACTCATTCTTTATTTATTTAGAGTTTTGTAGAGCGCGTAGTCACCACGAGGGTATCCCAGCGCTAGAACCTTGTTACTCAGGAGGGGGAAGCGGATAGGTAAGAAACCGGATTAGGGGAAGAGGAGAGTTTTGAGGGTTTTTCTGAACCGCAGTAGATCAGGCTCTGTTCTGAGGTTCAGAGGGAGTGCGTTCCACTTGAGTCCGGTGTTTACCGAGAAGCGGCGGCCCCCTATCCGGGCCTTTTTCACCATGGGGATCGTAATAAGGTTTCCGTGCTCTGAGCGGAGCGCTCTCGTGGGTCTGTAGGGGGTGATCCAATTGTTTAGTATGGGGGGGCCGGTGTTATGGAGAGCCTTGTGGGCCAGGCAGAGGGCCTTGAAAGTGACCCTTTCTTTGATCGGGAGCCAGTGTAGCTTCCTAAGAGCGGGTTTGGCCGATGATCTGGCCGGGGTGCTAGTTAGGAGTCTGGCGGCGGCGTTCTGAGCCTTTTGCAGAGTTTGGAAGGTGGATTCCGGGGCGCCCAGGTAGATGGCGAAAAGAATACTTATTAGCAGTCCATCAGCTAAAGATTGCAAGTCACAGTCTATGCAAATACATTTTTTCCATCGGAAGAGATTGTAATGGACTGCCAGACAACTGACTCCTTGGGTGACCGCTGCATCACCCCCGATTCTTCCCCTATTTCTTCACCTTTGACTTGTCCAGATGGCATACTTGGTTAAAGATGATAATCCTCACAAAATTGGAATATACTAATTAAACCAGGAAGGCACATAACTTTGTGTGGTCACACCCAAGTGCAACTCCAAGGCTAAGAAATACATACAAATGAAGGGGAGACAGTTATTTCAAATAATCAGGACCATATTATGCACAGTGCCCAGGGGTGCAAAAGGCATGTGCGCCCACTTTGCACACCCCTGGGGCACTTTGGTATTACAGAAAGGGCTTCAGATGCTTGTGCGGCTCTTTCTGTAATGTAGATCGTGCTGGCACACATAAAGCACCAGCGCTATCACCAGAGGGTGTTCTCTCATTTGCGTTGCCCCATGCAAATGAGGGAATTCCTTTGCCTCTGTGCCTGCACCATATTAAAGACACAGGCGGAGAGGCAAAGAAGCTTTCAGCGTGCTCCCTGATGGCGGACCTCTGGAGTGGGGGAAGGGTGTCCAATTGACCCCCCAGATATTCCCTTGCAGGCAGGTGCACCCGCCTTCAAGGGGATCTCTAATCCCCCTTAAAAGTCCATTTGGTTTGCCACCTGCACACTGAAACACAGAGAGGTTGCTTCAAAGTCACACTGCATTTCACTTGAATGAACTGCACCTTAACAGCACGAATTTGCAGCTGCCATGGGGGCAGCGCATTCAGTGTAATACGGCATACTCTCCTTGCTAGCTCTAAGCGCACCTTTTGAAAGGTGCGCTCAGCGATAACAAGGAAAGGGTGATGCATTCCATAATATGGCCCATGATGTCTTTTCTGTGTGTCATAGGTCCCACACTACCATCTACAGGTAATTATGTAGCATGACAAACAAAAAACGAGTAAACTACACAAAAATACACAAGGCATCCTTATCAACTGTGCCTTTGAGAAAACAGCTACGCTCATGGGTAAATCAAAATCATAATAAATACATCATATTTCTACCCAGAACAAGTTGTAAAACCCACCCAGAATTCCAGCTCAACCTTTCCATTGGTTCTAAATTCACTGAAAAAAGTTTAAAATGACGTTAGATTTAGGTATGGTAACAACTTCATGCTAATAAAGCCTCTGAAATGCTCTCATAATTTCAACGGTTAAACTGTTGTTACGGTTCGGCACAGAAAAAAAGAGCTCAACTTCCATTAAAACGCCCAAGTAATGTATTTAAAAGACAAAGACTATAGTGTCATTATAGTTAGTTGATAATGTCAGTAATATGTTTTAATCCATATATCTTGTGCCTATGCAATAGACTGCTTATACCCTCATCTATTTCCTTTCTCATTACATGGTCAGTGACATCATTGGTAACATCACTGATGACATCATCCATTCTACTGCAGTTCAAATTAATCTTTAAACCAATAGAGCATTTCAGTTATGAAAGTAAGTACTAAATGGCACAAAATAATGAAAAGCATAATTACCCTTCAGACACACAAACCCCTCATGTGAACCAAGCTCCTCCTATGCACAACCTTTGCCCTATACTGAACAGTTTGTGGACAGCTGACTTCATGTGGGCAATCAACCAGACTCAGGAAGGAAAGTCTCTTTTGCGCACAGTCTTCACCCTGTGCACAACTCTTCTCTGATAAACCACTCCATCCAGACACCCAAGATCCACAAGGTGACCACCAGGTGACCAGGCTCCTACTACACCCAGCCTGTGCCTTGCACTGAACCCTTCACACACAGCTGACCTCTCTTGGGGAATTACCAGATGAAGGTGGGAAAGTACTTGCTGCAAACAATCCTTGCCCTGTGTACAAATCAGCCACAGGTACCCTATTCCCTGTAAAGGCCCAAGGCCTCTTTGATGTTGAAACCCCTACTAGACACAGACTATACCCTGTAGTGAACAACTTCTCATGAGGATCCCATTCCCTCCAGACCCTCAAGCTCATTTAGTAGACCAAGAACCTACTACATGGAACCTTTGCCCTGCACCAAAGCTTTTGCAACTGGTCAACCTCATGTGAGCAATCAACAAAATCATCAAGTCTCAGCTGCACACTGTCTTCACCTTGTGGGCAACCATTCACTTAGAGCTCACTCCCTTCGTACAACAAGGCCCATAAGGAGTCTGAGCATTTCGCAAAAGCTTACACCCATTAGCAGTAAAGAGGCAATCGAAAATAAGATCCAGGTGGACCTTGTTGAATAGCTGTTAGTAAAATAAGGGTTTACCAAACTGTCACATGCATTGGATTATGTTCTTATTTCTATCAATGATGTCACTTGGGAAGCCATCAGAGATGTTATCAATGTCACTGAACATGTCATAAGTGATTTAATATATGAGGTCATAAGCAGTGCATGTGTGGGCGCAGTTAATACTTAGCTTGCTGAAATATAACTGGCAAATTTCAGTGGTTTTCCTGGTTTTGAACATTACGCTGTTCCTGAAATTGTCACCGAAGTATAATGTCCTTTTACCCTTTGTTTTTGTGAATGTATAAAGTGTGGGTGTCACAGGTGGCACTGGGACATCCACAAATACCCACCAAAAACAAAATAAAGGAATAATAAATGATCAACAGGAACCGCTCATGTATTATTCAATGCTGCAGGCAAGGAGTGCCACATAATGTCCTCAAAGGCTTTATTGGTACATTATTGCCTCTAAAAGGGCCAGGGGCATCACCAAGCACTTTTTTTTAATGTTGTGTAGAGCTGCAGTGAGAGCATCAGCCCCCTAGCAAAATGTTTTGGAAAAAAAGTGTCATAGAAGGTCTCTTGGGTCATTGGATCCCTAGCCCTCGGAGAGCTTACCATAATTTGTAAGGCCCCTCGAGGTGGAGCAGTATGCTCTTCAGCTGGAGTGCAGAGGCCCCTTTCGGTTAGTTTTATGGCTGCATTTTAATTATAATTATTAGTGACTTTTTTAGAATGTTTGCTTTGTATATTTTGATGTAATCATCTCATAATAAAGCCACTAGTCCTTCCTTTTATATTTCCATGTATAAAAAATGAGGGTTGGGTGCCCAAACCTGTGCCACACATGGCCTTCGACCATGGGCGGGGGGAGATTGAGCACCTAACCTGAGCACAAGTAGGTAAGGTGTAGGTGGTTGTAAAATTCATGTAATTTCATTTTTGTATATTATTTAAAATTGCTTTAAAAATTAAACAAAATGATGCATATTTAAACACGAAGCCTATGCCATGATTAGCACTAGTTCCTTTGTGCAAAACATACCCTTGCATTCAAAATGGATACAAGCAGGCATTTTTCCCCAAACCTTTTTAGAGCTTTTAGAGAACATGTGCAGCAGCCACTCATGCTCCGTTTGTTCATTTTTCAAGTGCTTTGGCTCAGGTTTTTTCTTACACGAGCGGGCATAATACAGTAACTTCGATAATGTTGTGTAACAAGAGTAACATGAAATTACCAAAATATGTGAGATTACGCTGGTGTAATAAAAATTGTGCTCATCACCAGTCAAGAGTTAGTCTTTGGAGTTGTCATATTTACTATCCCCACACTATAAAAGCAATAATAGCGAAAGTGTTAGATCTTGGAAGGGTTGGATTTACTAATTCCACTCCAAACTGAACAACTGTAGAGAAACTGTTGGACTTCAGAGGAGTAAGATTTACTATTCACACTCAATAAAATTGGAGAAAGTGTTGGCCTTTGCAGGGGACAGATTTACTATTCCAACTCCAACCTAATCAACTGTAGACAAAGTGTTGGACTGTGGAGGGGTGAAATTGACCATTTTCACTCCAAGATGAGCAACATTAGGGAAAGAGTTGAGCTTTGGAGATGTCAGATTTACTTTTCCTATTCCAACCTCACCAACAGTAAGGAAAGGGTTGAACTTTGGGGTGGTCTGATTTACTATATATACTCAAAACTGAGCAACTGTAAAAACAAATTGTTGGACTTTGAAGATTTCCATTTTTTCATTCCCTCTCAAAACTTAACTGCATTGAAGAAAGTGTTGCACTTTGGAAAATGTAATATTCCCACTCCAAACTAAGTAAGTGTTGAACTTTAAAGGTTGTTTTCCATTTTCAATATGGAAACTATTTTTTTCCTATTAGCTTTATTTCCAGGTCTCCTTTGGAAAAGAATTTCTTTCACTTGATACCTGGAGGTTAAGCTGGAATGTTGTCTGTTTGGGCTTTGTCGTTACAAAGAGTGTTCAAATCTCTTTGTAAATTTGGGGCTGTAAAGAAGGATAGAAAGGCATCAGCATTTACCTTCGTAATGGTGAAATCAGCGATTGTCTTTTATTATTCCAAGGCCCTTGCTGAATGTCCTGGTCATATTTTACCCAGATGTAATGTTGGGGATACCTCCTCGCTGAGGTATCCCCAACACTACATCTTGGGGATATTCTATTTGCATGTGTAATGCTGGCTCACTCTTGACTGGCTGAGCCGTAGCTGTGGATTAACATTGCAACTCACTTTATTGTGTGCGTTTCATGGTGGAAAGAAGTTTAGGTCTTAGTGGTGCATCTTAATATTGGTATTAACAAGTGAAACAAGGAAGAAAACAAGGTGGAAGGGCTGGAATACACACCAGTGATCTTTATTATACTGAATACTCCTCATCCCATGGCTCACTATCCTTCCTTCTTTGCAACAAGCTGTGGCGTTGGCATTTTGTAGGGCTTTTTTACTTGCTCAAGGTGTGTTTTGAGAGAAAGGTCGGGTTTGATAGTTCTTCTATGGATGATAACAGAGCCTTTGGCTATGGACCTGTGCGTGAATTTTGGGGCAGTTGTAATGGGCAGTAACATGGTGAAGTTTGCTGGTAAATAATGCCAGAACTTAACAAAAACACATGAATATGTGCATGTTCTTGTTTTTGTTTTTAGGGTTTTGCTCCCAATGGCAGCTAATTTTGTTACTTCTTTCACATAACATTATCTTGGAATCCATAAGTCACGCTGGAGCCATTCACAACTTTCTATCTTTGCTTAACTGCGATCCATTTTGGTCCAAATGATATGGCAAATTCCTAAAATACCAAGGCTTCATCAGTATTTCTCAGGTGTTCTAAATTTCCCTCGAATCTTTCACCGGCAACTTATGCCCTTTCGTGGAAGGCTGCTAGGTGCTCGGGAAAACTAAACCAGAGGATTCCCTGTTTTCTTTAAAGAGTGAACCATTCTATATGCCTCGAGTCTACATCTTCCATTCATCTATTATTTAGGCAACTCTTTAAAGGAAAGAGACACAGAAAGTGGAAGAATGCCAATCTTTGCACTGGAACTTTTTCAAATTTATCGTCAAAACGTTGTCGACTCGACATTGTACCAGTTGGCCGAATGTGTTTTATTTATTTTCATGATATAGATGCAATTTCGGAACTTTATGACTTTCCTGTTTCAGGAGGTAATGGGCTTTATTAACCAAACGATGACATTGCCATTGCTGTCAGAAAATGATATTTGGAAGTGTTTACCCTGCAAGGAATATCAATAACTATCTGTATATAGGAGGAATGTGTTGCTATGTATGGCTCAGCACGGAATTTGAGCAATTACAGTCATTTCGAATGGATCTGTTAATGCCGAACGTGGTAAGAAAAGCTTCTCTCAGCGCTGGAGATTGTTTTTTTCTCCGCTGGACTTAGAAATCCATCATGGAACATTTTGCATAGGCCTGTGAGTAATTTTGCTACACCGAGGTAACCTTGCGTAGTCCCCACATTTCTCATAATGATAAATGTACATAATTGTCCCAGTTTCTCATAGTAAGATAATTTTGTTTGATTTGGCAGGGAGATTAGTTTGAATGGAAAATGTCTTGGCGAGAGACATTTTCTCCTCAAATGTCTATTCTGCCGATATCTTGTGTAGCTTTATTTTGTGAGGTGTACGTGGTATTTTGTGTGAGGTATACCCTTGAGAATTAGCAGTTGTTGTTGGACCTAGCCCCTTCTGCAGGGTTACCCCTACACGTTTTGCCTTCTCCCTCCTATTTTTCTGACTTTCTATTTGTTTGTTTTAAAACTCCGGGGACTTTACCACTGCTAACCAGGGCTAAAGTATATGTGTTCTTTCTTCGAAAACATAGTATGATTGGTTTGCATCTATTTGGCATATTTAATTTACTTGTAAGTCCGTAGTAAAGTGTTATCCCATTTAGCCAAGGCCTGTAAATTTAATGCTAGTGGGCCTGCAGCACCGATTGTGCCACCAATATATGTAGCTTTTCAAACATGTCTAAGGCCTGCACAGCAGGGTTTGTGTGCATAGTTTATTGGCACTTTGACTTGGCATTTAAAACGAATTTTTAAGCCTTAAACTCCACTTTTATTACATGTAGGCCACCCGTAAGATAGGCCGTACGTAGCCCTATGACCAGGGTGCTGTATATCTCAATGGTAGGAAATGTGTCTTTATATGTGGCATGTCCTAATATTAACAAACAGTCTATTTTATTTCCCATTGCTGCGAGGCCTACTCCTCTCATAGGCAAACATTCGGAATTCCTTATTTATTTTTAGGTGGAAATTCCTGATCGGAAAAGAGTGGCATTGCCACGTGATATTAGGGCATTTTGTGTGCTTATGACTCTTTGTCGTTCCAGCCTGATCCAATCCACGTCTGACCTGGGTGAAGGTTACACTTGAGGCATACTTTCCAGAAAGCTACAAAACAGGAAAGGCTGAGTGTGACAGGATTGCATCTGCATTTATCTGCATAATAATGATCTTCCTGGACTGGGAGAGGGTGAGGGCATTCACACTTTATATGTGTATATGTTGTGCCCTGCCCTTACACAAAGGTCTGATATACCCCCTGCTGATGTCTGGAGCTAGGGCTGGGTTGCAAGTGAGTGTTGTGCACTTCTAAGGCTTCTAGTGAAGTAACCCCCTACATCAAAGACATTTATGAGAATAAGGAAAAAGGTTCAGACCCCATGCTGGAGACACACTTTTGGATCTGGAATTGATTCTCTGTCAGAAGGACTGCTGCACTGCTTAAAGAACTCATCTGGACTGCTTTTCTGATTGTTGCCCTGATGACTGTTGTGCTGCCTAAAGAACTTAACTGGACTGCAGTTCTGCGTGTTGCCCAGCTGTCTGCCACACCCTGACTCAGGTCTAACCCGATACTGTATAGACTTGAAACCAGATGCTGCTGGCTCTACAAATTGCACTTTTCAAGAGGAGTGCTGTGCTGCCAGGAGAAACTGCCATTTCACAAACTGCCTTCTGTACTGGCTTGCTGCCTGTTACCTTCCCTTGTGCCCCCCATCAAGTATTCTCCAAGGAATCTCAGCACATGGCAAGTACTAATCAATCAATCAATCAACCAAGACATTCGTAAAGCGTGCTACTTACCCATGACGGTCTCAAGGAGCTGGGGGGGGGGGAGGGGCTGCTGCTACTGCTTGAATAGCCAGGTCTTGAGTATCCTCCTGAAGGTAAATAGGCCTTTGGTCTGCCGTAGGAAGATAGGGAGGGTGTTCCAGGACTTGGCGGCGAGGTAGGAAAATGATCTGCCGCCAGTGGTCGCTCTCCGGATGCAGGGGATGGTGGCAAGGGGCGAGGTCGGCGGAGCGGAGCTGGCGGTTCGGGGTGTGGAAGCTGAGTTGTTTGTTGAG
Source organism: Lissotriton vulgaris (assembly GCF_964263255.1). Classification (NCBI taxonomy): domain Eukaryota; kingdom Metazoa; phylum Chordata; class Amphibia; order Caudata; family Salamandridae; genus Lissotriton; species Lissotriton vulgaris. The sequence continues at coordinate 560,928,847 of NC_141695.1, forward strand.
GTAAGCTGATCCAGTGTTGTGGAGCGCTTTGTGTGCGAGAGTGAGGAGCTTTAAGGTGACCCTCTTGTTGACTGGAAGCCAGTGCAGGTCTCTCAGGTGGGGTGTGATGTGGCTGTGGCAAGGGATGTCGAGGATCAGGCGTGTAAGGTGTTTTGTATGCGTTGCAGTCGTTTCAGCAGTTTTGCCAGGGCTCCCACGTAGAGGGCGTTTCCGCAGTCCAGTCTGCTGTTGACGAGGGCCTGGGTGACCGTTCTTCTTGTGTCAGTGGGGATCCACCTGTAGATCTTTCGGAGCATGGGAAGGGTGTTGAACCAGGTGGATGAGATGGCGTTAACTTGCTCTGTCATGGAGAATGGTGAATCGATGATAAATCCCAGGTTGCATGCGTGGCCAGTGGGTGTTGGTGCTGCTCGAAGGGCGGTCGGCCACCAGGAGTTGTCCCAGGCAGAGGGGTTGGAGCCGAGGATGAGGACCTCCGTATTGTCCGAGTTCTGCTTAAGGCGGCTGTTCTTCATCCATTCGATGACGGCTTTCATTCCTTGGTGGCTGTTGGTTTTTGCGGAGAGAGGGTCCTTGGTGAGTGAGAGGATCAGTGTGTTATCGGTGTAAGAGATGATGTTGAGGTTGTGCAGTCTGGCGACGTGGGCAAGCGGGGCAATGTAGATGTTGAACAATGTCAGGCTGAGGGAAGATCCTTATGGTACGCCGCAGGTGATCTTGGTGGCTTTGGATCGGAAGGAGGGGAGGCGGACGCACTGCATTCTGTCGGACAGGAAGGAGGTGGTCCAGTCCAGTGCTTTGCCTTGGATTCCTGTGTAGTGGAGGTGAGTGCGTAGGGTGCGGTGGCAGACTGTGTCGAAAGCGGCGGAAAGGTCAAGGAGGATGAGGGCCGAGGTCTCGCCGTTGTCCAGCAGGGTCCTGATGTCATCGGTGGTGGCGATGAGGGCAGCTTCGGTGCTATAGTTGCTGCAGAATCTCGACTGTTACGAGTCCAGGATGTTGTTCTCCTTGAGGTAGCGGGTCAGCTGTTTGTTGACAGTTTTCTCGATGACCTTCGCAAGGATTGGGAGCAGGTAGATCGGCCGGACGTTCTTGAGGTCCTTAGGGTCTGCTTTCGGTTTCTTGAGCAGGACGTTGATCTCAGCGTGCTTCCAGATCTCTGGGAAGGTCGCAGTCTCGAAGGAGATGTTGATGGCTTTACGGAGGTGGGGTGCGATAGTGGCGCTGGCATTGTTGAAGATATGGTGAGGCCATGAGTCTGATGGGGTGCCAGAGTGGATGGTGCCCATGAATTTGATGGTGTTGTCATCGTTGATGTTGATCCAGGTGAGTAGGGGGTCACCATGGGTGGTGGCTGCAGGGTGTGAGGTGTCGTTGGCTGCCTTGGTAGACTGGTTGTTGAAGCTGGATGTCTGTGATCTTGCGGTGGAAGAAGGAGGTGAGGGAGTTGCACAGGGTGGGATGTTGTTAGTGCTGGAGCTGGGGTTCGAGAGTTCCTTCACAATGTTGAAGAGCTCTTTGCTGTTGTGTGCGTTGTTGTCGAGGCGGTCCTTGAAGGAGGTCTTTTTGGCGGATCTGATGAGGTGGTGATGTTGGTGTGTGGCATTCTTGTGGGCTGCTTGCTTCTCTTGTATCTGTTTGTGACGCCATTTCTTCTCCAGCTTTCATCAGTTTTGCTTGGAGGTCTGGAGGTACGCGGTGAACCAGCTGGCAGTCCTGTTGGTGCAACTGTTGGAGGGGTAGTTGATCGGGCGAAGGTGTTGGCGCAGTCGTCGAACCAGCATCTGAGGTTGCTGGCAGCGGCGGCAGTGGGGTCAGTGGGTGGGCTTTGGGCGAGGGTGGTGAGTAGGTGGTCTTTGATGATTTTGCTCCAGCATCGTTGAGGGATCTGTTGGATGTGGTGGTGCGTGGTCGGCTTCTTGAAGGTAAAGTGGATGCAGCGATGATCGGTCCAGTGGAGTTCGGTAGTGTGGCTGAAGGAGAAGTGGGAGCTTGCGGAGAAGATGGGATCAAGCGTGTCACCAGCGGAGTGAAAGGGATTTGTGACGAGCTGTCTGAGCCTGAGTTTGGTGAGGTTGTCGATCAGGGTGGTGGAGTTGGTGTTGTTGTCGTTCTCAAGGTGAAATTTTAGGTCCCCGAGGTGGATGTAGTCCGTGGACACATCGGCATGCGTGCTGATGAAGTCGGCAATGGAGTCGCTGAACTGTGGTCTGGGTCCGGGGGTCCTGTAGATCAGAGATCCTCTGAGGGTGGTGTTGGGATCAGTGCGGATATGGAAGTGCAGGTGTTCGGCAGTGTCAAGGGTGTCTTCAGAGTTGGTTGAGACCTCAAGGGTGGACTTGTGGATGATAGCGACTCCACCTCCTACTCCGTTGGTGCGGTCTCTGCAGGTGATCTTGTAGCCGTCTGGGACGGCTATGGAGATGTTGGGTGCCAAGGAGTCGTTCATCCAGGTCTCTCTCAGACAGGCAACATCCGGGGAGGATGTGTCTAGCAGCTCCCGGAGTTCGACGTGTGTTTGCGTATGGAGCGGATGTTCAGGAGTATGCATCTGAGGTGGTTGGTGCTGTCCTGGTTGGTGGATTTGCGGGTCTGCTGCTGGTGTAGCTGCAGTTCCGGCAGGAGAAGGGTCCATGGGTGCATTTCTGGGTGGCCTAATTACTGCTTTTTGTCTGTGTTTTCCCCACAGTGTGTGTAAAGCACTTTTGGATCCCCAAAAACAGAATTCAGTGCCTTTTTAGTGAGCAGCACTCTATCTCAGGAGCAGGCTTGATCACCAGTGGGGCTATTCAGGGTTGAGCATGGGGCACAATTCCACCCCCACTCATGCTCCACTGGGAGGATCACTGTGTGCAAAGTGCTGCAAGCTTTCCTCCTACAGCATGCTAGACAATGTAGAGGTAGTCCCATCTGGCCCACCAACATTACTAGTGTGAAACCATGGACTATGGGTCTGAGAGCGGCATCACAGGCTGGGGAGAGTGAGTTTCCGCTTTATAAAGTTGGTGGCCTCATTGCCTGGGCAACGTCAGACAGTCTGGTAAAGATTTTCCTTCTTGTGCAGTCCCTTAATGCCGACAACAACACAGCACCTCCAGCCCTGCATTTAAGCATGGCCCCAGGACAGATGCCACCACATCAGACTGCCAATGTTGGTGACCCACCTTAGTCCCCCCTTGGAAACTAAACGGAACAGGTTGCTACATGCCTACAGCTGCGCTGTGCACTAGCCGGCCACTGAAGCTGTAACAGGAAAGTAGGGGAGCTGGTAATGAGGCCTCCTGCATAACTCCTGTGTCTTGTGCATCCCTCCCTTCCTCTGAAGGCCATACCTGGAGAGCACCCCATCTCCTGAGAGTATTGCGGGGTAGAACCTCAATGGAGTCCACAATGTTGCTGATTAAAGGATTCCTCAGTTAATTACTGTATCACATATAGTAGGTGCATGGGGGCTCCTGTGCCCTGCATGCTATTCTGGACATATTCTATGTGTTAGGGATCACCAAAACAACCACATAACAGGTAATAGAAGCACTGGCATGTTGGATCTCTGTGTCTCATGCCATTGTAAGTGATGTACCCTAATCATGTTGCATTACTGCCCAGTATATGCTTTATGAATATTCATGATGCAGGTCACATTTTGCTACCCACTGGGAATGGCCCGTAATCACAGGATTGGTTGCCTGCTGGGATCACCATGTGATCCCAGCCATTGCTGTTTAAATAAAGCAATTATTTTTTCAATGCAGCCCGTTTTCCTTAAAGAAAACTAAGATGTGTTTAAACAATAAACAAGTTACCTTTCATGTTATGGTCTATGGGGCCACTGCCTGCTCTCAAAATGTGTTTGTGCCCACATTCACATTGAGTTACTACCTCCTAATATTAATGCTTCCTGACCGCATTACTATTGCAAAATATCCATGCATGCTCCTGTGACTCGCTATTAGGAAGGGACACCCTTGAAATCCCCTTCCTAATACTACCTTGAAAACTCTATTTTGTTAGTTGGTAATAGGGTGCCCACTCACAAAATAGGGTGAGTATGAGTAAAAGACTCACTAGCGGTTGCAAAGGTCGCAGTCTCAAAGGAGATGTTGATGGCTTTACGGAGGTGGGGTGCGATAGTGGCGCTGGCTTTGTTGAAGATATGGTGAGGCCATGAGTCTGATGGGGTGCCAGAGTGGATGGTGCCCATGAATTTGATGGTGTTGTCATCGTTGATGTTGATCCAGGTGAGTAGGGGGTCACCATGGGTGGTGGCTGTAGGGTGTGAGGTGTCGTTGGCTGCTGTGGTAGACTGGTTGTTGAAGCTGGATGTCTGTGATCTTGCGGTGTAAGAAGGAGGTGAGGGAGTTGCACAGGGTGGGATGTTTTTAGTGCTGGAGCTGGGGTTCGAGAGTTCCTTCACAATGTTGAAGAGCTCTTTGCTGTTGACTGCTAAAATGGGTCATATATGTGGCCCTATATTCATTTTCCTATATAATCTTGTGTGGAGTCTCTTTTGTGGTGTATTCCATGTGTTATTATATGAGTGTGTTACACAAATGCTTTACACATTGCTCCTGATGATAAGCCTGACTGCTCAGCGCCCAGCTACCAGAGCGTGAGCACGGGCTGTCCTTGGGGTGTAACTAACTTGCCCTGACTAGAGGGGTGGGTTCTGCCTGACTTAGGTGAATACCTTAGCCAACCAGAAACCCCATTTCAAACAACGGTGAACTGTATTTTGAATGAATGAACGGCTGTGTAGATCAGCTGGATTTTAATATGTGACTTGCATTTCCCATACAATATAAGCTGCAGGTACAATCATCCACTAAGCTCTACTATGATAACCGAGATGCTCTGTCGTTGTTGCATGGCTGTGGTGTGTATACTGACCCATATGCCTTTAGCTTGAACATTTTTCATTTTTTATGTGAAAATTGCTCTGAAAGAGACCTTTGGGTCAATGAACAACAAACCTGTATTTTTCATGTAAATACATTTGAGTTTCATTTTTATGACCCACTATCAGTAAGCTATAGTTCCCAACATTGCAAATATTGGTAAGAGATATTTTTCTACTAGACATTTGAATGTTTGACCTGACATATCCCATTCTTAAGAGCTCAAACCTCTAATACTGGATTTTGAGCTTTAGAGGATCCAGATTGTATGCCAATACAAGGTTATATATTACAGGTTTTTTAGATTTGCAGTTTAACAAACCAACCTCACTATGAACTCTTAGGGTCTCATTAAGACTAGGCCATAGCAGTATCCCAAAGAGGATTGCCTTCAGGGCAACTCTAAGCTACCCTGTTTCTTTGGACCCAGACCTGCAGGAGGAGCTGTGAGGGGCTATGGCCAGCTACTGCACATGCCTCCCACGTACCTGAATAGTAAAGCATGGAAGAACCAGAACAAGCTACTGGAACCTGAAGTAAAACATGCATCAACCTTCCACTATCCTGGCCCCAACACCAGCCAGGAGAGAATATTCCACATATAATTAGCACCTTCTATGAGCCAATGGTAAATATATGTGCATTTGCATGAATAATTTTGAAAGGGAATTTTAATTTAAATTACAGTCAGTATTTCCCTGTCCATGTGTGATTTCCCTATACAGGGAAATACCTGTAATTCCTTCTTGTATTGACTTAAAATTCTTCAGATATTGATTTAGTACTCTGTTTCTAGTCATGTACCCTCTGCATGCTAGGGAGACTAGATTTTGGATACTAATTTCGTTTCCACAATAATGTAACCTTTCAAGGACCATCTACAGTGTCCTTTTTATTCATAATAGTTTGCTGTTGTTAATCTCACAAGTTTGTTCCGTTTTCTCTAGATGACATTAACATAGAGGGGCAGAATTAATATTCCTATAGTGGGATAGTTCTTAGGTGCCAGAGAACTATGAAATTTAATTAAAATGTGCTCTGATTTGCTGACAAATTTTTTGATCATACCGCAATCGTTTTGCCGTTTCAAAGATTTAATATGCACAAATTGTGTATATAACCCCATGACCTTGGGGTGAGCTTTCTTGAGAACTTTCCTATGTTTCTAGGGATGCTGTAATTTTTCTATTCATTTTGCAGATCACTTGAGACTTAGAATATTTCTGATTTAGCACTACTCTGTGAAGTTCTATTTGCTGAGAGCCTTCATAGCGATGACTTTATACAAACTCTGTATCACATCCTTTGACTTTTTTGTGATAAAACCATTTAAATTCATTCCACTGATCTAAAACTCAATTATTGAGTAAGCCCTTCCTCAGTCAAACAGTTTTTTTCTATTTGTTGGGAGGTGCCTTACCTCGAAGGTACATTGCCTCATGAAACTGAAGTTTAACACCGTCTCCAATTCATCAGCCTGTGGGTAATCTGTTGAAGTAATATTTTGGGAGTAAAATACTTTTGGGGTCCCCCACATTTGTGGTCTCAAAACTGCTATCATTTTTGTCTTTGTATCACTGGGGATAGGCTGAATATGCTTCATAAGGTATCTATTTCATGCAATATGCTGCATTTATTTTGTTTAACTACATTCTGCACAGTTGCAACACTCCAATAATTAATGTATTTGTCTTACTTTGCTTTGCTTTACAGTGGTGTATTTAGTTACATTATCACCAGCATCTAATTTACCCACACCAAATATTGCCTTACTGATAATAGATTTTAATTGAATTTTCAGAGTAGGTTAGTTGCATCAATATGACTTCAGTAAAGCTTGCAATTAACAAGGTAACCCGAGAGTCACCTGGGACATTTGGCAAGCTCATATATAGAAACACTGGTCCCTTGGCCAATAATATCACATTCAATTCAAAGGTACTAAAGGGCTACTTTGGTCAGTTGATATACAAAATTATATAAAAATCATCAGCGACAGAGCAGTGGGTGTAGGGTGAGAAACTTGCTTGGTGCTCATATAAATGTGGTACACACGTGAAAAATCAGTGATTACAGACGTATCATAAAATGAGAATAGCATGGCCTATTTCTATATTCAGTCCTACAAAGGGGCATGGGTGTCATTTGAGGGTATTCAGTTAATGTGTCACCATATCACCTTGGTGACATCCCTGTGTTTTGGGCACACCTTTGATACTCGAACAAGCAAGCTTCCACAATGAAGATGATTATCGTAGTTTATTGAAGTATCATCATTAATTTCATGATGTAGAAAATCTTTTTTTCATGCTTTACATGTTAAATGTTTCAAAACTGCTCTAATGCATTTCGGGTGATGTACCCTTCGTCCGGGAGCTCTGTGGGTGAATAGAAGATATAGCACTAAGTATGGGGTCGTGTATAAGGGATATTCTTAACGTAGCATGCAGGTAGGGGTCGGTGCGGTGTGTTTTTCGGAGTGACCGGTATCTAGAATAGTGCAGTGGGGGTGTGGTGATGGTGACATATAGTCAAAACAATGGTTGTGTTTTACGTGCCTAAACGCTGGTGAAAGTAGGAGTTAAAAGCGGCGTCTCAAACACTCACGTGTCATTTGGTGTTTGGATTATCTAAACATAAGGAGTCATGCAAAAATACGTCAGTATCTGCCTTTAAGATCGTTTGTAATGCACGTTAACGCGCCTATGCATATGGGTTAAATGGGCAGCGACGTGCCGACTTACTGGATTGTTAGTGTGCTTCGTGGCTGTTAGACATCTCTCCGGCGTTCGTCGTCCTGGCGTGACCCGGAAGGGGATGTGTGGAAGGAAACGAAGGTGTAATAAATAGGAAAATAGGACTAAGGTGTGGCGGCCATATTGGGTGAACAAATGTGAGCTTCGTGAAAGTGGGGGGGTGTACTAGGCTAGCAATGGATGGAAGTAATCAAAAAACTTTTTATAATAGCGACATCTAATAATGAAACATCGAAATAATGAAACATTGAAATAATAAAATGATCAACAGAAGTACTTAAGGAATGGCAGTATGCGACATAATGCACCATTAGGTGTTTTATAAATAGCAAGAAAATTCCAGATGGTCATTCAGTCCCATTGGCTTCATGGACTGCATTTTAAAAATCCATGCCATCTCTCCTCTTAATAGTTGTTTGTTGTTATCTGTGCCTTCTTGTAATTCGACCACTTCAAGTATCAGAAATTTTAGTTGTGAAAAGTTGTGTCTGGATTCAGTGAAATGTACTGCCACGTTTGATTTGGAATTCTGCGTCCTGATGTTTGATTTATGCTTGTTAATACGAGTCTTGATTTTCCTTTCGGTTTTGCAGATGTATGTCATGCCACATGGGCATTTAATTAGGTAAACAACGTTCTGAATGTCGCATGTTGCGTTGACTTTCAATTTTATTTCATTCCCTTTCAGGGGGTGGTTTATGGAATTGCCCTTGATGATGCAATTGCAATTGCCACAGTTCATGCAAGGTTTAGTGCAACGCTTAGCATAGCTTACAAAAAATCATATTGAGGCACTGGCCGATCCTAACCGCAGAACCAGACTTTGGAACAACTTTTTATAATCCTCCCATTTTCGCATATACCCGCAGCGCAAATTTCAAGGAGATTCTCAATAAAAAGACACTTACTCAAGGCAATTACAGAGGCACTAAACCTTGCATGAACTTTTCACAACTAAAATTTCTGATACTTGAAGTGGTCGAAAAACAAGAAGGCACAGATAACAACAAACAACTATTAAGAAGAGAGATGGCATGTTTTTTTTAAAATGCAGTCCATGAAGCCAATGGGACTGAATGACCGTCTGGAATTTTCTTGCTATTTATAATACACCTAATGGTGCATTATGCCGCATACTGCCATTCCTTAAGTACTGCTGTTGATCATTTTATTATTTCAATGTTTCATTATTTCGATGTTTCATTATTAGATGTCGCTATTATAAAAGGTTTTTTGTTTACTTCCATCCATTGCTAGCCTAGTATACCCCCCCACTTTAACGAAGCTCACATTTGTTCACCCAATATGGCCACCACACCTTAGTCCTATTTTCCTATTTATTACACCTTCGTTTCCTTCCACACATCCCCTTCTGGGTCACGCCAAGACGACAAACTCCGGAGAGATGTCTAACAGCCACGGAGCACACTAACAATCCAGTAAGTTGGCACGTCGCTGCCCATTTAACCCATATGCATAGGCGCGTTAACGCGCATTACAAACGATCTTAAAGACAGATACTAACGTATTTTTGCATGACTCCTTATGTTTAGATAATCCAAACACTGAGTGACACGTGAGTGTTTGAGGCGCCCCTTTTAACTCCTACTTTCACCAGCGTTTAGGCACGTAAAACACAACCGAACACACCATTGTTTTGACTATATGTCACCATCACCACACCCCCACTGCACTATACTAGATACCGGTCACTCCGATAAACACACTGCACCGACCCCTACCTGCATGCTATGTTAAGAATATCCCTTATACACGACCCCATACTTAGTGCTATATCTTCTATTCACCCACAGAGCTCCCGGATGAAGGGTATATCACCCGAAATGCATTGGAGCAGTTTTGAAACATTTAACATCTAAAGCATGAAAAAAAGATTTTCTACATCATGAAATTAATGATGATACTTCAATAAACTACGATAATCATCTTCATTGTGGAAGCTTGCTTGTTCGAGTATCAAAGGTGTGCCCAAAACACTGGGATGTCACCAAGGTGATATGGTGACACATTAACTGAATTCATTACAGACGTGTGCCAGGACGGACACGCCACCTGTTTGGAGCACCCAACTTTGAAATACAGATTTCTAATCTTAAACAGACTTTGCCAAATTAGCTGTGAGCCCCCACACATTGTTTCTAGTCATTTGAGGGTAGCCAGGGGTCACAGCTGTGCCCTGGCTTACATCCTTCAACTCTTGTCACTTCCTTTGTAACCTTGGGCCTCAGAGCAGGAAAAGGTTTTGCCCCCTCTGTGGTCAAGGGCCATAGGTCAAAGTTTTGCAGCACTGTAGGCAGATGTTGATTCGTCAATAAGATTCAAGTGATATTGATACATAGTTCAGTAAAGACTCAATAATTTGAAAGTAGATTTATTTGCCAAACAGCAACTGCAGACATAATTCATGAAGTTTCTGTCAGTATTGGCCGCTATATACCTGAGGCATTTTTCTAGCCTCAATCGGTAGAGTTTCAGTTTCAGTTTATTAAATACTTGCTAAGTTACTTAAAACGATTGCCATAAAAGTTACTCGATATAAGTACAAGAATACATGATGTGCATAAAATTTGGTTTTTTTCCCCGAAATTAAATCTTTCATTCCAATTTAAAAATATAGAGTAGTAAAAAAGAAGGTGGAAATCTGAGCTCTAGTATACAAGTAGTGTTATTATAGTGTATAAGATGTTATTACATAAAAGGGAGAACTGTGTATGATTTTTTTTATACTATAAAGTCAGGTGTATTTACAGCTCTTGGATTTTCACCAAGGAAGTCTGGTTCAGAGATAAGACAGGGTTGACACCAGTATTACCATGGTGGAAGGGCCTATTGTTCCCTAACAGTAATGTAACCGTTTATACTTCAGTTTGAGTCTGCTGCCCTGAACAAATTGCTTTGTGGTGTAATCTTTGCTCCAACTTTTAACAAAAATTTGACAAAGCAGAAGTTTAGCTGGGGGTCTACTGGGTCGAACCAGGCTAGAATTTCCTGCCTTCTTGTTCACATTCCCCTTTGGTCGAATGCCCTAGTTAATAGATGTTTCCATTCTGTATGAACAGTGTTGCAGCAACAGGGAAGGTGCAACAGGTCTTCCTTATTGCTCCCACAGAGTCAGCAGACGATGGATGCTAGAAATGGGGGTCTCTAGTTGGCAGAGGTAGGTACCTTTGTCCACGTAAGGACCCTTCTGCCTAGTCAAAGAGGAGGATACACTTCTAAAATAACCCCTGCTCACCCCCTTGGTAGCTTGGCATGAGCAGACAGGCTTATCTCAGAAGCAGTATGTAAAGCATTTGTGAACACATACAGTAATAGAATGAAAACACTACAAATGAACACCACATCAGTTTAGAAAAATAAGTAATCTTTATTTAAACCCAATAAGACCAAAATGACAATACGCCACTATTCAGTTATCAAGATATCCTTAGAAATAGGTGATTAACTCTAATAAAGTTTGTAGCAACAAATAACTCCACCTGGAGTTATTACGACGTCGTGGTAGACAAAAAACCCTAAAGTACAGCGCCGACCATGAAGTGCCCGGTGGCAGTCGCGGAAGCAAGCAGACCCCAAAAGAACAGTACCTTGGAAACAATGAAAGCAAAGACGTGCATCTCATCGGGTAGGTGAGGCTTTGTTGGGCCCAGCGGCGTTGGTTCCCTATGACCCCAGGGGAGGAGAAGCCTCGGTTCCTTACTGCGATGCAGTGAAGGTGAGATGTCGGCTCTTTACTGTGTCGGAGAGCAGCGGGTTCCTTACGACGGTGCGCTGTCAATGGATTCAGGAGTCACCAAGTTGAGTATTGGTGCCGCTTTGATGAACCACTGGCATCTGTAAATTTGGGGCTGCGGTGCGAGTCAGGACGGTGCATCATGGATGTCATGAGCATTGTCCTCAGCTGTGGTGCAGGCACCGGCCTCGGTGATGGCTTTGGAGCCGATGTGGCACTACAACAGCAGGCATCAGCCCTACGGGGAAAGTTGGGGCTGTATGTCTTGCCCTTCACGAGCAGTGCCCGCAGCTTCGGTGCAGGTTACAGCATCGCTCGCCACTGCAGGCCAACCCCAGACAGCAAAACAGCACTGGGGCAGTATTTCTCCTCAGCTTGTCTGACTCTTCTCCTTGTCAAAAATGCCTCTTGTTCCCCAGAAGTGATCTAAAGTTCTAGGGTGTGGGCCCCAATATTTATTCTACAAAACCATTTGTTTTCTGGTGGCAGAGAAGCCCTGTGCTCAGTCAAAACTATTTCTGTTGTCTCTGGTGCAGCTTCCTGGCAGGAGGCGGGGATAGCATTGTGGAAGGCCGACCAGACCCATTCAGGTGAAAGGAAATCTCCTCCCCTACTCTAAATGCAGCCCAGGTCTATGCAGCCCAGCCCTGGATCATAAGACTACTCTCTGGAGCCACCGCACCCCCAGCCCTTGACACTCCAAACCCAGACAGTCAATCCACATCCCAGCAGAGATACACTTGATGGGTAAGCAAGAAAATACCTACTTTCTAAAAGGGTATTATCAAACCCAGAATGTAAAAATCACCCTCAGTAAAAGATTTATTGTAGCATTCTGAGTTCAGGCATATTAAACTTTATTTTCCCGTCTTGTTCCCAGGGGTAGTTAGGCTGATACAATGTTATGAGCAAAATCCCTAATCTATCCCATTATCAGGACATGCCACACACAACAGGGTATGTTCTATCTTTCACATACACTGCACCCTGCCCAGAGGGGTACCTTGGGCCTACTTAAGGGGTGACTAACATGTAAGAAAAGGGAAGGGTAGGGCCTGGCAAGTGGGTGGACGTGCCAAGTCGACATGGCAGTACTGGACTGCACACAGATACTGCAGTGGCAGATCAGAGTAACATTTACAGGCTGCTTATGTGGATGGCATAATCAGTGCTGCAAGCACACTAGCAGCATTTGATTTACAGGCCCCGGGCACACATGGTGTACTGTACTAAGGACTGACTAGTAAATCAAATAGCCAATTATGGAAACACTAATCCATACTAACAATTAACAAAGGGAGAACTTGCACTTTGGTACTGAACAGCAGTGGCAAAGTGCCCAAACCATCTAGAACAGCAAAATGGAGTCCAACACACAGCAAAAACACAGGAGGCAAAGGCAAAAAATGCAGGAAGACCCACGCCAAAGGTGCCAGGTCTAACAACAGGGAAATTTCCAAGCAGCCAGGGTGCCATATGATCTTTAACTTGTAAAGCCCCAGTCGGTATTTTAAAAACTGCAGCCTGATAAAAACTGGGTAACCAATGGCACAATAATCTTGAAGGGCAATAGTGTTATTATTATTGTCATCCACCCATGTGCTCTTTTTGCTAGTCTAGCAATGTCCTCTAAGAAAGATTGAGTTTTAAGTGACTTTATGACAAGATGCTTGAAGGTCTGTAAACAGGTTGGAATTCCCCAAAGTTGTGTGAGACTTGCAAGGACCAGAGACTCTCAGATGTTTACATGTTTAGTGATCTACTGGCTAAATGTGTTACTTCCAGATGTTCTCAACAATGAAGCCTCCTGGTTGAAATGCCATTACGTTGCATGGAATGATATTCTTTCCCTTTGCCCAGTTAGTCATAAGGACAAGAGGTGTTTTGCGTATATTTGTCCCTCCCTAGTAGGGCTACTAGTCGATAGTTATGTTTCGATTTTAGTCCTTGTTTGCTCATGGAACTAGTATTGAGCCTTTTAGATGATAATAACATTTATCCGGAAAAAAAGATTTAAATGAAGCTGTCAGAAACGTATCCCAGTATACTCCATCCTCCTTTATAACTGCTATAGGAAATGTATTTAGACTAGAGGGTCGGGATGCCTTGCGGAGTTTTAATAATGTAGCTATTTATTTTGCCCCACATTTTGTAGGCGTCAAAGTTATACTTAGGTCGAGTTTGACTGGGATAGTGGCCCCTTTGCCATATAAATTCAAGATGAATGTTTCCAGACCCTGCATGTTTTTGTTTCTTACTAAGGCTAAAAAATGTGACTCTTTAAGGTTTCATGGTTGCTAAAAAGTTGTTCACAAAACAATGGGAATTTCTGTTTCTGGATTGTGGCACTGTCATCGCTCTCCTTGAGACGTAAACAATTTCTTATCCCAGAATGAGCACGAACCGCTATTGGCGAAATGTGTAGAGCTTGCAATGATTTCCTGTTTAGTTTCCAAGGTGTGGGTATCACCTTGTGTGTCTTTTTGTAAAAAAAAGAAATTGTTCGTGTTATTGTGTTTATGTGGTTGGTTGTGTTGAGCCTTTTCATTAGTATTTCCTGTTAAGTGATCTATAGGTGTGGTTGTTGTACTTGATTCATGACTTTGTTTTCGAGGAAGGCAGCCTATTTATATCATAGTATGTCATATTTCTTATTTTTAATATGTACAATATATTATCATATGGTATATATGTGGAGGCCTGACTTGCTAAATCATGTGTTCCTTTGTTATCAATATTTTGCAGCTATCCAACATTTATGGATTCATGTGCAGGACGACAACTAAGTTCCTCACCTGATGTCCTGAGGCCGTAGGAGTCTCATTGGCAACACAAGGGAGTCCGGCATTACACACTTTAAAACCCTTTAGCAAACAAATCAGGTGGCTTTGCAGCAAAGGTTCAGTGTTTTACTCCGTTGTAAATAATTCTTGGACAGCTGACATCTCATTCAGCACGTGACATGAATGACGTGTCCTATGTGTCTCATTTTAGAGTTTGGTGGTAATATCTAATTGGCTGTCTCATATTCAACTTCGAGTGCTTAAATCTGCAGAATGTTCTGAGGCATACTACAGTATCCAAACATGTCAGTATGCACACCACAGCCATGCAACGACAACAGAACATCTCAATAAACATAGTGTTAGTGGATCAATGCACCTTCAGATTCTATTGTATGGAAGCTGCAGGTCACATATGCAAATCCAGCTATCTACACAGCCCTTCAGTTAATCAAAAAAATGTTCCTGCTGTTAGAAATGGGGCTTCTGGTTGTCGAGGGTATGCACCTAAGTCAGGTAGAACCCACCCCTCTAGTCAGGGCAACTTAGTTACACCCCAAGGATAACCTGTGCTGAAGCCCTGGTAGCTAGAAGCTGAGCAGTTAGGCTTATCATCAGAAGCAATGTGTAAAGTGTTTGCATAACACACCCATAGACTAACACAATGAATGCACCACAAAAGAGACTCCACACAAGATTACAAACAAAAATAAATATAGGGCCACATATATGACTCGTTTTAGTAGTTGCAAATGGAAAAACGGGCCATTTGCAACTGCTGAAGACTCTTTATACATGTACTAACCCTTTTTTTGAGTCAGCAACCTATTTCTGACTCGCAAAATAGGGTTTTAAAGTCAGCTTTAGGAAGGGTGTCCCTTCCTAATAGTGAGCCACAGGAGCATGTATGAATATTTGCAACCGCAATGGGGTTGCAAAACATTCATATTTTACTGACTCCGTGAAGGAGGTGTAACCCATTCTCCAATGGTAAGTGGTCCCCAAGGGAGCCAACCTTTTTTGAGAAGAGCCAATGGTCCCACTGAACACTGCCTACTCTTAAAAAATGAAAGTTAGCTTTTTTAATTTTTGAAATACATCTCATTTTCAAAACTATAAGCTGCCCATATTTCTGCTGAATAATATCCTTATCAAAGGCTGATAATGCCTATCCAATGTCAACCATGTGTTTTGCTGGGCACTTACCACACATATCACTCATGTTGAGGGCTGTTAGAATGAAGCAAACACAAGGAGATGATGGATGAAGTGCTGAAAACATTCAGACAGTCAACCCCACTCACAGATCTGGGTTGAATCCATCATCGTTCTTTAGCTCACTTCACCACCCCAGTTCAGACCCAGCTATATGCAAATCAGTCTTGAACCTGTGCCTCATAGGAACAGTCCAGCCCGCACTGCAAAACCAGGTCTTCCCTGGACAGGAAGCAAGCATCATGGGACTAGTTTTGGAGTAACACCCCTCATCAGTATCCTGGGACCGGTTTCGGTGTAACACCCCTCATCAGCCAGGCTAGCTTGAAACCAGTGGCTAAGTGAGCAAGGGACCCATGTCTGGGCATACTCTAGCAACTTAGGGCAAACAAAGCAAACTCAAGGAGATGATGAACGGAGTGCTGACACTTTTCAGATACTCACCCCCAGACACAGATCTGGGTTGAATCCATAGGAAAAAGTACAGCCCGAACTGCCAAGCCAGGTCTTCCCTGGACCAGAATCAAGCATCCTGAAACTGGTTTTGGGGTAACACCCCTCATCAGCCAGGCTAACTTGAAAACAGTGGCAAAGTGAGCAAGGGACCCGCGTATGGGCATACCGTGCCAACTTAGGGCGAACAAAGCAAACACAAGAATGAGGCCTGTAGGACTTTCATGAGCTACTTGACCCATGTTAGCTGGTTATGCTCCTCATTTAATTAATTGCAGAGAATTGGACCGGGAATTAGTGACTATAGAAAGACAACGTTGCCATTATGTACTGCAGGCAGCACTGTCTGGTATTTTTAGTTTCTGCTTCTGCTCAGCCTCATGGTCCACAGACCTTTAATGTAGGTATGGGCAAAGCACCCACAAAGAGATTTCATTTTAAATTGCAAGGAACGCTAAACAAATGGAATTGGTCTATCCTCATAGTACAACCCAAGGCAAACATGGAACGTTAACTAAGTGCTTTCTACTTCGTATGCTACTATGTATTTGCAAGTATATAAATCCTACTAAGCATGACATGCTCTTAGGGGGGTTTATCAGAGGTATTAAAACTAAGTTAGAGCAAAATTTAAACTAAGCCAGAGAGAAATCCGGGTAATATCTGTAAATTAGTGTTGCACCTATGAAAAGTTTCCGACAGGCAGGGCAAAACCAGCTATTGCCCATGACACTTGCATTTTTTACTCGTATTTCATATTTTGGAACAAAATGCATCTTCATGCCAAACATTCACATGCGGGTAAATTTCTTGCCAAAATTTAACTCGGAGTGATATATTCATATTTCATATAATTACTTGTAACTCGTAATTTCATGTAATTTCCCCCAAATTTGCATAAATATGCGGAAACAAATAGCTGCACACCTCTTATTAAATCAGAAAAAAATCTGAGCATAGAGCTGCTCCAGCAGGTTTTTTTTTTATGATATTCCTTGGCAACTTGGAAACCGTCTGCTCAATAATTCTTTGTAAGGAGGAGACAAGGTGGTTTTGGCTGTATGCAAGAGCCTTTAACTGTGGATCCTTTGCAAGATCATGAATTAACTAAAGTTATTTTGAAATCATGTTCCTCTCTAGGAGGAGAACCTTTAGATATTAGTGCTTCAAAACCACAATTCAAAATGAAAAATTAACCTGAAGTTTCATGAAAGAGAAAGCACCTGAAACTTAAGAAAAAGCAGAAAGCTAAACAGAAAACCAGGACTTGATCTCCACAGCAGGAGTCTGTTTAGAATGCATATAATTTGAGGAACCATGAAAAAATTTAAAAGCAGGATCAGTATCAGTACACTGATTTCCATTCTTCCAGTTTTTTTCAGGACTCTGGTGGGAGTAGAAGAACAAAAATGAGCAGATGAGCTGATTATTAAAGAAAAGATTAGCTTGTCAGACAAAAGAGTGAAGAAGAACAAGCATTTGATGTTGAAGTTAGCATCAAGAAAGAAGAGAAAGGTTCAAATTCAAAAGCTCATTTTCAGAAAAAGAAAGTTGCTGGACTTACAAAGTAATGTGTGCTTCAGAAACTGTGACTATTTTTGCAGAACTCAAGATAAAATATGCACCTGAGTCTGCTTTAAAGTTGTGCAGAAATCAAGCAGGGGAGGGCAATGACTCTGTATCACCAGTGATATCGTGTTGGATTTAGCCAGAGATCCAGGTTCAATACTTATTAAAACCAGAAGTGAAGTGCGACATTAAGGCCACTCTATATCAATTACAGCATCAGGCTATAATATTGCTTTTTCATTCAACCATGAACAAGCCCATATTCCTGGTACTGAAACCAGACAACTCAAATAGGAATTGTGAGATCAAGTTGCTGGAGGAGCAGACCACTGGTCCCAGCGGGGGCAAGGCCTACAACCCTCCAGACTGACGTGGTTTCTGCTGCATGATATCTGAGCCCGGAGGTGCTTAAAATCAACATGCTTGTTTCTGGTCCAGGGAAAACCTGGCATGGCAGTTCGGGCTGGAAAGTTCCCACAAGGAACAGGGCCAAGACTGATTTGCATATAGCTGGGTCCAAACTCGGGTGGTGGGGTGAGCAAAACAATGATGGATTTAACCCAGAAACCTGTGACTGGGGGTGAATAATGGCATTACCCAGCATTCCATCCATCAACTGTTTCTTTTGCATCTGCCTCCCTATGTGGGAAGGGTATGCCCAGATGTGGGTCCTGTGCTCTCTACACCACTGGATTCAAGCTATTCTGGATGATGAAGGGTGATGCCCTGAAACCGGTCCCAGGATGCTTGTTTCCAGCCCAGGGAGGACCTGGCTTGGCAGTTCGGGCGGGACTGTTCCCACAAGAAACTGGGTCAAGACTGATTTGCATATGGGTGGGTCCAAACTGTGGTGGTGTGGGGAGCAAAAGAATGATGGATGTAACCTAGATCCTTGTGACTCTATGTCAATAATGATTCAGAAAAGGGGGTGGTGATGAACAGAGTGTCTGAATTAAGCAGACCACTCTTACCCAGTCCAAAGATCAGGGCTTGATCCATCACCGTTTTTCAGCTCACTGCACCATCCCAGCTCAGAACTTGGCTATATGCAAATTAGTCTGACCCTGGCCCAGTGCATCATGGGAACAGGGCAGACCAAACTACCAAGCCAATTCTTATACTGGGAAGGAAACAAGCTACCGGGGACCGGTTTCTGGCATTTCAGCCGTCTTCGGCCCGGCTTGCTTGAATCCTGATGGTGCAATGAGCTAGGGACTCACATCTGAGTATACCCTTCCACGCTTATGGTGGACAAAAATGATTCAGAAAAGGGGGTGGTGATGAACAGAGTGTCTGAATTAAGCAGACCACTCTTACCCAGTCCAAAGATCAGGGCTTGATCCATCACCGTTTTTCAGCTCACTGCACCATCCCAGCTCAGAACTTGGCTATATGCAAATTAGTCTGACCCTGGCCCAGTGCATCATGGGAACAGGGCAGACCAAACTACCAAGCCAATTCTTATACTGGGAAGGAAACAAGCTACCGGGGACCGGTTTCTGGCATTTCAGCCGTCTTCGGCCCGGCTTGCTTGAATCCTGATGGTGCAATGAGCTAGGGACTCACATCTGAGTATACCCTTCCACGCTTATGGTGGACAAAAATGATTCAGAAAAGGGGGTGGTGATGAACAGAGTGTCTGAATTAAGCAGACCACTCTTACCCAGTCCAAAGATCAGGGCTTGATCCATCACCGTTTTTCAGCTCACTGCACCATCCCAGCTCAGAACTTGGCTATATGCAAATTAGTCTGACCCTGGCCCAGTGCATCATGGGAACAGGGCAGACCAAACTACCAAGCCAATTCTTATACTGGGAAGGAAACAAGCTACCGGGGACCGGTTTCTGGCATTTCAGCCGTCTTCGGCCCGGCTTGCTTGAATCCTGATGGTGCAATGAGCTAGGGACTCACATCTGAGTATACCCTTCCACGCTTATGGTGGACAAAAATGATTCAGAAAAGGGGGTGGTGATGAACAGAGTGTCTGAATTAAGCAGACCACTCTTACCCAGTCCAAAGATCAGGGCTTGATCCATCACCGTTTTTCAGCTCACTGCACCATCCCAGCTCAGAACTTGGCTATATGCAAATTAGTCTGACCCTGGCCCAGTGCATCATGGGAACAGGGCAGACCAAACTACCAAGCCAATTCTTATACTGGGAAGGAAACAAGCTACCGGGGACCGGTTTCTGGCATTTCAGCCGTCTTCGGCCCGGCTTGCTTGAATCCTGATGGTGCAATGAGCTAGGGACTCACATCTGAGTATACCCTTCCACGCTTATGGTGGACAAAAATGATTCAGAAAAGGGGGTGGTGATGAACAGAGTGTCTGAATTAAGCAGACCACTCTTACCCAGTCCAAAGATCAGGGCTTGATCCATCACCGTTTTTCAGCTCACTGCACCATCCCAGCTCAGAACTTGGCTATATGCAAATTAGTCTGACCCTGGCCCAGTGCATCATGGGAACAGGGCAGACCAAACTACCAAGCCAATTCTTATACTGGGAAGGAAACAAGCTACCGGGGACCGGTTTCTGGCATTTCAGCCGTCTTCGGCCCGGCTTGCTTGAATCCTGATGGTGCAATGAGCTAGGGACTCACATCTGAGTATACCCTTCCACGCTTATGGTGGACAAAAATGATTCAGAAAAGGGGGTGGTGATGAACAGAGTGTCTGAATTAAGCAGACCACTCTTACCCAGTCCAAAGATCAGGGCTTGATCCATCACCGTTTTTCAGCTCACTGCACCATCCCAGCTCAGAACTTGGCTATATGCAAATTAGTCTGACCCTGGCCCAGTGCATCATGGGAACAGGGCAGACCAAACTACCAAGCCAATTCTTATACTGGGAAGGAAACAAGCTACCGGGGACCGGTTTCTGGCATTTCAGCCGTCTTCGGCCCGGCTTGCTTGAATCCTGATGGTGCAATGAGCTAGGGACTCACATCTGAGTATACCCTTCCACGCTTATGGTGGACAAAAATGATTCAGAAAAGGGGGTGGTGATGAACAGAGTGTCTGAATTAAGCAGACCACTCTTACCCAGTCCAAAGATCAGGGCTTGATCCATCACCGTTTTTCAGCTCACTGCACCATCCCAGCTCAGAACTTGGCTATATGCAAATTAGTCTGACCCTGGCCCAGTGCATCATGGGAACAGGGCAGACCAAACTACCAAGCCAATTCTTATACTGGGAAGGAAACAAGCTACCGGGGACCGGTTTCTGGCATTTCAGCCGTCTTCGGCCCGGCTTGCTTGAATCCTGATGGTGCAATGAGCTAGGGACTCACATCTGAGTATACCCTTCCACGCTTATGGTGGACAAAAATGATTCAGAAAAGGGGGTGGTGATGAACAGAGTGTCTGAATTAAGCAGACCACTCTTACCCAGTCCAAAGATCAGGGCTTGATCCATCACCGTTTTTCAGCTCACTGCACCATCCCAGCTCAGAACTTGGCTATATGCAAATTAGTCTGACCCTGGCCCAGTGCATCATGGGAACAGGGCAGACCAAACTACCAAGCCAATTCTTATACTGGGAAGGAAACAAGCTACCGGGGACCGGTTTCTGGCATTTCAGCCGTCTTCGGCCCGGCTTGCTTGAATCCTGATGGTGCAATGAGCTAGGGACTCACATCTGAGTATACCCTTCCACGCTTATGGTGGACAAAAATGATTCAGAAAAGGGGGTGGTGATGAACAGAGTGTCTGAATTAAGCAGACCACTCTTACCCAGTCCAAAGATCAGGGCTTGATCCATCACCGTTTTTCAGCTCACTGCACCATCCCAGCTCAGAACTTGGCTATATGCAAATTAGTCTGACCCTGGCCCAGTGCATCATGGGAACAGGGCAGACCAAACTACCAAGCCAATTCTTATACTGGGAAGGAAACAAGCTACCGGGGACCGGTTTCTGGCATTTCAGCCGTCTTCGGCCCGGCTTGCTTGAATCCTGATGGTGCAATGAGCTAGGGACTCACATCTGAGTATACCCTTCCACGCTTATGGTGGACAAAAATGATTCAGAAAAGGGGGTGGTGATGAACAGAGTGTCTGAATTAAGCAGACCACTCTTACCCAGTCCAAAGATCAGGGCTTGATCCATCACCGTTTTTCAGCTCACTGCACCATCCCAGCTCAGAACTTGGCTATATGCAAATTAGTCTGACCCTGGCCCAGTGCATCATGGGAACAGGGCAGACCAAACTACCAAGCCAATTCTTATACTGGGAAGGAAACAAGCTACCGGGGACCGGTTTCTGGCATTTCAGCCGTCTTCGGCCCGGCTTGCTTGAATCCTGATGGTGCAATGAGCTAGGGACTCACATCTGAGTATACCCTTCCACGCTTATGGTGGACAAAAATGATTCAGAAAAGGGGGTGGTGATGAACAGAGTGTCTGAATTAAGCAGACCACTCTTACCCAGTCCAAAGATCAGGGCTTGATCCATCACCGTTTTTCAGCTCACTGCACCATCCCAGCTCAGAACTTGGCTATATGCAAATTAGTCTGACCCTGGCCCAGTGCATCATGGGAACAGGGCAGACCAAACTACCAAGCCAATTCTTATACTGGGAAGGAAACAAGCTACCGGGGACCGGTTTCTGGCATTTCAGCCGTCTTCGGCCCGGCTTGCTTGAATCCTGATGGTGCAATGAGCTAGGGACTCACATCTGAGTATACCCTTCCACGCTTATGGTGGACAAAAATGATTCAGAAAAGGGGGTGGTGATGAACAGAGTGTCTGAATTAAGCAGACCACTCTTACCCAGTCCAAAGATCAGGGCTTGAGAGTTTTCTGCTTAATTCAGAGACTCTGTCCATCACCACCCCTTGTTGTTAATTATTTTGTCCACCCTAAGCGTGGAAGGGTATGCTCAGACATGAGTCCCTTGCTCACTGCACCATCAGGATTCAAGCAAGCCGGGCCGAAGAGGCTGAAATGCCAGAAACCGGTCCCCGGTAGCTTGTTTCCTTTCCAGTGTAAGAATTGGCTTTGTAGTTTGGTTTGCCCTGTTCCCATCATGCACTGGGACAGGAACAGACTAATTTGCATACAGCCAGGTTCTGAAACTGGGATGATGCAGTGAGCTAAAAAACGGTGTTGGATCTAGCCCTGATCTCTTGACTGGGTGAGAGTTTTCTGCTTAATTCAGAGACTCTGTCCATCACCACCCCTTGTTGTTAATTATTTTGTCCACCCTAAGCGTGGAAGGGTATGCTCAGACATGAGTCCCTTGCTCACTGCACCATCAGGATTCAAGCAAGCCGGGCCGAAGAGGCTGAAATGCCAGAAACCGGTCCCCGGTAGCTTGTTTCCTTTCCAGTGTAAGAATTGGCTTTGTAGTTTGGTTTGCCCTGTTCCCATCATGCACTGGGACAGGAACAGACTAATTTGCATACAGCCAGGTTCTGAAACTGGGATGATGCAGTGAGCTAAAAAACGGTGTTGGATCTAGCCCTGATCTCTTGACTGGGTGAGAGTTTTCTGCTTAATTCAGAGACTCTGTCCATCACCACCCCTTGTTGTTAATTATTTTGTCCACCCTAAGCGTGGAAGGGTATGCTCAGACATGAGTCCCTTGCTCACTGCACCATCAGGATTCAAGCAAGCCGGGCCGAAGAGGCTGAAATGCCAGAAACCGGTCCCCGGTAGCTTGTTTCCTTTCCAGTGTAAGAATTGGCTTTGTAGTTTGGTTTGCCCTGTTCCCATCATGCACTGGGACAGGAACAGACTAATTTGCATACAGCCAGGTTCTGAAACTGGGATGATGCAGTGAGCTAAAAAACGGTGTTGGATCTAGCCCTGATCTCTTGACTGGGTGAGAGTTTTCTGCTTAATTCAGAGACTCTGTCCATCACCACCCCTTGTTGTTAATTATTTTGTCCACCCTAAGCGTGGAAGGGTATGCTCAGACATGAGTCCCTTGCTCACTGCACCATCAGGATTCAAGCAAGCCGGGCCGAAGAGGCTGAAATGCCAGAAACCGGTCCCCGGTAGCTTGTTTCCTTTCCAGTGTAAGAATTGGCTTTGTAGTTTGGTTTGCCCTGTTCCCATCATGCACTGGGACAGGAACAGACTAATTTGCATACAGCCAGGTTCTGAAACTGGGATGATGCAGTGAGCTAAAAAACGGTGTTGGATCTAGCCCTGATCTCTTGACTGGGTGAGAGTTTTCTGCTTAATTCAGAGACTCTGTCCATCACCACCCCTTGTTGTTAATTATTTTGTCCACCCTAAGCGTGGAAGGGTATGCTCAGACATGAGTCCCTTGCTCACTGCACCATCAGGATTCAAGCAAGCCGGGCCGAAGAGGCTGAAATGCCAGAAACCGGTCCCCGGTAGCTTGTTTCCTTTCCAGTGTAAGAATTGGCTTTGTAGTTTGGTTTGCCCTGTTCCCATCATGCACTGGGACAGGAACAGACTAATTTGCATACAGCCAGGTTCTGAAACTGGGATGATGCAGTGAGCTAAAAAACGGTGTTGGATCTAGCCCTGATCTCTTGACTGGGTGAGAGTTTTCTGCTTAATTCAGAGACTCTGTCCATCACCACCCCTTGTTGTTAATTATTTTGTCCACCCTAAGCGTGGAAGGGTATGCTCAGACATGAGTCCCTTGCTCACTGCACCATCAGGATTCAAGCAAGCCGGGCCGAAGAGGCTGAAATGCCAGAAACCGGTCCCCGGTAGCTTGTTTCCTTTCCAGTGTAAGAATTGGCTTTGTAGTTTGGTTTGCCCTGTTCCCATCATGCACTGGGACAGGAACAGACTAATTTGCATACAGCCAGGTTCTGAAACTGGGATGATGCAGTGAGCTAAAAAACGGTGTTGGATCTAGCCCTGATCTCTTGACTGGGTGAGAGTTTTCTGCTTAATTCAGAGACTCTGTCCATCACCACCCCTTGTTGTTAATTATTTTGTCCACCCTAAGCGTGGAAGGGTATGCTCAGACATGAGTCCCTTGCTCACTGCACCATCAGGATTCAAGCAAGCCGGGCCGAAGAGGCTGAAATGCCAGAAACCGGTCCCCGGTAGCTTGTTTCCTTTCCAGTGTAAGAATTGGCTTTGTAGTTTGGTTTGCCCTGTTCCCATCATGCACTGGGACAGGAACAGACTAATTTGCATACAGCCAGGTTCTGAAACTGGGATGATGCAGTGAGCTAAAAAACGGTGTTGGATCTAGCCCTGATCTCTTGACTGGGTGAGAGTTTTCTGCTTAATTCAGAGACTCTGTCCATCACCACCCCTTGTTGTTAATTATTTTGTCCACCCTAAGCGTGGAAGGGTATGCTCAGACATGAGTCCCTTGCTCACTGCACCATCAGGATTCAAGCAAGCCGGGCCGAAGAGGCTGAAATGCCAGAAACCGGTCCCCGGTAGCTTGTTTCCTTTCCAGTGTAAGAATTGGCTTTGTAGTTTGGTTTGCCCTGTTCCCATCATGCACTGGGACAGGAACAGACTAATTTGCATACAGCCAGGTTCTGAAACTGGGATGATGCAGTGAGCTAAAAAACGGTGTTGGATCTAGCCCTGATCTCTTGACTGGGTGAGAGTTTTCTGCTTAATTCAGAGACTCTGTCCATCACCACCCCTTGTTGTTAATCTATGTCAATAATGGCATTGTCCAGCATCATAAAATCAACAGCAGGGATGCCACAGCGTGGGATCAAGTAGCTAGAGAAGTTGACCACAGGTTCACAGCTGGGGAAAGGCCTACAATCCCAAGACTGCCCTGGTTTCTGCCGAATAATCTCTTCACCCAGAGGCACTCAAAATCAGCAGCAGGGCTGTCAGAGGGCGGGCACACAAGGGTAGCACCCAGGTGTGGCTAGAACGAAGACCTGGCCAAGAGTGGGCCTGTTTGCTCCCATCAGAGTCTGGGCTGGGCCACCCCCTTGGGCCCTTGGCCCCATTCTGAGGTACTTTAAACCAATTTGCTGCTATCTGATTTGAATTATCCCCCAGCCACCTTACATATATGGTATTCTCTCTACTTGATTTTTAATATGATGGGGAAGAAAAAGGCTGGAGGTCCTCTGAACTTACCAACTCCCCCCACAACCTCAACGCCAATTGACAGAATGCTGATGAGGCCGGTAAATGTTATAAGCAAACAACTTGACCTCACAGAGAGAAGACTCTCGTTTAGTTCAATTTTTATGGTTTTACCATCCAACGAACCCCGCTGTCCCAGGCTTGGCTCATTAGTTGCAGGGCCATCAGACTCTTTTTCTGACTGCTTGGTTCAGACACCACTTGTGGATAAGAAAGAGGCCATCAGACAGACGTATCAACAACCATTCTCATTGTGAGATGTGCTTTTGTCATGTTTGTTTTGCTGAAGCAATCTAGGTCAACATGAGTAGCAACCCAGCTTATCCAACTGAATGCCAACATTTGCAAAAGTATTTCATCCTGTGTCAGTGTAGAACTGCTTGCCAATCTGAGTGCAGACGAGACTCTCTGTTTTCGCAAACTTCCACTTCCTTGCTTAGGACTTTAGCTTCAGTGCTTGAATTCTTTTCAGACTGCGTCTCAAACAGTCAGTTGGAACAACAAGGTTTGTTTTCTGTTGATTTCTGAGACCTGATTTGACCTATCAGAGTGCATCCAGTGCTTTCAATGCAATGCAAATATGCTTTTTTTGAAATGTCACCTATTCTAACACATGGACCGATTTACCCGGGACTTCTCATATCACCATTTTTGGATGCATTGTCACTTCATGTAGCAATCCACCTCATGGAGCTATCCCTTCACTTTTGACACTGATTCTACATTCATCTGAGACTTCCACACGTTCAGTCTTCAATTGCCTTCGGGCAATATCACAATCTGGAATTGGTGAGTTCCAGAATCACTCAGACTACTTCCAAAATCTCCAAGTTTCCTGCTGCATGTGAGACTTGTTAAACATCATCATACTCACCTATGGATTTGCTTTTCAATGATTCAAATGTGAATGTTTTCAGCTGTTTCTCAATTAAATAAACTTCGTAAAATAAGAGAAAGGTGATCCGTAGCTGCTGCGTATTGTATAGCCAACTGAAGCTTTTGTGCTTTTTAATTCCTTGTAAATAATATTTTGGATTTTGTATCATGCTGCATAGTTGAATGGGACTCAAAGCTTTAGCCCTGGCTTTTATATTTACCACCGATAATCAAAATATCTACACACATATCTTCATTAGTGTTGGTGCCCTACCATTCTGAGATTATATGTGCTTTACATGGTCTGCTTATGTACCCCCTTTGCATTTCATATATCCATATACTTGAGTATTTATTTATAAATGCATACTTCTTTTACTACTTGATACCGAAGGAAGTGGCCTGATTAGGGTCACCCGAGACACTCACGATCACCTCTCAGCCTTCCATACATAATGAAGAATCAACCAGATAGTACAGAATACAAACAAATAACAGTTTATATAGAGTACACTCAGAGCGGAGCCCTGTCTGCCCAGTCGCTAGGAGTGCTGCAGAGGGACTGACATCAGCAAGCCATAACAATACTTATGTACATTTCGAAACCAATGATTACACGCCCAACATGAAATTTTTCAAGGAGATGCAGCTGGACAGTAAAATACAAAGGAGCAAGTTTAAATTTTGAGGTCTGGCAAACATTAGCTACTATTCAAGGTCACTCTGCCTGTACCGCCACTAGGCAAGTGGGAGCAGGCCTATAACTCACAGGAAAGGTATGCACCAATAAGAACAGTACATTAATCAGTGAAGCAAAACGCACCTCTGAGGAAACATAACCTAGAGAAGGCCATTTCTCGAAAATAGCAAATGATTTGTTATGTTAATAATGCAAAATAACCCCCTTACAAAAAATAGTGCTGCGAATGCTAACTTACGTAAGAAAATGCAAAAGCATAATCTTCCATTCTAACAGACCCTCCTGTTAGCATGAGCTAAACATTTTGTAAAATGGCAAAATCATTAAATCATCAGTGAACTGGACTAGGAGCACTCCATGACTTCAGCATCAGGAAGGGAAGCAGTAAGGAAGGAAGAAGTCTCAAAGATACCTTCATCTATTTGTATGAGGTCTTCTACTTCCTTTTGAACCATAATTGTTTCATTAGTATCATGAATCAATATTCTCTTAGGAGCGAGAATGATGGTGCAATAAGAGCAACATAAAGGAAGACACTGTACCAGGACACAGCAAGAGATCAACATCACAATGAAGTAACTCACCTTCTCAAGGATCCAACTCCAACTACCAAAAAGTGACCAACTCCAATTCCCACTCTCCATTCTTTTCACATTCTTTTACATATTAAGGATCCAGACTACACACTGGTCTCCTACTACAGCACACACACCACCACTCTTAGCTAGAATGAAATCAACAACACATCTAGTTTGCTCAGAATATAATAGGAAAGAATGTCACGTAAAGCTGCTACTGTAGAGTTAGATAATATTTGCAGCTTACATCCAAAATATTCTCTAGCTGCCTCACCCCTGGCCATTGCAGTACCACCAAAGGTGATAAAGAAGGAAAGAATATACCCAAAAGTGATTCCATTACTGTAATTGTTGACTTCCAAGTCTGTTACTCCATTCCAAAACTACGCAGTAAAAGTTATTTTTACCCACCTTACATTTGGCTGACTGTACCAACGAGGCACGCCCAACGGGAGCACCATTCCTAGAGCAACATCATCTGTACCATTATAAACATTTGAATAAGTACCATTAGACAGAAAATAAAAACCTGGGTGTGCATAGAGTGGACCTTGATAATCTACAGGAGCATATCTAGTGTTCATTCCAAAAGTAGTTGGATCTTTCATTTTCACTAGAGACATCGTACTTTTGAAAGAATATTATCCCAGAACAATTGACATACTAAAATGCATCAGTACTGTTTAATATCGGACAACATGCGGGATAATAGCCAGCTTTTTGAATAACTTTTAAATCTTGGTAGTGCCAGCCCATCATGTACAAATTATCACAATATGTGTTATTATCACACCCCGTCCACCCCTTTCCTTGTGGCTTTCTGTAATACAGACAAGGGTCAGGATAACCCATACCAAACTCTCCTCTTACCTCTACAAAGTGGGCTGGGTGAATGTATGTATAATTGACAAGTGATAATGGGCAGGCAGTCCATTAACTTGCAACAGATTTGGTGGGATAACAAGCTGTACCTTCTCCCAAAAATCTTTTATGGGTGTCTAGAAATGCATTATTCAGGGCTGTCCTTATTGTGCGGATTTGGGAAACAACCTTATTCTCAGTACATAACGGTGCATCCTGATCACATTCCAAAATCCAGGAGACCCCACCCAGAATCAATAGCAGTAGAATCACAAGAATAGCACATAATATCTTTTTCTTGGTAGTCCACAATATGCAGGTATGAACAAGGGGAATCGCAGGCTGTTCTTCATCAGCAACCATTCTGCCAAATGGATGCATAGCAAATGATAAAACAAGGGAGCAAAAATACCAGCAAGAACAGTATACAAGTTTCCAGTGTCTGTCAGAGCCTCACTGGTACAGGCTCCTATTGGTCATCAAAACTTTGGTGCTCTTGAGCACCGGCAGTGGAGCTTGCTGTGTCCTAAGCTCGGGTTCCCACATCAACCAGGATAATGTACCCTCAAGGGGATACTTTCGGTCTTTCCTGTCCAATGTTCAAACAGTGAATAAATCTCACAACACCCTAAACTAACTCCGTTGGTACTATGGTAAAGTACACAGCCCATAGCTAACTAATCTGACTTCTCCTTTTGTGGCACCGTTCTTCAGCCGAGGGCACTATGACGACCGGATTTTCGGACCAGATAGAATCAGCTCACAAAACACCACCAATCCAGCCAAAACGTAACCATCTCCCTCCTCAGGACCTATTTATCCAGGCACCTGGGTACCTACCTGAGAATGGGGAATTAGCAATATACAAGCTCATATCATCAAAAACACCACTAAATCTATAGGATTACTAGGAATACTCACTGATTACTAAGGACTTCCATGCTCTACACCACACTCATACCTTATAGTCTCGCGGCAACTCAGACCCAGACTATGCTACCCTCCTACTCATAGTGAAGGGGGCAGTTCCGATAACTTACCATTACACACTGACCACAATCAGTGCTCGCGCAAGCCACAATCCTGTGGGTATACGTACTGTATCCTCCCAGTGCTCTCACTATTTCATACATACACAAGCCACAATCCTGTGGGTATACACACTGACCACAATCAGTGCTCTCATTATTTCATACATACACAAGCCACAATCCTGTGGGTATACACACTGACCACAATCAGTGCTCTCACTAATGCCACTCTCTCTCTAGTGGCAATCTCTGTCCTATGAATACCTTCAGCTCTCTCTGTTGGGAAGTTTCTCTCATACATCTAATATCTACTGGGGATGTCTCATATACAATTGTTATATTTTATGTGGTACACAAGAATGGCTAAATCACAATATGCAAAGGTTATTATCAAATACAAGTGCTCCTCTACTCCCTTGCTCAGTTACCATTTACCTCGACGGGAGTTGCATCCGTTCACATAACAGCATCTGACTAGAAGAAAGGTTAACTTTATTATGAATGATAACACCTGCACAGTTGTTCACTAAGAACTGGGGTTCCTTTATAATTATAACATCACAATAACTAGCAATCTAGACATAGCCTAAAAAGTAAAGGGGAATAGACACATATACAGATCTGTGGGGTCTCTAGATTATAATGGAAATCTTTATTACTAATTATAACAGACTGCACACCGCTGAAAGAAAAAGGATTAACAATACAGTAGGGAATCTAGCCTAGGAAATGAAAGACACGATTAATGTTTAAGTGTAAAGCCAACTAGTTTAGAATACCTCACCTTATAAGAAAGGAATGTTTCTCTCTCTCTCTGGTGGAATCAGGGCTCTCTCTCTCCCTCCGTCACCACGGCTTCACTCCACTGGCTCAACTGCTCCAGCTGGCAGCTCCAACTCCTCCATCTGACTGGTAACTGCTTTAATGCATTCTGATAAACTGGCAGCTCCAGCTGACAGTTCCAACTTCATTCCAAGATTCATCTGACTGCTCTCTCCAGCTCCAGCAGCCATCTGAACTCTATCATTCCAAGAATCAACTGAACTGAACTGTTCCAAAGACCAACTGACACTCCGCCTCTTCTGCACTTCGCTAATATGGAATGCTCTCCTCTAGTGGAAAGTTCCAGCCAGTAGCCTACTCCCACCAGATCCATGCACCAGGCTCCCTGCTCCAGACGCCCTCACAGTGATCAGCTGCTTGTTTCGTCTAGACACTTGAGCCCAGGGACACTTCTTGATAAGATTCAGCTCTGGCCGGTTCTCTCTAGTTTGCAAAGAGCAAACAACACCTCATAACTAAAACATCACACTTGACCTACATGCATCTCATTCTGCAGAGGCAGAAGGGAAAATGGAGTCTCGCTGGATCTGAGCCTTGTAGGCCCGAAAAGGATGAAATAGACACTTAACTCTATCAGAGTACATACACAAACCATACCAATATGTAATATAAAGTCAGAACTACAGGATCCACCCTCTACTATAGGTAGGATGATGAAAGGACACATAATTATGTCAAAGCCAATAGACAATAGAGACATATAAAGCAGCTATCCTCTAGTTTATGCTTCTAGGTTTGAAAAGGGGACTAAAAGGACCAAAACAAGCTAAGAATAGGGATCCAGGATGGTAGCAAGCTTAAAGTTACCATCACTCCAAAATAGAGCCAAAAACCCGGTCAGCACAGGCACATATTATACCTGGTGACTCCAGGCACAGAGGGAACAGCAAAAAAAGGCTACTGAAAAACTCGTATTTCCGGAGGCACCGCTGCATTCATCACTTCATCATTTTCATCATCCGTTTTGGTCCAGGTCAGCCTCACACCGCTGAAGGGGACAAACTGAAGCAGCGTCTCACACTCGAAGTCCCCTACTCCATCCCTTACCCATTGATCATAGGGTAGGGTAGAGATAACCTGCGACAATGAGGTGCGTGTACCCAATTCATCCAGCCAGCGACTTTACCAGCTGTGCGTATAGATAAGAGGACCTGTTCCATTCCCTTCCATCACGGCTCCAAACTCTTTTTCCTCTGGAAGTTGCACACCAGCACGAAATCGCCAGGCTAGATAAAGTGTCCGTGCCTCCCTGGTGTAGCTGGCAGGGCTTCCCGGACCTGTTGGTGAATAGAACGCAAACTTTCAGTTAATCAACAAATACAGTTTATCAACAACAGATACTCAATATCTGAAAACTGCAGGGGGCGCGGGCACCCCAGAAGTTTGCCTGGCATCCAAACATGACACCGTACAATGACAATCCTGTTCTAGAATGTGCTATTTTTCTTGTCGACAAAAGAGCTAATGGTAAAGCATCTACCTACTGTAACCCCGTGGTCTCCTGAATCTTTGCCAATTTAAGTTTGAGTGTGCCATTGTATTTCTCAACTAAACCTGCCAACTATGGTTGATTGGCAGCATGAAACTTCTGCTTAATACACAAACCATCACAAATCAATTGAATCATTTTGGCATTAAAATGACTTCTGTTATCACTCCAAATCAAAAAAGGCAAGGGGAAAAGTGAAAAGAACCCCTTCAGGAGTCCCTTTGCAGTGACAAAGGCTGTATTGTCTTTAATGGGATAAGCCTCAACCCGTTTACTGAATGCACACCACCTAACATACTTCAAATTATTCAACCTTCCTAGTTTGATGTAATCTATCTGAAGGACCTCAAAAGGAAAAGGGGTGGTTCAAAATTACAGGTGGTGTAAGGGTACCCTTTCTAGAATTTTGCATCATTCACATCATGCAGTACTTCACTAAATGTGCAACTGTCTTCAAAATATTATCATTCTGACATACGGAGCTAACAAGTTGCAAATACCTTTAGCACTAATATGGGCAGGGCCATGGGCCATCGTGACTACAGGAAGAAAATATGCATCTGGCAACATCTATATTTGCTTCCCTGACTTGTCAATCCAACATCCCTCATCATTCTATTGTGGCCTCACTTCGTATCTCTTTCACATTCTCAAGTGTATCTTCAAATATGGTAACTTCAGGCACCCACCTAGCGGGACGTGCTGCAAACATTCTTTTCATTTTAGTCCAGGCTGTTTCTTTAGCTTTCAGAACTGCAAAAACATTTCCCCTACCTTAATTTTCAGTGACTTTCCAACGGGCATAAAACTTTAAAATGTCCAATTTCTTAGGGAGTATCAAAACAGAAAAAAGCTTCAATATGAGGTGCTCATGCTGAATCTTTGTGCCATGCGAAATAAGAAATCCTCTCTTTGCCCAAAGTCGCCAAAAGTTATGTGCAACTCCGAAGGCATACTGGCTGTCAGTATAAATATTGACAACCAGTCCCTCTCTCAATTCGAAGCTCGTATTAAGGCAACAAGCTCAGCAGCTTGGACCGACTGATAAGGAACTTGTGATGTCTCAACTACTCTACGCCG
This sequence comes from Lissotriton vulgaris, assembly GCF_964263255.1. NCBI lineage: Eukaryota > Metazoa > Chordata > Amphibia > Caudata > Salamandridae > Lissotriton > Lissotriton vulgaris. Next base: position 560,961,795 of record NC_141695.1, read on the forward strand.
CGTGGTAGTAGCATACGCAACAGTTGTAATGCCATCTGTTCACTTATCACAAGAGCCATTGACATATAGTTCCCCTTGTGGGTCAGATAAGGGAACATCAGTCAAGTCTACCCGTCCTTTCATCTCTCTTTCAGTCTAGAAGATGAAGTCATGTTTGTCGACTTCATCACTCTCAGAAGGGGCGGCCAGTAACATGGCTGGATTCAGAGTAGCAAACCTTTTGATCGTGATCGGTACAGCACAAAATGTCATTCATAGCCAGTCAGACGTGCACTGGTGAGGGGCTGTGTCTTTGTCTTATTCAAAAGTGTATCCACAGCATCGGGTACCATTACTTTGAGGTCAGTATCAAGTGCAAGTCCAGTGGATTGTCTTATTGAGATGGCCACAGCCATGACTGCTCTCAGACAGCTTGGGAGGGCTCTTGCGACAGCAGTGAAATAAGCACACAGCTGTTGCTTATCTCCAAATTTTTGTATTAAAACAGAAAGTGCGGGACGTGGCCAAGATGGCGACTGTAGGTGTGTGAAGCTCCCGGCCCAGTCCCCCGTCCTGACCGTTCAATAGCCCTTGTACCCCCAAAGAGAGAGCGATCTGTACCCAGCGCAACTAGGGGCACCCCCCCGCCAGCACTTTTGGCCAGCGAGAGCCCGGAGTACGGCCCTGCGTGGGACCTCTTCCTCTATGGTGCCGGAGCCCGCCATCTGCTACAGGGAGCAGGGAAATGGTGGCCGAAGCTTGGGAGTGATCTGGGTCTCCTGATCACTGCGGAAGCCAAGCTCCCGGGTGCTGGCAATCGGGAGTCGACAGGGAGCAGAGGACATGGACCCGGTTGCCTGGGAAGCCGCCCAGCACTGAGGAGGGTGATCGCGAGCGGACATTGCAGCTTCCGGGACAGCGGGGAAATTGAGCCCCCGGCTTTGAGGCCTGGCGGCAGGGCTCGGGTACGAGTGGCGGCTGTCACTCCCAGGAATACAACGGGGGCCAGGTGAACACAGCGACTGGGGCCGCACCCTGAGGCGCAGCACAAACTAGAGCAGAGAGCGCCCAGTGCCCCAGGGGAGAGCTGCTGAAGGCCCCGACAGCCCGGTGAGTGCGCCCATGGACGGGGCGGGAGGCCGCATTTAGCAGCATGAAGCGCGGAAATCGAGCCCCCGGCTTTGGGGCCGGGTGCCTGGGCTCGGGTGTGAGTGGTGGCTGACACCCCCAGCAACACAACGGGGACCAGGTGAACACAGTGACTGGGGCGGCACCCCGAGATGGGGCACAGATTGGAGCGGACAGTGCCTGGTGCCCCAGGGGAGAGCTGTTGACAGCCCGGTGAGTCCGCCCTTCGACGGGGCGGAAGGCTGCATTTAGCAGCACGAAGCATGGAAACCGAGCTCCCGGCTTTGAGGCCTGGTGCTGGGGCTTGGGTGCGAGGGGCGGCAGACACCCACAGCAACACAACGAGGGCCAGGTGAACACGGAGACTGGGGCGGCACCCTGGGGCGTGGTGCAGGTTGGAGCGGACAGCGCCCGATGCCCCGGGGGAGAGCTGCTGAGGGCTCTGACAGCCCGGCGAGGGCGATCGTGGACGGGGCGGGAGGCCGCATTTAGCAGCACGAAACATGTCCTGGGCCGGGGCACCTCTGCAAGGGACACTGAGGGCGGCCCACACCCCTCCTTGTATAAAGGCCAGAGGAGTCTGGGACGGGCCCCTCCAAAGCGGCGCCCAATGCCAAGCCTGAACCAGTGGACCCAGGTGTCTCGTTATCCGGAGCAGTCTCTCAGGGTATCACTGAAGCTCCCAGGAGACCCAAGGGCCAAGCTGAAGTGCATCAGGGGAGGGTGAGCAGCAGAGAGGCTTAAACTGATGAGGTCTGTGGCGCTCAGGGGTGGAGGAGTCGCAGGGGCTCGGCCTTGTCGGAGCACCAAGGTTTTAAAGCGAGGGCTTGGCGGCCCTTGGGGCCTAGCCACAGTTTTCAGTGGGGCACACCCTCAGGGGCACGGTCTCCCCAAAAGCAGCAGCCAATTTGAGGCTCTCTGGAGACAACGGGCGCAGGCACTATGCTGTTGGGGCAGCACAGAGGTGGGCGCACGATAACCGACATGCTGGGCAAGAAGCAACCCCTCCAATACCAAGACCCCCCGGTGGCACTGTTTCATGACCTCTCGGCTGTCACCCTCCAGAAGAGAAAAGCTTTTAAACCAGCCACTACACTTTTGCGAGAAAAAGGCATTTCTTACTCCTGGGGCCATCCGTGTAGGCTAATTTTCAAATGGAACGGAGCCCTACAACAACTCAGGTCCCTGCGGGACCCATGCGCATTGGTGGGCATAAACCTAGACGATGTTTCCACCAAGGAAGACCCAACGGAACGACCCTTGCCAAAGAATTTTCCACGACTCTCAAACGAAGGATGGCAGCGAGTAGGGCGCAGACACTCGCCCAAGGGGTCTCTTAAACCGGACCCCGTAATGATGGCCCATGAACAGGCGGCGGCCATCCGAGAGGTATCCAGGGACACAGCGACGTCAGAATAGCCGCCCGGAACATGCACAGTGCCCTGGTGCAACAGCTCTTACAGAATTATGCACAGGGGTTTCTATGCCTCAGGATCAGCAGGTCAGGGGGGACGGGGGGCCGAAGAGGTAACCATCACCACACACTCGTCCACGTAAAGACTCTGTGGGAAATGGCAGGGTTTTACGAGGGGCTACAGCTCAGGACACAGAGAGACAAGACACACACACATCCATGGCTGAGGCGACCCTTCAGATTATCACCTTGAACGTCAAGGGAATAAATAACCCCATCTAAAGAAGAGCAGTACTATCCTATCTGGAGAACTCAGGAGCATCCATATGCTTGCTGCAGGAGACGCATTTACTCTCCAAGGACTGGCACCGTATGAGGTCCAGGGCCTTCCCATTGGAATTCTACTCGTCCACCAACGAGAAAAAGTCAGGGGTGGCTCTGCTATTCGCACAACATTTCAAGGGCAGGGTGGGAGACAACATCGCAGAAACCAAGGGTAGACTCCTGGCCTACAATGTCCTCATAGGGGATTTGTTGATTACAATACAGTCAGTATACGCTCCCAATACTAAACAGGAAGCCTTTCTTAAAGGGGCACTTGCTGACGTGATAGTGACTAACCTGATATATATGCTGGTGGGAGGGGACACCAACCTGGTAATGAACACTGAGAAAGACAGGTCGGGACAGCGATTCGGTGAAACAGGGGCAATCTCCACCGAAGGCGGATAGTGGTTGGCCAGTAGAGGGTTTATAGATCTTTGGAGGGGGACCCATCCCACTACCCCGGGGTCCCCTTTTTACTCACACGTATACCACACGTACGCCAGGATTGATCACTTCTTCTGCTCCACAGACCTGGCCCCCTTGGTCCGTGATATCGAGGTTACCCCCGCGGCCCTGTCGGATCACAACGTGGTCACGGTACGTTTGACAGTCCCACGCGTGCAGACGCGCAGCGGCAAGTGGCGCCTTCGAGAGAACCTGCTTCAGCACAAAGGGGTTGCACAACAGCTTTACAAAAGCATTGCAGATTATCTGAGCATAAATGACACTGGAGAAGTGGCCATGTCGGCTGTCTGGGGTGCACTCAAAGCGGTGGTAGGAGGGGAGCTTATTGCGCTTGCAGCAGCGGAAAACCGGGAATGCACAGAAAGATGCCAAGTGTTATCGGAGCGAGTGACGGAACTCGAACGGGTTCATAGCCGGACTGGGGCCCCCAGGATCTGGTGCAAGCTAAAGGCGGAAAAAGATTGATTCCCTTGATGACTATACGGAGAAGCTAAAACTTAGCTTTAAGAGAATGAAATTAACAATCATACAATAATACAATCTAGATCATATGATCAGAATCATGAACTAAATACAATCTAAAGCATACGGTATAACAAATTTTATTATTAAAAGAGGAAAAGTAAAAACAATGAACATTCATATACCATCTATTAAAAAAAAAATTCTAACAATTAATATTGACTATTGTGACCTGCACAATAACAAAAGACAGACAAAATTGTTGTAAAACATAAAAAATTGTAAATTACACTGGTACATTCAAATTAGCAATTTGTTCTCATCCCTGTTTTATAACCTTAAATTTCATATAAACAAGGGAGGAAGAGACTTGAATTGTACAAAAAATTGTGCGTCGACGCGTTTCGGTGGTACTGGACACTGATATGTTCCACCTTTGTCAAGACTAAAATTTGTTGTCTGTCTGGGTACTGGGTCTGAGAGATTGCCCTCTCCAAGTTCCCAGCTGGGAGCCTGATAAAACTCTTGCTTCTTACTTTCCAGGGGAAATTTTGGTAGTCGTATGTATGGACCAAAGATACTTCGTGGTGTCTGTGTGCTCAGTTGGCTCAATTAAACAATGGTACTGTTCACATTAAGTTGATAGATTCTGTCTGAGTTGGCGATTTGACCGCTCCGAATACAACATAAGAGTTCTCTCCAGGTTCACGGAAGAGAAAGCTGCTCCACACTATTTGCAGGCTGGTTTGAAATCAGCTGCTTCGCTGCCTGTGGCTGCTGGAAACTGCAGGTTGTTGCAGGGTTAAAACGCTCTGGAATCAGGCGTTGGAGATTCCCCAAGTAGTAAGTGGCAGGCCCTGGTTCCGCGGATAAATCTCGCTGTGTCGGGGGCTCTGCACGAAATGCGCTAAAGGCGGCCAGAGCAAATCTCGCAAGCCTAGACCTCGACTACGCAGAGTATGTAGCGTTGCACCTACGCCACACGTACTACTTGGGGGGGGACAAGACAGGACTTCTGTTGGCCAGTAAGCTTAGAGCCAAAGTCCTCCACGCCACGAACCCTGTTACTCAAGGTGAGGGAGGTAGAGAGGTCCGAGAAGACGATCAAATTGCAGAAGCATTCAGGGAGTTCTATGCCTCCTTATATACAGCTGATATGACCCTGGACACCGAGGCAGGGGAAGCCTATCTAGAAGACCCAGCGAATACGGCCCTCAATCAAACTAACGCCCGGTCCCTAGATGCCCCGATACGCTTGGAGGAAGTAATATCAGCGATAGCACGCCTTAAAGCGCTTAAAGCCCCAGGCCCGGACGGCTTCTCCGCGAGGTTTTATAAAACGTTTTGCCCCCTCCTAGCCCCAAAACTGACTAAACTATTCAACTCTTTTCAGGGCCCTGGATTCATCCCACAGGACATGCTAGAATCTGACATAATCGTCCTGCCGAAGCCGAGCAAGGATACGACCCAGTGCGCGGCCTACCGACCGATCTCACTGCTTAACCTGGACCTAAAACTTTCACCGGGATGTTGGCCGCTAGGCTCGGCCCGTGCCTCCCAGGTATCATGAGCCCGATCAGGCAGATTTTATAACTAACCGTCAATGTGCTGATAACACCAAGCGCCTGATGCACGTCATCAACAAGGCCCACTTCAATGAATCAGACGCGGCCCTCCTATCGGTCGACGCTTAAAAAGCAATCGACAGGGTAGACTGGAAACACCTAGACAGAACGCTGGCGAGATTCGGTGTAGGTGAGAGATTCTGCTCTTGGGTCGCCAGCTGTTATGCGACACCGCGGGCAACCATCCGGGTCAACAGAATAGGTTCACAGCCTTTTGACATCAGGCGTTGAACGAGGCAGGGGTGTCCACTCTCACTGCTCTTGTTCGCCTTGTACATAGAACCGTTCGCACAACGGGTACGAGACAACTCATCCATCACGGGCATCAGCTTCAAACTATCCGCTTATATTCAGACGGCCATCTTGGTGGCCGTGGACAACCCCGAGATATCAGTCCCTGCCTTCCTAAGTGAAATGGCGACGTTCAGGAGAGTCTCAGGCTTTAAAATGAGCGTCTGGAAGTCGGTGATGCTACCCGTAGGGCGCAATACACACCTGGCCAACAGAGGCCTGATGGATATCGGGGGACTATCCACCAGTATATCACTGCCATATCTTGGGATCGTCCTGACACCCAATACGGCTCAAACGGTCGAACACAACTACACAAGGCTCCCGGCCACCATACAGGGGGACATTCAACGTTGGCGAAAGCAGCCGCTCTCCTGGGTTGGGCGAGCGGCGGCGGTCAAGATGTCCCTGCTGCCCAAGGTGCTGTACCTCTTTCAAACTATCCCGATCACTCAACCAATAGGGATGATTAAGAAATTTCAAGACATCATACAACAATTTATATGGGCTGGTAAACGCCCCCGGCTCCCACGTGACTTAGCAATGCGGACAGCCGCTGAGGGAGGACTGGGTCACGGTGTCCCGGATTTACAAAGATACTTTCAGGCAGCACAGCTTTGCTACCTCTTGGAATGGGCCTGCCCTACTTCGGAGAAACACTGGTTATTCCAGGATAGAGCGATGGCTGGCATGCCCCTGTGGAGAGTACCGTTCCTGGCACGGCCGTACAGACTGGCGTACATAAAAAATCTCCCGTCACTCGGACACTCCTTCAGTTGTGGGATGCTGTGGCAGTAGCCAAAAATCTCACATCTTTCCTGTCGCCGATGACACCCCTGCTGGATAATCTGGCCTTTCCAACTGGGATGGCCCCCAGCTCATTCCCTCCATGGCGACGGTCGGACTGTAGGTCCGCCGGACATCTGTTAGACACAAAAGGATTCATGCCACTAGATACCATACGGTATATGTATGGGATCGAAAAACCACAACGGTTCCAGTACTTTCAGCTCTGACACTGGCTCACGAGTAAGGACATCATCCCACATGTTAGCCGGCACCTCACGGCGTACGAGAAGTGGCTTGTTACAAAAACACCGACGCTCGGGCTATCACGGAACTGTACAAACTACTGCCCCCCCTCCTACAACACGTTCCGCAGGTCAAAGACAGTGGGAGCGAGAGATAGGGCGTACACTTACAGATAAGGAATGCCAAGATATTTATTATAGGGCCCACCACACAGCCAGTAACGTGGCCAGTCAGGAAGCGGCAGTGAAAGTGGCATATTACTGGCATTTGACTTCAGCGAGGCTCCATCAGAGTAACCTGCGCCGTGATCCCAACTGTTGGAGGGGTTGTGGCCAAACTGGGACAATGATACACTTGGTAAGGGAATGTGCGGAAGTACAGGAATATTGGGAGGCAGTGCTCCGGGATGTGGACCAACACTTTGAGACAGAATTCCCTCGCTTGCCCGCCTACACGGTGCTGGGCCTACCGAACAAAATCATGTTCCCACTCAAATCAATACAGGGGAGACAAATGGGTCCGGCAGTAGGAGCAGCGATGCCGCACATCCTCTCACTGTGGGGTACCTCACGAAAGCCACGCACACAGGGTGGCTCTACAGACTATGGTACATTATAGGCATGAAAAGGATACAGGCCTCCCTCACATAAACCACTGACTCCTTCAGGGAGACATGGCAGCCACTAGTCTCACTGTTAACCCAAGAATTTAATGAGCTGACATGCCCGAAATATCTTAGGGTCCTCCACCTGGTAGATGAATTCCACAAGAAACCAGAGGCCAAGAGTTAAAGGCCCAGCAGTGACACCTACACAGCGTTACTTGGAAATGCAGCGGAACACACCAGAAGGGGGGAGTGAAAGGGGGGGACAGTTGTAGGGGGAGGTTGGGTCTGGGGAAGAGGGTAAGGGACGTTCGGGCACAGGAGTTGTTAATTGCATGGTTCAGGTTCATATTGCCCCCACTGGATTGCCTGGACACATTACACCCTCCCAGGGCAGGGGGGCTTGGAGCAAGGGCCGGGAGGGGGGTATGAGCAAAATCACAATTTGGGGATTGTCTGACTGATACTGTATGCCAAGTTGATGAAACCAATAAAACAAAGTTGATAAAAACTGAAAGTGCGCAACCAGCCATCCCATGGACGAACAACACAAACGGCTTGTTATAGTCTGGGGTGCCAAGTACTGGAGCTGTGCAAAGCATAGTTTTCAATTGCTCAAAAGACTGTTGTCATTGAGGTGTCCAAGGCAGGGGCTCATGCACATCTTTAGTGGTTAGTGCAAGCAAGGTTTTGATTAGTAGTGAATAGTTAGGTATCCACAAACAAAAGTATGAAGTAAGACGTATAAAATGCACGCACATCTTTCTGAGTCTGTGGGATGGGCATTTTAACAATGGAACTGATATGCTCAGGGGTCAATCTCCTACCCTCCTTCAACAGTAGGTGACCTAAGTAGGTGACCTCCTGTCGACAATACTGAAATTTAGAAATAGAAACTTTATGTCCATGTTGAACTAAATGTAGCAATAATTTAACTGTACTGTCTTTACAACCTTGTTCAGTATTGGAAGCAAAAAGGAGGTCATCAACATACTTCACAAATACATTACCTGTAGGAAGTGAAAGGGAATCCAATTGGCTCATTAAAGCGTGGCTATAAATACTTGGACTCTCAGTATAGCCCTGAGAAGCTCAACAGTATCTAAAGCTTCTGCCAGCTATTGTAAACCCAAAATAAGTACCTGCTATCTGGATGAATAGGAATACTAAAAAATGCATTTAAAGTCAATGACAGAAAAGAATTTAGCAGTGGAGGGAATCATTGTCAAAAGAGTAGTAATGTCAGGGACCACTAGAAATGGGGGTACCACTATTTAATTAACCTTGCGCGAATCACCACTAGAAACTGGGGAACCACTATTTCACTAACCTTGCGCAAATCAATCACAAAATGATAAACATCTCCATGTTCATCAAAGGAACCCGAGGGTGTCTGTTTAAGAATGAGAATAATAGGGCTATTACAAATATTGGCAGTCGTCTTTTCAACCACTCCCTTCTTAATTTAATCCTGAATAATTTGCCTGGGGTAATTTATACTGAGGAATATGGGGCAAAATAGCACCATCCTTAACTTGCATCAAGACTGGAGGTTTCTACAATAGTCCGACGTCTGTGTCGCCTGTCGACCACAGAGTGGGTTGCACATCAGCAAATCCAACAGGAAGAGGCGCATCTTTGGACAAACACTGTTTAGCGCGTGCTAAATCTGGACTCATTGTGATATAGACACTGGCCGGGGAACAATAAATAGTAGCATGCAGTTTCTTCAACAAATCCAGACCCATCAAGTGTTCACCACAGCTGGATGTCATCAAGAAGGGTGAATCCACAGTGAAAGTACCAATAGTCAATGCAAGGGGCCTTGAAATGAGGCTTACAACCGGTGCACCAGAAAAACCTACCAAAACATTATGGCAGACAGAGCCGCCCCGGGACCATATTAAGAGAAACAGAACTTTTTGTCGCACCTGTATTCACCAAAAATAATTTAATCAAACCTTGCAGTTCCGCTGTTACATAAGGACCACGCTGGCCTACAGGTATCAGAATTGTTCCCCTACTCTGTCCCTGGCTGTCCTAGCTGTAAGACATCCCTGTCACTTCCTCCTTTTCATAATCATCCAGATAGTATATTCCATCAAAATAATTATTATCAGAACGAGCGTGTGAGGCCCCAGCACTCTGTGCCCTATCAGCCCCACCAGCTCCTCGACCCCTTCCAAGGGGACCTCGTTCTGTAGGTACTGCTCCCTTCTGCAAAAGCATAGGACACTCACTACACCAACCTCCCTTCTCCTTACAGCATGCACACTGATTCGGACCCAAAGCGTCGTACTTGGCTGCCTACTAGTGCGTGGAAGCTGTCGGGCAGGACCACCATGTCCTCTACCATTCCCTATAAAAGCCTGCTGTAACAACACCTTTGTTTCTAAATCCTTATGCCTTTTCTCTGTCCTCTCCTTTTCCTCCTTATCCCGGTGCTCATATTACTGTGCCATATTCAAAATAACAGAAGGGGAAGAGGTGGACCAAGTACTTTCAGAGGCCTGCAATCGAGTCGCTATTTCAAGAAGAAAAATAGAAACAAATCTATTAACAAACAATCAAACACCTCCTTTAATACACAAATCCTGCCCACTGTAATCCAAGAATGCACCTTCAAACCGGGTGTAAATGTAAATGTAAATGTATAGGCATTTATATAGCGCACTACTTACCCGGAGGGTCCCAAGGCGCTTCGACCGCTGCGAAACCCTTCCTGGCTTCCCTGAGAGATGGTCCCTTAATGGGTATCTCCAGGCATCCCCGGCGGTCTGGTGGGGCCGTTAGTGAAGATGAGGCAAGCTAATGCCCAGAGTTGCCGAGTGTGAACGCTGATCAGAGTGGGCACCAAGGCGAGAGAATTATCGAGTCCGCTGACCCTGGTCCAGAAACCTGCCGCGCCGGGAATCGAACCCTGGTCCCGGGCCGTCCTCTGCTCTCGGATCTGCCGCCTCTAACCAGTGAGCCACACTACTTCACTAATGTGAAAAAATCAGACACACTATCATCTTTCTTATGTTGACAAGCCGACAATTTATCCCAGTCTACTTTTCGTGGCAGAATAAAGGAATGCATAAACTTAAAAATATGGCCTGGGAAAGCAAAAATTTCTGCCCAGGGCTTATCACCTGGCTTTTTTTCCCGGCCCCATGCTTTAATCTGATCCCATGTAACTCCCAATTCCACATGATCTTGCGTGTGCACCTACCTTCAAATATGACCCGGAAACAGTAAACCAAAAAACATTTAAATATCAGCAGGAGTCATTACAGTGGAAGAGGCGGCTTCAGTGAATTCCTTATATTATGCAGTAAGATTTTTCCTAGGGTCAGGAAAAAGAGTCTTAAGGGACAAAACTTCACTTCTTTTGTGCAGAGTATAAACCCATTGCTCCAGAAAACGGGCCACCACCCTCGCCCTAGTAATATTACCACGGTCATCCGTAAATCCCAGCAATTCTGGATGATATATAGGATGAACCTCCCACATTGGATACTGGGACACCGACCTAGGACTTTTCTCATGTAGTCTTCCCCTAAGGCTGTTATTGTCATAAAACAAGCAAAAACGTATTCTGGCCCCAATTCACTAATATAAACTAGATCTCTAATGTCATATAAAATTCTAGGAGCTTCCACTTCAAAACACTGTTGCCAGAGACCAGTTAAAGTTGTGCACATATGTTTAGGGGCATGCTGCTGTATAAAAGGCTCAAAATCTCTCATAGTCATCCAGACATCCTATACACTGTAAATAGGATTACGAGCCGACTGTGCAGTCACATTAGCTATTACCTATTCCTCATCCTTTCCCACATCAGATCACACAAACGGTCCCATGCTTTTCTTAAATTTCGTCCAATCCCCATCCTCAAATCCACGTACCGGCGTTCCACTACTTCCAATGTCAGAGGATGAAAAAACATAGTGGGAGAAGCAACAGAAGCAACAGGCACTATCATCACTAATTTGTGTGTTGCAGGAGAAAGAGCTGGTGAGAGGAATGCTTAGACAATAGGGGCTGCAGGGGTACTAACAGTCACAATTGCCACAGACGGCAAGGATACAGAAGGAAGAGGAGGAGGAGGAGGAGCCGATGCCACAGCTGTTGAAATAACAGCAGTAGATACAGGGACAGAGAAAGTGGACGCAACTGCGACAGGCGACTGTGAGGGCACCAGAACAGTAGGATATTTTCTTTACGGGCATATGGACGCTGGGATTGAGTATCCAACAATTCTTCCACAAAAGTATCATCTTCTTCCTGAATAAAATATGATTAATCAATCTGTAATGGAACCTCCTATGTTCACATTCAACACCCTTTTCCTGTTTTTCCCTATCACATGCATCAGCCATCTGAGTCAATGTCGGCATTCTCCCCTTCCTGGCCTCCTTTTCTGCCTTCAATTGCTTCTGTCTAGCTGCCTTCCGCCATGCTCTGAGGGAATCAAACATAGACTGCCTACTTTATTTCTTAAACAACTGTTCTTGTAAATACTCAATCTTTTGTTCATCAACAGTGGCCGTCAACGGCCACTGCAACTCGGCATTGTCACTCGCATATTTGTATCATATTGTACTAAACATAACAGGGCCAAGACCATGCTTCACATACATATCAAAATTTTGAGTGCCTTCTAGAGGAACCAGCTGAGATTCTTCCAATTGTGCATCAGTAGAACAACAAAGGCAGCACACAGAAAAAAAGTTCAGTATTTATGCCTGGCAAAGCAATTGCAAATGCTTTTATCCAAAAGATAATCTTATACCACACCAAATACAAACCAAAATGGATACCATATCCATAAAGAACCAAAACAAACTCACCTGATATATGCAGGTCAAACAAATTGATTCTCCACAGCCGACTCTTCAGACCAAACAGTAAGATCCAAGGGTTTCGCCATTCAGGACTCCAGTCGGGATGACCATTGGGTGAGGCTCCGTTTGCCGGGACAGAAGGGGCAGCTGCGAGTACCAGGAACTCTTTCATGTAGGGATCCCTGTTTTGTCCGCCTGACCCGACGATGGCATCGAACCTCCCCCCCATCTGCGGAAGGGGAAGGGTCAATCACCCAAAGGAGTCCCTTTTCACTCACGACCACCTCTCAGCCTTCTGTTCAAAATGAAGAGTCGGTCAGAATGCAAACCAATAACAGTTCATTCAGAGTACACTCAGTGAGGAGCCCTGTCTGCCCAGTCGCTAGGAGTACTGCAGAGGGACTGACATCAGCAAACATAAAGATACGTTATGTACACTTCAAAACTAATGAAGACACGCCTAACATGGAAATTTCGAAGGAGATGCAGCTGGACAGTAAATTACGAAGGAGTAAGTTTCGATTTTGATGCCGGGAGCACATTATCTACTATTCAAGATCACTCTGCCATACCCACCAATAGACAAGTGGGAGAAGGCCTATATCTAACAGGAAAGGCATGCGCTAATAAGAACAGTGCATTCATTAGGGTAGCAACACGTGGCTCCAAGCAAACATAACCTAGAGAAGGCCGTCTCTCGGATGTAGCATAGGATTAGTTTTGATTGTGATACAAAATGGCGCCCATACACAAAATGACGCAGTGAATGCTAACTTACGTAAGAAAATGCAAAAGCATAATTTTCCATTTTAACAATACAGATGTACTACATATAACATTTTGCTTTTTCATAGGCTGATAGGACATCAATTATTGTATATGTATTCATGTGATTCATAATTTGTAATAGAATCTAGTGAAAGTGCAAGAGAATTCATATGCAGATTCTTGCATTTTGTATCATTCCTAGCGCGGTTTGGTCATAATAATGAGACCTGTGTGAAATTTTAATTACTCTGAAGTAATTACAGTAATTTTGATTATTTCATGTATGAGTAACTTGGCACTGAAATCCTACTGCAGGAGCCCAGGAAAAACAAATTTAGCAAACTCGAGCAGCTGCTGGCTTCTGCTGTTTGTGAGCTGTTGCATTCAGCACTATTTTCTTACTGCAAAATGGATCCTGGTTTCCATTTTGGACGCAAGGGTGCATTTTGAAAATCGTGCCAAATACTGGGTTACATTCCTTGCGTAATTCTGAGTATTCTTGGATAATTTTGCTGTAATTTAGTATAATTATTTTACAGTAAATTATGTGAATTACACCTACCCCTAACTATAGTCAGAAACGTGCATTTAAGACGTGTATAACAATATATTCGACAGAGAAGCATCTTTAACTTTACCTTGGAGATTCGTGTGAGATGAGTTGCAAACCTTCTTAATTAAACCCATCAGCTCACTAATGTCTACCCTTAGCTTGCCTGGGAACTAATAATTGGCAAAGACAGCAACCGTCTCGAAGTACAGAAGGGACAACAACTCAGTTGTTCAGCTAAAATATGCAGATTGGAGGTTAATTTAGAAACATAAATTGGCACTTTGGAGCTAAGAAAGTTTAGCAAGAATATAAGGTGGGGTGGTTGGTTATTGAAGACTGATTTCATCATTTAATGCTAGATTTCCAGGAATATCATCAACAATGTTGCAGTTCTTTGTAATATATTGTTTATCAATTATATTTAATCATGCTGTTTTGTTTATTGTAATAGTTACATCTATTCAAATAATCTGCACTTTATTAATGCATTCATTTAAAACAAAATGTATTTTAAATATATACTGTGCATTAGTTGTGTGTGCCCACCTATGGTAAAGAGAATTTCGGAGTTTGCTAAAATGCAACAAATAATCTTGCAGTCTCACCGGAGTGATCTGTACATACTATCCTTAATTAATGCGAAGGAGGTTTCTGGATCACAGTCCACCAGATTCCCTGGCTCAGGTTGGTAAATTGACTTAGACTTCACTTTTCCAGAGGTGTTAAGGTTTCTAAACCTGGGCTGTGTTTGCATCTAAAGATGCAAATATTTATCAGGTTGACTATAGTCCCCTCTCCAACAGCCAGTCAAATGGGATTTTTCAGCAAAGGTGCGCCTGCCAACATTTACTTAATCACTGCTGGTCATTAGTTTTGTTTTTTTAGAAACAATCCCCCAAAGCACTCTAGTTTTCTATTAGGAAACATATTTTATAATGATTAGTCTTTGTGGTCATGGCAGTTGCAAAGATAAAAGTGGATGCCCATTGTTGGATGGGCAACTGGTGTTTGCATGCTGTAGTGGATGTCCTACTCTGACCTGTGCTATATCATTGATCACTTCTATCCTTCAATGACTGTATAGAAAATAACCTTTCCTATATGTTCTCCCTTTCTCTAGGTTGCACCACTTGAGGCAGGACCAGTTGGCCTGCCCATCACAGACCAAATAAATAAAGGTTGTATCAAAGTTTTTAATTCACAGTGTTGTACTAGACACCAAGGTCCTGAGGAATTGCTAGATTAGCAAGAAACATGTCGACCTAAACAGAGGTGTAGCGATCGCCCTTGGCAGAACGGCAGGTTGCCGCAGACATCATATTGTAGGTCATCTAAGGAAAAACTACCAGTCCCAGAAGGCCAAGCGGCACTGGGATCAGGCACAATGGGAAGAACTTACTTAAGCTCCACCCCTTGAACAAAACGGGGCTTGTCAATCCTGTTCCTGGTTCGTTCCCTGTTTGTTTGTGCATCTAGAGTTCTGCCGTGGAGATTCGTGATCAAGCCTAATTGTCAAGATCGCAGACACTCGCCGCGATGACGAAGTGCCTGCGTGGTCAGAGAACAAACACCCGCTGCGACGACGAAGTGCCTGCGTGGTCAGAGAACAAACACCCGCCGCGACGCCGAAGTGCCTGCGTGGTCAGAGAGCAAACACCCGCCGCGACGACGAAGTGCCTGCGTGGTCAGATCAGCAGAGACCCAGCGCGTCCCTGTGAGTTCAACAGAGCCGCGCTTGTTTGGAAATGCTTGCGTGGTCAGATCAGCGGAGACCCAGCGCGTCCCTGTGAGTTCAACAGAGCTGCGCTTGTTTGGAAACATCGAGGAGAGCGGGCTCGCTCTCTTCCGCTACCTTTTCTTTTCCTATTTGTTATCCGTTTCAAAGCCTAAATGAATACTTGTGCAGGTCGCACCATTCTTAGTTGTTAACTATTTGGAATCCTTGTATATCAGGCGTGATTGAGCCTGCAGAACCGTTACTGCTATACTTACCCCAAAAGGTGCGTTTTGGGTCTTTCTACAAGCAGTGCCTTGTCTAAAACATTTACCGTGGAAAGTAATACTTCCCAGATTTTCCGTGCTGGATCCTGGTTGGAAAGTGAGTTAACTCTTCGACACCTGTGGAACAGATATACCAACTTCCGTATAACCTGCAGACTTCATCCACGGAGTATCCATTCACGCTAGTGGTAAGTCCCGGAACACAGGGGAAGTGGGGCTATTCGAGGCATTACAGAGTTACATTATCCTCTCTCTCTATCTTCTCCCCCACCTCCAGGGAGGGTTTCCCAGTAAAGCCGCTGACCCTAGAACCTGAACTGAAGAGATCTGAGAAACCCACATCCCTCCACCCTTTTCCCTTGCGGCCTCCGGCTGTGCGCGCTCTAATAGCGATGCTTGTCCCATTGTTGGGTGACGTGCAGTGGGAGGTGGCGAGGACAGTCATCCCGTCGTCCCTGCTGGGCATTGGACTCAAGTTAGTGGCGCATGCGACTTCTTGCGCTGCTTTCAATCATTACAGATTGACAAGCCCAAGAACGCTAACCAGCCCGGACGATGGATACCAATACCGTCCTCACCTCCTTGTTGGAGAGTTTCACGGAGTTACAAAACGAGGTCCAAACATCTCGTGCCGAGAATCAAGCATTATATAAGGAAGTGTCGGACTTGCGCAGAGACTTGTCCGATCTTGCCCAAAAGGAGCCGAGCGCCAAACCTTTGATTCGACCTGCTACCTTGCCCCCACCTCCTTCATTTCAACCTGGAGGAGCGTTTGCAGCCCCTTCCACTTCCACAGATGCCGCCCCTACGGTGCACATACTGCAGACCCATGGCATACCTCTAGCTCCTCCCGAAAGGTTTTACGGAGACCCTCGTAAGTTTGAGACATTCCTAAACCAATGTCGCCTTCATTTCCTCTGTAAACCCCAAATCTTTCAGGATGAATCATCCAAGACAGCCTTCGTAATGTCCTACATGGGAGGAAACGCATCCAGCTGGACCATTCCTTTGTTGGAGCGAAATGATCCCGTGCTACACAATTTTGCCGATTTCTGTCTTGAATTACGAAAACTGTTTGACAGGAAGTCCCACATGTTGTCATTAGACCGGGAGTTGATGACCCTACGCCAAGGATCACAGGATCTATTATCTTATATCACGACCTTCAATCATCTCATAGTAGAGACAGACTGGCCAGCTCAGAAACGGATCTCTCTGTTCTATCAGGGCCTTCGGGGGAATTGAAGGACGTATTAGCACAGGTGGTGCAATTGCCCTCTACATGTGAAGAACTTATTGATCTAACAGTACAACTGGACCACCGATTGTTGGAGCGGAGAGGGGATCGGAGCAGAGGGGACGCTAGGTACTCCTATCCTCTGGTCAGACCCCGACAAACGGGTGAGGAAAAAGCCAAGCCTCAAGAAGGGCCAGAACCCATGCAAATTGGAGGGATTCGGGGCCCCCTTACCAAGGAAGAAAAGGACCGGAGAAGAAGACTCAAATTATGTATGTATTGTGGCAAAAGTGGACATTTTATTAATGAATGTAGAGCTCGGGCTTCTACATCCGGTAAGAACACCTTTCCCAGAGCACAGGCCACCTTGAGGATGGAGGAGCCGTCGGAAAACTGAAGGTCTTGGATCAGAATGAGACCACTGATTCAAGACTCCCGTCCACTCCGGTCTCCCCTTATGTAGCTAACACCCTTCACCCTGCAGTTGCGCACATGAATATTAATGTGTCTCTACAGGTGATAAATCAGAAACCTTTTCAGGTCGACGCCTTGTTGGATTCGGGGGCCACCGGGAACTATATTGATCAAGCTTATGCATTAAAAATGGGTATCCCCTGCGACAAGAAAACAACGCCCGAGACGGTCAAGGCAGTGGATGGCTCAGTCCTGTCGTCAGGACCTGTGACTCAGCATACCCTGGCATTGTTAATGGAATACGGAGCCAATCATTACGAATACATCCAATTCGACCTCATAGACGCCCCTCAATTCCGGCTCATTTTAGGTATGCCTTGGCTTACCCTACATGACCCCTCAGTATGCTGGTCAACTCGTACGGTAAGGATGACATCCAAATACTGCCACGAACATTGTCAGAACAGGGAACTTCTCCACAGTTCCTTCGAACCCTCGCCTGCCTCTTACTTAGCTGGGGCCTGCTCAGTTGACAAGTTCTGCTGTGCCACGGTCTTACCATCTGAGTACCACGAATTCGCCTCATTGTTTGACAAGAAAAAGGCTACTCATCTGCCTCCACATAGGGCATATGATTGCCGTGTGGACCTTGTTCCAGGGGCAGATCTCCCCTGCAGCAGAGTGTATGCCTTAACCGAAAAGGAGACACAGTATCTAAAAACCTATATCGATGACAATTTGGCCACTGGGTTTATCAGACACTCCACTTCCCCTGTGTCTTCTCCTATGTTTTTTATTCCCAAGAAGGATTGTGAAGAGTTGCGTCCATGTATCGACTACCGAGCCATCAACAGGGTGACGATTAAAAATCGTTATCCATTGCCCTTGATACCCGTTTTAATGGACCAACTTAAAGGGGCACAGTACTTCACCAAACTCGACCTTCGAGGGGCCTACCATCTTGTGAGAGTAAAAACTGGGGATGAGTGGAAAACGGCATTCAGAACCAAATTCGGCCTATATGAATATCGTGTGATGCCGTTTGGCCTCTGCAACGCCCCTGCCGCCTTCCAATTCTTTATGGATGAGGTGTTGCGGGGGTGTTTGGAGTCCTTTTGTATCGTCTACATCGATGACATTCTGGTGTATTCTGCCACTCTCCCAGAGCACATCACACATGTCAAGGAAGTATTGGAGAGGCTACAACGAAACTCTTTGTATGCCAAACTTGAGAAATGCCTTTTCCACGTCCAGCAGGTGGCGTTTCTGGGCTATGTGATCGATGCCCAAGGATTTAGGATGGACACGAGAAAGGTCGAGGCCATTCTCACTTGGAAAACACCGCAGAATGTCAAATCCGTTCAGAGCTTTCTTGGCTTTGCCAATTATTATAGGCGCTTTGTTCAGGATTTTTCCAAGATAATACATCCGATCACGTCCCTCTTAAGGAAAAACGTTTTGTTCAAATGGGGGGCAGAAGCAGAAAAGGCTTTTCAAACCCTCAAGGAGAAGTTCACTCAAGCACCTATCCTTCGGCATCCAGACCCACAGTTGCCTTTCATTCTCGAAACGGATGCCTCCCAATATGCTCTTGGTGGAATACTATCACAACGTCACCCTACCACCGGGCAGCTTCATCCAGTGGCGTTCTATTCAAAGAAGCTCACTCCTTGTGAAATAAACTATACCATCACGGACAAGGAGCTCCTGGCCATTAAAAGAGCATGTGAGGAGTGGAGACATTACCTCCTTGGGGCCGTGCATACCGTGGAGATCATTACGGATCATCGCAATCTCCTGTTTTTGAAAACAGCAAAGGCATTGACACCTCGTCAGTTGAGGTGGACCCTTTTCTTTTCTGACTTCGACTTTGTTATCAGATATAGACCTGGAACACGGAATGGTAAGGCAGATGCTCTCTCTCGATTGGGGGAGGAAGACACATTAAGACCGGTTGAAACCCCTTCTATACTTCAGGGCATCGAGAACGCCGAGGCATCCATTGCGTTGATCACCTCAGACGACTTTCTTGAGGACGTCAAAATCGCCCTCACTGACCTTGACATTCCCGCATGGGTCCTTGAAGAGCCAGATCATCGCTGTGAAAAGGATCAATTAGCGTACCATCACCATGCTTTATACATTCCCCGAATTGAGTTGCAAAACACAGTGATGGAATGGGCCCATGACTCAGTACTGGGAGGACATATGGGTGTGTACAAAACAATCGCTACTGTGGAACGGTCCTTTTGGTGGCCCAGTATCCGGAAGGATGTGAAGGACTACGTAAAAAACTGTGCGGTTTGTGCGCAAGGAAAATCTTGTCATGCTAAACCAGCAGGATTGTTGCACCCCTTACCTGTTCCGTCCAAACCCTGGCATACTTTGTCCATGGATTTTATAGTAGAAATGCCTCCCTGTGAGAAACAAACAGTCATCTTAGTGGTGGTAGATCATCTCACCAAGATGGGACACTTCATCTCCCTACCGGGTTTGCCTACCTCCGGGGAATTAGCGAAGGTATTCCTGCAAAATATTGTACGTCTGCATGGGCTACCGAGTGTGGTGATAACAGATCGGGGTACACAATTCACCTCTCATTTTTGGAAGGCACTATGTACCATCCTACAGATAGACGCTCGCCTATCATCCAGTTACCATCCGCAAATGGATGGTAAGACAGAACGGTTGAACCAAACCCTAGAACAATACCTACGCTGTTTCACCCTACAAAACGCCACCGAATGGACCACCCTTTTATGGTTGGCGGAATTCGCGTACAATAATGCAGTACACTCCACTCTGGGATGTTCTCCTTTCTTCTGTCTGAACGGATACCACCCAAACATGCTTCCCTTTGAGTGGCCAGTTTATTCCCTCGTACCCACCATCCAGGAACACCACGCTCATCTCCGGGCGATCTTGATAGAGGCGCGGAACAATTTGAGAAAGGCTCAGGACGCCCAGAAAACTTTCGCTGACAAACGAAGGTCCCAGGAGCCCGAGTATAAGGTGGGCGACAAAGTTTGGCTCTCTACACGTAACTTGCACCTGAGAGGAGCGAACAAATTGAAACCTAAATATATCAGTCCGTATGGTATCTGCGAGGTGATAAACACTGTGGCCATGAAACTCTCTTTGCCCGTGTCTTGGTCCATACATCCGGTTTTCCACGTATCACTTCTGCGGCCTTGCCTACCTAGTGTCCGGTTGCCAGAGCGCCCTGGCCCTGTGGAAGTGGAAGGGCAAGAGGAGTATGAAGTAGGGGCCATCTTGGATTCCCGTATAGTACGGGGTCGGGTCCAGTATCTAGTCGAGTGGAAGGGCTACGGCCCCAAAGACCGCTCATGGGAGCCTGTGGATCACTTGCATTGTCCTGATTTGGTTGCGCTGTTTCATGAACGTTGCCCCGGGAAGCCAGGACGACCGCCGGGACGGCAGTCCTCGAGAGGGGGTTCTGTAGCGATCGCCCTTGGCAGAACGGCAGGTTGCCGCAGACATCATATTGTAGGTCATCTAAGGAAAAACTGCCAGTCCCAGAAGGCCAAGCAGCGCTGGGATCAGGCACAATGGGAAGAACTTACTTAAGCTCCACCCCTTGAACAAAACGGGGCTTGTCAATCCTGTTCCTGGTTCGTTCCCTGTTTGTTTGTGCATCTAGAGTTCTGCCGTGGAGATTCATGATCAAGCCTAATTGTCAAGATCGCAGACACTCGCCGCGACGACGAAGTGCCTGCGTGGTCAGAGAACAAACACCCGCCGCGACGACGAAGTGCCTGCGTGGTCAGAGAGCAAACACCCGCCGCGACGACGAAGTGCCTGCGTGGTCAGATCAGCAGAGACCCAGCGCGTCCCTGTGAGTTCAACAGAGCCGCGCTTGTTTGGAAATGCTTGCGTGGTCAGATCAGCGGAGACCCAGCGCGTCCCTGTGAGTTCAACAGAGCCGCGCTTGTTTGGAAACATCGAGGAGAGCGGGCTCGCTCTCTTCCGCTACCTTTTCTTTTCCTATTTGTTATCCGTTTCAAAGCCTAAATGAATACTTGTGCAGGTCGCACCATTCTTAGTTGTTAACTATTTGGAATCCTTGTATATCAGGCGTGATTGAGCCTGCAGAACCGTTACTGCTATACTTACCCCAAAAGGTGCATTTTGGGTCTTTCTACAAGCAGTGCCTTGTCTAAAACATTTACTGTGGAAAGTAATACTTCCCCGATTTTCCGTGCTGGATCCTGGTTGGAAAGTGAGTTAACTCTTCGACACCTGTGGAACAGATATACCAACTTCCGTATAACCTGCAGACTTCATCCACGGAGTATCCATTCACGCTAGTGGTAAGTCCCGGAACACAGGGGAAGTGGGGCTATTCGAGGCATTACAGAGTTACATTATCCTCTCTCTCTATCTTCTCCCCCACCTCCAGGGAGGTTTTCCCAGTAAAGCCGCTGACCCTAGAACCTGAACTGAAGAGATCTGAGAAACCCACATCCCTCCACCCTTTTCCCTTGCGGCCTCCGGCTGTGCGCGCTCTAATAGCGGTGCTTGTCCCATTGTTGGGTGACGTGCAGTGGGAGGTGGCAAGGACAGTCATCCCGTCGTCCCTGCTGGGCATTGGACTCAGGTTAGTGGCGCATGCGACTTCTTGCGCTGCTTTCAATCATTACAAGAGGGTTGCAGATATCTTCGCCCCTTACCTTTGTAGCGTCTATCTCCCCTCCCACTATTTTAACCAAGGGAGTCAGCCGCGCTATTAAATATCCTTGTGGACTAACTCACCTTTTTTAACCACCACCACCTTTTCACGACTGCACAATTTTTCTGCCCTCTCACACGCATGCACCATATGGCTGGAACAAAAGATCTCCGCTAAAGAGCCCCTTCGTGGGTGCCCGTAAGACATTGCAGCGCCAGTCTGAAGCAGGACCCATATGATGAAGCATGACACCTAGCTTGCTGGGTGTGTGAGGGTTCTAGTTCCCAAGAGGGAAATTTCCCTTTCTTCTTTCCCTCTTGATTTTCTCTATACACACACACACATTCTTTCTTTCTAGTCCTACTGGAGAACTTTGTGCTATATTTTGCTACTAGAAAACAAAGCAGAAAGTTTACAGCTTACATTACTAAACACAACCAAGCTCTTCTCCCCTTCTACTAAGTTTCATTTCATACTTGAGGCCCTAGTTCTATCTCATTTCGACACATTGACATTTGATTCATTTGATTCATTGACACTAATCAAAGCCATACTTTTCACAGAGGCTCAATTAATGGATAGCCAAAGAACTCGTTTCCTCCCAGTTCAATGGGTAGTGTAATGCCCCCTTTCTTCCTGTGACAGTACTTCCATCATAGATGGATCCAAATATTTAAGTATTAAATCATTATGTTGACTCCCTTGTCCCCCCAATTCTTCAGTGTAAAGGGGCCTGCTAAAACTTATAAAAAGCTGTTTGAATTTCATTTGTTCCAGAGGCCAGCCCTGGTGTGGGATCTCTCACTGACTTAATTTCGCTATAATTTAATTTCTTGCCTTGTTCTTACTGCTAGTAGGTGGCCCACCCTTTCACTATACTTGTACATTTCCTCACGATAAGCTGTTGTTTTATCTAATGCTTTCTTCAGTAACCTTACCCCAATTACTGCCTTGGCGAGTGCCATTTATGTCTGGGCTTCCTCCACCCTGTTAGTCTGTTGTAGAGCAATAATCAGACTTTCTTCTGCCTGGGCCAAATTTAGTTGGTCAAGCTGCAGATGATCCTTTTCCTTTTTCCTTTTTCTGATTGAAATTAAATTGTTTCTCTCAGTATTCCTGCCTTTAGAGTGTCCCAAACTATTCCCAGTGAAGCAGTAGCCATATTTCGCCACAAAAAATCTGGGATCCACTTCTTCATGTGTCCTACGTAGTTCTCATATAATATTAGCACCCTCTCAAAAGTCCAAGTGAACATTTTTTTGAGAGGCTCTCCACCATCCACTTCTAATGCTAATGGGCTGTGATCTGAAAGGAATCTTGAAAATTGCTCAATTGCACTTTTATGCAGAATCATAGATGAAACAAAAAACGAATCCAACCTCACATGTTTCTGGTGCGAGGCTGAGTAGTAATTAAACCCGTGTTCTAATGGTCTCTATATGAACCATGCATCAGACAGTCCATGTATCTGACATAGATTGCATAGTGTTTGCAATACTTTGGGCTTCCTCCCCTTGTATTTTTCATCCCGCCCCCACTCACATGCAAGATTTATATTAAAATCTCTGCATAAGATGCTGGGAAGTGTCTAATGTGCTAATATGTTTGATACCCATTCTAATAAGATCATCTATATCGCCACCATATAAGGAGCATCAGGTAAAATTGGACAGCTCTGGGGCTCTGCAACTGGCTATAAACCATCGGCCTGATACATCCACTCGAACATGTGTAAAATGTATTGATTTATTACGAACTAATATTGAAACCCCCCTTGCACGACTTCCCTGAGTAGTTGCCCCTGCTACGCTACAGCCAAGATATTTTAAAAGACCTTTCTGTGCATCCTCTAAATGAGAATCTTGCAGGTAGACGATGTCTGCCTGTAGTGAATGCAAACCTTGTGACACCATCTGCCTCTTTTTTATATAATTTAAGCCACAAATGTTCACCATAGCTATCCGTAATCTCCCCATTCTGTTGATTTCTTAAGCCTACAGCGTATTTTATACCTCAGCTGTATGCATAAATGTCCCAAAGCGAACAGAAATAAATCAAACACCGTACAAACCATTGCCTTCCTTTGTCCTACCACACCACCCTCTGTGTGAGCCACCTTAGCCTTGCCCCTTCCCTCAGTCCAAACTCACAGGCAATCAGGCATAGCCTTAACAATGTATATCTGACACTTTGCCCCACCATGTCTCTCTTCATAATATAAATTCATAGTCTGTTTCAGATTACTCAGACCTCCTTATAATCATTCTAGTCATAGTATATGACATAAAAGTCGTCTATTTTTTGGGGGGGGGCTTTCCTTTCTTCTTTTTTCCTGATTTATTCCAAGTATTCCTGTACTTGCACCTCATATGTAAAGCTGTGTATCATTCCTTTAAAGTTAATTTTAAGTCAGACTGGGTTCTAGAGGAAAACCTCAGCCTCTATTTTTTGAAAGGGAGGGAACAGTGGGTGTAGGCGCCAGGATTTACCACTATTGCATGAGCAAAATCCAGTCTAACGAAGAATGAAACACTATTACAGGATTTTGGAGCATTAGGATGGGCTTGATCAAACACTAATTGCCTCAGTAAAATGTTTCAGAAAAAGACCAGCACAGCTCTAGGTTTTTCTCTCAAATCTTGAGGATTTTTTTTAAGAATTAGGAAAACCAATGAGCCCTCTGTATTTCAGAACCCCAATCCCAGTTCACTTAGCCAGAGAATACACTTTTAAGGATCACAGTAGGTTCTAGGATTGCTGGATTCCAGTCCTTCCGTAATCCCTAAAAAAACGCAGTTTGTTTCTTCGCTGGCGATTTTCTTGGTCTTCAAGTTTAATCATAACATCTGACATAGCCCCACCTTGGCCGGTACTTTGCAGCTTCAGAGATTCAACCTCAGCTTCTAGTGCCTTAGTTTGCATTTAAATAGAGACTAAGAGTTCAACAATTTCTCCACATGTTTTTTTCAATTTGCGGATCCCTGTTTAAACTTTTTGTGCGGCAACTCTTGCTCTGTGTCCGTCACTTCTGTTTTCTTCTTGCATTTGTTTAATAGACATGAAGATAGTGGTCAATGAAGGTTCCTTATTCAGACAGTCTCATCAGGGCCTTTTTCCCCCTCCCTCCTTCTGAGGTAATATCTGAGTGTCGGAAAAATCCCATTTTAGCTGTTTACTGGTTCTTCTGTTCAGGCTTTCTTTCCTTTTTTTCTTTTAGTTAGTGGATTGTTTTCTTTGTGTTTGTTGGGCATCCTCGATTGAAGTACTGCTGCCGGAGTCAGAGAGAGCCTCACCACTTGAAGAAGAATCCTCTTGCCCTGTGACATCTGAATTATCTGTCAGTGAGAAAAACTTCTCACCTGGGAGCTCGTGTGAGAAAGCCCCTCCACACTGGCATATGAGGCTAGAGGGCCCAGTGATTAGGGGTGTTGCGGGCTTCCTTTCCCCAGATCTCTTTTTATCTGGCCAGCCTTCTTAGTGTTAGCTCCTTGTACCATAGGAACTGGTTGGCTCTTAACTTCACTCCTCACTGATTTTTCTGTGGGTATGTCCAGCTATGCCTTCTCCCCCTTCTCTAATGAAATATTGCTTTTCTGTGAATCTCCTGACAAACTTGCAAGCATAGAAGCAGCAGTAGGTTATGCCAGCCCCCATTCTATCTGTAGCGTAGATTTAACTGCAGCAACTTTGTTGCCTTCGGTTTCCCGTTTAATTTTACTAGGCCCGTCATTGTGCCTCAAGTCAGGTAGCGCTCCGCTTGTCTCCAATGGCTGGTTGCTCCCAGTGGATACTCCGATATTGCTGGGTATTCCTGTGGTCCGCGCCTTAGCTTTCCGGCCTCTGACCACCATTCGGTAAGTCTACGGTTTTCATTGGAGCCACCGTGACTGTGGATCCCAGCCAGGCAGGAAAGATAGAGAAAGTGAAACACCTGTGATCCACAGTAAAACGTCCTGTGCTTACCGCAGCAAGACACACTGAGCATTTCACTGAGTTTTCTCTCAGACTGAGCACTCGACCACCGCACCATAGATCCATCGACAGAGATGGTGGGAGTAGCGGCAGTCAGACACCCGCCATCTTTGCCAGTTTCCTGCTTCTTTTAAGGATAATTTCAATTGGTAACAGATAGAGATTTGGTGTCTCTGGGTTCAAAATTTTAAATTACAACTTAAGGTGAATTATTTTTCAAATTGTAAGTCTGATGATAGTGACAATTTCAGAAAGTTGGTATTTTCTTACTTTAACCATTCTGTGCCTTAACTGTATCTGAATACAAATCTGGGTTGGGTGACAGCTGGGCTTTGCATAATCCATCTGGACAGTCAAACTAGGGGACAAGAGGTGTGAAATATGCACCCTGATGGTCCATCACCAGGCTGATGGGCCTTCCTGGGGTGGATTGCCTGTCCCAACACAAATATCTGCATTCTCCCTGTAGTGAATCTGGAGCCAGGGCAGGGAAGGCAGGGACGATGTGATCTTCTAAGGCATCTTTGTTGTCTCTCCCACTTCAAAGGCACTGTAAGTACTGGATCCCTGACACCCCCAATTCTGAACTTTGCTGGAACCAAGGACATTATGCCAGAACAAAGCTGTTGTGCAGTAGGAGGGGCTGCCACTTTGCTTCCCACATTTCTGTGTTGACCTGCTGCCTACTGGTTGCTTTTCTGTGCAGTAGGAGGAGCTACCTCCTATGCTGTGTTGGCCTGCTGCCTGCTTCTTCTTGCCTGAGAGTGAGAAGGACTGGACTTGCTATCTACATCCTTAAACCCAAGTTTCTCCAAGGGTGTTCTGGCTTCCATACTGATCTGTGAAGTCTCATGGTCACAAAAGACTTCTTGCAAATCCGCTGGTGCGGTACACTCTGCCATCTGTGCGTCCTATCCATGGCTTAGGTGCCCTCCACAGACCTGGGACTCAGACGTGGGTTCTGCAGCTGTGTTCTGTAAAGATCGATGCAGTCATCTCTTTGCACTGATAGGAACTGACTCAGTGCCCTCCGATGCAGTGCTGATCCGACACCAACTGTGAAGCTCGACCCCAATGCATTTAATGGGAACTGACGCATAGAGGCTTCGGCGACGTCACTTGATCCAAACAAAGGTACTGTTTTTGATAGGCCCTGCGTGGGTCCTGTGGCCGGCCTGCCCTCCAACATGATTGGCCTTAACTTTTGATTTGCCTTGGTTAGCGTGACCTCAAGAAACCCTATTGACTTCTCAGCACTGTTTTTAGAATTAATCTTTAAAAATTCATACCTCGACTTCTATTGATTGGATGTTTGTCATTCTATTCTTGTTTTACTCAGATACATGTTCTCTATTTTTCTAAACTGGTGCAGAGTATTTCTGTGGTGTTTTCACAGTGTTACAGTAATTTAAGTGTTGCAAGAATACTGTAGACATTTCCTGATTGCTCTGTGCCAAGCTACCAGAGGGGGAGCCCAGGTTAATGTATGTTGTGTATCTGACTTCCTACTTGGACAGTGTTAGAAATGGTATTTCTGGTTGGCTAGGGCATGCGCCTAAGCCAGGCAGAAACCACCACTCTACTCAGGGCAAGGGAGTTACACGATGAAGATAACCCCTGCTCGACCCCTTGGTAGTTTGGCATGAACAGTCAGGCTTATTTAAAAGGCAATGTGTAAAGTGATTGCGGAACACACCCACACAGCAGCAACACACTAGGCACACCACTACAGAAACTCCACCCAAGGTTATGTAAAAATACGTTCAACAAAAAGTTAGGGAGGGTCTAAGGGCAGGTTTACCGACCAACCAGATATGAGCCCCAAACTCAATATATCACAACAAATAATATCTGGGGGTCAAAAAAAGGAGTCAGTAAGTCTGGCAGGAAGGACCACTATACCAAATGCATGCAGGGCAGTGCCGGTGAGAAAAAATATTTAGTGAATGGTCAAGTCGAGACTCAAGAGTACATGGAGAAAAATGTATTGTTCCCATCAGAAGCCACACTGTACCGCCCTTGTTGTCATCATATGGGATCTCCTTACCCAGGAGACAAGACGGCCGGTAAATGATTACCGTGACCGAAATGTGATGTGAGGGCAGAACAGAAGGGTATGATAGTGGCTAATGAAAAAAAGCAGTGTAAAGTGATTGGGGTGGAAAAGTGAAGGGTCATTATAAAATTAGGTGAATGGGTGGAAAAAATAAATTTTATTAATATCCCCCAAACCCTAAGATTAAAAGGCAGGTGTGGGTGCAGGTTTTAAATAATAACCGCACTTAATGGTGGTCGACATGTTTCAGCATTATATAAGATTTTCTTAATGCATTCCTCAGGACCAAAAAACGGTACACTACTGCTTTGTAAAATAGTTAAAATATCACCTGGACATCCAGGCGTGCTCAACCGTATACTGTCAGTGCATAATGGCAAGGGATCCAACATGTAAAACAAACAGACAAACAAACAGAGAAACAAATACAGCACTAAATGTTATTTACATTGTTTCTGTTTGTGTTCATAATGGCATTGCAATATGTTCAATCATACTAGGACAACATTTCAAGTATACACTCACCCTATGTGTAGGTTGAGGAGCTTCACCCCACCTGGCTGCAGCGCAGGTAAAAGGAGCACCGTAAAAATAGCCTTCGTATTACTCATAAAACATATTAGAATGAAATCACATATATACACTGTGCCACCTGTCACTAGGTATGACTTTACAGGGGATTATATACATTACCAGGCCAATCGGCAACTGTCATAACCGTTAGAACTCACAAGTAGTGAAATATAAACAACCACTACTTACTGGCAATAGTACACTTAGCATAGACACATTAGGCAGAAAAGATCATCAGTAATGCTTCATTTTCATAACACCTAATGCACCTCTTAGGCATACATCTTAATCAGTGCAAGTACACCGTATTCATTGATAAGGTGCACACATCACCCAAGGGTCGTATTTGGATGCAAAACACAAAACAAGCACCAGGCTGAATGGCCTGCTTGTCTGGGGCCTGTCTTGGGCTTCCCCCCAATGCCCTCCGTCCCCAAAGTCAGGGCTCTCCTAACCTGAGGCCTCCCAACTGGCCCCCTAGCTGTCGATGCAGCCACCACAACCTGCTCAAGGCAAAATGGGTGGGGTGCGACTCACCCTCGGTTCCAAACAGGAGTGCCCCACCATTGCAGCCTCCCGCAAACCGGCGGTGCAGCTGTGACGATAATCAGGCACCAACAGTGTGCCTCACAGGACCCACTCAACTGGGCCTTTCCTCTCCTTGGCCTCCTCAATGGGAGGCTCTCTGCTCCAGGCAACATGATAGGAAGAGGCAAGGGGAAGCCTGCCAGGCTCTGGCTCTTCCTCCGGCTGCACCCGTAACCCACCCACAGACAGGCTCAGCAGCATGCAGGGCTCTATCCAGTAACACAGGAGCCCTGCCCACACTCAGGCACAGGCTTGTCTGACTTTTGGCTCTGTTTCCTCTGGCGGCCCCGCCCAAGGTCAGGCACTCCTCGCCTGACTTCCGGTTTTCACGGAGTGAAGTACCCCCGACATCTTGGCCCCGGCAAGGCAGCTCAACACACGCTGCATGGCCACACGCTTAGTGCACAGATTGCAAACTCCACAACAGAGCAGCCTTCCACCCAGGCTGCTAGAAGAATCAGTGGAGGAATACAGCGCTCAGTCAGTCTCCCCCAATGAACATGAAACAGGGAGCTGGCAGCACTCTTCCCCGGCTTGAAAGCAAGAGCCCCCTTCTTGGGCTCTAAGGGCAATAAAGATAAAGCGCTCAGCCCGGCACAAATACCAAAGTTACCTAGGGTAGAGCTGGGCCCCAGGCAGGCCAGCATGTAGGGGCCCCCAAAGAGACTGGAGCTGTGTCCCACAGTGGTTCCTCCCAATGCCCAGCAGTCCTTCAGCTTCATGGGGTCACAACCCCAGTATTTATACTGCCAATGTCTTTGGTCTCCCCCTGGCACAGGGCTCTGTGCCTGGTCCAAACCAGTTCTGGGAGGCATTTCTTTACAGTGCACAAACACCCTCATGTTAGTGTAGGCTCTGGCCCCGGACACACCACAGGGGGGCGGAGGCAGCATTGTGTAAAGCAGGCACAGACCTATTCAGGCCCAGGTGCTACTCCTCCCACCACTCCAAACGCAGATTGGCCTATTCAGCCTAGCGCTGACTCACCCAGCCCTTCTGGAGCCAATACACCCCCCCAGCCCCTGTCATCCAGAGTAAGACATACACAACAGGCAGGCACAA
Source organism: Lissotriton vulgaris (assembly GCF_964263255.1). Taxonomy (NCBI): domain Eukaryota; kingdom Metazoa; phylum Chordata; class Amphibia; order Caudata; family Salamandridae; genus Lissotriton; species Lissotriton vulgaris. Next base: position 560,991,865 of record NC_141695.1, read on the forward strand.
AGCCACATAGCACACAGGCAGGCACAAAGACACATAGCACACAGAAATGCCCCCTTCCAAATGTGGCATTTCTAAAATACTGATAATAAATCCTTGAACACCTTTATGCAGCTTTTATTAACACTATTCCAAACATACCAAACCTGATCATGCTACTCCTCTCATGTCTGGAATTGCCACTTAAACAACATATCAGGGAATCCCAATGCATTCCTATGAGAGGGCAGCCTCTCAGTAGTGAGAAACCAAAATGGCTGTTTGTCACTACCAGGACATGCCACACAGTTAAGGCACATATCCTACCTTTTACCTACTTTGCACCCTGCCTATAGGGTTAGCTTGGGCTTACCTTAGGGGTGACTGATATGTAGTAAAAGGGGAGTACAGATGTGGCAACCACTTTATGTGCCACTTCACAGCGGCAGGAAACTGCGCGTGCAGGCCCTGCAATGGCCCTTGCTCACTGTGCCATTGGATTCAAGCTAGCCTGGCTTAAGAAGGGTGACATACCCTGAAACCGGTCCCAGAATGCTTGTTTCCGTGTCCAGGGAGGGCAGGTCTGGACTATACCAATGTTCAAGACTGGTTTCAAGACTGATTTGCATATGGCTGGTTCCAAACTAGGGTGACGTAGTGGGCCAAAGAACAATGGATTTATCTCAGATCTTTTGACTGGGAGAGAATGTTTACATTGTCAGCATTCCGTCCTTCATTTGTTTATTGTAGCACTTTTCGCCCTAAGTGGGATGGGTATGCCTAGACGTGGGCCCCTTGCTCACTGTGCCACTGTATTCAAGCTAGCCTGGCTGAAGAAGAGTGACATACCCTGAAGTCTGTCTTAAGTTTGTTTTAAGTCTGTCTTAATTCTGTCTTAAGTCTGTCTTAAGTCTGTCCTAAGTTTGTCTTAAGTTTGTCTTAAGACTGTCTTAAGTTTGTCTTAAGATTGTCTTAAGTTTGTCTTAAAACTGTCTTAAGTCTGTCTTAAGTCAAACTTAAGACAAAATCCTAACTTTACTACTACTAAATGCCTTCTGTGAATACCAAAAGCAGTAGGAAAGACTTTAAACTGACTTAAGACAGACTTAAGACAGACTTAAGACAAACTTAAGACAAACTTAGGACAGACTTAAGACAGGCTTAAGACAGACTTAAGACAAAATCCTAACTTTACTACTACTAAATGCCTTCTGTGAATACCAAAAAGAGTAAGTTTAGGATTTTGTCTTAAGTTAGTTCTGTCAATCAGGCCCTATGAGACCAGAACGAAAAAAAGAAGTTATTTCAAAGATATATATTTTTAATATTTTTATAAATTAGATAGTAAAAAATCCTATATTTTCACAATTTTGTAAAGGGGAATAAATGTTTTTGGTCATAAAAAGGATACATCTATAATCTCGTAAGTGGCCTATACATGATACAACCAAAACATCTATAACTGATTAAGAGGCTAATCATACACACACATCCATTCATACATGGCCTAGGTTTACTTTACATGTATCAAAACATGATGTTGTCGATATAGAACCTGAATGTGGGTGCCAACAATAGATGACCTTTAATGACAACACAAATTAAATTTATCACAAGTGAAATGAACAAACATGGTCATGGCTATCATAATTCATGTCTACGTGCATTTCGGCTCAATGCCTTCATCAGGCAACCATGATAGTCTAGGAAAGTAATCTGGAAAGACAATACAAATGTAAGAATTGATACTGGTAATAGAAAGTGCAGGTCCTACTCATATTCAAAGACATTATACAAAAGTTAAAAAAAATGTGTCACCGACAAGAAGCTAAAATTCTCCTTTCGCAAAGAACAAGGAGAAAGAAAGGAGAAATGGTTAGTGTAAAGATAAGAAAACAGGTGAAAATAATAGTAATAATATTCTAGTACTAGATAAACCACTCCCAAAAGCTTATTTTAATATATGGTACCAAAACAAGAAAAGAAACCGAGTGAAAAGAGAAAGGAACAGGCCCTAAAGTTGAGACACCAAAGAGGTATAGAAGGAAAACATCCTGAAAGGATAGTAGAACTAAAAAATCCCAGTGCCCCAGATCATAAACTGTGATGGCTTTATACCCGGAGGTGGGTGATTATAATTGTTACCTTGACAATTTTATAGATAATATCACTATATCAATGCAGAAAGAGACTCACAGGGACAATGGGATGAGGTGGTGTCCTAAAAATATTCGAAAAAGAACAGTGGAATATAAAGCATAAAGATTGTAGCCGCGCTGATGATAAAGCAGTACAGTCTGTTTCTAACGGTCTTAGGGCCATATGTATAAAAGTTACATTTTGCGATTCTCAAATAGCGATTTTTAAAGAATCGCTATTTGAAAATCGCAAAATGCTATGTATGTAGGATTTGCAAATAATTTTCCGAATCCTACATATTCCTTAATTGCGAATCGCAAATTGCAATTCACAATTAAGTAATACCTCCCCATTCATTCCTATGGGCCTAGAGGCCGGTAGAAATGAATAGGAAGATATTCTCAATTCGCGTTTCTCAATTAGAGAATCGCAAATTGAGAATGCAATTTCAAGGGTGCCAGGATGTCAAAAGGACATCCTGTTGCACCCCTGAAATGTGCATGATGGCACTCTGAAAAATGCAAAAAAGTGCATTTTTCAAAGAAATCGCAAATTACCACCAACTTGAAGTTGGTGCATGCTGCATGCTGATTGGCTGTCAACTGTCTGTCAACACTCCAAACCAGGAAGTGTTGGCAGCCATCTTGTGCCTCGGTAGAACCAAGGCACCAGAAAGCAGTGAAACAAATGTGCAAAATACGGAAAGGGGGCAGGGTAGAAACACCCTGACCCCCTAGGCCTGCTCAGGGGGTCCCACAAGGACCCCCAAGGCCCAAAAATTGTTTTTTGTTTTTTTAATGGCAGGGTACGAAGTACTGTACTCTGTATTTTACTCTGTACTGTACTCTTTACTGTACTTTGTACTGTACTCTGTACCTTCCCGAGCACGAGCAGCATGGTCATTGGTTGTCAAACCAGGAAGTGTTGGCAGCCATCTTGTGCCTCAGTAGCAGTGAAACAAATGTGCAAAACATGCAAAGGGAGCAGGGTAGAAACACCCTGATCCCCTAGGTTTGCTCGGGGTCCCACAAGGACCGCCAAGGCCCAAAAAATGATTAATATTTGTTTTAAATCAAGCGGTACGAAGTACTGTACTCTGTACTGTACTCTGTACCTTCTCTAGTGCATACTGGAGGTTCCTGGTGGGCTAGTTGGCCCCCAGGGACCTCCAGCATGTAAGGGGAATTAGTTCCCCCTCTGCAAACGCGCCAGGGGGCTGCGTAGCAGAGAGGTGTAAAAAGGTATGTGGTCTCATTACACCTCTCTGCAATGCAGCTCCCTGGGGCATACTGGAGGTTCCTGGTGGGCTAGTTGGCTCCCAGGGACCTCCAGTATGCAAGGGGAATTAGTTCCCCCTGTGCAAACACGCCATGGGGCTGCGTTGCAGAGAGGTGTAATGAGGCCGTGCTCCTTTTTACACCTCTCTGCAACACAGCCCCCAGGCGCATACTGGAGGTTCCTGGTGGGCTAGTTTGCCCCCAGGGACCCCTAGTATGCAAGGGGACTTAATCCCCCAACTTAGAACAGGCTACAGGTCACGTTTGCACAGTGGTGAAGGTAGGGGGTGGGGTTTGAGGTGATGTGAGTGCGAACATGCCCTGTGGTGCGTTTTAAATTGGGGAATTAATTCCTCTTCAATCCAGAGGTCCCCTAGGGGGCAACTAGTCTAACAGGTATCTCCAGCACCACGGAGCTGTGTTGCAGAGTGTTGTAAAAAGGGGGCGTGCCCTCTGAACACCTCTCTGGAACAAAGCTGCCTGGCGTATACTGGAGGTACTTGGTGGGCTAGTTGGCTCACAGGGGACCTCAGGATTGAAGAGGAATTAATTATCCAATCTAAAACGCGCCACAGGGCGTGTTTGCACTCATGTTACCTTAGGCCCCGCCCCCTTCCTTCACTATTGAGCAAAATATTCCTGTAAAATCAGCCGAACTACAAATTACGATTTACTCACCTGTTATCACAAGAAACGTCAGTGCTGCATCTTCGAGCGCACTAATGATCCTGAAAAGTAATTCTAACCATACTTACAGTAACTTGAATTTCCTTCCATAGGCTAACATTGACTGGTTTCACTTAGAACCTTTTCTTAGTGTGGAGTTTTGGAACTTTAAAAAATTCCTCTAAAATCAGCCGAACTACGAATTCCGATTTACTCACCTGTTATCAGGTGAGACCTCAGTGCTGCACCTTTCAGCCCACTACTGATCCTGAAAAGTAATTCTAATCGTAGTTACAGTAACTTGAATTTCCTACCATAGGCTAATATTGACTGGTTTCACTAGGAAATTTTTCTGTGTGTGGAGTTTTGGAACTTAAAAAAATTCCTCAAAATTCAGTCGAACTACGAATTCCAATTTACTCTCCTGTTATCATGAGATACCTCAGCGCTGCATCTTTCAGCTCACTACTTTTTCTGAAAAATAAATTTAACTGTACTTACCAGTAACTTGAATTTCCTTCCATAGGATATCATTGCCTGCTATATAAAATATATATAAATTAAGAAAAAATATTACATTAAAAAATAAATATTACAATTTCAATATATTTTAAAACAGCGTTTTTTCAATTTATATTAAAAATATGTAATGTAATTTAAAAAATAAAATATCTAAAAATAAATACTTTAAAACAATGTAGTAAATTAGTTAAAAGAATATAACAATTAATACATTTAATAATTATCATTTACAACACCTTTGAAATTCACTGAAAAAACCATAGGTTTCAGCCACGTTATAATTAGAAATTAGCATTTAAAAAACCTTTGAAATTCACTGGAAAAAACCATAGGTTTCAGCCACGTTATAGTTAGGAATTAGCATTTGAACAACCGTGCAAATTCACTGAAAAAACCATAGGTTTCACACATGGTATAGTTAGCTGGACATTTTACTCATACAAAACCATTGAAATTCCCCTGTTATAGTTAGTTCAGTTAACTATAACTCGCTCGCCCGCAATGCACTGCTGATGACGTCACACATTGCATCACTCATGACATGGTCAGTGACATCATGTCATACTGTCAGAGGCTCCGCAATCCCTAAAATGTTGGTGGTGCCTGCCAGGCAACGCCATAGGAATTACGATGTTGCTTTCCGCCACCCATTTCATTGCGGTTTAACCGCCATGAAATGGCTGTCAGAAAGGGACATTGGGGGCCTGTACAGGACCCTTTTTGACTGCTGGCCCTTAGGTTGAGGGGCTTTGGGGGGTAAATATCCCCACAGAATGTGGCAGGCACCACATAGTGCCTGCTTCATAGTGCAGGGATATGTCTGATGTGCATTAGTGTATATTTTGTACTGTGGTGTTTGCTGCAGCCCACAGCTCCCGCTGCTATACAAAACATACAGGTTGCAACTGCCTTGAAGGCGGTCACATTGTAATACCTATGTTGGAAACGCTAACAGCAAGTCGGTAACTCCCATCCCCGATATGATGGCGGTAGTTGATTGTAACAGCCAGGCAGAGATCAAGGATTTGGATTCCACCAGTTATTTTGGGTCTTTCTTTTTCTAGAGGTGAGGGTTGGCCCTTTCGAGGTAGATGCCATGGTCAGAGGGCGCCTTTCTCCAAAAAATGTGGCTCTCTCCTGTTGCCAACTCTCCTTCTTCCCCCCAAAAATATGACTATGAAAGGCAACTACTGGTTCATCTAGGACCGGTGGGAGGGAGTAATTTGGGTTTTTACAACTTCTGAACATTTTTGATCTTATAAGGCTGGATTTTTCTCATTATAAAGTCAGATTTGGTTATCGGATGCAATTCCAAGAATGCTCAGAGAGTTTGTCTTCACTATTCAGTGACTAGATGTATGCAACATAATCAAGAAGTTGGACAGGGCTGTTACTGAATCCTGTTTGTGGCACATTGTGTGGTAGTCTATTCTATGTTTAACTTAAAAATTATGAACAATTTTCTTCTACATTTGCTATTTAGTACCTTAAATATGGTGACTCTCTTGTCTATTCCACCATTAGTCATTTCAGGAGACTTTCCGCACTTTTTGGAACTTAATAAAACTTACCTTCATGGGCAAATCCACCTGGCATCATAAGTGTTCTTTTGACTTTAACACTACCATTGCTTAGTACCTCTGTTTGCTTTGCAATCCGCATTTAGGGTCTTTACAAAGATCTTGGCTGCTTTAATGGTTATGATCCAGTGCAAGGGTGTCCAGGTATTTCCATACATATGCTAATTTTCTAATGAGGAAATCTTCTTTTCCCAAGAGGTTTGCGATGCGTGACTAGTTAGTGAGATCCTTCAGACCCACAGATACCGGTTCAACTTGGCCTACTCTCCCTCGGTGCCTTCTCAGTGCACTTCATCGCTGATGTTTTTCTAAAAAACGTGGGACAAGTGTTCCTACCCCTCTAAGGAGGATGAAGAAGGTAGGTTCTATCAGCCCTACCGGAGCTTTTTGAGGGTTCTTCTCAGGTAACTGGTTCAGGGCACTGTGACTGCCTGTACGAAGGTGGTTGCTTGGGTTTATCTTCATCTTCAGTCCCTAGTTCTTTATCTCTTTTTCTGTAGGTGCTCATACTCAGAAAACTACAAGCCTTGGTTCTAGTTACACCCCAAGATGCACTACCAACTTCAGGGGTGGTTGATTCAGATCATCTGGACAGAGGGGTTCTATTGGATCCTCCTCCTCCAGTGGTCCTGACCACAGATGCCATTAGCAAGGGCAGGGAGGTAATTTAGGAACCGACTTAGTACAGGAGCATAAGTCTAAAATGGATATCGGACAGTCCTCCAAGTGGTGAGAGCTGGCTTCTGTTCATCATGTCCTTCTTAACTTTGCTCCACTTCTTTAAATTTAGGCAGTTTGCAACAGGACCTAGAATCAAGTGTCAGGTACTATCATTAGCTTGGGGATCCTGATCCAGAATTTCAGGTTTTGGTCATAGCACAATCACCTTTAATTTGCAGCAATTTTCCTCCTCAGTACCCCTTTGCCTCTCTCTCCTTCTGCATCAGACCATCCGAGAGCAGTTTGGTCATCCTTGACTGGACCTGCTTTCTTTAGAACAATATGCTCTCCTTCCCCAGTTCTGCTCCTTACACCACTCTCCAAGGGCTGGTAGAGTAAATTCCATGCCCCGACTGTGGTCTATGAACGATATATATATATCGTCCCATACACTTGACCAGAGTTTTTTTCCAGAATATCACGATCTCCTACTAAGTCCCTTCAGAATAATGATGACCATTATTCCTCTGCTTAAGCAACTCTCAATCTTACCTTCTTTGATGTTGCCAATCAGTCCTTACCCCTTACGCAATAACTTTCAGAGTCTGTGCTTCTTCACCTCTAATTAGAGGTCAGTAGTTTGAAAGGTTGGACCTTCAGGTTGTAAGCTACTCCAATGAGATTGCTCTCTCTGTTAAGCAGACCCAGCATTCTTCTACCCTCGTACCCACAAGAAGAATGTTAAGGCTAGTTTCTCCACTAGGGCATACAGACTTCCATTGTAACCACTAAGGATTCTTGCTTTTCTTCAGGATTGATATGTGTGGGCCCTCTTATCTCCACCTTTAATATGTAGTGGACAGCCTTCCATACTTTTAGAGCTTCAGATGCCAAGCAGATCACTCTTTTGGCCTATAGGCTAAAGTTTATTTAATCATCATCCAGTGGTGCACTCCTATGTTCCCCCCTGGCCTGGTTAACTTAGCGGCTGATTACGATGGCGGAGGGACGCCACTGCCAGCCGTGCAGTGGCGGTCCCTCTGCCCTCTGAATGCTTATTTCCCCCACCACAAGCATGGCGGGCGCAGAGACGGGCCATCACGCTTCCGCAACAGCCAATCATTATGACTGTCTGTCGAAGTGGATACGACCGGGGATATGGCCTAGCAGGCACTGCCCGCCTGATCACAATGTCGGCCTCAGCCAATCTTTCCATGGCAGTGGAACTGCCATGGAAAGGCTGGCGGAGGCTGGATTCCGGGGCCATTTGCGGGCCCCCTCTCTGTTTGGGGAGCCAGTTGTGCACTGGGGGGTACCCATTGTACCCCCCTACATTTCCATGCAAAAGGTCACATGCACTGCATGGTGCCTGCCACATTGTGCAGGGAAAAGCACAACGTGGCCATTTAACAATGCAGCCGGTGCTGCAGCCAGCAGCCCCCGCCGCAATGTTAAATTGCTGGATGCAACCAACACGTTGGCGGTCGCATCGTAATTAGGGGTGCAGGACCGCCGCCCAACAGGCGGGCGGTCCCAATACTGGTAGGAGTCCGTCCGCCATCGTAATCGGCACCCTAGTTCTTTGGGGGATTTTGGATGGTCTCTTTGAACCTCTATATTGCATAGGCTTTAAAATATTTGCCTGATAGAGTATTTTTCTTAGTAGCTATTTCTTGGGAACATCTGCTGAGTGAGCTTAAAGTGTTGCTTTACTGTTTGTCCTTTCTACATTTCTTCTCAAACAACACAGGGCCAGATTGTGAGTGGAATATTATATTCTGACCCAATGTTGAACTTCTGTTTTATGCATTGGTCGGAATTATGACTTTGAAGGTATTTAATACATTTGATAATTATTGGATGCATTCAATACCTCAACCTTCGTTAAATTTCAGAAAGTCAAACCTGCAGTAATTTAACAGGGAAAATATACAATATTTACCGTAGCATGCAGATTTTGGTGTGGTAAAATCGACATGTTATTCTCCATGAACCATGTAATAGGTGTTACTTATCACTCACAATAAATTACGTACCCTGTGGTATTGTTATTTATCCGGGGCGATTAATAACGCCTTCACTGGTAATCAGCCGCGGTAGGTAGTGGGAATACCTGCAGGGCGGTGATGTAGGGAGGGGGAGGGCAGAGTGGGGGGTAGTAAACTATGGATTACTGAGGTATACAGGTAAGTAAACATATACATAAATAAAATATATTTAGTTGCGTTCACTGCATCCCCAAATCCTCTCTGCATGACAAGGAAACTCACATTATCTTATGCCTGTGACACTGAAAGCTAGTACTTAGAGTAATAAAGATTAGTGGTAACCAGCTCATTCACCAAAAAGCCTAGCAGTAGCATAGTGACATCATTCTCTCATAGACTTTGCATTCATTTGATGCATTCTGGTTGGAAAAAATACTGCTCATGTTATTCAGATGTTATCAACGACAAACTACAATACCCAGACAACTGGCTCCTAAAATCAGCAAAAGCGAGAAGCCCTCTTTGAAAATATAAGTCGTTTGTTTGGTTGTAGTAAACGAGGTTCAAAACAGCCCACAGGAGCTCCAAGAAGAAATAAGAAAGTCTTTATTGCTACTCGCTGCTGCCCCCCAAAAATGTCTGTGTTCAGTGTTGCCGTTTCAGCAAGCTTTGTCATCAAAAAACAGTGGCACTAATCAGTTTATGCATGACCATTATTTATTTCACCATATTTCGTTTTTAATGTACATGTTATGTATATATTTGTGTGTGCACTTATATATGTAGGCGTGTATTTGTCTGATGTGTTTTAGTGCAGCACACGTTTCCTTATGGTCACTGCAGAACTTTTCGTTGCTCAGACTGTTGTCTCAAGTAATAATGTACTCAGGGTTAGTGTGGGTAAAGTAAGGTTTTGGTGGAGCCTGTTTGGTGGCATTGATCAGCTTTAAAAAGTTAGTATGGTGGCCTGGTGGGGAGGGATGGGGATGGGACAGGGAGGATACGAAGACCCATCTTTTGAGAAGCACAAGTCTGAGAGAGGGAAGTGCAATGTCCTCATCTGTCTTTTGTCACCCCTGCATCTCAGCTATCACAGGCTTGCCAGCGGAAGTGATTGATGTAGCACCTTGAGAGTCAGATAATACAACTGCCGATCAATCCTAAAGACGGTAAGCAAATGGCCAGTGCCTTGCTGCTGTAATTATAGAACCATCACCTTTCTTCAAACATGCACATTCCTGCACTTTTAACTCATAAACAGTGGAAAAATCAATCTGGATTCCAGGCAGGATATATCGCTCCAATCCCTTTTACTTTTCGTACAGGACAAATCAATTGAGAACATAATTCTTTTTTATTTCACGTTTCTTGACTAATCTTTACTTGATTTGGACCGAGTGAGCGCTGCAGTGCAACAGCATTCACCTGCTCTCACAGAGACACATGTGATCGACAAAGAGTATGCAAAGAGCCAGTGAGTTACACGCTGTGCCAGAGGACTCCGACAAGCTTTACCATCATTGCATTTTCGTTCCCACTGCCTTTGTCTTTGCTCAGTGCTACATTTGACCAAGGCATCACATATTGAATGCACATAGAGAAACACTCATGTACCTTACAGGTGTGAGGATGTGGTATACCAGCTAGAGCTGCCGACCTTAAAGCTGGGGAGCCAGGGGCTATACTTACAAAGAAATGGCGCAGCACTGCAAGCAATTTAGTTGCGCCACGCTGTGTCATTTAAAAAAAAAAGCAGGGATGCACCGTATTTACAAGAATGCAGTGCAACACAGTGTTTTCTATTGCGATGGAACTATAAAAACTTGCCTACCACCAATGCAGACACCCATGCACCATCGTGCGAGGGTGCCTGCATTGCATAGAATATTGTTTATGTGCAGGAACGGACATCATCCTGCACATAAGTAATCATTAATGTAAATTTGCCATTTCTGCAGCACACATGGCAAGAGCAAAAAAAAGGAGAAATACAAGTATTTCTCCTCATTGCACCACTTTAAAACCTGCTTTTTATCCTCATTAGTTTTTGGAACTGTCTCAGATTTGCACATCCTTGTAAATCTTCAGCGGCGTCAAAAAGCAATAGTGTTGCATTGGGACGTCCACAGCAACACCCATTGCACACCCCTTTCATGCATATTGAAGCGTGAAAAGGAGCCATATTACAACAAGGATGGCTTTGCATTGCCTTGTAAATAAGTGCCATATACAGCGCCACAGGAGTGTCAATAAAAGTGAGGCTAGGAGCTTGTAAATATGACCCCAGGTTCGAGTCTTGGCGGGAGGCTCAAGCATCCTGTGATTAGGGGCAAATTACGTAATCTCCTGTGCCTGAAAAAAATGAATGTGTCCATCTGTAATGCAAATGGTGGTCTTGTAAAGAGCTCTGATACCTTCAAGTTAAGTTTGTGCTGTATAAATCTCAAACACTCTGGCCCGAGTCCCAACGATTGTTCTGCACACTTTGGTATACACCTAGAATTCACAAGCAAACCTAGATTCAAAGAATAGCAAGTGTAAACCATGTATAGCAAAATATTTTGTGAATCAGGCTCAGAAAGTTTTTCTCCTTGGGTGCTTGGTTACATAAAAAGAGCAGTGTGCCAGATTATATGACATGGGGTAAAATGAAAACTTGCTTTGTTGGCTTGTTACAGGAGGCTTTACTCCTAATGAGATGGTGGCAGTGATTGTTGCTTCTTTGAGTGATCTCTTGTCTCTGTAATATGACCTGCCCCAAAATGCTGCTCCATATGATGCTCACCTAAAGCTGTACGCTCCACTGGCATCCCTTTACGGGTAACATGGTATCTTCCAAAAGTGAATGCTAAAGTGTTACCTCTCACAGATGATGCGCTAGCCGTGTGCTGGAATGCCCCACAACTTACCAGTAATCTTCATTACTCCTGGTCCAGTTGTCCTTGTCCCATTCATAACAAAGTGAGATAAACCTATCTCACAGACAGAAAAACGAATGAAGGAATGCTGGACCCCTTCCTCACCTCCTCCCACTGTGAGTAAATAGGTTTACTTACCTAGCACTCCCTCTGAACTGCCAAGCCCCAATAAACGGTGGCTGTCTGGGAAGGAGAGAGAGAAGTAATGAATGGACAAGGGCAACAGGACCAGGACTATCGAAGATTACTTGAAAGTAATAGGGCATTACCTCCAGGTCCCTCCAGTCCTCGCCCCATTCATACCAAAGTGAGAATACCCAAGCAACAAACCAACATTCGTTAACAACAAACCACCAGGACACAAGGAACACAGCAGCACTGTTATATTATGTATTAGATAGAATGCATTCTTTCCCTAGTTGTCCTTAATACCTGCTGCTCTGTTTCTGTGTGTTACATCACAGAATGTGTATTCATGCTTGAGGGATCAGTTAGAGAGAGCAGGTTAAGCAGCAGGAGGATGCTCCTGCTGGGGCATTGATGTGGAATTTATTTGACATCTGTGTACATAACAAAGACTATTAACTCCTATTAAACTTCATCATAAAACATGCGCTACCTGCCTACAGAGAAACATTCTTTGATTGCAACAAGCACCCAAGTAATTTATTGGAATACAGATACAAGAATTTAGGAACTCACAACCTGCAAAACCACCACACCAAAATTAGTATAATCACACAGCAAATTCTGGATCTGATAATGCCACACAAATGTATTAGAGGATGCCCACATAGCGGCCCTACAAATCTCAGACAGGGAAACCCCTTTCACCTCGGTGCAAGAGGTCACCATCCCCCTGGTAGAATGCCCCTGCACTCTAGCAGGAGAATGAGAGTAAAAAAGGGAGTAAACCAGCTGAATGACCTGCTTTAGTCAACAGCCAATGGACAATGAAGAGACCCACCAACCACAAGAGAAGACCCCAAAGGAAACAGAGAGTCAGACTTCCGAAATGGATGAGTCCGATCCAGAGAGACTGACTTCCAGCAAAGACCATGGTACATCATCCCCAGACTCCTAGTCCACCAACAAAGCAGTCAAAACCACCTTTTGGGAATGATAAAACTGAGAAGCTACTTTTGGCACAAAAGAGGAATCCAAATGCAAAACAACCCTCTCTTCCGAAAACGACAGGAAGAGCTCCTGCGCCATCAGAGTCTCCAACTCACACAGGCACCTGGCAGAAGTGATACCAACGAGGAAACAGCCTTCCAAGAGGAAAACATAAAGTCCACGAGTCCAGCGGCTCAAAGGGAGATCCCATAATGGGAACAGACCCTCACAAAAGAACAAGATACCAAAAAACCCTTCAGCAACCAAATTGTCCACCAAATTCCCTCAAGGGAAATGGAATGACATAATCATAGCCCACTGGTCCTGTAAAGTCAAAACAGCCAAATGTTTCTCAGAACTCTCCCAAAGTAACTGCAACACATCCATCAGGGAACACTCTGGGGGAGAAAATTGAAGAGCATCACACCAGTGCTGGAAATTCCTCCAATGTCTCCCATAAGACTTGAGGGTAGAAGGTCCATGAGACTTCTGAATGCCCAAAGCTAAATTCTCGGGGAGCTCCTTGCGGCGCCACCCCCACCTCTCAACTTACACAATGACAGCTGCAGCAGCGGGAGAGGCAACATTGGAGAAGAGTACAGGGAAGAGGGTAAGTAGGGAGCTACCCACAGATACTTGACTGCTAACAGCCTAAGAGTGGGGAACCAATACCTCCAAGGCTGAAAGGGCACCACCACCACCACCACCACCTCAAGGTAACCACCCCTCAGGCCCCCACCTGATGAATGCAGGAACACAACAGAGTCAGCTGATATAATTTCAGAATTACAGTATAGATTTTGTCAAGGCCTTGGTACTGTCGAACAGAGCCTGAACCTGAATCTCCTGATGGGAAAATATATACAGGCCAAAAGGGGGAGTTCATATTTGTGTTTTGTTGATCTGAGCTCAGCTTTTGATTGCGTCAATCACCAGAAGCTATGGAGTATATTAGAGACCATGGGGGTGGATTTGTCAGTTCTACATTTTTTAAAGTAGTCTTACTTAGACACTAGGGCCCGGGTTCAAAAAGGGAGAAGTGGCAAACTCAGCTACAGTTCCCCTGTTAAGAAGGGGGAGCGGCAGGGGTGTGTGCTAGCCCCCCTTCTGTTTAAACTTTATATTAACAGCTTGGGAGCAAGAAGTGAATGTCGGGACCTACCAGGTATTGGCAATCAGTCAATTGGAACATTGCTGTATGTGGATCAAGCTGTCCTCTTGCCCCGTACCCCCCTTGGCCTACAAAAAGTTGGACCAGATGTATGAACATATTTTCCCATAGACACAGAATGGGTAAAACTGTTTGATACATCTGGCCCGTTGTCTCTAGTGTTTCTGCCTATCTGTTAGATCTTGCCCTTAAAGTAAACATTCACAATGAAATGTTGTAAGCCCAATGTTGAGTGTTGCGATTTCTATATTGATAATAGGAAACTTAACTTCACCAATCACTTTTCTTATTTGGGCATTGTATTCGAAAGAAGGGGCCTATGGGCAAAAGCTATTGACTCCAGAAAATTGTTATTCTGCAAAGCCATAGGTGCATTGATACATTTTTCTAGAAAGCTAGGGAAGCATCCAATTGCTGATCTACTAACAGTCTAAAAAGCCAAATGCATACCTATTGCCATGTATGGAGCTGGCATCTGGGGCTATATCAACGTTACATCTTTACAGTTGGTAGAAAATAGATTCCTAAGATACCTTTTAGCAGTACCGAGTAGCACTGCTATTTTTATCTGTCATGCAGAGTTCGGGCTGCCATACTTATCCGACTTGATTAAAATAAAGCCTATCCTATTATGGCATAAGGTTTGAACAGGCATTTCAACTATGTTAAATCGGGACAAGATTGACGACTGTCTGTCTCTTCATGGGGTAAACTGTGTTCCCTGGATCACATATGTTAAGAAATTTGTAAATGATCTAGGACACCCAGAGTATTTTGAGAATCCTGACAGTTTGAATCATGTCACCAGGAATGAATTAAATATGTTATGCATTCATCATCTGGAGGATACTAGATTGTCCACAAATATAATGAGCCTTCAGTTAGAGCAAATCAATTGCTTTTGACCCAATCAGCCCTATTTGATAAACACAACAGGAGTTTATGATAGGTTGCTATTGACCCGTTTACGCCTATGAAATCTTCATATTAGGGTCACTTTTCCAAATATAAACGACTGGTCTTGTTCCTTATGCTTATGCCCCAGTGATAATACGTCTGTACAGTCCACAAGTCATGTTATTTTTTTGTATGTTTCATACTCTGCTTGGGAAAAGATAGATTTTACCTATTTTTAAAGTGTACGGCTTGAGACAATGCTGACCTGCTTTTTTAAAGTTGCAACTTTTAAATGATGGAACCTTGGCTGATCACATAGCTAAATACTTGAAAAAGGGGGTTAGACATAGGAACACAATGGATGACCCCTCTTTCCCCATAATCGCTTGAGCGTCTTTCTTTTTTTATTTCAATTGTTATGATGTAATTTATGTTCAAAGTGCATTGTGCTTTGATGGTTTAATATGTCTTACATTGAATAAAGCGCATTCTGTCTGTCTGTCTGAGTCAGCTAAGCATTGTGCCAGGAAGCAAACAGGTCGAGGAAAGGAACTCCTGCACACTTGTTGGAGGAACTTACCGGGTGGGAGACAATTCCCTGGAGGGAGGAAAGAAGCACCTGAGAGCATCGGCTACCCCATTGTCCACCCCCCAGATTTGAATAGCCACCATAGACAGCAGTTGCCCCATTGCCCAGCAAAACAAGGGAACAACCACTGCATTCTGAGACCAGGACCAAATCCCACTGTGATGATTCAGGTAGGCCACTGACACCATGTTGTTGGACCTAACCACTATATTCTGCTCCACCAACTGAAGATGGAAATCCATGACTGCCCTGTAGATGACCGTCAGCTCCTTCCAATTGGAAGAATGTCCCCCCTCCGGAAGAGACAAACAACCTTGCAGGAAGCTACTCCCCAACTTGGTCCCCAATCCGAAAGCACTGGCATCTGTAGTAAGGACCACAGGAGGAGTGGAATGCAATGGCATCCCCCGAGAAAGATTTTCCAACACTGTCTATCAGAGCAGAACATGAAAGAAGGTTGGAGACACTGGACCCACGTGGTCGAGGTCCTGAGACAAGGGATCCCAACAAGTCAGCTGATGGATCCACATGAACCAGAGATGAAAAGGTGCCTAGGGCATGGTGAACACAACTGCTGCATGAGACCCAGAAGCTGCAACCAATGCTGAGCTGGAAAGGACACTCCATCACTCGTAGAGCCTGGGATATCAAGGCCACAGCCGGGGGGTCCAGCAACAATGCTCTGTTCAACTTGGTGTAAAATCCGACCGCTATAAAAGTCATATTCTGGGAAGGCACCAGCTGACACTTGGAATAGTTCAGCCGAATCCCAATGACTCCGCAAGGCTGAACACACCATCTGAAGATCGACCCTCAGCCAGTCCTAAGAGGGAGCATGGATCACCCAATCATCGAGATCCCGGTATAGGAGTAATCTCTGAATATGTAAGTAAGCCACCAATGGAGAGACAACATTTGTGAAAACCCCTGGGGAAGATCGAAGGCCAAAGGGCAGGACATGAAACTGAAAGTGACTTCAGTGAATGCAGAATCTCAGGAACCGGGGACAGTGGGTATGGTTTGGAACATGATAGTGTGTCCTGTAGATCCAGTGTGCACATGAAACATGAAATGATCTCTGAGAACTAATGAGATCACCTTCTGCAGAGTTTCCACTTGAAGGGCAGGTGTACAACAAGCTTGTTCAGAGCCTTCAAGTCCAATGCCAGACGAAATCTCCCTGTCACGAGAAAGAGTATGGAGTAAAAGCCCAGCCCTTTCTCCAGAGGAAGGACAACCTGAATCACCACCGTCAGCAGCAGTGAACCAATTCCCACAGACAATTTGGTCTGCTTCATCTAATTGGATGATCATGAAGTCAGGCAAACTCCGGAATCCGGGAGAGGACCAGTTAACTCGATGCAGTATCCCTGGTACACAATGTCCAGCACCCACACATCTGAAAGAAGATTTCTTCCAGGTCGGAAGAAAGTGTGGAATCCGTCCTCTGACCAACAATCCTGGCTTGTCCATCATTTAGTCAGGAGTAAGGTTTGGGGAGATTTGGCTTTTCTGTCCCACCCTCACCCAAAGAAAACCTTCCCTGTCCCCTAGAAAACTGCATCCGAGATGGCTGACGAAAGGGGGAGTAGGCTTCAAAGTCTGTTTATCAGCAGATGACTGTTTCAAGGAAGTGGAGTGCTTTTTTTCCATAAAAGGTCTGCATAACTTGCCCTCCAATTCATCACCAAACATCATACTCCACTGGAAAGGCAGACGCAGGGCCAAAGACTTCTGGGAAGAATCAGTTTTTCAATCTTTTACCACCAGATTGCAGCGAGCCACCACACAAGTGCCACTAGAAAGAGCTAAGGCTTTCACCACATCAAAAGACACATTGGAAAGAAGCTCAACCTGGTGAACGATGTGTTCCAACAGCCCAGAACAGTCAGATCTATCATGCAGAGACAGGTACAGAGCCTTGACATCTGAAATCAGGGACTGGGCAATATATGCCAAATAAATGCATGTACAAAGGGCCAGATAGGATCCAGAATATACTTTTCTGAAATCCTTATTAACAACTGCCTTGGTCAATTATGTCCTCCACACCAGACAAGCAACAAATAAATCGATGGGACTAGAGTTTGGAAACTCCTTGAACATATCCTGAAAAGGGTACAGCTTGTGGATGAATCAGCGAAGCATGATCCAATCCGGGTCCTTCCATTCCCTGTTTAACACCTCATGGAAGTAAGGATGGAGAGGCCCATCCACTGTGGCTGAACTGTGGAACTGGCAAAGCAGGAAACCCCCAGAAGTGCTTAGAACTTTCTCCTTGGAAATACCATATCGGACTCAACATGCTTTAACAAGTCAGGCTACATGTCCTTGTCAATATATTTCCCTTTGCGCTCCTCTGCCCCCAGACTCACCTCAACCAAACTCGAGGAATATAAAGGCTAAACCACCATAGTGTCTTTGGGCCTACCCCCACCGCTTATCTCCTGCAAAGTGTTCCCGATGAGGCATCAAAGTCTGGCATCCTCATCCTCCTTGCAGCACTTTGGTCAAGGTGGGGAAGGAGAAGAAGAAACAGAGGAGGAAGAGGAAGAAGCCTCAACATGCTTCCACTTCCTAGCAAGCTTCCCCATTTGTAGCAGCAACACTGAAAGCATTCAAGGAGGCTCCCAGAAGAGATGCTAACCAAGTTCACACTGATGCAGCCACTTCACAGGCAAGGTACAGCACACTGAGCACCCCTCTCAAGCAAGAGTAGTTTGTATCACCACAGCACATAGGTAAGCACTACGCTTACAAAACACGTAGGCACACCAAAAACCGCTATGCAGTACTTACCACTGGACTGGCCTAAGGTAGGCAACTGGTTCACCACCTTTGCCAGTGCTGACCTCAGACCCAGGTGGATGCAACGTTAGGAATCACTCCATCCGGTTGCACCACCTGTCACATCAGAAGACAGGCAACATTCCCCCAGAAGCACTCTGCACGAGCCCGGGCCAATGAGGAAGTCAGCTGCTTGCACCAAAGACACGCCTCCCTTCGCACTCTGCCACCAGGGAGGCAATAGCCACCATCAACCACCAGAAGCAACAACAATGGAAATGAATCCAGGTGGACTGTAAAAGACTTCGAAAATCTCCTTCCAAGCCCAGCAGGGAGGGAGACCTGACCACCAGCTACATCCCTGCTGCCCAGCTGCAGAGATGCCCTCACTACGCCAGGAACTCCAGCCATGCCAGAGCTTCCTGACATGTCCCATTCTGTTGGCTGAAAGAGAAAAGATTAGAGGGAATGCTTGGTAAGTACACTTATGTACTTCAGGTGGCAGGGGTGGGGTACAGTTCCAGCATTCCTTAGCTCTTTTTTCTGTCTGTGAGATAGGAATATATATCTTGTTATATTTGGGTGGAGAACTGGAGGGAGCTGGGGGTAATTGCTGTGTATTCTAAGTACAGGACCTCAGTAAGTATAATGGTAATAATACATTAAAAGTACAAATACTTGGTTATACAATCTATGGACTTTGTGCTGGCGACAAGGTCCATCAAGGATCAAGTACCAAGAGGACTAGTGTCATCAGGGGTGAATGTCATGAGTCAACAGACACTTACAGGGTGGTGCAGGGCTGACTATGGGTTTTGCAAAGCACAATACCTAGAAAGACAGTGCACTAAAATTAGATATGGTTCACTGGGCCAAAAAGAACAAAGGAGACATTATTCTGGTAGAGAAATGACTTCACTCCGCATCGAGGGGAAAGAGGTGCTAGAATGGAGAAAGAGAGTGTCTGGTGAAATAATGTTGAGTTGGGGCGAGTAAGTTCAGCACAGAATAGTTACACAGAACCGTAAAACATAAGGTAAACCCTTAGGTTCAGAAGCTATGAACAGGGAAGAAACACTTACCTACCAACCAATTATCAGGGATGAGACTATGAAGGAAAATAAAAAGGTCTGTCCGATTTGACAAACAGAGTTATCAAATAGCAAATGGTGTGACGTCACAATTGAAAATGAGGAAAAACTGGACACTAGCGCACCAGCAATGCAAGTGATGTTCAAATCAGGTAACCAAAACGGTTAAAAAACAGTGTACAGAGAAACAATTCTGTTCTCTTGTAGAAGATCAAAAACTTGCCGCCCAGTAGAGATCCGTATATAAGGGAATGAGGCAAGGAAGCAATACAGCATGCAGCTATTATCTACCTAGAAGCAGATGAATTGAAGTGAAAGAAATTATACTTAGAAAAAAAGAGACCTCCAAAAACTATTCATATCCATTCAACACATCATTAACCACTCACACTGATATATATGTGGCTAGTGCAACAAACTTGGATCCACCTTCTGGTAAAGTATCTTTTTTTGACAATTCATCCTTATATATCAATTTATTAGGCCATAAAAATGTAATGACATTTTGTCTTCTGGTACCCTACCCCTTTGGATTGTCTGGGTCCCTCTCTTTTGTTAGAGAAAGCTAAGCTTAGGCTCAGGAAAAATCAGTTGGCCCTTGACAGAATCTAGAGTCCCTAGAAGTCCAGAAGGCAAAGAAGAAACTGGGACTAGAGTATCATGGCGGAAGCAACAGTCTCCCTAGAATTAAGGAACATTCCTTTGACCATAGGAACCAGAGCAAGATTGTCCCTCCCTACCATGTTGGGTATGAGATCCACAAATTGATAGCTGCTTTAGAGAGGGCCTGTACAGTGCAGAAGGTCCCAAAAAAGCAGTGGGCAGCTATCTCTTGGCTCTCCTCTGCTGACAAACGTAGAGATAAGCTCCTCACTGTTAGAGAAGAGGATGCTGACAATTATAGAGTGCTCTCATTGATGGGTCTGGCTTAACAAGTGAACACTACAGGGTTACGTTCAGAGATACCTAGAAGGCACATAATCAGGACTGGGTAGACTTTGTGGATAGTGCTATTAAGGCTCTGGAGGATTGGTTGCTTGGCCGCAAAGTGCATGATTTTGATGGATTGCACAATTTGATTATGAGGGAGCAAATCCTTAGGTATTGCTAAAACCAGCTATTGCATCAGTATCTGGTGGACTCAGATCTGACTTCTCCCCAAGAATTGGAAAAGAATGCAGATAATTGGGCCAGGACTAGGGAGAAGCAGAAACATCCATAACAATAGTGATGACCAGAAAAGGCAAGATTCTTCTAAGACTCAAGATAAGGGTGGGGACAAGGATACAAACAAAAAGGAGTCTTCAAAAGGAACCCAAAAACCTGCACCAGGGGGAGCCAAAATCCAACATGGGTAAAGGCAAAAATAAACCTTTGTGTTACTTTTGTAAGGAGAAAACCTATTGGACAAAGGATACTGATTGTCCAAAATACAAGGAGACTACTCCTACCACCACTGCCACTAAGGCAACTCACTGCTCCACCTAGCACAAGTGGTGGTACAGGGAGCATTGGAATAGTGGGGTTAACCTTGGGATCTGAGGTGGGTTCTGGCATAGTCAGAACTCCAGCTCAGGCTGTTCTTGTCTGTGATGGTGGCATAGATATTGCCACCTTACTTGTCAGTCCCAGTAACCTAGGCAAGTACAGATAACAGCCTTTGATCAATGTAACAGATGCAATGGCCTACAGGGACACAGGGGCCAGTGTCACCATGGTGACAGAGAAACTTGTATTTCCTGGACAATTCATACTTGGAGAAATGTACCAAGTGACCAATGCAAACAATGTCATGACTGACCATTCCTTGGCAGTTGTTCATTTCAGCTGGGTAGGGGTAACTGGCCCTAAAAAGGTTGTGGTAAGTTCAGACCTACCAATAGATTGTTTGTTGGGCAATGATTATAAAGATTGTAGCCTGGGCTGAAGTTGAATTAAGGACTCTTGCAGCAATGTTGGGCATCTCTGCAGATGTGTTTGCTGTGACCAGGTCACAAGCCAAACTGACATCCACTGAACAGGCCCTGGATCCTGGGACAATGGACCAGGTGCCTTCCATGAGACAGAGCAGGAGAGGTAAGGCTGTGTCTTCCCTCAGACTCAAAGTGAGGATCAGTCTCTTGAGGGAGATGATCTTAGTCCCTGTGAAGGAACTGCCCCAGATGAACTTGACCCTGATCAGGTTGAGTTCTTGGGGCAGGGGGCCCTTCTAGGACAGACTTGGGTTTGGAGCAGCAACCCTGCCCCTTTCTTCAACCCCTCAGATAGCAAGCTGCTGCTAAAGCTGCTGGGAATGTCAGTGAGCCCCACAGGATCTACTGGGATGAGGGACTCCTTTACTCAGAGAGTAGAGACCCCAAGCCTGGTGCTACCAGGAGGTTTGATATCCCTCTGAGGTTTAGGGGCTTCCTACTCACCCCAATGCATGCCATTTCCCTAGCAGGACACTTAGGCCAAAGTAAAAGTTGAGAAAGGCTTGTCCCTCACTTTCACTGGCCTCACATGTCTTAGGACACAAAGGGGTTTTGTCACTCCTTTGTCACTTGCCAAGCCAGTGGTAAGGCAGGTGACACCAAATAGGCCCACTGATTCCACTTCCAGTGGTGGGGGGTCCCTTTGAGAGGGTTAAGATTGATATCATTGGTCCCATGAACACTCCTGCAGCATCTGGACACAGTTACATTCCATTGGTGGTGAACCATGCCACTAGGTACCCAGAAGCCATTCCCCTTAGGACCACTACAGCTCCTGTGGTGGCAAAGGGTACTCTTGTGATTTTTTTCCAGGGTGGGCTTCCCTAAGGAGGTTGGATGGATGGCAGGTCTCAGTTGCAGGTTTTTGAGGGGGAAGAAGGGGATTGAGTTGACAGGCATAAAATGCAGGATGGTTCCATGCAGCACACTGGAGTTGGTCCCCTGGGTTTCCCTTCACTGGGCAAGATCAGCAGGCTGACAGAGTCCCTCAGCTAACGTAGGTACAGCAGGGCATAAGCTCAGTCAGTTCCAGAACTGAAGAGAAATGAGGCGAAAAGGACACCCAAGGGATGACAGGTCTAACATGCGTCCCCGAGCCGAAAGTGGGGAGAGCTACCCAACCTTTAGGGAGTTCTCATCACTAAGGCGGAAAAACCGAGAGATACCGTCAGCGTTACGTGGTCTACTCCGGGTCGATGTTCCACCCTAAAGTCCATACCCTGGAGGGAAATGGAACACCTCAACAATTTGGGTTTTCTCCTCTCATTTGCATGAGCCAGCAAAGGGGTCGGTGATCGGTCTGAATGAGGAAGTGAGAGCCAAAAAGGTATGGCCTCAGCTTCTTCAGGGCCCAAACCATGGCGAATGCTTCACTTGTGAGAGCACAGCTCCAATGCTATGCTCAGATGCGTCTGTCTGCACAATGAATTCCTTGTTGAAGTCTGGAGTCTTAAGCACCGGAGCGGTGCACATCGCCTGCTTAAGGGTGTCAAATGCTTCTTGACAGGCAGCCGTTCAGATGACTTTATGTGGTTGTTTCTTAGATGTTAAATCAGTCAGGGGGGCCACGATGGTTCCATACCCCTTGACAAACCGGCGGTAGTAAACCGTGAGGCTGAGGAATGCCCGGACCTCCGTTTGGGTTTTGGGGGCTCCCAGGCCAAGATGGTCTTCATTTTGGCCTGGAGGGGTTGCACATTACCCCCGGCCACCAGGTGTCCCAGGTAGGCAACAGATTCCTTTCAATCTGGCACTTGCTAGCCTTAATGATTAGGCCAGCCCGCTGTAGAGCCTGTAGCACCTCCTGGAAATGCTCCAGATGGTCCTCCCAACTGCTGCTGTCGACGGTTATATCATCCAGGGAGGCAGCTGAGAAGGCCACTAGGCCAGAAAGCACATGGTTGACCAATCGCTGGAAAGTGGTTGGATCATTCTTTATCCCGAAGGGCATCACACGGAATTGAAAGTGGCCCTCGGGGGTAGAGAACGCAGTCTTCTCCTTTGCTCCCACCACCATGGCAATCTGCTAATATCCAGACGTCAGGTCGATGGTACTCGGATACGAGCTCCTCCCAGTCGGTTGATAAGCTCATCCACCCATCGGGTGAGCATCCGTCTTGGTCAAGGAGTTCAAGCCACGGTAATCCACACAGAACAGAAGCTCTGGTGTGGGTGCCCAGTGGTGCTGCCTTCGGCACCAACACCACCGGACTAGCCCAAGGGCTGCTGGAAGACTCAATCAACCCCAACTTCAACATCTTGGCCACCTCACTTTGGATGCTGGTTTTGATCTTGTCGGACAGCCGGTAAGACTTGGTTTTCATGGGTGGGCCGTCACCTGTGTCCACGTCATGGGTACACAGATGCGTGATCCCAGGAGTGAGGGAGAACAACCAGGCATACTGCTCCAATACCTGGCGGCAGTCCCTCTGTTGCTCAGGGGTCAAGGATGGGGAGAGGACAGCTACCTCCACTGATCCATCCTTCTCTTGGGCTGCTAGAAGATCTAGAAGAGGCTTGCACTCTTCCTACTCGCTCCCATCCGTCACCATAAGGAAAGCTCATGGTGCAGCTTCAGGCGGTTGATGTAAGGTTGTCGGGGGTCTTGAGGTCTACTACATTAGTGGTCTGGCCTTATTTCTCCAAAATCTCATATAGTCCAGACCACCAATCCTGGAGGGTGCTAAGCTCTTCAGGCTCCATGACCCGCACCTTCTGTCCAGCATCCAACTCCACCGTCCGAGCATTCCGATCTTACCACTCCTTCATGACAGCTTGACTAGCATCCAGATTGCCTGAGGGTTCCTTCCACAGCTTGGACATCTTGCTGCGGAATGCCAGCATGTAGCTGACCATGTCACGGGGAAGCTTCCCAGAAGTCTTCTCCAACCCATCCTTCACAAGGCTGAGGGGCCCCCTAACGGGGTGGCCATGGAGCAGCTTAAAGGGGCTGAACCTGACTTCCTTTGGTGGCACCTCATGGTAGGAGAACAGCAGACAGGACAAGAGGACCTCCCACTTAAGCATGGGCGGATTTTGCAGATCCACGATCCGCGGATTTTGCGGATTTGCGGATCGTGGATCCGCAAAATCCGCGGATTTTGCGGATTTGCGGATCCGCGGATTTGGGGCGGGGGCGGGGCTTCCATGCGAGTGCACATGCCTCTTGTGAGGCCTCTATCCAGCATCACAGCTGATTTTCCACGGTAGAGTTGGGAAGAAGGCACACCTGTCCAGCCTCGACGACGCTCACGATTGTTTTTGGGCTAATGAATGAGTCACTGAATTTGAGCATCAACTAGTTCGAGCGACCATTTGTGTGTTACTATGCAATCGCCCCGACGGGCGCAGGGGTCCCTTGAGTGAGCTGTCCATCATAGTGGGTGAATGGCGGGAAGACGGTGCAAACCGCGAGTGTGTTTGGGCGGGGCCAAACGGGCAGGGCTACCATGCGAGTTCACATGCTTCTTCTGTGTGTAAAAGGTCTGAGAAAGATCAGTTCAGCAGATGAAGAGAAAGAAACCCCTGGTCACAAGAACAGCACGGGTATTGTGCTCGTGAAAGTCAAGGATGCAAAGGCCTCTATCCAGCATCACAGCTGATTTTCCACGGTAGAGTTGGGAAGAAGGCACACCTGCCTCGACGACGCTCACAATTGTTTTTGGGCTAATGAATGAGTCACTGAATTTGAGCATCAACTAGTTCGAGCGACCATGTGTGTGTTACTATGCAATCGCCCCGAAGGGCGCAGGGGTCCCTTGAGTGAGCTGTCCATCATAGTGGGTGAATGGCGGGAAGACGGTGCAAACTGCGAGTGTGTGGGCGGGGCCAAACGGGCAGGGCTACCATGCGAGTTCACATGCTTCTTGTGTGTATAAAAGGTCAGAGAAAGATCAGTTCAGCAGATGAAGAGAAATAAGCTCCTGGTCACAGAAACAGCACGGGTATTGCGCTCGTGAAAGTCAAGGATGCAAAAGCCTCTATCCAGCATCACAGCTGATTTTCCACGGTAGATTTGTGAAGAAGGCACACCTGCCTCGACGACGCTCACGATTAGGGCATGTTGTAACTATTTTAGGATGGCGCCGGCAAGCTGCCAGCGCCATCCTAAAATACTTACTAAATTAGCTTCAACAGGAAGCTCTAATAGATAAAATAAAGCAGGTGCGAGCACCTGCTTTATTTTATCTATTAGAGCTTCCTGTTGAAGCTAACTTAGTAACTATTTTAGGATGGCGCTGGCAGCTTGCCGGCGCCATCCTAAAATAGTTACAAGTTGACAGGCCAGCCAGGCTTCAA
Organism: Lissotriton vulgaris; assembly: GCF_964263255.1. Lineage (NCBI taxonomy): Eukaryota > Metazoa > Chordata > Amphibia > Caudata > Salamandridae > Lissotriton > Lissotriton vulgaris. Next base: position 561,017,514 of record NC_141695.1, read on the forward strand.
CTTTTGCCCCCGGAATCTGCCGCTCGCGGATTTGCGAATTCGCGGTAAATTCGCGGGAGTTCGCGGATCGCGAATTTACCGAAAATTCGCAAAATCCGCGAGCGGAACGGATTTTGCGCTCATGCTTACTCCCACTTCCGTCTCAAGCCCTCTGGTAGGCTCCGGATAATCCCCATCATTGTCTTGTTGAAGCGCTCTACGAGCCCGTTAGTCTGGGGTGGTAAGGAGTGGAGAACCGGTAGGTTACTTCGCACTCCTTCCACATGGCCTGCATGTAGGCGACATGAAATGTGTGCCCCTATCCGACACCACTACCTTGGGGAATCCCACACGGGTAAAAATCCCCATCAAGGCCCACGCCACCGCAGTGATGATCCTCAGAGGGATTCACTTCGGGTACCGGGTGGCATAGTCCACCAACACCAAGATGACCCGGTGTCCCGAAGAAGTCGGTGGGTCCATTGGCCCGACAATATCAATGCCTACCCGCTCAAAAGGGGTACCGACAACCTGTGGTAAATATTTGATTTACCGTCTTAATTTCTATGCAGGTAAGTACTTTAACAAAAATAACTCAATCGGAAAGAAAGAGGCAGAGTCCGTGGTGTTAGAGTTCTTAGGGGTTTTATTCCTTAAAAAGGAATGGTCATGGTACCAGATCGGATATCGTGTTCCTGCCACCACTGGGGTGCAGGAAGGGATAGAGCAATATTTTATTGACAATACATAGCTTTTATACTTTAAGACATATACTGAATACCAATACAGGAGGCGTAACAGCTGAGAGAAACAAGATAACAGTATACACGTGTTAGTAATACGTAATCAGAAGGCGTGAACTGGGCGTGAACATAGAGGTGTGAGCTAGAAACGTCACATGTAAGTGTCACGAGTAGGTGGGTACTTAGCAGAATCTTGCAATGTCAGCAGAAATCTGAGGCCTGGATGCGCGCGCAGCTGCATGACGTGTGATTGACGTGGAACTGGAGGGTGCAGGGGACTTGACATTTACGCTAGCGGAAAGAGACAGAAGTCTGGCATGTCAGATCAACTCGTACCTATATCATATCTGATATCTGATGTTTGGGAACCATATTATCTAGAGGGAAAGGTCTCTTGGGCAGAGGCTATTCTATACTGACTGTGAGTGCGTGTATAAGCGTCTAAGTGTCTGCATTAGATGCGAGGGGGGCATGGGCCTACCATGGTAACGGAGCTATGAATTACTTGCACGGAGACAGTGAGGCCGGGCCCTTTGCTCTGCAGCTGGGGAGATGTTTACTTAAACTAGTAGGTAGGAATGCATTTTCGAGGAGCGGAACAGATAATTCGAAGGTTGAATTCAGTCTTGGCAGGCAGCAGGCTGAGCTAAGCGCCGTTAGCCGCACAGGGAGTAAGGCAGAGGTCACGGGTACAGAGGCAGCCGGGGCTGAGGCTTTCAGAGTCAGAAGGCAAGAAAAGGCTCGATGGCAGAATTCAGGGCCTACTTCGCCAGAGCTGAAAAACGTGTAAAGTACACCACAAAAAGACGTTGACATGGCATACTTAGGAACGGAACATTCAACCCATTCAGGGTGGGTCTGAAAGAGGACATGTTAACGTTGGACGCAAATGTATTTGCGTCGTCATAGCTGGCACAGGAGGGAAGTTACATGCACTTTAAGCTGGTACATGGAGACGGTGGGGTACATGTTAGGGAACATTACTGGACCATAAAATTTATATTTGCTCATTCCCTCCTTGTTCCCTACGGACCCTTCATGATATATCGATCCTCATGAATCGATCAGTCTGTTCTTGTAACATCATTTGCTCTTCTTTCTTCTTTTCGCGTTTTGAGTGAAAACTGGAATGTGCAATGCACGATGTGGCGCACAGACCACAAATCGCTGGCCCACACTGTAGGCACAGGCAGCAACTGAATACTATGACAAGGGCAATGCCTAGGAAGGATAGGATCTTCCATCCCCAAGCGGTCAACGTTGCCCAGAACCAACCGGACCAAGTCCAGGTGCCTGGATTCTGATGTATTACACTTGCAATTTTATGAAGACGTGTAATAGCTTGGTATACCGTTGGCGCGTTTTCTGGAATGAAAACACAGCAACTTGACCCGATGACCTTACAAGCTCCGCCTCTATCTGCTAGGATGACGTCAATAACAAGACGATTTTGGAGAACAACAACCCGCATGGCAGATTGCTCCTCTGTTAAGTTGCCTAGAGCGGAGGCAGTTTCATTCACTACTGCTTCGAGTGTTCTAGTTAATCTGCGTATTAGTTTACTATTTTGGACGGGGCCTGTGAAGAAAAAGAATCCCTTATTGAAATCTGTGTATTGCTCCCATGCCGTTTCAGTATAGTCGACAATCGGGAGATCTCTTCGGAGTCTATTCTTTACTAGATTTGTATTTCTGTGATAATCAGGAGGGGCTAGAAAAACAGGTGGCAGAAGGAATGCAATGTAACAGGTACCATCCCAATCTAAAGGTAAGCGTATGTATGCGGTATGGCCAGAAACAAAGTAAGAATGTCGAGTAGCTCTAAAGGAAGATTTGCCTTGATCACTGAATTCGACCACAGTAGTACATGTGCTATGACCTAAGTGTACTGAACCCTTCTTTCTGACACATAAGTCACCTGTGGCTGGTAATACTGACATAGCAGGGAGGACTGGTGCGGCTTCGGATTCGACAGTAAGAATCATAAGGTTAATTGTATAATTACCTAATCCATATACTTCATTTTCTAGATCAGTTCCTATTCTAATGGGGAGTCCCTTTTTGTCAGGATAACAAGCGTTAAGCAGAACTAAGTTCAAGTTTCCCCAAACCCAGTTTCCTTTGAAAACAGCAATATCAGGATCTAAGGAATTTATTATTCTAAACCATGCTCCACATGAGCCATTGTGAGTGAACGGGTACGGAAAGAGAGGCAGAACTCCCTTGTATTTCTGATAGGGAGGGAGTCGGCCACATATCCAACAGTTTGTAGCATTATTAGTCTGATGGGAGTGATGTAACATACTAATGAATGTATTGTTGCGCAGCGCAAGTCTGTAAGATAGTTCATGCGGAGGTAATTCACTAAAAGAATGTTCGGCAGTGACATTGTAAGCAGATTGTTCACGCTTGAAGATAGGGTAGTACATGGGAAGCAATATACTAGTAACAATAATCAGAAGGCTTAGAAAAAACATAATCAATAATGTCACTATACAGTGACTGCGGAGTGATTTACAATATGTACGTTTCTTGAGTTGTCTCTCTCTCTCTCTATCTCGATCTAGGGGATACATGTCAGAAACTATTTAACCGATTCACCTAGGGGAGGACTTAAACAATTAAACTGTCTGACTTGCTAGATCGGAGTTTGGTCCGATACTCCTCTTGGGGAGTTTTCTCTCTTTTCGGAACTTTGAAGTCTTTAGTATCGAGGCAGTCCTTTGAGGGGGTGGACGAGTCAGTTTCTGGCAACAGTTCATTACATTTTTTAATATGACTCGTGTGGATCCACCCCTTTCGTCCTTCAACTTTAATTGCTGTCCTCGTGGTCAGAAGGACGATCTTCGGCTCCTTCCAGCGGGGCTCCAGCGGGCTTTTCCTGTCGAAGTTCCTAATTAGCACCGTATCGCCAGGACGGACATCGTGCGGCTTTACATCAGTGTTGTCGGGAAAGGCTGCAGCAACCTGTGAACGACATGATTGGAGTGCAGACATCAAGGAGGCAAGGTAATCTGTCAGCATGTTACAATCAACATCGGTTATTTTCTTAGGCATGGGCGTCCCCCACATATTCGGTGGTCGTCCAAAGACCACTTCATACGGGGATAGTCCTGATCTCGAATGGGGGACCATTCTCATATAGAACAGTGCAACTGGCAGGGCGACTATCCAGTCGACCCCTTTCTCCTTACATATTTTAGCGAGGCGTGTTTTCAGTGTCTGGTTATGCCTCTCTACAAGGCCAGCGGCTTCGGGATGTCGGACACAATGGAATCTCCACTGATATCCTAGCAGAAGAGAAACCTGTTTCATGAGTTCGGATGAGAATGGCTGTCCGTTATCTGAGTACACAACACGAGGCAAGCCGTACCGTGGGAAGAATTCTCGAACCAGCTGCTTGGCAGTGGTCGGAGCAGTGTAATCTGGGACTGGATATGCTTCGGTCCAACGGGAAAGTGCACAAACAACTACGAGGACGTACTTGAATCCTCGACAACGGTCCATCTGGATATAATCCATCTGGAGGACTTCAAAAGGGTGATCGGGAGGATGGAATCCACCTTGCTCTACAGGGACGCTTTTACCTGGATTGCACTGACAACAGATCATGCAAGTACGCACTTTCTGTTTTGCTGCTGCTCGTAAATGTTTGTTGTACCAGAGATTCTGTAAACTGTCTAACATAGCTTTTTCTCCTAGATGTGCTGGACTATGTGCTGTATTTATTATGACTTGAACCATAGAGTCGGGGAGAAACCATGTAGATTTTCCCTTCGTCATCCATCCCTGATCTGTCTGGATCCCTCCTAGTTCAGTCCATTTCTTTATTTCATCTGGCGTAGCATGTGTCTGAATGTCGATTACATCTAGTGTGGGATCCCTGACTGTCATACACTGTGTCTGTACTATTGTCTTTGTCACATCAGTTGTCTGGGTGTGAGTCAATGCTGTATGTTTTGCTGTTTGGTCTGCCAGGTCGTTACCCTGGGAAACGGAATCTGTAACTTTAGTATGTGCTTTACATTTCATGATGGATATACCTGAAGGCAGATGTATTGCATCTAACAGTGCTTGAATGAGAGGACCGTGTTGGATCTTGGCACCGTGAGAGGTCAAAAAACCTCGTTCTTGCCATAACACTCCGAAGTCGTGTACGACTCCGAAAGCATAACGTGAATCTGTGTATATGTTAACATTTCTGTTCTTGGCTAATATACAGGCTCGGGTCAGAGCGAAGAGCTCTGCTGCTTGAGCGGACAGTGTATCAATACGATATGTTTCTTTTACTTCAGTTTCAGTGGTCACTGCATACGCGGCCACTAATTCTCCTGTACTTGTTCTCATACATGAACCATCCACATAAAGTGTCAGGTCTGGATTTGTCAATGGAACATCTGTTAAGTCTCGTCGGGGCTTTGTTACTGCATTAATAATCTCTATACAATCATGCGGGGCTGAATTAGTCATAATCGAAGGTAACAATGTTGCGGGATTCAGAATGCTGCAGCGTCTGATTTCTATGTGTGGCTGGAATAGCGTCAATTCATAACCTGTCAGTCTTGCTATAGTCAAGTGTTGAGTCTGGGTTTGATTTAAAAGAACCTCTACAGAGTGTGGAACTTGTACTGTTAATTGATGTCCTAAGACAATTGAGTAGCTCTGTCTGATTGCTAGGGCTGTTGCTGCTACTGACTTTAAGCACGCAGGGAGTGCCTGGGCTACTGAATCCAATGTACTTGAAAAATAAGCACAAGGCTTATGTGAACCTGCTTGATCTTGAGTGAGGACAGACAACGCTGTACCATCACGTTCTGTGACAAAAAGTGTAAAAGGTTTGCTGTAACATGGTGTTGCTAAAACTGGTGCTTGACATAAAGCTTTCTTTAATTCCTCAAAGGCCTGTGTATGTTCCTGAGTCCAAGGAAAGACAGTCGAAGTCGCTGCCTCCTGTGTTGTTAACTGAATGAGTGGTTTAGCTAGAAATGCATACTGGGGAATCCATTGTCTGCAGTACGAGGTGAGGCCTATAAAGGCCCGCACTTCCTTTTGTGTCTGGGGTTGTGGCATATTTACAATTAACTGGATACGGTCAGGTGTGAGCTGTCTCCCCACTTTGGACAGCAAGTGACCCAAGTACACAACTTGCTGAACACAGAATTGTAGCTTCGAAGGAGACACCTTGTGTCCCTTGTCGGCCAGAAAATGTAAAACTGTCAGTGATGCTTGTTCACATTCGGGTTCACTTCGTGCGGTGATCAGCAGATCATCGACGTACTGCAGTAAAGCAGTGTTAACTGGCATTTGGATACAATCAAGTTGTCTTTTCAGTGCTTGACTATAGATGCTGGGGCTTTCTGTGAATCCTTGAGGTGCGCGTGAAAATTTGAAACTTCGTCCATTTAAACTGAATCCGAAGAGGTATTGGCTCTCTGGATCAATGGGCACACTGAAGAAGGCGTTCTTGAGGTCAATTACAGTAAAGAACGTTGCTTCTGAATCAATAGCAGTCAATAGGGATGAGATGTCGGGAACCACAGGGTACTGTGGAACAATGCATTTATTCAATTCTCGTAAATCAATCACCAGCCGATATACTGGCGGTGCATTGGGATCAGTACGTTTAAGAATCGGAATGATAGGGGAATTACAGATATTGGAGTCGGTCTCTACGACCACTCCTTGGGCAATGAGCTCTTCAATGATTTCCAGTAAAGCCACTACAGCATCGGGTGGTAACTTGTATTGTCTTATTCTCGGTAAAACAACTCCTTGTTTAAGTGTAACACGGTATGGTGTAATGTGCATACAGCCTACATCAGTTGGGCCTTGAGCCCACAGGTGTTTCGGTACATCTTTCAATCTGACATCAAACTCTCGTAATACATAGTGACCCTTAAAGTCACGCAAGAAAAGTCTAACTCCTTCCGGAGAACAACATATCACAGCTCCTAGAGCCTTCAATGTTTTAATACCTAACAGATTTTCTGGGCATGATTTCGTAAGTAACAAGTCTGTAACACGTGATAATGGACCCACAGCCAGGGGGACGGGTTTCGATACCTCATTTACAATAGGCTGTCCTGAAAAACCAAGGGAAACATTCTGTGAGCCTGAGAGGGGTGCCCCTGGGACTTCATCATGGCTAATTGTTGTGCGGCTTGCCCCTGTGTCAATTAAAAACTTTCTGTCTTTTCCCAATACTTGACTGTGTACATAAGGACCCTCTTGATCTACAGGAACCTCAATAAGAGGCAAGCCAACCTCCCTCTCTAGGCTGTTTCATGTGTATCGTTGATAATCGGGATAATCAGATTGGGCATACTGGCACATCTGTCGCGAAACTTGCTGTGTCGCGGCAATGGGCTGTGGCTGTGATACCGCTGCAGTCTGTGCTGTATGTTGTGGAGCATGCATAGGCTGTGAATTCTGTGAAGTCTGTTGCTGACCTTGGTCTTGTCTAGGCGGATGCAGTCTTTCTTTAGTTTTACCCGTTGCTATATTGTGTTTCAGGACTGGGCATTCATGTACGTAGTGACCTGGCTGCTTACAATAGTTGCATGTCCCTTTAACGGGAGCGGTGGCATTACCTGTCTGGGTCGTACCCTTTCTCTGGCCGTCGGCTGGAACCGACTGGGCCACTAACATTTTCATTTTCGTGTCTTTTATGCGTCTCTGTTCATGATCCTGTTCTTCTCTGATTCTGTTCTGGTGGTATTGTAACATTTGTAACATTTGGGATGGCGTATTTGCTTGCCATGTACTCTCAACCTTATATACACGGTTCTTAACTGCTGTCAGGGAATTCTCTACTAACTTCGATACAAAAAGATGTGGGTACGACTCGCTACCTGGTTTTAGGCCACTATTAATAATGAAACATTTCTCGAATCTTGAATAGAAGTCACTGGTATCTTCATCATGTTTCTGTTTACAGGCTGAGATTGCGTCCCAGTCTTCCTTTTTAGTGGTCAATAATCTTGGCAAGACCTGTACTATTAAACCTGGTAATGCTTTAGTTTTCTCCCCAAGGCCTAGCCCTGGAGTACGAAGTTTTTCCTCGTCTTCTATTTCTGTCCATATAATCTTTTTGTCTCCCACCTCCCATTCTCTTTCCTTTAGTTTCTCGTAAATGCCGGTAGGCAGCAATACCTTTAACAATTTCATAACATCAGTATATGTGTAATCCCCCATCAGTAACATGTCTTTAAGTTCTCGGTGAAAACCTGCCGGGTCTTTATCATGACAAGGTATTAGTTTCTTCATCTCCAATAGTTCTAACTTGGTCAGAGGTGTGTATACATACACACGTTTCAGGGTATTATCGGTGCCCATAACTGGATGTACTTCTCGTAATGGGTTCTGCCTTTCAAGACGTTCCATATGATACATTTTTCTTTCTGGAGGCGGAGCGGGAACATATTGTGGGCTTAAGAAAGTGTTGTATCTGTGCCGTTGTTCTAGAATTATTTGTATTAACTTAGTGCTTAGGCCTCTCATCTATCCATGAGTAGTGCTTCTAATGTATCGTGTAAGGGACCTGGATCAGAATGTTTATTTCTGTATAACGTGAGGAGGTGCTGAATCATATATACACCTGCTAATTTCTGCTCGTCTGGGGATAGGTTCAGAAATGTCTGCGCTACTGTGTCATCATTGTATATATTAGGATTGTCAGCCCATAGTACTGCTGACCGGGCTAGTTCCTGTTCATCCATAGAATTGAGTACATGGTACCCCATTCGTTCTCGAAGCATTTTATCAGTGTCTTGAAACAGATGTTCAGGAGAATTTGGTTTTGATATGCCAGAGAGAAAAACTCTCTTGCTTTCTGGACGAATGCCTTTCCTAAGGTAAGTTCCTCTATCTACATACGCTATCGTATCTGTAGTCGTTTCTTGTTCTTCAGGTCCTTCCTCCTCCTCGGAGAAGGCATTTTCCTTTTCTTTTTCGTGTATTTCTATTACTGTCTTTCTTATTTTCTTGTACATACTGGCTATACAATTCACTTTATCATGTTTTCCTTCGGATATATTTTGACCCCACTTGTTTAGTGCTTCCATTTCATCCTGGTCTACCCCAGGCCTGTCTCGGTCTCTTATTAAGCAATTTATGAAAAAACGTAATATATATGCTTGAGTGTCGACTTTTTGGTGTGCCAGGGCCTCCTTAATACTATCGGGATTTTCCCCAGTCTGGACAAAATGATATATTCTATCTAGGTGGTCAGTCATCCCTGAGAATAACACTAGGTAATCTGTAGCTTGTCGCAAGCGTAGTGATGCTATCAACATTCTATCGTCTTTGCCGGGTACTGGATCGTATCTGCAAACTGGAAGTTGGTCTTTGAGTATGTCGAGACGGGGTGATTGGAGTATAGGGTGCTTCTGCATGTCCCTAAGGTGTAATCTGTGTGTTGCTATTGGGGTCTGGAGACCCCCTGTCGCACCTCCTGAGCCAGAGGCTTGAGCATTGTCCTTCTGTGGAGTCTGTATGTGTGCTTGAACTTGTCTATTAATAGGATCAGGTAAAAACGGATTCTGTATATTAATTTTAGGTGCGGGAAGTGGTGGAGGTGGAGGAACAGGCTGTCGGACGGGGGAACCTTGTTGCGGTAATGGCGGGATATGGTCTGGAGGCGGGTTGCCACCTCCGTCACCGTCAGTAGGCGGGACGCGGGCACGTGGATTGGTGTAAGCGGGTGCTACATCGTCTAGATAGGAGGCAAGGAATATGTCTTTGGTGGCTCTGTGATTTACTTTAGTTGGAACCAATGGTGACGGCAGATTTTTCGGTATTTCTGAAGTGGCTTCAGGCGAACCCTCGGCCACAAGATACATGCCATTAACAAGACTGTTTCGCGCGCGGTCTACTTGTTCTGCTTTTACCCGGATCCCTTCATTAACTAATTCATTTTCTCGGGCTCTATCTGACTCTTCTCTGTGTCTGTCTTCTCTCAGAGTGCTTTTTCAGCACGCTTGTGTGATTCTTTACGCCAAAATTCTATGGCGTCTTTCTGAGATTGTCTGGCTTTCTTTTTCCATAGTGCTTCTTCTACCTTCATGATGCACTCGGCATCCCACGTTCCTGTAACGGGCCATCTGTGTCTTTCTTCTAGGTGCTTAGTATAATCGGCCCATAAATCTAGATACAATATGGCGTCTATGCCATGCTTATGGTACATGAAATTTCCGGGCGTGTCCCTAGGGGGGATAGGAATTTCTTCCTCTAGCATCCCTTTCCTAGTTCCTATCTGTCTTAGTTTATTGAAGAACGGCATCTTGTTGCTTAATACTGGATACTCGATATTTGTTACTTAGTTCTGAATACAGCTAGTTACACAAAAACACAATAATGTACATCAAACAGTCACTCATACCACGACATTAATCACATGAAAGACATTTTGAACATAGATCTCTACCCTAGATACTGGATGTACTGCTAAACAGCACAGATACACTGTCGAGGACAGTGCAAGAACTTGAATAACTGATATACTGCTAAACAGTACAGATACACTGTCTAAAACAGTGCAGACCGTGTTTGTGTACCCAAACCCGTCTTTACTGGATACATAATAATGCACCCGTCTAGATACGTCCCAGCAATGGTACTCACCGGGAAGCACGGAATCGGAAGGCCTCGGAAAACTCGACTGGACTGGACCGGACTGGACTCGACTCGACTCGACACGTGGATACTTCAGAAACTGGTGGGCCTCTGGACACCTCGGACCTTGCTTCTTTCGGCTAGGCTCTGGTCGGGATCCTCCGCACTCCTCACCGCCTCGTCTGGGTGCTGATCGCAGTCTCCGTCACCTCCGTGGGCCAGAGGGAGATACAGGAAATCCTGCGGGTACGCGTAGTTCCGTCTTGACTGATGGCAGGGGGCAAAGCTTGCAACGCACCAACCGGCGCGTGGGGTGGGGGAGGGGTCCCTATTCGGGCGCCAAAATAATGTGGTAAATATTTGATTTACCGTCTTAATTTCTATGCAGGTAAGTACTTTAACAAAAATAACTCAATCGGAAAGAAAGAGGCAGAGTCCGTGGTGTTAGAGTTCTTAGGGGTTTTATTCCTTAAAAAGGAATGGTCATGGTACCAGATCGGATATCGTGTTCCTGCCACCACTGGGGTGCAGGAAGGGATAGAGCAATATTTTATTGACAATACATAGCTTTTATACTTTAAGACATATACTGAATACCAATACAGGAGGCGTAACAGCTGAGAGAAACAAGATAACAGTATACATGTGTTAGTAATACGTAATCAGAAGGCGTGAACTGGGCGTGAACATAGAGGTGTGAGCTAGAAACGTCACATGTAAGTGTCACGAGTAGGTGGGTACTTAGCAGAATCTTGCAATGTCAGCAGAAATCTGAGGCCTGGATGCGCGCGCAGCTGCATGACGTGTGATTGACGTGGAACTGGAGGGTGCAGGGGACTTGACATTTACGCTAGCGGAAAGAGACAGAAGTCTGGCATGTCAGATCAACTCGTACCTATATCATATCTGATATCTGATGTTTGGGAACCATATTATTTAGAGGGAAAGGTCTCTTGGGCAGAGGCTATTCTATACTGACTGTAAGTGCGTGTATAAGCGTCTAAGTGTCTGCATGAGATGCGAGGGGGGCATGGGCCTACCATGGTAACGGAGCTATGAATTACTTGCACGGAGACAGTGAGGCCGGACCCTTTGCTCTGCAGCTGGGGAGATGTTTACTTAAACTAGTAGGTAGGAATGCATTTTCGAGGAGCGGAACAGATAATTCGAAGGTTGAATTCAGTCTTGGCAGGCAGCAGGCTGAGCTAAGCGCCGTTAGCCGCACAGGGAGTAAGGCAGAGGTCACGGGTACAGAGGCAGCCGGGGCTGAGGCTTTCAGAGTCAGAAGGCAAGAAAAGGCTCGATGGCAGAATTCAGGGCCTACTTCGCCAGAGCTGAAAAACGTGTAAAGTACACCACAAAAAGACGTTGGCATGGCATACTTAGGAACGGAACATTCAACCCATTCAGGGTGGGTCTGAAAGAGGACATGTTAACGTTGGACGCAAATGTATTTGCGTCGTCATAGCTGGCACAGGAGGGAAGTTACATGCACTTTAAGCTGGTACATGGAGACGGTGGGGTACACGTTAGGGAACATTACTGGACCATAAAATTTATATTTCCTCAAACCAGGAGCGGTACCAAAGGGACCTTCAACTTAGTCCAAGTTTTGCTTGACAAGTCCTACAGGTCTTGCAAAAGGTGTCTGAGGAAACTCGCATTCTGGGCCAATAAAAATGTGGGACCAACCGAGCGAAGGTTTTCTCCTGGCCCAGGTGTCCTGCCAGTGGTATCTCATGTGCCAATTCCAGCAGAAAGACTCAGTAGCATTGGGGGACCACTAAGGCCCTTGATGACCAATGCACCGGAGCCTTAGGCTCACTGTAGAAGAGGCCATCCTCCCAGTATATATGGTAATTGCTGGTTTCCTGGTTAGTTGCTTGGGCTTCGGCCAGCCTCCGCATGCCTTCAATAATGAGGCACTCTCTCTCCTGCCACTCTGCAGGGGTGAGCAAGTCCCCCACGGGAACTACATCCATCTCTGCGGACTCCGGGGTCACCTCCGCGGGCTCCCCATCCATCTCGCAGGGTATGTCCTCCACAACATCTTCTTGTCCAACATTGGGCTGGGCCATTGTTCCAGGCTCCAACCCGGGTTGAGTTCCTTTCTGGGCAGCTATGGACCGCGAGACCACACAAGTCCACCCTGGTAATCCCAGCATTTCTGTGTGGGCTTGGAACTCCACCTCCTTCCAGGCGATATACTGCGGATCGTTTCCGAGCAGACACTCAACTGGCATGGCAGGGCTTACTGCGACTCTTAGCGAGCCAGAGACCCCTCCCCACTCAACGGGAACTTGGGCCACAGGGTAGTGACACACACTGTTGTCAGCCAATACATTTGGATGGAATACGTCAGGGATCACTTGCTTCAGGAACACCAGCTGTCTCAGTACTATCGTCATGCTGGCACCCGGGTCCCTCAGAGCCTCCACCTCCTGCCCATTAACCCGTACCCTCTGCCATTACTTGGCAGTATTTGAGGGTAACTGCGTCTCTGCGATCATCTCTACATCCTCCAGTGAAACCAGGGTCAAACCTGTCTACTCCCCCCGCTCATCTAGGGAAAACTCCTCCCCCAGCGCTACACTAGCCACCCAGGGTTCTTGCTGCCTGTGGGGGCTAGGGTCCTTTTGCGACACTGGGGATCCCCCTTGTAGTGTCCAACCTCCCCACACTCGTAGCACCGGACAGTTCTGGGCTGCTGACTCTTGTCAGGGTAAGTGGGCTTCTGGAATCCATTAATTGTTGGAAGCGGTACATTGACGATATCTTTGTCATCTGGACAGGCACACACACAGATTTTAACAACTTTGTCATCAATTTAACACTGTCCAGACACATCTTATATTCACGTCTACAACACAAGAATCTACCATAGCGTTCTTAGATCTGAACATCAATCATGAAAATGGAGCACTCTACAGCTCCCTACACAGAAAAATCACAGAAAGGAACACACTACTATCATACCGTAGTCACCATCCTCAGGCCCTGAGAGACGGCCTGCCCTTTGGGCAGTTTCTCTGAATCCGTCGCAACTGCACCCATAAAGAAGACTACATGAAGGAAGCTGAGTTACTGAGAACAAAGCTGGTCTGCAGAGGTTACCCAAACAGACTGGTCAAATGCTTTCTTAAAATAGCCTGGCACTGCCCTAGGGAGGAACTACTAAAAACCAAAGAAAAATAAGAGATGGACAAAATAGTATGCATTACTACTTTTGGAACCCACACTAACCAAGCGCGGAACTTTATAACCAAAACCTGGAGCATCATCAAGAGCAATGACCCCTCCCTCCAATCACCACTCGTTGCCTACAAAAGAGGCAAAAATATAAAAGACCACTTGGTGAGGTCATCTACGGATAAAAGAGTGAATACCATCAATACCCTCACTAATGCATGGGGACTACCTAGAATCAAAGGACACCATAAATGTGGCAGTTGTGTGTCATGTGAATTCACATTTAACACCGCCACCTTTGAACATGGCCAGCCAAAACACACCCTAGAAGCATTTTCAAACTGCAACACACAAAATGTGTACTGCATCTGGTGCACATGCAATCTCCCATACATAGGCCAAATGCAACAACCAATAAAGGCCAGGATTGGGCAACACCATAGCCGCATTCGCAGATCTGTTCCCAATGGCCCCCCTGGTATCCCACTACAATGAAAAAAATCACACTGCCGACGAACTGAAATAGCAAGTGACCAAAATGGCCACCATACCAGAGTAAGGTGCCGACCATACAAGCATACTACACCGCATAGAATGCAGGTAGATAGACAGAGTCAACTCAATAGAGGAGGGGCTGAACTCAGCAGAGGAATGGAGGGGATATGTGACAACACTGCACTGAGATGCATGCCTTGCCATGCCCATCCTATCCGGTGCATAACCCTAACCATCTGACCACCTATAGACTATTGTAGTACCCCCAAAGAAAGCAGATGATGGTTACATAGTCCACTGGCCAGCACCTGTGTTACAATACCACCGGCATTGCACATCGCATTTTCAATAAACAGAATGCGAGCGTGATGTCCACTATGGGGGCTCGCGACAGTCATAATGTACGTAAAGTAAATGTAAAGAAAATATGTACTAATTATCTGTACCAGCACGTCACGTTTTTCCATATACAGTAGCTAACATATATTCCTCCATACAATGAAACTGTTATAATGCTATGTACTGAGAATGTAATATATGTGAAAGTGCACAATAGGTCACCGTGGCGCCACCCCTGCAGACTATACTGGTGTTATTCAACGTCTTTTTGCAGGCATTGACCTGTGCTTGCAAACACAAACAGTCATTGGGTATATGTATGTTACATGACCCATCGTAATACGTCACAATTTCCAAACTGTACACATTGAGATGTAGAGCTGCCGCTCCACATTAATCTGCTCCAATGTACTCATTTAGGTACATTACGTACATTAGCCGCACTAACTGTACTAACCGCCTTTTTGTTATAAAACAAACTCATCACAGTCATCCCCGACTCCCTTCGTCACGTAGGCAGGTCGACAGGTCACCATGGTAACGATCTACCTCTCACCAGATAACTCTGCTGAATGGGGATCATCCCGATTCCCTGCCGCTCGGCATCCGGGCTTGGCGGGAACCACAGTATTTAACTAATTCGGCTTCCAACAATCGGTGTCATCGCTCCAGAAGCCAAATCACACTGCAGGGCAACGGCGCTAATCTGCACCGACTTCGCTACCCACGGAGATTGCTCCGCTACACATTTTGCAAGGAAGTAAGTTAAATCACGCACTGATCTCCAGCGTGTTGCTCCTACCCCCCCTCCTCCCAACACCCGGTCTAACTTATTGCAATTTCTTACTTACAGAAACCCAATCGCTCTGTTAACATACAGCACGTTCAGTAGCCCCATGCTGGCCTCACACAAGATTCTACTTAGAGCACAAGACTGCAACGGCTGTAGCAACATAACAGGAGATAATATCCATCTTGCAAGCCAGCCTCCCTCATCGTGAGGTAAGGTTCAGCTTAACCTTATTTGTTTCTAGTCTTATCAACAATAAATCTGCGATGGCAGAGACTGAGTCTAACCTGTGCACTTTGATTTCTTTTTACCCCATCAAGCAGTGCCCGGTTGGGTCCTCATGTGAGTTATGTTACTTTCAGTCCCCACCAAGGCACTTCACATTCACGTAGGCTGCGCCTGTACCTACCCAGGTAACCACCCATTTTTTAGAGTCCTTTAATCTAGTTTCTCGCATTTGTGCCAGTACATGGGCCTAATGCTTCTTCCTATTGAATTCCAGATGTCCCTACTCCGTTAGTCCTGAGGAGACCCCACATTGAGAGTGTTGTAAATATGGAGGTGATAGATGACAGGATACTTCTAGTTGATTACATGTAGATTTATTGTAGGACACAGCTGAGTACAGAAACCTCGCCAGCTGACCAGACCATCAACTAACACTGGTAGAACACTCTGGTACAGATTAGAACACTCACAGGTATTCTGTGAAGCTAAGGAGGTAAGAACACTAAGAATGGGCTAAAGACTACTGTCAGCCATATTGCAAGAAGAATCAATATACAACAGAGAGAAGGGTTGAAACGCCGTCAACAAGCACGCAGGGCAAACCATTGATCAACTAGTGTCACTGTATCTATGCTGTAAAAAAGTGTATTCAAATGGTCGCTTCTTACAATTCATGGAAACCTTGCATCAAATTTTTCGCTGTGTACAGTCACTTTTTGGTTCCATCTTTCACTTGGGGACACTATGCACAAAGTGTTGCGCTTTTTGAAGTTAAGAAAGTGTTTATACTATTTACTGTGTTTTATAAATTATACTGAGAAAAAACTGTGTAGTAAGTTCATTTTCGCCTTCTGACATTACCAAGTCCAAGTTGTGCATTTTTACTGCTTAAATTAGTGTTCCTATTATCCACTGGAACCATAGTTTTTGCATATACATTCCAGAGGCTGGTAAATAAAGTTCTCACAGGGCTGGAAGCCTATCATGCAGCATATCTTGATGATATAGCTCTCTTTATCTCCTCCTGGGAGGATCACCTGGTCCACCTGAAGAATGTTTTAGAGGTTCTGAAGAAAGAAGAGCCTCCCTATCAAGGCAACTAAGTGCCAGATAGGGCAGAGCAAGGTTGTGTTCCTCGGCCACCTTATGAGTGAAGGTCAGATTCAACCACTTCAGAGTAAAATGCAGACCATAATGGACTGGGTTGCTCCAAATACCCAGACTCGGGTCAGAGCATTCTTGGGCTTGACTGGGTACTACAGAAGATTTATCAAAGGCTATGGGTCCATAGTGACTCCTTTGAATGATCTGACATTTACCAAAATGCCCAAGAAAGTTCAGTGGACTGGTAGATGTTAGAAGGCATTTGATCTCAAGCAGGCCATGTGCACTGCTCCCATTCTACAAAGTTCTGACTACTCTAAGCAATTCATTGTCCAAAATGATGCATCTGAGTTGGGGGTAGAGTCTGTGTTGTTGCAATATATTACAGAGGGCCAGTAGCTTTTATCAGCAGAAGGTTGACCCCCAGAGAGAAATGTTGGTCAGCTATAGAGAAGGAAGCCTTTGCTGTGGTCTGGGCCCTGAAGAAGTTGAGGCCATACCTGTTTGGTACTCACTTCATTCTTCAGAAAGACCATAAGCCCCTCTTATGGCTAAAAGAGTTGAAGGGTGGAATCCCAAACTTTTGAGGTGGTCCATTTCCCTACAGAAGATGGACTATACAGTGGAACATAGACCTAGGAGTAACCATTCCAATGCAGATGGACTCTCCAGGTATTTCCACTTAAGGTTAGTCTCATCTCCTTACGTTTGGGGGGAGTTGTGTAGGAACGTAGAATCTGCTTCTTATGGTTACCCCCACTTTTTGCTTGCTGTGATGTTGTTTTTGACTAGTCTGACTGGGATCCTGCTATTCAGGACCACAGTCTATCTGCTATCTCCCTAAATTGGTATGTTTAGTACTTAGGCACATCCCAGATTGGATACTGGGGTACCATTGTCAGTCCCCGGAATATGGTACCCATGTACTCAAGGCATAGGTATCCCAAAGGTCCCCTATGGTCTGAAGCATTTATTATGCCACCCATGGTTGACAATTCAAATTGGAACTAGAGGCCTGCCATTTCAGCCTGAGTAAGTTGGTGCATGCCCCACTTATAAAAGATATAGGTTTACTATATCTAAGGGTCACTGCACTTAAAACCTCTAAGTCACCCCTATAGCAGGCCTTTGCAATCCTGGTGGCAGGGTGCTTGGTCCTAATTGAGAGGGTGCCCCTGCATGAGCAGGACACCCCTGCAGACTACGGAGTCTATTCTCCTGGTTTGTCAGTGAAGCAGTCATATACTATATAGATGGGCAGGGCATAATCGCGCAATGACATCTCAAAAACGGCTGCAATGAATCCTATCATGTCTGGTATTAAACATGTTGGAATCATAACTCCACACCATAAATGGTATGTGAGGTATGATTCCAAGCACTGGAAGAGACCACCATTAGGCTCTCAGTGTTCCCAGTACCAGCCTTCTCGACCTGGACTGCACAAAATGGTTGCTGCTGACCAGAGACATATTTCTGCCCTCCTGCTCATGAGCCAAGCTCGAGCAGAGGAAAGTGGATCAATAGGCATCCTGTAACAGGGAGGTATGACCACCTTCCAGACAGGATTTAGTGTATTAGGGCTGGGTGGGTGTGCTTGCCAGCACCAGAAAGTCTGCAGGAGGGGCACATTTGGTGTCCCTGTCCATAATCCATTTAAAACCAGTCTTTGGAGCTGTTAGCTCCCGCTCTGGTGCAAAACTGGACAAAGGACTGGGAGTAACCTCCCCTCTTGGAAGGTCCCCTGAATCTTACCAACCCTTTCCTTAGGGTACTTAAGGGTTTACCTGGGTGTAGGTCTTTAGATTCAAAGTGGGATATGATTCAAATCAGACACCATTGCACTTCTACCATCTGGGCACTCGGGACTATGCTGGAATTTGTTTGGGCCTGACTTCGTCTCCCTTCCAGTCTACTACATCGTATGTCCCTGTGTATCATACAGGAACCTTCCAAGACCTTCCAAGACATGTAAAGCGTCAAGGACAACCAAAGTAATCTCCCATGGAGTAAAGGAGTCACTCCCTTACATTTGCAGGCACCGCAATTCAGTCTACTAGTTTGCAGATACTGAGCTCCTCTGGACTCTGTGAGCTCTGCAATCCAGGTAGTGATTTCCCAGAGCTCCCAAGGCCTGCTCTACCCTCTCACCAAATTTGAGGCCAGTAGTCATCTTGGGGGGTTGCAATAACCAAACTCATGGGTACTGCATTCCCTTTGCAGTTGCAAAGGCTTGTTGTTACCTTTGCAAGAAGATCTTCGGGCTCCAAGTAGCCCAAACCTAGAGCACCCCCTGTGACCAAAATCTTTGGCCACACCACATTGTGTGCGTCGTGGCCTGCATCTTTTGGATAGCTGCTTGAGGTCCTCTCGCGACTTCAGTGCCTCCGGACAGCTTGTATCTGAGTCCTGGTCTTTCTCAGCATCGCCTGGTCCTAACAGCTGCAGAGTCATGGTTATTGACATCTTCCCTGAAGCATCCAACATCGGAGGGCATTTAACTTCCAAGTCTCCTGGTCCCCCCTGAGTGACATAGACTATGTCCCCCTCTGCTTTCTGGTACTCTTCTTCAAGAATCCACGTTTGGATTCCTACGGACACTTTTTCCTCTTCCAGCAGCGGCACTTTCCTGAGGTCTTCTATTGGGCTCGACTGCGGTTTCCGACTCCACTTAACACCTATGCAACACCTGCCATATGTAACTTGGGTACCATGGTATCCATGGGTGGGGTGGCTCGCCAACCTTCTTTCTCCAAGTGGGTTCTTCAGGGTCCACTGGGAAGGGTCCCTAATCCAACCTCGACTTGCATATAGACTTGTACGAGGCAAGCAGTTGTGTTCACATACTGCACACGCTCTCTGTGGGGTTTCTATCTATTTATCTTGGGTGGTTTTGTGGGCCCCCAGCAACTCTGCGTCCTCTCAACATTGTCCTGACTCTCGAGTCATGGTTCTTATACCACTTTCTTAGTCTACGGTTTGGCCTCCCCGCCCATTGTGTATTAGTGCTCTTTTCTGTGATTTCTTTGCTAAAGTATTGTGTGGTTTGTGTCTTTCTCCGTGTGGGAGATACTGTAGCGTACTATATAGTGTTGTATGATAAATACATATTTTTATAAATACTTTGTGTGGTTATTTTTCATTTAATCTATACTATAAGATTGCATACTGGTAAAACAAGTTGCTTTACACTCCTTCAAGACTAAGTCTGAAGGCTGCTCTCCAAAGCTACCGCTTAAAGAGCTTTCTATGGTTGTGTAAGTCCTCTTAAATAACCTTAAGGGTTGCCTGGACTGGTACAAGTTGCCCACTTACATTAATGGACATCATTTACCAGGCCAGCTTCTCACAAGCGGGTATTGTTTGTTATAAAATTAAAGTGAAAGAAAGACTGTCCCATGAGTCTCGCTTCACGATTCTACTGAATTCAGATATTTCTGGACCCAAGACCAAATTCTGTGCTAACTTCAGTGCTTAGTTGGTATAAAAATAAGTGTTGGGATCCAAAATATATCTCAGGAGTCCACTCCTGGTTCTTTCAAATGCCGGAATTCCCGAATACCATAGCAGCCTAGTCTTCATTCCATCTCATGCCTTTTTCTCTCCCCATCCTACACTTCCTGTATCTTTACCTCACTGTTCTGGTTTCTTTTAAATCCTTGATTTCTCCTTTTATCACTTTTTGTCCATCTTTCTCTTTTCCTTCTTTCTCCCTTTAGCCCTTTCTCCATCTTTCTCTGGATCAAAGTCTGATGATGAAAAAATACGTCCAAGTACTGGTGGAGTCATTTTGCACCAAAATGTAGCAATCCCAGAAATATCACTAAATTCCAGAAGTGGATTTACCCCGGGATCATGAGATGTCCCCAATGAACTCAGGAAGTACAGTCGTAATCAATGTTGTCTCATCAATTTCCACAGGTAAGTGGCTAAATCCAGACCTTTTTCCACAAACAAAGTGTACGGGGTTGGGGAAGGGTCCCTGGCTAGTGCTGCCTGCTTCTACCACCAGAGGAGACTGCAATGACGCTGTTACAGAAGGAGAAGCTGAATACTGTGGTAGACTTTTCAGAGAGGGCTTTATTTTTATGGGCTTAGGGTAAGTTTTTCGTTGACGGCTTGTGAGGCGCTCCAGCGCAAACGCTGCAGGGTCGTAAGGTGCAGTCCGGGAAGGCTCCAGGGTGACGAGGTCACAGGTCCGGTCTTCTCCGGGAGTCAGCTACCGTGGGGAGAAGAGAAACTGGAGGTTAGGCTCATATATCAACCACTCTTATCAGGGACCGGGGGTGAGGGAAACCAGTGCACGCACACGTGTTTGATCATGAGGCGGGTCAGTGTTCGAGTAGTGCTCGTGAGGGGGGGGGGGAAGGAGGCCGACTGTCCACGGGGCTGTACACTTGCTAGAACGGGGGTAGACTACGTTGGCCCATCCAACCCGCCATACGCCCCCGTACCTGCTTGAGCCACACACCTCCCGTGGGCGTGTGGCGGGGCGGATCGCTCCTCCTCGGCTCTCCCGGCCTCTGGGTCTCGTCTCCTGGGCTCCTCAAGGTCTCGGCAGTTGGGCTCTTCAGGATCTCGTCTGCAGGGCTTCTCGGGGTCTCCTTCCCTACGGGGCAACAGCTTGCTCTCTCCTCGCGTCCACTCGACTCGGGGGAAACGTTGGCCCCCTCTTCCTCTTCCTGTGGCTCTTTTGACCTCGTCATGTGGGAGGAGGGGGTGTGGCTCCCAAGGCGGTCTCCCTTCCCTTAAAGGTGTAGGGTTCTTGTTCTTGCATCGTCGGCCACCAGTAGTCCAGGTCTCCCGCCTTCCATTCGTCTCTGTCCTGGCTGTCATGGGGCTGCATGGAGGCAATGGAGTTAGGTGAAACAGGGGCGGCTGCCCACCACAGCGTAGTCTGGTCCCCTGCCACGGGGTCTTGCGTGCCCACCCCTTCACACAAAGATATCCAGGTTTGATTTGGGGTATATGTCGCAGAAAGCACAATATACAATTCTGCATCCAGAATTACTTCAAGTGACATTATTTCTTCATTAAGCATTCTTTATTTAACTGGTAACAAGATGTACAGTTTGAACTAGGAATTCTGAGGCACTCATTCTGGAGACCTCAGTGCAAAAAATACGTTTTTACCTGGGATATCTTTTTCTTGCACAACTATGACGTCAAGAAATGTAATTGCCACCACTGATAACATATAACTTCTCTAGATAGTTCCAATTTCACACAGAAGAAGATCCTGTCCCATAGTGGTAATAATAGGGTTTATTCTACTGCATTGACACCAAGGAACTAAACAATCAGTGTTACTGCTGCGCGGCTGGTTATTTTCAGATTAGTCTGATAAGTTTTGTTATTGATTTTATATAATCACTGTTTTTCAAAATACATGGAAGGAAGTGTAACCCTAATATGTATTGACAGGAAGATGTCTTACAGTGCAGTCCAGAATGCATACTTTTTTTAAACTGGATTAGAGTAGACTAACAACGAAAGTTTAAAAACATAAAAACACAGTGGGTCTACCGTGTTACAAGCTCATGATACATCAACTCTTACCATGTTTTCCTACAGTGACAGCGTCAGATTAATCTAGGCCGGGGACCTCCAACTAGTCGATCGGGAGCTACCTGTATGTAGCTTGCTGCCCTCCCTCAAAATTGCCTGTGAGCTGGCTATTAGAATATGCAGCTGCCCTTTAGCTAAGGAGAACTTTAAAACAGTCACACCCTGTTCTGTGAGGCCTAGGAAGCTCAGATTGCAGAGTACCCTCTTCTGAAAATGCTTTTTATTTCTCTTCCTTTCTCTGCTTCTTTCTTTTTCTCCTTTCTTTCTTTAATCTCCTTTATTAGTTTTCTCTTTCTTTTCCATTTAGGCTTCATTTCGTCTTGATTCATGTTTTCTTCTCACACTCTCTCTCTCTCTTGCTCCTTTCTCATTCTTTCTGTCTTTCTACCTTTGTCTTTCTATCTTTACATATTCCTTCTGTCTTGCTTTTCTCTTTGTCTTGCCTTCTCTTTCTTGCTGTTGTTTTTCCTTTCCAACTTCTTTCTTCTCCTTTCTTCCTCTACATTTCTTATTTCTCTTTCTGTGATCCTTATTCATGTGTCTACTTTCTTTTTTCTTTCTTTTGCTCATTCTTTCTATCTATACTTATTCCTCTTTATTTTATTTTTCCTCACCTTTAATTCATTCAATTTTGTGTGTTTTTCTTTCTTTTCACTCATTTCTTTTCTCACTTTTTTCTGCTTTCTCCTTTATTTATTTGTTCTGCTTCTTTCTTCCTCTTCCTTAATTAACCTTGTTCTTTCTTTTTGACTTATTTTTCTTCGTTCTTCTCATTCTATTTTTCTACTTAATTCTTTCTTGTTTACAATGTCTTCATTTATTTCTTTATGTATTTGTTTTCTTTTATCTGCTGGTTTCTTTTATTCCTTTTTTTTGCTCCTGCCTCCTCTTTTTCCTTTCTGCCCTTGTTCCTGCTTTTACTTTACAATTTCCTTTCTTTTCCTTGCTACCTCT
Organism: Lissotriton vulgaris; assembly: GCF_964263255.1. Taxonomy (NCBI): domain Eukaryota; kingdom Metazoa; phylum Chordata; class Amphibia; order Caudata; family Salamandridae; genus Lissotriton; species Lissotriton vulgaris. The sequence continues at coordinate 561,040,514 of NC_141695.1, forward strand.
CCTTCTGTCTCTTTTCCTCTCTCTTCCTTTCTTCGTCCCTATCTTGTGACTTTTTGTCTTTTCACGCATCTATTTCTTTAGTTGCTTGCTTTTATTGACCTCACAGGTAACACTTTTCTGAAATGGCTATTTTGACTATGCTGTTTGCTCACTGGGGCACAATTGGAGTTACTTGAATTGTGGTGCTGAAGTTGTGATGTTGAGAAGTAGCTCAGGAAGGTTTCTGATGACAAGAAGTAGTTCTCACTGCAGGAAAGGTTGGAGGTCCCTGGTCTAGGTAATTAGTGTACTGGGGCAGGAAAGCATGGGATTCCATATCAGAATATTTTGCTAAATGTCCTCTGCAAGACTTATATGTATGCCATGTTCTTTGACAACTGTGCCACCAGAGAGGGAGGGAGCAATAAGGCATGCGCAGAGGCAGCACATAGTACTGTCTCCTAAAAGCGCAGGAACTAGGGGGGCAATAATCTGCCTCCTAGACAGATACAAATCCGTATAACTATCTTAGGTCGCAACCCTCCCTAGCAGCTAATATAGAGGCAAATGAGTGTGTGTCTGTGTCGAGGGGCCAGGGCATGTATCCTTAGCTCTCGTGCCAGCCAGCATTAAAGACCAGTAGGTCACCAACTGTTCCTGCCAAATGGAAGCATATTTCAACCCCCATACCCCAATGCATCGCCACTCTTCTCTTAGCTAGCATTGGCAGCCCTGTTGCCACTTACTCCACAAGTTGTGTTAAGGACTGGGGGCAGATTTACAAGAAGGTTACACATCTGTAGAGATGCGTTACTTTCCCTGCACCACCCTGAGAAACCCTTGCGCCACCATGGTGCGCTGTGTTTACCATGGCGCAAGGATTAACAGATGTGTCAGAAATTCTGACCCATCTGTTGGTGCAAAAGTCACGAATTGCTGGAGTCATGTCGCAAGCACGAAGCAACTCCAGCAATGCATGGGGAGGCCAATCCTCATTGTGCTGTGCCACTCCTTATGCCTGCTCCAAGCAGGCGTAAGGTTTTGACACAGTGGCATCCTAGAAGTGGTGCAGTGAAATCTTGTAGATTTCTCTGCATCACTGCTAGGAGGCTTTTTTGTGTAGGAAGGCCCACACTGCATACATTACACTTCACGCAGGCATAATGTGACGCAGGGCTTTACAACGTGACACATCTCCATAGATGCGTCACGTTGTAAATGGGCCGCAATTTTTACCGATGCCGCTGTTCCACACAAAGTGACGCAACAGCAGCGCAAAAATGATGCAAGGGGCTTGTAAATCTGCCCCAGCATGTCCTTAACAACATCAAGAGAGGTCACCTTCGGTACCCTAGAAACACAAATGCCTTCAATGCAACTGAATACATCTGACCAAAACCAGACACCCTTGGACAAAACAATGACAAGTGTAGAAAATCATCTTCCTTCCCACCACATCTGGCCAAGAGGAGTTATCCCAAATACCTATTTTATGCATCACCGCGGTGTACAATATATTTAGTGGAAGTATTAAACATGGATTAAGCACAGCCTCTGATTAGGGGACACAGAGCTCATCCGGGTGCAGCAAAACCTCCTGGGCCTCATTTATGAGGCTGTGCGTCACTTCTACGCCGCCGGTGCGCCACTTTTTTTTCGTACAAGTGGCGTAAAAAATGCACCTTGTTGCGCCATATTTACAAAGTGACGCATCATAGGGAGATGCGTCACTTTGTAAACCCCTGCGCCACATTATCCCAGTGCCAGGCATAATGTATGCAAGGGGGCGTTTTGACGCAAGAAAGGGTCATGGAAGTGAGGCAGTGAAATCTATAAGATTTCACTGCGCCATTTCTTGGCCGCTAATGCGTCAAAATCTTACGCCTGCTTCATGGCAGGCGTAAGACTGACCCAGGCACTAAGAAAAATGGGACTTGCACATGTGAAAGTAAACATTACTGAGTTGTGTCACTTTTGTGGCACACTCCAGCAATGTGTCACTTTTGCGCCTATAGATACGTCAGAAATACTGACGTATCTGTAACTCCTTGCGACATGATGTGTCATATTATAAATATGACGCATCAATCATGATGCAAGGAGTCCGCACTGAGAAGTGACGCATCACTGCTTTCACGCAGCGATGCGTAATTTCTCATAAATGAGGCCCCCGGTGTTCATCCGAAATGCCCTCACCAATTGCGGTCTGGCACAGGGGCAGCAAACTTGGTGTCCTCAAGGGGACCTTGGCCGGCATGCCTGCCTGTGTACAATTAGGTAATCAGTTGGCTAGACCGGTGGTTATCAAACTGTGCACTGCGGCACCCCGGTGCACCGTTAGGGATCGCCAGGGGCGCCGCGGCACAATGTGGGAAAAATTGCCTGCGCTGAGGAAGCTTCTAATCGTATTGTAATTGTGATAATGGGCACAATTAACAAGTGATGCATCTTTTGACACCCTGCCCCTACCTGTCAGCAGTCAGCTTGAAGGCAGCAAGACAGTGAAACTTATTTAAATGACACCCAGCTGCGGCGCAACACAGGGGGACGTTTCAAACAGCACAGGTGTAATCTAAAATCATGGTTTGGCGCCGGAGCGCATGGCCTCCATACGTGCTTCCGATGTGTTTTCACGTATCTTCCACTTATTCACAGCAGACTGTCAAGTGTTATTGGCACCTGTGTTCTTCTGCGCAGCGCTTCTGAGGACCCTTCACATTTTACACAGGTTGGTTTCACACTGACTGAAAAACTCCTTGCTTACTGCAAAAAAGGAGGACATGACAAACTCGTGACTGGCCAAGCCCATGTAATAATGCTGGCTGCTGTTCCTGCACTTTGTTTGTGTCCACGCCAGAAATTACGAAACAGAATTTAAAGTGGGCAAACTCGCTGCAGCGTTGGAAATAGGCTACATAGCAGCCTGGATTAGTTTCACGGCCCCAGTCTGACCCTCAGCCAAGGTCAGGCACGAAGCATGTCATCATTATTAGTATAATAATAATAACCCTTTTCCTTCTCTGCCTCAGTGAAAGAAGTTCCCCCTTCTTCCCTCCGTATATTTCAGGCGTTTGCCACTGAAGTAATGATATGATCGGATTTGCCAGATATAAACACACATTCCCTTTCTAAGCAACAGCCCCTTCTCCCAGCTGGCTTGTATAACCCTCATTCCTTTCCCGAAGGGAAGACTTGTTCTGCCTCTGACGTCCCCCAATCCATTTCAGGGTAACGTTGCATTTCCCAATGATGTGGCTCGTATTGGACGGCCCCTCTATCCCTGGCATGCCATGGATGAAGATGGCTGCATCATGTGGAGAACCGTAGCCTTAAGGCCTGGTGGTGCAGGGTACGCCTAAATCCCCGGGATTCACCTGCCTTGTCAAAACAGAGACACAGACTCTTCGTCTGGCGTAGAAGATGGTATTTATTAGCTGCAGCTAGTACAGTGGTCTTAGAAGTCGTCAGTACAACGAGGTTCAAAAGAGACTGCCACCTAACTCCGTGGCGCACAGGTTTATATACAATACAACACAATGCGAAATGCAATCAAACACGAGCAGGAGCTATAGGCAAATGTTATAGACAATGTTTTAAAGCCAAAGCAACTCAAGTTCCCGGTTCTGTTTGTCATTTGACCCCTTAAGTAAATCAGAAATGAATCCAAACAATTCGGTTTACTAGCAGAGAAAACACAGCTGTGTGTCGTAGAAGGACAGTCGAGAAACAGGAGAATGCATGAGATGTGTAGCGAAGGACAGCAGATAAGATAACTTGAAGGAAACAATGGTGTGAAATGACTTGTAGTCTGGACGGGGATTAATCAGCTAAGACAGGAATTAGTGTACTCGGCCAGACCCTGACACTCGTTAGTAAACATAAGCGAGGAGACCACCTGACACATAAAGCAGAAACGACAAAAAAACATCGCGTTCGCCGAGCTGCCTGAGTGAGGGCAACACAAAATGGCGGCGATCTCAAAATGGAGGCTGAGCACGAACAAATTCGTAATTTTCAGAACCTCAGACCCTCCTTTTGCCATTAGTCAGTAAAAAACAAACCAACTCATGCTAATCTGAGTCAGAGTCAATACTGATGTTCATGAGATCTTCAAGTTGTTGCTGCACCATCATTCTAATATTATCTGTCTTCTGAGCGGCAGATCGTGGAACGCATAAAGTAGCCAACAGGCCACAAACTGCAGGACCACACTGAACACATACATTGCTCCAAGGAACGTTAAGATCTTCCATCTCCAAGTTGACAATATTCCCCAAAACCATCCCATAAAAGACCCATCTCCTTCGTCCTGATGTATGGACTCGGAAACTGTGTGCAATTTGGAAATAGCCTGGTATACTGCTGGAGCGTCATCTGGAATATAAATGCAGCAACTAGATCCGATCAATCTACAGACACCTATCGATCTGCTAGGATCACGTCTAGCGCAATTCGGTTATGAAGCGTCATAAGATGGTCCGCTTGAAGCTCTGCTGTAATGTTACCTATCGCACCTGCGGTAACATTAATAGTGGTCTCAACCACTCGAACCAATTGCCTAATGTGTCTGCTGTTAACCATTGGTCCCCAAAAGGGAAGGAATCCTTTAAGGAAATCTCCTCCCTCTTGTTCTTCCGTGTCTTTGGCATCAAATACGCCTCTGCTATGTCTAACTCTATGATGGTCTGATGAAGCCGTATATGTAGGGGGAAGGAGAAAAGATATGTAACAGGTTGCAGAAAAGTTAGAAGGCAACCAAGTGTAAGCTCGATCATTACAAACAAAATATGTTCCTTGAGACGGAACTAGCAGAGGAAAATCAAGGGATGAAAGAACATATGTATATGTACCTTTCTGGATATCGTCAACTTTCTTGCTATTAATCTGTAGACAAAGATTTCCTTTATGGGGCACAGTCCACACTGGGGAAGACTCGCCTTTTCTAGTTTTGTCACTGAGAATGGAGACATAGTGGGTAACATTCCATCCATCGTAAGCTTTCTTTTCATCTAATGGAATCTTACTCTTCTTTACAATCTTGGCCATTACCACTATGCTTTTTATCAAGGAGCTGTGACTGAAATCTAATCCATTCCCATGAGTTCTCACAGGGCTTCTAAGTCTGTTGTGGTATGCGGCCGAAAACATTGTCAAATAGGCCCAAGCTGAACCTTCGTATGAAAAAGGAAGAACCGGATATGGCATTCTCTTTTGTGTATTGTGTGGCATGAGTTCGCACACCCAACAATCAGTCATATTAATGGCCAACTGATGTTGGTGCAACAACTGGATAAACGTATTGTTCATATACTCGGCTCTCCTTATCTGTTCATGAGGGGGCACATTGTGTGAAAGACAGAAAGTCGAGAAAGCAATGAAGTAGTAGTATTAGCAACATTTCTAAGCATGGGCGGAAAATCCGTTCCGCTTGCGGATTTTGCGGATTTTCGGTAAATTCGCAATCTGTGAGATTCGCGAATTTCCCGCAAAATCCGCGAGCGGAACGGATTGGGTCAAAAGTTCACGCTGACTTTTTGTGACTATTTTAGAATGGCACCGGCAAGCTGCCAGAACCTCTAAAATAGTTGCAAAAAGTCAGGTTCAACAGGAAGCACTAATAAAGTAAAGCAGCTGAATCTCAAATTCAGTTACACAATCATTAATCACCCCAAACTTGGGGTGATTAATGACTGTGTAACTTAATTTGACCTTCAACTCAAGCACCTGCTATTATTTATCTATTAGTGCTTCCTGTTGAAGCTGACTCATGGCTGAGGGCAGAATGGCACAAAGAGGGACAGAGGGCATGAGTTAGGCAGAGGGCAGAGGGCAGAAGGGCACAGAAACCAGTGGGGCACAGGGCAAAAGGGCACAAACAAGAGTGGGGCAGAGGGCAGAAAGGCACAAAAACAAGTGGTACAGAGGGCAGAAGGGCATAAAAAACGAGAGGGGGGCAGTGATGAACCAGGCAAAAAAAAATAGGGAACAGGCAAAGCTCCCCGCGAATAAGCAAAGTTCCCCGCGAACACGCAAAAATAAAAAATCCGCAAATTGGCACGAATTCGCAAATTTTGCGGATTGCGAATTCGCAAATCCGCAAATTTTTCGGATTGCGAATTTGCAAAATTCGCCCATGCTTAAACATTTCTTGTTTGTAAAATATGAACAATCCATCCTGTGCAGGCTAATAAAATACACAAAAACATAAGAACACACAAAGCTACGCCAAATCGACTACGTAATAATTTACAATATTTTGTTCTCATTTCTTGCTTCCTATTTTCCTTACCTACAATTATTGTACCATCCATCTTTATCTAAAAAATTGTCGCTCACGGCACTCTTCTTCGATCACTCAGCTAATCACTTCTGTATATCCTGAGGCACTAGCCGCTTCCTAAAAGAACAGAATCAGGTTACAGTCTGAGTCTCCTACCATGACCCTGCGACGGAGACAGATGGCGCGTCTAATACTTTTTTTTTTTTTAAACCTTCATTGATAAACATGTAAATACAATAGCAGTCATATAGCCACATCGGATCGGCTGGCAAGAGTTCCAATAATCATATCAGGATGAATGAATACACAGCCCTTCAGCCGACAACCCTAGGGCCCGGCGGCAATTAAACAGTCATGTCGGGTCATACATTACTGTACAGGAGGAATAAGGTTTTTGTTTTGTATTTTTTGAAAAAACAACCAACCAAAAAAAATATATATATATATAAAAAACTAATATAGAAAATAACTGCAGAGGCTAAACGGAAGGCAGAAGACATAAGTGATCCTTCTGGGGAGGGTGTACCACATCCACAACTGTTACATAGTCTACAGGAAGAGCAGATGGGAGGGGGAAAGGGGGAAAGAGAGATGGCCAGCAATACATAGACAAAATCCAAACTAGAAGGAACATCATGCTAAGGGGAGTGTAACACCTCTGGTGGAGGCTCAAATGGGGGAGGGGTACAAATTTCACCACGATATTGGTTCCACTGATTCCACACCCTCCCCCATTTCCTGGGCCTGCCCCGAGCAATGTAAACTGTTTTTTCACAAAACATGCACCAGTCCATGTTTCTAGACCAGGCCGACAGACTAGGTGCCCTAGACGAACCCCACAATTGCGCAATGTCACGCTTGACGATCATGTTACCCAAAGTGGCAAACTGCGTCTGGGCCACATTATAATCATTGGGCTCCCACACATTTAAGAAACACCTTCGGGCCTCAGGCAAAAGCGAAACACCCGTCACCTCAGTCATAACACCAGGCACACGATTCCAAAAGGACGCCACCGCCGGACATTCCCACAAAATATGAAGGAATGTACCCATCATGCCACACCCACGCTTACAAAAATCATCTGAGACATACCTCATACGCAACAAGTGAGGACCCGTCATGTACACTCGGTGTAGGATTTTTAACTGCACCAATCTCAGACGGGGAGGATATCGCCGCCTGCCAGTCCTCATCATCAAGCTCCAGTCCATCGCTGGTCCAGGCCGTACGGAGCTGTAGAAGAAGGTCCGCTCAGTCGTTTATCAGCTTTTTATATATAAGAGAGATCGTACTGTCCGGGACATGCCCATCAAGTACTCTGTCCTCCAGGGCAGAGGATTCTGGAACCGGCGTGCCAGCCGGAAAAACAGAGGAAAGGGCGTGTCGGACTTGTAGGTACCGAAAGTGTTCTCGAGGACTGAGTTTGAATTCTAGTTGCAACTCTTCAAAAGACTTTATCCTGTCCTTCTGCCAAAGGTTCCCCACCTTACTAATCTTAATAAGGTCCCATTTATCGAAACCCTTGGTCGTCCACAAATTGCCCAACCTCTCAGATGCGAAGTCGCTCGAGTGAGAGTGTCTGACCAGCCCATTGCAGCATTAGCGTTGTACCAGACCCGCACCGCAACTCTGGTAGGCCCAGTCAATGCCACATCGGACCGTTTGGAATAAAGCGCCCTGTTATAGTCTGCGCCCGGCAGCAGCCATTTATCCATAGCACAAGCCGGGTTAGAAGCTGGACCATACATCGCATGATTAACCGAGCTCAGTTGTGAGGCCCAGTAATATCGTCAGATATCCGGCAACGCAATACCGCCATCATACCAAGGCAACGTAAGCTTAGCCAAGGCAATCCGGGGACATCCGGCCCACAGCAGTTTCCTTTGTAGGCACTCGATCTCGTGGAAGTAGCTGGAGGGCACTAGATCCAACGTATTCTGAAGCGCATACAAAAATCTAGGAAGGGACATCATTTTGAATAAGGCTGCCCTGCCCACCAGGGACAGCGGGAGTCTGCTCCAGGCTTTCACATCTGCTTTTAAGTGAATAAGCGGGGGGAGTAAGTTGCGCTGATACCTGACAGCCGAATCACGCGAAATATAGATTCCTAAATATTTAAACCCGGTGGATGAAATTTGTATTGGACAGTTGCGCGGTACGAGTGGGGTATCGTCTGTTAGCAAATACACGCAAGACTTGCCCCAATTGATGACCAATCCAGAGTTCCTCTAAAAGGAATTCAGGACGTCGAACAATACACCCAGAGATTTCCGAGGGGAGGTGAGAATGTCGTCCGCATAAAGTGAAATGCGATCTTCAAAACTGGGGGCCCACCTGATACCCCTGAGGGACATCTCCCATCGCAACCAAGCGGCCAAGGGCTCGAGAGCCAAGGCAAAAAGCAGCAGAGAAAGAGGGCATCCTTGCCGCGTACCCCTCCCAGAACAAAGTGAGCCGACACTCGACCGTTAACGACCACCTGGGCCAGGGGCTCCTCATACAGTAATCGGACCCATCCGATGAACACCGGTCTGAAGCCAAACTTCGCCAGAGCCACCCATAGATATGGCCATTCCACTGTATCAAATGCCATAGTGGCATCTAAGAAAACCAAAATGGCCGGCTCACGTAGCGTCTCCGCCCTCGCCAGCACGCCATGAAGACGGCGTAAATTCAGCGCGGTATTACGGGCTGGAATAAAGCCAGACTGGTCTGGGTGTACCAAATCTCTGATCACTTTAATCAAATGGTTAGCTAATATTTTCGCCAAGACTTTAGGTTCCACATTCAGAAGTAAAATAGGTCTATAGGAGGTACGGAATTCACTGGGTTTACCCTCTTTAGGGATCACCACGATAGACGCTAAGCGCTGGTCACGGGGAAGTGAACCCCTCTCCCTGGACTCCAAGAACATCGAGCGAATATACAATGCCATTTTGTTCGGACACAACTTGTACAGCTCGATGGGTATGCCATTTGGGCCCGTGGCTTTTCCAGAGCGGATGGAGCGAATAGCGAGCACTACTTCATCAGTGGAGAAATCCGCCTCCATTAGCTCTCTATCAGAGTCGGACAGGCAAGGCAAAGCAAAATCCCTAAGCAAAAGATGGGAGTCTTCCTCCGGCCGGTCCGAGACTGGCGCGTACACCGTTGGAAAGTGCCAAGCGAACTCCTCCACAATCTCCAACGGATCCGTCACACGTACACCATCCACTCGCTCAACCACAGGCACCACACGATTCAATCTCTCCCTCTTGTCCAACCAAGCTATCAACTTCCCCGCCTTGTCGCCCACATCATACAAACGGCCCTGTTGTTCTCGACTCATAGCTTTCGCGGCATTCGTAACCAAGGCTTTATAATCAGACTGCTTCAGTTGCAAAACATGCACTTTTTCACGCGTGACCCCACCCTCAAGATCCCTCTCCAGAGCCACTGTATAAGACTCCAACTGTTCAACCTCCCCATTGTGGCGCTTCTTAGAGCTGGCGACCAGCGACAGTGTCTTACCCCGTATCACAGTTTTTAAAGCTTCCCATAGGGACACAGACGAAGACATGGACCCCACATTGTCAGCAAAGTAGTGTTCTATAGCTTTAATCACCCCAGCCCTAGTCTCTGGAACACGGAGATGCCAGGGATTAATTGGGGCGACCCGGCCCCCTGCGTTTAAATGGAGATCTATATGGGTCCATAGTGGGGAGTGATCCGAAATGCCTCTAGGCAAATGTCGGGTCTCTCGCACCATCGTGGCATGGGCTGCGGGCACAAGGAAATAGTCAAGTCTGGTTAGGCTCCCATGGGCCCCGGAGTGAAAGGTATATTGGGCCTGCCCTGGGTGAAGCATCCGCCAACAATCCACCATACCAAACGTTTCCAAGAAACCACTAAGGCAGGACTGCGATGGTGTAAGAGCCCTGGGAGGATGTCGATCTTCCAGGCCATCAACCACTGAGTTGAAGTCCCTTCCAACCACCAGAAGCCCCTCAGGAAGCCTCAATACCAATTTCCCCACGTCGACTAATGTGGTGGCCTGTAAACCCGGGGGGACATATCCCGAGAGGATGGCAACCGTTTTCCCTTCCCACCTACCAACAATCGCCACATACCTTCCCCTGTCGTTCAATATCGTTTCATCAATCTCCAAGGGAAGGGAACTACGGATCATAACACCCGCCCCTCTAGAGCCCGAAGTGAATCCCGAGTGTGCCACAAACCGGTAGCCCCTCCGGTTCATTGCATGGAATGTGTTCCCCACCAGATGCGTTTCTTGCAGCAATACAATGTCGGGAGAATGGCGCCTCACATATTGAAGTACAATTCCCCGTTTTATTTTGTCCCCCAAGCCTTGACATTCCAACTTAAGAGTCTCAACCCCCTACCCCCCATCCCGAAAGTGAGTTGTCGGGTCCCCCAAACCCCACGAAGGAAACACAGAATAAGCAACAATACGTAGCCTCAAGAACAATGTAAACAAGAAAAAAGGGAAAAAAAACTTACCCCCCTCCCCCTGGATACCAGAACAACAACCCCCCACCCTGCACCCCTGCGATAAACCAGAAAACCACCCCATTCAGCAGTGTGCCTGTCGCCCTACCCCAGAAAACTAAACTACAAGTAGAAAAGGAAACACCCCCGGAGGAGAAAAAGTCCCGAACTCCCGCCGCCCCAGGGCTTGTCTTTAAGAAAGTCATCGACCCAAGAAAAGGATAACAATCTACCGTAACACGATACGATGGTAGCACACACCGGTGCCCCTACTCCTCCTGGTACCGTTGGCTGCCTTCAGCACCTCTGGATTGTTCAGCATTGTCCCGTGGCATAGATAATGTGTCCAACCAGTCACTGACCACCTCTGGCATATCAAAAAAGAGCACTCGCTCATTATGTTCGATGCACAATCGGGCGGGGAAAAGCATAGCATACTTCATGCCCAGGACCCTTAATCTCCGCTTCACCCCAGAAAATCCCAGTCTTTGCTTCTGCACCGAAGGGGTAAAATCAGGATAAAAGTTGACGGATGCATTCTCGAACTTAGTGGGGCCGCTAGTCCTCGAAGCCTGCAAAATGGCGTCCCTACCCCTGAAGTTAAAGATCCGCGCAATGATGAGTCGCGGGGCAACGCCCAGCTTGCGTCTGCTGCCCGGAATTCTGTGGGCGCGCTCCACCGCAAAAAGGTTACTCAGGCCCTTAGGGGCAAGGTGGTTGACAATCAGATCTTCAACGAGCAAGTCAGTCGATTGATCGGCTGAGGACTCCGGAACTCCGACTATGCGGACATTATTGCGCCTAGCGCGACTTTCGAAATCCTCAAGCCGGCGGGCAAACTGGTCACTCGAGGTCTGAAGAGTCCGGATCTCAGTCTGGAGTTCGGAGACATCAGTGATGAGACTGGCTGTCTTGACATCCAACGACTTGACTCTCTTGTTAGTCTTGGCCAAGTCCGCCCTGATCAGGCCCACATCCACCGCCACCGTGTCGATCTTGGCTGCCAAGGTTTCGTATTGTTGGCCCACCGATGATTGTATGCTAGCGATGGCGCCCATCACATCTCGAAGAGTTGGCTCCTCCGATTCAGGGGGGCCACCACCAAGGTCCTCCGGGGTTTTACCAGTCCCGCTGGGCGAGCCCTTATTGCGCGCAAATCTGGCCATAATGGTGGTCTGAGTCACGCCACCGCGAATCACATTCTTGAGGGACCGCTTGTCACTATCAGACTTGGCCGCCATGGTGGGTTGCGCGCCCCCTGCGGGGCTTTTAGGACCTGGTGTAAATGGCTCCCCACAAGGAAAAACCACGAGAGATTGAAATGCAGGGCGTCGGTGAAGATCAGTCAAGCGACTGCGCTCACAGGCCAGCTCGATCACTAGGCTGCCACCTCCAATCTTTGTAGCCAGAGAAAACGAAAACGAAAGTAGACCCCGGGTAGCCATCCCCTACCACAGGCCGTTGTTGTTTAACTACTTTCGGTGTGCTCCAGATGCCCAGTTCGCGGGATGAGCCACGGTGTAGGCCTCCAGGCTTCAGGAAGTAGCAATTCGGGCGTCCGGCATCCGATTCAAAATCTGAAAAAGGCCTTTCAGATCAGGAGAGTCTTAGCTATTAGAACCCGTCGTCAGAAACAGGATTTGCGCCAGAATAGACGGAGGAGGCGGCGATGGTTTCGGGAGCTCACAGCTCAGGCGACCATCTTGGATGCGCGCTAAGCTCCTCCTACGGCACATCTAATACTAATATTACACAAAAAGGCAAAAGGACAAAAAAGATTGTCTTTTGTTATTAAAAAGTGTTCAGGGGTTCTGTATATTGGGTCTTGGTCTTAAATTGTAGCGTGTTTTGTTCGGCACGGTCTGATCTTTGAACAGTATTTCTGGGTTGGTGGTGTCTATTGGACGATGCACAGGCACAGCAGCTTGAAGAATATCGTCATCTGCTTTTTCAGACTGAGTCCCATAAATCTGAGCATCACTGAACGGGACAAAACAAGGAACTGCTGCAGTTTCCGATTCTCTTACACCACTGCGAGTCCACTGATCAAAGGGTAATGGAAGTGGCACCTTTTTACAGAGCACTCCATGTATCCAGTTGCGTTTTCCCACCACCTTGACAGCCGTGCGAGTAACGAGCAACACTTGCGTAGGTGTGGACCACCGAGGCTCCAAATTCTTAGTCTGTTGAAAATTCTTCACACAGACCCAGTCGCCGGGCACGATGGTGTGACCTGGGTCTGTGGAGGCCTCCGGCAGAACACTCTGTACCTGTTGACGAATAACACAATTTAGCAGTCAGATCGTGCAAATAGCCAATTAACAGAGGATATGGTATGTCTGAGTATCTTTTGGGACGAGGGACACCCCAAACATTAGCTGGGCATCCAAATACCACTTCCTATGGGCTAAGTCCCATACGAGAGTGTACAGCAGTACTGGTTGACAAAAGAGCTAGGGGCAAGGCATCAGGCCAGGCAAGACCTGTACTGGCTTGGATCTTCGCCAGCTTAAGATTGAGCGTACCATTGTAACACTCAACCAAACCCGCTGACTGTGGATGGTTTGCCGCATGGAATTTTTGTTTGATTCCAAGACCAGAACATACTTTCTGCATTATCTGGCCTACGAATTCACTTCCATTGTCACTCCAGACAATGCGCGGCAAACCAAACCTAGGGAAGAATTCCTTAATTAACACCTTAGCAGTTGACAAAGCAGTGTTATCTTTCAAGGGGTAGGGCTCTATCCAACGGGAAAAGGCACATACCACCACCAGAACATACTTGAGGTTGTTGTAGCGATCCATATGAATGTAGTCGATCTGCAACACCTCAAAGGGATATGACGGGGGAGCAAAATGACCTGCTGGAGTTGGGGTTCCTTTTCCTGGGTTATGCATTAAACAAACAATGCATTGTTTAACCACATTTTCTGCACATTTCGGAATTCCTTCATTCTGCCATACCGGAGCCAAAAGCTTACATATGCCTTTTGCACTAATGTGAGCTGGGCCATGAGCCATAGTCACGACCGGCAACACATAATCGACTAGTAACAACCATCGCTGATGTTCCGACAACTCCGTCCAACAACCCGTCGAATCTAACATTCCTGTCCTTTATTTCTACATACTCAATTCTTTCTCAGTGGCTTCTCCCTGAATCGTTTTCATACTCTCAATCGTATCTTCACACATTCCAATTTCCCTCATCCAATTTGCAGGGCCTGCCACATAAATTCGACTAGTGGTGTTTCTAGCTGTAGTTTTCGCTACCTCGTCTGCAAACGCATTTCCACGACCCACATCATCTGTGATTTTCTTATGTGCGCTGCACTTTATGATCGCTATCTTTGCTGGTAAAGTAAGTGACTCAAGAAGATTAGTCACCAACTGACCATGCTGAATCTTTGTCCCGTGAGAGGTAAAGTATCCTCTCTCCCTCCATAACTTTCCAAAACTATGCGCAACACCGAACTCGTACTGACTATCTGTGTACTCATTCACTCTCTTTCCCTTCGACAGCACACACGCTCTAGTCAAAGCTATCAATTCAGCTGCTTGGGCTGAATTATGTCCAATATGTACCGTCTCAACAATAGTGCATGAGGTGGTGACAGCATAGGCAGAAGTGGTTTCACCGTTTGGAAGCTTGAAACAAGAACTGTCCACCCATAGGATCCCATCTGGGTCCTTGAGCGGAGTGTCTTTTAAATCAATTCCCCCCTTCGTCTCTTCTTCTGTTCAAAGAAAACAATCATGCTTTTCCTGATCGTCTTTCTCATCTGGGAGTGGCAACAGTGTAGCTGGATTTAACGTGTTACATCTTTTGATATGTATATGACTCGCTAGAAGTGTCAGCTCGTAACCAGACAAACGAGCACCCGTGAGATGCTGCGTCTTAGTTCTATTTAACAAAGTATCCACTGCATGTGGAACCATAACAATGAGTGTGTTATTCAATACTAATCCGGCAGACTGTCTAATAGAAATTGCGGCAGCTGCTGTAGCTCTAAGACAACGGGGCAAAGCTTTAGCTACTGGGTCTAATGTAGCGGAGAAATAGGCACATGGCCTTTGCTTATCTCCGAATTGCTGTGTCAAGACTGACAACGCGCAACCTTCTCTCTCATGAACGTACAATGTAAAGGCCTTAGTATATTCTGGGGTACCCAACACTGGAGCGGAACACAGGGCAGTAGGTAAATCAACAAAACTTTTCTGACATTCATCCGTCCAAGGGAGCGAATGGGGCGTATCTTTCAACGTTGATGCCACCAATGGTTTGGCCAAAAGTGAAACATTGGGAATCCATTGTCTACAGTAGGAAGTAATATTCAAAAAGGCACGTACTTCTCTCTGTGTGGTGGGTACAGACATCTGTGAAATAGCATGAATACGTTCTTGGGTCAATCGTCTTCCCTCCTTCCACAAGAGATGACCTAAATAGGTCACTTCTTGTCAGACATACTGCAACTTGGAGGGCGATACCTTGTGATTCAGAACAGCTAGATGGTGTAACAACGCAACAGTCACATTCCTACACACAACTTCCGTATCAGCAGCCACCAGCAAATCATCCACATACTGAACAAGCGTAGCACCTGGAGGCAAAGGGAAAGTATCAAGTTGACATTTAAGGGCTTTGCTGTAAATAGAGGGACTTTCATAATAGCCTTGAGGAGCTCTCTTAAATATAAAGCTTCGGCCACCCAAACAGAAACCAAAAATATCCCTACTTTCTTCAGCAATGGGAATGCTAAAGAAAGCATTCTTAAGATCGATCACTGAGAACCAAGCTGCTGAAGCAGGAATCATTGTCAATAAAGCTGTAATGTCCGGAACAACAGGAAACTGTGGTACCACTATTTTTTTGACTTCCCTTAGGTCAATAACAAATCTATAAACAGGAGGCTGTGAAGGATCCATCCTCTTGAAGATCGGAAGAACAGGGCTGTTACAGACATTGCCTCCGGTCTCTTCGACCACACCTTTCTGAATGAAGTCATCAACAATAGCCAACAATGCTCTCTCTCCATCACTAGAAATACTATATTGAGAAATGCGTGGCATTCAAACATTATCTTTAACTGTGACAACGTACGGTGGGATCGCAAGATGACCCACATCATTCGGGCTCGTGGCCCAAAGACTTTCTGGGAGAGAACGTAACTCAGGTGGAAACTTGTCCCGAGATAAATACATAGGGGCCATCAATCTTTTTCCCAATGTGAGATGCACACCAGAAGGGGAACAATACAATGTCGCATGCAGTCGTTTTAACAAATCTAAACCCAGTAAATTCTCACCACAACCAGTTGTCAAGATAAGTGGAGCTTCCAAATCATAAGGACCAATCGAAACAGGCATGGGGCAAGAAACCGGATTATGGACTGGAGCGCCAGAAAATCCCACAGAAGTATTTATTAAGCCAGACGAAGGTGCCCCAGGGAGTTTAGAATAAATGATTGAACTTCTCATCGCACCAGAATCCAAAAGAAACGGTTCTGAAACACCCATTGCATTGACAGTGACATACGGCCCATTTTGATCTGCTGGAATCGACACAACTCCCTCACTTCGTCCATGGCTGTCCTATTCAGTCTGAAAATTGTCAGCCCTCTCTTCAACTTAGTAATCATCGTTGTAATACTGCGTAGACGGAACCGTCAGCTGGTCAATGTAATTCAAGGTAGATAGGACACGAGAACGCTGCTCCTGAGAAGACGCACCTCGTCCTCTCCCTCTAGATCCTGCCTGAAAATTCCCACAACCTCGAGAAGCAGACATCCCATTATTACGCTGTGATAAGACCGGACAACTATTCTTCAAATGTCCTTCCTCCCTACAATATGCACATTGATTAGGACCTAATGAAGGTCTCGGTGTAAAATACTCAGGCTTTTGCAACAGTCTCTGAAACTGTGGAGGCTGCTGAAACTGAGCTGATGCTGATTCGAGCAAGGCGGATACGCCTGCTGTTAAAGAACTTTAGTTTTCAAAACTTTATTTTTCTTCTCTTGCTTCTCCTTCTCCTCCTATTTTAGCAGGAGAAGAGACAGCCCATGCACTTTCAGAACTCTTCCATTTATTCGATAATTCAGGGAGCAAATTATATACAAACTTGTCCACAAAGAATCGTTGACCACCCTCTACACTCAAGTCCTGAACGCTGTGGTCTATAAACGTTTCTTCGAAACGAGTGAAAAAGTCAGAGACCCTTTCATCTTTCTTTTGCTTACACGCGGCCAACTTATCCCAATATACTAGTACCGCAGGCATCATTATCTTCATTAACTCAATTATTCTACCTGGAAGAGCCGTAATCAGATCCACGGGTTTTGCACCACCCACCTGATTCGCATCCGCAGCTCTAATAGCAGCCCAATCACCACCCAATTCGGCCAAATGATTCTCCCTACGAATCCGTGCCCATATACCGTGCGGAACAAGATTTCCAAATAACATATCAATGTCGGCCAAATTCATTATACAAGCATCGACTGTCTGGGACAATTCTTTGTAATATCCAGCAGGATTCTTACAGGGGTCGGGAAGATTTTGTTTAAGCGCCAATACTTCAGACCTCTTCTAGGGTTCATGAACCCATATACGCTGGAAATGAGCAGGGATTAGAGGTGGACTAATTACCTCTTCTCTCCATACGGGAGGAACTTCACGCATCAGATAATTCTTGCTACCCTTCTTATTGACGGGATCAGCCTCAGAAAAGGACAGGCATAGAAACATTGGTTGAAACGCAATTGGTCTAGTTACTACCTCCTCAACTCGATGTCCTACAATAAAACCTTTGTCAAAATCACCTTGTAATTTTAGAAGGTCCGAAGGGACTGTATCTAACTCCATATCTTCCCAACTTCTAATAAGAGTTTGACACATGACGTTGAAGACATATCTCTGCGTGGGCTCCCCCCATTGATGAAAGCAACTCATGATATCATCGGTACTATATTCTGGTCCTTGCTCAATCCATTTGCGAGCGAGAGCACCCAAAGCTACTTTCTCGTCCGCAAAAGGAAGGTGACAACAAGATTGTCGTCTAGAGAAAGCTGGAGACATTTGTATAGACCTAACAAAAGGAGAAAAGAAACTTGTAGCAGCATCTGCTATCCTCCTCTGTGAAATAGGAGACTCCCTCGAAAGAATAGGAGGTATTACAGATGTAGAAGGCAACGGAGACTGAAACGTAGCAGGCTGAATAATAGGAGCGGGAGAAAGCGGGGGCTGAAGTACAAGCTGCGAGGGCGGAGCAGAAGCAGACAAGGAAGCATTAATAGGCTGAGCTTGTTGCTGGACGATCGGTATTGAGCAACCACCTGTTGAGCAACAGGAGGGGGTAACGGAGGTGCATTCGCATTCTGAACATAGGGCGGAGGTGAATTTAATAAACAAGGCATTAGGGAATCTTCTTCTAATTCCTTACTTTTATCTAAAGAGGAAGTAGGCAACATCGGATAGCATTTATCTATCGCCATACGATGTTGTCTTTCTGATATCTCCTTCGCATCATCTACTTCGTTATCCTTAAACTGCTGGGCAGCCTGAAGGACTGACATGTCTTATGCTTTCTTATTCTTTTTTGCTTGCTTGATTTCTTTCTGTTTGGCTTCTTTGCGCCAGAGGCGAAAGGAGTCAAACATAGCCGGCTGGGCTTTTCTTTTAAACAAAATTGTTTCCAAATTATCTAATATAGCGGGATCAAAGCTACCATTGTGGGGCCAACTCAAAACTCCACTATTTTTCATATATCAGACCCATGTCTCGTTAAAGGTAATGGGACCAATACCATGTTTCGAATAGAGCTCATAAGTCGGAGTTCCAACCAGAGGGATCGGACATGATTCTTCCAACTGGGAATCCCTTGTACAACCCAAACAACAAAATCTCTTGAACTTACTCAGTCCAGGCATCGTCACTTCTCTAGACTGATTACAAACAACAAGGGGTATAGATCAATGAAACAGTACAGTCGTAATTACCCCTTGGCTTCAGCTATTGCAGTACCTGAACAAAGACTAAGAATAAAAACAAAACAAAGGTCTGTGGGAGTGACCCACAAAATACTTAACTAAGAATCGTTCTGCGCCAGCGAAGGTCCGTCTATCATATCGCTCTACCAAAATTTCAGAAGGGTCCAAGGCAGGGCGACAGTCAGGGCAGCAGTCGTCAGCAGCCGTCGGAGAGGAGTAGCCGCGCCATCAAAGACCTTTGGTCCACTTCCGACATACAGGGGTCTATCACGTGATGCGCTTCCTCCTGAGTTTTCTTGCGGGGCTCCTCACAACCCTTGGGCTCAACCGCTACTGCTGAAGTCGCCCCACGTGGGCGCCAGTTGGAGAACCTCAGCCTTAAGGCCCGGTGGCGCAGGGTACACCTAAATCCCCGGGATTCACCTGCCTCGTCAAAACAGAGACACGGACTCTTCGTCTGGCGTAGAAGATGGTATTTATTAGCTGCAGCTAGTACAGTGGTCTTAGAAGTCGTCAGTACAACGAGGTTCAAAAGAGACTGCCAATTAACTCTGTGGCAATACAACACAATGCAAAATGCAATCAAACACGAGCATGAGCTATTGGCAAATGTTATAGACAATGTTTTAATGCCAAAGCAACTCAAGTTCCCGGTTCTGTTTGTCATTCGAGCCCTTAAGTAAATCACAAATGAATCCATACAATTTGGTTTACTAGCAGGGAAAACACAGCTGTGTGTCGTAGAAGGACAGTCGAGAAACAGGAGAATGCATGAGATGTGTAGCGAAGGAAGTAGATAAGATAACTTGAAGGAAACAATGGTGTGAAATGACATGTATTCCGGACGGGGATTAATCAGCTCAGACAGGAATTAGTGTACTCGGCCAGACCCTGACACGCGTTAGTAAACATAGGCTAGGAGGCCACCTGACACGCAAAGCAGAAAGGACAAAAAAACATTGCGTTCGCCGAGCTGCCTGAGTGAGGGCAACACAAAATGGCGGCGATCTCAAAATGGAGGCTGAGCATGAACGAATTTGTAATTTTCAGAACCTCACATGGAAGGACATTAGCACTCATTAACAGGAAAAAATAATATATGTAGATTGTTGGCCTGGCTGTTGAAATGTGAGATAAGACATGCACCACTTATTTATCTGGAACTGGTACTTCCACTGCTCTGAAGCTATTTCTTAAAGCTGAATTTGTATTTCACCTAGAGAAAATGCAGTGTTATGAAACTACTTGACGCGCTTACATTTTCTCCACTTTGTCCGATTCCAAAAATTTCCCTTGAACTTGGGATAATGATTTTGGAGCTTAGTCTGAGTGGTCTGGCGTGGTTACTTCTTTTTTATTTTTGGGTTAAAAACCGCTGCACAATTATCATTTTTACTGATTGTTGAGCTACCTTCATCAGGTTCATCCCAATTAACCTCAGGGCGAAAACTGGAAGTATTCCCGATGTCTGGCTTTCATCCTCCCACCGGTAAAAAAAAAGTGACATGATGGGGAGCCACGGCCAACTGCCAATTAGGTCAAGGGAGCCACAGGCTGAATAAGTTTGGGAACCACTGGCCTAGACGATGGTGAAGTGAGCTAAACTAGAAGGATTCCAATTTCCACGAGAAGTGACTGTAAATCTTCCAGCAGATACTGCCCAGGCCATGGCACCGGAGTATGCAAAGAAGAGAGTGCTCTCCACTGCTCATAATGTCCTGCCGCGTGATGAAATTACCTTCTGAGTATCGATCTCCTAGCCCCCCCCCTTAAGCCCTCCCCCCCGTGGCCAGAGCACACACTTACTTGAAGCTTACCAACGGACTCTAAAGAACATGATGGATTTTCTTTGCTACTTGACTAACTACATTTCTAAGACCTATCGTCACCTAGACTAGACACGTATTCTTCCTGTCATCCACTTACATTTCAGCGCGAGGAGCCTTTCCAACTAACCTAGGCTGGCGGCATGAGCCTATTGCTAAATTTATGAAGAAACCGGAAGTCTCGTCACCTCCATTCTTCGTGGTAGTTTTTATCCTATTGCTAGAGTTGCATGAATTTCAAAAGCATTCCTGCAACACGAACATTGAATTGTAGTAAAGAATTCTTAAAGATGTATTGCTTTCAACTACCTTTCTTTTTTCATTTGAGTAGTTGTACATAGGGCTTTTTTTTTCAAGATTCAGTATTCCGTACACCTAACATAAATGCCCAGTCAAACCATGCTGCAGGTATGTATGCCTAGTGGTGGCGTGTATCCTGGTTACTCTTCAGACCTTCTTGCTTTACGTTAGTGGTGTCCATGTCTCCTAATATTAGTGGTACCCTTGTTAATATGACATCAGTATTATCAATATATGCGTCTTTTGTGCTGAATAATTTAGAAAACTCTTGAATGAATGTATGCCAAAGTAATGTCTCCAGTTGCTTGCAATAGGGCATTTTTTATGGTCTATTTTAATGAAGTTGTGGGAAGCCATGACTTCGATCTGCATTCGGCCACCCATAGCTTGTTAACTATTATCTAATTGAATCGCCCTGAGTACTTTTATCAATTAAATGAATGCTGCTCTGATAGCAAGTTCTCCTGATTTCAAGAGCAGTCTTATCCCCGCAGTGCCTGCTTTCACCGGTGACCCTGTTATCTTTATGCAATTTAACTAGCATACGAACCTGCTCATATTATACAGAGGGAAAGGTAGTCGCCTAGTTGACATGCCAGCAGTATTGTCTCTCCTATTTGGATTCCACAAAGGGTAGCTTTCTCCTCCAGTTGTATGATGTAAGAGAGATCCTTGAATGTTACATATGCTTTCGCATAAAGTCTGTAGTGTGATGAATTCTGCTAAGATGTAACAACAGCGGAAAATCCAAAGTTGTTTTCCCACTGTTGCTATATCAGAAGGTGAAGCACTTTCTACCCCTGCATTTTCCTATCTTGTCTCCAGGCACGAGCCTTGCAGGTAAAAGCGGTGGGGTGGGGAGTCAACAGAATACGAAAAGGGAAACTTAAATTTAAAAAATTGAAACCACTTACCTTGTGCTCAGGGACATCCTAAGGATTTTAAACATATTTGGGGGCCCCTGTTCAGAAACGCTTTGAATTTATGATCCAATTTGAGCCCCTATTTCCCACGCTGTCTCCGCTTCCTGAGTTGCGATAGCGATCCAGTTTGCATCATAGGGATTAGCCTATAAATTCTCGATGTAAATGGACACGCGCAACTGATATCGGTAGGATTTAGTGTTTCCTGCCCTGCTACTAGGTTTTTAATACTTTTTAAAATGTATATGTGTGGCTGAATTACTCTGCGCCTTTTAACAATTTCTCCTACCTACGCGCACTTGCATTTTACTTGATTCTCCTCGGATACACCTCCTTAACTGCTTCGATTCACATCTTGCTTTTCCTCTAATCCTGGTCCGCCGCGGCTGATACGTTGATTGTGAGGAGGGCTGGGGCTACAATTGGGCTCCTCACTTCCGCCCACGCAATTTCCACTTCCTCAGCTGCGTTAGTGATCCAGTTTGCATCATAGGCATTAGCCTATATATTCCCGATGCAAATGGACACACGCAGCGGGCGCACCGCAGGCAAGCCCCTCTGCTCCCGGAGGCATCTGGCACTGGCCATGCTGCCCAGTTCCCTTGCAGTGAGTTTCTTCCACTATATTAGAATAGTGAAAAACTGCTTAGTCATAGGCGGCTACCATTATGTCAGAGTACAGCAGCTGATCCGAGCTTGGAGGTAGACTTTCGATGCAATAAGTGCAACTGGTCTCTTCTCCAGCCCAGAAAACTCACACCCAAGATCCTCCCACTCAACAATAAGTGTACAACAATAAGAAAACAGAGGACTTAAAAGCCACCCTTTTAAATTGTCGCTCTATGCAAAAGCATGAACTACACATTTATGCCCTACTTTTAGACGAACAGCCTGATATTTTATTTCTCACTGAGACCAGGCTGTCTGAAGCCTCCAACCCTACTATCACCTCGGCCATCCCTACAGGTTATAAAATCCTTAGGAGGGACCGACCAAGTGGGAAGGGGGGCAGTGTCACCACAATTTACAATAAAAAAACTAGACTGCTCTCCCATCACGATGGAAAACATCGAGGGTGCAGAGTCCCTAGGCTTCCGCTGTAGCTTATCCCCTCATCATAGCATAGCTGTTTATCTGATTTACAGACTTCCCAGTGCAATTGGAAATTTTATTTTTACGCTTAATACAGCCACCACCTCCCTGGCCTTAAAATACAACATCTGACTTATTGTAAGAGATTTCAATATACATATGGACAATGAAAAAGACCCTCAAACAATTTCCTTGTTGGAGACACTGCAGGCCTGCAACATGTTTCCATCTATTTCTTCAACCATCCATGAGAAGGTCCATACCTTAGACCAAATCTTTCACAACTTTAACATAACAGTAAGCCTACCTCTTCCCATTATCTGGTCTGACCACCTCCGATCAAAATTTGTCATTCCCAACTCCGCCACTGCCCCTCAGGCTAACGCAGGACAGAGGGTACCTAATAACAGAATGTTCCATAAAATATCCATAGCAATGTTATCAGACGTCCTTGGTCATTTCTCACCCGAGCTGTCTGGCTGCCCCGAGTCGGACGCCCTCTCAATGATTCATGGCTCCGAACCAACATTGATGCAGCGGTACCGGTTGTTTCCTGCTCCTCAAAGACTAGTCGCAAAAACTACAAGACTCATATCGGTAATAGAGGATAAGGAAGCGGTATCAAAGCGTGCTCATGGTTGGGTCGTGCTTAACAATTATGTAACTATTAATCCCCAGCCCTATCTCAAGGTCGGATCCAAGCTTGTGATCAAACAAAAATTCCTAAGGATTCGGTTGGGAGTCGGACCGATCAATCCACTTTTGCCACCTTGGGAAGGTAGAGGGAGCTATCAGATCTCTGTCTGTGTGCAAAAGACACTGAGTCTCTGATCCATATCATATGCATATGCAAGAAACTAGAGGACATTCGGAAGGCACTGTTAAAACCAATATTTAACCGGTATGGAGTGAGGTCCTGCAGGCAGGCAGTGATGCCGTGCTTTAACCCTATCTTAGTGCAGCTAAACTGCCGCCTTACAAAATTCTTCAGTCTAACAGAAATGAGATTGAAAAAACCTGCTGTCAACAGTTAAGACCCATTTCTGAGATTTAAAGATGTAGAACTGCACCACACCACTGGTCAACCAAGAAAGTTTCCATAATTGACCTTACACAGGCCTTCATGTCTGTGCCAGCAGTACTAATATAGTTGTAAACAATATTTACGTCTTTTAACCCCTTCCATGCTCATGACGGAACGGTTCCATCATGAGCGTAAGTTGGCCTGTGCTTATGACGGAACCGTTCCGTCATGGTTCCATAGGCCCAATGGAACGTTCAGCACCGCAGCAAAATTCGCGCAGCACAGAAGGGGTTAAACACAATACCAAAACATTTTTAACCTTGTATTCTATCTTAAATTGTTTTAAAATGCAATATTTTCTTTTAAATGTACTTTTAATGTTCTGAATGCAACAGTTTTAATTAATCATGCGTAATAAATTTAATTACTTACTGCTCCTCAAAGAGTTCGGCCCAACCAGCTCCATGGTTTAACGATTTCCTCAGATCTAGCAAAATAAATTGTAGAAAAATGAACGGAAATGACATAAATCCTATCTACCGGAGGACAGGAAGGTGTATTAAGACAACTTAAAAAGTCATTACATTTCCGTGAAGGCAGCTTTAAAACCAGGATAGAAAATGCCCAAAATAAGAGTAAGAACATATTTAGCACAGTTAAATCCTTTACCGCCCCGAAAGCCGGGACAAAGGAAGGGCCATACACGGAAGAATAGTCTAAGCAAAAAACTCAATTCTTCCACAAAAAGATCTCTGTGATCCAACAAGACTTAACTGACATCTCAGAGGGTGAACTGACCTTCTACCTTATTTCTAATAGCAAATTTCACCTCTTGGATCCTCCATCTTTACAAGCTTTCCCTGAGTTTCAGCATGAAGAGTCACTGACCCTTCTCCAAAGCATTAAGTCCGACTCTCCTACTGACTCATGTCCAGCAAATATCCTGAACCTATTGGCTCCCACCATAAACCTATGGTAAACCAGCTCTTTAATGCTTCCGTCTTCTCAGGCAACATGCTGGATTCTTCCACTGATAAAAAAGGCTGACACCAAACTGATGGACCCAGCCAACTATAAACCAATCTCCCTTCTTCTGGCCCTCTCCCAAGTATTAGAGAAGCATGTAAACCAGGCCCTCCAAAAACACTGAAGATGGAAGGCTTCTTTATGAGTCACAATCCGGTTTTAGGGCTAACTACAGTACAGAGCCTGCTCTGCTAGAAGTGACTAAATTTCTCAAGGGTAAGCTGGACCAGGGAGGCAAGGCTGTTCTGATACTGCTAGATCTGTCAGCGGCCTTCGATACGGTCCCACGTAAGAGGCTCCTGGAGAGGCCTTTTGCCTTTGACTTTTGACTTTGCCTCTGTGGCCAATACCCTCCACTAGCGCCAAGAAACCGTTCGGTGCACGCTGCGCTTTACAAATGTTTTAAATTAGAAATTAGAAATTAGAGGCTTGCTAACATCAGCCTGGGGGGGGACCGAATTAACATGGATGAAATCCTACTTGACAAATAGATCTCAGGACATCTTGCTCCCCCCGTTCTCATCCTTGGTTCCAGTCATGAATTTACGCGTGAATAAGGAACCGACTTTGACAGGGCAATGATTAGGTCTTGCCTCACAAAGGTTTTTAACTGGCTTAATATCAATCAGCTGAAGTGCACCTCTTGGTGGCCAAAAGATCTGCCGCCCCGCCCGTGTTAAAAGGAGAAAGTCAAAAACGTAGGAATTGTCATAGACAAGACACTCTCCATGCGCTTTCAAAGTAAAATCTAACTGGCGCTTGATTTGGCATATGCCGGCTGCTAAAAAAATTCCTGCCACTGTTACTGCTTGAGAGCAGAAAAACTGTGGTACAGGCTCTGGTGACATCAAAGCTTGCCAATGTCAACAGCTTCTACCTCGGTCTTCCCAAGCCCCTTATCCAGCACCTACAAGTGGTATAAAATGCGGTGGCCAAAGCCACCCTGAGACCTTAACCCAGATCAAATATGACCCCTATTCTTAAGCCTCTACACTGGCTCCACATAAAAGAACGGATCAACTTCAAAGCGATGACCATCTTCTTTAAAGCTTTCCCTGGCTTAGGAGCCGGCTACCTAAATAAGGGGTCCCTACTCATGGACACAGTGGTGTACAGAACCAATAATCATACACCTGATAAGTGTTTTGTCTTTTGTCCAGCCTGACAAGGAATTTATTTTAGAATTCTGATTGATAAAACAAGCAGTATGAACAAATTAATAACAAGTGGGCACAGCCGTGACCCACAACATTCAAGACAAAACAATGAAAAGAATGGCCAAAAGGGCAAAGCACAAATATGTCTGTGTACTTGTAGTCAGTGTTACAGACACAAATTATTATAACCACACCATTGCATTTCACAATATTTCAATGTCATATTGCATAAGGGTTTTTTTTGGTCGACGACGTTTCGATGCCTAAGTTACATGAGGGGCATCATCATCAGGACAAAAATATAATCATTGTTGTCTTAGTCTTTCAATATACCTTTTGTCGCATTACGATAATGCCACGACCGGCTTAATTGTCGTCTGGATCAGGATCAGAGCGTAATAGCTCAATATGCAGATGTCAATGGCGCTGTGGCGGGTATGGTGATCTGGTGGTTGCTCAAAATATATGATATAATATGATACTGCCCAAGGTCCCTATGGCATACCTTTCTGGTTCCCTTGTTTTTCTGTAAACACCTAAATAAGGGGGTCATTCGGATGGCGGACGGACCTGCGTCCGTCTGCCACCCCCGAGGTAGAGGAACTGTCTGCATGGGCAGCGGCGGTCCCTCCATGCAAATTAGGATTTGACTGCCACCCTGGCAGTCACATCCTGTTCCTTTAACCTTGCGGCGGGTGCTGCTTGAAGCAGCACCCGCCGCAAGGTTAAAAATGCATGTTTAACATTTACATGCACAAAGCGGCAGGCACATCGCGGTGCCTGCTCCTTCGTGCATGTAAATGCTGGGGGGTACCATAGGTACCCCCCATGTGCACCCCCTACCCCCGACACCCTGGGGGGCCCCAACAGGCCCCCAAACACCAAAGACCACATGCTTTTCCACGGCGGAAAACCCGCTGTGGAAAAGCATGTTTCCGCATGAATCCTAATATGGCTGGCGGTGTCTGATAGACACCGCTACCATATTAGAGCTTTTCCGCTGCGGGACCGCGGCGGAAAAGCGGCAGACGGTCTTCACATCCGCAGATGACCCCCCTGCCATCCTAATCTGGCGGCGGGTCTTTGCAATCACCGCAGCGGTGAATCCGCATCTTCCGGGCCGGCGGTGGCTTCCGCCGGCCCGGAGGATGCGGATTCACCACAATCCTAATCGGCCCCATAGAGCGTTAAACGCTACACGACATCTAGACCCCTAAGATCTTCCAATGCCAACCTGGCCATCGTGCCTAAAATATACCGTGCCTGTTCTGGAGGCAGATCCCTCAGATTTTAGGTGCAAAATTGCGGAATAGCCTCCCTGAGTCTCTGAGACTAACCACAGACCTACTCTCTTTCAGGAAGAGCTTAAAAACCTGGCTTTTTAATAACAGATGGGTCTTTTACTCACGGTTTCCTCCCTCTGTCACATGCCAGGAGACTCTAGTCTGAGTAGCTGCACACTTTATTAAGTACACTATTTCATTTCTTAGGTCCCCGACAGTGCAAAGGAATACTCATTCAAATTCTAAGGGCCTTATTTATGAGGCAAATTGAAATCTATGAGAACTCAGTGCACCACTTCTAGGACGCCATTGTGTGAATATCTTACACCTGCCTCACAACAGGTGGAAGACTGATGCCGGCCCTTTCACATGGGGCTGGCCCCATGTGAAAGGACACATTGCTGGAGTTGCATCTATTTTCAGACACACCCCAGCAATGGATCACTTTTGCGCCTACAGATACGTCAGAAATACTGACTTATCTGTAACTCCTTGCGACATGATGCGTCATACAGTAAATATGTCGTAAGGAGGGTGCACTAAGAAGTGAAGCATCCCTGTTTTCACATAGCGATGCATCACTTCTCATAAATAAGGCTCTAACTGTGTTTACATCTAGTATTCAGGGACAGTTATGTGTGTTTTCAATATTGCAACACAGCAGCAGCTCACCAATATTACTTCAAATAATCTCTGTGATGCTCTTCCATTTCTAATACGTTACGCCTTGTTTTGATCTAAAATAATTTTCTTTATGTATATTGCATGAAACAAACACAACATTTCTTTTCAAAATGGTTATACTAGACTCTCACACATCAGGTACATAAAAAATAAATTAAAGGAAAACAATACTTGAACCAATCTGTTTAAGAAATATTCAAGGTCACTAGGGCAAAACTCTGGAGAATGAAGCTAACTCTGTCGGGGCCCCGCCCTGGGCCACTTTACCTATGCACTAAAACGTCTCTGCTTGCACTCGTCGTATCACAAGGTGAGTGCATGGTAAGTGATTTTCGTCTTTTAAAATTTAAGTGTCCCTTGTCATTGTCTGTTGTTGCCCACCATCCCTGCCCCTGCCCCTCCCCCTGCTCTTACCTGCACTGGCCGTGCCTGCTTACCTTGGGTCTACAGAGACCAGGGAGGGTGATGGGATGGAGTCTGAAGGTCTCATCTGTCTTTATCTGCTTCTCTCAGGTCTCTACAGAGAGGAAGAAGGACGCATTAGGCACTCTTCACCCACCATTCATCATATCCCTCTGTGAGTGGGAGTCTCGGGAGACCAACAGTGACAGGTGAGTTTCAAGCCACACTGACAGGGTTCTCATAGACTCTCTCTGCATGGCACCAGATAGCTGAAATGCCCAGCTGTGAACAGGAAGGGGAGGTAAGGGATAGAGGGAGATATGGGTGTGTGACATGAGGCTACGTATTATTTTTATATCTGGGCACAGAGATACAAGGGAAGAGTAAATGGGTTATCTATAGAGATAGTGTGGGGGTGGATGGCAGAACACCAGCTACATTTTTGAATATCTCAGAGGGGGGAAGGATAATCCTGAAAGTGGTTCGGAATGATGAGAGTTATGGTTTGTTTTTAGACTCAGGTGGGGTATGTATTCATGGCAAGAGGATTGTGGGAGCTATTACCAGGGCACCAGGAGTAAAACGGGACAGGGGTATGAACCTGGTCGGCCATGTTTTGTATTGCTCTTCCATGACCCCTCTATGCTTATGCAACTGGAGAGATAAGAGGGAGAAGAAATGAGAGCAATACATAACAAAATTTCATTTGCTTGCAGACTGTAGCATTTTCCACTAGACACATGCTATTAGAAGTAATACAGCGGAAACACAATAAATGGATGCCACACCCAGTTAAAAAAAATAAGTAATCTTTATTGAAACCAACAAAAGACAAAATAACAAAAATCAAACCTACAATAATCAAATTAGGCACTTTGTAAGACTAACCTAAAAAATGCAGTTCCTTAAAGTAGGTAGCTCTACTCGGGACTACCACAGTGCTGAAAACAACCAAATATAACAGTTTTGGTTGACCGCTGTAAACAGTACCTTCGGTTCCGGCTGACCACGTCAGAACGGGCCAGTTGGGGCGACCATCATGGTTGAAGTATGAAGTGTGCCCATAGGTCATGGCGCTGGCAGCGGCTTGGTAACGGTCATCCAGCAGTGTCGGTGAGACTGGAGCGGTGGTGCGAATTACGGTGGTGCTCTTTGGGGTGCACAGTGCAGGTGGCTATTTAGGTTGATGGGAACGTGCAGCTGCATCATCGGTAAGACCAGGGTGGTGGAGTGAACCGAGGCTCTGTACAATGCGGTGCCCACAGGTAGCGTTGCAACCATCAGCTTGGTTGCGGCGATCATCATCACAGATGAGACTGTGGTTGTGGTGCGAAGTGCGGTTGCACTCTCTGAAGTGTCTTAAGATAACAGAGGTAGCAGCAGTGTCAGTGACGGCGTCGGTCTATGTTTTCCCTCTGTGGCAACTAAAACGCATGGTCCCAGAGGCAGTACCCAGAGCCAAGCGAAGTCTTTGCTGTTCCTGAGACTTCTTGAACAGGGGGCAAGCTCTACGTGGAGCCCTTGGAGACACTAAACATGAAAAGTCACAGAAAGTTCAGTCCAATCCCTTTCTCTGCCCAAGACAGAAGCAGCTACTGCAAGCCAACACAGCAAAGCACGTAGCTAAGTGGTAGTCTCTCCTCACAGCTTTCCCTTCTTCGGGTCTGGGCCCCAATATTTATACTGCATTTATCTTTGTTCTCTTGCAGCAGAAAGGCTCTGTGCTCAGTCCAAATCAGTTCTGTCCTCTCTGGTCCACCTTCCTGGCAAGAGGTGGAGACAACCTTGTGTAAGGCAGACCAGGCCTACTCAGGTGCAAGGAAATCTCCTTCCACTACTCTAAATGCAGCTTAGGTCTATTCAGCCCAGTCCTGACTCATCCAGGTAAGGCAGGAAATAACTCTGCCACCCCCCAGGCTGTCTAAAGAGAATGCACATCCC
Source organism: Lissotriton vulgaris (assembly GCF_964263255.1). Taxonomy (NCBI): domain Eukaryota; kingdom Metazoa; phylum Chordata; class Amphibia; order Caudata; family Salamandridae; genus Lissotriton; species Lissotriton vulgaris. Next base: position 561,070,913 of record NC_141695.1, read on the forward strand.
CAGCCCCTGTCGCTCCACAGCCAGTCAATCCACAAACCAGCAGGGGCACATAGGATGGCTAAGCATGAAAATACCCACTTTCTAAAAGTTGGTATTTTCAAACCCATAATATAAAAAATCATCTTTACTAAAAGATGCATTTTTATACTCTGAGGTCAGACATACTAAACTCCAAGTGTCTATATTGTCGCAATGGAAAGTTACACTTATACAATGCTATTAATATATTCCCATTCTATCCTATGGTACAGATAGCTTTTTACATAGTAGAACATTAAATACACTCTATGTCACTATCAGGACATGTCACACACACAAGTACATGTCCTACTTTTCCCATGCACTGCACCCTGCCCACAGGGGTACCTTGGGCCCAGCTTAGGTGTGACTCATATGTAATAAAAGGGAAGGTTGGGGTTTGGCAAGTGGGTGCACTTGCCAAGTCAACATGGCAATAAAAACTGTGCGCAGACACTGCAGTTGGAGGTCTGAGATACCTTTACAGGGCTATTTCTGTGGGTGACACAATTAGTGCTACAGGCCCACTAGAACCATTTGATTTATAAGCCCAGTACACACTTTGAGAACTGTAATAGAGACTTTGGAGTAAATCAAATAAGCCAATCATGGAAACACCAATCCATAATAACAATTTAAATGGGGAGCACTTGCACTTTGGCTCTCATCAGCAGTGGCAGAGTGCCCAAAGCATCTAGACTATCAAAATGAAAGTCAGCACACAGCAAAAATACAGGAGGCAGAGGCAAAAAGACTGGGGGAAATCACACCAAGGATGCCAGGTCTAACAGAAGGAGTATCTTTTTTGGAACATTCCCTGGTATACCAGTTCTGGAAAATCTGGGAATGCGTCAAAAACCATGGGAGTTGCATGGGAATACCCACACAGCTCTCATAGAACACCTTCCTAGGACAGAGTGAGGCAATGCAGCTATTTGTTCTACCTTGCTTTGCTCCAGTTTTATGAAGCCACTCAGGGCCACGCAAAGTGCCTGCATGGCTTAATAAATCACAGTCAAGGGTTGTGTCGCTCTTGAACCAGGTTGTGTAGTGCAAGGCTAATGGAAACCAGCTCATAAATAGGTCCCTTAACGCAGTGGGTCTGATTTACAAGGTAAGTTACACTTTTGAGTAAGTTACACTTCATAATAAGTTTACTATTTCCGTATTCCAATACTCCAAGTGTAAACCTGCTTCAAAAGTGTAAATTACATTTCTCCACCCCCAATGTAAAGCACTTGGCTTACTCTTGTGAGAGTGGGGGACATCCACTTTATAGCCACTCAACCCTCTCTAAATCTGTCCTACTCCTCCCTAATCCCATCCCCTTTAATACTAAATCTTCCCCTTTTCACACCCACTCGTCTCCCTCCCACATATGCTACTAAAATCTATACCAGCATGTACAGAGACTCTATAGAAGGAGCAGAGAACTCTGCATATATAATTATAGGCAAAAAGCACACTTTGTAGTATGTTTTGTAGTACGTTTTGTAGTGCAGATTGTGGTTTAGCCGCATAGTCTTCAGAGTAGGTTTGTCTCCTGGCTGCACTCTGACTAATCACGTATGAGGCGGTTGTTAGTTAGTTGCATCATGTAAAATTGGCCTTCTGACATTGTTGCATGAGTCCATGTAACTGCGCTGTCTTTGTTCTGGTCTGGTCTGTATACTGAAATATCCAAAGTGAATAGAAACTGTTCCTTGAAGGACGCACTTTACACAAGCCCCAAAGGTGCATTCATCTTAAACATATAGACTATACTTTACATCACAACTTTACCTGCTAAAGTTTCACAGTTTGTACTCAGTGATTAAACATCATAAACACAAATTTGATATTTTAGAAGCGGGACTCGCTATCCCAGAAGGTATAGCAGGACAGGAGGAGCAGGAGGAGGCTCCCCTGCACCAGGCATGCTGACAAGCACAGATGCGCTCCTGTCCGTGCCCGTCAGAGCCCGGAAGAGGCTGGACTGGGCCACCCTCTTGGAATGCAGAGCCGAGGACTGAGACCAGATCCGGTGTGCTGAGAGTGCTGAGAGTTTTGCAGTCCAGAAGCCTCTTCCAGGGTGTGGATGACAAGCAAGTGCTCCTTACCCAACAGCTCCTTGGACCTTATTATCGCCATCTGAGCAGGTAGGAGGACGAGCACTTGGCTTAAGTCAGGAGGGGGCTGGATCTGCTTGGACGCTCGCGACACAGCGATATATCTTTATAGTGAGACTACCAATCACGATTCTTGGTGACCCCATTTTTGTTGCTATCTCCCTCCACCAATCATGGGGATGGTGGCAGGCGTGTCGTAATTTGACAATGATTGGTGTTAGCGTTTAGTTCAGCTACACAAATTTCTCCTTATCTTGACCACGTTTTTCAGAGGCCATTTTGTATTACTGGCTTCCATTTTCATGAACGTGCTGCCTCGTGGTCAGCATGCCCTTTTGTCCTTCCTCTGTACCAATGACCATCTAACTTGCCCAGCAACAGGCTATTTTTAGTACTGGTCAAGCTTGCACATGCGCAGTTAAACCCTCTGTATTAGTGGACAGTCATCGCTTAGGAATGTTCCCCAAACTGACCAGTAGTGCTAAAACTCCTCCCATAAGCTGACTGCGTTCCAGAAATGTCCTTATATGTACCTAAACTGAACAAATGTGTTCCGCCTACTCTTTTTATTACTGTAAAACTGTATAAAAGAGGTCGCGCACCGATGTTCGGTGTGATACTTCTTGCATTACCGAAGGGTGCTGTAGGAATGAACCACCACCCCATGGGGTCTTAATAAACTTGTCTTTTGCATTTCCAGTTTCCGTGCCAACTTCTATGTTATGGTGTCATGGAGTGTGTAGGTCTGAAGAACCCAATACCACAAATTGGCGACCATGAAGGGACTCATCGGCGACTCGGATGCCCGAAGGAGAGGTCGTGACGAAGGATTGGAAACTCGCCATGGACGCGTACGCTGCCACTGAGTGACCCGAGTCTTGGCACCCACGGTGTTTTCTTCCTTTCCTTCTGATCTGACCTTCCAGGTGGCGCCGGTCCTCGACTGAGATCCTGATCGGTTGGGTTGTCGTACAGTGACTGTTTGGCTTATTCGATTAAAGAACTTGGCAGCTGGAACCTGGATACTTGAGAATTTGGTAAGCTTGTGATTGGTAAGATAGTCTACGGACACTTACTGTGGCTTTTTGGATTTGTTTGAGTTAGCTAACATTTGGTTCTATGATTTGAGTTATATGTGGAGTGCACCTCACATAGGCAGGCAGTGTGGAGACATTTCTCTGATTTTGTATTTGTTTGAACGGCACACCATGTGTAAAGTATATTAAGTGCCATTTTATGTAATATCGCGTTTTCGTGATATTTTGACATGCCTGTTTTAAGCACACTTCGAGGAATGTGCTGTCTTGGAAAAGGTACCAATTATCGATTAAATGAATCTCAGCCGGCTCCCCCAGAGGGGACACCTAATCGCGAAATGTATATCAAATTTGGCCTTCCCCCTATTATGTATAGTACATTGTGGCATAAATATACCAAGACTGACCGTGAATTGCAATGGCCACTACATGGGTCGTTTGATTTACGAAAGGTTCATGATGTAGAGCAATGTTTGTTTCAGCACAGGTCTAGACAGGATATATTTGATTGTGTACGTATGTGGGGGAAAGCGGTGCATGAGCGAATGAAGCGTGAACAAGCCTTGGCGGACAAGGAGCAGCGAAAGGCAGCCCGTGATAAAGCTTTACAGCTGGAGGAGAAAGAGTTGCAGGAAAAGAAAGAGAGGGAGGCACGAGAATGTAACTTGCAATTAATGGTCAATTTCCTATTCGACGTCCTCTTTATCCTGTCCTTACTAATGAACCTGATGATTTTTTATTGCTAGACCATTGCCCGCCTCCGTATGTTTCACCTACCGCTCCGCATGAGGAATCGGATGAAGATGATGAAGGGCATAGTCGTACCAGGCTAAGTGTTGATCGGGCTGCGGAATTGCGTGGGTTTGCTCGAAAACTTAATCTTAAAACTATAACTATTTCAGAGATTAATGACCACATGCGTAAGTGGTCAGAGAAAGAACGGTTGTATTTCATTTTGGAGACGAAGTTGTAGAACGTTTTAGAAAATATTAATCTGAGTTGGAACCAAAAGATGTATCAATTGGTCGTGAGAATTTGCGTAAAGGTATTTTTGTTCTTACAGATGCAGATTTGTTCTTCCAACGGTTGGTCCATCTGCGGGATGAGGCGTTACAATTACGGGCGGCGAAAAAGGCATCAGACTCGGCTGCGCCTGGATCGACGGAGATATCCAAAGAGTGTCCTATCTTTGGAGCAGATAAGAGTTCTACAGTTCACATTATGCCTATGCGAGAAGCTGCACCTTTATATGTCCCTCCTAAAGGGCAAGGTACAGATGATGATAAAACGTCTGTGAATGCAAAGGGTTATTTTATATATAATTGGGTTTACACGCCATGGAATAGAACAGATGTTATGGCACTTAAGACTGCTTTGCCTGACTCTCGAAAAAACCCGGCAGCTTTCTATGAAGGAGTGGAAGGTGCTATTTCTTCGTGTGTTATGACATTAGTTGATATTGATCTTTTCTTTGGATTGATATTACCTCCTGATATGTGGAGAGCGATTCGTAAATTCGATGATCGAGCGATTCTGGGTGCAGATTGGAAAGAACTAGCCCAAGCTGATTTGGATAGGAAGCCCGCGTGTAAGCCATGTCAATTAATTTTCGATCTCCTGGGGGCTATTTTGAATAAATTGAAAACGCTTGTTCCCCCTAAGAAGGTTGATTGGACTATGTTAGCTTCTTGCAAACAGAAACAGGATGAATCAGTTTCTGACTTCTTTTCACGGTTTGAGGAAGCATTCCATGATTACAGTGGGCAATTATTAACAGAGGACACAGGCAGGCATTTGTTCGTTGACAAGTATGTGGCTAATCTCCTACCGGAGATTGCGAAACGTTTAAAGACTAGTGAAAGTTCTTGGACCACAGCGACCCCTGCTTCTTTATTGTCTATGGCTCAGTATTATGAATGACAGGAATTGGAGGCTAAGGAAAGTAGTGATAAGAAAGTGAAGGAGTTAAAGACGAAGGTGATGTTGGCTCCGGTTCATGCTACACAGCCGAGAGGGAATGATAAGGGTAGACGTGGATCGTATGGTACGTCTTCTGTTCGCTCCCATATTTCTGAGGACCAGTGTGCATATTGTAAACAGGTTGGCCATTGGGCTTCAGACTGTCCGGTGCTTCGAGAACAGCGTAATCAGCGTGGTCAAGGAAGTGGAAGGACGCGGAATAGTTATTCAGGATCGAGGGGTGGAGCGAATGATCGTGGCAGGTTTGAAGCGAGGGGTCGTGGTCAGGATGATCATAATACTTTTGATCGACGAAATCAGTATCAGATAGCTGAGGGTGAGTTTACTGAGTCCCAGGATTATGTACATGCATCGGATTGTGTAGGATGGAGTGTGGAATCGGTTAAAGTACCAGTAGATCAAAGGGGTCCATATGTATCAGCGCATGCTTTGGGTTCTACTGATCAGTTTCTTGTCGATACAGGAGCTATTCGTAGTGCTCTGTCCAAACACTTGGTTCCAAGGGCTCCCCTATCTGGCGAAATAATTACATCAATAGGGTTCGATGGAACACCCTCTCTTAGCCTATTGTCACAACCCCTTACATTTCACATTGATAAATTTACTGCCCCATGTCCGTTTTTGTTGTCACCAAACACTCCAGATAATATCATGGGACTGGATATGCTTAAATATTTTCGAGCAACTATACGTTGCGCTCCTGAAAGGGTGCGGGTTATTTTGAATGAGAATTACCCAGATGTAATGAGAGTGTGCCTCATGCAAGAGACCGAGGCATTAGCCTCTCTTCCAAAAATGTTATGGGCTACTTCAGATACAGATGTGGGACATATGATTATCCCTCCCATACGTATCACTGTTAAGGAGGGGGCGTCTTTGCCTCGTGTACCGCAGTATAAAATGTCCAGGGAAGGTGAAATTGCTTTGATGCATACTGTACATGACTTGATTATTGCAGGCGTGGTAGAAGAAGTCTATAATGTCTGTAACAGCCCCATTCTTCCAATTTTAAAGAAAGATTCAGACACTAAAATCTATCATTTCATTATTGATTTGAGAGAAATTAATAAGATAGTAGTGCCTCAGTACCCAGTGGTGTCTGATATTACCACCTTACTTACTTTGATTCCGCCCACAGCCACTACCTTCACTGTTATTGATTTGAAAAACGCCTTCTTTTCGATCCCAATCCATCCTGATAGCCGATATCTGTTTGGCTTCACATTAAATAACAAATCATATAGATTTTGTCGAGTTCCTCAAGGTTACACTGAAAGCCCTAGCATTTATAGCCAGGCTTTAAAAAGACAGCTTGATTCTTTCAATTTACAGTCTGGAGTGGCTCTCATTCAATATGTTGATGACATTTTACTTGCAGCAGACACGCAGGAACAATGTGAAGAGAGTAGTCTTTCCCTGCTTTCTTTTCTTGCCCAGAATAATCACAAGGTTTCTAGGAAAAAGCTACAATATTGTAGACCAAAGGTGACCTACCTCAGTCATCTTTTGTCTAAGGAGGGACGTGCATTGACATCTGATCGAATCCAAGCAATTTTAGATACACCAAGCCCTCGCACTCAGAGAGATGTTCGTGCTTTTATAGGTTTAACGTCTTTTTGCAGGCAGTGGATAATGGGGTTCTCACACATTATAAAACCTTTGTTAGCATTGTTGTCCAAAACTACACCGATCCCCCTTGAATGGACAGATGAATGTCAGAATGCTTTTGAACAATTGAGACAAGCCCTTTGTTCCGCACCAGTGCTAGGTACACCAGATTATACAAAGATTTTCACATTATATGTACACGAGAAGGATGGGTGTGCATTGTCAGTCCTAGTGCAGACACACGGGGATAAACAGAGACCTTGTGCGTACTTTTCAGCAGTACTTGACCCCGTAGCACGAGGATTACCTGGGTGTTTTCGAGCAGTCGCAGCAACAGCAGTGGCTATACGACAGAGTGAGGGAATAGTTTTGTCACACAAATTGTTGGTGTTAGTTCCCCATGCGGTACACGCTCTGCTAAATCAGATAAAAACCCAGTATCTAACGAGTGCACTTTTAACAGGATATGAGTTAACACTGTTGGCGCCACATATTACACAGAAGAGATGTGCCACTTTGAACCCTGCTACTTTATTGCGGTATCTAGTTGCTGAGGGCCAGGAGGAAGAACACCATGATTGTGTTTTCCTGACTGAAGAACAAACAAAGGGTCGTATTGACTTACAGGATACGCCACTTCCAGATGTAGATGGGGAACTGTGGGTTGATGGATCGTGTTTAAGGTTGCCAGATGGTACAACTTCTGCAGCCTATGCGATCACAACACTTAAGACAGTGGTAGAAACAGCACGAATACCGCAGAAATCGGCCCAAGCAGCTGAATTGATAGCTTTAACAAAAGCATGTGAATTAAGTGCTGGTTTATGTGTGAATATCTACACTGATAGCCGGTACGCCTTTGGAGTAGTGCACGATTTCGGCCTGCTCTGGAGGGAACGAGGATTTTTGACTTCACACGGAGGGCACATTATGCATGGAGAATTAGTATGTGACCTCCTGAATGCGCTATTACATCCAAAGGAAGTAGTGATAATCAAATGCAGTGCACATAAGAGAGTGACAGATAAAGTAGAACAAGGAAAAGCGTTTGCAGATCGCATAGCGAGGGAAACTGCTATGTTACCAAATGTCTCGCCAATATATGTGGTGAAATCACAGGCTGAGCGATGGCATGATGCTAGAGAGGAGATCTTAGACATTCAGAAATCAGCATCCGAAGCAGAACTCGCAACCTGGGCAATGGAGGGAGTATTGGATGATGAGGGTTGCTGGAGGAGCAAGGATATGGAGAGATGGAAATTGCCTGCCGCTTACTTGCAAGCAATGGTTCAAATGACACATGGATTGGCACATGTTGGAGCTCTTGCAATTAGTAAATTGCTTACACGAGTTTGGGAGCATCCTGAGATTGCCAATACGGCCAAAAGAGTAGTGCAGACCTGTCTGATATGCTTACAGTACAATCCTGCTAAAGGGACTTATACTCCGAAAGGAGGGTTTGTTCCACCTACTGCACCATTTGAAGTGCTACAGATGGATTATATCCAGCTTGAGCGTTATAATAACCTTAAGTATGTCTTAGTGGTGGTGTGTGCTTTCAGTAAGTGGATTGAGGCCTTACCCACGAAGGATAATACAGCGTTGAAAACAGCTAAGGTTTTGCTCAAAGGGTTCTTCCCACGCTATGGTGTTTCTAAATTTTTGTGGAATGATAACGGTCCTCATTTTGTTGGGAAAGTAGTGGAGTACGTCCTGAAAGGGTTGGGGATTCAGCAAAAGTTCCACGCTGTATTCCATCCGCAGTCAGCAGGTTTGGTAGAAAGGTATAATGCTACTCTGAAGTTGAAGCTGGCAAAGATCGTGGCATCTACGTCTTTGAAATGGTCGGATGCTCTGCCTCTAGCATTGCTATCTATTAGATCGGTACCCCATTCCCGAACTGGCCTCACACCTTATGAAATGGTGTTTGGAAGGCCTATGAATATATGGGGAGTTCCTAAGCCTCGTTTGCTACATGATGTGCCTTGTATAATGATGAACGATTATTTGGCACGATTAACAAATGATTTACTTTCTATTCATCAACAGGTTCGAGAAGCGCTCCCCGACAATTCCATTGGAGAGGCTCACAATCTTCGTCCTGGAGACTATGTGATGATTCGTTCATTTGAGAGATCCAGTAGCTTGGAGCCGAGGTGGCGTGGCCCTGAGCAAGTGTTGCTGGCGACTCGAACGGCTGTGCGAGTCACGAATAAGAAGCGGTGGGTGCATTCTACTCATTGTTGTTGTGTCTCTCCGGATCTGGTGAATCCCACTGTGCTGTCTGATTATCGAGACATCTTGGATGCAGAGAAGAGCCCAGCTACTACGTCTACTGAATCGGAGGGAGCCTTACCGGACCACACTGTTTCTGGTGGAGAAAGATACAATCTACGGCCAAGGAAAGCAGTTGTTTTGTGCGAGACTGCTTGAGTTACCGCTCTGAGGTTGGTGAAAACGGAAGCCGGGAATAACAAGGGGGGGGATCAGTTCTGCCAAGTGTAGCGACACCCGTCTTGAATCTCGGAGAAGAAACCAACGCCTACCTCGGAGCTCAGCACTCATATTTTTATTTTTTAGTTGTTTTGTTTGGAGACATTTGTGCTTTGAACTATGGCACCTACTACGATAAGAAACAAGAGAATTCTTGGTGCAGTGCTTTTTGTTACGACCATAGTGGTAATAGCAGTAATAGCTTGGGTTGTAGAACGATTGGTTCCGGCAAGAGAATACTTATTGCCTACTACCCCAATCCCATCTGAACATTTTCATTTCACCTTGCCTTATCATGAAGAAAGACATAGACAGACTTATCTAAATAATAGTTTCATTCAAATTCTACATCACACCCATAATATGATGAACACTTCAAACTGTTGGGTATGTGGAATGTTGCCTGGACATCAGAAGAAAGGAGGCACTCCGCTTATTCCTCTTCCGTTCTCTCATAATGGTTCTTGTAATGCTTGGTACACTCTTCTGTTTACTTTGAGATGGCCGACAAAAGGTGGACTGCTTTTCCGGCTTAATAAAGTTTGCTATAATGACAGAGATGGCTACCCGCAAGCAGAAGGAACTAAATTCGAATGGGAAGAATATCGATCAGATAATGTGTCGTTGCCTCGAGTTTACACTAATCAAAGACGTATAAATATGTCCAGTTTACATGTGATTACAGTTATTGATACCAAAGCTGATTTATGTCTCCGAAATAAAGGTACTATCCCAGTAGGGAGAAGTGAATGTAATACTACTCTCACCTTTGACACTCCAAATGGTATCGCCTTTGTAGCTTCATAAAACATTTAATTCATTTATGGAAATAAAGGTTATCACCGTCTTCCTATTGGATGGTTAGGAACATGTTACATATACTTTGTATTACCCCCTGTGTTTATTGCCCCACCTATGTATCACAATGACTTTGTGTTATACCATGATTTTATATTAAACAGAGTGAAGAGAACATTAGCAATTGATGAGATTGATCAAACAGACACCTCCCTGCAGCAATATGTTGATTTTAATTTAGGCCTCTTTTCATTTGTTGGAGCTGCCCTAAATAGCAGAAAAATAAGACGATTAACACGTGTTGTGGAAGCTGTTGCTAATGAAGCAGTTTTTGCCCTAGAGAATTTGACTGAGGAACTTCAAATTACCAGAATTGTAACGCTCCAGAACCGTATGGTTCTAGATGTAGTGTTAGCTGATCATGGGGGTGCATGCCGCATTATCAGTAGTAGTTGCTGTGTATATGTTCCTGATAACTCACCTTCTGTATATGATGCTATTTCTAAATTACATAAAATAGCTGCTGAAATACATCCTGAAAACGGTACATGGACATTTTCAAGCTGGTTCTGGACTTTGCTCGGTACTTGGGGTTGGAAACTGTTAACGATTCTATGATTAATAATTGGGATACTCTTCTTCCTTTGCCTATGCATTCAATGTGGCCCTATGTTATGTTCTATGTGTATTTCTGCTTGTATTCCATCCAAATGAGCCATTACTAAGAATGAGCAAATGATTAATCAAGAGATAACGAATATTATGTTGATTAATACTGATGATGAGTATCCAGACTACGTCCATTATGAGGTAACTTCAGCTAAACGCTAAAAGGGTCGTCTGTCGTAATTTGACAATGATTGGGTTAGCGTTTAGTTCAGCTACACGAATTTCTCCTTATCTTGACCACGTTTTTCAGATGCCATTTTGTATTACTGGCTTCCATTTTCATGAATGTGCTTCCTCGTGGTCAGCATGCCCTTTTGTCCTTCGTCTGTACCAATGACCATCTAACTTGCCCAGCAACAGGCTATTTTTAGTACTGGTCAAGCTTGCACATGCGCAGTCAAACCCTCTGTATTAGTGGACAGTCATCGCTTAGGAATGTTCCCCAAACTGACCAGTGGTGCTAAAACTCCTCCCATAAGCTGGCTGTGTTCCAGAAATGTCCTTATACGTACCTAAACTGAACAAATGTGTTCCGCCTACTCTTTTTATTACTGTAAAACTGTATAAAAGAGGTCGCGCACCGATGTTCGGTGTGATACTTCTTGCATTACCGAAGGGTGCTGTACGAATGTATCACCACCCCATGGGGTCTTAATAAACTTGTCTTTTGCATTTCCAGTTTCCGTGCCAACTTCTATGGTATGGTGTCATGGAGTCTTTACAGAGTGTGTAGGTCTGAAGAACCCAATACCACAGGCGCACCAGCGCCACAGGGCACCACCGTAGCCGCATTCCTTCTAGGAGCAGTGGGGATTATTAACAAGGAGACCGAGCTTGTCGCCCAACAGCTGTCTCGCTCCCCATTATCTTGTTCTCAATCCTGCTTACTCAAAAATGTAAGGGCCATTATAGCTTAGCCTGATGGTCCTGCAGGGCCTGCAGAGCTAGATCCGGGCTGTCTCCTTCATTGTTCAAGTGTCATCGGGACAGGGGCGGATGTAGGTTCTGGCCTAGGGGTAGTGGTGGACCACATCCATAAGGCTGGACATAGCACCTTGCCCAGTCACTCGGGGCACCTGTGACAAGGGTGTGGACCCCAACCTCACGTCAAGGAGTACAGGGGTGGTGAGAGGACTTGGTACTGGGCTAGGGAATGAAGTGAAAAGAAAAGGCTCCTTGTTAGCGTGCAAAGAAAAATGCCTCAGGGCAGTGGGGTTGGTGCAAAGGGTAAGCAACACTCCATATAAGGTTGAACTGGTGGGAATGATGGAAGGCTGGCTGTAGTCAATACTGGTAAGGATGGACCTTAAACTAGACCCCATTTGCAATGCTTGGCCGCAATTGAATCAGAGCTCCTAAAGCAATGACAGGGCATGCCAGCAGAGGCCCGAGCAACCCTGACCAGGCCAGGAGCAGTGCCTGCCCTCAAGTGGACAGTGCCAGAGCACATCACTCCGGGCCCAACAGGATCAATGTGACAGAACCAATGGGCAGTTGAATCTACCATCGCCGAGAGACTTGAACAGCAGATAATTTTTTCCCTTTCAGCCGCCAACGGACTCAAATCCCTGGAAGGGTGACTCTTTGGCTGTATTAGCAGATACCGAAAACCCCTGCCCCCCAAGCCCACACCTGCCCTAGGCCAGCAACCACCTCACGAGGAGAAATGTCAAGTGGGGAAGAGGCTTATCAAGAGATCTGGGCATCAGTGCATACGTGTACAAGCCAGACACATAGGTTATCGGTTCTAGACCTACCCCCGGAGTCAACCCTATATGTAGTGATCCTTGAAATGTCCTGGTACTACCCCAGGGGGCACTGAAGCCCGTTGACCAACTAACAAACAAAGTTCTACATTGGTTGTCTCACAACACAGTCGTGGGCTTAAGGAAGGAGGGTTTCATCAATATGGTACAAAGAGTCTCATGGATCGGAAAGGTCCAAACAAACATATGGGAGGAGACTGCATTGTAATCAATTTTAGTAGCCCTCACCTGTTAGACAGGGTCCTGCACACAGTCGCACAGAACAATTCCTCTGGCCCCACTTCATTCATAGTAGCCCTTCCTCTGGGTCATTTCTACAGTACTCCGAGTAGAGTAAGACCACTTGGGGAAGGAAACAACTAGATTAACCCTGTTCTTGCTGTGCACCAGCAGCCTTTTAGAAAGTCAGCGATTCATGATATCCCCCTCCTCAATCAATTTGCTACTCGGGATACCTTGGATTCCTGTGATTGATTTACTGATAAGGTTCCGGTACATTCATCACCATCATTCAACAGCGTGACTGTGCCAGGTTCTATTGGGACTAGAGAAGGAAAGGCATGTAAACTAATGTCTTGGAATTTTGCTAGGATAACAAGCAAGCGTAGGGATCCTATTTGGTGTGCTTTCATAAAAGGTTCTGATGTAATACGTCTCCAGGAGATATGAGTCAATACTAACAGCAACTTTCTTGAGGGCTATAAAACCTTACCTGTGCCCCCCACTCCATCAAGGGCGGGAAGACACAAGGGCGGTTAGACTAGCTTTGTCTCCTTGGCTGTCCTTTGTCACATAAAGGTGTTGCCAACGGACAATTCCTGTTTATAAGCATTGTTATTTTTACATGCGTTTGATAAGCTATTGTTATTGAACTTTTATAACACCATTGTTGCTGACCCAGACGTCTTTAACATTTCTAGGCAAGGTTTATTTTTAACAGCATGACATCGAAGTATAATCAGAACAGATTCCTTATTATTGCTGGGTGCTTTAATCTTCACTTATGCAGGGACCCGTTTGTGTTAAATCCACCCAATTAAGGATGTCTACGGTGGGCAGGAATGCATGTAGAGCATACCAAGCAGGGAGAATCCCTTAAAACTCAAGTGGAAGAATTTGACTTGACTACGGCAACGTGCCTGGTGACTCAGAGTAGGAGGTCTCTTGTTCCAACCTTCTAAGGGAGGGGTTGTGCATCCTATATTGATTTTATGTATGTGTCTAATTTCTTTCTTCCCTTTTTGACAGAGTTTTAAGTTGATGAGAGTATTTATAGCGACCATGATCCCTTATGTTTACAGTCAGGTGGTTCCAGTCATGGCAGCCAGGATGAAAAGTGTAATAGGGCCCTTCAAGGCTACAGACCAGGGTAGAAGGCTAAGGTAGGCCCAGATTAGTCTAGAACCTTTCCGCATTTCCCTCGCAGTGAGGTGTAAAGGTGAACTTGATATTCACTCCAAAGGGCATGAAGTGCCGAGGATTACCCTTGTTTCCAATGTGCTTATCTCTTGTGCTATTGGGGATCACTTAAAGGCACCATCTAAGTGCCCGAACGAGCGTGTCCCGAGATGGTTGTACCGTAAATGTTCCAGAGCAGCAAGGGAATTGACGGGAGTGTTAGGCAATAAACCCAGAGACCAAAATCTAGTGGAAGCCTGTCGAGGTCAATATAAGGCAGAACTAGTAAGGCACAAGGCCGACCTGAGGGACGACGCTTGGTCCAAGCTCCCCGGGGGGAGTATCCTAAAAAACAATGAAAAGTTTTGGAACATAGCGAATAGCCCATTTTTGGTTGGAGATGCCTGGCCAGGTACTCAACACACATATAACAGAGGAGGAATGGGTTGGTAATTTCCAGGAATGTTATGTAGTCAAACAGAATCTAAGCTAGTAGATTGCAGAGTGTCAGGAAATTCGGCCCTTGTCATCCTATGCAGACAAAGTCAAAATAGGCATCAAGGGACTGTCTAGAAACAAGGCCTCTGGACCTGATGGCATACCCAACTTCTTCTTATCGATTCCTGAGCAGTGGGTGCAGTCCTCACCTCAACGCAGCTATAAGAGAACCCCGATCCACCACTTGGGCCATATCCACCATTGTACCGATTTTTAAGAAAGGCAAAAGGGATAGTACTTTTTGTTACAGGCCCATAGTACTGTTGGACTCAAAGGTAAAGGTGGTAGGCCGCATCTTATTGGATAGGTTAACCAGATGGGCAGATGGAAATAACATACTAGTAGATATTCAATATGACATTCGCCCTGGGAGGTCAACAGTGGACCAATGTCTTAATCTGTACATGATTTTTATTAAATACCCGGTCGTGCGTGCAGGAACAAATTACTTGACCTTCATGGACCTGTTGTTGGCCTTTGATCCGGTGAACAGAAGCAAATTATGGGAGACCATTCTGTGTATGGGAGTAGATAATAACATTGGGTTTTTCTACAGGAGCTCCACAGGGACACCAAAGAGTGGTTTGTTATACCAATGATGGCAGTGTGACCAGTCACTTCCCAATCCACAGAGGGGCACATCAGGGTTGTATATTGGCTCCCTTTTTATTTAATTCATATATTAACAATTTGGAGAAGAATCTGACAGCCACTCACGCGGATGTTCCCCAGGTGAGCCGGCGGGGTCTGCTGGTATTACTGTATGCGTGTGACGTGGTTCTCATGGCCCGGACTGCGGGGTGTTGCAAACTTTACTTAACTCCTTCATGGCCTTTATGGAAGACCGGACCTGTTAGTAAATAATTCCAAGTTATACATGATGCAGATAGGCCACAGGCAAACCAAATCCTTCATTTTTATGGTAGGGTCCATTTCTGTCCCCAGGACCAGTGCCTTCTCCTATTTATGAGTTATGTTGGATGTCAACTTTACCTGGAGCCCTTCAATACAAAGTAAACAGGGAGGCCTCCTACGTGCTAATGCAGTTATTTTTTCCTAAAAAACCTTAGGCGCCCTCTTGCAGATTTATAGATCTAGGTGTGTTTCTCAGGCAGGGTATGGTAGTGAGATCTGGGGTTATGCCCCCCATGAGGAACTTCAAATGGCGTAAAACAGCTTTGTTGAGATGACTATTATGTGTCCCTCAGGCTACAGCTACTTATATTGCTCACAACAAATTGGGTGTGCCCTATCTGACAGATTTCTAGTCTTTCCACCCTTTATAATGAGAGACTACCCTCAATAAAGAGATACTAGGAGGCTGTCTAGGCCTGGACAGTGCTCACCATATTCCCTGGTTCAATTATATATGTTGAGGACTCAGGAAACTAGGTAACCCAGACCTCTTTTGCACCCCTGACATCGTTTGCTGGAAAGACTTGCCTTGGGTAAAAGAGTTTTTTTTTAGACTGCGGGCAACAGAAAGGGAAGAGTGTGAGAAAAGGAAGCCCTGCTTCGGGACCTTATCTTTTAGGGCTTGCCAGTTCACATTTCAGTTTTTTATTGACTAGACTTAGCCTTGATTTATTCCTTTGTCTTCTTGCTCACCTAGAGGGAGCAAGAAAGGCGAGATCTTGCTTCTCTGTGGCTGCGACGGCACTTCTCCACAAGACATGATCCATTATTTAATGTTTTGTAGCAATTATGAGGTGCTCTGGAAGAAGTTTTTAATCCCTATCTTAAAACAAGCTCATTTTAAACAAGTACAACCTACTTTTACCTTTTTATTATTGCTTTCAGGGAGCACTGTATAGCATGTTCTTCGCTACTTAAAGGCTGTATTAAGGCTCAGAGCGACCTGCGATTAATCACCGAGGGGTGGGGTAAAATCGGCTATGGAGCCATTTCGTACCCCTTTTTTAACTTAATTTGTTATAGTTTTTATGTGTACTGTGAATGATGTACTCTTGACTTTTATGGTTTTCTTTACAAAAGCTGAATAAAGTTTTCATTGATTGATTGATATTTGAATTGCGTGCTATTGAGAATATACCAACGAAATGTAGGCAGTGTAATGAAGCATTAGTTTCAGTACTATAGTTTGTCATTACTACAATATATGCCAGACAAAAACTTTGGAACCTAAGGAGCTGATGTACATAAATAGTAAGCCCAAGCAAATATAGGTGCATGTCTAAAATGTGTCCAAAGTCTTGTGGGAGTTGGGTAAATGGATATATAAAAAGGAAGATACTGGAATAAGCAATAGTCCTGATTTGTTACTCATATGTACACTCACATTATTAGTTAGTGCACACTTTTCAACAAAACTGAGCAGACATTTTCAATAACCTTTTGATTTATCTAGGTTATTTGTAATGAATTAACAAGTGTAGAAGTTGATTAAATACACCAACCAAAGTGAATATGTGCTACCAAGTGCCTATCTGGAGTTTAATGTATTTACAAATATATAATATAAATTGAGTAATGAGCTGGTTGCATCTTCTCGTTTTTTGGTCAATTAACATTTCTTCTACAGAGGAGCACTTATTTAATATGTATTACATTTCATTTATTGTGGCACTACAAAAGTCAAGAAATAATTATTTGTAATTTTCTAAACTGTTGTCTCTGTTTGATAGCATATTCCTTGTGAATACGTCTGAGTTTTAAACTACACATTTCAGCTTATTCAATTACTTTTCGGGCTTTCTTCATGTTAGAGACACTGGGCTAGATTAATTCGAATACTGCATGGAGTTCCATTTTTGCTATAATTTCATTGGGCCCGATTCACAGAATGAACTTAAGACTTAATCCTAAACTTACTACTATTTTGGTATTCACAGAATGCACTTACTACTTTTGGCATTCACAGAATGAACTTACTACTTTTGGTATTCACAGCAGTTAGGATTTTGTCTTAAGTCTGTCTTAAGTCTGTCTTAAGTTTGTCTTAAGACAAACTTAAGACAAAATCCTAACTTCTGTGAATACCAAAAGTAGTAAGTTCATTCTGTGAATGCCAAAAGTAGTAAGTGCATTCTGTGAATACCAAAATAGTAGTAAGTTTAGGATTGAGTCTTAAGTTCATTCTGTGAATCGGGCCCAGTGATCCGTGTTGTGCTGGTATTCATTTTGTTTTCAACTAGTGATTTATTGCATATCGTCAAAACATTATTATGCAAGAGAAGCACAATTTTCTTATTCAAGTGCAAGCTTACAAACCTTGTATGGTCAGACGAGTCTAAAATGATCATTTGGTATCTCTGCATTATTACATTGGGCCTGAATGGAATATTCACAGATAATTTTGTTTGCTTCGGTTTACTTATTTGTTAACTGATGAAGAAAAATGGCAGGCATGCTACTGTGTGAATTGGAACATGTGTAGCCCACAAAATATATGCCTGTCAGTTCTAACCATACAACATATTAAATGTGCAGTTGCAAATGTATTTTTAATTTGTTTTCCTTGATGTGGACAATCCTTTCCCATATAAAGAGATTCCTTATTATTCACACCCTGACAAAACTGAGTACTTGAGGCACTTTACATCTTTATTGTGTCTTTTACAACACCTCAAAATAGGAATAGGCGTAATTGGTAAATATGCAGAAATGCATTGTAAATACATGCGGAGGCTTACAATTTAATGATTTTTAGACAACTGCTGCATAGGCAATATCAGCTTCAATGCACTCCAACGGTGACAGCCATTTCCACCCTATCACAGTAGCCATGTGAGGGATTATCCACAGTTATAAATGTCGCTTATGGCCATAAAAGTAATCAGAGTCTGATTTTGTGAACCAGAACTTGTGGTTGGAGGTCAGAATCTACTTTTTGTGGACATAGGTGTAACGCCTGGCTGCAAACATGTTTGAGACTATGGGGCTGATTCTGATCTGGGTCGGAAAGCTCTCCGACTGAGCCGGATCAGGAGTGTTTTCCGACCGAGCCGGACTCCTACAGTCCGACCGAGTGAGTACGATGCGGCCGCATGGCGCCGGACTCAGTTCGGTCGGACTCCCATAGAAGTCAATAGGAGCCGGTCGTACGACGCGTACATGGGCTCCCATTGACTGAGTGGGTACGTCTCACAGAAGGGTGCCCCCTACAGTGGGTATGCGTCAATGCCATCCACACCATATATGCATGTGTTGGGGAGACCCTTGTGTCTCCCCCTGTGTCCGAGTCGTAAGGCTGCGGGTGATGGGGGGTCTGATGCGGGCCCATAAAGGCAGCTTTCCAGACATTTTGTGAGCCGGAAAATTTTGCTCGATCTGGCTCTCTGACGCGTGCAACATACTGGGTTGGTCGTAATTCACCTTCATTGCACAGCACGGTTTGCTTACAGATGAGGCGTACAGAGCGGTTCGGACCCAGAAACGATTCGGTTGGCAATTTTGCGTTTCTCACATTTTACTTGCTTCCTCGTCCAGCTGTATGAGTCGGGTGCAGAACACGCGTACGACTCATACTTTTTACAGCCGGATCATGTTCAGGGACCTTCCGAGCGAGATCGGAATCGGTCCCTAGTGGTAAAATACTAACATCCACAACAATTGTTTTTGAGGTTCCACATTCAACACAAACTGTTAGATCTGAGGAGGCTAGAAAATTGACTATATGTGTATTGCAACAAGCCTCCACATTGACTGGAAAAGCATTTGAAAATGTAAGGGGCCTATTTATGGGGAAGCCATGCATTGCAGTGCAGTGCAGCAAATCGCCTTGCTGCACTGCATGACAGGGAAAGGGCAGGAATATGCCATATTTAAGGTAATACCGCACATTCCTGTCCTTTCCCCTGCCCTGGAGCACTTTTGGCTGTCTAGCTTCAACACAGGCACATTTGCACCATGGTGCAAGGATGCCTGTGTTGCATGCAAGATTGTTTTTGTGCAGGACGGGGCAAGTTACCTGCATAAATACAGTCATGAAATGCATATTGATGTATTTGTGCTCAAGAATGCAACACTTCTAGGAAGTGGTAGAAACGAGGAGACATAGGGATATTTCTCCTTGTTGCAACTCCTCCGGGAAGGTGTAAGATTTTGGCGCAGTCCCAGCTTTACAAGTTCTTGTAAACTGGGAATGCATCAAAACCATGAACGTTGCATGGTAACATCCATGCAACGCCCATGGAACACTCAAAGTAATGCCAGGCAGCGATTTGAGCTGCATTGTGTTACTCCAGATTTTTGGAGCCACTGAGAGCCGTGCAAAGTGGCTTTGCGTGGCTTAAATAATCAATGTTACAGTTTGTGTCACTCTTGCACCATGTTGAGTGGTCCAAGAGCAAGACAAGCAGCCTTATCAATAGACCTCTGACTGTTGAGTGGGAACAAAGAAGGCAAAAAATATTTGGAGATCATCACTTCATTCACGCCACCCAAAATACGTCTATAAAGTAATTGTATTTATACAGTCATTTTTCCACAAAGTTTATTCAGAATGGGACCAACAAATAAGTTAGATTTAATTTGCCAGCATTTTTTTCACTGCTGTAAAATTATTGACTTAATCTTCGGAATATTTAACATTCTGTATAATGCAACCGTTGGAAATATAGGGATCGATTCATACATAACATCTATTGAAAGTAAGAGCTGTAGTGTGGTGCTGGGCAGTTATTTTCATACCTTCTAGGATGGGCAATGAGGCTCACTCGTCCAAAAAATAACGCGAGGGGTTTTCCTGGTACCCTTTTCTTTAAATCCTATGTGCTCTCACTGTTTTGCCTTAAAGGCTCAGCCAAGCAAAGTATTTATTTGCCTTAAAATTCATTGCAGCTCAAGCTTACCACTGGCTACATATTTTAATGTTTTATTCTATTATTGTACAAAGTTAATCAACCTCAAGAAAAACAAACAATAACAGGCGACACTTATGAAATTGGCATAATGCGCTGTGCAACGCGGTCAGGCAGTGCTTTTTAAGATGATTAACAGGTCATTGTGCATTTTCTAGGTGATAAACCTTCTCCAAGATTATGGGAAAGATCCAATGCTGTCCAATTCAGTTTCCCTATGCTTAGTCACATAAATCAGAAGGAGATGATTGTGAAATTATTTTCAGATTTATGAATTCCTGCAGTTCCAGTGACAGCATATACAAAACATTATACAGCTGGGACAGCAAACGCTCATGTTTTTTAGTATTGGTAGCCTTTCCACAGCTGACTTGTCAAGCTGGTTCTCCTATCACTGATTAGGTTTCCACATGGCTGGATTTTATTGATAAATCAAAAAATAAATGTCATGCAAGCTCTAGGTAGATGTTCTCAAGGCGGCCACATCCACTACTCTGTGAACCGCAATACCCTTTCACAGAGTATGAAAAGCTCTCTACCTATCCCGGAGACATTGGTGACATAAAAGCAGGCACTCTAGGCCAGGCATGCAACTGAATCATTTGTTAGCACACTCCTTAAGGAACTATCTACACCTAAATGTGGCAAAAGTATTCTCCAGATAAATATTTACAGCAGCGGAAGAGGCAGAGTATGTGGGTATGAACAATGAAGATGGACATGGGCCAGAGAGCAGCAGTGATGGGAAAGAGTGGCAGGGATAGAAGAAGGGGGCAGGTAGAAGATAAGTGGATGTTGTTTTCGCTATGGGATAGTAATTTGAAGAGGTCAACAATGAGAGGGCAATAAAAGTGTGCAAACTTCTCATAATTTACTTTTCCATAATTACGTAAACATTTTTAGGGAACATTAAAAAAAATTACATGTGATTATGTAATTATGCTTAATGCAAATCTATCATTTAGTACAGTATTTTAGCACAAAATTTACAAACAAATCCAGGACTAACGTTGGGACCTTTTCACTGCCAGCACCTAACCTACTATTACTCCAAAAGTATTGCTCCTGATGTCTTAACAGGGGTCCGTTTGCACACCGAACAGCCCCCACCGTCACAGTGTCTGTTCCCTCAAGAAAATTAACAATTAAAACAAAAAGCACAATCGCACCACACCACAACACACAGTTCAATAGGAGCGATTATGAAGTTCAAATCTAGTAGATAACAAGGGAAAGGTTCCTCAGTTTAATCTCTTCATTCCATTTTCTTATCACGTAGAGAAAGAAAACACAGTTCAGCCGATGTGTTTTGTCCTAGTACAGGACTTCTTCCGGGCTGTTAAATACAAACATATGAACATACATATATAAAAACACCTACAACAATTATAAAACATCATGTGCAGACATACAAAGAAAAACAAAGGTCTTTAAAAGCACGATTAAGTAACCGTCTATTGGAACCAATTTGTTTGTTACACTACATGGACAGACAGCTAGACAGGTGAACAGTTGTAATTTTTCTTATTTCAGTTTAACATTTATTCCTACAATATTCAGACCCATATTAGGATTTTGCCTAACAAAACACAAGAAAATTATTAATTATTCATGTTATGACATTGTCTCATATTACTGGCATCCTACTATTCACCTTACGCTAATGTGCCAGAAAGAGACTAAAAAACCGGGTGTGCAGCTATTTACAGTGTTTTTTAAAAAAAGGAGAAGATACAACTGACGCGGAGAGAAGTAAAGATTATGTGCTTAGGGAGAGCAAAGATACAGATAAGAAGACGACAGAAAAATTAATTAAGTTTAGAATCTGTATCTACCCATACAGGCCGGAAAGTCCCAAATGGAAGATGGACATGTTAACAACCCTTTCTAACCAGTCATCATCAGTTTACAAAATCTTACTTTCTATCATTGACCAAACTGGGAAACACAAAGTACATGAGATAGTACGAAAAACCCAATGAAATGTGTACCTACGACTGAATAGAAAATTCTAAGTGCCTCCATGGGTGGAGGAGGGTATAGAAAAAATGCTGCTCAAGGGGATATGTTCCCATCCAGCAAGATCTAAGATATAAACTATGGCAGATAAGTTCAGTAACACTCACAGGGGTCCATGACACATAAGGCAGTCAAAGAAATGGTGCACACTCCTATTTCTTGTAGGTAGCAAGGACCCCCTGATGTGGATAAGACTCCTGGGTCAGGGACAACAATTTTTATGTAACGGCATATACCCAGGCAGACTTTAGATACAAAAGCTGGCTATATGGTAAGACATAGACACAAATATATACCTGATAAAAAGTAATGCAATGGACTGAAATGATATCAAAACGGATAATTTTTAATAAAAGATCAATAAATACACTTAATTCATAAAATACACAATAAAAAGGATCATGTGGCTCTTTTGTAAATATATATTAGAAACACATCATGATATGTGAAAAAGGATCTTTGTTTTCCTTTTTTATGAAGAATAGGGCTGTGTGTCAACGCGTTTCGACAAAGTCTTTTGTCTTCATCAGGACTAGTAGATATTCAGCCACTTTTTCTAAATGGAATAAAACAGTGTTTAAGTGACCTTGAAATCACAGTACATTGCTTTTCTTCAGAAGTAAAATGTCATCAAATTGATAAAACTTTCCCTTAGCCAGACTTATATTGTAATATAGGTTACATAACAGATACATAGTTGGAAAACAGACACAATACATATAACAAACAGAATACATATACAATACATATTTCATAGGTTTAACAAGCAGCAATACATATATATCCTTATAATCGCAGACTTAGTCTTAGACAAATTTATAAATGCTAGGTGGAAATTAGCGTAACATTTAAAAGATTTCACATTGTAAATCAGGGCCCATGTCTATGACTAAAGAGTTTGACCATTCCATAAAAGAGGTTTTCATACCTCATGATCCTTCTGTGGTTTATCTAACAATCATTTGGTTTTTAGAGTTATGGACTATTTGTGTATTAAAGCTTGGGGCGGGTTAAATTTTACTAAACATTGGGTTTATTAGTGTGCGATTACTCTAAACTGTGTCAGCAGAACATCTAGTTTGAAAAGATAAAAATTCCCCAAATGTAGTTGAATAGATTAGAGTACTTCGAAGTTAATACGGCATTAAGCTGATAGACAAGAGCGCTATATTTCACAACAAATGAGCACAGGAAAAATCTTCCTTGATTAATTAAATTCATCATTTAATCAATATTATCCTTACCTAAAAGAGATTATGACCAAAAAGGTTCAAAGTTGATGAAGGGAGTAAGGCACCTTTCCTTTAGTGTCCGGAATCGGTATGTGATAACTGTTTAAAGGAGAACAATGCGCTATGTTAACTCCATTACTAATTTACCCGGTTTCACAGAGTCCTCCCTATTTTAACTCGAGGTTCTGTTAGGTAACATTCTTACCTGTTAAAGCAGTGTTCACTGCTTCCGTCTTACTTCTACCTACACCCACTATTCGTCGTTTCTTTAAGAGGGAGAGAGACCTCAAACATCATACGCCATTTTGGTGGTGAAGTATCATAGCGGTTGGATATGCTGTTAATCCGTATAACTAGAACAAACACACAGATAGATTCGCGTCAGGATGCTTTTTTAAAAGAGAATTATTCTAAAGGTCCAGGGTGGTTTTTCTTTGTTAATAATTACCTTTAACACTCGTGCAATGTTAGGAAAGACGCAGTAATCATTAGAGACTATTGCGTTTCATAGGTCCGCTCTTTTAAACAAAAGGCTGTGATTCAGGTGAGACGTACGTTGGCCAGGATACGCCCACTAAACAGAGAAAAAAGAATACCGAAAGCCACTAGATTAGAAGTGGAAAAAAGAATGGGGGTGGAAAATTTAACAAAAAGCCCATTCGGGCAAAACGGAGTTACAAAATCGCAGAGTGGCGTATCACTAACGTGAGGTGCGCATGGGATATACCGGATTCTTACCGTTTAGACAAGCGTGCTGCTCGAGACGTCTCTACCTCCCTCAGTGGTTCGGGTTGATCAAATGGTGATTACCTACAGTCCTTTCACCACTGCTATTTATCTGGGTAAAACCTGCACCTATTTAAAGCGACAGCAAATTTAATTCAATGCGAGTAAATATTAGGATCACCGTTTTGGGATTCAGTGAACGGGGTTCAATGAACGGGGACTCAGGAATTAACATTATGTCATTGTGCTATCATCTCTTGGGCTTGTATATTCTATTAACATAACAACCTCATAGTAGTGTCATGTTATTGCGTTCTCCCATGGCAATTCTTGATTTAGCCCATGGTCAAAGGTCCCGAGGGTGAAGATCCAAAAGACCTCTCTTTTTTTCCGGATCTCATCCCCTCCTTGGTTTTTCTGCAGATTAATTTTTTCTAAAATGCGCCATTTTAGTTCCTTAGGTTTGTGTTTATACTCTATAAAATGATTTACTAACGGGGCTGTAGTTTTCTGTGTCTTAATGGCTGACCTATGTTCAGTTAGCCTGGTCTTTATCACGCGGGACGTCTCGCCCACGTATCCAAGGTTACAGGGACAATTTTTGTGTGGACCAATGGGAGACAGACCTTAAATGAATTCCTGTTGAATTTCTGTTGTGGCTGAATCTGACAGATGAAAATCTAAGATTTACTGCACATACGAGCGAATCTAAAGTTGAGTTTCTGGACATAAGTATTCAAAATAAAGAAGGTGTTCTCGAAGTGGATCTATTTACAAAGCCCACTGCCCGAAACGCTCTTTTTCATTTAATAGTTACCATCCGCGCTGCCAGAAAGACAGTATCCCCTTCTCTCAATTTTTGAGAGTAAGGCGGAACTGTACTAATATAAAAGACTTTGATACCCAGGCTGAGATCATGAAACGTAAATTCATTGAAAGAGGATATCCACATCGTTTAGTGAGAGGAGCATACAAGAGAGCCCGATTTTACGATCGTGACACTCTGTTGTATTCACAAAAACAGAAGGCAGACCCAAAACTAGTATGCATCACTAAACACTCTACTATGGACTCGACAATTAGGCAGATAATAAACTCCAACTGGCATCTTTTAAATGTTCAAGACAATGAACCAAAACTACAGAAACCCATGTTCGCCCATAAGCGAAACAAAAATTTAAAAGATCAAGTGGTTCATTCCCGACATAAGGTCAACATTAGGAATAACCCTTTTATCCAGAAATCGATTACTGGATCAAATGCCATCAAGGGTACCTCTCGTTGCGGTTCTTGTCAATCCTGTGATACCATCATAGTGGGTGAAACAATGGAGTTTAATAAAATCAAAATCCAAGCAAAGGAATTCTGGACTTGTAACACAAAAAATGTTGTGTATTTACTCATTTGTCCCTGTAACCTTGGATACGTGGGCGAGACGTCCCGCGCAATAAAGACCAGGCTAACTGAACATAGGTCATCCATTAAGACACAGAAAACTACAGCCCAGTTAGTAAATCATTTTATAGAGTATAAACACAAACCTGAGGAACTAAAATGGCGCATTTTAGAAAAAATTAATCTGCAGAAAAACCAAGGAGGGGATGAGATCCGGAAAAAAAGAGAGGTCTTTTGGATCTTCACCCTCGGGACCTTTGACCATGGGCTAAATCAAGAATTGCCATGGGAGAACGCAATAACATGACACTACTATGAGGTTGTTATGTTAATAGAATATACAAGCCCAAGAGATGATAGCACAATGACATGATGTTAATTCCTGAGTCCCCGTTCATTGAACCCCGTTCACTGAATTCCAAAACGGTGATCCTAATATTTACTCGCATTGAATTAAATTTGCTGTCGCTTTAAATAGGGGCGGGTTTTACCCAGATAAATAGCAGTGGTGGAAGGACTGTAGGTAATCACCATTTGATCAACCCGAACCACTGAGGGAGGTAGAGATGTCTCAAGCAGCACGCTTGTCTAAACGGTAAGAATCCGGTATATCCCATGCGCACCTCACGTTAGTGATACACCACTCTGCGATTTTGTAACTCCGTTTTGCCCGAATGGGCTTTTTGTTAAATTTTCCTCCCCCATTCTTTTTTCCACTTCTAATCTAGTGGCTTTCGGTATTCTTTTTTCTCTGTTTAGTGGGCGTATCCTGGCCAACGTACGTCTCACCTGAATCACAGCCTTGTGTTTAAAAGAGCGGACCTATGAAACGCAATAGTCTCTAATGATTACCGCGTCTTTCCTAACATTGCACGAGTGTTAAAGGTAATTATTAACAAAGAAAAACCACCCTGGACCTTTAGAATAATTCTCTTTTAAAAAAGCATCCTGACGCGAATCTATCTGTGTGTTTGTTCTAGTTATACGGATTAACAGCATATCCAACCGCTACGATACTTAACCACCAAAATGGCGTATGATGTTTGAGGTCTCTCTCCCTCTTAAAGAAACGACGAATAGTGGGTGTAGGTAGAAGTAAGACGGAAGCAGTGAACACTGCTTTAACAGGTAAGAATGTTACCTAACAGAACCTCGAGTTAAAATAGGGAGGACTCTGTGAAATCGGGTAAATTAGTAATGGAGTTAACATAGCGCATTGTTCTCCTTTAAACTGTTATCACATACCGATTCCGGACACTAAAGGAAAGGTGCCTTACTCCCTTCATCAACTTTGAACCTTTTTGGTCATAATCTCTTTTAGGTAAGGATAATATTGATTAAATGATGAATTTAATTAATCAAGGAAGATTTTCCCTGTGCTCAATTGTTGTGAAATATAGCGCTCTTGTCTATCAGCTTAATGCCGTATTAACTTCGAAGTACTCTAATCTATTCAACTACATTTGGGGAATTTTTATCTTTTCAAACTAGATGTTCTGCTGACACAGTTTAGAGTAATCGCACACTAATAAACCCAATGTTTAGTAAAATGTAACCCGCCCCAAGCTTTAATACACAAATAGTCCATAACTCTAAAAACCAAATGATTGTTAGATAAACCACAGAAGGATCATGAGGTATGAAAACCTCTTTTATGGAATGGTCAAACTCTTTAGTCATAGACATGGGCCCTGATTTACAATGTGAAATCTTTTAAATGTTACGCTAATTTCCACCTAGCATTTACAAATTTGTCTCAGACTAAGTCTGCGATTATAAGGATATATATGTATTGCTGCTTGTTAAACCTATGAAATATGTATTGTATATGTATTGTGTTTGTTATATGTATTGTGTCTGTTTTCCAACTATGTATCTGTTATGTAACCTATATTACAATATAAGTCTGGCTAAGGGAAAGTTTCATCAATTTGATGACATTTTACTTCTGAAGAAAAGCAATGTACTGTGATTTCAAGGTCACTTAAACACTGTTTTATTCCATTTAGAAAAAGTGGCTGAATATCTACTAGTCCTGATGAAGACAAAAGACTTTGTCGAAACGCGTTGACACACAGCCCTATTCTTCATAAAAAAGGAAAACAAAGATCCTTTTTCACATATCATGATGTGTTTCTAATATATATTTACAAAAGAGCCACATGATCCTTTTTATTGTGTATTTTATGAATTAAGTGTATTTATTGATCTTTTATTAAAAATTATCCGTTTTGATATCATTTCAGTCCATTGGATTACTTTTTATCAGGTATATATTTGTGTCTATGTCTTACCATATAGCCAGCTTTTGTATCTAAAGTCTGCCTAAGCACGCTCCTATTTCTCCACACTTAGAGATCATCAGTAAATTGGTTTGCTTCCAGGTATTGCCGACGAATAATCAGAGTGAAGACAGACATCCCTAAATATATACCTCCCGGGTCAGCACCTCCTGGAGAAAATGAGTGTACCCCTCTGTCCCTTCCAATTGTGAATTATATAAAGATGATGATGGAGATTATCACATTAGGGCCGCCCGAGAGTAAATGCATAAGAATTGTGAAAGGAGACACAATGTAAACATTTCATGCATGTTTATTAAAGGATAGAGGGGCTGAGGCAGCATGGAAAGCCCGAATAACACAACCTGAATTATGCCCCTCCCACAGGATGCAAGAAATCTCACAATACCGCCCGGTGCGTGCCGTCACGTATCAAACATTACATATTACTCTCCCAATGTGGCGGTCCGTAGGTGGTTAATGTGCCCAGATAGATGTCCAGCAACCATACATTTGTGCCACGTAAGTCCAACCTCGGCATTTAAGCCAGGCAGGGGCGTTTAAAGTGCAGAGGATTGGACACATAAAAAGGAGTAAAGGACACGAAGGGAGGCATCCTAGTTTCCCACTCACGACAATGTAATAATCGCAATCCGCGAGAGAAGTGTCCAGAATCCTCATGGCAACAAGTCTCCTTCCAGCAGGAAATAAACACGATTTCCACAAATCGATTTAAATTCCGCGAGGAAAGCAGAGAAGCCAGAACAACTGTGTGGAGGAGGCGTGATGCACTCAGTCTGAGTCATGTGACTCATTACAAGAAGCCGTCGACCATCTTGTAGTGTGCAGCACTATGGGTTTATCTAAGGATCTAGTTTCTAATACAATAACCCGGCCTCACTTATATATATATGTAGAGGCCCTATATGAATAAAGAAAAAATGTGGGAACTGCCTATTTCACGTTGATGAAGGGATGCACACTTTCTTTTGCCATTTCTTTTTATATCTCCAATTTTATCTTTCCTTTGTAACAATTGCGTGCAGATCGGTTATTAGGCGTACCTCACTGCCATCAGTCAAAAATGAACCTATATGAAATGGGACTACATTTAGCCCCAAAGAACCAGTCGCACAGCTTCATGCCGCCCCTGGCGTGCATGTTTTCACCAAAAAATTTTCTCTTTCCTTTTTAAATTATACCAACTTTTGTCTAACATTTAAACTTGTCTTGAAACATTTTCAATTTTCATCCATTCAAACTGTGCCAATCCAGGCCTCATGTAAGAATATGAAAGATGCAAAATTCATCGCAAGCAGTCTTTATTTCATGTAAAAAACCCAATGCATTTCGGGCATCTTGGTGACCTTCTTCAGGGGTCACTGAATTTTGCATCTTTCATATTCTTACATGAGGCCTGGATTGGCACAGTTTGAATGGATGAAAATTTAAAATTGGCATTTGATCCGGTTTGTGGATTTGGACAACAAAGAGAATAAAATGTTTCAAGACAAGTTTAAATGTTAGACAAAAGTTGGTATAATTTAAAAAGGAAAGAGAAAACATTTTGGTGAAAACATGCACGCCAGGGGCGGCATGAAGCTGTGCGACTGGTTCTTTGGGGCTAAATGTAGTCCCATTTCATATAGGAACTGCCTATTTCTCATTACCAATTTGTCTGAAGGTCCGGCATATGGCATTATTCCCCCCCTAGTTGTTTCAAAAACTAATAGCAATGAGGCCGTGATAAGGCCTAGAAGAAATGAAGATCAATGAATGACGATTGTTACTAATGAAAAGAGCATAAGTTCGACATTCCCTCAGTGCCTACACAAACTTCCAAACCGGCCACACTGCGGTGGACATCTTAGCCTGGCCTGAAACCTATCCTAAGTATACTCTATGTGTGGACAATGTAAACTAAATAAGTAAAGACAATAAAATACACACAAACGAAGAAGCTTATGGGGATACTGGATCTCATGTGACAGTGTTCTAGACCAAGGTACTGAATGTACCAGTACTCTTCTGGGGAAGTCCAGTCCCTTTCAGTAGGTGCACCATTCACTTAAAAATGAATCGGCTAAAAACATAACACCATATCCCCAATTAAGTTGTCGTAAGGGTAGATTTTTTTTAAACTCAAATACACAAAGAAGGGGTAGATTAATAAAACATAAATAGTGAAAGGGAGATGAAGGATAAAAAAATAGATAAAATAAAAGAGCCCAAAATAGAGGAAAATGAAGTAGGTTCATAGAACATAGAAACTAAGAGAGAGATAACAAGTAATAATAACATGGCAAGTAGAATGTAACCAATGCTTGCAACATTCATTGGTCCAGGGACACATGACAGTACTGTGGTGATAAATTTCAGCATAAGGTTAATAAAGAGGGGAGAGTCAGCAAGGGAAAGTGGTACACAAGACATAATACAAAAATTGTCCGATATTTGATTGCAGGAAAAACAAGGGAGGGTCATTATTATTTTGGTCGTTATACAATTCAAAGATGGTGAGAAAGGCAGACAGAAAGGGTGTAAGTATCTAATTTTTAACCAATCAGGATAATCATCATTATGTTCCCCATTACATGTCTGATATGTGCATACTATTCATCTAGTTTCTTTTTGACAGGGTTTATATATGGGCCAAAGGGAGAGAGGAAGCGACAACTTCCATATGCTGAGAGGAACACAAGTATTTGACCCAGTTAGATTATTGCAGAAAATAGTCCATTTCATTGTCACTATTATGACTCAGCTCAACACATCGCAACCTACATATCCAACCTGCTTTCTTTTTCCTTGAGGCCAATTCCCTATTCCCACCTCTTGGATGGGCAGGTACATGATCTAGCCCAATAATGCTGGATGTGATTAACATCTCCCTAACTAAAAGCCAGGTCCCTGCAGATTGGAAAAGGGCGGTGGTGAACCCGATCAGGAAAAAGGCATCTTCTCCTTGGACTGACCTCTCCAATTTACGACCGATCTCCCTCTTGCCTTACCTGGGTAAGGTTACAGAGAGACATGTGAACACCTATCTCTCTCAACACCTGGAAGCGACGGAGGGCCTGGACTATTCACAATCTGGTTTCAGGCCCAACCACAGCACAGAATCAGCCCTTCAAACAGTGACCAATAACATCAGAATGGCACTGGATGAGGGCAGCTCACTGATTCTGGTGCTGTTGGACCTTTCTGCCGCTTTCGATACGGTGTCTCACACGGTGCTTCTTGACCGCCTAGGTGAGGTGGGTGTGGAGGGTGAGGCTCTGACCTGGATGAAAAGCTTTTTGACTGGTCGTGTCCAAGAAGTTAGGCTGGGCTCCCATAAATCCACACTAAGGGAGCTCAATAAGGGGGTGCCACAAGGCTCATGCCTTAGTCCCACACTCTTCAATGTGTATGTGGCCCCCCTAGCCAACCTGGCCAGATCATTCGGGTTCACCCCGGTGTCGTATGCCGACGACACCCAACTCCTTTTCCCGTTCAAAACTCTCACATCTGCAATAAAAAGATCTTTTGCAGATGGTATGAGAGCCATTGCAGACTGGATGTCAACTAACTGTCTGCAGTGCAATGTGGGGAAAACGGAGGTAATGTGTTTTGGACAAGCGGCAACATATTGGTCATCTGACTGGTGGCCTGTGGAGCTTGGCCCTGTCCCCACCCCCAAGAGTTCTGTTAGGAACCTGGGAGTGCTTTTCGATCAGCAACTCACCTTCAAGGGACATGTCAATCAGGTGGCCGGTACCTGCTTTCGGGCTATCGGGATGCTGAGACGAGTCTTCCCCTATTTACCAGACCATCATAGGAAAACGCTCGTGCAGGCTCTGGTCATCAGCAGGGTAGATTACTGCAATGGGCTGCTCCTCGGAGCAAACGAGGAGCAGCTCAGCAAATTGCAAGTAATCCAAAACACAGCAGCAAGGATTGTCCTGAATGTTCCAGCTAGGACCCCCTCTAGCCCCCTGCTGAAGAGACTCCACTGGCTTCCAGTGAGGAAGCGAGTCCAATTTAAGACTCTATGCACAATTCATAAGAGCAGGATAGGGGAGGGCCCGAAGTATATGACCAAGATCTTTCAGCCCTACATCCCGGGGCGTTCCCTGCGCTCCAGTCATCAGCAGCTCCTACAGATACCAAGAGTAAATAAAACCAGACAGGGTGGCCGTGCATTAGCTTATGCCGGCCCAATACTCTGGAATTCCTTGCCTCCAGAACTCAGATCAATTTCCAGTCATCTGTGTTTCCGGAAAAATTTAAAGACCTACCTATATCCCGACACATAAATTACTCTCCAGTTTCCGCACTCTTTATCACTCATGCTCTCGTAACTAGCACAGTTTCATGGTACAGTAATAGCGCAGAGATACCCCTTCGGGAGTCTAGTCTGGCGCTCTACAAGAATATAAAATAAATAAATAAATAAATAAATAAACCAGAGATCCTAATCGGCTGTGTGGTTTTCCTGCATGTGAAAGGTAAGGGGGTATCTTTGGTCCCCATTGCGACGTGCTCGTACATGCTCTTGCATTCTTATCTTTAGAGGCCTTTTAGTGCTGCCCACCTAGATCTTATCACATGGGCAGCCTTGTATATACGTCACATATTTTGAATTGCAGCATATTAGGTGCTCTAAAGTGTATTTGCGTTTGATGTTAAAGCAAAAATCTTTGGTTTTATTTCTGCCCCATCTGCAAACATTGCAATCTTTACATGTGTAAAATGCTGTTGTTGTGGGAGTAAGCCAGGTTGAATTTTAGGGGTTGTAACATAACTGGGGCACAACATGTTTCGTAAGCTTTGTCCCCTTCAGTATATCACCTTCGGTATTGTCGCCAGGGTGCCCTACAGGCTTGGTGTGTCCATCAGTAGGTGCCAGTGTTTTCTAAGAATATTGTACACCCTTCTACTGTGATCATTGAATTGTGTCCTGAAAGCAATGGGTGCTTTTTTAGACCTTTTGCTTGGTTTTGTTGGTAAGGTTGTTGTTCTCTGGACTTTCATTACCTTTCTATGGGCTTTGCTCAGTATGTCCCAGGATATCCTCTCTCTAGGAAATGCTCTTCTGTTTCCCTAATGTTTGATAAGAAAGCTTCCTCTGTGCTACAGTTCTGTTGCATGCGGATCATTTTCCCATAGGGGATATTATCGATAACATGTTAGGGATGTGAGCTCTGAAAGTTCAGTGTACTATTACAGGCAGTGGTCTTTCTAAGTGTGCTGCTGTGGATGTGGTTGTCCTGTATCCAGAAAGTCCAGAAAGTCAATTTCGTTTTTACTATGATTGATGGTGAACCAGACATTAAATGGATTTTCATTCAGATAAGCATAGTAGGTCAGCAGGTCTGGGACAGGTCCATCCCAGAGCATGATAACATAATT
Source organism: Lissotriton vulgaris (assembly GCF_964263255.1). Lineage (NCBI taxonomy): Eukaryota > Metazoa > Chordata > Amphibia > Caudata > Salamandridae > Lissotriton > Lissotriton vulgaris. The sequence continues at coordinate 561,104,156 of NC_141695.1, forward strand.
AATGTACCTGCCCCAGAAAATTACATGCTCCATCCATGTTGCCGCATGCCGACCCCAGGCATGCTCCCGCTCAAACCAGCCCCTGAAGAGCCCGGAGTAAGAGGGAGCAAATTTGGAGCCCATCGCTGTGCCCTGTATTTGATGAAAACAATCGGAATCATGGAAAAAAAAGTTTTATGTCTGTCATCTCTAGCAGGACCTCATTGTGTGAGTAGTGTCTCTGCCATCCTTTGGCCCAAGTAGAACTGTAACGCTTTCACCCCAAATTCTTTTTTAATGCAGGTGTACAGACTTGTTACGTCTAAGGTGATGAAGGTCAAGCTATCAGACAATTTGAAACCTTCAAACTTGTCCAGAATATCCTTTGTGTCCTTTATATAGGCTGATAGATTTTGCACCAGCGGCTGTATATAAAGATCCACATATTCAGAGAGTTTTTCCGTGGGTGAATTAACCCCTGAAATAATAGGGCGGCCCGGTGGAAAGGGGCCACCAATGTATTTTGGACAAGACATAAATTCAAGGCAAAGATCATTCCAGAACTGTTAGATATCTACACTCTTCCTCGCTTAACAGACCAACCTCACGCCATTCTACAAGTCTCATATTGATATTAGCACTTAGAGCCTTAATAGGATTTCCTGATAACTTGGTATAGCAGGGTGTGTCTGCTAACTGAGGATCTATTTCCCTCATGTAACTTGTCTTTCTCATTATGACCACATTTCCCCCCTTGTCAGCCTCACGTACGACAATAGTGGGGTCAGAATTCAAACTTTTTAAGGCTGCAGTCTCATTAGAAGTTAGGTTATGATTGCGTAGATTGGGACGAATGAGCTGTTCCAATAAATGATGAAATCCTTGTGTCACCCTGTCTCTGAAGATATCTATGTTGGGGTGTGTGCCTATTGGGATACATTTTGACTCTGGTTTCAGACCACTGTCAATGGACACATCCTCCATAATATCTAATTCATTTCAAATGAGGTCCATGTCAATAGATGTTTCAAACTCAACAGACATCATTGTTTGAATAACATTTATTTCATGTACAGTGTGTGGGTGATTCCCATCTCGATCGGTCAGCCCTCCGAGATGTGTCAGTAGCCTTACCATTACGGGTGAACCGTACCAGGCGCGGGACCATCCGGGCGAGGAAGTACGATGTGGAAAAGTGCCAAAAACCCGATCCGCACGCTCCAAAGCCATCATCAATCTCTGACTGAGCCTGACCCGGAAACACTCGGCAACCTAAACACCGCTACTTCCGGCCAGTCACGTACAATGCACAGTTCCTACGTTCCGGACAGGTCGCCACGTACAGGACGTCTCAGCACCCAGAAGAGTTGCATATAAACTCCGAATCGCGCCATTAACCCATTCCACAGATTTGAACCAGAGCACCTAGCAACGGATCGAGACGGACCATGAATCCAATCGTGCAGGTCATACCAGCCCTGTACATATATGACCGGATCAGGAACAGAGGCGGACGGCGCAGACGGTAAGTCAGACACCCACCCCACAAACAAATCCAGGGGGTTCACACCCTGCCCACAATTACTGTGCCTCCTTAGGGAACCCATGGTCACCCCCACGGCCACCCCACCCATAGGGGCACTGATGCCACCCCACCCATATGTATCATGTTGCCTATCACTGATGCCACCCCACCCATTTGTGTTATGTTCTCTATCACTGATGCCACCCCACCCATATATACCATGATGCCTATCACTGATGCCACACCACCCATAGGGGCATGTTGCCTATCACTGATGCCACCCCACCCATAAGTAGCATGTTGCCTATCACTGATGCCACCCCACCCATATGTGTTATGTTGCCTATCACTGATGCCACCCCACCCATATGTATCATGTTGCCTATCACTGATGCCTCCCCACCCATATGTATCATGGTGCCTATCACTGATGCCACCCCACCCATTTGTGTTATGTTGCCTATCCCTGATGCCACCCCACCCATAGGGGCATGCTGCCTATCACTGATGCCACCCCACCCATAGGGACATGTTGCCTATCACTGATGCCACCCCACCCATAGGGGCATGTTGCCTATCACTGAAGCCACCCCACCCATATGTATCATGTTGCCTATCACTGATGCAACCCACCCATATGTATCATGTTGCCTATCACTGATGCCACCCACCCATGTGTATCATGTTGCCTATCACTGATGCCACCCCACCCATAGGGGCATGTTGCCTATCACTGATGCCACCCTACACATGTGTATCATGCTGTCTATCACTGATGCCACCACACCCATATGTATCATGTTGCCTATCACTGATGCCACCCCACCCATACGTATCATGTTGCCTATCACTGATGCCACCCCACCCATACGGAGGATGATGTGACAAACATCCATCAAACATCAGCCACAGGCATGTCAGCCAAATACATTCCACAACAACACCATGCCAACAGTGTGTAGTGCCTTACAAATAACCCCAACAGTGATTTTGATTCATGACACACAAAGTAACTACCATCACATGTATGAAGTAAACCAGAGTGTGGGCTACACAAGTCAAGCTTTGAAATAGCACTGGGCCAATGTGTGAAAACACCCCATCAGTGTGTACATCCAATGTAATATGTGTGGCTAAAGTAGAGCATTGTGGCAAAAGGTGAAAATCTGCCATCATCACAGTGACCAAAAGGTAGGTGTCATCATGGAAATAGCAGCACTTGACATACAGTATGTACGATTCCTGTGCATGTCAGGACAACACCTGTACAGTCAACCTTCAAGTAACACCCAATGTAGGCACTGGTGACATACGCATGGTTCGGTATTGCCCCTTAAGTCACCTGCACATAGACAATACATATGTCTACCAAGTTGCACAGAGGACACAGTTGACTTTACATCAATGATGTCCAGCACCTGCATATACAGTGTAGATGGCGCAACAGTCAGGGAAAGTGTCAAATTGGACATTGTGAAGCACATCATATGTGCATGGGTGCAAAGCCACAGATGTGGCCATGCCAAAGAAATGTTTCCATACCTGTGCCACATTAATCAATCATGACACCCCCACTCAGCTGCAAAGGATGACATGGATACCAACCTGAACATAAAACTCATTTCATTGCCCACATGGAGCACACCACATCAACACCTCAGTAACAGACATTTGTAAATCCTGCATCTTCACACCAAGGTCAGAGTAAACAGAACCAACAAAATCTACAGCTAAATCAAATGCACAAGGAGAACAAAAAATGCTTTATTCAGCAATCTGCCTTCTGGAAGGCAAAATAAATAAATACATGTAGTCCAATGTCTAGTAGAAAATTAAAAGTCCAATGATGGTGTCAGTAACACCTGTCACCCATTGCTTGCCTGCACTGATAAGGACTGGGGGACATCCACTCTAAGGGGCATACATTGGGCAGGCCAGGCACTGCAAGGGACATGATCAGGGCTCAGAAGTAGGTTGGGAAGGGGTGCTGGGTGCAGGAGAGTCAGTGGCAACTGCAGTGGAGGGTCTGATGTGGGTTGTGCCGTCACAACTGTGGGGCACAAGTCTGATGCGGTGGGTACTGTAACCACTGCAGTGAGCAGGTCAGGTGTAGTGGACATGGTCCCCACTGCAGTGCCCATGTCAGACTGGGTGGACGTGCACTCCACTGCAGTGCCTAACCCCATGGGAGTGGAAAGGGGTACAGGTGTGGTTGGCAGGACAGCTGGGGTGATACGCTCCCCACAGTAGTTGCAGCCACAGGCAGACTGGTGGTGGTGTCAGTGGAAGAGCAAGTGGCAGGGTGGAGGGCACCTGATGGCACATTTAAGGAAGCACAACCAGTGGGTCCATACACATAAGTGTGAGTACAGAGACTCACTATGCCTTGGAGTGGGCATGACAGAGCAGGTAAATCAAATACAGTGTATTGACATGGACTGTGGGCAGGTGTCTGGGGCAGTGTGACATACTTCCTCTACATAGCCCTGAGGATACTACATGGACTCACCTGCTGCATGGGTATGTTTTAGGTACCCCACACACATGTTGTGCCCCAGACCTGCAATTTGAACACATATGAAAGGCACACACAGAACACATGTCAGAAACCAAGCATAGTGCAAAGAAGAGACTGAGGTTCCGTAACGATCGTAAGTGATGTTTTCGACTCGCACGAATATGGTCGAGTCTGGTTCTATGAACCGCAAATGACGAGTTTAGTGGGTGTATGCAGTTTCGCTGTACTAGCCTAAACCGTTCGTTTGTTTCGTGGGTTTATCTATCCGTACCCACGGGTTCCATCTTAGATGCGGCATCCATTTTGTCTCTTGCCCTCAAGTAGCCAGCGAACGGACGCTGTCCGCTTCGCGACCCTGGGATTCCCAAGACTCTTGCGGAAGACACGTTTCCTTTGAAAGTGTCTTTATGATGAGGGGGATGACACTGTAAGGCAGATGGCCCCGCTCGAGGCTCATCTTGCCGTGCCGGTCTATTGTCTTAGCCGTGCATCTCATTAGGCACGTCCCTTTGATGCCTGCAGCTCTTGTTTCCCGATACCACCCCTTTTACACCCTTTCCGATCTCCCCACTGTTTCTGCCTTCCTCTGCACCTGTCCTTGTTCCTTCTTCGATCTGTTTACTGCCGATTGGAATGTACTAATGGTGGGAAGATGTGTTTTTACATTTGGGAACCACCGAATGTTTCTGTACTTATGTTCCGGACCTTGAATACATCAAAGCAACCCCTCTTGGGGATAACAATGGGAACCAAGTTGTAAACCTTTGTGTACCATGTTAATCTATGAGAGAAAACTGTATAAAAGGAGCGATCCACAGTAGCAAATTGAATCAGATCCCGCGAACTTACATGCTGTGTACTTCACGTGACTTCTGTGTTCCCACCAGTAAATAAACCTCGAATCTTTGACGCCGAAGGAAGTGTCCCGTGTCTCTGTCATTTGTACGCCGGAACAAGTTACCCACGAAGGTTTCAGGTGTTGTCCCCTGGCACCGCTGGGTCTTAAATAACCCAGTCCTTCAGTTGGCGCCCCGCGTGGGGCTGCATCAGTGGTACCGGTCCAAGCCCGACGATCGTGAGGAACTTCGTGTGAAATCTCCGAGGGAAGGTGCACCCCGCTTCATCAATCCTGTTGTCGAAATAAGTGGCCCGACGACTTTTCCCGCGAAGATTCCCGACTCCTGACGGCTGCGACGGACTGCTGCCCTGACTGTAGACCTGTTTTGGCGCCTGGCGTAGACCTTGGTACAGCGAGACGATTGACGGGCCTTCCTGGTGACGCCATCGATCTTTGAGTTAAGTATTTGTGGGTCGCTCCCAGAGTCCTTGGTTGTGGTTGCTTAGTTGTTGCATGGTTCCATTGCATTTGTGGTTCTTGGTACTTGGTTCTTTGTTGTAATATTTGACGACTGCAGCCGCCAAAAACCGAGGGTTTTTGCTCTTTGCAGGGACTTGGTAAATCCCGTAACCCTTGAAGTTTGTGAAACTCGGCTAGTGTGCAAGATGCCTGGTCGCAGTACTTTGTTTAGTTGTTTCAGACGCTGTGGTACGGATTCCTGACTGGAGGACTCTTGTCCGATACCTCCGGTTGGAACTCCCACTTATGAGCTCTACAGCAAACACGGGTTAGGCCCGATTACTTTTAATGAATATTGGATTCGCTACACCAAAAAGGATGGTGTCCTTAGTTGGCCACCTCATGGTAGTTTTGAGACCCCGATTTTAGATAATCTTGAGGCTAAATTGTTTAAGAAAAAGTCAAGGCCGGCCATGTTTGATGCCTTTCGGTTATGGCGCAAAGAAGCCAGACAGAAAGAGATCAGACAGACAAAACGTAATCAGAGAGATGGTGTTGCTACCATTGTAAAGAAAGCAGAGCAGTTCCAGCGTGATAAGGAGGAAAAGGAAAAGGAAGTTTTTGATAGACTTCAGCGTATGTCTATAGATAAATGTTATCCCGCTTTGCCAACAGAGTCGGATAAGAAGGAGGAATTAGTTGAGGATCCTTTAATGTCCTATCTTTTGAAGTCACCACCTCCGTACGCACAGGGTACCGCAGTTCCTGTGGTTCCTCCTGTACCTGCTCTTGTACCTGCTCCTCAACCTGCTCCTCCGACTGTTCCTGCTCCTTTGCCTACTTCTGTTCCTACTGCTCCTCCGCTTGTACTTCCTCATACTCCTGCTCCCGCTACTGCTCCTGTTCTACTTACTCCTGCTGCGTCTTCTGTTCCCGATTCTTCTCTTGTTAATACTCTATCGTATACTTCTCCATCTACCCGACGTCGTACCCCTTTAGTTGCTGCTAATTTTGTTAATTCTCTTGGACCTATTTCTGAGTCCGCTGTTTTGGACGGTCCGCAAAGACGTAGCCAGCTTCCCGGTAATAGGGAACGTGCTGCGCTGTATAATATGGCGATGTCATGGATGCTGCACCCTTTTAGGAATCCTCCACGTTCGGTGGTGAATACATTTGGTCAATTCAATATACCGACACAAAGATATGTTTTTGAAGAAATGTGCAAGACCTTGCGTGACCAAATATCGGCTGATGCATCGGACGATGTATTAACTTCTTTGACCAACCTACAGCTCCAGTTTTCGAGCGGAATGATAGTGGGTACTATTGTTCGACGTGTTGTTGAGCAATTATTAGCTCTTCGCCCCTCTATGATGCCTCAAGCATTGTTCGTTGAGGACATTGAGAGACTGTTAGATGCGCCTGGTCAGTATCCCATGCGCGAAGTTCCACCAGTGTGGATGCCAGGTGATGCTAATCAAGCTCCGCCGATCCTGCCACATTTCCAGAGAGTATGGATACATCTCCCATGGAAACGATCGGAGGTTTTACAGGTGAAGCAATCTTTGCCTGACCCTCGCAAAAATCCTGCAGGGTATTATAAGGAATTGTCGCAGCTCGTAGATGCTACGATAATGAATCTTGCCGATATCGATATGCTGTTTGGCAATGTCGTACCGCAGCCGGTATGGGCCAATATTCGTCAGGAAGATCATGCAAACGAATTAGGTGGCGATTGGGCTGCTCTTACTGCGGCAGATACACGACAAATTGGTGGGGCTAAGCCTGAACAGCTCATTGCTGCTCTTCCCCAGAGAATCATTACCCTAATGAAAACGCTTATGCCAGCTATGAGGGTGAACTGGGACAAATTGTCAGCTTGCAGACAGAAGAAGGACGAGAGTGTCTCTGATTTCTTTACGAGATTTGAGGAGGCATTCATCGATCATAGTGGTCAGGATATGGGTACTGAGGGTGGTCAGCGGTTGTTCGTAGATAAATTTGTCTCTAACTTATTGCCTGACTTGAGCAACAAATTAAAAAATTCTGAGAGTGCGTGGGCTGTCTCTACTTCTGCTCAAATATTGGCTACGGCACAGTATTATGAGAATAGGGAGAAAGAAGAGAATGACCGCGCTGATAAAAAGACGAAAGAACTTAAAACTAAAGTGTTGTTGCAGCAGGCGTATCCTCCGCGTTCGAATCAGAATGATTCGCAACAACGTAACCTATCGCAGTCGCAATCTAATAGGTCGCAATCGCGAAATGACTCCTCCTCGCAGAGGTCTTCGTTAGGGTACAATCAGTGTGCCTATTGTAGACAGGAGGGTCATATAAAATTCAACTGTCTAGTTCTAAATGAGCGTGATTGTGGTAATTCATCTAGAGGAGGTCGTGGTGGTTCTCAGCAGACATCACGTGGTAGGGGTCGTGGTGCTCAAAATGATCGTTCAGATAATTCATCAAATTCCAATAATTGTTTTGATCAACGTGGATCATCGCAAGGACGATCTGCGCAGTACAACGTAGTTGATTATTACGTCGATCAGGGAACTGACGACAGTAATTACTAGGACAGCCATAGACAAGGAGAGGGAGTAGTATCAGTTCCGGTTGATCAGAGAGGGCCCTACGTCGCAGTTGCCACATCGGGCGTCGTTGAGCCTTTTCTGTTGGACACTGTTGCAGCGAAAAGTTCCATAATGCATTCGAAACTCCCTGGCGCACCTTTGTCTGGCTTAACAAATGTTTCCGTTGGATTCTCTGGCGCCCCTGTTAGCAATCCGGTTTCGTGCCCTTTGCCACTTACAATTGGGCCTCGTGAGCTCACAGCTCCGTTGATTTTGACCACTGGTTGTGGTGAAAATCTTTTGGGCCTGGATTTGCTAAAACGTTTGTATGCGACTTTGTACTGTTCTCCTGCGGGAGTCAAGCTTACTTTGGGTGAGAGAGTTGTCTCTCCAATGTACTTGTCTCTCGATAAGCTTCCACCGGAATTGAGTTCTCTTCCTGCATCTTTGTGGGCCACAGGTCCCAATGACGTGGGCCTGCTGGACATCTCCCCTTATGTTGTTCACTTGAAATCTAATGTGCGACTGCCACGTATTCCCCAGTATCGAATCTCTCTTGACGGTGAACGAGCACTGTTGGCGATCATCTATGATCTGATTGAGAAAGATGTTATTGAGGAGACTCGGGGAAATGTGTGCAATAGCCCTGTACTGCCTATTTTGAAACGTACCGATCCTTCGAAACCGCCTGTCTATCGTTTTGTTATCGATTTACGGGAGGTAAATAAAATTGTGATTCCTCAGTTCCCTGTTGTGCCTGACATCACGGCGCTACTGACTCTGATTCCAGCTTCTGCATCTTGGTTTTCGGTGATCGATCTGAAGAATGCTTTCTTTAGCATTCCAATTGCCGAAGAAAGCAGAGACCTTTTCGGTTTCTCTCTTGGTGGCCGTAGCTTCCGGTTTAAACGTGCTACTCAGGGCTACTGTGAGAGTCCATCGATTTACAGTCAAGCCTTGAAGGGCCAACTAGATGCATTTGTGTTGCCGGCTGGTGCAGCCTTGATCCAATACGTCGATGACTTATTGGTGGCCGCAGATACTCAGGACATCTGCAAAATTGCTACGGTGTCGTTGTTGCAACATCTCTGTGACTTGCATCACAAGGTGTCACCTTCTAAACTCCAATATTGTTGTCAAGAAGTAACCTATCTAGGTCACTTATTGTCAAAGGAAGGAAGGCGGTTGACCCCAGAGAGAATTGCAGCGATTGCGCGAATGACTGTGCCAACAACCCAAAGAGAAGTGTGTGCCTTTCTAGGTATCACGTCATACTGCAGACAGTGGATTCCAAATTTCTCATTGTTAGCGAAACCATTGGTGGCTCTTACGTGCAAGGATGTTCCAACTTCTTTACCATGGACGGAAGAATGTCAGAAAAGTTTTTCTGAGCTACGTGACGCATTGTGTTCGGCTCCTGTGTTAGGTACCCCTGACTACAGCAAGCCGTTTACATTATACGTTCACGAGAGGGAAGGTTGTGCGTTGAGTGTCTTAACGCAACCTTTTGGTGGTAAGCAACGTCCATGTGCATATTTTTCCTCGACCTTGGACCCGGTAGCTAGAGCATTGCCGAGTTGTTTGAGAGCAACAGCGGCAGCTGCGGTGTCCATCCGACAATCAGCAGGATTGGTCATGGATAATATGCTTACGGTGATGGTTCCGCATGCGGTTGACACTCTTTTGAATCGTACGAAAACCCAGCACTTGACGAGTGCGAGGTTGTCTGGGTACGAGTTGACACTTTTGGCAAGTCATATTCAGATAAAACGTTGCAATGTCCTGAACCCGGCGACTTTATTGCCAATCAGTACGGAGTCAGATGAAGTAGCAGCTCATGACTGTTACTTAAGGACTGAGGAGGAAACAAAAGGTCGAGTGGACCTTAAAAACACTCCTTTGGAAGATCCCGATGGAACTTTGTATGTGGATGGTTCATGTTTTAAATTGCCAAATGGTGATGTGACTACTGCGTATGCTGTGGTAACTTTGAATACTGTTGTGGAAGCTGCAAGATTGAATCAGAACTCTGCCCAGGCTGAAGAACTGATTGCTTTAACTAGAGCGTGTGTGTTGGCGAAAGGGAAACGTGTGAATGTGTTTACCGACAGCCAATACGCTTTTGGCGTCGCCCATAGCTTTGGACGGTTGTGGAGAGAGAGAGGTTTTATGACGTCGCATGGCACGAAGATTCAGCATGGGCAGCTTGTGAATGATCTTTTGGATGCACTTACGTTGCCTAAGCAGGTAGCGATTGTTAAATGTAGTGCGCATCGTAAGGTGACGGATGATGTTGGTCGTGGCAATGCATTTGCGGATGAGACTGCTAAGGAGACTGCCCGGAACCTTAGCACTAGAATGTATGTGACGAGTTCGGTTAGGTGGCCTACAGAGACTGGTATGTGTGAGGATACTATCCAGAGTGTGAAAGCAATTCAGAATGAGGCCACGGAGACTGAAAAGAGGAAGTGGAAAGAGAGTACGGGAAAGTTGGATGCGAATGGTTGTTGGGTTGATTTGTCAGAGCATAAGAGATGGATGTTGCCAGATGCGTATGTGCTAGCTGTTGTGATGATGGGACACGGGTTAGCACATATTAGTGCGAAAGGTATCTGTAAGTTGTTGTCCCCTGTGTGGAAGAATGATGGTATCACGAAATGTGCTGAGAGATTGGTCAAGAATTGCATGGTATGTATGTTGTACAATCCTGGTAAGGGAACCCCAACACCTCCTGGCCATTTTGCTCCCCCTTCATGTCCCTTCGAGGTGATTAAACTAGACTTCATCCATATGGAGAGATGCAATAATCTGAAATACGTTTTAGTTGTGGTTTGCGCATTCTCCCGATGGATTGAAGCCTACCCTCTCAAAGACAATGCTGCCCTGTCTACTGCGAAAATCCTACTGAAGGAATACTTTCCTCGGTATGGAATGCCATGAATCGTATGGTCGGATAACGGAAGTGAGTTTGTGGGGAGTGTGATGAAGAGTGTGTGTAAGGGCCTTGGAATTAATCAGAAATTCCATAGCGCCAATCATCCCCAGTCAGCAGGTTTGGTTGAAGGGTATAATGGCACCCTTAAACTCAAGCTAGCGAAGATTCAGGCTACGACTGGTCTTTCGTGGCCTGACACCTTACCCTTAGCTTTGCTGTCAACAAGGGCGACCGTACACTCCCGAGTAGGGCTCAGCCCCTATGAAATAGTGTTCGGCCGTCCTGCGAATGTTTGGGGGGTCCCTAGACCGGGTGTGTTTTCTTATCTTGAGTATCTAATGTTGATTGATTATCTTCATGATCTGACTGCTAAACTGAGGTTAATTCACCAACAGGTTTACGAAGCACTGCCGACGCAGACGGAGGGTCCGGGCCATCAGCTCCAACCGGGAGACTGGGTGGTTACGCGAAACTTCGCTCGCAAAAGAAATCTTGAGCCTCGTTTCACCGGACCTTTCCAGGTCCTCCTTGCCACGAGAACTGCTGTCCGTTTGGAAGGTCGCAAGAACTGGGTGCACGCCACCCACACCAAAAAGGTACCTATACCTTTACCGGCGGACTCGTGGGTGAGGAAGGGCATTGCTTCATCTGAAACCGAAGGATTGCAGACCTTTGTACCCTTTAGCGACGCACAGCCTGTTGGAGAATCCTCAGTGCAGCAGAAAGACATTGCTGAACATTTGTCATCACAAGACTCAAGATCTGAACAATCGACTGATCGACAGAACTCTGTTCCCTCATCGGATCCATTGTTTGACGAACAGACACGTCCTGGGAAAACTCGATACTTTTTGCGATCCAGCACCAAAGACTAATAAAATTTTCGTTTCTGCCCCTTGACATTTGCATTATCCCATTTGCCACGATCAGTCTGAACACTCGTATAATTGTGATTATTTTTGTAAGTATTCAGTTTCTTTCCACGTATGTGTTTTTGCTTCCACAGCTGAGAGACTTTGTATATATTTGTGAATAAGATACCTTGCATCCAGGTGTACCGTAGGGCCGCACGTGTACTTCCTTCTGGTTAGTAGGTCTTGGCACTAGGTCAAAGACCGTCGGTTCCTGGGAACTCCTAGGGATTGACTACTGCTACACAGAACGAAGTGCGTCAAGAAACGTTGCGGACGGTCTTAGGGGATGGCGTTTTCAAAGCTGATGTATTTGGAAGAAGCTCAGGCGCAAAGATTTAAACTGCAACAGATCATTCGTACCAAATGTTTTATGTTTCAAGTGTTCCTTCTGTTTCTGGTTGTTTCTTCGCTATTGGCGGGTGGGGTGTATTATATGATACCGTACTTCCTACCTTCTGCCATACCTACTCCTACTTCTGAACCTAACCCTACCTCCACTGCATCCCCTCATTCTTTCCATATCTTACCCGAACACGAACAGGCTAGACGTGCGGAATTCAGAAATAATTCCTTTATTCAGCTCCTTCATCAGCACCAGTTAGTGGTTAACACTACTAATTGTTGGGTGTGTGGGTTAATGCCACATACCACGGATAAGGGAATTCCATATCTGGTCTTTCCTTATAGTTCCCAGGGTTCAGCTCGAGCATTTCAAACAATGTTTCGAAGCGCTGATTTAGATAGGGATATCTATGAGCCGTCGCTCATCCCAGAGGAAGAGGTACAAGCCTATAGGGTCCTGAGTAAGGTTGAGTATAGTGCGCTCACGGGTGAAAAACAGCTTAGAAGCTCGCCCCCGATATGGGTCGTACCCCACCTTGGTAATTTCTGTCTACTAGGTCGTGGCCGAAGATCGAGAGCTCGTCTTGGAGAGAGTGCTTGCTCCGAGACTTATATCCTGCCGATGCTCTCTTCCCCTGTGTTTCTGGCAGCCAAGGGTACATACTTTGTCTGCCATGATCGTGCGTATACATGGTTGCCCTCCGACTTTGTGGGTTCATGTTATATCGCAAATTTGTTGCCTCCGACGTTCACTGTTGACGCAGACTATCACAAGACTAGAGTTGTGAGAGGCGTGATTAGCGAAGATGACACTGCCGGTCAAGAGGCAGGAGACTTTTTCAAGGGTTTCCTTCCGTTTTGGGGACCTATGGTTAATAGTAGGAACCTGAGACAATTGACTCGAGTGGTGGAATCGACAGCTAATATCACTGCCAGTGCCCTTGGTAATATCACCACAGAACTTCAGGCGGATAGGCTTATGACGTTACAAAACCGTATGGTTTTAGACGTGGTTTTAGCGGATCGAGGTGGAGTATGTAAGGTGATCCATTCGAGCTGCTGTATTTTCATTCCAGATAACGCTCCGACTGTCTATCAAGCCATCCCAAAGTTGCATAAGATCTCTGAGTCCATACACGTGGACGTAGGGGATTGGACGCTACTTGGGTGGTGTTGGGGCCTGATGTCGACTTGGGGTTGGAAGATTCTGATGATCATCGGAGTTGTTGTGGCGTTTCTGTTCACATGTTGCCTTTGTGTGCAGTGTGGTCCTGCCTTATGTGGCCTCTGTGCTACGACGTGTATAAGACAGCCGCCTGTTACCAAAGGAGCTCGGTTGGATAGAGTTATGTTACAGCAACATCTAGATGGTCTGATGAATATCGAGTATGATTCTGACTATTGCTTGCCTACATGAGGGCAAAAGGAGCGTCTGAGGTTCCGTGACGATCGTAAGTGATGTTTTCGACTCGCACGAATATGGTCGAGTCTGGTATCTATGAACCGCAAATGACGAGTTTAGTGGGTGTATACAGTTTCGCTGTACTAGCCTAAACCGTTCGTTTGTTTCGTGGGTTTATCTATCTGTACCCACGGGTTCCATCTTAGATGCGGCATCCATTTTGTATCTTGCCCTCATGTAGCCAGCGAACGGATGCTGTCCGCTTCGCGACCCTGGCATTCCCAAGACTCTTGCGGAAGACACGTTTCCTTTGAAAGTGTCTTTATGATGAGGGGGATGACACTGTAAGGCAGATGGCCCCGCTCGAGGCTCATCTTGCCGTGCCGGTCTATTGTCTTAGCCGTGCATCTCATTAGGCACGTCCCTTTGATGCCTGCAGCTCTTGTTTCCCGATACCACCCCTTTTACACCCTTTCCGATCTCCCCACTGTTTCTGCCTTCCTATGCACCTGTCCTTGTTCCTTCTTCAATCTGTTTACTGCCGATTGGAATGTACTGATGGTGGGAAGATGTGTTTTTACAGTTGGGAACCACCGAATGTTTCTGTACTTATGTTCCGGACCTTGAATACATCAAAGCAACCCCTCTTGGGGATAACGATGGGAACCAAGTTGTAAACCTTTGTGTACCATGTTAATCTATGAGAGAAAACTGTATAAAAGGAGCGATCCACAGTAGCAAATTGAATCAGATCCCGCGAACTTACATGCTGTGTACTTCACGTGACTTCTGTGTTCCCTGCAGTAAATAAACCTCGAATCTTTGACGCCGAAGGAAGTGTCCCGTGTCTCTGTCATTTGTACGCGGGAACAGGTTACCCACGAAGGTTTCAGGTGTTGTCCCCTGGCACCGCTGGGTCTTAAATAACCCAGTCCTTCAAGACCCATCCACGATGCACACATCAGAGTCACAGTAACATATGCTGTGCAGGACCATCGGCATAGCTCATTTAAGGGACACAGAGCCCAAGTTGATAATAGTCACAGACTGTAGGGGCCACAACTGTGGATCAGGTGAGAAGTGTGACTTACGTAATAGAGGGATACGAGTCATGGACTCCAAGACCAACGTAATATGTGAGTATGACCAGGCCCCAACACTGCACATAGCATGTTAGACATGTTCACAGATCAGGCATGGACTTACTCCTTGCTGCTGTCTGGCCTTAGTTGCCCATCCAGGTCTGGGAAGACTACCAGCAGAATCCGGAGCATGTGGGGGGTCATGGTCCGGTGTCTGCCCCTACGGCGAGGAGGCGACAGCTTCAGCTGGACCCTTGTGAGCCTCCAGGTCCAGTGTAAACAAATTGGCAAATTATCGACATAAATCAAGAGAGAAAAGTAATTAAGACACCAAACTAATTAGTTAAAAAAAATATAAAGTATCATTTAATTGATTGACATATGTTCAAATATTAAAAACAATTAATAAAATACAAAAATTACACACAATAAATCTGTTACACAAAACAACCAAATAATTATAAACACAATGTTTCCCTTAAAAATTCCTGTAATCATAGCATATATTTTGTGGCAAACAGGTGGTATTGTTCGACGCGCGTTTCGGCGTTGTTAGGAACGCCTTCTTCAGGAACCACACTATTATCTACAGCAAAGAAAGTAGTAAGTGAAGAGGATACTGCTTTTATCAGTCAGAGTCTTGAGGAAACAGTATAGGTTTCAAAGACCATCAATGATTACTTCCTTTATTAGGGACGAATTCTTTGTGTTTGAAGTGCAGATAGAGGATATTCCTATCTGGTTTGTAATGCCTCCATTTTTTTAAAACCGGAAAAAGCTAATAATTAGAGGCTCATTGCGCAAACGATGTAATAGAGTATCTCGATATTCAAGGTTAAAAATGTTGTATCCGTGATGTGCCTCGAGTTGAGAAAATAGTCTCAAAATTGTGGCGTGGCGAGACCCATTGACGCTTGATTGCTTTCAAACGTTTCGTTGTTTTTCTCACGAAGTAAAGATGTGCCGCTTGCAGTTAGATTAAGGGTAATAGGTCCCGTCGTGTTAGAATCTTAACGGTACTGATTTGTCCGTTAAATGCAACCTGCGAGACCCGCGCTGGTAAAGACTGCTGGCGTCCCGCAGCCGTTGCTGAAAAAGAGCCTCCAGGTCCAGCCAGGTAGGTCCTGCCACCTCTTCTGGAAGTTGTGGATTCAGCATTTGTAGACACCCACAGACCTGACTGCCCGGGCGATGGTAAGCCAGATTTCCTGCTTTTGGTGGGCATCAACCTATGAGGATGACAAAGTGAAGAGGACATTACCACACATGCCACATAATTGTGCTGCATACAGTTGAAAATACATGTTGTCATCACAAAGCCAAAACAGGTAGTGCACCCATAGAAATGTGCATTGTTGCTGCAGGTCTGACATGGTGACATTGACTATGACTGTAAGGCCAGCACTACTGCAGCAGGACAACTGTTCAACACATGTACCCACATAAATAGGTAGCTGAAAGTACTCAGTGCATATGCCTCACACTGCTGTGAACACTTCCATTACATTTAGTCAAACCACTTGCATGATATGATAGGCAGTGGACTGCACACTCACCTGCCCCCCTGGTGTCCCATACAGCTTGCTGTACTCTGGGAGCACCCCATCCAGCAGGGCCTGGTTCTCCTACTCAGTGAATGCTGGGGCCCTCTCCAAAGTATGTGCCATTGCAGGATCCAGAGGAAGCACAGACAGCAGAAGCAGTGGATTGTGGAAAGTGGTCCTGTAGCATGTAATGCAGGCAAGTGAGGTCCCTGGGGGCCTGGCAGCCTTAAATCTGTGCTGCAGAGGCATATTTTGTGACATTGCCCCTCACTGATAGGCCAGACACGGTTGCATTCTGTGAATCTGTCCAATCCATGGGAATGAAAGACTCCCACATGTCTTTCGCATTGTTCAAAACTCTCACCTTCAAGATGCTCTAGGATTGCAACATTGTTGTACGCATCCAACTGTATTTCTAGCACACGACTCAAGCGTTTTTGGAATTCACATTCGTCTCTATGACAGTCCATTGCCAAAGAGTGTGCACGGCTCGGTAAACTGACTATCCAACGCTTTTATTTTAAAAAAGATGCATCCGTCTGGATACTAATCTATGAGCTATGTGTGCGCACAGCTCATTCCAATGACTGTACGACGCGACTGCTTGTGACTCACCCGCATCTGGTCAGATTGCATATGCGTCCAACATGCATAAACCGAGCTGTGTGCACCGCATTGCCCATTGGCATCAATGTGATCCGATGCAGGTGACTGTAATGCATACGCATCGTACATCAATGGACAAGGTGTGTGTACAACTTGGTCCATAAATGTACGACCCGTCTGCATACAAGTCAGCTGCATTGGATCACATTGGTGTGACTTGCAGACGGTTTAAACACAGATTTAAGTGCCATGGCCACATCTTCAACACCATAGCATGTCCCACACTGCATCCCATGGTATTTAAGGCTGTATCACCTGTGTGTGTATGGGGTGAGGCAACATTTCTATCTTTTAATGGCACTTAGGTCAACCCACTCCCAGGCTAGACATGAGTTCATGGGGACAGATTACTTTTGGTATGGTGCACCTCACAAATGTAATTTAAAAGTGTTGGCTTATGGGCATGAGTCATGAACACATTACCAGTTTGGAGATCTGTATGACCTGTCACATACAACACGAGTAGAGGGTTGCATGTTATGTAGGTCACAGACAGAGCCATGGCAACATTCATGATCTATCAACAAAGTCTGTGTACATGTTGTTTTTCTGATGTTTGCGTTTACATGGCCCCAATATGAGACAGGGTCCACCATTTGCCTTGGGCATGCTATTTCATGCTTTGTGTGTCTAATGGGCATCCGAGTATTGCCTGCAGGGACCACAGGGGCCCACTAACTGGGGAAGTAATTATTGTTTGTGGGATATCCATGATACAACATGGCATTCCAGTGCACATGTGGCTATACAGGGACCATGGCTATCTCCCTGACATGGAGTTGTGATGCCTGTGAAACATCTGTCATCACTTGTCACTGTGTTGTGTGTTTGCAATGTGACAGCTGTCCATGGGTACTGTGCCACAGCCCAATGATTTGCCTTAGCGCCACAGGGAACTCATGCACACATGATATGTGAGATGATGGGCATGAAGGTGACATATGTGTCCATAACAAGAAAGCATACACCTTAGTTGATTGTGAATTGCTATGTTGCATATTGTGATTTTCTGCAAGGTGAGTGCTACATGGGAAGATGAACGTATAATGTTACTTTACCCTTCTCTATACTGCAGGGCGTCAGCAGTCCATAGACCATTCCTGGACCTCGATACCATGATGGAACGCGACAGCATCCGTCTATACCGCTTCACCAGAAGCCATATTGATGAGTTGGCGGAGCAGTTGGCACTACATCTGCTACCTGGCCGCACATGCCCGACAGCACTGACACCAAAGGTGAAGGCGATGGCAGCCCTGCACTTCTTTGCCACCGGTACCTTCCAACACACTGTGGCTAATATTGGGGGATATTGTCACAGGCAATGATCAGCCGTGTGCTACGGTATGTGTTGGAGGGAATGTTACACCACCTTGACTCACACATCAAGTTTCCAACACCAGGTGAACTTGCAGGGATCAATGATGACTTCCATGGACTGGGGAGGATACCAAATGTGATTGGCTCACTTGAAGGCACACATGTGGCCCTGATACTACCACGGGCACAGGAACAGACCTACTGCAACGGAAAACATTACCACTCAATAAATGCTCTGGTGGTATGTCTGGCGGACATGGTTATTTCACATGTGTGTGTATGATTTCCTAGTTTGGCCCACGATGCCTACATCTTGAGGAGGAGTCGCAACCTCGGTGATGATGTCACAGATGCCAAACCAGCATGCCTGGCTTGTTGGTGTGTACTGTTTAACGTTGTGTGTGTTTTGCAATGTGTCTCCCACCCCCTTTCAATACTCAACTAATGTGTAATTCTTTGTATGTAGGTGACTCTGGATACCCCAACATGCCTTGGTTGCTGACACCCTTGAGGAACCCTGTGACACCATCCGAGATGCGATACCATCGGGCACATGGCAGAACCAGGCGAGTTATCGAGCACACCTTTGGATTCCTGAAGAGCCGCTTTCGCTGCCTGGATAAGACTGGAGGGGCACTCCCATATGATCCTGCAAAGGTCTGCAAAATAATAATCATCTGCAGCATGCTCCACAACATGGTAGTACGGGAGGAGGTGCCTCTCATCCAGGATGATGACGACCAACACCCACCACCTGTGGAGGATCCTGGCCTGGGATGATGAAGCTGACGTCCGCACACAGCTCATCAACTACTTCTTCAGCTGAAGGTGAGTTGACAGCGTTGTCATGTCAATGTCCTGAGTGAGCCTGTGATGTGTTACTTCAGCTCAGTTGCTGTTTGTGTTTATCCGTGTGGTACTTGACTAGAAGGGTGCTGTGATGTGTCCGGTCCGATGGTCTGTTGTCCACAATTGTGTGGACATACTAAGTTGTTACTGTGTATGTTTCTTATGACATGTTTATTGAATTTCCTACCTGTTCTGGTGTGCTTCTGATTGTGTCTCATTTCTGTCCTTCCCAAGGTTCTTTGCCAGTTGCTGGGGCAAGTCTGACACCAACAACCAGAATTCACCCTTACAGCGCCATATGACAACAGTTGTTGACCATGTGCCCACTGTCATGTGGATTCACCTTGAAACTGCTGTGTAATAAACTTATTTCAGATTTGTAATGTACCTGTGCTTCACTTAGTAAGGTGTGTTGTCTGTCTTCACACATCTGACTGACATTTGGTAACCTCACCTGTGGGCTTGTTGGCAGTGACTGTAGAATGGTGTGGTGTCTGTGCATTCCACCGTATATATAGCAACCTTTATAGGCAATGTGTCACATGTCCATGGTGAGTATGTCTTGTGGAGCCCTATTGGTGTCTCTCGTTCATAGGTGTCACATCAACAAGAGTCACATAACGGTAATGACATTGCTGTAGTGGTCGGCATGCACTGACAACCAACAGCAGCAACTTTCCCCTCCTGAGTCTCTCTCCTTTACTTTGTGATATTTGTATTCAACCCCACTTTTAATCGTGTATTTTAATCCCTTGACTTAATAAGCACTTGGAGACCTCCTTTAGCGCTTCCTTGCACTCTGTGTCCCTTTCCCCCCTCCCTCTGCCTTTGGACCGCTCTCGGCCGAGTATCGACGCCGAGGGCTGGTTCCCGGTTCTTTGGCGACCATATTGGGTGAGGATCAGGCGGGTGACAAGCTCTAGCAGCACTTAAATAAGACGGCTATGACTCCGCGCAGCGGACGCATACAGCGGACGCGCCAGACCTGCGCCGGAGTCGCGCCAGAGTCCTGCCCGTCTGCACCCGTCTGCGCTCGGTCGGGGTCAGGGGCCAGGCCTTCTGGTTGACGGCAGGTATTTTCTTCTAAGGACTTGCGACATATGGATATGGGCAGGCAGATTCTGGATCCTGTTATTGTGACCAGATTAAATGATTTAAATATTCTCCGACCGTGCAGGGGTCTTTCTGGAATAGCTCCACTCTCCTTGAAAGTAACCTGCTTAAACACTAGGTCCCTTCAAAAGCACCATCTGGAGGTCTTTACGCTTCTCCAGGATGATGCCATTGATATTTTAACACTCACAGAGACATGGTTGGGTGAAAATTCCCTGCCAGATATTATGGTTGCCCTTCCCAGTAACTATGACGCGGTATGGCACAACCGCGCGGAAAATGCCCGGGGCGGGGGGGGGGTAGCAATTCTGTTTAAGAAAAACCTAAAAACTGTCAAAATAATTGCTGAAACTAGAGAACTAGCTGATATACAAGGAGTGAAGATCATGTTGAATAATTCAATTGAGTAGAAAGGGGGACCCCTTCTTACAGGTAATTTCAGGTCAAGGAGTGGAGGGGAAGAGGCAATACAGAACAAACTAGAAAACTCCCTCTTGACCTATAAATACTTTTCACAAAGGGATTATCTCACCAACCCAGGGCATATACACATATATCACACTTGTATTAGAATTTTTAGTTATTTTATTTCATTTTTTCATATCCAACTTTTTTATCTAATTTTTTATATATAAATACATTGATTATAAAAAGTCTCCAAGAAACATACTTTCAATACATTAGAGCCGTAACTGTTTTTTATTAGTTGTCCAAAATTTATATAAAAGTACAAAATAAATTAGAACAGACCAGGTAGAGAACCATGCATACACTCACATACATACTAACTAAACATCCATTACATTACAATCAAACATAGACATCCTATAACATTGCATCTGTTGTCCAGTATAAGACCAGATTCATTAGATCTACAAAATTAAAAACATAGGTCTAGGAGTTGGTCGACGCGTTTCGGTGGAGAAAACAGCAGTGGGGACCACCTTCATCAGGACCATGCAGAGAAAATTTACTACAAGATCTCTACACCTGGAATTCAAATCTGAAAAGATATATACACAACAACATTTTTTTTTTACTAATACACCCTGAAAGACATTTGTTTAAATACATTTACATTTGAGACATCAGAGTGGACCCATACAACCATCCAGATTCACACAAGTCTCATACCCAATAGTGCTACCTTATAACCCAAACAAAATGGAGTGTATTCTCACAGCTGTCTCAGAAAGAAGATTCCTATTATTAACAAGATGGTCCACATAAAGGCTTACAACCTAAGGGGCTTATGGAACAGATACCTAATGAATGATCTTACTATCAAGGTATTGTTAATGCTTCCAAATTCTACCACCAGCATGATATACTTTAAAGGGATACTTACAGCCTTATTAAAACCCTGAAGTAGTTTACACTATGCACAATGAGGAACTAATTCCATTTTTAATTGATTACCTGAGAACTTCTACTCATCATGACCAATATATGTGCCTATTCCATACTCCCCTCAAAGCGCACGGTGGGGGTTTCCTGAAAGGTATAACAATTACAATAGCGGTTCAGCCCTAATTGATATTCAATGCACATAACAGCTGATGAACCAAGAGAAAGCCTATTACCTGTAACATATACACCAGCGTAGAACGAAGCTGAGATCGGCTTATCAAAAACTCTAGATTTGATTCGTCATTTTTATTGTCATATGTAGGGGACGCCACATCTAAAAGAAAGTTTATTAAGTATGTAGTTATACAGACATCTGTGGTATAATGCTACTATTCAGGTAATTATGAGTGATCACAGGAATCTACTTACTTTTGATTTGTCTTTTCTTGATCTACTTTATATGTTCCTTGCACCAACTTTTTTAAGATCACATAGGGTGTGATAACCTAGTAATGAAAGAGAACATGCATCCACTAAGAAAGGCCAGTTATTTTAAAATGCATTATTAGGTGCCCTAAACGAAAACTGCCTGCCCCCATCTAACTAATTCTGCTGGTAATTTTTCAAAGGACATGTATCAAAATAAACACAGTCCGGGCCAGCCTGCCAGATAAATGACCTAACATCACGAGGAACCCGCATAAAAAACCTGGGCATCGGAGATAACTCCATTCTAACCGTACCCTTTCCTTGTCCTCTCTCACCATTAGAATGTTCGTGACCACCTTCAGTAGAAGTATGTCACCCCAGCGCACACTGACTATTCTATAATGCATAGTTACCGCGTCTCACTTACTTTTCTGTTTGAGAAAAACTTCTTCGTCCCCTTCTCAAGCCGCCTCCGCCTCCGACCGCAGTTCCTTCCACCATGTCAGATAGGGGAAAATCCGCCTCCTTATATCTCGCGCTAGTCAGAGCTTAAACAGGCGCACCTGTGTGAATGTAATGCCGGTGCTTCTACGTGACCAGAACATAGGCATAGAAACCAGACTCAGGCCCACGCCGCCATATTGGAGTTATGTCTTAACGCGGCACAAACAATGTGTGCCGTCAAACATCAATAAAGTGACCAGCTGACATCAATTTCACCTTTATCAAGTCATTTGCTTGCCGCCGGCACACTGCCGTAGTCAAGACTCCCCAAAACGGATAGGACGTACATATTAACCTACCGTGTTTAAAATACTTCGCACAAAAAACGGACTATCACACAGGCAACCATCTTGAAGTCTTCTTTTAACAATACGTGTTCTGTTAACCTACCGCGTGTAAGATAATAGGTATAAAGAGCGGACTATGACACATGATGCCATCTTGAAATATTGTTTTCACGACAAGTGTATTTTATATTCACTAAACACAGATACATCGATACCAAGCATAATAACTGCCTGTATCCAATTTTTAACAGCAGCCTTCACCATATTATAGCTGAAGGTCGCCACATTTTGGAAACTGAGAAAAAATGTAATTACTCATGTTCTTATATATGATTCTGATTTATTAACGCAATAGTTTAATTACCCCTTACAGGGATAAAACATTGTCACCTGCACCGTACTAAGACTATCTTCATGACCTTATTTCTCTTGATTGCTTTTAGGTCACCATGAGTTAGTAATAAACCATTGTATCTCCTCATTCAGACCCTGTCGAACCGAATCAAAAAAGAATATCCAGAAGCACTCATGTTGTTTACGAGAAATATCCATAGGAGTGCCAGCACTGCCCTTCACTTTTTCTAAGATAATCCACCGGGCATCCTTCTCACAGTGGCTTTTTTAAAGAAAGTGTCGAACAAGTGGTGCCTCCAAGCGACTATTACGAATTGTGGATTTGTGCTCACTGAATCGAACCCGAAATTCACGCGATGTTTCGCCAATATAAATCAAGTCACAGGGGCAAAAAATACCATAAATTATATTTTTGCTTCGACAGTTGGTAAAATCCTTGAGTTGGATTTGCTTCTCTTTATAGTCCAGGCAATCAGTAATGTACGCTGTGTCACATGCGTGGCAACTGCCACACCTGTGATTGCCAAGAACAGGAGATAACCCTTTTTGTTGTGTATATATCTTTTCAGACTTGAATTCCAGGTGTAGAGATCCTGTAGTAAATTGTCTCTGCATGGTCCTGATGAAGGTGGTCCCCACTGCTGTTTTCTCCACCGAAACGCGTCAACCAACTCCTAGACCTATGTTTTTCATTTTGTAGATCTAATGAATCTGGTCTTATACTGGACAACAGATGCAATGTTATAGGATGTCTATGTTTGATTGTAATGTAATGGATGTTTAGTTAGTATGTATGTGAGTGTATGCATGGTTCTCTACCTGGTCTGTTCTAATTTATTTTGTACTTTTATATACATTTTGGACAACTAATAAAAAACAGTTACGGCTCCAATGTATTGAAAGTATGTTTCTTGGAGACTTTTTATAATCAATGTATTTATATATAAAAAAATGAGATAAAAAAGTTGGATATGAAAAAATGAAACAAAATAACTAAAAATTCTAATACAAGTGTGATATATGTGTATATGCCCTGGGTTGGTGAGATAATCCCTTTGTGAAAAGTGTTTATAGGTCAAGAGGGAGTTTTCCAGTTTTTCATGCTGAATAATTCATGCTTAGTGATCCTCACCGTGTACCGTCCCCCAAACTCCACGTCAGTTTTTAATGATTCGTTTGCTCCGATCATGTTTGATCTATGTACTAGATACCAACAATTGTGGTGACTGGAGATTTTAACATGCATTGGGATAAAGTTCAAAAAGACCTGCCATCTAGACATCTGGAGAATACTATGTCCTCATTGGGGATCAGACAGCTTGTGGATGCCCCTACTCACGTTAAGGGGCACATCCTAGATCTCATCTGGACATCATACCCAAGGGTAAACCTTGTGGACATCTTACCTTGTATTTTGTCGGACCACTACCTGGTGAATTGTGAGATCCGAATTGAAAGCTACTTGTCCCAAAAAAACCCTAAATCAAAAAAAGTTTGGCAGTGGACAAAAGTGGATTGACAAGCCTTGACCTGTAGCCTTCCTAACCGCGTCCAAACATTAGTCTTAAAAGGAGATTTAGACCAGGACTATAAGGATTTAATGCAGAATCTGAGTCAGGCAATCGACCAGATAGCTCCTGAGAAAATACAAAAAGTAAAAGAAATAGTAAAAGGCGCCCCATGGTTCACCCCGCTTTTGAGGAACCACAAAAAGAAACTCCGGTGTTTAGAGAGGACCTGGAGGAGAACTAAAGACATGACAGATAGGGAACAATACAGAACCTCACTTAAGACATATAAGAAATTGATTATGGCAACAAAAGCAGATTTTTACGAAACTCGTATAAGTCAAGCGGACAATATTCAGAAGGAAACATTTAAAATCTTAACTGAGCTGAGCAAAAAACCAGAAACGTCGGAAACAACAATAACTGCCGATAGTTTCCAAAGCTTCTTTCTCGAGAAGGAGGAAACCATCCTTTCAGAGATCAAGAATAGTGCCCTGAAGGGCCCCTGCCCGTCACAGGAAGCTCAGTTCTCCCCCGTAGTATAAATTTCTAAGTTTCCTGAATTAGACCCTCTAAGCCTTGAGCAGATAATGAACAACATTAAGTCAGGCTCCCCAGCGGACCCGTGTCCCCCTAGGGTCTTTCGTTTGGCACGCCCTATCCTGGAAAACCACATTATCTCCCTTCTCAACAGCTCAATGGAGACCGGTCAATTACCATCAAGTCTCAAGGAGGCACGTGTGAGGCCTCTGTTAAAAAAGCCTGGAGCCGACCCGGCCATTTTAATAAACTATAGGCCGATATCCCAACTGCCCTTTCTGTCCAAGATTTTAGAGCAACATGTGCTGAGGTCCCTTTCCTCATTCCTGGAATCCACCATCTTCTCCAGGAGCGTCAGGCGTCTTTTCGTGCACATCACAGCACCGAGTTTATGATGCTCTCGGTGCTGGATGAGCTGAGAGGTATGGCTGACAGTAAGAAACTGAGCGACCTGATACTTTTAGACCTATCGGCGGCGTTCGAGACTGTCAGCCACTCTCTGCTATTGGACAGATTGGCTTTTTTGGGATAAGGGGTCAGGTCCATCAGTGGCTCCAATCTTTTTTGACCGGTAGGACCCAGATGATCCAATTGGGGGATGCCATCTCTAAAGTGGGTATTCTGGACTGCGGAGTCCCTCAGGGTTCCGCACTATCCCCACTGCTTTTCAACCTGTACCTCCAGCCGTTGATTGACTCTCTAGCTAACATGGGTTGTCGTGTATTTAACTACGCTGACGACACCCAGCTGTTGCTGAGTATTGATAATACGAACTTGGCACAAACTAGTGCCCAGAACATCCTCAGACATACGGTTGGCTGGATGACGGCCAATCTGTTGAAAATAAATCCGAGAAAAACAGAGGTATTGGTGGTCTCCACCCTAGCCTCACCTTGGAGTGATCTCTACTGGCCCCAGGAACTAGGGCCTTCACCCACACCGAGTGACAATGTAAAAAGTCTCAGAATCAAGGTTGACAATGAGTTGTCTATGGCCAGTCAGATCTCCTCAGTAGTAGGGATGTGTACTGGCTTGATCATACAGCTACGAAAGCTGGCCCCTCTCCTTTCCTTTTCCGCACTCCGTATGGTAGTGTCTGCCACCATTGTTTCGAGGCTAGATTATGGGAACGCCCTTTATCTAGGCCTACCTAAAATCTTGATTAATAGATTGCAGGTGGTCCTGAATGACGCGGCGCGTCTGATCTTCAAGTTACCTAGAAGATCCCATGCCTCTGCTCTACTACTCAAGTCACACTGGCTCCCCATTGAACAGAGGGTGGAGTTTAAGAGCCTGTGTACAGCCCATAAGGCTATCTATGGGCAATCTCCTGCGTATATTAAAGAGCGCTTGGAGTTATACACCCCCAAGCGAGTCTTGCGGTCCACTGAATCCCAGCTTTTGTTCTGCCCCCGTTATAAGTTAAAAACCAAAGGCGGCAGGTCTTTCTCGGTTTTGATTCCACAGATCTGGAACAATCTACCAGAATCACTTCGGAAAGAAGCGAATCTCCTGCGTTTTAGGAAGTTGTTAAAAACCTTTTCATTTAGGGAGGCACTTGATCCAGCTAAATAAATCTTATTACAGGTCCATGGCTCTCTTTCTTCCTCATGTATTGTTGTTTGCTGTTTGTTTTTAAGCGCCTAGAGACCTGTTGGTGAGTTGGCGCTATAAAAGACCAAGTTAACAATAACAATAACAATAACACTGTGTGCTTCAGCATTTCATCATCTCCATGACACATGCCAAGTTTGAATCACAACATAGTCAAGTATAGTGTAATGGTGAGTTTATTTACATACATGTGTGGAGATAGTGCTGTACATGAGGTTTAGAATCCACAGTTCACATATGAGTTAGGAGTATTGGTAGATGAAATGTCCAGAGTGAAGCCCACATTCATCTTCTACATTGGTACAACGTGGACCCTCCATGTCATGATGGGGACCTGTGTCATGTGCAACAAGGTAAACGCTTTGCACCCAAAGACCAACATCCAAAACAGGTTCTGGGTACCTGGGGGATGTGCGGGGACAACTGTGGCTCACTTGTCCTTCTTCAAATGACCCCTCCTCTTCTTCTGTGGGGGATCCTCAGGAGCAGGTGCAGACTGTGCATAGGAGTCTCCACCAGATTCATCCTCCCTCCCTGTGGCATTAGCAGATGTTGTTGCTTGAGATGTAGTGGGCACACAGGGAGCTGTGGACATATTTGTGCTGATCTGGCGGAGACCGGTTAATATGTCCATATGCACTGCCGTGAGTTTGTCCCACTTGGACTCCATTCGGGCATATTGGACAGCCTGCTCCTGCTGCGTGTCCTTGAGGACCCCCACTACCTGGCTGAATCTTCCGGTACTATCCTGGTACTCATCAATGATGCGTACCAGTTGGGGGTCAGCATGTAGTCCAGGCCCCTCTGCATACCGTGTCCTCGGCCTAACAACACTCCCACTACCCCTAGACACACGGCCTGTACCTCTAGTGGCAGGCACAGTTGACATGGGCCCCCTTGGCTGTTGCCACTGGTGTCATTGTTGGTAGAATCATGGGTGGCCGGGCCCCTGTGATGAGTACCGATGAGCCCCACGTGACGGATGCCAATTGATGAGTACAGGCCTCAGCAAAGCCTGCGAATGCAAAGGGTTCGCCCTTCTGTGCACGGAGTCCTCAGACTACATAAAGAAATTGGCAAGGAAACTGGAAATACAAAAACATAGTTTAATAAACCTTTAATGGTGGTACTACAGCCCACACAACACTCTACAGTATTGTACAAGGTAGCACACAGAACTTAGACACACAGTCCCCTTTTATACACAAAGAAGGGGCTCATAGGTAGGCGGATCCAACTCAAAACACGTTTTATTTACAACAGATGACCCTTTCAGCATTTGCTGAAGACATTCGGTTTTCTTGGATAGTCTAAATACTCATCGTTTATATCAATGCTCATCATTTCAGCTATCTCTCTAGTTATAGTTTTCTGAAGGACAGCCTCGGCAATGGATTGCTTATTAGGTACACAGAATGAAACACATAAAGAACATATCATTGGACTACATTGGATACATATACAACACGTAAATAGTATTGCAATAACTACAAAGTCCAGTGAGAACTTTCCAACCCCATGTGAAGATCAAAGTCCAGAACCAGCCTGAAAGAGTCCAAGTCCCATTTTCAACATGTATATGAGCTGCAATTTTATGTAGCTTATTGATGGCTTTGTACACAGAAGGAGTATGGTCAGGGATAAAAACACAACAACTACTTCCAATAATTCTACAAGCCCCGCCTCTATCTGCAAACATTACATCCAAAACCATTCGGTTTTGTAATGCAACAATCCTAGTAATTTGCAGCTCTTCAGTAAGATTTCCAAGGGCTGCAGCAGTTTGATTAGTAACAGCTTCTACTACTCTTGTTGATCGTCGTATCTTTCTACTATTCAGAGCAGCTCCCACAAAGAAAAACAATCCTAGGGTAAAATCCATATTTTGTTGCAAACTAGTATCAGTCTGATCAATCTCGTCCACGGACAAAGTTCGTTTGTATCTGTTTACAGTCACATTATTCAGTAATTTCAAATCTTTATGATACGATGCAGGTGCCAAAAATACAGGTGGTAGTAAAAATGATACATAACATGCTCCGGACCATCCAGCTGGCAATCGATAATAGCCTTTATTTCCACATACAAAGTAAGTATTATGAGAGGCGAGGAACGTGCTATTATTAAGACCATCAATATTCAATACAACAATACAATCACTAACACCTACAGGGATATGGCCTACACTTTGAGCACATAAATCTGCTTGTGCTTGGGCCACTGAAATCACGAATTTCTCTTTTCCGACAGTGTCTCTGGTGTTCGTAAAGATATAAGACGTTGAATCATCGTCCGGTCGATATTCTTCCCACTCCCATACAGTTCCACCGGCTTGTGGATAGCCTTTCTTATCTTGATGGCATTCTTTATTCAGTCTGAAAAGCAATCTACCCACTGTGTTTTCTCGTAGCAAAAAGCAAAGTGTACCATGCTCTACAAGAGCCATTATGAGAGAAAGGGAGAGGTATGAACGGTGTCCCCCCTTTCTTTTGGTTTGCCGGCATCATCCCACATATCCAACAATTCGTGGCATTTGTTGCAACCTGAGTATGATGCAGCATCTGAATGAAGGTGTTATTCAAATATGACTGTCGATGTTTCAACTCTTGATATGGGAGTGTATAGAAGAAATGTTCACTCGGGACTGGAGTAGAAACAACATATAATTCACGGGCAGGAACTTTATCCTCTACAAACCACGTGACTGTAGCAACAACTGCTACAATGGCGATGAAACCTACAGAACCAAAAATCTTCTTCTTATCCATTCGAACAAATGTACACAAAGTATCTTCCTGAAACTAAAGTGTTGTCAGAACTCTTACCCCTAGGTAGCCGTTGATTTCTTCATCAAGGGGCCAAGACGGGTGTCACTGCACTAATGCAGGGCTGATCCTTCCCCTTGCCTCATCGGCTCTCCATTTCACTGACCTAGAGACCGTTCTGACAACTTCTCACACAATTTGCAGGTTCTTTTCTTGGTCGCAGATTATATCTTCTTGATCCAGGGATTGTCGGGTCCGGGAAGAACTCCTCAGATTCGTCAGGTACCACAGCACGGCCTCTTTCCGCAGTCAGTATTTCTCGATGGTCGGTCAATACAGCAGGCTCCACTAGGCCAGGTTGCACCTTCCGGCAATGGATGGAATGAATCCAGTTCTTCCGGTTGGTGACTCGGACATCTGTTATTGTCGCGAGGAGGACCTGCTCGGGACCGCACCACCTCGGCTCCAGACTGCTTGACCTCTCAAAGGACTTCACAAGGACGAGGTCACCAGGCCGGAGGTTATGGCCTTCTCCTGTGGACCGGTCCGGAAGTGCTTCTCGAACCTGTTGATAAATGGAAACCAAACTATCAGTTAATTGTGCCAAATAGTCATTCATTAAAACACAAGGTACATCGTACACTCAGCTTGGTTTGGGCACCCCCCATATGTTCATGGGGCACCCGAAGACGATCTCATAGGGCGTAAGGCCCGTCCGAGAATGCGGTACAGATCTGATAGACAATAATGCCAAAGGCAAGGCATCTGGCCAAGTCAAAGAGGTGAAAGCCTGTATTTTCGCTATTTTGAGCTTCAACGTGCCATTGTACTTTTCCACCAATCCTGCTGATTGTGGGTGGAACACTGCATGAAACTTTTGCATTATTCCCAATCCCTTCAGGACATACTTAACAACGTACGCCACAAAATGGGGCCCGTTGTCACTCCGCAACAATCTGCAAACACCATAGCGAGGAAAGAATTCCTTCAACAGCACCTTGGCAGTAGTCATTGCAGTATTGTCCTTCGTAGGGTATGCTTCAATCCATTTGCTAAATGCACAAACCACAACCAGGACATATTTGAGATTATTACAGCGTTCCAGCTGAATATAATCCATTTGCAATACTTCAAAAGGTGCAGTAGGTGTTGCAAATCCTCCTGCTGGAGTACGCGTCCCTTTTCCTCGATTGTACTTTAGACAAATCATGCAGGTCTGTACTATTCTCTTAGCCATGCTAGCAATCTCTGGATGCTCCCAAACTTGTGTAAGCAATTTCACAATTGCCGAAGCTCCAACATGTGCTAGCCCATGTGCCATTTGAACCATAGGTTGTACAAAGGCTGTCGGTAACTTCCACTTGTCCATCTGCTTATTCCTCCAACAACCTTCATCATCCAATTTTCCATCCTTGGACCATTGCTCCCGTTCCTTATCAGAAGCGGTCCTTTGTATTTCTAACACCTCTTTCCTAGCATCGTGCCACCGCTCATCTTGTGACTTCACAACATACATCGTGGAGTCAGGCTGCATCGCAGTTTCACGTGCTACTCGATCTACAAAAGCATTTCTTTTTCCCACTTTATCTGTCACTTTCTTGTGTGCGCTACATTTCACTATAGCTATCATCTTTGGATAGGTCAACGCAGTCAAGAGGATATGCACTAATTCTCCATACATTATCTGTGCTCCATGTGATGTCAAAAAGCCCCTTTCCTTCCAGAGCAAGCCGAAATCATGCGCTACTCCGAAAGCATAGCGGCTATCCGTGTAGACATTCACGCATAACCTGCACTAAGCTCACACGCTCGTGTCAACGCTATCACTTCTGCTGCTTGAGCTGATTTCGGGGGTATGCGTGCTGTCTCCACTATTGTGTGTAATGTAGTAATAGCATATGCTGCTGAGGTAGTCCCATCCGGTAACTTCAAACAAGACCCATCCACATACAGGTCTCCATCCACATCTGTAAAGGGCGTATCCTGCAAATCAATATGACCCTTATTCTGTTCCTCGGCCACAAAGACACAGTCATGCGTCTCTTGCGCCTCAGGCCGAGTCACCGGAAAGGGCACAAACGTAGCTGGATTCAGTGTTGCACATCTCTTCAGTGTAATATGAGGAGCCAACAGCGTTCGTTCGTATCCTGTTAGACGAGCACTAGTTAGATGCTGCATCTTTGTTTGATTCAAAAGGGCATCGACAGCATGGGGGGCCAACACCAACAGCTTGTGAGATAACACAATCCCCTCACTCTGACGTATTGACACAGCTGTTGCTGCAACTGAGCGAAGACAACCAGGCAGTGCTCGAGCAACTGGATCAAGCATTGCCGAGAAGTATGCACAAGTGCGTTGTTTATCACCGTGCATCTGCACTAACACTGATAATTCGCATCCATCTCTCTCATGTACGTACAATGTAAAAGGCTTCGTGTAATCAGGGGTGCCTAACACTGGTGCTGAACAAAGAGCCTGATGTAATTGTTGAAAAGCATTCTCGCACTCATTTGTCCAGGGAAGGAGAACCGGAGTATCCTTTGTCAAAAGTGCTAACAGTGGTTTAACTATGTATGAAAACCCTAATATCCACTGTCTACAAAAGGAAGTGAGACCCAGGAAAGCTCGAACATCTTTCTGCGTGGAAGGTGCTGGTGTATCCAAAATTGCTTGAATGCGATCTGGTGTAAGTGCACGCCCCTCCTTAGACAAAAGGTGACCTAAGTAGGTTATCTTTGGTCTACAATATTGCAATTTCTTTTTCGATACTTTGTGATTGTGCAATGCCAAGAAAGTAAGCAAAGACTATGTACACTCTTCACATTGTTCGGGGGTATCGGCTGCCAACAAGATATCATCGACATTATTGTATAAGCGCCACACCTTCAGGTAGAATAAAAGAATCCAATTGTTGTTTCAACGCTTGACTATAAAAGCTGGGACTCTCAGTATAGCCTTGAGGAACTCTACAAAATCTGTACGATCTATTATTCAAAGTGAATCCGAAAAGGTATTGGCTGTCAGGATGAATAGGGATCGAGAAGAAAGCGTTCTTCAAGTCTATAACAGAGAACGTTGTTGCAGTTGGCGGGACCAGAGTAAGAAGTGTCGTAATGACAGAAACCACTGGGTATTGAGGTATCACTATCTTATTAACCTCCCTCAAATCGATATTAAATCGATAGATCCTAGTGTCAGTGTCTTTCTTCAAAATCGGTAGCATAGGACTGTTACACACATTGTATGGAACTTCTTCAACAACCCCTACTTTAATCAGATCCTGCACTATCTGTATAAGCGCCTCCTCCCCCTCCTGTGAGATTCGATACTGAGGCAGGCGCGGCAACACAGCTCCCTCCTTTACACTAATGTGTACCGGGGGAATGATCATCTGTCCCACATCAGTATCCGAAGTAGCCCACAGGGTACAAGGTAAAGAGGCCAATGCAGTATCTTCTTTAATCGTTCACACCCTCTCCATTGTCGGGCAGTTGTCATTTAAAATAATACGTACTCCCTCAGTGGAGCATCGTATCATGGCCCGAAAGTGCTTGAGCATATCCAAACCCACAATGTTATCAGGCGTGTTCGGGGAGAGCAAAAATGGACATGGTGCAACAAACTTGTCTACATGAAGTGCAAGAGGTTGTGATAGTGGGCTAAGAGAAGGCGTTCCATCTAACCCTATAGATGTAATTGTTAAGCCAGACAGAGGAGCCCTCGGAACCAATTCTTTAGACAAAGTGCTACGAGTAGCTCCTGTATCAACCAAGAACCGATCAGTAGAACCCAAAACATGTGCTGTAACATAAGGACCCCTCTGATCTACTGGCACTTCGACTGATTCCTTACCCCATACTACGCAATCCTATGTATACTGTGAATCGCGATGTTCAGGATGTGCATACTCAGACATTTGATATTGATTCCATCGATCAAAGACATTAGGCCCATCTTGCGGACACTCTCTCGCCCAATGGCCTCTCTGCCTACAATATGCACATTGATCCCAGGCCACATCAGTGCGGCACAAGGGAGAACCGGAAAAATCTCGACCTCCCCTTTCAGTACCTCTACGTGGCGGTCCATACACTTGTGCTAACATAACCTTCGTTATTAAATCCTTAGATTTCTTTTCCTCGGTACCCTTCGCTTCTAGTTCCTGACGCTCATAATACTGAGCCATCGTCAGGAGGGATGCCGGTGACGAAGTCGTCCAAGAGCTTTCACTCGCTTTCAATCGGGCTGCTGCTCCTGGCAATAAATTCGAAACATACTTATCAACGAAAAGATGTCGGCCCGTGTCGTCCGTAAGCGACTGGCTGCTAAAATCATGAAAAGTTTCCGCAAATCGTGTAAAGAAATCTGAGACCGGTTCATCTACTTTCTGTTTATATGATGCTAACATAGTCCAATCAATCTTTTTAGGGGGAATAATCATTTTTAATTTAATCAAAATGGCAGCAGGAAGATCTAAAATCGACTGGGGCGGTTTTTGTGCAGGCTTCCTGTCTCTATCCTCATCTTCAAGATCCGCCCATCTAGCCTTAAAAATTACAAGATCGTCTACCTTCTGCACAGATCTCCACATATCTGGGGGTAATATAAGCCCGAAAAATAAATCAATATCGGCCAGAGTCATAGTACAGGAATTTAGGGCCCCCTCAACTTCCTCATAAAAGGCAGCAGGATTCTTCCGCGGATCCGGTAATGCAGCCTTTAATGCCATAACACCTGCTCTATTCCAAGGAGTATAAATCCAATTATAGATAAAATACCCTCTAGCATCGGGAGACCCTTTATCCGGACTAGTACTCGCTCCTTTAGGAGGAACGTACAGAGGCGCTGCCTCCTGCATCGGTTTAACATGCACTGCATCGATCTTATCTGAATAAAAGATGGATGACTGCTTCTCGCTGCCACTCGGATTCGTTTTCTCCTCGTCCGCTTTCTTTTTCCGCACTTCATCCCATAGCCGAAACATCTCATCCAGTACCGCAAACAGCCGTCAAACCGCATCAGGCACCTGAGAAGGAAGAAGAAGGCCTTTTACGCAAATCTTTAGAATCAGATACCACATCATCTGGTTCAAGAACATCGGAATATTTACGAAAAGCTGACACTACTTCATCAGAAAGAACCTCGGCAAAGTATAATTTCTCCCTATCCTGCCATACTTCAAGATCCTGCATTAACTCTGCAAGAGAAACTGTAGCTTTGTTAACTCGATAAGCAATCTTTGGGAGTTCCGCCATACGATCGGTCGATAACATGGACCGCGTATCCACCTTCTCTGCGAACGATCCAGAAACCTGGCCTCCTCCTTTCGGAGCGGACGGTCCAGCGTACGGGGGCGGAGAGTGATCTAATAACAAAAAATCATCATCATGTTTATTAAGGACAGGATAATGAGGCTGTCGAACAGCATACTGGCCAGATACCTGCAACCAACGTTCTTTTTCCTGTTTCTCTTCTAATTCCTTTGCTTCGCACTTTTTCGACTCTTGCGCTCTCTCACGCTCACTCTTTCGTTGCTCTTTCTCAATCAGTGCCTGCTCACGCTTCTCACGTTCTCGCACCTCTTTCACCCACATACGTATACACTCAAACATGTCTTGCCTCACTCGTCGCTTACACATACACTGCTCCACATACTCAATTTTCCGCAAATCAAACGATCCATACAGAGGCCATCGTAACTCAGGATCCTTTTTAGTATATTTCCTCTATAACGTCCTGTACATTATAGGGGAAAGACCACATTTCACATACATATCCCTATTCGGCGTCCCTTCCGGGGGAGCCGGCTGTGATTCCTCAAGTCTTAACCGGTCACTTCCAAAACAGCAGCACCACTTACGGAGTGCACCAAAAATAGGCATGTCAGAAATGGTGCAAATATGCAATATTATAATTAAAATGCGTCGCTCAAATCCAAGGTTCAGGAGAAATATCTCCACATTGCCTGCCTATAAGTGTTGCAACCCATATATCTTCAAATTCAAACCAAACAATATAATTAGTCACTTCAAACAAACAAACAAATTAGTCGCGGCAAGCGTATCCCAAAACTGCCTTGCCAATCACAACTACCAGAAGCTTGCAGCAAGTACCGTACAACGATTCTTACCAATCAAGAGCGTCCAGATTCCAACAGCCAAGTTCCAAAATTCGCCCAAACGGCCACTATGCGGCAAACCGACAGAAGAGGTCTCAGTCGAGGACCGGCGCCACCCAGATGGTCAGATCGGAAGGGAAGGAAGAATACCTCGGGATGCCAGGACTAAAGGCACCGCCGGCAAGGTTCCAATCCTTCGTCACGACCAATCCTTCGATCATCCGAGTCGCCGATGAGCCCCACGTGACGGGCGCCAATTGATGAGTACAGGCTTCAGCAAGGCCTGCGAATGCAAAGGGATCGCCCTTCTGTGCACGGGGTCCTCAGACTACATAAAGAAATTGTCACGGAAACTGGAAATACAAAAACATAGTTTAATAAACCTTTAAAGGTGGTACTATAGCCCACACAACACTCTACAGTATTGTACAAGGTAGCACACAGAACGTAGACACACAGTCCCCTTTTATACACAAAGAAGGGGCTCATAGGTAGGCGGATAGAACTCAAAACATGATTTACGACCATATAAGGACATTTCTTGAACATGAATGATACATGGGTGGAGTTAACGGTTCTTGAGAACCGCCGAAATGTACATTCCAATCTACGCTAATCAGAGACAGATGTGACTCCTACTGAGCATGCGCTAGATGCACAAATAACTATTTATAGCTTGTTGCTGGGCAAACTTCAGGGGTGACAATCAGTGAGGTAGGACTCGCCTCATGTCGAGCACATGGCAATGTATGGCACACAAGATGGACGCCAGAAAACAAAATGGAGTCTGGCCGTAGTTTAAGTACGGGCGGGAAAACAGACAGAAAGACACAATAACATGTCTTCAGCTAATGCTTAATACTATCGCCGTTTTATTTACAACACCTGTGCTGCTTGAACTTGGTCTCCTAGGTCGGTCTGTGTTGGCGGGGGTTTTAGGTCTGTCTGCAGATGGTGTTGACATGGCTGCAGGGGGTGCAGGTGTTTTTGATGGTAGGGCTGCCTGATGTCTCACACCGGTGGTGCCAGGTTGAGGGTTGTCATCTCAAGAGGACAGTGCCAGATTGACACTAGAGAGCTCATCCTCCACCAGAGTCTGGGCCAGGGACTCTTCTTCACTTGGTGCTGAATCCCCAGTGGCACCTGTGTTTGGAAGAGACAGACATTGTCATTTCTGTTACTACAGACAACAAGGGTTGACCTATGTATATTGCAACAGGGAGGGGGGAAGAGGTACTGATACATTCATATTGCAATGGGTAGTACTAACAATGAAGGAGGGGGCAGTGGATCACTCATTCTGTGCAGCCATGATATGTACATGATTTAATTCCTTAGTAAATTCCCTCCCATACGTATACAGGAATGGGGCCGTGCTACTTGGATTGCCGCCTCAGTGCACTGTTTCTGCATTTACTTTGGTTCACCTTTACTGCAAGTATGATGTGCCTCCACCTGGAGGTGGACTGGCTGCTTTCCCAGTAGTGTCCTGAGGAGATATTACGTTCAGTGTCCTGAGGAGATATTAGGTTCAGGATCACATGAGGCTGCTACATGTTGACCAACAGTGACCAACCCTGGTGTGGTGGATGAGTAGCTGGGTCCAGACACAACACCTTTGTTTGTAACTTCATACTTCACAATGTTCAACATTTTTACTTTGCCTTTGGGTGTTGTGTGTGTTTTTGACTCACAGCACTTGAGCACAAACACACACTCTACGTTTTCTCCTCCAGGAACTACTGACGAACCAGGCACGTTACCACCAGCTTGAGGCACAGCATATTTGCAACAAGGGGGAGTCAATGATGCTGCTGCTACAGTACACTAATGCAGAAAAACATGATGTCACACACTACACATGTGTACATATGGTTGGCTTTCAATGGAGGCAACACAATCAGTTATGGACCAGGTTGCACAGGAGGAGTAGACCATAAATCCCTCATTGAGCTTTGTAACAATGTTTTATATAAATTGCATTTGCAACATTACGTCAGGATGCATGCCTGAACACGGCATTGCCTTCAGTCGTCACAGTCAGAGGTTGATGTTGTGATAGCGCATTGTCCTGCCAACATGAAGACTTTCTATGTGCATGTTGATGTGTGCACATACCTAGCTCATGTATGGATTTCCATATACATGGTCATTGTTCCTCAAGGGCCATCAGGTGGCTGACACAGGGGTGTGATCCCTGTTGACATTAGACTCAACTTCCCTGTGAGGGGGTGTGCCTGTGCTGAAAAGATGGCTGACAGTGGAGTCATGGTGTTTGGTGGAGGCCAATTCCCAGCAGTGTCCTGCACTCCCCACAACAGAGCGCAGTCCCAGGATACTTGTCAGCCCATTTCCAACCCCTCTTAGGTGAGCATGGTGCAGTGTGGGCTTGTGGGGCCATGTAGGTGGCTGAGGTTTGTGAGTGACTGCAACTCCCAGCATGCTGTGGGCTACACCCCTCTTCTCAGCATGCTCTCACTTTCTTCCTTCTGACTCTGCTTCCCTGTGAGGGGGTGTGGCAGCAATGGCAAGACGGTTGACAGTGGAGTCCTGGTGTTTGGTGGTGGCCAATTCCCAGCAGGGCCTTGCACTCTCCACAACAGAACCCAGTCCCAGGGTACCTGCCAGCCCATTTCCACCCACTCTGAGGTGAGCATGGTGCAGTGTGATCTTGCTGGGCCATGTAGGTGGCTGAGGTTTGTGAGTGACTGCAACTCCCAGCATGCTGTGGGCTACACCCCCTTACCAGCATGCCCTCACTTCCCTCCTTCTGACTCTGCTTCCCTGTGAGGGGGTGTGGCAGCAATGGCAAGATGGCTGACAGTGGAGTCCTGACGTTTGGTGGTGGCCAATTCCCAGCAGGGCCTTGCACTCCCCACAACAGAGCCCAGTCCAGGGTACCTGCCAGCCCATTTCCATCCCCTCTGAGGTGCGCATGGTGCAGTGTGATCTTGCTGGTCCATGTAGGTGGCTGAGGTTTGTGAGTGACTGCAACTCCCAGAATGCTGTGAGCTACACCCCACTTCCCAGCATGCCCTCACTTCCCTCCTCCCGACTCTGCTTCCCTGTGAGGGTGTGTTCCTGTGCTGACAAGATGGCTGACAGTGGAGTTCTCAGTGTCAGACATCTTGTCAGTCCATTTCCAACCCCTCTTAGGAGAGCATGGTTCAGTGTGATCTTGCTGGGCCATGTAGGTGGCTGAGGTTTGTGAGTGACTGCAAGTCCCAGCATGTTCTGGGCTACACCCCACTTCCCAGCATGCCCTCACTTCCCTCCTCCCGACTCTGCTTCCCTGTGAGGGTGTGTTCCTGTGCTGACAAGATGGCTGACAGTGGAGTTCTGTTGTTTGCTGGTGGCCAATTCCCAGCAGGGCCTTGTGCTCCCAACAACAGAGCCCAGTCCCAGAGTACTTGCCAGCCCATTTCCATGTCCCTGTGAGGTGAGCATTGTTCAGAGAGGTGTTGATGGTGCAATTGTGAGGGGGTGCATTATCTCTGACAACAACACCATCATGCTTTGGTATACACTCACTTCGTAAGCATACCAACTATTCCTTCTTGTCAGTCAGCTTCAGTGTGAGTTATTGGTTATGGTGGCAGGGATGTCTGACAGTGTTAACTCAGATTAGTGCCACTGCCTTGCCCTATTTGTTGGTAGGTTTGTACATGTCATGACACAGTTACAATTCATTATGATGTGGCCATTATTGTGTTTGTCTGACTGGAATAAACATCTTGGGCTGACGGTGACCTGGCTGAAGGCGTGCTCCTTCTGGAGGAGCTTCTTGACCCTCCTGCACACTTCATACCACCTGCTCTGGTTGTCGGTCTTTGTGCGATACGCTGGTGCTTGTGTGTTTACCTTGTCCACGATTCTGTCCCACATCTTGGTTTTCTGTGACATTGGGGTCCTTTGTACCAATGTGCCAAACAAATGTGGCTCCACTCTGAGGATCTCATCTACCAATATTTCTAACTCTGTCTCTGTGAACGGTGGATTCTTCTTAGGGGGCATGGTGATGGGTGGTGGTGAGGACTGATTTGAGTGGGTGGGTTTGTGGGTGCAAGTGAGGGTGGGTGGGTGGGTGGGAGGGTAGGTGTCTGTTTTGTAAGGTGCCTGTGTGAGAGGTTTTGGAGGAGTGCTGATGGTGTGTGGTTTGTTTGATGGATGAGTAGTGTGTGTGTCTTTGATTGGTGTCTCAAGGTGTTCTTGCTGGCTGCTCTGTTGCATTTGCAAAGGATCATGGTAGTGTAGTTTTGCCTTTGTATAGGTGGAGTTGGGGGTGTGTCTATGTGCTTTTTTTAAAAAAAATTGTGTATTTATTGACTTTGTCATGGCTTGACTGGTCCTGTTTTTGTTTGTTTGCATTGTTTTTGGTGGGCATGTAGGAGACATTCTTCTGACCAAGTCGGACTCTCATGTTGGCTTGTGCGGGCTGCTCCGTGTCTATCGCGGTGGTCTCTCTCGCTTTCAGGTACATTTTCGGTCCGGGGCGGTCGTGCGGTTTGGGCTCCGTGCAGTTCGGTCTGATTTTATGTATTTGGCATCGTACTGTGCGGCTCGGACGTCGCGGGTAAGTATCGTCGGGTTCATTCCCGGTTTGG
Organism: Lissotriton vulgaris; assembly: GCF_964263255.1. Lineage (NCBI taxonomy): Eukaryota > Metazoa > Chordata > Amphibia > Caudata > Salamandridae > Lissotriton > Lissotriton vulgaris. The sequence continues at coordinate 561,144,285 of NC_141695.1, forward strand.
TTCAGTCGGTGTGGCTCGTGTCCATTTTCCAGCTGGCTGACTGAATTTTGCACGGCTCGGTCGGACGGCTTGGTTTCCGTAAGGTTCGGTTTCCGTACAGTTCGGTTGTAAAACACAGGCTTTGCATCGTACTGCATGGGTCGTAGGGTGCCTGTAGGTGTCGGTCAGACTCTATTCCGAGTACGAGTCGGTCGGATCGATTTCCGACCCGAATCGGAATCGGCCCCTGTGTGTTGGAGGAGCAGTCACAGTCTGGGGTTTAACATAAGTAGAAGGATTCCGCAGAAAATGAACCTTCAACTTTAACAATCTGGTGAATTTTGATAAGTCAACAAACAAAACAACATCACCCGCCAACTGATTAGGGCAAAAGCCCAGACCCTTGCTTAGGAATGAAATTTCATAATTTGACAACACCCTGTCAGAGAAGTTCACAATCATTAGCTTTTTTACCACCATTTCCAAGATCACACTGCACCATGCAACATTAGAACCTGCTATTTCCCTGTTTTCTTTGACCTGGTCAGTCTTCCCGCTGGTTCTTGATTTGTTTTTTTGTTTCTGTTTGCGTTCCTGCCATCTCCTCCCCCACCCTTCTTGTTTTTGATCTTTGGGTGTTGATCTTGCACCCAGTCTCAGTCTTTCCATTTCCAATAAAAAAATGATTGAGCCTGTTTTCAGTCTCCACTAACCCGACTGAGTCTCACATAGCCACTGAGCTAGCTACAGATGAGAGGGAGGTTATGCTACTGGCAGTGGTCAGTTCCAAAGTTGCTCCCCATTGTCTTTTGCCTTCACCAGGTATCTTAACATTATCGTACCTGTGAGTGAAGGTATAGGCTCTCCCATTTTATACTCCTTATCATCCCTTTTGATTTTTTTAACCTTCTTGTCCCTTAGGTACATTTGATGACCCTCAATGATCCCATCCAAGATGGCATAGTTTTTCTTAACAGTTTCTTTAAGTTCTGACATCTCTATCTCTTTCTCAAGCTCCTCAATTTCCTGTTGTAGCTTAGCTCCTTTTTTCTCCGCGTTCTTAATCGAAATCCGCATCATGTTAAAAGAGATGTTCCGGAGGTTTCCCTCCCAATCCTCCAGTTGTTCTTTGTCAAGGTCCTCAAAAGTAGGGAAAATTTTAATTCTGAGGCTCCCGGAGTATCTTCAAATTTTCTATATATTTTTTAAGGGTGGTACCGTCCCACCAGCTGGATATTTCATGTTTCTTTAACGTTTCTGATTTTTGAAATTTTACTTTCAAGCCCTATGTCATGGAGCACTCGTGCCTACTGGTTTCAAACCAGTAGCAAAAAGATCTTGAGCTAATTCTTGCTGTCTTTCTTTAATACCAGGCATGGTTCAACTTTAATAAGATTCTAGAGACTCAACCTTATCTAACAGGAGTTCAAGTATAGAGCCGGTTAGTGCTAGTAAAGGGTAAAAGATACAAAAACATCTAGGACTAACGGTGGGACCTACTCACTGCCAGCACCTAACCTACTATTTTCTCCAAAGGTATTGGCTTAACAGGCTTCCGTGTGTACACCGTCACAGTGTCTGTTCCCTCAGGAACTCAACAAGTTAGACCAAAAAGCACACATGCGCCACATCACACAGTCCAATAGGAGCAATTATGAAGTTCAAATCCAGTAGATAACCAGGGAAAGGTTCCTCAGTTTATTCTCTTTATTCCATTTTCTTGGCACGTAGAGAAAGAAAACACAGTACAGCCGACTTGTTTCGTCCTAGTACAGGACTTCTTCAGAACTGTTAAATACAAACATATAAACATACGTATATAGAAACACCTACAACAATCACAAAACATCATGTGCAGACATACAAAGAAAAACAAATGTCTTTGAAAGCACGATTAAGTAACGGTCTATTTGAACCAATTTGTTTGTTACACTACATGACAGACAGCTAGACAGGTGAGCAGTTGTAATTTTTCTTATTTCAGTTTAACATTTATTCCTACGATATTCAGACCCATATTAGGAGTGTGTATAACAAAACACAAAAACATGTTAATTATTCATGTTATAACATTGTCTCATATTACTGACATCCTACTATTCACCTTACGCTACATATGATAGAAAGAGACAAAAAAACAGGGTGTGCAGCTATTTACAGTGTTTTATTAAAAAAAAGAGAAGATACAACTGAGGGGGAGAGAAGGAAAGCTTATATGCTTAGGGAGAGCAAGGATACAGATAAGAAGAGGACAGAAAAATTAATTAAGTTTAGAATCTGGATCTACCCATACAGGCCGGAAAGTTCCAAATGGATGATGGACATGTTAACAACCACTTCTAACCAGTCATCATCAGTTTACGAAATCCTACTTTCTATCAAAGACCAGCCTGAGAAACACAAAGTGCACGAGATAGTATGATAAAGCCCACATGGAAACACTGTCAAAAAGAAACTAGATGAATAGTGTGTCATGTCAGCATTATGCACCTATCTACCTACCTAGAGTGGACGGCGCATCAAGAATTCCTGACCTTGTGGCGGGCGGTGCACACAGCACCGCCCGCCACAATTGAAGGAAGGCATGTTGTGCACTTCCATGCGCGGTGCCTGCCATGCTGTGCATGGAACTGCTGGGGGGTACCATAGGTACCCCACATGTGCACCCCCACCTTCCCCCCGGAGTCCCTGGGGGCCCACAACAGGCCCCCCAAGAACAAACCAAATGCATTCCCAAAAGCACATTGTAATATGGCTGGCGGTGTCAAACAGACACCACCACCATATTGCAGCCTTTTCCATCCGGTTGCAAGTCGACCGGGGCGGAAATGTGGCGGACGGTCTTTCTGTCCGCCGCGGACCCCCCAGCCATAACAATATGGCAGGGGTTTTTTGTACAGGGATGGCGGGCTGGCGGGGGCAATCCGCCCGCCATCCCAATTGGGCCCTTAGTTACTATGTTCTATGAACCTACTTCATTTTCCTCTATTTAGGTCACTTTTTTATTTTTTTATTTTTTATCCTTCATCTCCCTTTCACTATTTATGTCTTATTAATCTACCTCTTTTTTGTGTATTTGAGTCTTAAAAAACCTACCCTTACCACAAGTAAGTTGGGGATATGGCGTTGCATTTTTTAGCCGATGAATTCTTAAGTGAATTATGGATCTACTGAAAGGGACTGGACTTCCCCAGAAGAGTACTGGTACATTCAGTACCTTGGTCTAGAACGCTGTCACATGAGATCCTGTAGCTCCAGAAGCTTCTTCGTTCGTGTGGATTTTATTGTCTTTACTAATTTAGTTTAGATTGCCCACACACAATGTATACTTAGGATAGGTTTCAGACCAGGCTAAGATGGCCGCTGCGGTGTTAACATATTCTTGTGTAAACTTCTAATATGGGTCTGCATATCATAGGAATAAATGTTAAACTGAAATAAGAAAAATTACAACTGTTCACCTGTCTAGCTGTCTGTCCATGTAGTGTAGCAAACAAATTGGGTCAAATAGACTGTTAAATAATCATGCTTTTAAAGACCTTTGTTTTTCTTTGTTTATCTGCACACAATGTTTTATAATTGTTGTAGGTGTTTTTTTATATGTATGTTTATATGTTTGTATTTACCAGCCCTGATGAAGTCCTGTACTAGGGCGAAACACGTCTGCTGTACTGGATTTTCTTTCTCTACATGACAAGAAAATGGAATTAAGAGATTAAACTGAGGAACCTTTTTTTAAAAATTGTATTAGATATCAGACATGATTGAAAATTCATACAAATAAGCACACAATCAAGAGCCAAAAGTTCATGTCAGACACCATTTTTTCGATTTTCACCCTACCCCCCCCCCTTTCGTAATGCCGCAGGAAAAAGGAAGGAGAGAAGAGAAAATTAAGCTAAATTTAATTAGACGGAAAACAAAATTAAATAATATAGGAGTCAAAAAGAATCCAGAGAACTTAAATCTTCATCCAGATATCTGAAACCTTAATGAATTATCATAAGTTATCCACTTAGTTCAAGGTTCCCAGATGTGTTCTCCCTCCCTCAGAGCTCTACGTACTCTTCTCTTGAAAACCAGTAGTTCCCATCTACTGGTATTTATAAACTTGCCCAACCACTCATGCACCTTTGGAGGAATAGGATCCAACCATACAGTAGCAATTTATAAACCGCAAGATAGCCATGGCAGTAAAGAATAATTTACCCTCTGATTGAGTCTTATTTTGATCCTCAACACCAAGCATTACAGCTTGAGCTGTCAATGAAATCTGGCATTTAAATATTTGTTCCAAATATTGTTCTACCTTTTTAAGGAGAGGAATCAAACTGGAACTGGTTGCGAACATGTGAATACTATCCACCGCGTATTCACCACACTGGGGGCAATTTACCCCTGTCGTTCCTCCCCATTGTTGTATGCAGTGTGGAGTTATATATAAATTGCACCATGTCTTAAAGCACTGGACCTGGAGATTTGCAGAAATGGTGGCCGTTTGACTATAACCCAAAGATTGCTCACATATCTCCTGTCCAGCCTCCAAGCCAATCTGCCAGCGCTTAAAATGTCTATTTAAGTCGTCACTCTGCACATCATTTAATAATGTATAAATCTTGGATATAGTTGATTTCCCTCCCTTAATAGCATCAATTAACAGGATATGTTGCCAGCAAACAGTTTTCCTTAAAAAAAATCTTGAATCTGCAAAAATGTAAAGAAATGTCTATTGCTAATTCCAAACTTCTGTTTTAATTGTTCAAAGGTCAATAAACCAGATTCTGACACAATGTCTCCAATTACAGTAATACCATGCGACACCCAGTCACTAAGGTATCCAGTGTGAAATATTGCCGGTAACAGTATTTCCTACAAAGGGAGAATATATATGAAGTCTACCAACATTACACCGTTTACGTACCATCGACCATACTTTAAAGGGTCCCCACAAAATCTTAAACCTAACCCTTTTAAAATAAGCAAAATCTATGTGCCTAAATAACAACCCGCGGGCTTCCTCTCCGTAAATTAAATGATAAATTGACATATCCAAACAGTCTTGATCCTGAACATCTAGTAATTCAGTAATATGACTTATCGTTATTGCCCAATAATATATCTCAAAGTTTGGGACGGACCATTCCCCCCTTTCCCTGGGTATTGTCATATATTTCATAGCACGTCATGGGCATTTCCCACCCCAGAGAAACCAGGAGATGATCCGATCCAGCTTTCTAAACCAACTACGATCAAATAATACAGGGATAGCTCTTAAATAATAAAGAATTTTCGGCAGAAATATCATTTTCACCACATTACATCTGCCCAATAATGTTAGTTGAAGATTATTAATCCGACGTGCATCGGCATTAATTCTATCTATCAAAGGAGGCAGGTTGATAGGGATTATCTCATCCTGGTTTGCACAAATTTCTATCCCCAAATATTTGGCATGATTTACCACCCGCGGGTCCATTAAATAATTTTATCATTATGAATAATTTCAGTTTTGGCCTCATTCAGATGATACCCTGAAATCCGCCCAAAATGCATAGTTATGCTCCGAATTTCTAGTAAAGCTACCTGAGGGGAATTTGTCAGCACCGCCAAATCATCCGCATAGCCAAGGACTTTAGTTATCCCCCGCTTGGACTTAATTGGGGAAATCAGCCTAACAAAAAAAAGATTTTTAATTAAGGGGTGAATATAAATTGCAAATAATAAAGGGGAGCAGGGACAGCCCTGCCTTGTACCTCTTAAAATATTGATTGAACCTGTCTGAGTTCCCAGAACGGAAATTTGGGCAGTAGGTTGTTTATACATATTCTGGATGCCTAAATAAATCTTTCCCCTAACCCATAATGCTTCAAAGTAGCCCATAAAAAAGGCCAGGAGACCCTATCAAAGGTTTTCTCCGCATCCAGTAGGATTACAGCCATAGGGTCTCCTGTAACCTTGGTAAAATCAAGCAATGCAATAGTGCAGCGTATATGATCAATCGCTTCTCGCGCAGGAACAAACCCGTGTTGTTGAGGGGAAACACGTTTTTTATTAACCCCCGGCAACCGATTCGCCAATATCTTAGCATAAATTTTTATATCACTATTTATAAGGGTAATTGGACGGTATGACCCCATATCAGAAGGTTCCTTACCCTTCTTCAGAAAAGTAACTATTCTAGCTGCTTTCCAAGAATCGGGAGGCTTGTCCCCGTTCTGGGCCTTGCCAAACATTTCCATCATCACATGTACAAGCTGAGATCGAAAACATTTATAAAATTCTCCCGGCAGGAAATCAGGGCCCACAGCCTTCCCAGCAAGGAGGGAATCTATAGCAAGTAAGATTTCATCCATACTTATATCAGCCTCTAACAGATCGCTCTCCTCTGGAGATAGCACATCAACCTCAATATCCGTGAGATATTCTTGAATTTCATAGTGCAGTGCCTCATTTTCCAGGATGTCCTCTTTATAAAGTTTTTGGTAAAATTTTTGAAAAGCTAATGCAATAGAAGCTTTCTCTGATACTAAACCCACATCTGGATCAAGTATATTTTTAATACGTGCAGCATATTCTCTTTCTCTGGTTCTTGATGCGAGTAGATGTCCTGCTCTCTCACTATTTTCAAACATCTTAGACCTCCATGCTACATATTTACCAGCCGCCTTAGCTTGTGAGATCTCTATAATGGCTGACTTAGCCAAAATAATTTGCGCTTGAGCCGAATCACTATCCTCGCCCTGAGATAGAACCTGGACTAAACTCAACTCCGCCTTCTCAAGGTCTCTGTACAAGCCCATTAATTTGACTTTTTCCTTTTTCTGACTTTCACATCCAAAGCGGGTGATCTCTCCCCTTATCCCAGCCTTGAGTGTGTCCCAGACATTTTGTACTATGGTGCTACCCAAATTTTCTTCTAAGAATTTTGTGATCCATGTAGCCATGGACTTTAGAAACTGATCGTCGCTGAGCAACCCCCGATTAAACGTCCACCGATCCGGTTTACCCCATCCTCCTAATACATTCATTTCAAGTAAAAGCGGATTGTGGTCCGACATCACTCTGGGAAATTTCAAAATGTTAGATTTTACAACTAAAACTGAGGAAATTAAAAAATAATCTAATCTGGCACATACATTGTGAGGTGCTGAAAAATAAGTAAAACCAGGATCCTTAGATCTAAAGAATGCCCAAGCATCTATCAACCATGTAAATCTATCATATGTCGTAAAGCCCTGTACACCTTGGGCTTCCGACCCTTATATATTGCCCCTGATTGATTCATCAAATAACAATCCATATTTATGTTGAAATCCCTGCACATTATCAATGGGGCAGGCCATCCTATCAACTCAAGGGATCATCCAGTACTGGGCCATATACTGAGCACAAAGTCAGATCCATACTCCGAAACTTACCATGCACAATGACCCAGCGACCATAGGAATTAGCTATTGATCGAACAATATTTACCCTACCCCGCTTTGCCAAAATGGCAACTCCTTTAGTTTTTGCCTCCAATTTAGGCCAGGATATTAGTTGGAACCCCTCAAACTCCAAGAATTTGTGCCGACTGGCCTCTATATGAGTTTCTTGAAGGCAGATAACATCTGCCCGCAAGAAACGGAGATCTTCTCTGACCCGGCAGCGCTTATTTGGATCATTGAGACCGCAAATATTAATGGTTGCTATTCTAATGGTAGCCATGCCACTAAGAACATGTTTCTAGGATTCATCTTGCCAGTACACTGTACGGCATTAAGCCAGTTTCCCCTTTTTTCCGTCACCACCCTTCCCCTTCCCTGCAGCGTCCTCCCACCCCCACCCAGAACCCCCCCCCAGCCTCCCCCCACCCACTCCTCGCACCCCCACCCACAAAAAAGGCTAAAGGGGTCAACAGACCCATGTGATGCCTCCCGCTTCCCGAGTGCCAATGGTCGCTCCCTGCTGGCAATAAGTCCAATTTAGAGAGCAGGGGAGGAAGGAAAGGACAGACATGAAGATTTCTTGGAGTCAGCAGGAGAAAAAAAAAAGGGAATATACCGGACATATATACAGCCACCAGAGATAAAGTTAAGCAGCCATCTAAACCAGTAAGGACTCATTCAAAATCATTACATCTCAAAGTCTGTTAGCCATCTGGAAGTTCTTTCAAATACTCCCCAGCTTGAATTTCAGATGTAAATACTCGTGTCTTGCCACGCAAGATAACCTTTAGTCGTGCGGGGTTCATTAAATATACCTCGCAACCCTTCTTCTGGAAGGGAGTAATCAGTGTACAGAGCCGCCGCCTCCGCTCCACTGTAGCGTGGCAGAAATCGGGTCTTACAAAAAATTAATGACCCTCCACAGATCTCTTAGCGTCAGGGCGGGCTTCCTCGGAGATGGCTTCCCTCAGCAAAAAATTGCCCAAAAAAATTAATATTGCTCGTGGTTTCGCTTCAGGGCTCCAATTATTTTTTAACGTAAAAGGAAACCGGTGCACTCTTTGAATTTCAGATTCCCAACACCAGTGTGACAGTTCCGGGAATTCTGCTTTAAACAGTTTAATAACAAATCCTCTTATGTCCTGCCCCTCCGCATTCTCCTCAATTCTTAGTAATCGTAGGTTGTTTCTACGTAATCGATTTTCTGAGTCCTCGAGCTTCCACATAATATAGGTAAGTTTCTCATCATTAGCAGTGGATTTTGTTTCTGCCACCTGAAGTCCTACCTCGAGCCCTAAGATGCGTTCTTCCAGGGCTGCTGTCCGAGCAATCACCTCAGAGCATGCCTTTGTGTTTTTCCGAATGGCCCCCTGTATTTTAATAGTGGCCATCTGAGCCCTTTTATGCTCCTGCCGAGCTTCGCTTTAGATCGATTTCAGCATCTCATAAAGCAGAGAATTTGGGGGGGATGACTCCGTCTCTGTAAAACTAGCAGCAGAGTGAGAGTAGTCCCATTTAAGATTATTACCGGCCCCGGACCCCTCGCTGTCAGATGCCCTCAATTTCGGTTTGTCCATTTTTCTCCCTTTCGTGTGGCGCGGGGTCATTTTCCTCAGAGTAACCCCGGTATTAGGAGGACTCCCACTCTCCTCCCCTGATGTTAAGTCATCCGTAGAGCCGCCTGTTGACTGAGAGTCCTCTGGGACTGAAAAGAGGCTATCACCATCCTGAACATCTTGGGAGTTTCTCCCGGTTGTTCCAGGCTTTTGTCCAGAAGGGGTTAAAAAATTGAGTGCATCCGCCTGACCTGTCTTATTCATCTCTGAATCCTCTGCATTCTGCTGGGACCTCGTATTCCTAGCCCCTCCTTTCCCTTCATCCCCCCCAAATACCGCCATACATTCTGCACTTTCCTTGAAGTCTTTTGCTGTAGATGTTAGCCCCTCTATGGCATTCTCGGACTTCTCGCCGTCTTTATTAATTACAGTGCCGCTGGATCCCCCGGTGGTATTTCAACAGTTTGAAGCGGGGGATTTTTCAAGGCAGCAGCCTTTCCGGAAAACATCCCAGGGACTGTGACAGATTTCTCCCGTCCTGCACTCCCCGTTGCTGTTGTAGCCAAGGTCGCAGTCCCAGTCCCTTTAGTCTCGCTCATGTTAGAATTGAGCTGAATTTTATCCGTGAGCTTCCCCTTTAATACGCCCTTCTTGAGACTCACCGCTCCCGCTCCTGACTTAAGCCCCGGTCGTTCCGTCCCGACTTTCTCCTTCTCTGACATCTGTACAGCTACAGGTACAACTACCGGTACAGCCATCACCTTCCGTGAGCCAGGAGACGAGTCGTCTGCGGTCTTTGCTGCCACTGATTTGCGTGGCGCCATTAGCTCTCCTGTATAGTCCGAGCAGCCTTGACAGCCAGATCCCACGGTCCCGCCTTGTTGCTGACTCCCTGCAGACCACACCTTCCAAGCCCATAGGTGAGCCTGGCACCGGAGAGAGGTTGCAGTGAGCTGCGTCGCACGGAGCCACAGCCCTTGATTCAGCCGGAACGTAAGCATAGGGTTTTTTATCACCCCACAGCAGCAAAGTCTTTGCCAGGAGCCCTCGGGACAAAAGATAACCGCTGGATTCTTTCTTCTCCCTGATTTCTCCAACCGTCCGAGCCTCTCCCTGCTCTCAAACAGCCGTCAGTCCTGGAGCCATGCAGGTAGCGACGCTCCCTCGGGTCAAGCGGCCGCCATCTTGCCAGGAGACCACCCGTGTTTTGCTAAATTTTGATGCAAGGGTGCATGTCACTAAAAATATGGCAAGAAAAACACAAGTGGTGTGAATAATAGCTACTTGTGTCCTGGTCGTTCATGTTATTCCCGAGTGCTCATAGAAAAAGATTGCAGCAAATGGCATGTAATTATGCGATGTTGCAAACTTTGGGGCTTTTTGTGTAATGGAAAAGGCCCAGACTAGCATAGGAAGGGCCGCCATTATGGCAGTCGCCCTAGTTCTCGGCTAGTCAGGAAAGGGGGGGAGGCCGTGTCAGCAGTTAAAGCCCCCTCCCCTGTGTCTCGCCCAATCCACAGCAGGTTTCCCTCACGTGAACTGGAAGCACTTCTGTGCTTCCGGGTCAATGCGGATCAGACGTGCGGGGAGTCCAGTCTGGACTGCTTTCCCCGGGCACGAGCCTTAAAAAGGGAAGCCGGGGAGCGGAACAGTCTCTTGTTCCTGCTCCCCGCACAGTACACCTCATCGGGCCAGCTGCGGGCCCATCTAAACATCTTTTGTTCTTACAGGATTCTAGGCAGGCATCGAGTGAAGAAGCAGGAGCGGCTGTGCGGGCGGATGATGGAGCAACAGTTTTTCTTTGTTTTTTGTTCCCCTTCTACAGGTCGGCGGGAAAGGCAGCAGGGTGCGTCAGCGAGGAACCGGCGTCTTGGAGCGGCAGCGACGGTTGCTTTCTTTGTTTTCTCCCCCTCTACAAGTTGGCAGGGAAAATACAGCAGGGCAACGCAGGGAGCATCAGCGAGCAGCCTGCGAGTTCGAGCGGCAGCGAGTGGCTGATGGAGCGCCCCTTATTTGAGTATCTCCCCCACGGCAGGTCGGTTTTGTGGCAGCAGGGAAAGGAGGCACCAGGGCAACATTCAGAGCGGCAGCGAGGGGCTGAGCAGTAGTTTTAGGTGCCGGTGCGAGCGGGCCTAGCGGTGTCTTTGCCACAAGCAATGCCGAGGTGGTGATTTCGTGCCTCAGCATTATAATATGCCAGGGGCATTTTAATATACTTAGCCTCTCTGGTGTTTGACTGCACAAAGTATAGGGGGTGAGGTGTAGGGCCCAGTAGGTATCTGAAACAGAGCCTTTCTGTTTGTTGAATATATTCGCCTCGCTGGTGTCTGTTGGGGCATTGCCTATAATCACGAGGCATAGGGGGAAGTTGTAAGGGCAGGCTGCTTAGGTAAGGCAGTTGGGCATTCGTGCTGCAGACAGTGGACATCAATGAAGGTGTCTCCGGCGCACTGACTGGTTAGGGCATTCTCTCGTACTTTGGGTGGGCACTTCCACCAGGTGAGCATTACATTTGCAGGCTGTAAGATATAGGGCAGGTGCTGCGGCAGGGTGGAGTGAGTGTGGCGCGGGGGGACTAGATCATGGTGTTTGTCGCAGTGTTTGGTGCAAACTGGTAGCCAAGGAGGGATGTTTTAAAGAGCCAGACGCCGCGCAGTCAAACCATTGCCCTTTAGTCCGTTGTCCGTTCCACTGGCCATGCTTGTCTGCCCAGCAACAGGCTATTTTTAGTACTGGCCAAGCCGCACATGCGCAGCTCCCACTGACCCGTAGATCTTCAGGAATGTGCACCAAACTGACCAGCGGAGTTGTGCCCCCTCCAATGAGCTGGCAGTATTCCAATACATGACCATATATGTCTCGAAAATGTGTCTTAACTTGTGCCGCCTATCTTTTATTGCCCCAAAACTGTATATAAAATGAGGTCGCACCGATGTTCGGTGTGATACCTCTTGCATTACCGAAGGGTGCTGTTTGAGTGTACCACCACCCCATGGGGTCTTAATAAACTTGTTCTTTGCCTTTTACAGTTTCCGTGCCAACAGTTCTTGAGTGTGAGTGGGTTATCTCCGGAGCGTGTAGGCCTTGGGAACCCCGAAATACTTCAATTGGCGACCACGAAGGGACTCATCGGCGACTCGGATGCCCGAAGGAGAGGTCGTGACGAAGGCTTGGAAACCCGCCATGGGCGCGCGCTGCCACGAGTGACCCGAGTCTTGGCTGCCACGGTGTTTTTTCCTTTCCTTCCGATCTGACCTTCCAGGTGGCGCCGGTCTCCGACTGAGTCTTCGAAGTGTCTGCATCATTGAGAAAGTGCCGTTTGGCTGATTTGGCTTACAAGACCTTGGCAGTTGGAATCTGGACAGTTGGGAATTTGGTAAGATTTGTGTTCGGTAAGGTAGTCTTTGGACGCTTACTGAAGTTCTGCGATTTGTGTTCGGTAAGGTAGTCTTCGGATGCTTACTGAAGTTCTGCGATTTGTGATCGGTGAGGTAGTCTTCGGACGCTTGCCGAGTCCTATGAACTTTGATTTGAGTTAGCTAACATTGTGAATTTGTGATCTTTGAACTTATATGTGTAGTGCACTTCACATAGGCAGGCATGTAGAGATGTTTCTCTAACTTTGTTTTTTTTCCTTTGAGCGGCACAATCGTGTGGAGAACTGTAAGTGCCATTTTGTCCGGTGTCACGCTTTCGTGATACTTTTTGAACATGCCTGTTTTCAGTACACTCCGAGGAATGTGTTGTCTAGGAGAAGGTACCTCAATTAGGTTAGCGGAATCACAGCCGGCTCCCCCAGAGGGAACTCCAAATAGGGACATGTACATAAAGCTTGGCCTTCCCCCTATTATGTACAGTAAATTATGGCATAAATACACCAAGGCCGATCCTGAATTGCAATGGCCTCTACACGGGTCGTATGATTTGAGTAAAATACAATTTGTAGAGCAATGTATGTTTCAACGCAGGTCTAGACAAAACATGTTTGATTGTGTACGAATGTGGGAGAAAGCGGCGCGTGAGCGAATGAAGCGTGAGGTTGCCTTGGCGGACAAAGAGCAGCGCAAGGCTGCTCGGGATAAGGCTTTACAGCTTGAGGAAAAGGAGGCTCAGGAGAAGAAAGAAAGGGAGGAACGGGAACGTAATTTGCAAACGACTGGTCAGTTTCCTATTCGCCGACCACTTTATCCTGTCCTTAATAATGAAATTGATGATTTTTCTTTGTTAGACCGGTCACCGCCTCCGTACGTTTCACCGACGGCTCCGGCTGCGGATTCCGAGGATGATGGACAGGATCAGTCGAGCCAGAAGGGGGTATCGTCTCTCAGGTTTACTGCGGAGAGGTCCGCTCATTTACGCAGTTGGGCTCGTAAAGTGAATAAGCATTGTGTTACTCAGGAGCAGTTGTTAACAGAAAAGAAAGGGTGGTCGGATCTTGAATTAATGTATTTTCTGTCCAGTCTGGCGGATGAAGTTGTAAACGCATATCGTGAACTTTCTGATACGTTAGAGCCTAAAGTGTTGTCAGTGTATCGGGAGAATTTAGCTAAAGGTGATTTTGATCTTTCAGATGTTGACGACCTGTTCAAGCAATTGATCAAGCTGCGGGATGAGACAACCCAATTGCGGGAGGAACGAAAACGGAGGCAAAAGGAGTCCGACTTGGGAAATAACGGGCAGGCTAAGGAGTGTTCTCTCCGTGGTTCAGATAAGAGTTCTGCGTTGCATGTTATGCCTATGCGTGAAGCCGCGCCTTTGTATGTTCCACCAAAAGGGGAAGGTACGGATGATGATAAATTGTCGAAGGATGCGAAAGGGTATTTTGTGTATAATTGGGTATATACGCCATGGAATAGAGCAGATGTCATGGCATTGAAAAATTCTTTACCTGATCTTCGGAAGAATCCGGCGGCATTTTATGAGGGGGTGGAGGGGGCTATATCGTCTTGTGTGATGACTCTTGTGGATATAGATTTGTTTTTTGGACTAATTTTACCACCTGATATGTGGAGGAAAATTCGTAAGAATAATGATGAAACGATATTGGGGGGGACATGGAAAGACATAAATGCTGCAGATTTGGACAGAGAACCAGCATGTAAGCCTTGTCAGTTAATTCTAGACCTTCCGGCAGCTATATTGAATAAATTAAAAACGCTCGTTCCCCCCAAAAAGATTGATTGGACCATGTTAACGTCGTGCAAGCAGAAACCCGATGAAACGGTCTCAGATTTCTTTACACGCTTTGAAGAGGCGTTTCATGATTACAGTGGTCAATCTTTAACTGACGATACGGGTCGGCATTTGTTTGTAGATAAGTATGTAGCTAATCTCCTACCGGAGATTGCAAAGCGATTGAAGTCGAGTGAAAGTTACTGGGCCACGGCGACCCCTGCGTCCTTGTTAACTATGGCTCAGTATTATGAGCGGCAGGAAGTGGAGGCTAAAGAAAGTGTAGAGAAAAAGGCGAAGGAATTGAAAACGAAGGTGATGTTGGCGCAGGTTCGGGGAACACAGGGTAGAGGGAATGATAGAGGTAGACGAGGTGGAGGAAACGCATCGTATGGTCGTACGGACATTGCGGAGGATCAGTGTGCTTATTGTAAGGAGTTTGGGCATTGGGCCGAAGATTGTCTGGTACTTCGTGAGCAGCGTAGTCAGCGTGGTCGAGGAAGTGGAAGGTCCAGAGGAGGTTATACTGGAACGAGAGGTGGCGGAGGTGATCGTAGACAGGTTGAGGAGAGGGGCCGTGGCCAGGACGAACGAAATACGTTTGACAGACGGAATCAATATCAGATTTCGGAAGGAGAGAATGTGGAACATCAGGATTATGTGCATGCATAGGATTGCGTAGGATGGGGTAAGGAATCAGTTGAAGTGCCGGTAGATCAGCAAGGTCCATATGTAACAGCGGGTATTTTGGGTTCTACTGATCAGTTTCTAGTCGACACAGGAGCTACTCGTAGCGCTCTGTCGAAAAATGTGGTTCCGAGGGCTCCCCTGTCTGGCGAAATGATTACGTGTGTAGGGTTTGATGGCACACCCTTCCCCAGCCCATTGTCCAAGCCCCTTGCACTATGCATTGACAAATACTTTAGCTTTGGCCAATTTTTGTTATCGCCTCATACCCCAGACAATATCCTGGGGATTGATTTGCTTAAATATTTTCGAGCAACAATACGCTGCGCTCCAGAGGGAGTGCGGGTTATTCTGAACGATAATTACCCTGACCCTGATGATTGCCCTGACCCTGACAGATTTTATGCCATTTTAGACATCCCTGCTTTGGCTTCCCTGCCCCACACGTTGTGGGCAACTTCAGATACGGATGTGGGTGAGATGCGCATTCCACCAATACGCATTACTGTTAAGGAGGGGGCCCCTCTACCACGAGTGCCCCAGTATAAGATTTCGAAAGAAGGTGAAATTGCACTGACACATATTGTACAGTACTTAATTTCTGCAGGGGTGGTGGAGGAGGTCCCTTATAATGTTTGTAACAGCCCTATTCTACCGATTCTTAAGAGAGACTCAGATGGCAAAATCTATCGATTTATTATTGATTTGCGTGAGATCAACAAAATTGTCATTCCCCAATACCCGGTGGTGTCTGATATCACGACTTTGCTTACTCTGGTTCCACCGACGGCCACCACCTTTAGCGTTATTGACTTGAAGAATGCGTTCTTTTCCATCCCTGTGCACCCAGATAGCAGATATCTGTTTGGTTTTACGCTCAATAATAAATCGTATAGATTTTGTCGTGTTCCCCAAGGATATACTGAAAGCCCTAGTATCTACAGCCAGGCTTTGAAACGACAACTAGATTCCTTTAAATTGCAGTCTGGCGTTGCGCTCATCCAGTACGTGGATGACCTTCTGCTTGCCGCCGACTCCTATGCACAATGTGAACAGAGTACGCTTGCACTGCTTTCCTTTTTGGCACAAAACAATCACAAGGTTTCCAAGAAAAAGCTTCAATACTGTAGACCCCAGGTGACCTACCTCGGTCATCTGTTGTCTAAGGAGGGGCGGGCATTAACATCTGATCGAATTCAAGCAATTTTAGACACACCAGTCCCCCGCACGCAGAGAGATGTGCGTGCCTTCATAGGGTTAACGTCCTTTTGTAGGCAATGGATCATGGGTTTTTCACATATCATAAAACCTTTGCTAGCATTACTGTCCAAAGCTACACCGATGCCTCTTGAGTGGACAGATGAATGTCAGAAAGCTTTTGAACAGTTGAGACAGGCCCTTTGTTCCGCACCCGTGTTAGGAACACCAGACTACACGAAACTTTTCACATTGTACCTGCACGAGAATGATGGGTGCGCGTTGTCAGTGTTAGTGCAGTTACACGGGGATAAGCAGAGACCATGTGCATACTTCTCTGCCATTTTGGATCCTGTAGCACGAGGGTTGCCTGGGTGTTTTCGAGAGGTAGCGGCAACAGCAGTAGCCATACGACAGAGTGAGGGCATAGTGTTATCACACAAATTGTTGGTGTTAGTCCCTCACGCAGTAGATGCCCTGTTAAATCAAACAAAGACCCAATACCTCACGAGTGCACGACTTACAGGATACGAGCTGACACTCTTAGCGCCACACATAACATTGAAAAGATGCGCTACTTTGAACCCTGCCACCTTATTGCCCTATCCGGCCGAGGAGGGTCAGGAAGAAAAACATCACGACTGTGTTTTCCTGACTGAGGAACAGACAAAGGGTCGTGTTGACTTACAGGATGTGCCACTTCCTGATGTGGATGGGGAACTGTGGGTTGATGGATCGTGTTTAAGGCTGCCAGAAGGTACGACTTCCGCAGCATATGCGATCACGACTCTTAAGACGGTGGTAGAAACAGCTAGAATACCACAAAAATCGGCTCAGGCAGCAGAGCTGATAGCTTTAACAAGAGCCTGTGAATTGAGTGCTGGCTTATGTGTAAACATATACACGGACAGCCGGTATGCCTTTGGAGTGGCCCATGACTTCGGGCTTCTTTGGAGGGAACGCGGGTTTCTGACATCACATGGGGAGCACATTATGCACGGAGAGCTAGTGCGTGATCTCCTAAATGCGTTGCTTAGTCCTAAAAAAGTAGCGATAGTGAAGTGCAGTGCCCATAAGAAGATTACGGATAAAGTGGGTCAAGGAAATGCCTTTGCAGACAGCATAGCAAGGCAAACGGCTATGTCCCGAACTAGCTCCCCCATGTACGTGGTACAATCACAGGCTGAGCGATGGAGTGATGCTAGAGCAGAGATACGGGATATTCAAAAATCAGCCACAGAATCTGAACTTGCGGCTTGGGCAGCAGATGGGGTACTAGATGACGAGGGTTGTTGGAGAAGCAAAGACATGGAGAAGTGGAAATTGCCTGCGGCTTACTTACAGGCGATGGTCCAGATGACTCATGGACTGGCCCATGTCGGAGCTCTTGCAATCACTCGTCTTTTAACACGAGTTTGGGAACATCCCGAGATTGCGAATACTGCAAAGAGAGTAGTGCAGACCTGCCTGGTATGCTTGCAACACAATCCTGGAAAGGGGACCCATACTCCGAAAGGAGGGTTCGTTCCACCTTCTGCACCGTTTGAAGTGCTTCAAATGGATTACATCCAACTCGAGCGCTGCAATAACCTGAAGTACGTCCTAGTGGTGGTGTGTGCTTTTAGCAAATGGGTTGAGGCCTACCCCACGAAAGACAATACGGCTTTGACAACAGCTAAGGTGTTGCTTAAGGAATTCTTTCCTCGCTTTGGAGTTTGCAAATTTTTGTGGAGCGATAATGGGCCCCATTTTGTTGGAAAGATTGTGGAATATGTACTGAAGGGGTTAGGGATTCAGCAAAAGTTCCACGCTGTATTCCACCCTCAGTCAGCAGGTTTGGTCGAGCGGTACAATGCCACGTTGAAGCTTAAGCTGGCCAAAATTGTGGCGTCTACATCGTTGAAGTGGCCAGATGCGTTGCCGCTAGCACTACTGTCTCTTAGATCAGTACCCCACTCACGAACTGGCCTTACGCCCTATGAGGTGGTGTTTGGCCGCCCTATGAATATCTGGGGGGTGCCCAAGCCGCGATTAATACATGATGTGCCTTGTGTTATGATGAATGATTATTTGGCACGATTAACAAATGATTTGCTCTCTATTCATCAACAGGTTCGAGAAGCGCTCCCTGATAACTCTACTGGAGAGGGCCACGATCTTCGTCCTGGTGACCATGTAATGGTCCGCTCGTTTGAGAGAGCAAGCAGTCTGGAGCCCAGGTGGAAGGGCCCCGAGCAGGTCCTCCTGGCGACCCGTACCGCAGTACGAGTGACAAACAGGAAGCGGTGGGTGCATTCGACACATTGTCGCCGTGTCTCTCCGGATCTGGTGACTCCTGCTGTGTTGACTGATTATAAGGAGATCTTGGAGAAAGAAAAGAGCCCAGCTGTGACGTCGGCCGAAGTGGAGGGAGCCTTCCCGGACCAATCTGCTACCAGAAGAGAGCGCTACGATCTACGTCCACGATAAGAAGATTTTTGTTCCTTTTTAATGACTGGTTGGTTACCGCTCCAGGTTTGTGAAACGGAAACCGGGAATTCCAAGGGGGGGGATCAGTTCTGCCAGAGTAGCGACACCCGTCTTGGCCCGGAGAAGAAAACAACGGCTACCTCGGAGTTCAGCACCGCATTTTTCTTTTTTTTAAGTTATACACGCACGTGTATCTGGGACAATTTGTGAACAATTTGTGAACAATTTGTGCCACTTGAGACTTTGCACAAACTTTCTTGAACTATGGCACCAACGGCATCTCGTGACAAGAAAATATTGGGTGCCTTTCTCTTTGTCTTGACCGTAGTGGTGATAGCTGTTATAGCCTGGGTAGTCGAACTTGTGGTACCTGTACGTGAACATTTGCTGCCGACTACCCCGGCACCGTCTGAACACTTTCATTTTACATTGCCTTTCCATGAAGAGCGCCATCGCCAAACGTATTTAAATAACAGCTTCATTCAGATTCTTCACCACACGCATAATATGACCAATACCTCTAATTGCTGGGTGTGTGGAATGTTGCCTGGGCACCAGAAGAGAGGGGGCACCCCACTTATTCCACTCCCGTTTTCACACAATGGGTCATGCAACGCCTGGTACACCCTCCTTTTTACTCTGAGATGGCCAACTAAAGGGGGGGTGCTTTTCCGTCTGAATAAAGTATGTTCCCATGACAAGGATGGGTTTCCCCGGGCTGAGGGCACACGTTTCGAATGGGAAGAGTACAGGCCTGACAATGTATCTGCTCCACGTGTATATAGCAATCAGCGAAATGTGAATGTATCCAGTGCTCATGTCATAAATGTCATTGCTACAAAAGCCGATTTATGTATTAGAAATAAGGGCACGATTGCAGTGGGGAAAATTGAATGTAACATTACTCTCACGTTTGATAGCCCGAATGGCATTTCATTTGTTGCATCTCGAAACACATATTTTATCTGTGGAACGAAGGGGTACCATCAGCTTCCAGTGGGGTGGTTGGGCACGTGCTACGTATCGTTTGTGCTACCTCCTGTATTCATTGCCCCTCCAATGTACCACAACGATTACACATTGTACCACGATTTCGTTTTGAACAGGGTTAAACGAACTGTTGCCCTAGAGGACATTGATCAAACGGACACTGCATTACAACAGTATGTGGATTTTAATCTGGGACTATTCTCCTTTGTGGGGGCTGCATTGAACAGCCGGAAAATAAGACGACTGACACGCGTTGTCGAGGCTGTTGCGAATGACACTGCCGTTGCCCTGGGGAATATTACCGAGGAACTACAGATTTCCAGAATTGTCACCCTCCAAAATCGAATGGTTTTGGACGTTGTTTTGGCTGATCGGGGGGGGGGGGGCATGTAGAATTATCGGAAGCAGCTGTTGCGTATACGTCCCGGATAATTCTCCATCTGTGTATGTTGCTATTTCCAAGCTGCATAAAATAGCTGCTGAGATACACCCGGACAATGGGACTTGGACACTTTCAGGATGGTTCTGGTCCATGATTGCAACTTGGGGCTGGAAACTGTTGACAATTCTCTGTATACTTGTGGGAGCAATGTTCTTTATATGCTTATGTATTCAATGTGGCCCCGCCTTATGTTCAATGTGACTATCAGCTTGCTTACCATCGAGGCGAGCTCTTGCCCACGACAAAATGATGCTACACAAAGAGGTGACACAAATTATGTTAATAGACATCGAGGACGAACATTCTGACTATGTTCATTATGAGGTAGATTCAGCTAAACGCTAAAAGGGTCGTCTGTCGTAATTGGCCCGTTCGCATTAGCGATTAGCTGAACCTACACGTTGCCCTCCTTAACTTGGCTATATATGATAAACGCCATTTTGAATGTTACGGCGGCCATCTTAGATCATGAGCGGCCTCGTGGCCGACGTGCCCTTTAGTCCGTTGTCCGTTCCACTGGCCATGCTTGTCTGCCCAGCAACAGGCTATTTTTAGTACTGGTCAAGCCGCACATGCGCAGCTCCCACTGACCCGTAGATCTTCAGGAATGTGCACCAAACTGACCAGCGGAGTTGTGCCCCCTCCAATGAGCTGGCAGTATTCCAATACATGACCATATATGTCTCGAAAATGTGTCTTAACTTGTGCCGCCTATCTTTTATTGCCCCAAAACTGTATATAAAATGAGGTCGCACCGATGTTCGGTGTGATACCTCTTGCATTACCGAAGGGTGCTGTTTGAGTGTACCACCACCCCATGGGGTCTTAATAAACTTGTTCTTTGCCTTTTAAAGTTTCTGTGCCAACAGTTCTTGAGTGTGAGTGGGTTATCTCCGGAGCGTGTAGGCCTTGGGAACCCCGAAATACTTCAAGTGCCATCTCGGACACACTGTGTAGTGTGAAATATGCATCTTTTGAGCAGGCCGTGGACATTCTCAGGACTTTAAGCCAGGGGGCGCTACTAGAAAAATCCGGCATTGAGTCTGCTTTTAGGCTGCTGCCAGTCCACCCCTCAGATTTCCACCTACTTGGTTTTCAGTCTCAGAAAGCAAAAGGACTGTGCAAAGACTAAAATATATCTTCCTCGCCATTTAGCCCAAAGTAGGCAGGTGGGTGTGGGAGCGGTCAGCTGACAGGTGGACTGCTGTCCTTTAGATGTGGGGCACAGGTGTGCGGGTCACACAGTGCTAGTTGGACGGCAGCTAGGTGAGATCAGCAAATTCAGGGGTCTTTGCAGCTATACTGTCTGAATCCGCCCCACTCAGAGCTGTCACGGTCATGTGGAGCAGTGGAAATTTCTCATACGAGGATTAGTTCTTGGCACAAGTTCGCAGGCCAGGAGGCCTTTTGGTCCCATTAGACACTAGCAGTCTAACATCGAGTGCCATTGGGAGATAGATGGGTTCATCTATTACCAGTAAGGAGGTATCCCCTCCCTTGGATTGGCAGGGGGCCTGTAAATGGGAAGTTGCAGGCGAGAAAGGAGCAGTTTTGGTGGGGGGCTCTGTCAGCGATGGTGGCCGCCGCCAGAGCTGTGGCGGAGTTACAGGGTGATCTGGAAGCAAATGGGTACAGAAGAGTACCTCTGAACGGCACATAGGGGTGCCAGAGCCCAGGAGCCTCATGGGAGGTTCCTGGAAAACGTGTCGGCGCCCCGTTAGTCCTTCGGGTGGTTGTAGGCCTGACCAACCGGGGGCTTGCCTTGCTACGCTCTGCCCTGAAAGTGGCGTGAGTAATAAGGGACCAGGTGTCACGGAATCCGGGAGGAGGATCACCAGAAGTGGCAGCACAGATGGGGTTCGCCCCAATGCTGCTCGGCTCATCAGATGGGCAGGTGGCGAGAATGCTGCCTGCCCTTGGAAATTTCTACACATAGAGGCCTGCGAAACACTGAGACTGCATTGTGAAATTGGCTACGCGGGCCGTCGTGGGGAACACCTGCGGGCACCATATAGAATCAGGTACCATGTAAACTGGGAGGGCATTCCTCTTCAGCCAAGGGCAGGTATCAGGCCGCTTCTATTAATACACATTCAACTGCGCTTTATCCAGGGCAGCAGGCGGCGGTGGTAGTTGTCATCTAACAAGTGTGCTATGGCGCAGAGAAGTTTTGTAAACACTGCGTTAGAGCCAAATGGCGACAGGATATTATAGACCTTTTGGCGTACCGATATTCAGGAAAGGGCATGTTTTTGCATGTAATATTCCCCTTGATTCCCACAGACTTGTCTGCGCCCTGGTTATCCTTCTAGGGGGCTAGAACCCGAGACAGGAAGGGGCATCTTCTGCCACCGGTGTCCCAAATTCATTCATAGTCAATGCTTAGGTGGAGGTACCTTGAAGGGCATGATTACTCCTTGGCCTGTCCCACATTTTGGGGCCAAACGGGGTTGGAGTACTAAGTCCACCGTCCTCAGGAATTCCTCCGCATTCCTTCAATCCAAATAGGGGCAGGTAGTGCTACATTAGCGAGTGGGTAACCTAGATCAGTTATCAGCGTCCGCAGGCCAAGGGTAAACGTGAGCTAAGCATAATACAAAGCTGCAACCAGTAGGGTACCAAGTGGCAGGAACCAGTAGGTCGGTTGAATACATTTCTTTCTGGCCTACAGCGGTGTGGAGCCTATCTCATTGAAGGGTATGCCCAGGTGATAATTGTGTGCTTCTTAGGTTCTCATGACCGATACGGTTTGTGATAGCACACTAAGCTGATTGTTAAGGTCATCGTGTGCTGCCGTACCAGGAAATGGGGGAACAAGGTGTCAGGGGCAAAAGACTATGTAATAGAGTATTTGGCACGTCCAGTGTTCACAAAAATTTCAATTTAGCGGGGCAGGTTATTGTCCACCCCTGGGGCTGCTCATTGGGGGCAGTGTGATGTCCCACCCCCCCTTATTCGTGAATATGATAGGGTGGGGGTAAGTAGGACATAGCAATCCTTAATTTTAGGCTCCACATGACCGGCAGTGGGGACTGTATAAAAACAGACATCCTCTGAGGGGTTCCATCCTGCCTATGGGGGTTCCACCACGGAGGGAGCTGAGCTGGCGTTCCCCATAAGGACCAAGGGAGGCCGGGCAAGGGCAGGAGGGCCTCCCTTGCTCACTGTCACATACTTTTAGTTATGGACACTCTGGTACAACCGGTACTAGAAAGCAAAAGGACTGTGCAAAGGCCAAAGTAGGCAGGTGGGTGTGGGAGCAGTCAGCTGACAGGTGGGCTGCTGTCCCTTAGATGTGGGGCACAGCTGTGCGGGACACACGGTGCTATTTGGACGGCAGCTAGGTGAGATCAGCAAATTCAGGGGGCTTTGGAGCCATAGTGTCTGAATCCGCCCCGCTCAGAGCTGGTACGGAGCAGTGGAACTTTCTCATATGAGGATTAGTTCTTGGCACAAGTTCGCAGGCCAGAAGGCCTTTTGGTCCCATTAGACACTAGCAGTCTAACGTCAAGGGCCATTGGGAAATAGATGGGTTCATCTATCACCAGTAAGGAGGTATCCCATCCCTTGGATTGGCAGGGGGCCTATAAATGGGAATTTGCAGGCGAGAAAGGAGCAGTTTTGGTGGGGGGCTCTGTTGGCGATTGTGGCCACCGCCAGAGCTGTGGCGGAGTTACAGGGTGATCTGGAAGCAAATGAGTACAGAAGCGTACCTCTGCACGGCACATAGGGGTGCCAGAGACCAGGAGCCTCATGGGAGATTCCTGGAAACCGTGTCAGTGCCCTGTTAGTTCTTCGGACGGTTGTGGGCCTGAACAACCGGGGCTTGCCTTGCTACGTTCCACCCTGAAAGGGGCATGAGTAATAAGGGACCAGGTGTCACGTAATCCGGGAGGAGGATCACCAGAAGGGGCAGCAAAGATCGGGTTCGCCCCAGTGCTGCTCAGCTCATCAGGTGGGCAGGTGGCGAGAATGCTGCCTGCCCTTGGATCGCCCGTAAGATAACCCACCATATTACATAACGTTGTATGTAATACACCTGCCGCATTTTTCCCAATACAAATTAGTGTGGTGTGTACTTATTTGCATGCATGCTATGTGTTTGGTGGTGGGGAGTGTTGCCATGATGGTACTATATGGCTGCCCGAGGCTACAGCAGGAGGCAACTCAAGAGGGCAGCCCTCTAGTGGCATCGGGCAACCCTCACCCCCTTCTTCCTGAGGGGGCAGGTACCCTGGGGGAGTCCCCTTCCTGGGCACGGGCGGTGCCGCATCATGTCCGGTGCTCGAGGTGGGGTGAGGGGTATATAGGTTTCCCTCACCATGCTGATGACCTCTTTGTCGCCCAGACATGCCGCAGTTGCTGCCTCGCTGGGCACGCCATCTCCCACCCTACCGCTTACCGAACGTGGCTGGTGGTAGGAAGTTTGGTGAGAATGTTGTAATCTTGTACTTTTGTTGTAGCAGGCAGAGTT
Source organism: Lissotriton vulgaris (assembly GCF_964263255.1). Classification (NCBI taxonomy): domain Eukaryota; kingdom Metazoa; phylum Chordata; class Amphibia; order Caudata; family Salamandridae; genus Lissotriton; species Lissotriton vulgaris. The sequence continues at coordinate 561,168,678 of NC_141695.1, forward strand.
ACAGGGTGATCTGGAAGCAAATGGGTACAGAAGAGTACCTCTGCACAGCACATAGGGGTGCCAGAGTCAGAGCCCAGGAGCCTCATGGCAGGTTCCTGGAAACCGTGTCAGCAGCCTGTTAGTCCTTCGGCGGTTGTGGGCCTGAACAACCGGGGCTTGCCTTGCTACGCTCTGCCCTGAAAGGTGCGTGAGTAATAAGGGACCAGGTGTCACATGATCCGGGAGGAGGATCACCAGAAGGGGCAGCACAGATGGGGTTCACCCCAGTGCCGCTCGGCTCATCAGGCGGGCAGGTGGAGAGAATGCTGCCTGCCCTTGGATCACCAGTAAGATAACCCACCATATTACATAACGTTGTATGTAATAAACCTGCATCATTTTTCCCAATACAAATCTGTGTGGTGTGTACTTATTTGCATGCATGCTATGTATTTGGGGGTGGGGAGTATTGCCATGAGGGTACTATTATTTCTTCAGCCCTGATTTCTTTATTCTGTCCAATGTTGCTCTCTTCCCTGGCCTTTTTTCTCTCCCGTTCTCCTCACTTATTTCTCCGATACCTGCAAAAAATACTTCAATATCAGTAAATCGGGAAAAGCGTCTTTTGTTAATGTTCTGCTGCTGGATCAGAGCATTGTATGACAACTGAGTTACGCTTCAGTTGGGACTAACAAGCCGGGAACCTGTGTGGGGTCTGTAGGTAACAGGTCGGGACCTATTGAGATAAATGTTTGGGGCAAGTGCCTGCTGCAGAGATGATTGTGCACCTAGCTGCAATCCGACTAACATGCAGTTGTGAGCTCATATAAAAGTCGCAGATATGTTATCAATGTATAAGCCACCAGTTCACTTTGACGAATGATGACCTTAACGTTCATTCTTCCGACAATGATAACAAAGTGACTCAGGCAGTTTGGTCATATTAGAAGTTGTGTAGCAGTGAAAGAGGTGTTTATATTTGGTGCTTCACACCCCATTGTTCTTGTTGATTTTCTACGTCTCTTTTAATGGTGCTCCATCAGTCACGGCTCGCAATTCTCCGGGTGCATTGAGGGAGGAATTTGTAACAAAAAAAACATACATTCCTGATGCTATCCCCCGGTCCCGCGCCGCATCTACATCCAGTTCCTGGCCCGGTCCGGACTCCGGAGTAAGAACAGGTCTGGGCCGGTCCGGAGCTGGAATACCTGCATAGTGACTGCGCGGCTGGTGTCTCACACTCAGCCAATCCAGGCGCTGCATTAGAAGCGCCAGGATTGGCTAGGGCACAGATACAGCCCGCCCACTAGGAGACCGGGGGGGCTGCGACAGCCTCTCAGGTTCCCCCCTCCTTTGCTCTCCTGAAGCCGGTAGTGCGCATGTAAGGGCTAGTCATTAAAATGACTAGCCCAAACCAAAACATGCGCACTACGTCGCTGTCAGTGACAGGCAGACTGTCACTCAAACAACGATTCTCTCAACTCCTCCACTCTCGCACTGCGGCAGCCCTGCCCCCTCCCCCTTCAGTGGCCGATTGCCATGCGCGCGTGTCCCAGCAGTGCGAGATTGGAGGAGTTAAGAGAATTGCTTCATTTTCTTTATAAAACGAATTTGGGGCAAAATGATGGCTAGTGGGGCAATGCCCCAGCATTCCAAATGGACGCACCGCCACTGAGCCCTGGGCCCACAACCTTGGCAGCATCCATATCATGCAGCTCTGCACTGCGGGCCACCAGCTCACACACGTGAGTTTGAGTCTTGATTTCGCAATGGCAGAGATCAGATTAGTGCACATGTTCTTCGGTGGGATACTGGGAGCCTGCAGTGGTGGTGGCGTTTCCTGCTGTGTGGTCTGTTCAGGGGGTGGGGTAACCTCAATGCAGCTGGGCTGCCCTGCTCCTTGAGGTGGGTTGCCGTAGCTGTCCATGAGCTGTTATAGGGCATCTGTGTCAAAGGTGTGGAGGTCCTCTTCATTATCACTGATGAGTTGTCTGGTCTGCTCTGCAGGAGGTGTTGATTTTCCCTCTGCAATGTGAAGGGGATATGCATTTTAACATTGTGTTCACATGTATGTTGATGCATTGTTCAAGTTTACATACAGACTGCATGACAATGTATATTATGAATGTTTGGGAGGAGCTGATTATTTGATGCGGGACAGTGGATATTTGACCTACATCACAGATGTGAGATTTTACACGTACATTTTCATCTCACAGTTTCCTGCTATGCCAGATGTGATTGGCCAGTTTCTATGCACACGCGGAACTAGTTGTGTACTCTGTTCAATAGTGAAAGTGTTGCACTTTGTACTACATTTTCGTCATTGTTGATGTGCTGTTATTGCTATTTGTGTGTGCTGCATTGTGGGATAGTCACCCCTGCAGCTGTGATTTTGCTACCCCTTATCCCTTTCAGGCGGTGTGTCTTTGACCTCTGTGCTTCCACAGTGATGAGATGTTAAAGACTTGGCTAATTTTGGCTCTTTTCATATTTTGGACTTTTGGGCATGGTTTATCCGCAGATGTGTTGTTGATGTCAAGGGTTGTTTGTGCACGTGGATGAGTCAGAGTGTGACCTGCTCCTTTCCTGATGTGTTCCACACTCAGCTACCTCAGTGTTGTGGCTTGCACCTCGTCATGATAATTGGATGGCATCTGTGCTATTCATCATGCAGTGCCTCTTGCATTGTCAGTGTCGCTCACAGACACGCAACTTTACTGGTTTTAACACATGTGCATGCATTGGTTGTGAGATTGGTGCTGTGTGGGGAGGAACCCCTTTTGTGCCCATAGTTGACGGGGGCCTACTTGCTGTTTGTATGTGTGTTGCAGTGTGCCAAGGGGAGCAGGGACATGATCCAGAGTCATTGTGTGTGTGCAGTGTGCTCTACTTAATTGTGCATGTGTGCCATTGTGCCCATCTCCTCCGTCCCCTCAGTCCTTGTTCGGTACTCATCCTGTTGCTGTTGTTTCAGGTCATGTCGAGCAGTGTCTGAACTTCCAACTCCTAGTACCGTCTCCCCTCTGATGACTGTGGACACCATTTCCTCCATCTCATCCAGCTCCTGGTATTCCGCTGGACTGCCACCTCCAATCTGCATTGCTGCTTGATGGTTGACAGTGAGTTTCTTCTTGGTTTTGTGCTTCGCATCATTCCAGCGCCTCTTGACATCTAGAATTGTCCTCTTCCTCCCTCTAACTGCATTCCCTTTGACCAGGATGGACTGCCATATTGCATTTTTATTTGCCAATGACACGTTGGATGTTACGACTAGTTGTTGGTGGTGTTCTATCACATCCGTGATGATGATCCTGTTTTCCTGTGGACTGAACCTCCTCTTCCTCGTCTTCTTCTCCTTGCCCTTCCATGACCCTGAGGTCTCAGGTCTGGTCGTCCTCTGTACTTGCTACGGCTTCCTCCATGCTGCTACGCAGTTTAAATTATTTTGTTTCCGTTTTTCTCTGCTTTTAAAGTGCATTTTCCCGCATGACGCGTAGGATTTGCAGGCCTGTAGCTGATTATCGCAGATTTTTGTATTGCGATTAGGTACAGCGCCGCTTTTTTCCCATTCGTGTTTTTTCATTTTTTAGGCGTTGCATTAATTTTAGCGCGGTCATTTGACGCGTTATCGTGAGACTATCGCATGGTACCGCCGTGTTGAGAATACAACGTTAACACAGCATTATTTTCCCTGGATAGACTGTGATATGTAAAGTTGCGTTAAGCTAATTTTGCGATAATTATCACACGTTCCTGAGAATATCCTCCATAGATGTTTTATATATTGATTTTTTAATTAGTGTTATGTATTTTAGTTTATATTTTAAATGTATGTGATGATTATGTTTTTTGATATATGTGTTAAATTTTTAGAAGTTATGAAATTTTTTTGTTCCGTAGCGGGTTGTGGGTTTATAGGGGAATAGGGTGGGAAGTAATTTAATTATAATAAATTATTAATGGTTTGTTAATTAATATTAATGAATTAATAATTAATTCCGGTAATTGTATAATTATTTTTAGGTTCAGGTTGTGGGGTTTATATGGGTAAAGGGTGGGAGCTAATTAGTTTTAGATTAATTAATTAATAATTCGTTGTGAATGCATAATAATTCATTAATTGAAAATTAAATATGGAAGGTAAAGGGTGGGAGGCAATTTATATTCAATTAATTAATAATTAGTTGTTAATTTATGTTAACTAATTAATTGATAATAAATTATGGTAGTTGTGTGATTCTTTGTAGGTGTGGGTTTATGGGGTGAAGGGTGGGAAGTAATTTATGTTTAATTAATAAATAATTAATTGATCATTAATATTCATGAATGAATTTATATCTAACCAGGGTATTTGTTTATAATTTTTTGTGTGTGGGTTTTATTGTTAAAGGAGTACAGTGTGTGGAGCAAATTCATTGTACTTACTTTATATTTGGTTTTAAAATTCTACTAATTTTGGTATTGAGAATAAGATTTAATTGTGTAATTCATTTGTTTTACAGGTTCATTTTAGCTGTGGGCTGTGGGGACTATAGGAGTAAAGTTTGGGAAGTGAAATACATTTTATTAGTTTTAATTGTTTTTTCAATTAATAATATTTCTTTCATTGGTAGGTAATTATGTTAGTTGAGGAAGTACATTTTTTTAAATGTAGATGTGGGTTTTGAATTTTGTGGTGCTATAGGGTAGGAAATAAAAAAAGAAGTACATTTATGTAATATATAATGTTTTTGTTTCTAAATAAGTTTTAATTAAAATATTTGTTTGTTTGGGAATAATTTTTTATTTTATTTAATATAATATTTGTAGGTCTTTGTTATATGTATTTAACATAATATGTTTAAAAAAATATTAAATATATTTGTATTTGAATTTTTAACGTATTTACATATTTTTCATTTATTTTGTTTTTTTAATATATTTATTGTTCAAATTGTGTTTGTTTTCAATTTTGAACTGACTAGAGTGAGAATATTAATTGTTACTCCTCTGCAATCCAGCACTTTCCCTACTGTTGCACTTACTGGATGTGGAATAGTAATTGTCACCCATCCGCAGGCCAACACTTTCCCTACAGTTGCACTCACTGGAGTGGGAATAGTAATTTTTTTCAGTCCGATATCCTACACTTTCCATACTGTTGCACTCACTGGAGTGGGAATAGTAATCCTTAACCTCCCCGCTATCCAGCACACACAATACTGTTGCACTTACTTAAGTTTGAAGATTTTTAAATAGTTGAACGTTTTAATTTCAAATAGAAATGTATTTTCTAAATTAGATGTTATGCTATTGGTACACACACACACAAACACATCTATATATATGTGTACATCTTTATATACTTTAAAATCATAATATAAATTAAAATTAATAGTTCACTAATTGTGTTAAAGTAAATATATATGAATTATTATGTATTTGTATTCAACGTTTTTTAATTATGTTTATTTTATTTTTATTTTTAAATTGATATTAAATCTACTCTCTTTTTTATATTAATTTTATTATTTAACATATTTAACATTTATTATTTTATTTACTATATATATATATATATATATATATATATATATATATATTTTTAGCACAAGGTTGCCGGTAATCCTGGGCTCGAACTGCACAGCGGTCCCTTCCTCAAAACCGGCGTTTTTGAGAAAATAGTTTTCACATTTCCTGTCTGCCCTCCAGGGCATAGAAAAAGGTCGGGACACTTCGAGATATTTCAAGGTGTTTATTTACCACAAAGGTTCAACAAAGCCGACGCGTTTCGCCGTTAGGCTTGCTCACGGTATATATATATATATGACTACACTCCGTCTCACAATTCGACACGCTCTCAGACATCCAATAAACGCATATGCATTTATATATATGTATGTGTATGTATAAAAAAAAACATTTTTTTTTTAAACAGCTACTTTTAAAACTGTCATTCTTTTTCCCCATGGTACGCTCCCCGGGCGCTACCCCCGCGAAAATCAAAAATTTTTTTTTTTTTTTGCCCCGCGGGGCCCTTTTATGGCCCCCACATCAAACCTAGGGGGTCAAGGGGGGGTCTACTCTGCCCCCTTATGGTCATTTCCCTCTTTGTTTTGGCCACCTCTCGTGTCTCGATCCTACCGAGACACAAGATGGCGGCCGCTCCGGACTGTTTAGAATCTTTACAGACACCCCAGAGCCAATCAGCTTTCTTCACGCAAGTCGCGTGGCGCGCCCGGTGCGTGTACCGGTGCGCGTACCGGAGCGCGGCTATAGATATATATATTTTTTTGAACCTTAATTACTCAAAATCCACTGGAGCACATATCTTGAGACATAGCAAAGGCACATTGGGCTACCAGTCCCTACAATTTTGCCAAGTTTGGTGGAAATCCATTCAGCCGTTCGGGCTAAAAGTGAAATCGACCGCCCTATGGAAATTAACATGGAGAAAAAGCGTTTTGGGACCCCCCTTTTATCTCGGCCCCCGCTTGACAAATCCCCCCAAACTTTCAGGGAAGGACCGGAACGCCGCAAGGCCATTTTGAGGAAATTTTGAGGCACAATCGTCAACCGGCGCCAAAGTTATTCCAAATAGAATTTTGAGATTTAACATTGAAAAAAATCCTAACTATAACTACCTACTGGCGACGGCCAGTAGGTAATATATATATATATATATATATATATATATATATATATATATATATATATATATATATATATATATATATATATATATATATTTTTTTTTTTTGCCCAAATGATTTTAAATTGCACTAGAGCACTTTATTATAACACAACGCCATGGTGATAAAATGAATGTTTTTGCGAATTTGCACACTAAAAGATGGCCGCTGCTATTTTTCTACTGTAATGAAAACCGTCATTCATGTTCATGATGTGAATACGGAATGTGGCTTTAAATGGCGTTGTGCAGTATTGCACAGGTGAACACCGACGAAGCCTTCTGGCGAAACGCGTCTGTTGTGGGGGTAGGGGCTTGAATTAAAAATTCACAAACTCATGGTATCGTGTGCTGGTCGTTTGTCTAGCCGAGTTGGAGTGGACTGTTCTTGAATACGTAAGCGGCTCACCACCGCTGATCAAGCACCCGGAACTGAGAGGAGCGACGGCGGTGAGAACTCTGTCTTGCAAATTTTTATGGCCGTTTGCCCCGAAGCAAGAAGTATTCAACGGAAGGGCTGAGCAGAATGGAGTGCTCAATCCTGAAAGAATACGGAGATTCAACTAATACCGTGGAACCCCGGTGAAAGGCGAGGAGCTGGGACGAGTCTGCTGAGGCTCCGGCGGACGATCCGAGACACCCGCTTTGATCTGGTGAGTGAAACGGCAACGTTGTACAAACAATTCTTGAATGCGCTTCTGTCCCGCTTAAAGATACCACTGCAAACATCTTTAGCCCCGTAAGAGTGTGTAGATTTACAGACACCGCCTTCCATTTAAATATTTCGCGCTGCATGCTGAGACTTCGATTTAAAAACGAGCACCATGTCGGATACAGGAGAGCTCTTACAGGAGAGACAGTCAGCGGCCGAAATAATGTTTAAATCAACCAAAGACAAACCAGCAAAAGCTGAGAGTGAAGCCACAACCTCTGTCCCTCCTAGCAATTTAAAAATACTATATCAGAGACTCGAAAAACGAATGGAGAGAGAAGTCAGAAAATGGTGGGAAGCCACCACCCTACAACGCTATGTGGATTGCGACAGAATTCCGAGAGGCCTCCGCATCTTTACAGTACCCTCATATGAAAGACCAAACCCAGCTTTATTAAAGGAATGGGCAGAGTACACGGCGGAAAGCGCAAAAGGAATGGTAAAGATGCTGATCAAATATGCTTGGATAGACAGAGATGACTGTCTGAAAGAAATAGCGAACCTGGAGAAAACGATCGCAAACGAAAAAGATACCAAAACCAATGATGATTTAAGAGCTACAATGTTAAAAAGAGTAAAAGAATATGAACTAGGAATCGGAAAAAGGAAACAAAATAAATTCCACAGAGATGAACAAGACTACATGTCAGGAAGAATTCTGACGTTTGCTCGTAAATTTGATGCCACTAGAAAACGCTTGAAACAAGGGGCTTCCGGACCAAGCAACGCAGAAACTTTGGAATCCGAAGCTGAAATTTCTGATGAAGAGCGAACAGGGGCACATGGGAGCAAAGACAAAACCAAGGATGCAGAGAATGAAAATACTTTTTTCGACGAGTTTCAGGTAATAAAAGAAACGAGACAGAGGCCGCAACAACGCAATCATCCCCCAGCGCAAAATCAAAGAGGAAAACAAGGAGGGGCAAGAGGGGGAAATGCCGCTACCGCCTCGCCAAGAGTAACGAGGAGTGCCTCCAGGCACACGAAATGGTAAAAGATCAAACCATCATCAACCTTTCCTCAAGAATACTAACTAAAGATGAGGAAAGCATACTCAAGAAAGGCTTAAGCTTCTGTCCTTCCAATGATTTCAATCTGGTCGACACCAAGATCAACTTTTTCAGATACATTAGGAAGCTGAAATTCGAGAAGATCTTTGCTATGCATCCTAAGACCCCTACAAATGTGGATAATCAAACTGCAAATGAAGTTGAGGACAGTGAAACCCTCACTCAACTTTTGGAGACAATAAACAACACAGATTTGACAACAACAAACACTCAAAGCGATGATGCACAAACTCCACTCAGTGCGAGCAAACAAATCAGAGACCCAAGCAACATGAAAAAGAAATCAAAGAAACTTCCTAAAACACAATATGATGCGATTGACGTCTTCAGTGATTCAGTCCTTTTGGACCTTGAAAGACTGGCAAAAGAAAAACTAAATGTGAAAAATTCTAATATAACTCGGAAAGAATGGGAAGCGATAAAATCTTTGCGTAATGATGATTCCATTGAGATTAAACCCTCTGATAAGGGTGGAAACATTGTGATGTTTACCAAAGAATACTATCAGGAGGAGGCCCTGAGACAACTAAGAGACACGGACTGTTATAGTATAATCAACAGGGCAAAATATAATAAGAGCATCACGGACTTCCACAAACTATTGGCAGTTTGGAAAGATCAAGGAATGCTCAACATGGACGAACTACTTTATCTACAATATGAATCACCCATTCTTCCCACGTTCTAGCACCTGCCAAAGGTCCATAAAAACCCAAAGAGACCACCAGGACGACCAATCGTCTCAGCAATTGGCAGTTTACTGGAAAATGCATCCAGATTCATTGATGGATGTATTGCACCGATTGTAAAGGAACTTCCGTCCTATGTGAGGGACACACAGGACTTTCTGCGATTGATTGATAATATTGCCTGGGAACCAGGTTTCCTACTAATAACTCTTGAAGTTGTCAACCTCTATACCTGCATTGCCCACGAAAATGGAATTGCTGCAGCTAAGTGGTTCCTGGATAAGAAACATGACCAATACCGGGACCACAATGAAATGCTGATACAAATGATGACATTTTGTTTGTATAACAACATATTTTTGTTCGCAGGACAGCTGTATAGGCAGGTTAGAGGAACATCTATGGGCTTGTGCTTCTCTCACAGCTACGCGAATTTATTCGTTGGCTGGTGGGAGAAGCACGAGGCATGGGGGGAGGCCAACGACCAGTGGACAGATAACATTCTTCTATGGACAAGATACATAAATGATCTGTTTGTGGTTTGGCGCGGTAGTAGAACCTCGGCTGAGGAATATATTGCCGCGCTTAACAACAACACCTGGAACCTCAAATTTACAAGCACAATCAGTGACACCAGTGTCTACTACCTAGATCTGGAGGTTTATGTATATAAGGGGAAAATACAAACCCGACTATATAGAAAGGTATACACCCGTTACAACGCAACTTTTACTCCGCACTACCATTACAACGCGGGCATTACAACGCATGACATTACAACGCTTGCGCTGGGGGGCGCTCTAGGATAAGAGGTAAGTTTAATTTACTATCCAACACCTTCCCTAGGGTCCACGGGGACTGGAGTTAGAATAGTAAATTATACTTACCACTATCCAGCACCTCAAAGCGCTATGCGTTGTAATGGTATGCGTTGTAAAAACCGCGTTGTAATGGTATGCGGAGTAAAAGTATGCGTTGTAACGACATACATCCATATAGAAAACCTACGGTGGGGAATGCTGTTTTACATGCAGCTAGTCAGCACCCCAAATGCCTAATCGGGAGCATCCCGTATGGCGAATTCCTTCGCCTGAAAAGAAACTGCTCGGATGAGGAGGAGTACGCTCAGGCAAAGGAGGAAGCCAAAACAAGATTCCAGATCAGAGGGTATTCTCACAACGTACTGAGAAGTGCGGAAGAGAAATCCCAAAAAATCCCAAGAGAACAACTACTGGTAGCAAAACAGGTGTCAAAGCAAGAGGACAGTCCCAGAATGATCACTACGTTTAATATGAAGTCAGGAAGGATAATGCACATATTCCAAAAGAACTGGCATATCCTTAACACTGACCACGTAATGAGGAAAATCCTCCCAGAGAGACCTGTAATAACATACAAACGCAGTCAGTCTCTGGCGGACCATCTTGTCCATAGTCACTATGTGTCCAATAAGAAGAAATCTGTACAAATCTCCAAATCGAAAGGATTTTTTCGTTGTCGAGCCTGCAAGGCCTGTAAAAATAGCAAAATAACAAAAACATACCCAGGCAGAACCGATGAAAATGAGCCCGAAAAAAACATCAAAAAATTACTCAATTGTAATTCTGAGTACACTATCTACTGCCTCCTATGTCCGTGTGGGAAACGCTATATAGGCAGTACAATCAAGCCTACTAAGATGCGAATTCTCGAACATATGCGGGCAATTGCGAACAGAGATAAGTCGTACCCTGTGGCACGACACTTCGCGGAATTCCACAAAAGCAACAGGGACCTGCTTAGCTTTTATTGTATCGATCAAGTGGAACGTACTGAAAGGGGTGGTGATAGAGAGAAATTACTCCGTACTCTTGAGTCCAAATACATCATCGGGCTAAAGACAACGGTTCCCTGGGGACTTAATAACAATGAAGAAATGCGGGTGCACCTGTAAATGTAACTGCCTACGGAACAACATCTGATAGTACCCCATCCCACATTCAGGTCCTTGCTTCCTGTGCATCAACACATAAACACAATATTCGGACAAGCATGTAAGGTGTTTACTGATGGTTTTCTCTACAGCTTCTACCGGGAAGAAGACTTTCTTGATGTTGTTACTATACCTGATTGCCTTGCATTTCATGCAGGTATAGAAGCCTTGGATGTCACTGCCTTTTACTGTATTTGTGCTCACATCATTCCTGCTCAATTTGTCCTTCAAGGAGTGGGCCTTCCTATAGGTCATATTAGGATTGTCACCTAAAACATCCCTCAGGGTAGGTTCAGTCTTAAGAATATTCCAATGGCGTTTAAGACTGCTTTGTACCCGCCATGATCTAGAGTGATAAGTTGATATAAATCTTATCACATCATTTGTTACTGCAGGTATCAAGTCTTTATTGACAACCAATAGCGAGGAGTGGCTAATTTCACTAGCTTTTTTCAGTGCTGCCTCTATGACAGAGGATTGGTATCCCCTTTCAGCGAAGTGTTCCTTCATGCACTCACTTTCAATCAGAAAGTCGCGATCCGTGCTGCAGTTCCTCCGAGCCTGGAGGAACTCACCAAAGGGAATACTATCCTTACACTTAAACAGGTAAGTAGAAACATATTGGAAAAAAATATCAATGTAAAACATACACTTGTACAAAACTTGTACATGCCTGATGGATGTGTCTTTACACATCCATCAGGCATGAGGATGGCATTAAGGCTTGTCGTAAATTTTTGAGCTCTAAATCAATCTCATACCTCAGTCATACAGAGATGATCATCCAAATGATGAGGTTTTGCTTGGAGCATAACTTTTTTGTTTTTAATGATATGTATTATAGACAACGACAAGGTACAGCGATGGGAACTTGTTTTGCTCCCAGCTTCGCCAATCTATTTATGGTGAGCTGGGAGCAGCAAGTAGAGAAGACTCACCAGATGTACCGCAGCCATGTGAAACTGTGGCTGCGCTACATCGATGACCTGTTCATCATCTAGGAGGGTTCACAAAATGGAGCAGAGAGCTTCATTGGTGACCTGAACAGAAATGATCTGAACATTATCTTGGAGGGCCAAATGAATACTCATACCATGGTGTTTCTTGACCTATGTGTCAAAGTATCTGGCAATAAGTTAACCACCAGCCTATATCGCAAGGAAACTGCGGGGAATACCTTATTGCACGCGGAGAGTGGTCACCCAAAAGCCTTGATAAGGAGTATTCCCTTTGGTGAGTTCCTCCGGGCTCGAAGGAACTGCAGCACGGATCGCGACTTTCTGATTGAAAGTGAGTGCATGAAGGAACGCTTCGCTTCACTTCACTTGGGACTATACAATAGCCACAGATAATACCTTTTGCGACAGTGTATGGAGTATTGACAGTAAAATGCTGCTCACTGGAGTATTTATGATATTTTCTAATGAATTTAATTTGAATTTAATGTGGCAACGAAGTTCCACAAAGTGCTATTAGTTTATTGTTCTATGATGTTGTCAACGCGAATATGTTAATTACTCTGTGCACCAATTCACTATATTGGATAATATATGATATGAAATCGGTTACATAAATGCAATTAATTAATTCAAATGATATCTCCCATGCCCTTACTCAAATGTCAGTAGTGTTTATATGTAACTTGCTTAATATGCTGTAGTGGGCCATATGTATTAACAACAGCATACTCCACTCCAAGATGGCCACGATAATAGGGCCTTGAGTCCTTTGTTTATTTTGATCACTTATCACGTGGAACTTTATTTATTGTTTGAGCATTGGTAATGGAACCACCCGTGACCAAGGCGAGTGTTTCGCCGAAACGCGTTGGGCTTATTCCGTGTTTGTATTCACGATGCTGCATTTGAGAAAATAAACTTAACTGGAATGCGCATTATGGATTGGGAGTGATCGTTGTTTATCGAGGAGAGTGCATTCGCGTAGCGGTGGCTACGCGCTGTGAACCATAATATCTATATATATATATATATATATATATATATATATATATATATATATATACATATATATATATATATATATATATATATATATATATATATATATATATACAACAAAATTCAATATTTTGTACAAGTGTATGTTTTACATTGATATTTTTTTCCAATATGTTTCTACTTACCTGTTTAAGTGTAAGGATATTTTTGCATTCTATATTTTTGCATCAATATTTTTTACTTCCATATTGTCGATATTTTGTCAGTGAACCCCCTCATTGTATTGTAGCTGCAGAATCAAACTAAAGCTTGAATAAAGAAAAAAATTACTATAAGTGCTTTCACAGTAGGCAATGCTCGTCCTTTGGTCCATTGTTCATAGTCCTGTTCTGTCATGCAGCAAAAGAAACTTACCAAAAAGATAATTTATTAAACACTTACCCCTATCCAGGCAGAGCAGTCTAATACCTTCTTTAGGCCTTTCCCCATCCTCTCAAAACCCTAGAGAAAAAAACGAATATTTGTGCAAGAGGATGGAGACAAGCGGGCACAGCACACAAATAAGCATAGAGGGCTGGGACTTCCAAGACAAGCATCCAGCACGTTACCCAACACCAAAAGGTGTCAAAACAAATGTAAACAAAATATATATCGGCCTCCCTTTGTAACATTGTCCAATTCCTAGTCCACAGCTGTAGGAAAATTTAAAATAATGTTAATGAATTAAGAAAGTGCTTATCGTCCACTAGCTATTGGATGAATATTAGATAATAGAGCCTGTTCACAAATTGCATTTTTAGTAAGTCTAGTACTACCTGGTATCCCCAATCCAACTTGGGGAGGGTGCAACTCTACCTCTCTTATCTTTTTCTGTGCGGAGATCTCCAACACGATGTTTAATATAAACAATGTTAACTTCAAAATAGTTTTTATTAAATGTAATATATTGAAATCTAAATTAAGTTATTAATGCCGTAACTTTTTTTACATTTGTTTTAAATTGAAATTGGAGGACAAGCAGGGGAGCAGAGCACACAGTAGGTTGCAGACAATCAATCAATCAATCAATCAATCAATCACAGCATTTATATAGCGCACTACTCACCCGGAGGGTCTCAAGGCGCTAAGAGGGGGGGGGTCCGCTACTGCTCGAACAGCCAGGTCTTGAGCTGCTTTCTGAAGGCGAGGTGGTCCTAGGTTAGGCGGAGGTGGGTCGGGAGGGAGTTCCAGGTCTTGGCGGCCAGGTAGGAGAAGGACCTTCCTCCTGTGGTGGCTCTTCGGATGCGGGGGCCGGCGGCGAGGGCGTGGCCGGTCGATCGAAGTTGGCGTGTGGGAGCGTAGAAGTTGAGGTGGCTGTTGAGGTATCCTGGGCCTTGGTTGTGTAGGGCCTTGTGTGCGTGGGTGAGGAGACGGAAGGTGATTCTCTTGTTGACCGGGAGCCAGTGCAGATCTCTCAGGTGTCCGGAGATGTGGCTGCGATGGGGGATGTCCAGGATGAGTCGTGCTGAGGCGTTCTGAATCCGCTGGAGTCTCTTCTGGAGTTTGGCGGTGGTTCCGGCGTAGAGGGAGTTGCCGTAGTGCAGACGGCTGGTGACGAGGGCCTGGGTGACCGTCTTCCTGGTCTCGGTGGGGACCCACCGGAAGATCTTGCGTAGCATGCGCAGGATGTTGAAGCATGAAGAGGAGACGGCGTTGACTTGTCTGGTCATGGAGAGGGAGGAGTCCAGGATGAAGCCCAGGTTGTCTGTCGGTTTAGGTGCGCTGCCCAGGGCGGGGGGCCACCAGGAGTCATCCCAGGCGGAGGGTGAAGATCCCAGGATGAGGACTTCCGTCTTGTCCGAGTTCAGTTTCAGGCGGCTGCTCATCATCCACTTGGCTACGTCTGTCATCCCTTCGTGTAGGTTGGCTTTGGCGGTGGCGGGGTCGTTGGTGAGGGAGAGGATCAGCTGGGTGTTGTCGGCGTAGGAGATGATGTTGAGGTTGTGTTGGCGTGCGATGGCTGCGAGGGGGCTCATGTAGACGGGATTGACCTTTGATGAATGTGTGACTAAAAGGCCTCCTTTCATTCCCCCATTGGAAGCAGAAGCCCTGTTAATGTGGGGTAATTCCTCTTAGAAACAGCAGTAAGTAATAGACTTGTACCTAAAAAAAAATTATAAAATCACATATGAAAGTTGCATGTTCACTTTTCACTCATGCCTTCAGGGGAAGTGGCTTCATCCCATCCAACCCTGATGAAAGCCCAATACCCTTTTTAGGCCACTAGGAAGGGATGAAACATGTTGGTGTTTTAGTTAGGGTCATAGGACCATTACATTCTTTAACCCTACGATTTTGTTTTCAAACCTTCCATCCCACTCCACTAATAAAGGATACTTTAGAGGTGGGGGAGGAATTTTATCTTTAAAGTTACGCCCCCCCACACCAAGGGGCCCATTAGGATGGTGGGCGGATTGCCCCCGCCAGGCTGGCGGTAGCCACGGCCGGCTAGGCGGGGGCGATCCACCCACCATCCTTGCTGCAATGACCCCCCGCCATATTCAGATGGCTGGGGGTCCGCAGTGGACGGAAAGACCGTCCGCCGCTTTTCCGCCCCAGTCGCCTTGCGACCGGCGCAGAAAAGGTTTAATATGGTGGCGGTGTCTATCAGACACCGCCAGCCATATTAGTATGGGCATTTGTCAATGCCTTTCCGTGGTGCCGGGTGGGTGGGGGTGCACATGGGGGTACCTATGGTACCCCCCAGCATTTCAAAGAACAACGTGGCAGGCACCGCGCGGTGCCTGTCACATTGTGCTTTGAAATGCACGACATGTATCATTACCATTGCGGAAAGCACCGCCCGCCACAATGGTAAAGATACAGGATGCGCCCGCCACTGTGGCGGGCGCATCCTAATCCCATGCCCGGGACCCCCGCCCTTATGGCGGGCGGTCCCTAGTACCATGAGGATGGCGGGCAGGCAAAGTCCGCCCGCCATCCTAATGGGGCCCAAGTCTTCACAGTCTTCACAATCAATCTTGCTGTGGCATTTTGCGAAGCTCCTAATGGGGGCCAAGCTCAGTTTCCCTGCCTGAATAGGGCTTGACTAGTAGACTACATTGCTTCCCTCTATTTGCTCATCTTGATTGACTTTGGACATGATTATATACCCGGTAATACCATTATTTAGCATATATTGTACTTATATATGTTTGAATGTTCCTCACCCATTGCTGTATCCGCCCTAACCTTCTGGGAAGGTTTTGGACACCTACTAGATTATTTCACACTTCTTGTATAATTATGTAATAAACACATTTTTTTGCTTTCCAATACTGTATCCCTATCACCCAAAATTGGGAAGCGCTCCGATACCCGTAAGGGTCATGTTTGCATTATACAAAACTTTATAAATAAATAAAAAATAAATACAATTTGCAGTGATCGAACTGAGGTAATAGAAATTACAGGTAGCCAATGTGTCCCCCACTCACACCCTATCCATGCACCCATGTTCCTTGTATGTCGTGTAACTTCTGTTCTGTTCATGCTAGAAAGACGCATATGGATTTGCGTCGATCCTTAACATGTTAGCTATCCAGTCATGCATGAATATCCAGTTAATTAGGTTTCTAAACCTATGGTGCCAACGTCTTTACATGGTACACTTTTGAATTCAGCACACGTTTTCTCCATGTTTCCTGGCCCAGTCGAGCTAGGCCCTTAAACGAGGCCCCGAGCCTCATCTCTCCTGTCTTTGAAAACTGTATGCATCCCTGACCTCTACCTTACATCCTGCACAGACGAGCGGTGCCCGGCTCGGCCTGCTTGCCTGTCAAAACGTTATTTTGCCTACAGTTATCTGTTCAGCCTCCGTGAAAACACATTCCAGTCTAGTGAAATAGGTAAACATATTCCCGGCTGCAGAGCAAAGGGCCTTGCTTTCCTGTCTCCATGCAAGTAATTTACTGCTCCCGTTACCATGGTAGGCCCATGGCCCCCGCACTCTACATGAAGATCCCTTTGCACGCACTAGCATTCAGTGATGAACGGCCTCTGCCCGAGAGACCTTTTACTTCAGACACTACATCCTCCAAACATGAGATACCAGATATGTTATAGGTGCAGGTTGTTCTGACACCCCAGACACCAGTCTCCTCTACTCATGCAAGAGTCAAAGCCCCCAGTTCTCCCCAGTTACACGTCATGCTCAGCTGCGCGCGCATATAGGTTAGAAGTTTCTGCCGACTCTGCAAACTTTCACTAAGCATCCACCCACTTGTGACGTTTCATGTTACGTTTCTCTGACATATCAAGTGCACGCCCATGTGTACGCCTTCTTACATGCCTCCTGTTACATACATGTGTTCTTATCTCTCTCTTTTCACCTGTTACGCCTACTGTATTGGCTCCAATTGTACCATTTTACTATATATAATGTGTACTGTTAATAAAAAGTTGAATGTCCCTTCCTGAACCTTAGTGGTGATGGAACATGATGTCCCATCCTCGAGGATTTTCCATTAAAGCCCGTATGACTCAGATCCCACGGACTCTGCCTCTCATTTGAATGAGCTGTCTTGTATTGATAATTATATGGAAAAATGATTCGGTAAAATTAATTTACCACATAATTTGGCGCCCAAATAGGGACCCCCACCCCCTTCCCCACTCGCCGGTGATGACCCGCAGGCCTTGACCCCTTCTGCGGCTGCGACGGAACAAGTGCACTTCCGCGGGTTTTCCTGCTATTCTCCCTCGGGCCTACGGAGGAGACGGTGACTGCGGCCCAGCATCCAGACGAGGAGGTGAGGAATGCGGAGGATCCCGACCAGAGCCCCTAGTCGAGAGAGCAAAGTCCGAGGTGTCCAGAGGCCCACCTGTTCCGAAGCGCATGCGTAGGAGAATCGTCACCTGACGCAGTCCAGTCCAGTCCAGTCCAGTTTCCGAGGCCTTCAGTTTCTGCTTCCCGGTGAGTACCGTTATTGGGAACGCATCTAGACGGGTTCATTAATTTGTGCCCGGTCAAGACAGGTCTGGGTACACAGACCTGGTCCGGACGTGTTTATTTAGGTAAATACGACAACACGTGTCTCTTTATGGGACCGGTCTGTACTGTTTTAGCAGTGCATCTAGAAATCCAGTGCATCTAGTATTCTAGAGTTTCGAGAATAATCCAGTATTGTGTTTTCGTGTAACTATTCGAAAATGTTTTAATGTGTTTCATGTCGTGGTATGAATGATTGTTTGCAATTCATTACTGTGTTTATTGTGTTCACGCTCGAATCAGTCTCATTATGCCGCTGTTCTCAAAGTTACGTCAGATAGGAACTAGGAAAGAGATACTCGAAGAAGCAGTTCCCATCCCGCCTAGGGACACTCCTGGACATTATATATATAATAAGCATGGCTTAGATGCCATACTGTACCTAGATTTGTGGGTGGATTACACTAAAGATCTGGAAGAGAAGTATAGATGGCCTGTCTCAGGGACATGGGATGCTGATTGCATCATGAGAGTAGAAGAAGCATTGTGGAAAAAGAAAGCCAGAAAATCCCAGAAAGATGCCATAGAATTATGGCGTAAAGAAGCGCATAGACGAAATGAAAAGGAAATCAGGAAAGCAGAAAGAAGTAGAGAAGAATCCGAAAAAGCTAGAGAAAAAGAGTTACTAGAAGAAGGAGAACGAGTCAGAATAGAACAACAAGACAGACAGAGAAATGCCCTTATTACAGGACTGTATCCAGTTCTAGCCGAGGGCCTGCCCAAGGCGACCCCGGAAGTACCACGTAACTTGCCACCACCATTGGTCCCGACTAAGCTCCGTCACAAACAAACTGCAGCAGATATTTTCCTTTCTTCCTATTTAGATGATGTAGCTCCAGCATATACTAATATACCCGTACAACCCGTTAACAATGTACAGCAGCCTGCTCCGACTGTTCAACCTGCTGTTCAAGCCACGACCCCTCCACGTTCCCAAGTTACGCTTCCCGCATCTGTTACTTCCTCTATTGCTACTGCTTCTGTTACTGTCCCACCTACGATTGGTCCCCATAATCCTTTCGCGACAGATGTGACACAGAGTGCACATCCGTTACAATTGCCACCTTTACCCGCTACGTCATCTGCAGCCACTGCCCAGTCAGTACATGCCCACGCTTCTGCTTCAGGAGGTGCCGAAGGCTACCTTCGCACCCCACCTCAAATTAAACGAATGACAGCCAGAGAATTCGCAATGCAACGTACGCCGAAAGCGGCTACACTCGAATCCCTTAGACAATACCTGACAGATTGTAGATATGACCCAGTACCTGGCAAGGAAGGAGACATGATGTTAGTCTCGTTACGACTACGACGCGCTACAGGATATTTGATGCTTTTACCAGAAATGACTAACCATCTAGATAAAATATATCATTTTATTTGAACAGGCGAGGGACCAGGAAGTATTCGCGAGGCCATGACATACCAGAAGGTTGAAACACAAAGTATGATCTTACGGTTTTTGATTAATTGTTTGATAAGGGAACGAGATCGGCCAGGTGCTGTCAAAGAAGAGATGGACATGTTGATGAAATGGAGTAATAATATTGCAGATTGTAAACATGATAAACAAAATTGCATAGATGCCATGTACAGAAAGATTCGCAAAGACATAGTGACAATGCATGAAAAAGAGAAAGAAGACAGGGGAGCCGATAAAGAGAGTGGAACCGAGGAAGAAGAGGATGGGTTAGAAGAGTCAGACCCCCCCGAGACGATAGCATACGTAGGTAGAGTGAAACTCCCTAAACAGTATTCTTTTGATAAACCTTTTGACAGACCTATACGCCTAGAAAACAAAAGACGTTTTCTTACTCCCATACCAGAAAAATGTTCTCTTGAACATTTATTCCAAGCCACTGATAAAATCCTGAAAGATAGAGTAGGTTACAATGAACTTAGTACAATGCGTGAACAAGAATTAGCACGGTCCGCAGTACAGTGGGCTGATAATAACAGCGTATATAAAGATGATTCAGTAGCGCAAACATTTTTGAGTCTTACTCCAACTGAACAACGTTTAGCTGGTATGTACATGATCCAGCATATCATTATGCTATATGAGAGTCAGCATTCTGATCCAGGTCCCCTATACAATATATTAGATGAATTACTCCTGAACAGATGGAGAGGCCTAGGTACCGATTTGATTAATTTGATTCTTGAACAACGTCATAAATACAGAACATTTTTGACTCCACATTTTGTTCCCGTTCCACCCTCGGTAAGCCATCCTTTTCCCATAGACAGACAGAATCCCCTACGAGAAGTTCATCCCGTCCAGACCCAAGGGGGTGCGCTTCAACGCGTATTTGTATACACGCCCTTAAATAAAATGGAATTATTGGAAATGAAGAAAATAGTGCCTTGTCATGATAAAGATCCAGCAGGGTTTCACCGTGAATTAAAGGACATGTTACTCATGGGAGATTACACATATCCCGATATTATGACAATGTTAAAAGTACTGTTGCCTGCGGGTATTTACGAGAAACTCAAAGAAAAAGAATGGGAGGTGGGAGATAAAAAGATTAACTGGACTGAATTAGAAGACGAAGAAAGAACACGTACCCCAGGTTTAGGTCTTGGGGACAAAACTAAAGCATTACCAGGATTATTAGTACAGGTTTTGCCGAGGTTATTGACAACTAAAAAGGAAGACTGGGATGCCATCTCAGCCTGCAAACAGAAACAGGACGAAGACACTAGTGATTTTTATTCCAGATTTGAGAAATGTTTTGTTATTAATAGTGGCCTGAAAACAAGTAGTGAATCTTATCCACATCTTTTTGTGACCAAATTGGTTGAGAATTCCTTACCCCAAGTCAAGAATAGAGTCCTGAAATTCGAGAGCACATGGCAAGCAAATACCCCTTCCCAAATGTTACAAATGTTACAGTACCACCAGAACCGAATTAGAGAGGAACATGATCATGAACAGAGACGTATGAAAGACACGAAAATGAAAGTACTAGTAGCCCAGACTGTTCCAGCAGACGGTCAAAGAAAGGGTACAGCACCTCCAGGTCAGTCTGCAGCTCCCGTTAAAGGGAATTGCAATTACTGCAAACAGCCAGGTCACTATATTAATGAATGTGCCGTTTTGAAACACAATATTGCTACCGGTAGGACGAAAGAAAGGCTGCGTCCTCCTAGACAGGAATACGTTCCACAGAATACACAACAGCCACAGCAAGCACAACAGACAGTAGCTGTACCCCAACCCCAACCACAGCCTATTGCTGCCACTCAACATGTCACGCAACAACTGTACCAGTATGCACAGTCAGATTACCCCGATTACCAGCAGTACACATGAAACAGCCTAGAGAGGGAGGTTGGCTTGCCTCTTATTGAGGTTCCTGTAGATCAAGATGGTCCCTATGTACATAGTCAGGTATTAGGGAAAGACAGAAAATTTTTGATTGACACAGGGGCAAGTAGAACGACCATCAGTCATGACGAAGTTCCAGGGGCACCCCTCTCAGGCTCACAGAATGTTTCCCTGGGTTTTTCAGGAAAGCCTATTGTTAATGAAGTATCAAAGCCAGTTTCCCTAGAAGTTGGTCCATTATCACGCACTACTGACCTGTTACTTACGAAAGCATGTCCTGAAAATCTGCTTGGTATTAAAACGTTGAAAGCTTTAGGAGCTGTGATATGTTGTTCTCCGGAAGGAGTGAGATTGTTCTTACGTGACTTCAAGGGTCACTATGTGTTACGAGATTTTGATCCAAGATTAAAAAATGTACCAGCACATTTATGGGCAAAAGGTCCAACTGATGTAGGTTGTATGCACATTACACCTTATCGTGTCACTCTCAAGCAAGGTGTTGTACTGCCCCGAATCCGACAATACAAATTGCCCCCCGAGGCTGTAGTGGCCTTATTGAAAATTATTGACGAATTGATTGCCCAAGGAGTAGTTATAGAAACCGACTCCAATGTATGTAATTCTCCAATCATTCCGGTTCTTAAACGAACTGACCCAAATGCACCTCCAGTCTACAGACTGGTGATCGATCTTCACGAGCTAAATAAATGCATCGTCCCCCAATACCCAGTAGTGCCAGACATATCTTCTTTGTTGACTGCCATTGATTCCGAAGCTGCGTTCTTTACTGTAATTGATCTTAAGAACGCCTTCTTTAGTGTCCCCATCCATCCGGAAAGCCAATTTTTATTCGGATTCTCATTAAATGGCCGAAGTTTTAAATTTGCACGTGCACCTCAAGGGTTCACAGAAAGTCCCAGTATATACAGTCAAGCCCTGAAAAGACAACTAGACAGTATTCACATACCTGCTGACACTGCTCTGCTCCAATATGTAGATGACTTGTTGATAACTGCCCGGACCGAACGTGACTGCGAACACGCGTCACTGATTGTCCTATGTTTCTTGGCCGAAAAGGGGCATAAAGTGTCCCCTTCGAAGCTACAATTCTGTGCCCAGCAAGTGGTATACCTTGGGCACTTGCTGTCCAAATGGGGGAGACAACTGACACCAGAACGTATTCAGTTAATTGCACATCTGCCACAACCCAAGACACAAAAGGAGGTACGGGCCTTCATTGGCCTCACCTCGTACTGCAGACAATGGATCCCTCAGTATGCACATCTAGCCAAACCACTCATACAGTTGACAACACAGGAGGCAGTGACTTCGACTGTCCTCCCTTGGACTCAGGAACACACACAAGCTTTTGACGAGTTAAAGAAAGCCTTATGTCAAGCACCTGTTTTAGCGACACCATGTTATAGCAAGCCTTTTACACTTTTTGTTACTGAACCCGAAGGCACAGCATTGTCTGTTCTCACACAAGATCAAGCAGGACACCACAAGCCTTGTGCTTATTTTTCTAGTACATTAGATCCAGTGGCTCAGGCTCTGCCTGCGTGCCTCAAATCAGTTGCAGCAACAGCTCTAGCGATCAGACAAAGCGATTCAATAGTGTTAGGACATCCCCTGACAGTACAGGTTCCACACTTTGTGGAAGTTCTTTTGAACCGAACCCAGACTCAACACCTGACCATAGCAAGACTGACTGGATACGAATTGACATTGTTTCAGCCACACATAGAAATCAGACGCTGCAACATACTAAATCCTGCCACATTGTTACCCTCGAGTACGATTGACCCGACACCACATGACTGCGTAGAAGTCATCAATACAGTAACGAAGCCCAGACAAGACTTGACAGACATTGCATTACCCGATCCAGACCTGACACTTTACGTGGATGGTTCATGTATGAGAACAAGCACAGGAGAGTTAGTGGCCGCATATGCAGTGACCACTGAAACTGAAGTCTTAGAAACACATCGCATTGACACACTGTCTGCCCAAGCAGCAGAGCTCATCGCTCCGACCCAAGCCTGTATACTAGCCAAGAACAAGAAAGTAAACATATACACAGATTCACAGTATGCATTCGCAGTTGTTCACGACTTCGGTGTTCTTTGGGAAGAAAGAGGTTTTTTAACTTCTCACGGTACCAAGATCCAGCATGGTCCCCTTATTCAAGCTCTGTTAGAAGCAATACACTTACCTGCATCCATTGCTATCATGAAGTGCAAGGCACATACGAAAGTTACTGATACCATTTCCCAGGGTAACAACCTGGCAGATCAAACAGCTAAACTTACAGCTCAGACTCAGACAAACCCGACAAAGACCATAGTACCAACACAGACACATTGTATGACAGTGAAGGATCCCATATTAGAAGTACTCGACATACAGACACATGCCACACCGGACGAAATCAAGAAATGGACTGAACAAGGAGGGATCCAAACAGATCAGGGATGGATGACGAAGGGAAGAGCCACATGGTTCCTCCCCGACTCTATGGTTCAAGTTATCATTAACACAGCACATAGTCCAGCACACTTAGGAGAAAAAGCTATTTTGGACAGTATCCAGAATCTATGGTTCAACAAGCATTTACGAGCAGCAGCAAAACAGAAAGTGCGTACCTGCATGATCTGTTGTCAGTTCAATCCAGGCAAAGGTGTTCCCGTGGAACAAGGTGGTTTCCACCCTCCCGATCATCCTTTTGAAGTCCTACAGATGGATTATATCCAGATGGACCGATGTAGAGGATTTAAATATGTCCTTGTAGTTGTATGTGCCCTTTCCAGATGGACAGAAGCATATCCAGTCCCAGATTACACTGCTGCGACCACTGCCAAGCAGCTGGTTCGTGAATTTTTCCCGCGATACGGCTTGCCCCGTGTCGTGTATTCAGATAATGGACAGCCATTCTCGTCCGAGCTCATGAAACAGGTATCGCTCCTGTTAGGTTACCAGTGGAAGTTCCACTGTGTACGACATCCCGAAGCAGCTGGTTTGGTCGAAAGACACAACCAGACCCTGAAAACACGGTTAGCCAAAATAAGTGCAGAAAAGGGTGTAGATTGGATCGTAGCACTGCCAGTTGCACTCTTCTATATGCGTATGGTAGCTCACTCCAGAACAGGGTTGTCACCTTATGAAGTAGTTTTTGGACGGCCTCCCAATATGTGGGGTACGCCAATGCCGAAGAAAATCACAGATGTTGACAGTATTATGCTGACAGATTACTTGGCCTCCTTGATGTCTGCACTACAATCTTGTCGTTCACAGGTCGCAGCTGCTTTCCCAGACAACACCCAAGTGAAACCGCATGACGTTGTCCCCGGCGAGCATGTCCTCGTGAGGAATTTCGACAGGAAAAGTCCGCTGGAACCCAGATGGAAACAGCCTAAGTTGGTGCTGATGGCGACGAGGACCGCTGTAAAGCTGGAAGGCAGGAAGGGGTGGTTGCATTCCAGCCACATAAAGAAGATTCATGGACTGTGCCCAGACACTCTGAATAAAGACTGACCCTTTTCGGACATTGACTCTAAACTTCCCATGATAGAGAAAACTCCCCAAGAGGAGTACAGTTTAAAACTAAGGTCTAGTAAGTCAGACAGCGTTTAATTGTTTAAGTCCCCCTCGGGTGAAGCGGTTAGACAGGTTTCTGACATGAATAAGATAGACCCCAGTAGTCAGAGAGATAGGCGTATCAAAAAGAGAGAACAGTATTGTAAAAACTTGCACAGTCGTTGTGTGATAACATTAATTCTCATGTTTCTTCTGAGCATTTTGATAATATGTGCAAGCTTCTGGTTACATGATTTCTTTCCTTTCAATTCACATGTACATGCTTCCTCTAATGATTCCGCAGAGCACACTTTCAGCGACCTGCCCCCACACAAACTATCCTATCGATTAGCAATGCGCAATAATACATTCATTCGTATGTTACATCATACTCACCAGACCAGCAATGCCACTAATTGTTGGGTATGTGGCCGACTCCCACCTTACCAGAAATACAAGGGAGCTCTGCCTCTCTTTCCTTACCCGTTCACACATAATGGTTCATGTGGTGCATGGTTTGCTTTAATGTCCTCCCTAGATAGTAAGTCCAAAGTTTCCCAAGACAATTGGATATGGGGGAACCTGAATACAGTCATGAATAAAGCATGTTTCCCAGATGCCGACGGTCTCCCACAAAGGGTAGGGACCGATCTAGAAAATGAAGTGTATGCATTAGGTAACTTTTCCCTCAATCTCATGATCCTGAACGTCCAGTCCGAGACTAATTCGAACTTGCCGTCTATAACAGTTTTACCAGTGAAAGGTAAATTATGTGTTAAAAAGAATGGTTCAGTACATCTAGGACACAGTGATTGTGATACTGTGGTCGACTTCAGTGATAAAGGAAAGTCTACTTTCAAAGCCTCACGCCATTCTTATTTTATTTGTGGACATACAGCTTATGTTCATCTGCCCCCTGATTGGGATGGGACGTGTTATATTGCGTTCCTATTGCCACCTGTTTTTCTAGCCCCGCCTGATTATCATCGAAATTCGCGGCTTGTGAATGCCAGACACAGAAGAGACCTTCCTCCTGTTATTGATTATTCCGAATCAGCATGGGATCAGTATAAGGATTATGTTAAAGGATACTTCTGGTTCATAGGTCCTGTCCAGAACAGTAAAATAATACGCAGATTAACTAGAACTCTTGAAGTGGTAGTGAACGAAACTACTTTTGCCTTAGGTAACCTGACTGAAGAACAATCTGCTATGAGGATTGCTGTCCTTCAAAATCGCCTTGTCCTTGAAGTCATACTGGCCGATAGGGGCGGGGCTTGTAGAGTCATCGGATCCAGTTGTTGCGTTTTTATTCCAAATAACGCGCCATCAGTATATAAGGCTATTACTAGGATCCACGAAATAGCTCACCTGATTCCCCAGAATCCAGGTACCTGGACTTGGTCCGGTTGGCTCTGGAGTGTGTTGTCCGCCTGGGGATGGAGATTGCTATCCTTCCTAGGAATGATACTGCTTATTGTGTTTAGTTGTTGTCTATGTCTGCAATGTGGGCCAGCGATTTGCGGCTTGTGCACCACAGCTTGTATTCCCCGTCCAAGTTCACGTTCCCGTTCCCGAATAAAAACAGAAGAGCAAATGATGTTATATGAACAGATAGATGGTCTCATGAATATAGATATATCCTAAAGGGTGAAGTAGGGGCCAAGGAGGGAATGAGGTAATAGAAATTACAGGTAGCCAATGTGTCCCCCACTCACACCCTATCCATGCACCCATGTTCCTTGTATGTCGTGTAACTTCTGTTCTGTTCATGCTAGAAAGACGCATATGGATTTGCGTCGATCCTTAACATGTTAGCTATCCAGTCATGCATGAATATCCAGTTAATTAGGTTTCTAAACCTATGGTGCCAACGTCTTTACATGGTACACTTTTGAATTCAGCACACGTTTTCTCCATGTTTCCTGGCCCAGTCGAGCTAGGTCCTTAAACGAGGCCCCGAGCCTCATCTCTCCTGTCTCTGAAAACTGTATGCATCCCTGACCTCTACCTTACATCCTGCACAGACGAGCGGTGCCCGGCTCGGCCCGCTTGCCTGCCAAAACGTTATTTTGCCTACAGTTATCTGTTCAGCCTCCTTGAAAACACATTCCAGTCTAGTGAAATAGGTAAACATATTCCCGGCTGCAGAGCAAAGGGCCTTGCTTTCCTGTCTCCATGCAAGTAATTTACTGCTCCCGTTACCATGGTAGGCCCATGGCCCCTGCACTCTACATGAAGATCCCTTTGCACGCACTAGCATTCAGTGATGAACGGCCTCTGCCCGAGAGACCTTTTACTTCAGACACTACATCCTCCAAACATGAGATACCAGATATGTTATAGGTGCAGGTCGTTCTGACACCCCAGACACCAGTCTCCTCTACTCGTGCAAGAGTCAAAGCCCCCAGTTCTCCCCAGTTACACGTCATGCTCAGCTGCGCGCGCATATAGGTTAGAAGTTTCTGCCGACTCTGCAAACTTTCACTAAGCATCCACCCACTTGTGACGTGTCATGTTACGTTTCTCTGACATATCAAGTGCACGCCCATGTGTACGCCTTCTTACACGCCTCCTGTTACGTACATGTGTTCTTATCTCTCTCTTTTCACCTGTTACGCCAACTGTATTGGCTCCAATTGTACCATTTTACTATATATAATGTGTACTGTTAATAAAAAGTTGAATGTCCCTTCCTGAACCTTAGTGGTGATGGAACATGATGTCCCATCCTCGAGGATTTTCCATTAAAGCCCGTATGACTCAGATCCCACGGACTCTGCCTCTCATTTGAATGAGCTGTCTTGTATTGATAATTATATGGAAAAATGATTCGGTAAAATTAATTTACCACAGAACTATGCTTATGAAAAGGTTGTGTGTGACCTGTCAAAATCTATACCTGAGCTGACGTTCTTCCCTCACTTGTTAGATGGTACTCTGAAAGCATCTTTACAATCTTCAGAGTGAATGATGATTGCTATTGACTTTTTTGTCCATTCTGTTGCACTGTTTTGTTATGAACTGGAACTAAAATGCAAATATTTCTCATTTTGTGCTTTGTGTGGCATCAAAGAAAGAGTCATCCCAACTGTGTGTGCTAGATGATGGTTCTCAGTCCAAGGGTCTATGAATGCTATATCTTTGGTCACATAGTGATAGTGATGTGTACACAAAGTACACTCTACAA
The DNA here is from genome assembly GCF_964263255.1 of Lissotriton vulgaris. Lineage (NCBI taxonomy): Eukaryota > Metazoa > Chordata > Amphibia > Caudata > Salamandridae > Lissotriton > Lissotriton vulgaris. The sequence continues at coordinate 561,196,863 of NC_141695.1, forward strand.
CATTCTTAGATGATTTTTACATCAAAACATAACTGCTGTAGCACACATTATAAAAAAAACTATAGTGTGAAAACACCCATCTGACAAGTGTCCAGCATAATTGGTGTTGATGTGAAACATCTCCTTAAGAGTAGGCTGGGGGACACCTTTAGTGACTTTGGCACTGCAACATGTTCCATGTTAGAGTGGTTGTCACTTGGTAAGCAAAGCAATGTTGAAGAGCAATTCAGGAACTTTTATTTAACAATGTATCAGAAATGGCTTGCAATGATGCATAGAAATGTCCCTTCACGTACTGTGGTATTTGAATTCAATGAAACCTTACTGTGGTACTCTGTACACGTTCTAGATCCCTTCCATAAAGGGGAATTTCCTCCGTAGTTTCAAAAGAGCTGCTTCATTTTTGACCGCTTCATTAACTCTGAGGGGCATAGGCGCCCAGTTCAACAGAAATGTTGCAGAACCTGCCCTGACAATTGCAATCTTCAAGTGCACCAGTATTGGTATAGAAAGCAATGTCAATGGCAAGAGTTAATAAATTGTGTACTGGCTGTTTTGGTGTTGCCCGTCTCAAGTGCAAATGTTCACAGAAAAAGTTTATATGGGAAGGAAAGAGCAAGCGCACATGACCAAAGACTCATTGAAGAAGTATAGTATGGTGTAGTATAATAATGTATTTGCATCCATTTATTTGGACCTCATACACTATTCTTAGACGGTCTATGCCATGCGCTATCAGTGCAGAAAGCAAGCAATAATAAAAGCAAAACATTCCATAAACACTGGAAAACACTGTTTATGTGATGATGACTAGAGTCAACAATAAAAAATGACCGCCGGATAGGAGCTCACAAGAGCAGCTTCTGGGTTTTTAGATTTCATCCCACATTAATCTGAATATCTGCACCCATGGAAACACGGTAAGGGACAGAGGATCGGAGGACATACTTGAAAAATAGAACAGAATTAAAAGAGTCTCCCATGTTGCTCACCTGAGGGACTTTCCGTGTTTTTTATGGCTCATCACTCTGAGGCATCACCTTCATTCACGTTGAGACCGCAGTCTCCGGATGGTTTGTTGGTGGAGTGATGGATTAGGTCGAGACCTGCATACTCCCCTGGATCGAGCTGCACCAAAGAGATGGGCCACAGGAGCACCACCGAAGCCTGGAGCCAACTGTGAAGAGAATCATGAGGACATGGTGAGCCCATCTTCCACCAAAATGGTGCCGACACATTACGGCCATCAAAACTGATAACCGGGGGACGCGACTGGCAGGGCGATATATGAGGTGTGGCAGAAAGGACTACAAACCGGCCATCTGAGAAAGGACTTATCGGCACGCTCTGCATTACTGCTAAAGCAGGGCAAAGGAGCTCAGAGTTCACTTCACTATCATGAGCGAATAAGCAGGAGTGGGTGAGTACTAGTCACTTCACTGTTGGGGGCGAAACAGCAGGGGTGGGCTCCCTCATCACCTTCCTAAGACCAGCGAGGTGTTGCAACATGTGTGGAATAAAGTCTCCCCCCTCCATGCCGCCTGACCCCAAGATGGTAGACGAAGCACACTAAGTGAATAGAACTCCCACACATTTCTCTAGGGGCAACAGATGACAGAGTAGTCAAAGTTGGAATCCCCCAAACCTCTGAGGAAGCACTGTGGAGACCAGACACAAGGGAACTAAATGTCAAAAATCCAATGCCTGTCTCTAAGATGGCCACCTCTAGGGACTTATTTCTTTTAAAGCTGCCACTCTTTCACTCCAGAGATTCCAGAGAGATATCACAAGGCCTCTTATGAAGCTCAGTGGAGACCAGCCACGAGGGAAATACAGGTCCAAAACCAATTCCGGGCCCTAAGTTGGACTAGGGAATTTCAGGTCCAAAACCAATGCCTGACCCTAAGATGGCAGCCTATAGGGACTTCTGTCATGTAAAGCTGCCTTTCTCTCCCCCCAGAGATAAATGAAAGTGCATAACAAACTACCCGGAGATGAAAGTGCATAACAAACTACCTGGCTTGGGAGCGCCATTAGGAAATCACATCTCAAATAAGTGAAAGGAAAAATAAATAAAAAAATGGATAAAAACCTAGAACATTCAGGCTTCCATGCCTTCACCATTTCCTATCCTCCAAATCTTTCTAAAAATGCAGCCAAGAAGTTCAAGCACAGGCTACTGTAAACTCACCCAGAGACTTCTATTTCTGATCCCTACTTCTGCATCAGCAAAGGCATACTATTGAATACCTCATCTTCTAAAACAAATATGCACAGTGGAGAAATATCTTCTACTCCATGCTTTGGATCTCCAATGCCAAAAAATACCCTCATGCCCTCAAATTGTCAGTAACCGCCTCGGACTTTTGCACTGCGACTGCTACCATATTCATGTACAACAATGGTAATATCCTTATACAAGCTTCTAATGTGAATCTCATTATCATAGACAAGATCTTCCCTACTCTCAAGAAAGCAGCGAACAACAAGAAAAACTCCCTCTCCGCCACTACTGTTCCTGATTTTCCAGAAGACACTAAAACTCTTATACAAAATCCCATAACAAATTCAATTGACCCAAATCTCTCCATACCCCTAATGACCCCTACCCCTCCGTCATAACAATCCCTACCACACATGGGTCCCCTGGTCCGGGGTGGACAGCGATACCTGTCATCCCAATGCAGACACAAACCTGATATCCTTGATGACCAAGGGAGAATTTGCCAACCCGGATGCCTCCCCCGACATCCCACTCGCTTTACCTGCAGTTGATCTGTCAAGCAAAGCTCCCCATGACCTGCCATCTACCAAAGCTCCCCATGACCTGCCATCTACCCAGATATCTGATCTACACCTAACACCTCGAGACTCTCTCCGCTCATACAAACTCACCAAGCAAAGACCATACCCCGCCCACATGCATCCGTCCCTATCATGCGATCACCTCTCAAGGCCAGCCTCCACACTCATTCGGACGTCTAACAAACTCTCATGATCAACTAACCCCATTGGATCCTAATAACGATATCCCCATGCAACCAGTTAATGAGATCCCATTGCAACCAGTCCTTTCTTGCGGACCTCCCCCTATATTAGAGCACACGCCTATACCCATAACTAATTATCCTAACTCTGAGTGGATCGCACAATTCAATGAGTTAGCCAGCGGTCTATCCCATCTATCATCCATCAACTTCTAAATGCACACAGAGCCACTAGTGCCACCGTGAACCGAATCAGTTACCAAACCAGCAAATACATCACCAACAATTCACACAATGAGGTCACCAGACAGATTAGGATACCTTCCCCCAACGACCCATCTTGTCCTAGAAGGGCAATTGCAGAACTATCTGACAATTACATATATGACCTCCTCACATTCTATGCCAGCACTACAGACAACTGTAAGTCTCTATGTGGCATCATCCAATCCCTTCAAACCAAGACCTACAGAGAACCCACTCACAACTACAGATCCATTAACAGAGGAAGCCACACAAATATCAACTTAGTGCAAACTGAGCCCACCCATTCGACCAGCAAGATGAAGTGTGCACTCATCAAATGTAGATCCGCTAGCAAACATGCTCCCGACATTTACGATCTCATCATCTCGAATGATCTGGACATTATCATCCTTACTGAAATGTGGCTAAATAGTTCCTCCTCACACATCCTTGTCCTATTGGTCCCTCCTAGTCACGATATAATCCGCCTAGACAGAACCATGAAACCTGGTGATGGGATAGCCTGCATCTATCTTAACACCTTCTCAGTCAAATCAAGCAGGTGCCATTTCTTTATCATCCTGTGAATATCTCTGTATCAACATCTCCGATGACAAGTGCCTCATCAGCAAACTTCACATAATATACCTCCCCCGGGTAATAATCTGACGTTCATTGATGAGTTAATGGAGGCCATGACATCCAACGATAACTCACAAGTGCCGCAGATTTTCCTGGAAGACTTCTATCTCCATTGGAACAACACAAGCGATAATAAAGTAGGTTGTCTTAAATATCTTCTGTCAAATTAGCATCTGTCCCAAATCTGTGACAGTCCAACCCACAACAAGGGAGAGCCACTAGACCTCATCATAGCGAAAAAGAACATTGTATCATTAGAATCCATCACCCCACGTGATTGGACTGACCATTACAGCATTCTCTTTTCCATCAATATTGAGTTAATTACAAAAAAATGCCAACCTACATAAAAAAAACATTGAAAAATAAATATCCAAAATATTAATCCCATCGCCCTGGTAAATAAATGCAACTACGCCCTGATCTCCATGACAGGCATGGTTGACATTCATGACATCACAGTCTTTTACAATTCCACTATGCTTAAAATTCTTGACTCTTGACTCTACAGCACCCCTCCAAGACAAAAAACATTTCATCCAAGATCTCCAAACCATGGTTCAATGAGAACCTGAACTCTGATCAGCACAAGCTAAGATCAGCTGCACGACTATGGAAATCTGCCCCAACCATTGATCACCTATGTCTCTTTAGAGTGCTGAGAAATACTTACAACAGTAAAATCCTAAAGGTAAGGCAGACTTTTTCAAAGCCCAGCTGAACCCAGCCAATAACCGTCCCAAAAAACTATTCAAAAATCGTCAAACAACAATCGCGTAAGACTCCTAACGTGTTGGAACGAAGAGATTGGACTACTCCTAACTGCAATGAGGTTGCCAATTTCTTCCTAGAAAAGACATAATACATTGAATACGCAATTCAATCTAAGAATGCCCTTCCACAAACTATTGCGCATGGCTCTACATCTTACTCACATATCACGGACCATTTTACTACTCCGATTGAAATTCCCCAAAACAATGCATCTTGGCACACCTTCTCAACCATCCCTGAATACGAAATCTGTAACACTCTTCTAACAATTAACCCCTCCAATCCCTTCTCTGATCCCTTACCCCCCTCTCTATTCAAAATGATAAAGACTGCTATTCTGCCTTTATGGGCAAATATTGTAAACGCCTCTCTGAAACATGGTTTCATACCTGACTGTCTTAAAGTAGGGCAGGTCATGCCTATATTAAAGCCTATATTAAAGAAAGCCAACGCCCCTTCCTCAGATCTCAACAACTACCGCCCTATACCCAACAGCCCCACTTTGGCGAAACGGCTCGAAAAATGTGTACAAATTCAATTATGCAACCACACAGAGAAGTTAAACCTCCTAGACAAACATCAATCCTGATTACGCCAAGGTCACAGCACTGAATCAGAACTTACACATATACTGGATGACATACTAAAAATGTTAGACCCCAACGAGTCATGTCTACTAATACTTCTCAATTTATCCTCTGCTTTCGACACGATTAAGCACGACAATCAATTGACTCTACTGGAACGAAGCATGGGCCTAACTGGCTCAGTGTTTCAATGGTTCAATTCCTAAATAACTGAACCCAAGGAATCATGATGAAGCAATCACTTTCGCAACCCTCCATGGTCACCACAGGGCTCAGTACTTTCACCCATTTTTTTTTAACCTACTCAAGGAATCCCTGTCAAACGCACTAAACTCGCAAACATTCTATATCACTGACAACCACCTCATGCTCAACACAAAAAAAATGGAATTAATTCGCATCTTCCCCCAGTCGCACACCCAAGATAGATTTATGGCTGAAGCATATAACTTCCTTTGACTGCGCTCCCCGCATTATTGACTCAGTGACATCCTTGGGAACCACCCTAGACAAACACTTCAATATGCTCCTCCCTACCAAGCCTCCTCATATGGCGGCTGGCGCAGTGGGCATGCCGCTGGCACACCGGAGGCGTGCCAAAGGAAAGCGGGTCAGCGCCTGTCCGTGCCTGGACCGTGCCCAGTGCCAGAACCCCTGGATTCCGGGAACGGGATGTCACCAGTATCCACCCAAGGCCAGCAGCATCCACACACTCAACACCAGGCCGCCCCAAAATGGACCCAAGGACCCTTCTCCTGCGGCACCTGCAGCTTCACCTGTGACAGAAACACCAAACCTCCAAGCACTGGACCCAACCACCTACGCTACATACTCCTCAACACCTGCTCCGCACGCAAACTGCAGGGACCAAGCCAAGGGAATCGGAGGCGGAATAGCCATCATCCACAAGTCAACCCTCAAAGTCGCCACACATGCAGACGACACCCTCAACACCGCCGAACACCTGCACTTCCGGAGACACACCAACCCCAACATCACCCTCAGAGGAAAACTCATCTACAGACCACCCGGACCCTGGGCTCAGCGCAGCGACTCCATCGCCGACCTCGCCAGCACCCACGCACTCGCCTCCACTGACTACACCCTCCTCGGGGACCTTAACTTCCACCTCGAGAACAACAACGATGCTAACTCCGCCATCCTGATCGACAACCTCGCCAACCTCGGCCTCAGACAACTCGTCACCACACCCACCCATGCCGCCGGTCACACGCTTGACCCCATCTTCTCCACAGGCTCCCACGTCGCCTTCGATCACACCACTGAACTCTACTGGACCAACCACCGCTGCATCCACTTCACCTTCAGGAAACCAACCATGCACCATCGCACCCAACAGCTGCCTAGCCGCTGCTAGAGCAAAGTCACCGAAGACCAGCTGCTCACCTCCCTCGCCAAGAACCCACCCGCCGACGCCACCAACTCTGACGCCGCAGCCTGCAGCCTCAGATAGTGGATGGACGACTGCGGCAACACCCTCGCCCTGCTCAAGAAACCCTCCAACAGCCACACCAGCAAGAGAGCCACATGGTTCACCAACAAGCTCCAGGCCTCCAAACAGGCATGCCGAAAACTGGAGAAGACATTGCTATGCGTACGCACACCGGACAACCACGCAGCCCACAAGGACTCCACCCGCAGACACCACCACCTCATCAGACTAGCCAAGAGATCCTCCTTCAAAGACCGCTTGGACAACAACACGCACAACAGCAAAGAGCTTTTCAGCATCGTAAAGGAACTCTCCAACCACAGCGCCAACGCCAACAACATCCGCCCTCACAAGAACTCACTAGCCATCTCCTTCCATCGCAAGATCGCTGACATCCACAACAGCTTCAACACCACGATGGCCCGACTACGCCAGACTCCACCTCCCCTGTGAACACCACCAGCGCCAACCGCGTGACCTCCTGATCCAACGTCAACGACGATGAGACACGCAAGGTCATTAACTCCATCCACTCAGGATCTCCCTCTGACCGGTGCCCACACCACGTATTCAACACAGCAGACGCAGCCATCGCACCCCAACTACGAAAGTCATTAACATCTCCTTTGAAATAGCGACATTCCCGGAAAGCTGGAAGCACGCCAAAATCAACGCCCTCCTCAAGAAGCCCAAAGCAGACCCCAAGGAACTCAAGAACTTCCGGCCCATCTCCCTGCTCCCGTTCCCGGCAAAAGGCATCAAGAAAATCATCAACATGCAACTGACCCACCACCTGGAAGACAACAACATCTTGGACCCGTCCCAGTACGGATTCAGACGAAACCACAGCACCGAAACAGCCCTCATTGCCCCTGCAGACGACATCAGACGCCAACTAGACAACGGCGAAACATCAGCCCTCATCCTCCTGGTCCTGTCAGCCGCCTTTGACACGAACTGCCATCGCACTCTAACGACACACCTCCTAGGAGCTGGAATCCAAGAGAAGGCCCTTGAATGGACCACGTCCTTCCTCACCGGCAGAACCCAGAGTGTCCTTCTCTCACCCTTCCGATCCGAAGCCACCAACATCATCTGTGGCATCCCCCAGAGCTTATCCCTCAGGATGATGCTGTTCAACGTCTACATGCCCCCCCTCGCACTAGCGGCCCACCTTCATGACCTGAACATCATCTCCTATGCCGACGACACCCAGCTCATCCTCTCCCTCACCAAGGACCTACACACCGCCAAAACCAACCTCCACGAGGGAATGAAGGCAGTCGCCGACTGGATGATGAGGAGCCGTCTGAAGCTGAACTCGGACAAGATGGAGGTCCTTATCCTCGGATCCACCCCCTCAGTCTGGGATGGCTCCTGGTGGCCTACCACACTGGGAACAGCACCAACACCCAACGATCATGCACCCAATCTAGGATTCATCCTCGACTCCTCCCTCTCCATGTCTAAGCAGGTCAACGGCGTATCCTCCTCCTGCTACAACACCCTCCGCATGCTCCGCAGGTTCTTCAAGTGGATCCCGACCGAAACAAGAAGTTCGTGACACAGGCCCTCGTCGGCAGCGGACTGGACTACGGCAACGCACTCTACGCAGGAATCCCAGCCAAACACCTACAACGACTACAACGCATCCAAAACGCCTCCGCCCGACTGATCGTCAACATTCCCCGCCGGAGCCACATCTCCACCCCACATGAGAGACCTACAGTGGCTCCCTGTTGATAAGAGGATCACCTTCAAGCTCCTCACCCACGCTAAGAAAGCATTCCACAACTCCGGACCAGCCTACCTGAACAGCAGACTCAGCTTCCACACCACCACCCGCAAGCTCCGCTCTGCCAGCCTCGCCCTCGCTGCTGTTCCCCGCATCCAACGAAAGACCTCCTGTGGCAGATCCTTCTCCTACCTCACTGCCAAGACCTGGAAAACCCTCCCTACCCACATACAGCAGACCCAAGACTTACTCACATTCAGAAGATTCCTCAAGACCTGGCTCTTCGAGCTGTAGCAGCACCCCCCCTCGCCTCAGCACCTTGGGACCCTCACGGGTAAGTAGCTTGTTCTACAAGTGCTCTGATTGATTGATTGATTGATTGATTGAATATGCAAGAGCAAATCAATAATGCAACAAGGGAGCTAATCATCAGTTGAGCATCCTAAGGAAACTTAAACTCTTCCTCCACAGACCAACCTAAAAATGGCGGTACAAGCCCTAGTGTTACCAAGATTTGACTATGGAAGCACCACTTTATGCGGTCTTCCCAAATACAAGCTGGCCCCGTTGAGGGCACCTCTAACCAGACTGGTCTCAGGAACTTAAAAAAATAACCACATTTCTCCGACCTTGAACGTTCTGAATTGGCTACAATATGAGGCAAGAATACAACTTAAGCTCTCCTGCATGACTCATACAGCCCTGCATAGCAATACCCCCACTTACTTAGCACAAATTCTTGAGTATTCAGGAGGATGCAGACTATCGCGAAGTGCGTGTTCACTACTACCGAAACTAAAATCCTTCCATAAAAAAAGAACTGGCTGCAGAGAATTTTCAGGGATTGCACCGAAGATTTGGAACTTTCTACCTCCAAATGTATGCAGAATCTCCTCCTCCTAAAAATGCTTCTAATGAACAAATTCACATCCTAAGACTTTAACTTCTCTAATGACCACTTGCCACCTCTGCTATCCATATACCACTGTCTCCCTCTTTTGTATTGAATGGCGAATTTTGAATGTATGTATATTACCCCATCATCTAATGTTTAATAACTGTGTATTGTAAAGCGCTCTGATAACCTCGTGGGTCACGTAGGCACTATATAAAAATTTATAAATAAAATTAAAATAAATAGATTCAGGATAGACATGGAGGTCTGGTCAAGCAAGCATAGAGACAACCTGACATCTGGTTGTCCTTACTCGGGCGCCTAGATGCTCCTTGAAGCGATTGTTGCGCGATACAAATTGGCATAACAACAGCATAACAACATATACATAAACATAAAAATATATATGCAAAGGCGCACGTTAGAACATGTGTATCATACAAAATAGGCCAAGCAGCCTATAAAATGTATTGAGTAGTTAGGTAACATACCTTAGCAAAGCCAATAGGTCTGGCCTTGAAACGCTGGTGCGCTGGATACATTTAGGGGTCGATTCCGATTTGGAAAAGGAATCCGTACGATGACTCGTATTCGTAGCCGTTTCTGTCCGAATCGTACAAATTCGTCTGAATCGGGTAGTACAATCCGTAGTTAAAAAATACGTCCAAATTTTTGTGAACCGTACGAAAATCAAGCGATAATCTGTACGATACAGACTCGGAAAGTGAACCGTACAATTCGTAAACATGCTATACGACCCAACAAGTACGATACAGACTGGGGACGAGAACGCGATTCGTACGGTAAAACGTCATCGCGTAATAACTGTGATTTGTACGGAAAACATCGCGTATGAGCAAGTCACACAATCAAATACGAAACGAACCCTCTGAACGAAGCGCATGCGAACCCCATAAAAAAAACGTCGCGTATGAGCGAGCCACTAAATCAAATACGAAACGAACCCACCTTGAACGAAGCGCACGTGAACCCCCTGTAAAAACGTCGCGTATGAGCGAGCTACACACTCAAATATGAAATTAACCCCCAAAGAGCGAAGCACACACAAACCCTTAAAAATAGCACAAGGAGGGTGCAAACGACTCGCACAACACCACAAAACATGTATCCGGTGTACAAACCATTGGAAATGAATGTCCTGGCCAGATTCAAACAGGAAAACAGAGGGCTTAACTCAGACCCACCACTTATAACACACCCTCCAAAAATTCAAACTAAGCCCCACTCACAAAAGGACCAATAAAAAGGGCCTACACACACAAACCATTATCCTTTGCAACATACACATTTAGCTACAGAGACTGACAACACACCAACAACTGCTCACATCTACCTTCACACATTCCCCCAATCACATTCAGACCCACTCCCCCTTCACATTCAGACCCACACACCCACATCCATATACACCATCACCCCCCAATCACATTCACCCCACACCATGTCCGCACAGAAGAATCCAAAGTTCACAAACGAGGAGATGGAGATCCTTTTAGATCAAGTCATTAGAGTCGAGCCACAGCTGTTTGACGCATTGGTCAGGTGGGCCAGCATAGCTGAGAAAACACGCCTGAGGGAGAGGATCGCCAATGCTGTTGCACCCATCAGGCGCACCAGGAAGGAATGCCAGGCCAGGTGGTACGATCTGCGAAGGATGGTGAAGCGGAAGATGGACGAGGACTATGCCCAGAGCCAGCTCACTGGAGGAGGTGGTCCCCGCAGACCAGTACAGTACCATACCTGGGAGGAGAAGGTCATGGCCCTGCTACCACCGGTGGGAGTACATGGAATTGAAGGAGTCGTTGAGCCTGGTGAGTATACAAACAACTCGTGTAACATGGGGGTAATGGCATCCACACCCCAAGTACAAAAAATACCCACAACAACCCCCAAGCGCCCGTCGCCCACAACTACAGGCAATGCCACTAACATGTGAATGCCCCATTGACAAACCAAGGCCATGCTATGTCCAATGCTACAGGAAGCACAGACCCAAGAATGGACGTCCGGTATGCTCGGAGGGTGAGTGTCACAAAATGCATCGTAAGACTCCAAATCAGACCCAATTGCATGGGCGTTCACAGGAGGGGGCAAGGGTGGCTCTTGGCCCCCCTGGATCACCAGTGTGTCTGGTGTGGGCCCAGTCAAGGCTCGCCCTAGTCCATCATGCTTTTGAAATGGTGCTATTGTTCCAGGTGGCAGCACCCTCCATTGTGTGGGAAGGGTGCAAGGGGTTGCCGAGAATTGTGCAAGGCAGCGGGGATAAGGGGGCAAGGGGGAGGGTCAGAAGGGTGCAAGGCAGAGGGGAGGAGGGTGCAAGGGAGAGGGTGAGAAGGGTGCAAGGGGGAGGGGAGGAGAGGATGGTGCTGGGGGATGGTGATGGAGCTAAAAATGTGGCCACCCCTATCAACATTTCTGTGTACGCCCATGGCCAATTGCACTCATCCCATATGGCCCAGGTACCATGCTCAATGCACAGGGAGTGGGAAGGTACTGACAAGATAGCTGACACTGGGCCCTGGTGTAGGCAGCACAAGGCCCTCCCGTGGCCAGTGCGAACATTAACACCAGGACAACAAGGTCAGATATCTTGGACAGGAACTCACAACCACTGTCATGGCAGCATGCTCCATGGGGGGACAGCCACACCATGAGGGGCGCCCAGTTTCAAATCAGACACCAACTACCAGCACGGCCTGTCTCACACACCCCTTACATAAACATAGCCTCCTGGGACAGGCAATGGAGTGACCCACTGTCACAATCATCATGTAACACAACAAAACAAATACAGATCTGGTGAAGCATCCAAGCAAAAAATGCATGGTGCTGATTCACAAGTCCCTTGTGATTCTTTCACGATGCTGTTGCTTCACCTTTGTGACGAAGTTGACGCACAAAAGTTGTGCCATGGTGCTGGGTATTTACAAGGTGATGTATCTGGGAGATGTGCCACATTCTGAAGCCCAGCGTCAGAAGTAGGTGTACTGGTCCGGGGGGGTGGGCGGTGGGTAGCCATCACGGCACACATGCTGCCTCAAAACCCTGTGCATGCGTGTGTCATGGAGATAGGCTTTGCCTTCACACTGTGTTAAGTTAGCATGAGCTTATTAGAAGTTTAAACGCCATTTTTCCTTTCTGCTGCTTCTACACACGGCACATATTGTTATTATTGTTTTGAGCCTAGTAGAATATTTTGCTTCGCACGAGAATAATATGTTTTCCTATAGTATCAGCTTTGCTTAGTAAGCTATGTCTGAAAAGTGAGTGCCGAGGCCTTCAAGGTTATTTTAACACAGTGGTTGTTGTTCGGTCTGATCAGCGCACGTCCTAGACATAATACATATGCAGCTGTGGCCAACTACGGCTTTTGGCACATTTAATAATGCACTGCGCAGAGCATGCACACACACTTGATGAATATTCGCATGCAGAGATTTGGTGTAGAAGATGATGTGATCCCTTGCTACTAAGACCAGAGGTATGAGGCCGCTCTGCTAAAACCCAAACAGATCTTCTATAGATATAATATAATATACTAGCAAGGGAGGATAATACTTAGGTATAATATAGCCTTCTTCCCTTTAGCATTTTACCATGCGTTCTCCCTTTGTATTTTATGGACTAGTAACTATGCTGATAACCTTGTTGCTTATAATATGTTTGCTTGTATTAGCTAAGATACTGCGCCTGAGAACACGGCATTAGATATAAATATTTCAAACTTGCATGTGTCCTCATTTACTCACCGTTCTGGACTGGTATGTTAGTATAACGAAAGAGTGTTCATGTGTTCCACGTGACCTGAGGTGTTCTTAGTTCATGTTCTGGGTTGTCTAATCATTGGGGGTGTGTAAGAACCAATGAGACACTGATTGCTAGTCTGGTAGGGGATTTTGGATACTAAGGTGAGTTTTGGCACACCCTAATTCACTGAGGTTCCAAGTCTCTATGCACAGTTCTGTGTAGGAGCAGAATCCCTGCTGCATGGCGCCCAATCGTTGGTGGTCTTATTACATGAAACTTGAGTAGTACTTCATTCAGTCCTTAACCCCCTTCGCTATTGTTTCTGGAAGACAGTAGTGTCAGACCAACCTACCTATAATTACATAGGTCTTTTCAAGCTTGACCCTATTCAAATGGTTTGCTTTTTGAATTACTACCCAGTTGTGCTACGTAGGTTCTTATTGTACCACTTTCTTTCTGTGTCGTTATGGCTGGCGTTGACATACCGCAGTATAGTCACATTGCGGTGTGCAATCATTTGCAGACTTATAACGTCCCCGTGGATGGCATGGCAGTAATTATGTTTGTGAGTGTGGAAGTGGCTTACCGTTTTGAGATTTTCTACTCATGGGTGACCTTCCCAGCAGTGAACGCAAATACTAATGTGTTCTACGCGTACACTCCCACTGCCGTGCCACAGGAATATGTTCCGTATAGGACACAGGAAGTTCCTTGGAAGCACCGAGTTTGGTTTAATGGCGCCCTACATCACACTTTATTGACTCCGAGATTAGGTCCTTTGTCCATTCCAGGATGTTACTTGGCCTGTTTTGGCTGGATTTACACCGCATCCTCAAGCAGGAGCGTGCCTCCTTGCAGATGTATGATGACTACATACAGGCGCAGTTAGCGTTATTAGGTCGTTAGTACAGTACATTACCCGCAATCTCCCGGGCGGGGCCCCAGGTGTTGCGATGCTCTCGGCCGGACAGGGCGGAATGAAGCTGAGCCCTGTGATGGTAAACGCAGTGATGGGCAAGCGCCCCCAGAATAAGGATGACTTTCCTTTCTGGCTTGCCGAGATGTTTGACCAGCTGGAAGCAGTATTTCCTAACACGACTCCTGGTGAAAAACACAGGATTCTGACAATTAGTATACCTAAAGACTTGATCCCAGAAGCTGGTGACTGTGAGTCTTGGGGTAAGATTTTTGAGGCAGTGTATACGGGGTGCTTCGGCACTCCGTCAATGACTGTCCTTCCCTCGGTCATTAGGCGTGTTCAAGATGAGCACGGACCTGAGGCAGCGGTTGAATTGGGTATGCGCCTATGCTGCAGTTTTGATGTAGTTTCTGATGTCGAACTTGCTAATGTCAAAGGAGATGTGGTAAGCTTTCAGGTGTCTAATGCTTTGCTGGCGGTTTCCGATGTAGATAAACCCCGACAGTTACCAAGAATTATTGTGGCGGCTTATAAAGCCGTGGGCTGAAACAGACGAACAGCCCAAGACTAAAAAGCAAAATTGACCAAAGAATAAAAAACAGGGTAAACAAAAACAGGAGAAACAGAAGTCACGTCCTGCATCTCCAATGCCTGTGTCTACAGAATGTATTTATGACTTGCGCGATCGCGCGACGATAAAATCACCTGATCGTTTTCAGGTTTTTGAACAACGCTCTCCTTGTTCTTTTCAGGACTCATCGTCCTCATCGACCGGTGGTGAAGGAGGCGGCAGAGGTCGGGGTGGCCAGCAGGGCCGTGACCAGCCCCGCCCCAAAGACAGTAAAGGCAAGCAGGATGATTTGACACCGAAAAGACCCCAGTTTCAGAAAAATAAAGTTGCCACTTTAGCAGCGACATACGCCACAGATAGTGAGAACTCTGACATGGGCGCTGACGTTGTTGGACAGCGCAGCGGAGATTACCAATTTGCGAGAGCCCTTGTGTCCACTACTGAAGGTGACAGCGACTGACCAATATGTTGTTGTGGAGACAGCTGACACTAGAGTAGCTCCCCCTGATAGACTTTATGAAATAGTCCTTTTAATTGAAGGTGACATACCATATACCATTAAAGGGGTATCTTGGGAAAATCTTACTACCTATGACATTTTGTTAGCGGAGGCTGACTGGCCCCACCTTTTGTGCTCACAGCTCCGAGAGGGGAGGAGGTAATCCTCCCTAGTTTCGTGCACACAGTCTCGCAAGAGCATGTGCTGAATTTTGCAGAAAAGTGGACTAAGGTTCTTGCGCCGGCTTTGTACCGTACACATTGTGGGTGGGATGAATTTTCCCCACACCACGAGATTTCTTTACGATCTATGCCACAGCCTCAACCTCAATATCCCATCCGACATGAAGCTAAGGCTTCCGTCGCGGAAATCCTTGAACAATTGGAATATCAAGGTGTGATTGAAACTTGTGTGTCACTGATGAATAACCCACTTTTTACTGTGACCAAGCCAGACGGCTCGTACCGTTTGGTATTGGATTACCGGCATTTGAACTTGCATTGCCGTACCTGTGCAATACAGAATACCCACGGCTCTGCTCTTGTGGATGGTCTTGAGCGAAAACGGTTTAAAACCAAACTTGACATTTCCAACGGTATTTTTGCCCACAATTTGGATGGACTGAGTTCCCAATGGACCAGTATTACCTGTGGCGGCAAACAGCACCAATTTAAAAGCCTAGCGATGGGCTTTAAGAATAGTCCAGGCGTGTTTGCTGCCCGTATTGTCTCTCTCTTGGAGAGAGTGGACACGGATGCGTGTTTGTATGTTCATGACATATATCTCACAGACGACAAGCTTTGGGCGCATTTGTCTCGCGTTAACAGCATAATTTGTAACTTTGTGGACTTTGGTTACAAATTCAACTTTGCAAAGTCTCACATTGCAGAGTACACAGTGTTGTTCCTGGGCTATGAGCTCAACAATGAAGGTCGAGGATTGGCCCCTCACTTCTTGGAGAAATGCGCACAACTATGCACTCCTACAAATCTGAAAAAATGACAGTCCTTGCTGGGATTTTTGAATTTCGGGCGTACTTAGATTCCTGAATATGCTCAGCGTATCAACCTTTGTATGCTTTGATACAACCTACTTTTACCAAATCTTGCTGGCTGTCAGGACATTCAGCTATTTTGCCATCTCTGCAGGCTGATCTTCTAGAATCAAAATTCTTACTGACTTGTGACAACCACACCAACCTGGTGATAAAAATCATCCCTGGGGCGGTGGGTTTCACGTACCTTACTTTTAACAAAGGAGACACAGTACCTATTGCTTACAAGTCACACTTGTACACTTCGGCTGAAATGCGGTTTTCCTCTGTGGAAAAAGTTTTGACAGCAGTGCAAATGGCGATTCTTAAGGAACGTGCACTGTCGCAGGGAAAATGCATATTGGTTGTTACCCCGTAGCCTGCACTAGAGGCAGTGACAAAGGCCAGTGTACTGAATTCTAAAGCTTTGCACCCCCGGCGGATACAATGGGCAGCATTATTGACATCCCCGGATGCCATGTTTATTTTTGAGGCCTCCTTACAGTCGCAGGAGTTTTTGCAGTATGAATTTGTTTATCCTGCGCCTTTGGCTATGCGGGCTTTGGAGGATTTCCATTACATCATATACACTGATGGTTCTAAGCACGCATACGTTTCCACTTGCGCCATTGTGGTAGGTGCCATGGTGAATGACGAGTTCAAGTCCAGAGTCGTGCACGTGCAGACTTTAGGGGACTGACTTGCACAATTGGCAGAGCTTCGTGCTCTGATGCTTGGATTGGAGTACGCTGATCCCAGTGTGACAACTCTTATTGTGAGTGATTCTTATTATTGTGTCCAGTCTTACAATCAAAACTTGTTCTTTTGGATTCAGAATGATTTTCGTGATTGCAAGGGTAGCACAATAAAACATAAAATGATCTGGGTCCGAGTGGCTGAACCTAAAGAACAGTTGCCACTCGTGTTTGTAATTCACACTCTCGGTCATCAGCGCGTGGGAGTCCATGCTGTTGGCAATTCGTTGGCTGATGAAGCAGCGAAATCAGCAGTATCTACATATTTGGTTGCAGCAGTTACACATTCCAAAAGTAAGATCAATGATGATATCTTGGCAGCTGTTGCTGCAACTGAGAGTGGAAGTGAATATCCTAAGGGATTCCCTTCGAAGTATTCATACCACTTAAGTCCTGATAAATTTCCTTATGTGAAAATACCTGACGTTGGTGAAAGGTTAATTCCCAACGCAGACTGCAGGCCTAAACTGCTTACTGCAGCCCCTGAAGGTGTTGCGTCTGCGCATGCGGGCGTTTCGGCTACTGTAGCTCAGTTACAACAACGTTTCTAGTGGCGGGGCTGTACAAACATACGCGTGCTTATGTCCTTCAATGTGACATGTGCCAGCAGATTAAGCCTTCAACTGCTACGCGGCTGCCACAGACACAGTTGTACATTTCTTATAAACCGCTTGGATGTGTTTATTTAGATCACTGCGGTCCTTTTTCTTCTGATACTGCATATAAGTACATCTTAGTAGCAGTTGATTCATGCACACGCTTTGTGTGGGTGTGGCCACACCGCAGCGCTGATTCACGAACTGTCATAAGAGACTTGCGTGTCTTTGTAGGCATTTTTGCCTGTGGTACCTTCCATTCAGATCAAGGTCCGGCTTTCGCCTCTAAGGCGTATAAGGATGCCATGACTTTGTTGGGGGTCCAAGTCAAATTTTCATCTCCATACAGACCTGAGGGTAATAGTGTTGTGGAAGGAATGAACCGAGATTTAAAGCAGTCTTTGACAGCTAGAGTTATAGGAACTGGCTGGCCCACCTCAATAGCGTGCAGCGTGCTCCTAATAATCTCCCTAGAAGGTCTCTGGTGGGCGGACCCCATACAAAATGCTCTTTGGTATCAAGATGTTTGTACAGGACCTTGACGGTCTAGACCAGGAGGCTGTTGCTGCCTCCTTTGACATAGATTAACATTTCAATGTTTTGTAGAATCTGCAAGAGACAAGAGACAGTCTTGCAAAGGAACATTTGCCCTCCACCTCGGATGATGCGTTGCAGATCCCAGTAGTTGGCTGGCTACCCCAAGTTGGAGAAATGGTTCGAGAGAAAATCAAAAACAAGAAAGAATTTGGTCCCTCTTATTGAGCTCCGGTTCCAGTGCTTGGTGTGAAGGGCACTAGAACAGTCATTTTACCACCACTTCCAGGTCGTAATTAAACAGGTACATTTCCATTTACAATGTCAAGATACACAGAGTGGCCGATTGTTCTTAGTATGACACCGGCGGTCTCATGTCCTTCGATTTGGAGAAATTCTGTTATGGCTCCGGCTTCTAATCCAATGCCTGATGTTGCCCTCAAGATGCCTATAATTTCTAGTCCTTTATTGAGTTCACTGCCTGGTACTCAACTTAATGAAACAGACTACAGTTACCCAACTGACTTATCGATGCCTGATTTTTAAACTCGATTGGCTACAGAATCCAGATTTTCATTTTACACTGATTCCCACACATCGGGGAAACATTCAAGAATTTTTGTTTTGGCAAGACTGTTTAAAAAAACATTTTTTGATTCCCCTTTGGACCTACATTTGGCTGGTCCTTTTTTCAATTTACCTTTTTATGTCAATTGGCTTTGTGGTGTATTTTTTCCGACTCGTGAATGGACACTATGTCGAGGAGAGAACATGCATCCGACATATTAATGGAACATTGGCTCCCCATTCCTCATCACACAGATTGAAGAGAGACTTGGCCTTTTTTAACATCACTGCTTGGCCAGTCTTAGATGGCATTGTATGGGATGCTTTCCGATTTCAAATACATAGGCCCACTTGGAGAACCGGGCCTTATGGGCAGGGCGGCGCAGGGCACGCCAAAATCCCCGGATTCACCTGCCTTGTAACTAACAGAGACACAAGACACTCCGTTGAGCGTGGAAGCCAGGTTTATTAGCTGAAGCTAAGCACAGTTATCCTAGAAGTTACACTTGAAGTGGGTTCTAAGGAGACTACCACTTCAATCCGTGGCGTACAATCTCTTATACTAAACACATTTACAATATCCCACTCCCCACACACACAAAACGAACCAATGAGAAAAGTTGGAAAACAAGCTATCAGGTGTCTCAGAATATGCCCCTTACTCGGACCCTGTGTGCCACCCCTCCCAACAAATTAATCAGTGATGGTGTTCACAATCCCCTCTCGCAGGTGGCAGGACATGCTTGTGTGTCTCAAAGGATAGTTGTGTAATAGGAGCATACAAGGAGAGAATAGCGAAGGCCAGTCGGATAAGATAGTATAAGGGAAGAAAAGGAGAGGGCAAATAGTAGGCTGAGACAGGGATCAATCGAACCAGACATGCGGAATTGCAGATGTGTAAATCCTGTTACCATACTGACCCCTTGCCAGCCAAGCAATACAACATCCTTTCTAAGATTCACAATCACCATTTAAATGCCATCTGAACCTTTCCCTCAGACTATGCTCTAATCCGGATGCTTGGAAACACACGTTCCTCCTGCCCATCTTAAGGAAAGCCAACGCAGATCCTGAATCTCCTTGCAATCATAGACCTAACTCTATTTTACCAGCTCCGGTCAAGATTTCAGTGAATGTATTCTGGCAGCAACTGATTGCCTTTGTTGAAGATAATAGCCTCCTTCACGACTCACAATCCAGCTTCCATCCCGGCTATAGTACGGATTTGGCCCTCATAGAAATGGCAGACTCAATACGCTGGGCGGTCGACGGACGTTCCAAGGTGGTGTTGGTGCTGTTAGACTTGTCTACAGCATTTGACACCATCAACCATTCCATTCTTCAGAACCACCTTAAGACCATAGGCGTGGGGGCCTCAGTGCTGAACTGGATATTGACCTTACTATCTGACCGCACACAGCAGGTCCGGACCTATCCATTCATCTCCCCAGTCAAACCACTGAAGTGGGTTGTGCCGCAGGGCTCTGGTATGAGCCCTCTAGCATTTAATATTTACTTAACCCCGCTGGCTGAATCGATTGCGATGTCTGAAGACAAAATCATATTATATGCTGATGATCTTCTGCTTCTATTCACCTTAAATGCTGTGTGTGCAGCAAATTTCGACCCACCCAAAAATTGTCTCTAGATTTTTGCGGCCTGGATGAACCACAATTTCTTGAAACTTAATCCAGATAACGCCTAGGTCCTATTTTATTAACCAACCTACTCCCCTCTCTTCCAATCTGTGGTGGCCAGAGGAACTGGCCATTGCTCCGGCACACAAGGACTTGGTGAGGAATCTGGGAGTTAGATGGGACAATCAGCTAACCCTTGCCACACAGGTACAATAGGTGTGTCGCTTGTTTTGGCAAGATCTAAATCCTCAAGAGATTTATTAACTAACTGCGCTATGTAACTCAGTGGTTCACGCACTGATCACTTCCCATTTAGACTACGCGAAAGCCTCATACGTGTGTCTCACATTAGGCTTGCTCCATGTACTGCAGACGGTCCAAAACGCTGATGCCCGCCTGTTATGTGGAGTCCCCCTTTGACAACATATCTCCCCGTATCTTAGACTACTCCATTGGCTGCTCATGGCTACACGAATAGATTTCAATGCGTTGACCCTCACCTTCAGGGCAGGACAAGGCTGTGGTCCGGTCTACCTTGGGAGGAGCCTCCGTCCCTATTGTCAATCACAGTCTCTACTTTCCAATTACAAGCACTTGCTCATTGGTCCTTGGTTTTCAAAACCTAGATCAGGAGGTGAAACCTTTCAGGTAGGAACCACCCAATGTTGGTCTAAGCTACCTCTTCTGCTGCGTATGATTCTGTCTGAATGTGAGTCTTGCAAAGCCCTTAACACCTGGCTATTTAGCCTGCTTGATTAGTTGCTCCTACGTATGCTGTCTCATTTTCTGCCCACTACAGCGCTGGGACACCCCATTGGGTTAGATGTGTGCTCAATAAATGACTATTAATATAACTGTCGATGGCTTAACAGAATTGTGGGTGTAGGCCTGGACATCTGTAGCTGATAGTTAGACTGAGGGTAGTCAGGGGGTTGGTGTGAAACCTGAAGTGCAGATGTTAGACAATGCTGAGTGTGTCCTTGGTAATGTATGTGACTCTGAGGGTGTACTTCTGAAAGAATTGCAATTCATCCTCCTGGATTGTTGATGCAATCCCTACGGGTGATCTCGTATCCGACTGTGATGGCAATGTTGAAATGGTGTGCTGTGGATGCGTTCAACCAGGTTGCTGTAATGAAGGTGATGTGTGGAGATGTTGTGTTGATGAGGTAACAGAGTCCAATGCGTGCTGGTGGATGTAACTGGTGTGCATTAGGAGGCACATGACCTGGTTGTACGGACATGGTCTGTTATGCGGGGCAGCGCCGTGTTGGCAGTTGGAGTTGCACACACAGCCTGCAAAGCTGTCATGGGTGCGCTTGGGAGTTGCCTGATAGCAGGTGGATGATTGGCTGGTGTTCACTGTTTGGAGGTTGGCTGGAGCATGAGTCTGTTGTGTTACCTGCACCATGGAAAGACCAGAGGGTCTAGTACTGTGCACGTTGCAGGCACTGACGGTCTTGCCTTTGGCACGGAGGTGGCGCAACAGTGGCACTGACAAGCTGCTGCCTGCATTAAGAATGGGTGGAGGGAGGGAGGAGCATCTGGGAAGCGTGTGAGTTGCAGAATCAGGGCACTCAGTGTTGCGGTGCAGCAGGGGAGGCAGCAGCAGGAATGAGGGAACACATGACGGCGGAAGGGGTGAGACACCATGCAAAAACTAGCATACAAACACAAGGTGGTTTGAAAGGCACAATGTAACAGGTGTATGGAAAGGAAGAAGTGTCTGGTTACTCATGGCTCACTGAAAGAAAATGGAAGAACAATCACCAAATATGACGGGCGCAGGATCAGGCACCAAAAGCCCAAGCTGCGAGCAGGACACACAACGTCAGTAGGTGTTGCCTGCCCATTGTGGGTAGCAAGCTGCAACAATACATACACAACCATGTACTTCATGCACAATATGGATCATTGATAAACTGCAAGCATGTTGCCACAGTACACATTCTCCCATATGCACAATCTTTATAAATAATGCCATAGATGACGCATGCAAACTGGCAAGAGATCTGCGGTGGCAGTAATGAGGCACATTGTACTGTGGGGAACACATTTTCTACAAAAATTGAACAAGTTTGTGTTGAGGCCATGTTGCTTTAGCCATTGTCCATGGCCAGTGCCATTGCTCTGAAGAAAATAACAGTTGTGTAATGCTGGTGAAATAATCTGCACACGACTGCCTGGGACTGTCCGTTCCTTGAACCCTCAGAAACGTGCAATGCTCAAAGTGGTCCATCTCCCGATAGCCCCTTGGTCTGAGTAGAAATGACTGACTCAAAAGGGTGATCAGGTGAGGGAAGCAAAGGAAGGGAACAGCAGGGAGGGAGATCTGAAACAAAGGTAAACAAGCATAAGGATTCAACACTTCTTGTCACTGAATCACAGAATACCTCAGGACCTAAACTGTAACAGTTACATCTGTAACAGAAAACAACAGCCACTGTATCGTAGTTGGTATCACAATAATGAAAATGATACTAGATCTGAGGATTGAACACTGACACATAAAAGGTAGCAGAGTTTTGCAGCTAAATGAAGGGGGTATAACAATCTGCAGGCTGCTTCAATGCAATTAGAGCCATGCGGTTATCAAGGAAATCACAGTGTATGAATAAGGCTCCAATAAACAGAAATTCCAATGCCCTGCAGTGCTACTCACACAATGTCAACAATCCGTAGTTACCCCTGGGAATCAGTGAGGGTCAAGAAGGGAAATTGCACATCACCCGCAAAAGCATTAAGAAGCTCATCCAACGAGGGAGGGAATTAGGTAAACACAAGGAAGCCCCGCATGAGCCAGTCATTGGCTCGTCCAGCTGGGCTTTGAAATGCCTAACATAACAAGTTACTGGGTTGGAACTCAACAGAGAGTAACGAGGAGCAATGGCACAAATCACCCCTACCGTGATCAGAATATGCAACACGCCACAAGAGAATCCTGGGATTAACGTCACCCCACTGGTGCCACGGAAGCGTTTACATTTGCTACAGCACAACATTGTGACGTCATCAGTGCAACATTCCTGGCATCATGGGAATAGAAACTTAATATCAACTTACGAAAGAAGGCTTGCAAAGCAGTGTTCTCCACCGGCCCTGAGTAAGTGACGAGACAGTGACATGACATACTGGCACAAGGGGCAATGCATCCATACAAACATACTCACCGGACATTTGACAGAACATGTGGGACATACGCTAGCCCACACCTTCACAACATGTTTGATTGGAAATCCAATTGTTCTGGCACACAAGATTAAGTGGTTGAGCCAAACACATACAGCTGCACACAGTGATGCTGCAATTCCCCAGAGAGCCTGTGGTTGTGATGTCCCACACAATGTCAACCCGTGGTATCCACAATGTGTCAGTGTCAAGGTTTACAGACATTGATGCTTCACCAGAGTAAAAACCTCCACAACAGATGACTGTCAAGAAGGGTGACTGTCCTGTCATGGGAGTAGTGCAACATGTAATTTGGTCCATGGTGATGAGACTTGTATGGATGGTTTTACAACATGCACAGAAGCAGTTCCCACACATGTGGAGAAGTGTGGCTCACCGGTTAGAGGAGGCAGTCCCTGATGCAGAGGTCAGACCCGGGACCAGGGTTCAATCCCCGACGCGGCAGGGCCTTGAGCTCAAAATGTCCACCGACTTGATAATTCTCACCTCAGTGCCTACTTGAATCGTGGGTTCAAACTCTGCAACTCTGGGCAATAGCTTGCCTAATCTCCACTACAGCCCGACCGCGATGGGATGCCTGGTCTTCACCTTGGGGATGCCCAGTAGGGGTAATCTCGCAGGGAAAGGCCGGGATGGGTTCCCAAAGCTAGCGCCTTGAGACCTTACGGTGAAAGGCGCTATGCAAGAACGTATGATTTACGATTCCCAAACCATGCAAACCCCAAACAGCCTGTTTGGATCTCTTACCCGAGCTGACATTTACACATGTCCGTGCATGGAATGCTGATTCCGCCCACGTTGCAATCGTCATGAGGAATGGCAGGAGGACCAAGTTGACACGAACAGGCACAGCAACCTGGGAATGACAGACACACAAGGGCTCACTAATAAAAATCTTTGCTAAAGACATGGGCATGTACAAAACAGGAACAATGTAGTACACATGTAGATTTCAAGCTAAGTCATTGCACATTTCTGTGTGGCATGACATCAGCACTTGCGTGACACATCAGAGCACACATCAAAGTTAATTTGCATACAGTCAGCTGGACACACACATTGTAACACATGCCACTCAATGATACAAGCTTGCACACTCATTCCCAGTGACTCACAATTATGAGAAGAAGTTGCATATGAGCTGACTCCGGATATCATCCACCTCCTCCTCCTCATCACTTGCATTGTGACCAAGCCCTTCATCCTCAACGGGTGGATGTTCCTGCTCCTTAGGATCCAGGATGAGTGGCACTGCCTTCTCAACTGCCATGCTGTGCAGCAGGCAGCACAAAAATAAGATATTACAGACCTTGGCCGGGGCATATGGGAGGGATTCGCCGGTCTTATCGATGCACCAGAAGCGCCTCTTCAGGAGGCCAAACGTCCCCTCAATCACTCACCTGGTCTGCCCATGTGCATTATTGTACCGCTGATCTGCTGCTGTCCTTGGGTTGCATAGAGGTTTCATTAGCCATGGCATGTTGAGATATCTCAAGTCACCTACAAAGATACATCATGTATGTAAGTGGTTCAGGAGATGCCGTCAGAGTAAAACATACTAAAACACACAGAACAAACAGAGTTTACCCTCCAATAAGACATGCCTGATCGTTGCGCAGCCGGAGCATCATTCGTGGCACCCTGCTACGCCTCATGATGAATGCATTGTGTGCCGATCCTGGAAAACGTGCACAAACATGGGAAATCAGCATGTTAGCAAGACACACCACCAGGACATTTATTGAATGATAATGTTTCCTGTTGCGGTATGCCTGCTCCTGATCCTGTGGTGGCACCAAAGCCACATGTGTCCCATCAATGGACCCAATGACATGTGGCATCCCTCCCAGGGAATAGAATTCACCCTTGACATCTGTCAACTCTTCAGGAGTAGGACATTTGATGAATTCATCAATGTGCTCCAACATGGCTGCTAAAACATCATGCAGAACACGGCTGAACATTGTTTGGGACATCCCACCGACATCAGATATGGTTAATTGAAACGTACCTGTAGCAAATAAATGGAGGCTGCCATCACCTTTAGCTTGGGAGTCAGCACAGTAGGATACTTGTGTTGCAGTTGGAGATGTGGTTCCAGCTTGTTCGTCAAGTCCTGAAACAATTGCTGAGTGAATCTGTAACGTTGGATGCAGGCACGTTCCCTCATGGTAGCCAAGCCTGGAAATGGCCTTGGTAGAGGTGGTGCCCTGCAGGACATATTTGGGAAGAATGGAGAATAACTGTCAGCCAACATTGATATCAATGTACGTAGCACATGCAAAACGGCTACTACACATCAGGTCATCATGGAGTCTGGCGTGTGCAATGCATCCAGGACACATACGCCAGCTTGCTGGCCCTCCAACGAATGCCCGGATACACCTGTTGATTGACAAATACACATGACATGCCCTCAAATGAGATGCTGAGCTGGTATGAATGAACAGCCCGAGATATCACTGGATTGACACACGTTACCAAAACCTGCAGTGGAAGGTTGTCATCCCATCCAGACAGCTGACTGCAAGGCACACACACAGGTCACATGGAATGTCAAATGTACATATCAAACACATTGCGATTTAGGTGTGCATGAGTCAACAAAACAACACAGCCATTGTCACGATGCGGACATGTTTGCCTGGGGATAAATGATGTATGATACCATCTGACCCAAAAGCCGTGGGAATGCACACGTTGCATGGTGTGCGTAGATGTGAAACCATTCCCATCTCAACACAGACCCATGTTAGATGCACCAACAGCAGATGCAGTTTACGGAACACAAACAGCAAGCTTAATGTTTAACATGACACACACATGACATTGTCACATAGGGTCATGCTGAGCGTGAAATGTCAAGTGACAAAGTGCCCCGGTCTCTGGCATCATGAGACAGGTGCCCGTAGTGATGACTGTGCCATCCCAGCTTGGATGTGCATGACAACAGGTGGATAATGATACATATGGGCATGTAAAGGTGATGTGTACCACATAGTGCCCCATCACACATGACATGTGTCAATACACATCGATTGTGCAACAAGATCAGATGCCCAGTTCTATATCACTGCCTGCCACACCTAGGACCTGCACATGACAAGAACTTGATAGACATCCTTGTTTGAACCGTACCCCTACATCCCTACATCCCTGCTGTGTGCGTGCCTCTTATCACTATTGTAATGGTGCCATACGTGAGTGTGTGAAACACACCGTACCCTTGCATTCACAACAGCATGTGAAACGCACCGTGTGAAACACACCGTACCCCTGCATTCACTACAGCGTGTGAAACGCACCATGTGAAACGCACCATGCCCCTACATTCACTCCAGCGTGTGAAATGCACCGTACCCCTACATTCACTACAGCGTGTGAAACACACCGTGTGAAATGCACGGTACCCCTGCATTCACTACAGCATGTGAAATGCACCGTACCCCTACATTCCGTGCGTGTGTGCGCATCGTCTCACTATTGCAATCGTGCCATACGCGAGTGCACCGTACCCCTAGATTCCGTGCGTGTGTGTGCATCATCTCATTATTGCAATTGTGCATACGCGAGTGCACCGTACCTCTACATTCCGGGCGTGTGTGCACATCGTCTCACTATTGTAATCGTGCCATACCCGAGCGCATCGTACTCTTATGTTACAGGCGTGTGTGCATCGTCTCACTATTGTAATCGTGCCATACGCGAGCGCACCGTACCCCTACTTTCCGTGCGTGTGTGTGCATCGTCTCACTATTGCAATTGTGCCATTCGCGAGCGCACCGTACCCCTACTTTCCGTGCATGTGCGCATCGTCTCACTATTGCAATTGCGCCATACGCGAGCGCATCGTACCCCTAAATTCCGGGCGTGTGCGCATCATCTCACTATTGTAATCATGCCATACGGGAGCACACATATCCCCTACTTTCTGTGCGTGTGTGCGCATCGTCTCACTATTGTAATCGTGCCATACACACACTGTACACATGTGTAGATATCAAAAAAAGTTATGGGACAGCTAGGGGATGAAAATTAGGCCCTGAATGTATCCTGGTTTCCATGGATACTGAGATTTGAATGTGTGCTACAGGTGTCCTGCAAAAGTCAGTTGGGCAAAAATATACAATGTTGCAAAATGATTGTGGACCTGGAGCTCAAATTTTAAACAATGTAAATGTGTGTCAGAGTTGTATGTTTAAAGGGATGGATGAAACGTATGATGCGAACTAATCTGACCTATCACTCTGTACTCCTCGAGCCGAAAGCCCATCAGCAGCACTGGTTTAAGGCTGCATGAAGCCCTGGGCGAGCACTTGCCTGCACAAAATTGGAGTGGACCACACTGCTGCTGTCTCTGCAACCTCTGGCACTTCATGGCTCGTACTATGGAGAGGGCAACAGCCTTCAGTGAGGAGGAAAATCAGGCCCTGCTGGATGCCCTTCTACCACAGTACAGCAAGCTGTATGGGAGACCAGAGGAGCAGGTGACTGCTGACTGCACTACCTTTGAGTGTGCACCTGTTGTATGAGTGTCTCAAAAGGCATTGTGTATTGGTGAGACAGACATGCAATGTGGTTGTGAGTGAGTCCCGGGGGTGTAAATGGTGGTGTCCCTCATGCAGAGCATGATGTAGTTCATGTGTATTCACTCTTCACTTGCATTGTGCTTACTGTGACCTTCACTGCATAGTGAATGACACTTTCAGCCATGCCAGACCTTGGTGGCTTTATTCTCAAATGTCCTGAGGTGGAACAGTGTTCCCCCAGGGGTGACAGGTGTCTGTACTCACAGGTGTTTATGACTTGAGGGGACCTGTGGTGAGATAGTCCAAATGATGTGTTTGACCTCATGGACATTGAAGTGTGTGAATGTTCCTTGCCATCTGGGTGAGTGTGTATGTGATATGTTGCACCACTGCTGCATGGCGTATGCAGCAGCTCTGCCATCTGATGTGACAAGTAACCAGTGCTGTGTGCCTGACTTGCAAAGCTAGCATGACACCTGTAACACCCCATTGTCAAATGGCACATGTGCAAATTGAGGGTTGTATCCGCTGTTGTCAGTGACAGGCGAGTGATCTGTGCCAGGGTGTGTCTGTCTGGTCTGCGGAGGGTTCCTAAGTTGAGTGGGATATGTGACTGCTTGGCACGTGCTGTCCCAAACCCTGCAATTGCATGTGTTGCCCAGTGTGTGCCATGATATGTGAGTCTGTTGCACCAGTTACGCCATCTGTTGCCTTTCAATGTCATGTAGTGCATTGGGGCTTTCCCACAGGCCTAGTTCACATGGACAATGATGCAAGTCCTGTCACCATCCTATGCCCTGTTCACATTATCAATGGTGTGCAAGTGTGTGTGTCTGGGACATGGAGCAGGTGTAGTGATTTTGTTTCACTTGGTCTTCCTGACAGGTAACTGCCCACGAGAAGGGGGAAATATGGTTGAAGATTGTCAGGGCAGTTAGGTCTGGGGGTGCCATCGCCGGCAGCTGCTCAACATCCAAGGTGTCAACTAAGAATGAGCAACCCAATATACCCTTGAGGGCTTGGGCGATAGGTATGAAAGGGTAATTGTGCCGTCAAGGGTTTTTGTTAAACTGTTGAATATTCAGAATTATATATTATTTTGTGGTCCTAAACATTTGACACCACTGATGCACAATTTGTGTCAGACAAAGTTTTTAGACAAATAGAGCTAATACCAGACGGTAATAAAAAGAGAGAGCAATAGCAGGGTGTATGGAAAAGTTCTGTTTGTTTTAATTATTCACAAAACAAGAATAAAATATACATGGGTATACCATTTGTTGCAAAAGCTACAATAGGAAAAATATCAATAAAACAGCCTATTTGCAGCAATTGTTGTAGCTTATCCACCTATTTACAGATTCTATCATTACAAGCGGTGGAACAAGCGCAGTCGACGTTTCGGTCTCTAGACTTGCGTTATGGAGACCATCCTCAGGACAAACAAATCAAATCATGAATACCCTTTCTTATAGATTAATGAAGATCATGCAGTTTAAATGGGCCTCAAATTCAAGTAGATGGTAGCGCTGAGTGCAATCATCTGTAAAGACAGGAATCGACTGATTTTATCTCTCCCAATCGTTTAAATATACAGAGAACTGAAGTACAGACTAGATGTACATGTTTATCAGCAGTGCCACCTCTAAAGTTACACAGGGAGAGATACTTGTTAAAAGTTGTTCGAGTTTTGAAAAGTGTTACTATGATGAATTGTGTAAAGGCCACTTGTGTGCCTGCATGATAGTTGTCTCACAAGGTAGTGCACACAAAACAACATTTCCAATTTTTTGAAAGAAACAGGCAGCTTTTGAACTCCATATACATGTCCCCACAGTGGTCTTGAGGTCTTGAAACTCCTTGGTTGTCAATTGTACAAACTAATTAGTGTCAAGACATCCAGACCTCCGTTGGACCATGTATTTGGCAAATCTGCAATGCCATTTGTTTCTAACAGTGTTTTATCTTAAATGGTGCCAGCTGTGTGAAAGAATGTGTAAATCTTTTTTGTGTGCATTTCATTGTGAGATATCTTTCAGGCAGGCACATACGTGTTGTCTTCACAAGATGGCGGATTACCATATTCAAACTCCACCCTCCAAATCAAAAGCCAACTCCACCCTCCAACTTCACCCTCCAAATCAAAAGCCAACTCCACCCTTCAACTCCACCCTCCAAATCAAAATCCTACATACAAATCCAAATCCACCATCTAACTCTACCCTCCAAATCCACCCCCAACTCCACCCTCCATCTCCACCCTCCAACTCCACCCTCCAAGTCTGCTGCTCTCTTCCACCTCACCTCCTTCTCTAACTCCCTGTTCTCTTATCTTCTCCTGTGCTGATCTGATGCTCTCTTCCACGCACCTCCTTCTCTAATTCCCTGTTCTCTTCTATTCTCCTGTGCCGATCTGCTGTTCTCTTCCACCCGCCTCCTTCTTTAACTACCTGTTCTCTTCTCCTGTGCTGATCTGCTGCTCTCTTCCACCCCACCTCCTTCTTTAACTCCGTGTTTGCTTCTCCTGTGCTGATCTGCTGTTTCTTCCACCCACCTCCTTCTTTAACTACCTGTTCTCTTCTCCTGTGCTTATCTGCTGCTCTCTTCCACCCCACCTCCTTCTTTAACTCCCTGTTTTCTTTTCCTGTTCTGATCTGCTGTTCTCTTCCACCCACCTCCTTCTTTAACTCCCTGTTCTCTTTTCCCTTTGCTGTTCGGCTGCTCTCTTCCTCCCAGCCTCCTTCTTTAACTCCCTGTTCATTTCTCCTGTGCTGATCTGCTCCTCTCTTCCACCCGCCTCCTTCTTTAACTCCCTGTTCTCTTCTCCTGTGATAATACTTAAGCTATCTTCCATCTGCCTCCTTATCTAACTCCCTTTTCTCTTCTCCTGTGCTGATCTGCTGTTCTTTCAACCGCCTCCTTCTCTAACTTCCTTTTCTTTTTTCCTGTGCTAAACTGCTGTTCTCTTTCACCCCGCCCCCTTATCTTACTCACTGTTCTCTTCTCCTGTGCTAATATGTTGTTCTCTTCCACCCGCTTCCTTCCTTCCTTAACTCCCTGTTCTCTTCTCATGTGCTGACCTGCTCCTCTTTTCCACCCACCTCCTTATTTAACTACATGTTCTCTTCTCCTGTGGTGATCTGCTGCTCTCTTCTACCCCGCCTCTTTCTTTAACTCCATGTTCTCTTCTTTTACTGTGCTGATCTGCTGCTCTCTTCCACCCCGCATCCTTATTTAACTTCATGTTTTCTTCTCCTGTGCTGATCTACTGCTCTCTAAAACCCGCCTCCTTCTTTAACTCCATGTTCTCTTCTCCTGTGCTGATCTGCTGCTCTCTTCCACCCGTTTCCTTATTTAACTCCATATTCTCTTCACCTGAGCTGATCCACTGCTCCCTTCCACCGCCTACTTCTCTGACTCCCTGTTCTCTTCTCTTCTCCTGTGCTGATCTGCTGCTCTCTTCCACCCGCCTCCTTCTTTAACTCCCTGTTCTGTTCTCCCATCCTGATCTGCTGCTCTCTTCCACCCACCCCCTTCTCCAAAACCCTGTTATCTTCCCCTGTGCTGATCTGCTGTTCCCTTCCACAGCCTACTTCTCTAACTCCCTGTTCTCTTCTCTACTCCTGTGCTGATCTGCTGCTCTCTTCCACCCGCCTCCTTGTTTAACTCCCTGTTCTGTTCTCCCATCCTGATCTGTTGCTCTCTTCCACCCCGCCCCTTCTCCAAAACCCTGTTCTCTTCTCCCGTACTGATCTGCTGTTCCCTTCCACCGCCTACTTCTCTAACTCCCTGTTCTATTCTCCTGTGCTGATCTGCTGATCTCTTCAACACGCATCCTTCTTTAACTCCCTGTTCTCTTATAATATGCTGATCTGAGGCTCTCTTCCACATACATCCTTCTGTAACCGCACACTCACATACATACAACCATGCACGCACACACATACAACACACATAAACCACACACACACAACCACACACATCTATCCATCGTACTCACTCTATCGCCCTCACTCTATCTATCGCCCTCACTCTATCTATCGCCCTCACTCCATCTATCGCCCTCACTCCATCTATTGCCCTCACTCCATTTATTTATTTATTTATTTTTAAGATTTGTAGAGCGCAACAAATACCACGTGTGGTGTCTCGGCGCTGAGTTAGCCGAAAAAAGAAAAAAAAAGGCGGCACTCCCTGTAAGTTATTGAGTAAATAGCCATGTCTTCAGTTTCTTTCTGAAAATCATCAAAGATGGACTGCTTTTTATGTGGGTAGGCAAAGAGTTCCAGAGTTTAGATGCGGCCACAAGGAAGCGTCTGTCTCCCCATGTGACCGTTCTCACCCGTTGAATACATAGAGCGGCAGAAGAGGCTGATCTTAAGACTCTGTTAGGGACATATCTACACAGAGATTCCCTGAAAAACTCAGGTCCCAGGCTGTTTAATGCTTTGTAGGTTATGCATAAAGCTTTAAATTTAGTTCTCTTTCTGATCGGGAGCCAATGAAGTTGGTGTATAATAGGGGAAATGGAAGCAAACCTTGGGGTTTTGGTCAAAAATCATGCGGCTGCGTTCTGTACCATTTGTAGTTTGTTGAAAACCTGCTCCTGGGCATTCAACAGAAGCCCATTACAGTAGTCCACCTTGGACAACACCAAGGAGGACATGAGGGTTTTTCCAGCCGACAGAGGAAGGAATGGTAACAACTTTTTTACCTTACAAAGCGTAAAAAAGAATGAAGATACCACCGCGTTGGTGTGACTGGTAAAGTTTAACTTGTTATCAAACAACACTCCCAGATTTCTGACCTTCGGAACCGGGATAGGTGGATTACCCATCTCCGAAGGCCACCAAGTTGGAGATCAAGATGGCTGTAGATCTCCAAACACCATTACCTCAGTCTTATCAGTGTTTAGTTTTAGGCAGTTCCTATCCATCCATTGACTAATTGCTCTCATGTCTGACTGGAAGTTAGCTGCGACCTCACTCCCGTTTTTTTTCACTGCCAGCACCAGTTGAGTGTCGTCTGCATACGAAGTCACTCCTATCCCAAAGGTTTTAATGACCCTCGCCAAGTCCGACACATAGATGTTAAAGAGTGTCGGAATTAGCGAGGATCCCTGGGGGACTCCGCAGGGCAACATAAAGGTCGGAGAATAGAACCTTCCAATCTTTACCAAATGCTCCCTGTTCGACAGAAAGGAAGCCAGGAGTTCGACAGCTTTGCCCTGTATGCCCATGGCGGTGACACATTCGATCAGAGTGTTATGATCGACCATGTCAAAGGCCGCTGAGAGACCCAGCAGAATCAGGACTGCCGTGCCACCCTGGTCCATGATCTGTCTGATCTCCTCAGAGGCCTTTATAAGCGCTGTCTCCGTGCCATGGCCTCCTCTGAACCCAAACTGGGTGTTGTCAAGCATGTTGTTCTGGTCAATGTAGCTCGCTAGCTGTTTATTTATTACCTTTTTAAGTATTTTAGCAGGGAAAGGCAACGCTGCTATCGGACAATAGCTTTTTAGTTCTGAGGTATCAAGAGTAGGTTTCTTCAAAAGTGGCTTTATTATAGCTGATTTCCAGCTTTGAGGGTAGTTCCCTGATTTACAGGTAGTATTGAAAATATTTCCCAATATTGGGGCCACCACGTCGGCGGATAATTTTATAATGGCCGGTGGACAGGGGTCCAGAGGAGAACCTGAAATGGTGGCTTTGATGAGATCCTTTATTTCTAGCAGGGATGGAGGGTTAAATTCAACCAAAGAGGGAGTAGTGGGTGATATGTTGTTCAGTGAGCTCGAGGGTTCCACTTCTGTAATGTTATTGAATTTGTCAAAGATTTCTGTGACCTTGGTCCTAAAAAAATCAGCCATTTTGTTACAGAATTCTTGATTCGTATCTATGGTTGTGGGAGTTGGAGTGTTTGATAGTGTTGCCACTACCTGGTATAGTTGTTTGCTGGAGTTCTGGGCCAACTCTATTTGTTCGCAGAAGTATCTGCTTTTTTCCGTTCTTAATGTCTTTCGATAGCCTGACCATGCTAGTTTATATCTTTCTTTATCATTGTTGTCATAGCTGACTCGCCAGCGTCTTTCAAGGTTGCGGCATTTCTGCCTCTCCAGTCTTAAAGATTCTGAGAACCAAGGGGCCGATGGTGTTACGCGATTCAGGCACAGTTTCTTTAAGGGCGCTACTTGGTTAATAGTGTCTGTGAGCCATTGATTGTAGTTATTGACTGCTAGATGAGAATCTGACACTATAGGTGGTTTGTTGTTTTCAAGCTTCTCAACTAAAGCTTTGGTATTTATGTTTTTCCAGTCCCTACATAGCCTATGATTACTTTTAGCCGTCTGTAAATTTTTGTGTTGTTTAACGGGGATGTAGAAGACCACTACTGCATGGTCTGACCACACAACTGGGACAACCGTGGGGGGATGATATCTGGATTGCTCGTAAATAGGCCACCCTTGTGGAATCACTGGATATAGCCCCTTCCAGCTCTCTTTCTGATTTTCCACCTTTGTCTCTGGAGGGGTTGAATCTTCTTTTAGATAAGACCAAATCCTCCTCCCCACTTGACCCACTGCCTCTTAAAAAGCTAAAGGAGTGTAGGAACAGTCTCCTTCCCCCTCTACTTGAGGTGATGAATAAGGCAATTGCCCAAGGCACTTTTCCATTAGTTTGGAAGAAGGCCATTGTGAAGCCGCTTCTCAAGAAGCCCTCACTTGACCCAGGTCAATTGAAAAATTTTAGACCCATTTCCTTGCTCCCTGCACCTGCTAAAATCTTAGAAGCACACTTGAATCGCCACCTATCTTCCTTCCTCGAAGCTTCAGAGTACCTGGACATTACCCAGCATGGATTCCGAAAACATCACAGCACAGAATCTGCCCTCACCTATGTTGTCGATAACATCCGACGCAAGGTTGATGCTGGACAAACAACTGTTCTGGTGCTATTGGACCTCACGGCCGCATTCGACACCTTGTCTCCTGCCATCTTAACATCTCGGCTTAGGGAGGCAGGTGTCTCTGGTCCAGCCCTGAGTCTCCTCAACTCCTTTCTCCTAGATAGGGAACAGAGAGTGATGCTCGGCAACCACCTCTCCCCAGCAAAGTCTTTGCAATGTGGGGTACCACAGGGGTCGGCATTAAGTCCGACCCTATTCAACATCTACGTGGCCCCCCTTGCTAGACTTGTGAGATCGCTGGGGATGGAGGTGGTATCATACGCCGACGACACCCAGATCATGATTTCACTCACCCGGTCCACTGTCATAACATCTGCCTCCTGCTTCAGGACCTGTATGCAACATGTTGCAGATTGGATGGTTACCAACTCCCTGAAGCTAAATGGCGACAAGACTGAGGTTCTGGTTTTTGGGAAGGACCAAGATATCTGGTCGAGTGAGTGGTGGCCTTCCTCTCTTGGAACTTGCCCCACTCCCTCACAATCCGCCAAAAATCTGGGTGTGGTGTTTGATACATCACTCTCGATGTCTCTACAGGTGAGTCGGACTGTCGCGACCTGCTGGGGCGTGATCAGGACACTCAACAAAATTCGCAGCTACCTGTCCCCTCAAGCACGCAAGCAGATTGCAGTCGCCCTTGTTGGTTCCAGGTTAGACTACTGCAACTCTCTCTACATGGAAACCAACAAGGGCCTCATACATCGACTGCAAGTAGTGCAGAACGCTGCTGCACGCTTTGTCCTGGATCTTCCCAGGTCTTCCTCTGCTACTGCTGCGAGGAGAGACCTTCACTGGCTGCCTATCCAGCACAGAATTTATTTTAAAATTCTGTGTCTGACCTATAGAGCTCTCGAGGACGGACCCAAAGACGCTATCAGCTCCCTACTTACTCGCTATCACCCTCCAAGGTGTCTGCGCTCCTCGGTACAACTTCAACTTGTCATCCCTCGCTTTAAGCTCACCAGATGGGGAGCCAGGGCCTTCTCCGTCGTTGCCCCACAGCTTTGGAACATCCTGCCGATGGAGATGAAGACGCTACCTTCTCTGGTGTTGTTTAAAAAGGCCCTAAAAACATGGTGCTTCTCTAGAGCCTATACAGGTTGAGTTGCAGAGTTCTTTGTTATGAGCTGGATTTGGAATTAGGCGCCTTGATGCCCACTGGGCTAAGTCTGCGCACGATAAGATCCCTTTATTATTATTATTATCAAGAATGTGGCCTGCTCTATGCGTGGCTGAGGTGACTAGCTGATTTAGCCCAGCTGTCTTAAAATCATCAATGAGAATTGATGTATCTTTATCTGCTGTGTTTTCCAAATGAAAATTAAAATCTCTGAGTACTGTAAAATCTGGGGCTACTAATGCCAATTCCTGTAGCGTGCTTATCGATTGGAGAAAAGGCGCTCTGGCTGCCGGGGGGCGGTATAGCAGAATACCGTTAAACGTTTGAATAGGGGATGGAGTGATAGCAAAGCCTAATACTTCTGCAGAAATGTTGTCTGGTATTACTGTTTTCAATGCTAGCTCTAGCCGTATGATTATAGCGAGGCCACCCCCCTTTTTTCCTTTCCTTTTTTCCATCTATCTATTGCCCTCAATCCAACTATCTATCACCCTCACTCCATCTATCTATCGCCCTCACTCTATCTATCTATCGCCCTCACTCTATCTATCGCAAAACAACAGCAAAACTCAGGGGCACCACAGCATCAATTATTTAAAAAAAAATAACATTGTTATTTGTAAAATCAATACTTCTAAGTCACGTAAATACAAAACATGTTGCATTAAAAATGCTATAGGTATCACATTGTCAAAAAATAAAAGTATTAGCATTGTAAATGACAAAGCTATTAATTTCGCAATTTAAAAAAAACCCCATAAATAACAAATTTGTCGTTATCATCATACTTCATTCGACAATTCATACTTCATTCGACAATTAAGTAAACCGGCGCCCAGAAACCGGCGTGCTAAACGCTAGTCAGCGCCTCGGCCGATCGACAGGCCACGCCCACATCGGAGGCCACGCCCACCGCCCACAGCTTAAAAGAGACGCTGCTCACAGCCTCTCCACCTTGACAAAACGCTGCTCCTGAGGCGGAAAGCCGGGAGAGCGCACCGTTTTTAAAAATTGATCTTTGTGATTCTTGTGCTTTTTAAAATTGAAATTTCACTCACCCAAGCCTCTCTCACTTCAAGCGGCCCCTCCGCTGCCCAGAAACCGGCGTGCTAAACGCTAGCCAGCGCCTCGGCCGATCGACAGGCCACGCCCACATCGGAGGCCACGCCCACCGCCCATCTACCCATCAACCTATAAGTATGTGCCTCCCCTGGAAGCGCAGCGGACGCGCCGATTGAGCGCCGATTGCGCCCCGAAGGTGCGCATAAGGCAAGCCCGTCTGCGCCCGTCCGCGACCGACCGGGACCAGGGGCCATATCCCCTACAGGTTCCAGTACACCTGAGGCAGTCATCATTCGCTACAATCGTAGCGATTTACTAGCCCTGCGTAAACCTATCGAAACAACAAACTGCATCCAAACCGGCCCAGGTCTATCCTACGGACCCATCTCATGCCGTTCATGTCAATGGACCAGTTTGGGTCAACTTTCAACGGATCCTCACATAATCCCTACTAACCCCCAGCATGAACTAAAATGTCTATATTTTAACGCCAGATCACTACCCAAGCATGCATAAGACATATGGGACATCTTAACCTCAAAAACGCCAGATTTGGTTTTTGTCACCGAAACGTGGCTATCCGATGCCAGTGCCCCAGACCTAGCCAACGCCCTCCCCCCCAATTATAAAATAACAACACAACACAGACAAAGCAAGAAAAAAGGAGGCGGAGTCGCCGTGATTTTCAGGGACCACCTAACTTGTCTAACGGATACAATTAATGCGGATCCCGAACATGAGCTACTACCATTTAAAATTCTCGCTGAGAATTATGTTATGCTAGCGGGCGCAGTTGTCTATAATCCACCAGGACAACAAATCAACCTCAGCGCTAAACTCCTGAATCAAGTACTCCCTCTGTGCCTAAAGCACAAAAACTACATGATCATTGGAGACTTTAATGTCCATTACGAAAACCCCAATGCCCCTGGAGTCGCACAGCTCAAATACGACATGGAAATCCTCCAACTGAAACAATTGGCCGATGGCCCTACGCACATAGCAGGGCACACCCTGGATCTCCTTTTTACGAACATCGAGTCGACCACCCTTAAGGAAACTCTCCCTCTGTCATGGTCAGACCATTTCATGCTCTCATTCTCACTTGAACTTCCCGGCAAACCCGTTAAGACCAGATCCACCCCCCTCACCTCCAATAGAGCCTGGAGACTAATCAAAGACTCCAACTTCAAAAACCATTTTCATGAGACAGATGTCTCCCTACCAGACAATGAACCTATCGGTAATAATGTCATCCGGCTAGAAACCAGAATCCGCCAAACATTGGACAAAATAGCACCCTTGCGAGAAGTTAGGAAAAAAACAGCCATTAACGAAAAATGGTACACCCCCACCCTCAAGAGCCTTAAAAGGGAATGCCAAAAAACAGAACACCAATGGAGACAAGCGAAAGACCCTACAACCAGAGCCAACTATACTGCCAAAAGGAAACAATATATCCTTGCCATCCGAGAGGCAAAAAAGCATTTTTTGTGCAACGAATTAACGAAAACCACAACTCTGCAAAAGAGTTATTTAAAATCGTGAAAGAGCTCAGCAATCCATCCTGCACTTCGCAAATCCTCACCCCTTCAACAGAAGCATGCGAACGGATTAGCACCTTCTTCTCTGAAAAAATTAATATTCAACCTTCACTCCCTCCCATCCCATCTCCCCTTATGATAACTTTGACGTACGCCCATCTACATCCGACAATGACAACGATCGCCTAGACTTGGGCAACTCCCCTCGCCTATCCAACTTCCAACCACTCTCCGAAGAAGAAGTGTTAACAGTCCTTAGAGCAATAAAATCCGGCTCTCCTGCAGACCCCTGCCCGCACTTTGTATTCTCTGAAATTGAACCGACTCTATGCCCACTCATTACCAAACTTTTCAACCAGTCCCTCGCCTCCGCGTCCTTTCCAGATTGCTGGAAACACGCATCTGTAACCCCCCTCCTGAAGAAAGCTGGTTCCGATATTCTCAACCCTGAGAACTATAGGCCAATTTCACAACTCCCCTACCTCTCCGAAGCATTGGAGAAAATGGTTAACTCACAGTTATCCAAATATTTGGAGGACAACTCGCTTCTGGACCCCACCCAAACCGGATTCAGATCCAACAACAGCACCGAGGCTACGTTGCTGGCAGTGTCGGACAGTGTCAGATGCATCACCAACCAAGGGGGCTCGGTGGCTCTGATACTGTTAGACCTGTCGGCAGCGTTCGACACGGTGTCGCACAAATGCCTACTGAACATTCTCCGGAGCAAAGGAATACAAGACACAGCGTTGCAATGGATTGAATCCTTCCTGAGCAACCGCACCCAAGCAGTGCACATGGGCCAATTCCATTCAGAACCCCGTCCCATTGGCTGTGGAGTCCCACAAGGGGCTTCCCTAAGCCCCACTCTCTTTAATGCCTATGTATCATCTCTGGCCGACATCGGAAGAAAGTGGGGCATCGGCATCTGCTCATATGCCGACGACACGCAGCTGATGGTGACCATGGACCAAAGATCGGAAAGATTAGAAACAACTAAAAATAAACTCCACAGCTGCCTCTCCGAAATGGCGGATTGGATGCGTAACCACTGCCTTAAGCTCAATGCCGGAAAATCCGAAATTCTATTGTTCGGAGGAGCCAAACTATCGTGGAACGATTCATGGTGGCCACCGTCACTGGGAACAGCCCCCACCCCGAAACAATATGCCAGAAACCTAGGCATTATGATGGATGACGCACTATCTATGAAAGATCATGTGCGCACACTTTGGGGTAAGGGATTTGCAATCCTGAAACTCCTCGCTAAGATCTTCACCTGGATCCCACTCGACTGTCGTCGTACGATTACCCAGGCCCTCCTAGTCAGCCGCCTGGATTATGGCAATGCTCTATTCGTAGGAATGAACGAGCAGCTGTTCTCCCGCCTACAGGTTCTGCAAAACCAGGCTGCCAAACTGGTATGCAACAAAGGCAAACGAGACTCGGCATCAGCATGTCTAAAACAACTCCATTGGCTGCCGATGCGCCAGCGTGCCACATTCAAACTACTTTGTCA
This sequence comes from Lissotriton vulgaris, assembly GCF_964263255.1. Classification (NCBI taxonomy): domain Eukaryota; kingdom Metazoa; phylum Chordata; class Amphibia; order Caudata; family Salamandridae; genus Lissotriton; species Lissotriton vulgaris. Next base: position 561,236,990 of record NC_141695.1, read on the forward strand.
TGCGCACAAAGCCCTCCACAAAACAGGCCCTACAATCCTGCAAGGGAAAATTGAATTTTATATTCCAAACAGGAACTTAAGATCCACTAACTCAGCCCTAGCAAAACCTAAGCGTATCTATAAAACAAGGACAGGAAGACGAGCCTTCTCTCACCTGGCGGCCAAACGATGGAATGAATTACCGATGGATCTGAGACATACTGTAAACCTTCTTTCATTCCGGCAAAAACTCAAAACACACCTCTTCCCCAAAAACTAACCCCTCCCGCATAAACCTCAGCAGTCCCTTCTCTTTTAGCGCCTTGATATCCCTTGGGATGAATGCTGCGCTCTACAAATACCAGAAATAAATAAATAATAAATTAAGTCATAAAAGCATTTAATAAAACATTCATTATTTACAAATCAATTTGCATAAAATAGCATCGCAAATAACATTAATACAAATATTTTTAAAATGGAATTAAACTTTCAATTGACTACCATCGAATATACATATTTACATAAAAACCTTAAAATCACGAAGTTATAAATTTAAAATCAACTAATCTATTTTATGATAATCAAAAATTCATTATCTAGGTATCCTCGCATTCAGCTTTGCTAGGCCAGGGAAGTCAAGAGGGGCGCTATTATCTTTACTGGATTACTGCTTTGATCGAATGACCTAAGTCCATTTCAAGAACTTTGCAACAGCTATAGCAATAGGTGGACTCGAATCTGTACATAAGCTTCTCAATGCCTCCCTATATCTACGAGTTCCAATCAGTTGACATATAGTTTTGACCCACTTTTGGCGAGGTGCAGCATAAAGGGGACAGAAAAACAAGATATGACTTTCAGATTCTTGCTGGTCCCTGCACCACGGGCATTTATCATCACCAGTTATTCCAACCCATTTAGCTGTAAATACCTTAATAGGGAGGGTTCCTACCCTAAATTGAAAATAGAGCTTACGGTCAATTGGATTCTCTATGGCGTCCCAATACAATTCCAACATTGGTCGTGCCTTAAATTCGAGGAATCTACCTATGAGATGAGTTGAGAGACCTTTCATGCATGTTATAGAATTAATCATCTTCCAGTATCTGGCTTTCAAAATCTCCTTAGAGGGAAAAACTGCATTTGCGGGATTGTCCCACAATTCTCTCATTCCCAATCTCACTAGCAGGGATCTAATTTCCTTCAGCCAGGTTATTTTTTGAAAGGAATCCTTTTCCATAATATCTTTTAGGCCCTGAGTGTAATGCACAAGTTCCTCGGTAGTCCATATTATGCACCAATACAATAATGGGCGTAAAGTAGCCAAATCTTTAACTGCTTCTCTCCCGAGGTCCCACAACAGTGGTATTAATGGAGTACTTTGTGGGACGCCTACAGCTTTTCTCAAAAACTCATTTTCCGCCATTGTTAAACTTTTTAAGTTTTTGAACCCCCATAGTTCTCATCCATAAAGGACTGAACTTAACACCGTTGTCCCATATATTTCAAGAAATTGGCTTATCGGCTTGGTTGTTGTCTTCTTAAACAATTTTAGGCGAAGTCCAGACTGATGCTGGTACTTTAATATGGCCAAATCAAGTTGGCTACTCCAGCGCATGTCCCTCTGCAGGGTCACTCCCAAATAAGTGAATGCATCTACCTGCTCTAATGGGCAATTATCCGTATATATACCTCCTCTGAATATTTTATAAGACTTAAATGGTTTACGATCATTAAGGGACATAAACTTTGTTTTAGTGGTATCTATCTCTAATCCGTGCGAGCGACAGAAATCTCCGAACCGCCAGAGTGCTTGCTGAAGGCCACTCGGGGTCTTGGAGACTATTAGAGTGTCGTCCGCAAACATAGGAATTGGGATACGATTACCTGCCATCACAGTGGCGTCAGTGGGGGCCAAGGAGAGATAGTCCGCCACTCCATTCACAAAGAGTGAGAACAGGGTAGGCGCCATTATGCATCCCTGCCGCACTCCTCGCTCGACTGGGAAGGTTTCCGTAACCTCTCCCCTTTGCCCCCACCGGACCCGAGCGAAATTGTCCTCGTGTAGGCGCATAACCAAAGTCAGCAACTCTGGGCCCATCCCCAACCCCTCCAAGACTCTCCAAAGTTTTTGGCGCGGCACTAGATCAAAGGCTGCCCTCAGATCGACGAACACTGCATACAGTGTCCCTTTCCCCAAAACCACCGTCCTCCAATATAGGATAGCAAACCGAAAAAGACTTGATCAATCGTGCTTGTTTGGGGCGAAAACCGGCCTGGAGAGGGCTCAAGATGGTATTGTCCTCCATCCAAGTCCGTATTTTCCCCAAAACAAGACAGCACATAATTTTTTGGATACAGTCTATAAGGCTAATGGGCCTATAGTTGCCAGCTAAAGACTTATCCCCTTTTTTGTACACAGGTACAATTTATGCTCCTTTCCAGGAGCGGGGCACAGCCAACCCTTGTGCGATAGCATTCGCTCAGTATACAATATATTGTCGCCAACGTTGCTTATCATTTAAAAACACGTCGGCTGGAACGCAATCCATACCCGGGGCTCGTCCCTCGGTTACAGAATCAAGCGCCCTATCTACGTCCCCTATGGTAAAAGCGGCATCTTATAGAGCGTAAAAGTGGGTATACCTTCACTTTCATCACTGCTACTACAAGCATATTATGGCCCAAAATATTTTATCCATGCCTCTTTAGCAACATAATTCTGCGGGCAATCTGGGCCCCCTTCCCTGTCCCATTTGAAAATGTCCCAAAGGGATTTTTTATTTTTGGTCGCACACGCCTCTGTCAGATCCCGCCATGTACCCTCTTCCCAGGCTTTTTTTGCGCTAGGCAGTATTTTCCTGTAAGATCTTCGTGCTGCTCTTACTTTATTAGAGTCCCTAGTTTTAAGTGTTAAACCCACTTCAGTGCGTGCTTGCCTGCAGGCAACATTATACCAACTCTCTGGTTTTTCCTTTGTTTATTCCTAGCTGGGCCAGATATACAAAAGTATTTTCTGAGCTGGGCAAATAAATTATCATGGGTTTCCAAAAAGGAATGATGTATTTCCCCCTCAATCACACCAGACCCCAGAATTTTGAATGCCCTGTCTACTTCACTCTTAATGGCAGTCAAGGCATCGGGGGTTCTTGATTACATTACACCACTTAAGGTGGCATTCATCATTTGTTAATGCAATTTCTGGACCCAATGTGCCCTTGGTTGCTACTCCACCTTCATCTAGTCCAAGTTTAAACACTGAGGTCGGGGGATTATGGTCCCTCTCTATACGGGTTATTACCTCCATGTCCATAAGTGAATGCCACATTTTTAGGTGGACGAACGGATAATCTATACGACTAGATCTTAAGCCATTGTTGTAAGTTCTTGCACCCTTCCTATCTAACGGTGTTCGGCCGTTAGCTGCCCTCAACTGGTTCCCCGGACATAGCCCTTTCAGTTGTAGAGCAGATTCTGTCCATCTATTTATGGGTTCCAACTCAAGTTCAGGCATCCCCCATCTGGAGTCTTCCTCCTCCGTTAGGCTCAAGTCGTCATTCCCTAGCGGCTCAAATGTTGTATTAAAATCTCCTGCTATCAGGGGCAGCATATTACTTGGTAGGTCCTCAACTAGGACTTCTAAAGCTGTTATTACTTCAGATCTTTTCCCACCAGGTAAGCCCCTAGCATAAACATTGAATATAACAATATTCTGGGTGGAGGAAAGGGTACGGCACACTGCAAGAATATCACAGTTCAGGACAGGAAAAGGCTGAATTTTGTAATTTAAATTTTGTTTAACTCAAATCACCAGTCCTCCTACAGTGCGACTCTTATGTCTTTTTTACAGAAGGGACATAGAAATTAAGATAGCCCCGCTTAAATACTGGCTCAACGGTGCAGGTCTCTTGAAAGAGACAGATGTCAAACTTGTCAACGAAACCTGCCCAGTCTGAAGAGGTCATTTTTGACCCCATTCCAGCCAGATTCCATGGTATCAATGATGTCACGCTTGGTTTGTTGGAAAGATTGGCAATATACTCTGCCCCCTCAATAGGAGGATCTTGACGGGGCAATGTATTAGATGCAGAGATGTAGCCCTGGGAGGGGAGGAGATGGATGCCCAAGGTGGGTGGGGTCCTGCAGAAATGCCCCTTATCTCATTAGGAGACATTGGGATGGTCCCAAAAACTCAGCTGCCTGCTAACACTAAAAAGTACAGGCAGTGGGTGACCATCAATGGCCATAGAGTGGAGGCTCTTAGAAACACCGGAGCCAGTGTGACAGCTGTCAAGTGTCACTTGGTGTCTGAAGAGCAGGTGGGCCCCAATGCATTCTTCCCAGTTGTTGCTGCTGACAACACAGAGAGCCATTGCAAAGTGGCTCAAGTTCCCTTTGAGTGGGGGGGTCTCTGGTACTCTTCAAGCAGCTGTGAGGCCAGCCATGTCTGTTGATTGTTTGTTAGGCAATGATTTGGAAATCTCCCCTTGGGCTAAGGTGTAGAAGAAGGCTCATTTAGACATGTTGGGTCTGCCTGAGTGGACGTGTGTGACCACTCAGTCTATGGCAGTCAAGGGTGTTCAAGAGATCCTGGAGCCTGAAAGTATGGCCCTGGAACCTGCCTTAAAGAGAAGAAGTAGGCGGCGCAGGAAACCAGCCCCCATTGTTCCCACGGTCCAGGAGGAGGCAAACCTTGAGGGGGATGCCCTGGAACTTACAGGGGAGCAAGTTTCTGAACTGGGGAACCTACCTGAGCTGACCCATTGGCAGCAAGAAGGGGGCCCCTCCAGGGAGGAATTTTGTACAGAGGAAAAGAAGTGCCCTTCTCTTGAGGGTTTAAGGCAACAGGCCACAAACCAGGCAGCAGGTGATCAGTCTGAATCACATTGGATCTACTGGGAGAAGGGCCTCCTGTATAGCGAGCCTAAGGTTGCTGAGCCTGGGTCAGCCCGTGTGCTGGTGGTACCCCAGTGCTTCATAGCCTTCCTACTGGGGTTGGCTCATGACGTACCTTTAACTGGACATCTGGAACAGAAAAAGACCTTTGAAATGCTTGTCTCTCACTTTTATTGGCCCCAGATGCTGAAGAGGTCCGATACTCATTGCAGGACTTGTCAAACTTGCCAGGCAAGTGGAAAAGTGGAAAGAAGCACAAGGATCCTCTCCAACCTTTCCCTGTAGTCAGTACCCCCTTTGAACAGGTGGGCATTGACATTGTGGGGCCACTGGACCAAAAGACAGCCATAGGCAACAGGTTTATCCTGGTCTTGGTGAACCATGCAAGCCGGTATCCGGAAGCCATCCCGCTCAGGGCAGTGACAGCCCCTGTGGTGGGACGTGCAATGATGAGGATTTTCTCCCATGTCAAGTTCCTCAGAGAGGTGGTGTCTGACTGAGGTACAAACTTCATTTCCAGTTATATGATGTCTCTGTGGTGGAAGGAGTGTGGTGTTACCTATAAGTTCACCACTCCTTACCACTCACAAGGTAATGGGCTGGTTGAAAGATTCAACCAGACCCTTAAAGGCATGATCATGAGTCTTGAGGAACAGATGAGGCGTAAGTGGGAAGTCCTCTTGCCATCCCTTCTGTTTGCTTACCGTGAGGTGCCACAAAAGTCCCTAGGGTTCAGCCCCGTTGAACTGTTGTATGGACACCCGGCAAGAGGACCTTTGAGTCTGGTCACTGAAGGCTGGGAGCAATCTCCCAGGAAACCTCCCCAGGATGTATACATTTACATGCTGGCCTTCAGGAACCAGACTCGGTGATTCAGAGATCTCGCTCAGGCGAATCTGTAAGACAGCCAGGAATAGATGAAGCAGTGGTACGATCAGAATGCCACTCTGATTGAGCTTCATCCTGGACAGAAAATTTGGGTTGTGGCCGCTGTGGAGCCTTGTGCACTCCAGGTCAGGTGGGCCGGTCCATTTGAGGTGGTGGAGCACAAGAGTGATGTCATCTACCTGGTGAACTTGCGGTCTCCAAGGAACCCTTTGCGGGTCCTACATGTTAACCGTCTGAAGCCCCACTTAGAAAGGTCCAACGTGGACATGTTCCTAGCAACGGATGATAGAATGGATGAGGAGACCGAGCCTCTTCCTGACCTCCTGACTGCAACAGAGCAAGATGGGGCAGTGGATGGTGTCAGCCTCTCTGCCACACTGGGCCCTGATCAGCAGCAAGATTGTCACCAACTGTTGGGACATTTCTCTAATTTGTTTTCCTTGGTTCCTTGTGTCACTGAGTGATGCATTCATGTTGTGGGCACTGGGGACAGTCCTCCTGTGAAGCACAAGTCTTACAGAGTGACTGACAAGGTCAGGGCTTACATCAAGGAGGAAGTCTCTAAGAAGTTTGCTTTAGGGGTGATTGAGTCCTCAAACAGTCCTTGGGCCAGCCCAGTGGTTTTGGTCCTAAAGGCTGCCACGCCTGTGCGACACCTGAACTCCAGTTCTGTGTGGACTACCGAGGACTCAATTCATTCACCAGGACTGACTCGCTCCCCATCCCCAGAGCAGATGAGCTCATTAATCGGTTAGGGGCTGCAGGGTACCTAAGCATGTTTGATTTGACGTCTGGGTACTGGCAGATCGCCTTGACTGATGGGGCCAAAGAGAGGTCAGCATTCTCCATACCAGATGGGCACTACCATTTCAGGGTTATGCCCTTTGGGATGAAGAATGCCCCTGTCACCTTTCAGAGGTTGGTCAATCAGGTGTTGTCTGGACTGGAGGATTTCAGTGCCGCCTACCTGGGTGACATTGCAGTGTTCAGCGCCAGTTGGAACATCTGCGCCACCACTGGGAAGTGTTGATGGCACTGTGAAAGGCAGGCCTCACAATCAAGGCGAGTAAGTGCCAGATCAGTCGGGGTTCCGTGGTGTACTTGGGTCACCAGGTAGGGAGCGGCTAGGTGGCGCCCCTACAACCCAACATTGATACCATCCTGGCAGAGGAATGCCCAAAGACTCAGACACAGGTGAGAGCCTTTTTAGGACTCACGCGGTACTACAGGAGGTTTGTCAAGGTGTATGGCAACATTGTTGCACCCTTGACTGAGCTGACTTCTAGGAAGCAGCTCAAGAAAGTGAACTAGACTTACACCTGTTAGAAGGCTTTTGACACCCTAAGGACTGCCATGTGCACAGCACCTGTGCTTCAGGTGCCCAACTTCTCAAAACAATTTGTCGTTCAAACAGTCGCTTCAGAGCATGGTGTGGGGGCTGCTCTATCACAGAATAATGAAGAGGGTGTAGACCAACCTGTAGCCTTCATCAGTAGGAGGTTATTTCCACGGGAACAGAGGTGGAGTGTAATTGAGCATGAGGCATTTGCTGTGGTCCAGGCTCTGAAGAAGTTGACACCATACTTGTTTGGGACTCACTTCCTGGTTCAGACCGACCACAGGCCCCTCAGATGGCTAATGCAGATGAGGGGTGAGAACCCAAAGTTGTTGAGGTGGTCCATTTCCCTACAGGGTATGGACTTTACGGTGGAACACTGCCCTGGTACAGAACACACCAACGCTGATGGTCTGTCCAGATTTTTCAACCTTAGTGAAGAAAACTCCCAATGGGAAGAGTAGTTCCCCCACATTTCAGCTGCGGGGGCCAAGTGTTAGACCTGGCATCATTGGCGTGAGTCCCCCTTTCATTTTTGTCAGATTGCCTCCTGTTTCTGATATGCTTCTGCTGGTTATATGCTTTGGGCACTATGCCACTGCTTTTCAGTGTCACAGTGCAAGTGCTCCCTATGTTGAATTGACGTACTAATTAATAAGCGTGGGCGCAAAATCAGTTCCGCTTACGGATTTTACGGATTTTTGTCAATTTTGCGATCTGCGAATCTCGCGAAGTTGCCGAAAATTCGCTCGCGGGCGTACTTTTTTTTTTTGCAGCATCTTCGTGGATAATGCAGGCAGGATTCATTCTGGCACGATGCGCCTGTCACAAAAACCTCAACACGATCAGGAAGCACTTACAGATAATAATAAAGCAGGTGCCCGATGGGTGGTCAGTAAACGGTACGGTAAAAATGCACTCAAGGGCACAGCACTTGTGTTCAAGACGAGAGGTTCACTGAAGGGTGAGGTACAGCTATGCACTCAAGTGCGTGCAGCAAAGAGTACAAGGAGTCAATACCATTTCAGGGTGGAATACAGCAGTGCACTCAAGTGCACAGATCTAGTATGCAAGGAGTGAGGAGCATTGAGAAGGGTGAGGTACAGCAGTGAACTCACGTGCATGCACACAGGGCAGGAGGATCACGTACAGAAATGTACTGAAACCATACATACAGGGGACGCTACGGTATATGGTGGAATCACACAGGGAGAGAAGGGATCGCAATCACATACATTGGCTTACATTACAGTGTTCACGAAAGAACATTACTCAGAGAAGCGCCATGTATTGTATTGTGACAGGTGGATGGCGCTGTACACAGCCACCCGGAGGGGGTGGCTTCTGCAGAAGCCACGCAGAGCAAGGCGGCTAGCAGCATGCCCAGGGAGGCTGGTGGCATGCTGAAGACCAGGAGCCTTGACGATGATTCCTCCTTCCACCCCAACCACCCAGCAAACCTTCCCTTTGCTGAGCAAGACCAGCAGTAAGTTACTGCACTGCTGGCCCGGGTGGTTAGGGGGGCAATAAAAAAAACACACACACAAGCAACAACAGCACTACTTAATACTACGTATGCACGTGAATGTTGGAGACCAGCATGCAAGTTGGGGGGTTAGAGGGCACACAAGGCAATGATGGAGCAATAAGGGAGGATGGTGAGACAATGGCACGCAGACAGTTTGCACTAAGTAAGAGATGGTGCCAAGCGATGTCAAAACAGAAACGGAGCCGGTCTGGTGGCAGAGTAGGAGGGGTGATAACATGAGCTAAGGGAGAAGTGCAGGAGGATGGCAGAAGTAGGCGACGGCACATTGGTCAGGGGTAGACAAGTTCAAGGTGATGGCTTTGCGGGCGTGATGTGACAAAAAGGCTGACTGATGCCAGTTGTCAGCTGGTGGGGCTGGCATTGTTTGCAAAGGCAGTCGATGGCACACTGGTGGGCGAGGGTGGATGGGTACAAGATGATGGTTTTGGAAAGGTGATGTCACAAGAAGTGATGGCACACTAATGAAGGTGGCAGCTCCGGTGTTGTTGGCAAAGGCAGATGATGGCACATTGGCGGGGGCAGATAGCTACAAAAAGATGGCTTTGGAGAGGTGATTGGCATACTAAAAAAGGTGGCAGGTGGTGGCTGTGGGGACATGTAGTAGGAGATGCCACAGAAGAGCATGACGTGATGACAGACTGGATGTCAGGTGATGGCACAGGTGTATGTGGTGGTAAGGCGTGTGTGTAGTTACTGGCAGCAGGCAGTAGCCCCGGGTTGGGCACTGTGGCCAGGGGATCCCCAGCAGCGGACGGGGGAGCCCGTGCTCCACACACTGCTACAGTGCTTCTCTCTACGGTCCCGGGCTCAAGGCCCATAGAGCTCCTGCGGCCCCCACTCCCCAGAACCTCTGGGGCCATGCTTCTCCCCCTCACACTCAGCCATTGCACCTGCACGGCTCCCGGCCCTGCCGCCACCCACCATGCTCGGGGCACGAGTACAGCCAGTGCAGCAACTTATCAACTACGCAGTGACAAATTCTCAGGGTGAGGACCCACCAAACATGTCCATGCCGGGGGCGTGGGCATCTGGCCCTGGCACAAGGGGGAGGCAAACTTGTGCTAGACCTCAGGCAACCTCAGTCCAGGGATGGGGGCGTCAACCTGCCACTGAGTCCTAACCTGTCGCCTCCAGGGGAGGGCAGCTGGCATCCTCTCAGGAGCAGTGCTCAGCGCTCCCCAAGGCCCCAGCAGACACCCTGCCAGACAGGAGGGGCAGTACCCGCCCCAGGGACAGCACCCCGGACCCTGCAGCCAGCACAGCTCATGCTCCAGCAGCCGCCCCATCCTGCAGGAGCCTCTCCACTGCCCCTGTGTGAGTTGGACTGGCTGAGGCGGCGGGCACTGCCTCCTCCGAGTAGGTGCCCGAGTTGAAGCTCAAATTCAGTCACGCATTACAATCAGCCCAAACAACTAGTGAGCGCGGTCGAGGCTAGGCAGGTGTGCTTCCTCCCCATATCTACCGCCTACAGTTAGATGTAATCCTTTATGGAGGACTTTTCATCCACGATTTTCTGGAGCGCAATACTGTGTACTTACTGTGACCAGGAGGCTGCTTCATTCTCATCTGATGCTCTGATCGGTCTCTGACCCTTTATAAACAAGAGGCATGTGAACTTGCATAGAAGCCCCGCCCATTTGGCTCCACACCACACGCACTAGGGTACACGTGTCACATTATTACAAATGGCAAAAAAATCAGCGAATTTGCGGACCGCGGATCTGCAAAATTTGCCCATACTTACTAATTAGTGATTCCATGATTGGGTTGTTTGATTTACTTGTCAGACCCTAGTACAGTGCACCATGTATGCTCAGGGCTTGAAAATCAAAAGCTGCTGGTGGGCTTGCAGCACTGGTTGTGCCACCCACAGAAGCAGCTTATAAAGTGTGTCTCAGGCCTGCCATTGCAAGGTCTGTGTGCAGTCTATGACTGCCATGTTGACTTGGGAAGTGCACCCACTTGCCAGTCCCAAAATGTTCCCTTTTCTTCATATCAGACCCCCTATGGTAGGCCCAAGGGCAGGGTGCATGTAAGTATAAGGTAGGACATGCCCTGGTTTGTGTAGCATGTCCTAATAGTGAATTACAGCCATTTTCGTTTTTCACTATTCAAAGGCCAGAATGGGCAGTTAGAATATTACATGTTATAATCTTAACTGACTCAGGGAACATGGTAACAATTCGACTTTAGTATGCAAGAACTCAGAATGATAAAATATATCTTCTAGTAAAGATGGTTTTAACATCTGTGCTTGAAAATACCACTTTTAGAAAGTAGGTATTTTCTTGTCTATCCAGGCCTGCCTCTGCTAGGTTGTATATTCCTGATCTGGAGTTTGAGTGAAAGGGCTGGGGGATTCCAACAGAAGGAATAAGTCAGCCCAGTGGTGAATAGGGAGATCGGCATCTAGATGGGAGGGAGGAGTTGCACCTGGGACCTGAAAAGGGCTGGGCCTTCCCTCCAAAATGCTGGCTCCACCCCCTGGGGTACGGCTGATGTCTCTGCCCTGCACTGTGAAAGAAGAGAAGGAATCATGTCAACAAATTACTCCAGGGTTGCGCTCCTGCTCCACAATGCCGGCTCCACCTCCTGTGGGGCGTATGATGTTTTGGCCCTGCACTGTGAAAGGAAAGAAGGAGTCCTGTAAACAGAGTGGTCAGGAACTGGTTTGTACCAGGAAAAGGCCCCTCTGCCTTCAGAGAACAAAGAAAAGCAGTATAAATATTAGGACTCAAGAATTTTAGATCACTTCTGGGAACAAGACTAACCTTTTGCCAAGGAGAAGAACCAAGGAAGCTGAAGGAGTTTGGACTGCCCCTCTACCAGTGTGCTGTTTGCTGGGTTGGCCTGCAGCGGTTTCTTTATTGCCAAGGAAAAGGAGAAGGAACTTTTTAAGGACATTCATCATCTTACAGAATATTCTCCAAGGGCTTGAATTTGTGCTTGCCTCCTGTTGAAGTCTCAGGGACAAAAGACTTAATCTCAAGCACCCCTCTGAATTTCCTTCCTGGGAATTCTAACTGCAGAAGCCTGCGTGTTGTTGGAAGCTGGAAGCGCGTCGCAACGAAAACAAGCGTGATGCTGCCGCAGCTGAGATCGTCGCATCACCAGAGAAGCGCGCCGACACTGCATCTCCCAGAAAGCATTTCTTCGTCAAAGCTGTCTGTTGTCGCATTACTGGAGAATCGTGACTCCATAGAGAGAGTTGCCATCGCATCACCAGAGAAGCGTGTTGCAGGGCCTGTCGCGGCTCCAAAGTGCAGAGTCGTTGCAAGGCTGCCAGGGCGTCTATGCATCATCGTCGTATCATCGCATCAAGGGCGCCATCTTCCAGCATCGCACCAGGATTGTCGCATCGCATCGAGGCACCATCTTGCGTATCGCAACTGGACTGCAAGCCAAGCGCCTACGCATCATCCCCACACCGGTAAGGATCACGATGCATCCTCTACTCTGCGCAAGCATTGAGGCACGACGCATCATCTCCCCCGGATCACGTAACCAACGCATCTCCACTTTTGCGAGTCTTTTGTTAATTTTGCGTTACACATCCAGGTACTTTGTTGAGAACTTTGTCGCATTTATCACCAACTTGAACTAGGTAACTTTTACCATCTTTAAGTCAATATTAAGTACAGTATTGTGGATTTTTGTCATTTGTGGCCTTGTGTTAAGTCTATATAAATAGTACTTATTTTTATAACACCTGTGTGGTGTCCATCTGTTGTGTTTTCACTGTATTACTGTCTATATTCAAAAATGCTTAACACACTGCCTCTGAGATAAGCCTGTCTGCTTGTGCCAAGCTACCAAGGGGGTGAGCAGGGGTTATCTAGGAGAGTAATCCCCTTATCCTGACTTAGAAGTAAGGGTATCTATTTGGACAAAGGTGAATACCATTGCCAACTAGAGACCCCTAGATCTAACAACCTGGAAGCAGAGGTTCTTGAGGGAGCCCTTCCGACTGCAGAGGGTCTTGGGAGTTGTAGTAACACCATGACGGATCATGGGACATGAAGTCACCGTGATCCCAATAAGACCAAACCAAAATGAAAACTGCAACAATTAACCGAAGCAGTAACACTCTGGATTTGGACGTAAAAAAGGGATTTGAAATAATTAAAAATGCACGCAAATGATCGCACACAATAAACCACCTAATGCACTCTAGCGGTACGTCAGGCTATCTGGGTGCCTAATAGGAAGGAAAGTCTGTTTAAAGGATCAAGACTGCAATAGGATAAACATAGCATGTCAAATTTAATGTACATACAATGACAGCCTATGGAACATACCATGTCTGGCGTGCCAGATGTGGTCAATATGAAATAGCATTGATAGGGGAAAATTATAATAGATATACAGAGTAGAATCCCGGGAGGTATTCAAGGAACACAGGTGCAGCAATCAGTATAATATTTGAGCTCTTCCGATTCTTTAGTCAAGAATATCTGCACTAAAGGAATGCAGCATAAAAGTCTTGGTTTAGAGAAGATGCTCATGTCAGTGATAACAAAGGGATACCATCGTTGAGTCCCACCCTGGACGTGCCCAACCTGAACACCCATTGTTGTTCCATGAGTAAACGCTTGAGTGTGATGTCAGGTGTGGTGGCGAAGAGATTTGGTTTGTCAATGACCGTCCAGGTCAGGGAGTCTGCCTGGTTTTGTAGTTCTGAGAAAAGTTTCAATAGTCTTGTGTTCTGTTTCCCAGACCTAACAGTGTTTTTATGTTCTTGTATCTGCTTCGTGCTACTGCTAGCAAAGATGGAGGACTGTATTTCTACACAAAAAAAGTGGATTTACTCAGGACCTCGCACTTATAACAAATACAATTATTATGTGTAATTTCAGCACGACTGTGCGTGAGCAGGTGTGAAACCTTTTGCTGCCTCTCCTTGGTTCATGCAGACTTCCTTTTAACCTGATGTGATATTGAAGACTGTTTTTTGGGGTTTCAATCTGATGCTGCATATTTAGTGCAATGAAACAATGAGGTGTCAGGTTTTAGGGTTGGGGCAGTCTGCTACCCAATTCCAATGGTTTCAAAGTTTGTCATCCTCTTTTTGCTGTGCTGTCATCTATTGTACTACAAATATCATCTAATAAATTCAAATGTTAACAAAATATCCTCTTTTTAATTTGAAAGAGTATTTGTCATATTTTTTAAATGTCACTTGCTAATTCATTTCATGTGGTGCATTCTAAAGAATTGTATCTGCCTCATCCCTCCTGTCGTGACCTGGGCACAAGGGCACTAGGACACTAGGACCCTGTACTCAACTGGTGGGGAGGGGATGAGAACCGGACACCACTTCCAGTCAGGGGAGTGGGGAGGAACTTATTACTGCGAGGGGAGGGAATTATACCAGATGTGGGACACGGAGCAGCGATCAAGAGTGTAGTGAGTAAAGAGTAAATATAAACCCTCATACCGGACTCCTGTATATCCTGTATATCCATCCAAAGAAGAACACAACAACACGAGTGCGGGATTAAGAGGACAACTCGTGTGCCACCAGGTCCCTCGTGTTCAAGAAACAGAGCCAGGAGCCCACCCTGGTCTCCCGGCGATAACAAAAAGGATCATCACTGCCATCTGCTGGAAAGAAGAAATGGAGTCAGGAGCCCATCCTGGTCTGAGTGGGGAGTTAGGAAAAAATGATGCAGGAGCCCTCCCCAGCCGCAGTAGACAAGTTGTAAGAGGCCCGGCCTGCCCTGAGCGGTGCACCCATCTGAGCGCATAGGCCTTGTGCGCAAGAAAAATCCAAAGAGGTGCACCCGGTATCCGATTCAAGCCGCCCGCAGCATTAAAGTAAACGTGCGGCATCTGATTCAAGCCACCCGCCGCATTTTAGTCAGCGCTCGTGCAAAAGAAACGAAGTCTCGCGTGAGGACGTGGCCATTTTGGGGCCAGACGGGAACAACCAATAAGCATCCATAAAGGACCCGCAGCCATCTTAGGGTCAGGCGAAGTCCCAAGAAGACCGGCAATTGCGCAAGACTTGGGCGGCCATCTTAGGATCAGGCATATTGAGCCATAAGCTGCTCGGGAGGCCTAGCGGCCATTTTTATCTCAGGCATTATTACGAAAATGGAAGAAAGACTTCAAATAAAAGGAATTAGAAGTAATTAAGAAAAAAATATATAAAAAGTAAAATGTACAGCAAAAGAAGGAAACAAAGCAGGAATAGAAGTAAATAAGACAGAAGCAAGAAGAACAGAAAAACTAAAGTGTCAAATCAATAAGTCAAATCAATTTGACTCCACAAATGACAAGAACGGCACACAAGCAGTATTCCAGAGGCCCCTTCCATTCAACTTATCTGAGCCACAGATAGGTATCAGATGGAAACAATAGATTTGCAAGTTCAAAAGATACATGCGCGCCACAGACGTCCCAGAGGCCAAACATAGAGATCTATTTTAAAACCTCATAGAGGATGAAGTGGAAGACTTGCTAGTAGCATTCCCTCAAGAAAAAAAGCAACATACATGGGACTGATCAAGTGCCTCACAGACAAGTTTGACCCACAAAGAAACATTGATTTCGAAAGATACACCTTCACCATCGCGTACCAACAAGCAGCGGAGTTCCTCGATGACTTTGTCACACAACTGCGAAAATTAGTCACGCACTGCGAATTCGGCTGTCTGACCATGGAGTTCCGCACACAAATTCTGTTGGAAAAAATTCTGACCATGGCCCAGGCAGAAACGAGACCAACCACGCACGCAAAGCAGATGGAAATGGGAAAGGAAAAAAGAAAAGAACAAGCTAACCGCCTGGTCGTAAGTTGCCGCATGACTGGAAGCAACCGGAAGAAAGAAAACACTGAGCATCCTGCCAAGAAAACCACATGAAAGAACGTGCTACAGATGGGGACTATAGTTTCCATTCATAGGCGCCTGCCCAGCAATGGGTCAGAGAAAATGCAACAGGGACAACCATTTTGCAAGAGCCTGCATGGGCGCACAATTCAAAAGAGAGAGAGTGCGACTCATAGGACCAAGAACAGCAACGAACAGATATGCCAGACACATGGAAACTGCAAATCGCAGTTCATCAGCTGAGTCAGACGGGGAGGCAGTACAAGAGAACGTGGAACGACTGTACCTGATGTCCGATGCCCCTGCGGAAGACAGAGAGAGCGAGAGCACATTCATCTATTGGAGAAACATCAAGTAAAGACAACGGTGACCATAGATATTGATGTGGGAAGACACAGCACACGATTCGTGCTGGACAGCGGTGCCACCTGTAAAAATGATGTGCGAATCAGAATACGAGAATATGAAAATAAAACCAACACTATCACCATCCACTGTTGATGTATTCACCTGGGGCTCGCAGAAACCAGTGATCAACATGGGAAAGTTCACAGAGACACTGATGTACAAAGATCGAACTAGCAAAGAAGAAATACATGTACTACGGGGCGACATCCCAGCACCATGTCTGCTGAGCCACGGCTCAGGTGATGGGTCTCTTCGCAATGACATACCACATGTCAGAAAAAAAGAACATCTTGCAAGGCTATCCAGCAATACTACAAGGACTGGGAAAACTAAAAGGAGGGCAAATAACACTGCACATCAATGAAGCAGTAAAACCTGTGGCTCAGCATCATCGATGAGTGCTGATACACCTGCAGCCACAGGTAGAAGAGGAAATACAAAGTCTGTTGAGCCAAGACATTATAGAGCCGGTGGACGGGCAGACCCCATTGATGTCACCAATAGTGGCAGTTGCAAAGAAGAACACATCCAAGGTATATGTGTAGACATGAGGATACCAAACACAGCAATTGAAAGGGAAAGACACCCTGGACCGCACCTAAATTATATGATCAGCTGCCTCACTGGTGCCTGCCGGTTTTCGAAGCTGGACCTGTGTAAAGGATACCATCAGCTGGAGCTTGACCCACAATCAAGGTAAATTACCACATTCTCCACATACATGGGTCTGTTTTGCTACAAACGACTGAGTTTCGGCATTTCATCAGCAGCCGAGATATTTCAGGAAACAATACGGCAGGTCATAAGGCCAGTAAAGAACAACCAAAATTACAGTGACGACATTCTGGTGTTTGGTCGCTCAGATGAGGAGCATGTGGGAAATATGTTCGCATCTGGAACAAGCAGGCCTAACACTAAATGAAGACAAGTGCGAAATAGGGAGAAATTAACTGGTATTCTTCTGACACATCTTCTTCAGAAAAGAAATGGGCCCGGACCACAGCAAGGTGGAGACGCTGGAAAAAGCGAGTCCTCCGGCAGACGTTGTAGAAGTGAGGTCATTTCTTGGGCTCGCCAGCTACTGTGCTTGATACATAAAAGTCTTTGCCTCAGTGAGCACACCACTCAGGGAACTAATGAAGCAGGTTCAAAAATTCATCTGGACGCAAAAATGTAACAAGGTGTTTGAGGCCATCAGACATGCGGCCTATTTCGATCCACTGCTATGTACAAAACTGATGGTGGACGTCAACCCGGTGGGACAAGGAGCGATTTTAGCACAACACATGCCAGGCAAAGATTCTCCAAGGAAGATCATGGGCTATTCAAGCAAAAGCCTGTCCAACATTGAGAGGGCATACTCGCAGCCAGAAAAAGAAAGCTTAGCAGTTGTATGGGCGTGTGAACACTATCACATGTTCATCTACGGAAAACCATTCACTATCGTCACAGATCATCAGGCCCTAGTGACAATCTATGGTAATCCAAATTAAAAAATACCGCCTCGCATCGAGCGATGGGGCATAAGACTGATGGACTATAACTTCAAGATTGTGCACAAACCGGGAAAAGAACACAACCTGGCGGATTACATGTCACAGCATCCCTTAACGCAGACATCTCAGGACACATCAATAGCGGAGGAATATCTAAACTTTGTGCTAAAACAAAACACTCTGGCTTCAATATTGATAGCAGAGCTTGAGCAAGAAACAGCGAGGGATGCCACGATTCAAACAGTAAAAATGATGACGAGACAGCAGAGATGGAGACATGTCAACAACAACAGCATCATGGTGGAAGGAGTCACAAAGGAGGAGGTGCTTGCGTTCAAAAAGTTCATTAGGAGACTGTGAACTGAATAGTAATGAGAGGAACAAGAATAAATATGCCAAGGGCCTTACGCCGACAAACTGTAAACTTGGCACACAAATCACACAGAGGCATGGTTGCTACAAAGAAGCTGGTACAGGAGAATGTGTGGTTCCCTGGTTAGGACAATATGGTGGAAGACATCATCATAAATTGTCACATCTGCCAAACGAGAGGGCTGCCAGCAAATCCTAAACCACTACAGATGTCTGAACTCCCACGGACAGTATGGACAGAACTTGCAGCAGACTTCTATGGACCTCTAGACATGGGCAACTATTTGCTCATGATCATTGACAAATACTCAAGATTTCCCATCATGCACCAAGTCTGGTCCACATCAGCAAGTGAGACACTGCCAATACTGGATGACATATTCGCAGCCTGGGGCTCCCCACAAACACTCAAATCAGATAATGGTCTGCCATTCTCACAGGAGGAGTTTTGAAAGTTTATGGACTACCTAGGCATTCACCTCCGAAAGATAACACCTCTGTGGCTATTGTAATTTAGCAGCGATTAGGTTAAACATTAGCAGAAGACATCTTGTAATTAGAGACTATCTTGTCCGTTGTGTGGAATCCATTTTGTATTTATGGCATCCGTTTTGTTTGCCATGTGCTCACCATGTGCTCTCTCCTACCTTCCTGTTAACTGCTCTTGAAATCTGCCTAGAGACTAGATATATTTAGCCTCTTCTGCTTCGCAAATGCTCTGTTGAGCTTACAGCTGTCCCCAACTTGTAACGGTCAGGATGTGTCCACTAGAATTAGCTAACTGTCAGCCCCTCCCACTTGTTGCCAGCACACTCTCTGTATGACCTTGTATGTATTTAAAACCAGCATTCTGTGATTGTACTGCCTTCATTTGAGCCCCTGTGTGGGTATTAAAGGACCAAGCTCCTTTCAGTCAGTGTGCTACTTCATGCATTACCGAAGGGTACTGTGTGAATGTAGTTCCACCTCATGAGGTTTAATATTCCAGTTTCTGTGCCAACTTCTTCCTATTGGTCTGAGGACTCTCTGCAAAGAAGGAAGAACCCCTAGCACTGGTTGGCCTTGCTGAGGCTCACCACCACATGGTCACAAGCAAATGGCATGGTGGGAAGATTCATGAGGAATATAAAAAAGGCTGTCCAAAGAGCAAAGCTGGCACAGATATCAATTGGACAGGCCCTTTGTCAAGTACTAAGAGATTATCAAAACACCCCTCACAGTTCCCCTGGACAATGCCCCGCCGAGCTGGTGCTAAGTAGAACAAGCAGGACCAGGCAAACACAGCTAGAAGCAACGGCGCCACCATAGCATGACAGCATTGCTTTCAGAGACCATGAGGCGAAGGAAAAAATGAAGGCGTATGCCGATGCCAGGAAACACGCAACTCCATCGCCCCTCAAGCAAGGGGATGCAGTGGTGGTGCGACAGCGGCAGCTGAGGAAATCGGACAGTCCATTTTCAAAGGAACCATTAACGGTGACACATGTGAAAGGGCCTATGATAACAGCGAAAGCCAGCCCTTACTGAATAACAAGATAAAGCCTTTACTTTAAGGGATTAAAGAGCATGGAGGAAGATGGAGGAGACATGGCCACAGGAGACACACGCACAGATGAGAGACAGTACGAGGAATGGCAGAAAGACAAGGGAGAGCCACATCCAAGAAGAAAATGCAACTAACCAAAAAGACTGATCGAAGAAATGTGATGATGGGAACAATGAAACGTCTTTTTCTATATCTATCTTCTCCCTCTTTTTGTCTCTGTTCTCTTTCTATCTTTCTTTCTATACCTCGATACCTCTCACCACTTTCTCTTGTCATTTTCCTGCAACAAAAAGGGAGATGTCGTGACCTGGGCACAAGGGCACTAGAACCTGGTGGGAAGGAGATGAGAACCGGACATCACTTCCGGTCAAGGGAGTGGGGAGGAACTTATTACTGCGAGGGAAGGGGATGAGACCAGATGTGGGACACGGAGCAGTGATCACGAGTGTAGCGAATAAAGAGGAAATATAAACCCTTATACCTGACTCCTGTGTATCCATCCAAAGAAGAACATGACACCTCCTTATGAATTTCCATTTTTGTATTGCTCTACCTCTCATGCAGCATGAATGCCAGGGTAAAGCTGCATCACAGAAGGACTAACATACAATGCAGAACCTGTTTAGTCAAACAAATGCTAATAAAGAAACAGGTGAGTACATGCCTGTTTGACCTAAATAGGAAATCAAGGTAACTCCTGCATGCATGGCCAGTTTCTTGGCAAACACACCCTTGGCTGCAGTGCACAGAGACGTTACATTACTGCACAGTTAGGAAATAAAGTAGAGGAACCATTGATCAGGACCTCATTTTTTCTCTCAGTCCTGGTCCACAGTACTGTAGAAGACCAGGGTTGGGAAATTCAGTAGCCAAACAAGGCAGAACTACCACCATTGTGATCCAATAGCCACTTGGAAAATGGGAATTAAGGGTTTCTGATGGTGATGCTGGTTGAGGCTCCGTTGTCGAAACCCATCAGTTTCTTTTCATCTAGAGTTTGCTCAGATTTGAGACTCATGCTCACTGTGCCATACAACTCAGACTGCACCCTGCTGACGAACGCCTCAAAACGACCTAAGTCAGTATGAAGTTGCTAGTGTCCTAGCTCAGTGGGCATCTCGTCTGGCATTTCAGGCTGAACTGTTCCTATTGAAGCAGACATCAGGGATGATTTGTATGTGGCCATTTCCTGACTAAGGTGGCATACTGGACATAAATCAATGTACTTGATTGTGTCCTGATTGATTACAAGTAGCGGCTGAGAATAATTCAAACAATTCACCCATTACTTTTATTTTTCTTTATATTTTTTATCCCAAGATTTAAAAAGTGGAAACACTGGCTCAGTGGGGCTGATGCAGAGCCAATTAATGGTTCCATCAAACATTATTGCGTGTTCCCATTCCATGAAACTCTAAATGAACAACTCATTTACAATCTTTACAGAAACTAGGCAAGAATATGTATTACAACAATAATAAGGTACTTAAACAATAACAAAATGCCTATTTAGCTATAAAATCCGAAGAGTCATCAACTGATAAGATCGTGGAAAAGTGGGAGGGTTTTACATATGTTGGCCATTGCTAGTTCCACAGGGTTGAGGAGATCAGTACATCTTAAGGCAAGCAGTTTGCCCTCAGTCAATGCTAATGTAATATCTAGAGAGTGCAGTTTCTCAATTTGAACACACCTCAGAAATGTCAGATTCCCTTGGTTCCCATGGTGTAATTTTCCTTTATCCAAAATAGGATGTTGTTTTATAGTGCCTCCCATTTTACTTTTGACATGCTATTAGAGGTATTCATAAGTATGATATTACTCTTATCACAAATTAGGTTTTTAATTAGGCCATGTTTCTGAATGGAAATTCCTTTTTCAATCTCACAGTTTGGTCACTCTAAGACCTAGTCTATATTTTTCCTCTGCCACATGTGTTGACTACTGAATCTGCCATATTCGCCTCACTATAAATCATGGTAATTTTCTCTTGTAAGCAAGTCGCTATTGATTAGGTTGAAGAGATTAACTGAATGCAAAAAGTTTGGACATTGACTTTGGAAAGGAATTTGCCTTGGGTTCCGATATTGCTGGGGTATATACTAACCAAAATTCTGGTCCCTTGTACATTTATTGGTCCTCATCAATTCCAAACTCTATGCTTGGAATTTTGGGAACTGACATGAGTTCATGGAAGCTATTATTGGATCTACTTCATTTCTTTAATTTTGACGTCTGCAATGACCACTAAATCATCATATGTCCATATAGATAAACTACTCAAGGAGGCCCTGGCCACATTCACACAATACAATCTACCTGTGGCATATTGCTGACTCTCCTGCATAACTGGAACGCCTACTAGATTAATATCTTGTGTACCACATTTCTACACTAGCTCCATCTTGAGTCACGCTAAATCAGAGGTCTTCAAACTTTTTGATGCTGAGACCCCCTTGTAAAACCTTTTTAGGCGTAAGGACCCCCTTCCGACAAAAGATTCTAGAAACTGGTACTCCTCCTCATAAACAACTATGGACAACCATAAATGCGCCTGTTAGACCTCGTCACATCCATCCATCCATCATTCATCCACCCACACTTCCACACATCCATCCATCCTTCATCCATCCACCCTTTCATCCTTCCATCCATACATCCATCCTTTACCTATCCACCCGTCCATCCATCCACCCATCATTCTTCCACCCACCTTTTCACACATCCATCCATCATTCATCCATGCAACCTTTTATCCATCCATCCATCCATCCATCCATCCATCCTTCATCCATCCAACCTTTCATTAATCCATCCACCCTTTCATTATTCCATCCATATATCCATCCACCCTTTCATCTATACATCCATCCTTCATCCACCCACCCATCCATCATTCATCCCCCACCTTTTCACATATCCATCCATGCATCCATCATTCATCCATGCAAACTTTTATCCATCCATGTACCATCCTTCATCCATCCATCCACACTTTCATCCTTCCATCCTTCCATCCATCCACCCTTACATCCATCCATTCACCCATCACTCATCCACCCACCTTTTCACAAATCCATCCATTATTCATCCATGCAACCTTTTATCCATCCATACATCCATCCCTCATCCATCTACCCTTTCATCCTTCCATCCACCCTTTCATCCATCCATCCTCCATCCACCCACCTTTTCACGCATCCATCCATCCACCCTTTCAACTTTACATCCATCCACTCATCATTCATCCACCCACCTTTTTCACACATCCGTCTACCCTTTCATCCTTCCTTCCATCCGTCCATCCATACAGCCATCCACCCTTTCATCCATCCATCCACCCATCATTCATTCACCCACCTTGTCTGTGCCTCTCTCATGGGGGGTCAGTATCTCTCTGCTTCATCTTCCTCTCTCATGGGAGGGCATCTCTGTGCCTCCCTGCTTGGGGGGGGGGGGGAGGGGGAGGGAGGGGATTGGCAGCCGGCTGTGAAAACATCTCACCGTGAAGAACAGACTCGCAGCCACATTTCTCCTGCACATGAGGGCTCGTGGGACTTGAACCAATGATATGATTGTAATGTCCTTCTGCTGTCCTTCTGCTGTTTACTGTGTATTTGTAAAGGGCTCTTATACCTACAGGTTAAACTAGCGCTATATAAAACGTTAAAAGTAAAAATAAACCCACAGCTAAGTCCATTGAACTCAAAGGGCTACAGCCTCCTCCCCCACCCCCCTACCCCCCCCAGCTCCTGTATGTCAGCCTGGCGGAAACAGCTTGGACACACACAAAGGCACACCAGAGTACTATCACAGGTCTTTAAAAGACCTTTACTTGTTAACGAGGCTTTGATGTTTTTCACACCTCGGTGTGAATTAGGCGGCCTCCGCCTTGAGCACCCTCGATCAGCCCGACGCCAGGAACTGCACTCTGGCAGAATCTGCGACCCCCTTCCCAGGACTCCACAACCCCCCTGGGGGTCGCGCCCCACAGATTGAAGACCTCTGCGCTAAATTCTTCCAGTAGTAAAATAAAGGGTGTAACACAGAGATGGAGCATGAATCAAAGGAGTACCATTTGATGAGAATCTCTGTATTATTAGCTCTCTCATATTTTGACACAATAGAGTTTGCATTTTTACCTCACAATTTTCCAAGTAGGAAATGTATTCTTCCAGGAAAGTTCTTTTGCTCCTGCTGCCAATCCTGCTCTCCTCTTTTCAACTTCACTTATGCATGTCGAGATTAAGGAGACACTCAAATTTAGGACTTCTGTTAAATTCAATGTTGTACTTTGTAAAACATATCCCAAGTTGTGCTCTCCTTGGTTTCTTAGTGTTCCAGTTGTTTAAATCTCCTATGCACTGGACCACTTGATGCCTCAGGGACAAAGTTGCAGCATTGGGTACAAATCTGTTTTGGGTCTATGTCCTATTATGTGGCGTTGATTAGGGTTTCATATCTCCTCACACTTCTGCTTTCTTCTCAAATCTTGCATTGTGATATTCTTAGCAACTACGGTCATCTTGTCCACAGGCTTAAGTTTTGGCTTGAGTTATATTCGTGAGTTGTATTCAGGAGGTGATTTTCAGGTGGACATCACCTTTTGAGTACCCTTGTCATCGAAGATGCAATCTTATATACCTCACAAGACAAGTTAAACTGGATGTCCCAAGGTATTGCTATATATTTTTTGCCATAGAACAATAAATACAATAATTACCAATGAGCTGGAGGATTTGTCATGCTGATCTCACGGAGAGTGGATCTCAAAGGCATTGCCAGATGGCAGCTGGAAGGGGTTTCAGCACTGAAGGGGAGCGCTTACGTAGCCTGATGACAACGATGATGATGAATATGTATGAATTGAATACTGATTACCATGGAGGAGGTCTGCTTCTGTAGTAAAAAGAGAGTAAAAGACCAAGCGTAGCAAATTAAAAAGGCTTTCAGGTGTAGAGGTAGAGCATTCCTATGTTTTTGTGCGAGAAAGGAAAAGACCCGACTACCCAAGCAGGTGTCATTGATTTGAAGAACAGTGGCCATAGAGGCCCCAAAAGAACACACTGTTTGTGATCCAGCACTGCTCCAAACCAAACCTCCAAACCATCACTATAAATCCTAGGAGCTATCACCCTTTACTCGTCGGTAGGGCCCATAACACGATGAGTCATTCAATCACGCAAATCACCTTGTTCCCAGGATCAGTGAAAAACCAGAGGATGTGACGCTGGACTTTTAGCGGAGTGTCATCTATTTAAACTAAATTTTATACACTATATACATCTGCAGTTATTACGTCTTACCGTGATTTTACCCTCAAGAAACATTAAACACTCCACTATTTGGTCAAAGGATCAGCTAGTAAAAGTTAACTAATGGACAACAAGGCCAGCTTAATTCTCCATTTATTTAATTTTTATTTAAAGATGTATTCTTCTAGCATGACCTATTTCATTTTACCTTAATTTGAACACCAATAAAACATTTAATTCACCTAAAGAAAAAGAAATTTAAATTGAAACAGTTAGCAGAATAGTTCAGAAAATAAGTAAAAACCATATTACCAATGTTATTCGCAATGGAATTCAGCATTAGCAAAGAATAGTTCCCAAATACAGCCTCTCTATTCTTTCTCGATGTTCACCCCCCATCAAGACTCCGTCCCTATCAAAAGTTAAAGTCAGGAAAATTTCAAAGTCTTGCACCATGGAAAAATCAATCCGTCCGACAGCATGTCAACGTGCGGAAAATAATTCAAAAGCAAGCTTACTTCTCTTCACTAAACGACCTCTTTTATACACACTTTCCCTAACTATCTATCTAAAATTTGAAACTTTTAGGGTCCTCGCTCGGTTTTCATTGGTTCATTCAAGGGGTGGATGACAATCACCTCATCTCCTCATTGTCCATATTTCCGCCAAGATATCATTATGTTCATCTGAAAGTTCTGATTGTTTAATATAATTTTTTTACACTCGTGTACTTTACCTCGTCACTTCACCAAATGTTCTCAAGCTCATAACTCAAACATCTCAATCTTGGCACCATCCTGCTTTTCAGGTCTCGCTGACCTTGACCCACGCTGCACAGGCACAGACTGCTTGCATATCTCTCAACCATAATCCCGCATGCGTAGAAAACCAATATTTCGGTGTCCCGCAAAGCTTCCATTTTAACTAGGCCGCATTGGCCATAACTGGAACTATTATAAAAACAAATACAATTAAATGTTAGATTTCGAAGTATAGCCCTTCTGTTTACCTCCCCCCATTCTAAGGTAACCCTGTTAGTTATTACCTAGCATTTAAGCTACATATACGCTTTGTTTTCTTACCATTCTCTCTCCTTTCCGCCACCATGATACATCTAGAAAGCTCACATGCATAGTTTTCATTAGATTATGCATTTCCGCACTATTTTAGTGAAACGACTTCACATAATTAATGGATTGAATTTGCAACACAAGCATATTAGTATCCCACGTGTATTTGTGTGTGTGCTTTCTATTCTACGTTCGTTAATTTTAAAACCATACGATTAATACATATTACAGTTATGGAAAGTCAACTTCACGAGGGGTATACACAAATTTTTGTTTTCACCCTCGTTCCATCATTTGGAAGCAGATTATGTAATGTCAGCACTAATTAAGGCAGCTCCACGATTAGGAAGAAGACCGTGGCAGATGAACTTAGATTTAAACTCAGCAGTTTTTCCTGTGGAAGCCATGGAATGGATTTACACGGAACAGAAATAGGACAGTGCGGAAAAAGCTTTAGTAACTGTCTAATGGCAAGGTTATGGATCATTTGGATATTCTGAATCAGACATTTTCAGAGACGCAAGTAAAATGCCTTATAGTGATCAAGCAAAGAGAGACTGATGGCTGAACCACAAATTTAAGGATATCAGGCAGTAGACGTGGAACAATTTTGCACCGAATTCATAAACTAACAGCAGGATGAAGGTAGAGCATTCATTTGGTTAATGGTGGAGAGGGGGGCATCAACAATGCAATGATGCTGAGGCAGTCTGAGGGAATAGGTGATAATCCCAACTATGAAGGCCACCACAGAGGGGATCAGATTGAAGAGGTGCCACCAAATAGCAGCACGCTGATCTTCTCTCAGTTCAATTTCTGTATGTTGTTCTTCATCCAAGCTGCAACAGTAGCAAGACGTGAGGCAGTTTGTAAAAGTTTAGGGATAGTCTGGTCTTCCAAAGAAACAGCTGTCTTTGTATTATTCATGTAGTAGATTAAAGATACGCTGTTGGCGCATATGAGTTTGGCTTGCAGGGTGAGGTATCTATTAAAAAGAGTAAGACTCATAAAACATCCCTTAGGTTTTGGAGACCATTAATAGAAAGAGAGAACAATACTCTGAATGCAGCGTTCAGTAAAAGAGGAAAACCAAGCAAGTACAAGGTCAAGGACATCAAGTGCATACAAAGAAGTAAACATATTAATGGGGAAATGGTTTTGAGCATGGCACTTATATCCACCAGGATCAGTGCCATGCTCCCTCACGTATTCAGCATCATCCTAGTACAGTCAGACATTACTAGAAGAGCCATCTCTGCTTGAGTCAGGCCAATACTCTTTCTATAAAAATAGATAGCTGATTATTCCCTTCCCTTTCAAACATTTAAGGAAACACCTTACATCCTTCATATCTAGTACTCCGCAAGGGGTAAAAAAGGACTAGTGACAATCCTCAGTTTCACTTGAAGGTGGCAATTTGACACTCACTGCTCCTAGCGAACGAACAGGGAAATCTACACTTTGCAGGCTTCTACTCACAGAGTCTCACCATCTCAGAGCCAGTACATACATGCATGGAGTCACCATTCATGGCTCCTACTGCCCCCACCAACTACACCCACCGCTGTCCTTCATATTCTGGACAAAGCGACCCAGAACCTATGACTGGAGCATTCCTGGAGCACCACCAGCAGTCATAGGCGTCACCAGGCGTCACCAGGCACCTTTCAGCAAAATAGATGTCCAAGGATTAGGATGAACAACAGCTGTGTGTCCGACGCTGTTGCTGCTGTCTGCCCTCTTTCTAGTTTCACAACCATCAGCCCTCTAAGTATGGGTATAAGTGATGTACGAGAACTGACCTTCGCAACAATATTGTGTGATTATTCTTATGAAGCGGCTGCAGGTCAGAAAAAGTTACATATACTCTAGTGAAAAAAATGTTAGAACTGTCATTTGCACAGAAGAAAAAAGAGGAAAGGAAATATGAGCTCTACTGCATCAATTAACCTACTAAATGTAACCTATGCATACATTTTTACCTCTATAACCACGACTTAGTTGGTGAATTTCTCAGACCATCACACTTGACAATTTGTCGAATTTGTAGTTACCCATAGACTTTCAAGAAACGACGTCCCACAGCTTCACACATTGGTACTTTTTACCTGACTGCATGCTGCCAGTGGCAGTCTTGATGCCTCATTGTTTGCATCCGAGGGTAGCCTTTTCATCTAGCTTCACGATGCGAGAGGGGGGGCCTGATGCCTAATTGCAGTTTCACAGCGGCAGCCTTGCACTTAGCTGCATGCTGTGATTTGTATGTGTTCTTCTGAGATATATTTGATGCTATTATATATGCTTCCAAATTTAGATTTGTCATCTTGAATTTCAGTTTTGTATCACAGCTTCAATGTGCATTTTATTTGTTTATATAGTCAATTATTTTTACCTTTATATGTGGTATAATAGGTTGGTTGTGCGTCGCTTGGAGTGCTTCGGGGAATCGTTGTTTTCTCAAGTTAAATGCTCCAAATTGAGCCATTAGGTTTTTTTTATAATGATCGTGGCACCTGCGTAGGAGCCTTGAGCAAGAAAATTGTCATTGCATAAATGTCTTAGATATAAGTGAATGCAGCTTGCTTTTGTTTTGTTACACCCTTAATTTCTAATTCTTATTATTATAATTTTTTGCCTGCCAGTTTAAAGTTTTAAGAACCAGTATATGTTGCGTTCTTTCCTTTTCTTTTTAAGTTTATCTGCAGACAGCTTTAGCTGTTTAGCACACATCATATCGTTACAAAACATAACACATACCAAAGATGGAGAAAGGAACTTTAAGTAATTATTCTTCACCCATTGGCTTGTTTGGTTGGATCTCATTTAGGCACAGACTTCCTGGAGTGTCTGTCACGGTTCTGACATCAACTAAATGCATTTCATATTTGAGTATATTATCAGCAGTCCTTTCCTAGCTTCAATTGGAGATGAGTATGGTGTATCCTTGCTTTTTTTTCTTACAGTATGAATTATTTCTTTTATTTGTGCAAAGAAAGTTGCTTGTTAATATGGTGTGCTCCATGTTCTTAGCATTGTACGTGATGGTGCGTTGATATTTACACCTTAATCTTATAGAAAAGTCATTATAGATTTTTCTCCCTTGGTTATATAATCCTTTGTTCGTTGACTTGAAGCACTGTAAGGGAGAAGATTGCAGACCATAAACTTGAGTAACCCTCCATCCGGCTACCTGATAAACAGAATGCCTCCTGTGACCATTATTTTACCAAGTTTGTTGCTAGGTTCATCCCTCACTATTGACAGTAAAATACAAACAATAAGCCATTCTCTAGCTAACGGGAAGCACGATAACATGTCTGCAAATTAATAAACAGCACACCATGCATGGCTAAACACATTTTTAATTGAGCCCTGTAGTCAGGTCAAATTAACTTAAAGAAGAATATTTTAAGATTACATAATTTTACATACATGTATAAAGAAAACAAATGTTAAACATGGATACGCAAACATGATTACATAGATCAATTAATCAATCCAAATATGTTTATGCAGGGATTCCCAATATCTATAATAATCACATTCTGTCAGTTGATGTAAATATATCACACATGTTAATTAAATTGAGTCACACATATGAATATTTATATGTATAATTATAATGCATAAAGGTTGCAGCTTAAATTATGCTGCTCCAATCCGCCCTCTGATGGCTATGATGGCCATTACAGTATTACATGACTTATCTCATGAGACCCACTCGAAACCTTGATGTTTTCACATTTTACATCTAGTGTTTTCAGGATGTTTAATCTCATCATAAAACCTACATTGAATCTCTTCTAACTCTTCATCCCTTCTCCTCATTCCCCTTTTGTGTTGCTTTTCCCTTTTTGTTTTTATACACTAGTGACCCTTACAGATGACAAAAAAAACAGATTGCACAAATGACTATAAGAGATCTCGCCATGGTGGCTAGCATTCCGCTCCCTATTTTCCCAAACCACTTGCCTACAGCAGAAAACTCATTTCCAATCACCTTCCAAGCACCAGTAGCTTCCAACTCCTCCAAATCTTCCTTTAAATCTGCAAAGTTCTTAATGTTTTTCCTTATCTCCTCACTCTCGTCAGGAATATAGGTACAACATTGTTGGGCTTTCAACATCTTACAGACTCTGCTCTTCTTTATGAGAAGGATATTTAATGCAAGTCGTTTCTGCATCATCATAGACTTTATAGCTATAATTTCAGTGTTCATGGCCAGCAATGAATTTGCTATTTGTGTGTCTAGCTTATCAATTATGGTGGACAACTTTCTAATCTTCAGATCATTCAAAACCACTCCAGCAGAAGGAATCATTGCACCAAATATATCTCCCACTGTTTCAGAAGCACTATCGTTCCATTTCGGCCTTGCATATGACCCCCTACCCCGGTTCCTCCAGATGATCTACATGATAAATCTTCTGGAAGACTATAGCTACACAGCATTTGCCATACCAATGAAAAATATGCATGCTCTACACAAACATAATAGACTCCTGGAATAACAGTATGCTGTCCTTCCATAACTACAGGCCAATTACCTTCGTATTCAAAAAATGTATTCACAATGCCTCCCTACCATCCATTTAGTGTGAACGACAGATTTACTCCAAAGCAGACATCATGTTCCTTTAAGTTTCCAATCTAAGTTATGCAAGCAGAACTCTTGACTCTAAGGGGCTCATTACGATGTTGGGCGGAAAGCAGTTGCAATCTCCTCGACCGTATAGGAGCGCTTCCAACTGACTTAATTGGTTTACATTCTGACCGTCCAATTATGATGTTTGCGGTCAGAATGTAAAACATGTGGTAATTCCAAATCAGTTCCGACCGACTTCCAGAGTATTCCTGTTGGACGGTACCGGATTGTACAACCCTATGAACAGCGCTTCTGCCCTCGAGATCATTATGTCACTATGTGGCCTACGGTTGATAGCCGAGGGGGTACCTATGGGACTCCCTTCTAAAACCCTGCAGTATGTGCCCAGTACAATGGGGTGCCTGTGAAAGGTACAGGGCTTTCCACACACACACCATTTCCCCATAGGAGCTTGTGTTATGAACAGTTGTCAGGTATAACACGAGCTCCCTTCGGAAACAATGGGAATCGGACCTAACACTGTTCCTATGGGAGCATCGCAATCTGGCTGTCGGAGCATACAACCACAAGTCGGTGGGTCCCGATTCTGTGTTGGTGTCGGATGGAGGCTTTCCGTCCGACATTGTAATGAGCTCCTTAATGTTCTAATTCCTCTTTAGCCAACTTATTGTTGAACTTTTGGTCTTGACCTGTTCTCCATCTTGCATCCCTTTCTTCTGTCATCCACTGAATCCTAAAATCTCTTCTCAACTTCAGTTAAGGAGTAACTCAAATGATACATAGGAGCATAAGCACGATCTAGTCTTGTAAAGGGTTTAACAAACTTTCAGCTGTGCCCATTTCTTCAGCATTTCGATGGGGATTTAAGGGACTTTAGAAAGAACTAAATCATATTAAAAAAAATAATACTGATAAAGCCCCTTTAATTTAGAAGACTTAACAGACGACTACAAGTCATACCATATGTGAGAAGAATGTGGTGGTATGTAATCCCATCCACTGCTGAGGCAGACAACTGCATGCCAACATAGCAGTCATTAGCATCCATAGTATTAAGGTATTCATAAAGCAACTGAAAATAGAACTTTTGACAAAAAATCTCCCCTTTGCGAATCTAAATATAATCCTTTAAACTCATGTATGCAAACAACTGTCAGTGGGAACTGGCGCTGTAAAGGTAGCTTTAAGCCATGGTTTAGTTGATTTGGGAGGGATAGACAAATATAATCCTAAAAGTGAAAAAATTAACCCTTCAATAATAGCTATTAACACACCGACTAATATAAACCTATGTCTATTATGGTTATTAGTTTTCATAACTTCACTAAAATCAAACTGTTGATTAAAAAACAGCAGCAAACGGATTCTCTCTGTACGCTTCTACTTGTGCAAATGGCAAAGTCAAGTTCATGAATTGTATGATAAACTTATTTACAAAGTCTTTGTGAGTATTCCCTGACCCTGCTCGGTTTTCCTAAAAAATTACATCTTAACGCTTCTTCTGCAGCCTAGGGAATCTTCTTAAATCTTTTCAAGCAAAGTACAAATGTTTGCCTCTAATGAAAGTAGAGTTCAAAGTTCAGTTTAGAGATCATGCAAGCTGCAGCTCTGGTCAGTTTGGTCAATGGTAGAAGCAGCTCAAAAGGACGTTCAGTGACAAACTCAGGTTCATGGAGTTGTATCTGACTCCTCACTATTATCGTCCAAACAGCAAAATCCATAGTCATTGTAATTTGTCACAAAATGTGTCCACTCAGACATTGAGTAGCACCAACAAGGCGCTGGGCCTCTTTTTGATCTTCTTAGCATAATTTTTTTGTCTTCACTGCCACTCAGATCAGAATACTCATAATCCTCTGGGAGAGCATGAGGTACACATTCTGCAGCCAAACTCAGTCTCCCCCTCTTGCCTTCACTGCCAGTTGGCCCCAGCTCCCTCTTCGATTGTTGCACCACAAGGCCTTTAGTCATGATCCATGTGTGGCTTAATTTGCACTATAGGCCTAGACTCTCTTTCTAACTAGACCTTAGATGCCAATATATTAAGATCCCCCTCAGGGTCAGATGTTGCAGGTTCTCAGACTTCCACAAACTCTGAGGCTATTGTTTGTTCTCTATGCTTCACTTGGTCTCTTCTAAGTGCCCTTCAGTTGAAGTCAGCAGTTCAGGAAGAGACACTGTCTCATCATCAAGGGGACTATCTACTCTCCTAGTATGGGCAGTATGAACCCGACTGGGGCAACCCCTCATATAATGGCCGCATTTGTTAAAAGAATCATTTCGAAGGGATCTCTCCATCAAGGTTCCAGATCCATTTTCCAAACATGTTTCTATATCAAATCCCTGTCTCCAGGATTAAGGTCATGTCACTGCTCCTGGTGCAGGGGGGCAGTGGCAGCACCAACCTGGTGGGCCAGATCAGATATGCAATATCAAGCACCATATCATCTGTAATATTTACAAGTGCATTTGCTGGCTCTTCAGGCCATCTCATTGCCTGACTTAACAGAAGACTACAAGTCATACCATATGTGAGAAGAATGTGGTGGTATGTAATCCCATCCACTGCTGAGGCAGACAACTGCATGCCAACATAGCAGTCATTAGCATCCATAGTATTAAGGTATTCATAAAGCAACTGAAAATAGACCTTTGACGAAAAATCTCCCCTTTGCGAATCTAAATATAATCCTTTAAACTCATGTATGCAAACAACTGTCAGTGGGAACTGGCGCTGTAAAGGTAGCATTAAGCCATGGTTTAGTTGATTTGGGAGGGATAGACAAATATAATCCTAAAAGTGAAAAAATTAACCCTTCAAAAATAGCTATTAACACACCGACTAATATAAACCTATGTCTATTATGGTTATTAGTTTTCATAACTTCACTAAAATCAAACTGTTGATTAGAAAACAGCAGCAAACGGATTCTCTCTGTACGCTTCTACTTGTGCAAATGGCAAAGTCAAGTTCATGAATTGTATGATAAACTTATTTACAAAGTCTTTGTGAGTATTCCCTGACTCTGCTCGGTTTCCTAAAAAATTACATCTTAACGCTTCTTCTGCAGCCTAGGGAATCTTCTTAAATCTTTTTAAGCAAAGTACAAATGTTTGCCTCTAATGAAAGCAGAGTTCGAAGTTCAGTTTAGAGATCATGCAAGCTGCAGCTCTGGTCAGTTTGGTCAATGGTAGAAGCAGCTCAAAAGGACGTTCAGTGACAAACTCAGGTTCATGGAGTTGTAGCTGACTACTCACTATTATCGTCCAAACAGCAAAGTCCATAGTCATTGTAATTTGTCACAAAATGTGTCCACTCAGGCATTGAGTAGCACCAACAAGGCGCTGGGCCTCTTTTTGATCTTCTTAGCATAATTGTTTTGTCTTCACTGCCACTCAGATCAGAATACTCAGAATCCTCTGGGAGAGCATGAGGTACACATTCTGCAGCCAAACTCAGTCTCCCCCTCTTGCCTTCACTGCCAGTTGGCCCCAGCTCCCTCTTCGATTGTTGCACCACAAGGCCTTTAGTCATGATCCATGTGTGGCTTAATTTGCACTATAGGCCTAGACTCTCTTTCTAACTAGACCTTAGATGCCAATATATTAAGATCCCCCTCTGGCTCAGGGTCAGATGTTGCAGGTTCTCAGACTTCCACAAACTCTGAGGCTATTGTTTGTTCTCTATGCTTCACTTGGTCTCTTCTAAGAGCCCTTCAGTTGAAGTCAGCAGTTCAGGAAGAGACACTGTCTCATCATCAAGGGGACTATCTACTCTCCTAGTATGGGCAGTATGAACCCGACTGGGGCAACCCCTCATATAATGGCCGCATTTATTAAAAGAATCATTTCGAAGGGATCTCTCCATCAAGGTTCCAGATCCATTTTCCAAACATGTTTCTATATCAAATCCCGGTCTCCAGGATTAAGGTCATGTCACTGCTCCTGGTGCAGGGGGGCAGTGGCAGCACCAACCTGGTGGGCCAGATCAGATATGCAATATCAAGCACCATATCATCTGTAATATTTACAAGTGCATTTGCTGGCTCTGCAGGCCATCTCATTGCCTGACCCATGATGATTTCCTCCAATCAGGAATGCTGAGAAGGCTCAGCAACATCAAAGATAGAGCATCTGGCCATTTAAAATATGTCCACACACACACCTTAGCTAGCCTGGATTTCAGTGGGCCATTGACCTTCTACACAATTTCAGAACACTTAGGCCAATAAACATTTTGTTGTTCGCTACTTGTAAATCTCACACCTGATCTTGATAGGTGTGTTGGGACCCCCCAGCGCTCAGCAGCGCCTAGAATTTACTTCTGCCCCTTCCCTGCAGCTCCGGTCCCGCTCTCGGCTGAGTATTGACGCCGAGAGCGCTGGGCGCGGGTTTTGGCGGCCATCTTGGGTCGGGCTAGGTTAGTGAGGCCATCGACAGCGCTATAAAAACAGATGGTGATGGCTCCGCGCAGCGGACGCGATCAGCGGACGCGCCGGACCTGCGCCGGAGTCGTGCCAGAGTCCTGCCAGTCTGCGCCCGTCCGCGCACGACCGGGCTTAGGGCTTAGGGACTCTGGCACCTGTACTTGCTATACCTCAGCGGATCTCCTAGCACTGAAGTCCGACAGGTATACCCTATCTCCTACTATATGTGCCACTCTCAAGGAAAACCATATCTTGCACACTCCTAGCTGTAAGAACTTAAGCCGTCCAACCCCCTTAAAGCTAGCTACCCTCAACACCAGGTCATTGCAGAAACACCACTTGGAAATCTTCACCCTTTTACAGGATGAGACTATCGATATCCTGACACTCAATGAAACATGGTTGAGTGATGCCTCTTCCCCGGATATCATCGCCGCCCTTCCCAGTGGGTATGATATGATCTGGCATAATCGACCAGAGGGGGTCCGAGGTGGGGGTGTAGCAATGATTTTTAAAAGACAACTTATGGTAACCAAAATCTTAGCAGAGACCATAAATACCGTTGACCTACTAGGGACAAAAATTACCTCGAACAACTCCTGTCTTATTATCTTAACAGGATATTGCCCACCCCAAAGTACCCCCATGTTCAATGATCTCTTTATTCCCATTATATCAGATCTATGCACACGTTATAAAAACATCCTGGTAACGGGTGACTTTAATGTCCATTGGGATAAAAGTGATCAAAATTCGTCCGCCCAGATATTACAGACCACCATGACCGCCCTTGGACTGACACAACTTGTGGAAGCTCCAACTCACATAAAAGGCCATATCTTAGATCTCATTTGGTCCTCGACACCAAAAGCGGTCATCACAAGTATTTCACCCTGTATTTGGTCGGATCACCACCTTATCTCGTACGACTTACCGCAAAATATCTACCAGGCCAAATTACCGTTAAAAACAAAAAAAGTGCGCCAATGGAAGAAAGTGAATTCTGAGACCCTAGCCAAAGTCCTGCCCAAATACAAACAGAATTTTACTACCCCTTCTGATAGTACCGACCTAGACTCAAAGTATGATATGATAATAACCACTCTTAGGCAATCAATCGATGAGCTAGCTCCTGAAAAAACACAAAAAGTAAAAGGTGCAGAGAAAGGAGCCCCCTGGTTCACCGAAGGTTTACGTGAACAAAAAAGAAAGCTTCGCTACCTCGAAAGATGCTGGAGGAAATCCAAAATGGATACCGACAGGGAATCATATAGAACATCGTTCCAATTATACAAAAAGCTTATTATATCAGCCAAGAAGGATTATTATGAGACACGCATTAATAATGCTACCAACATTCAGAGAGAGACCTTCCAAATCCTGAAAGAGCTGAGTAAGAAGGAGGAAAAGGCAGATATCCTGATTGACTGCGATACCTTTCAAGGTTATTTCCTCGAAAAAGTAGCGACCATCTTGTCTGATATCAAGAAGGATAACCCAGTCTCCCACACCGAACAACCGCCTCTTCCATACTCTTCAATCCCTGTCTTTACCAGCTTCCCCGAAATTGATTCCACCATACTGAGACAACTTGCAGTATCCACCAAATCAGGCTCCCCCGCTGATCCCTGCCCGCCTGACATCCTTCGGCTAGCAATACCGATTCTAGAAGACCAAATCTTAGATCTTTTAAACACCTCATTAGCCACTGGAACATTACCATCTACCTTCAAAGAGGCACGCGTCAGACCCCTGATAAAAAAGCCTGGAGCCGATCCAACTAGCCTGAAGAACTACAGGCCAATCTCCCAGCTGCCATTTCTGTCAAAGGTACTAGAACAGCATGTACTAAAATCTCTATCATCCCTCCTGGAATCTCACCACCTCCTCCAGGAGCGGCAAGCTGGTTTTCGTGCCCACCATAGCACAGAACTAGTAATGCTGTCGGTACTGGATGAGCTAAGATGCATGGCTGACGGTAAAAAGCCAAGCACCCTGATATTACTAGATCTTTCAGCGGCGTTTGATACCGTCAGCCATGCACTGCTCCTGGACAGACTGGCTAGGTTTGGGATAGGAGAGCAAGCCCTCAAATGGTTAACAGCTTTCTTGACAGGAAGGACGCAGAAGATCCAGTTGGCAGTCCAGGTCTCAGACGTGGGCATGTTAGCCTGTGGAGTCCCGCAGGGATCAGCACTCTCTCCGCTCTTATTTAACCTGTACCTACAACCATTGATAGAGTCCCTGGCAAGCATGAATTGTAAAGTTTTTAACTATGCCGACGATACGCAGCTGTTGCTGAATATCGATAATACACCACCGGCTCAGTCCTCGGCCCAAGACATACTACGATTTACAGTGAATTGGATGTCGTCCAATTTGCTGAAAATCAATCCAGATAAAACGGAAGTGCTCGTAGTCTCAACCGCTACTTCCCCCTGGAATGATTTGTTTTGGCCACAAGAACTAGGACCTACCCCAAAACCGTGCCCCAGTGTCAAGAGTCTTGGGATGAAAATTGACCAGGAACTCTCGATGGTCAACCAAGTATCCGCTGTAGTTGGTTCCTGTACCAACCTGATCAGGCAACTACGTAAACTCGCCCCCCTGCTCTCGAGAAACATGCTGCGAACCATTGTCTCAGCCACTATAGTGTCTAGAATAGACTATGGCAACGCGCTGTACCTCGGCCTTCCAAAAAACTCCATCAACCGTCTTCAGGTTATCCGGAACGACGCAGCACGCTTGATCTTTGGACTGCCAAGGAGGACTCATGCCTCCCCCCTGCTCTATAGGCTACATTGGCTGCCTTTAGCGCAGAGAGTTGAATTTAAGAGCATGTGTATCTGCCACAAAGCAATCCACGGACAGGCGCCAGCCTACATAAAAGAAAGGCTCGAGATATACGAACCTAAGCGCGCCCTGCGATCGTCCGGATCTTTTCTGCTATCCTGTCCACGTTTCAAGTTAACAACAAAAGGAGGCAGATCTTTTTCAGTTCAGGCTCCTACCATCTGGAATAAGTTACCGGAGGCGCTTCGCAGAGAACGTAATCTTCTCCATTTTAGGAAGTCCCTGAAAACCTTACTCTTCAAAGACGCATTCCCATCTCAATAGTCGGCTACCAGATCAGACACCTCTATACTCTTATTTCATCTTTGTTGCTGTACTTGGTCAGTAGCGCTTTGAGACCTGTCGGTGAGTTGGCGCGATACAAAACACAGGTACAAATTACAAATTACAAATTACAATAACTATATTGCTGGCTCCGTTCCACTTGTAATACTGCACAAAACATTCTCAGGTCTTCATTGTTGAAATTTGTACTTTAGTCTGACATCAGTGAAGTCGGGAAACCAAAACTAGAAACAGATCCCACAACAAAATCTAAGCAGAAGGAAGACTGTCATTTCTCCTGGGTGGATAAGCTTCAACCCAGCTTGAAAAAACACACACAATCGCCAGGACGCATGTCAGCCCATTGCACACAGGCATTTTGATGAAGTCTAGCTGCATCCTGTTGAATGGAGCTCCCCTTTTTTCTTATATGGCTCAATGTCACTGGGGTTCTTTTTCCAAAATCCATTTGCTGACACACAATGCATCAGTGACATAATCCTTCAGCCATCAATCTGAACCGGGGATTAAAGCAATTCTGTTAAAATAAGCTAACCATGGCATCCCTCTCAGCATGTGCTGGACCATGAAAATGCTTAGCAAATAGAGACAATAAGCTATCCAACAACACAGATTTTACATCTGATGAAACTTATATGCCATCATTTCTCTTAACACAACCCTCTCTGAACCCAACCCTGCTTGTCTGCCTCCGGTGCTTCCTCCTGTAACCTTTTCACTTCTTCCCAAGTAACAACTAAAGGTTTCAATTGGTCAAATTTTCAGATTCATTCACATATTCTCCATTAAATGTTCAGGACCTGTGAGCACCATATCGAGCAATCTCATTACATAATTGTATCTGCTACTGTGTGCCGTACACTTTACAACTGCAATTTCGGTAGGCAGCTACAATGCCTTAACACAATCTCATGACATGATCCCCTTTATGGATGGGTGATCTAGATGGCGTCATAAATACCCTCTAGGAGCATAACTGTCCAAATTCATAAGCCACAAAAAAGCCATACTGGCTGTCAGTAAAATTAGTCGCCTTTAGCTGATCAGACACAGAGCAAGCTCTAATATGAGCAAACAGTTCAGACACTTGTGCAGAGGTCATCCATTGGAACAAGGAGGATTTCCACTAGCCCCGCAACTGTGGAACCTGCGTAAGCAGTCATTAGGGTTCCCCCATCATCTCTTCAGCAAGACCCATCCACAAACAGTATGTAGCAAGACTCTGCCAGTGGCTCACCTTGGTCTTGGGTTGGTGCTTAGTTTCGTGACATCCAGACAGTCATGCTCTATTTCCCCATCATCATTTTCATTTTCTGGCAATGGAAGCAAAGTAACAGTGTTCAGGGAAGCACACCTCTTTATTGTAATGTTTTCGGTCGCACGTATAATCTGCTCCTGTTTAGTCAATCAGCTGTTTGTCAAGTGTTGAGTGCATGTGCATGTAAGCAATATCTCAATCAAATGCAGCACCATGAGTGTAAGAGGGTGTCCCATGACAATACTTTCACACCTTTCTATTCTGTCAGTACAGCTTTCAAGGCACCAGGCAGTCCTACAGCATAGAGTAGCATAAAATAAGTCAAAGTTCTCCATGCATCTCCAAGCATCTGTGTAAGCACTAACAGAGCCCAGTCCTCCCCCTCACAGCAGAAAAACCTAAATGTTTTTTGTAGTCAGGCATTCCCAGTGCTGAGCATGACAGAGACTTTTTCTGAGCTTGAGTAAGGCAGTCAAGGAATGACAATCCCATGGTATCGGCTCTAACACATCCTTGTGTGTCAGCCTTTGTTAAGGCTTGGCCACTACGGAAAATGTGTGTATCCACTGTCAACAGTAGCACACCATTCCCAGCAACATACGGACTTCTCTTTCATTTTCAGAATTGCCAAGATACTTTCTTTTATCACCTTCCTCACTCCCTTCTCAATGTGATCTTCGAGATATAGATCTTCTCTCTGACAATACTACAACCAACTCAGGGACACGTACATCCATTTTCAGCTAAGTGGTTCAACAATACAATTGTGTCTTCTTTACAGGCTTCCTGGGTGTCTGTTACCACTAACAGGTCGTCGATATACTGAACAAGGACAGGGATGCAGGGTATTTCAGGGGAGTTAAGGGTCTTTCAAGGATTGGATTAAAAATTAAAGGGCTCTCTGTATACCCCTACGGACTCTGCACCAAGCCAAAACACAGCTCTGGGACCAGAAGGTGAAAATATATGACTGTCCTCATGCAGAGTACAGAGAAGAAAGCCTGGCATAAATCGATCACAGTAAACCATTAAGCCTCATGTGTTTCAGTTTCACACCTGGATTTGGTTCTACAGAACAACAAGGAAGCACAATGTTACATATTTTCTCATGTTCTGGACAATGCAGTACTTACCGCTATGTTTCTGCACGCCCATAATGGGGAAGTTACATGGACTCCGGTATTAACTCCTTCAAAATGCCTTGTTGTATCATCGACTCAATCACTGGGGTAATCCCAGCTGTCGTTTCAGGCGTGAAATTGAACTAAGGAGTTAGAGGGTATTCAGCATTTGGCTTGACATTTATGCAGACAAGCTCAGCTCCTTTTATGAGACATGTGTCCTTTCCTGAAAAGTCAGGCTTCACTGTATCTTTAAGATGCGCTGAAAATCATCAATCATCCTCAAAGGGTATAATCCAAAGTCTGTCCCTTGACTTGCCAATGTAAAATCAACATCTTTGTTATGGGTCTGAAACTCCACACCTGCAATAAATGGTTCTATTCAACCTGCACAGCAAATCAATTTCTAAAAGATTTGCAGAGCTACAATAACACACTACAAACTGATATCTTTCTTCAAAGACCTTATTTTGACAGGCATCTCTTGTGTTACAGAGGTTGTCATCTGTTTATTCTCAACACCTACAACTTGGATTTGTTTTTTGAGAGGGGTAGGTTTGGAACCTCTGCTGTCCTAACAGTGGAACAGGAAGCACCTGTGTCAATCAAGAATGACAAGGTGTGGCCATTCACCTCACCTTCCACAAATGGACTACTCTGTTCTACCTCTAATACTGAGCCAAGTAAGCAATCTTTCTCCCTCTTCAGGTACTGTCATCGAGACAGGCCTGAACAATAGCCCTCAAGTGAATAAAACATAGCAAATTGATGAAACAGGTTTTGTTTTTTAAAGGAATTGTGATTAAAATTTGGAACATGGTGAGTATTAAATCTAAGATTATTTATAATATGCAGAAGCATAGGGGCTTGAGGGACCTACATCACTGGAGCTTGTGGCATATTAGGACCTTGCATCCTTGGCATGTTCTGTGGCTGTAAGTGGGTTGCCAATCTTAGTCTGAACAACCCCTGAATTATGAACACTATTCTTGTTCAATTCCCTATTGGGCTTAATTTTAGACCTGCCATCTTTGGTGTGGTTTCGCCAGTCTTTTTGCCACTTACTCCTGTATTTTTGATGTTGCGCTGGTTTAGCTGGTTTGGGTACTCTGGGCACTTTTCAACAAAGAAGGTTATGCTGTTCCTCATTGATAAAGTGTATAGGTAAGTGTAAGAATCAGGGAGGTCGGGACCAACTCAGCCTTCGCATGGGGTTCTGGAGTTGGGAATCCTTTTATTGGATTAAAATGCCCTCACACACCCTTTCAGGTGTCATGCTTCATCATCTGGGCTTGCTACTCATTGGGTTGGCGGCGCAATACCCAACGGGCTCCATATAGTCGGAGCACTTTATCTGAGATCTTTTTGCAATAGCCGTATGGTGAAGTGGGGGTGAGAGGCCAGAACTATGTAGATGTAGAATTTTAGGGAAGTGATTTAAAATAGGGTTCAGAGTACCAAGAAAGACTAACTTTATTCTGGGGGGCTCCTGCCCTAAATAAAAACATGCAATAAGGCTCCCGCCCAAGTATAAGGCCTTGGGTGGGAGTGTACTTATTGGTCAGTGAAGGTCAACATGTTTCTCACTTTAAGTGTATTCTACCTGCGATTCATCAGGACCAAAGTGGTGAGACTATCTACACTTGAAGTGTGGTGACATGGAATTATCCCCACATCAATCAATCTACTTATTTGTAAAACTGTGAAGGACCTGGATCTACCTTTATGTGGACACAACATATGACATTATTCAGGCTGATATGGTACATGTTAAAAACAGGTATAATCGTGATGATCCTACTGCAATTTTTTCAGGTGGATCAATGACCTGAACGCATACCTTAATTTCACCACCACTGTATCTCCCAATCAGATTGCATTCCTGGAGCTGACAAAACTTGAAAGAGGGCGTCTGAGGACTACCATGCATAGGAAGAGCACTGATTAAATAGCCTTCTGCTATTTAGCAGCCACCACCCTACAGCACTAAAAGAGAACTTGCCCTTTGTTTTAATCTTTCCTCAAGGTGCTGAAAACTAGTAGATGTTGCATTGCCCGTTAAACACTTTGACCCCGCATATAGGCTGTATGGTGTGGCAGAGACATTGGAGAACTCTTTACCGTCATGGGAAATCTGCTTTGACACACAATCAACGCGCATCCCTTGTATAATTTAATGACCTAAAATGCATTCACCCGATCCACTAAGTGCCGAAAAGCAGTTGACGCCGCAAAACTTTGCAAGCACTTTGACAGAGCACACAGTCTGCCCGGGGCGCTGGAGGAATTAAAGCCCTGTTTACCATCTTGGGGGAACCTGCTTATACATACAAACTGTGCATACCGCAGAATAGGTTACTTTACGCCCCACTTCCCTAGACAATATACCGCATTGTTTGACGATCCACGTTGTTCTGTGTATAGCGTGCTGTACCACTTGCGGTTAGCCTACACCTACTTTGCGGCGATTTCACCCCCCCATACACCCGGAGTGAAGTTAACCTGTCTTTATGGCAACACCGACTGATACAGCCAACTTGGTAGGCGTTGGAGCACACATGATGACACCTTCATTTCTCATGATACCCATAGCCCTATGAGCATCACCGCAAAACCCAACACCTCATGGCCATCACCTAAGGGCCGCTCCTTAAGCATTGATAGCAACTGCTATGATTGTAGATCGATACCTGCATGGAGGGCACCTGGAGCAGTTGTAGAGCTTAGCAAATACTGGGCAGACTTGGATACTGGGATCATTTTTACTAACAAATGGATGCAACATTACACATGGCTAACAAAAGGGCACCAAAGGACAATGATTGCAATAGTAATGTATTACTATGTGAATGAGCACAAGCCATGAGAAGGAAATTCTGTACCAACATTACTGCATCAAAGGACAAAGATTACAAAAATAGTAGATGTATAACAATGTGAATGAGCGCGAGCTAAGAGAACGTAACTCTGTGCACATTAAGTGATGATGACAACTGCCTTGTGTTTATGCTTCCCTCCTTTTAGTCAGTCTGAGCAATGCCTTTTGTGTGACCTACCGGGTACTGTAGAAGCCTGGTTACTCTACAGAATTGGGTCTCCCTTTGAAGAACTGCTGCTGTGACACTGAAGTGCCACAAGGGCAATAGTTCACAATATCTCACTGAGTACACTCACTGCATGTTACTGTTTTAAACGTTTTTAGAGTCCTCAACGCAACTGCATTCACCATGCA
This sequence comes from Lissotriton vulgaris, assembly GCF_964263255.1. Classification (NCBI taxonomy): domain Eukaryota; kingdom Metazoa; phylum Chordata; class Amphibia; order Caudata; family Salamandridae; genus Lissotriton; species Lissotriton vulgaris. The sequence goes on from NC_141695.1 coordinate 561,280,403, forward strand.
CCACTATGGATAAGAAGTCAGGATCACCATAAGATTGATTATCCCTTTTTTAATATGTACCATATCAGCCTGAATGATGTCATATATTGTCTCCCCATACAGGTAGATCCAGGTCCTTCACAGATTTACAAATAAGTAGAATGGTTGATATGAGGATAACTCCATGGCACCACACTTCAAGTGTAGATAGTCTCACCACTTAGGTGAGGGAAACCACAATCTCTACCTTGTGGAGCACCATTTTCACCCTGCATCATAGGTCCTCTTTGTTTATACACATAACCTTGCACACTACCCGCGAATCCTGTATAGTACTGATTCTGACTTCCCCTTTGTGATGTCTTCATCTGTGCCAGTGTAATTGTTTCCTTTAAACTCTTCAGTTTCATGTCCAATTCATCACTGCAATATTTTGCAGACCTCAAAATCTCATAAACTGACGTATTTGGCCCAGAGATTAAATGCTGCTGGATCCTCAAACTAATCTCAGGCCTCAATCATGTCAAAACTGAGACACAAAACCTCCCATATTCTTGGTTTCAGGATTTTTATTCCCACTATGTTGCATAAACACAATCTCTTATAAAAAAACATGGACAGTTCATTTATGCTCTTGAGTTGTTGGGTCAATCTTAACTCAATAAATATTCATTTGCCAGCACTTTTCCTTTCAAAAAGGTGGTCGGTCACCTGTTGGTACTGTTGGTACTGTTTTGCTTCATTAAGAGTTACTGGGCATGGGATATTGGGTATGTACATGGATGTAACCTCCACCTGGCACTTCCCTCCACTCTCCTCTTCACATAACGAAGAAGGACATGGCTCCTCTTTACTCCCTGTGGTAGATACAAACTTCAACTTCTTCTGGTCTTTCCTTTCAGTGCACATGCCTTCCCACTCATTTAACTAACTCTACTTACGTATACTACAAATCAGTTCCTTAATTTGTAACTTCATCTCTGATATCCTCATACTGGTTAGATCACTTTCATCAAAACATACGCAATAACTCTTCTGTAAGGATTTTGTCCTATTAAAACTATATCGTACACTTGGGGTAATTCAGACTTTTTATCATGAGATTGTCCTGCACGCCTGGTAAAATCGCTGCACATGTATAGATGTCTGTTTTCTTGGTAAGTATCTAAGAGGAGAAGGTCCAGATTTCGTAATATCATTTTATCCAATTATAATTTGGCCGCAATTTGTTTGTGCACTTCTATATAGTGCAAACTTAACCCAAAGGTATTGGAGCAATGTCCTTGAGCGTCAGTTACTTTAGACAAGGACACATTCCTTTTTTGGTAGGCACCAGTGGATTAAGGGATATGCCCAGAATCATAGGATGCTGAGCTGACGCAGAGTCTCAAACCAAACACAAACTTGGCAGCTCTGGTACTTACGCCACTTCCTCTCCCCAGCCACCTCCACTGAAGTCTCCATCCCTGGACACTGGACTAGCCTGCTCAATTACTAGCTCTCACACACGACGGAACCCATTGAAAAATCAGATCAAATCGTACAATTCTTGTGAATTAACAATGTTTTGGATTCCAGAGGCATTGGATGTCACCTCTCTTCTGGGGCTACTGCTTGAAACACACTGGATCAGTTCCACATGGAGATGCAAGAATTTTGTGATATCAGGGTAGGTTCTTCTATGGGAGTGAGTCCTGTCTTATTCATCGCTGATGGTGCAGAAACAACATAAAATTAAGCTATCCTAGTCAAGACCAAACAGTCCTTCCATTCCCTCCTATCCTGGGCAGCAGGAACAGGGTTGGTTGAAGGAACAAGTAATTAGGAACACATTTAATTAGTGGACATAAACTGACATCAGACAGTAATGACTGTATCTAAACAATGTGCATGGTACAAAAATATATGTTTTTTTTTTTTAGATTTCTTTATGATTTAAAAAGCAAACATTTTTTGTCTCCTATATATATGTGATAATCAGTCTACATAAATGGAATGCTGTACAGATTTGTTCATTTCAGTTTTCAGTACATTGCATAACAATTCATTGTATGGAGACTATGTTTTGGATACTGATCAAACTATTCATTTCAATCTACAAACATGGCTAAAGGTAACTTACCTTTAGCCATGTTTTTAGATGAATTGTTATGCAATGTACTGCAAACTGAAATGAACAAATCTGTACAGCATTCCATATATGTAGACTGATTATCACATATATATAGGAGACAAACAATGTTTGCTTTTTAAATCATAAAGAAATCTAAAAAAAAAAACAAATAAATAAATTAAAAAAATAATAATAATAAAAAATATATAGTTTTGTACCATGCACATTGTTTCGACACAGTCATTACTGTCTGATGTCAGTTTATGTCCACTAATTAAATTTGTTCCTAATTACTTGTTCCTTCAACCGATTTGTGTATCCCGAATTAGGAACCATAGTCGGGGGTACCCCCTCCTTTTTTTGAATACAGCAGGAACAGGGTTGACATATTTTTTCCAGGAGGGACCATCAAGGCATGTTTCGTGACCTAAGCAACTCAGGTTTATATACAGGAATTGCAGGACCAATAGTAACAGGGACAGTTATTGTATCAGGCGTATTCAGAACAGGAGAGTTCACACAGGAACGAATCCCCAAAGTCTCCCTCATAGTGATCTGATTTACTTTCAAGGGGGCTGTGTAACTCTCCCCAATTTTCTACCTCTGACAACACTACCCATCCTTTCAGATGGGACCACATTATAAGGTGGTAGATGGGTTGACAACAGCATATTCAAAAGGTCATCACAAGAATCACTAACACAACCTTTGCCTGAGTCGTCCGTATTCTCAATTTTGTACTGTTTTTTCCTCTACTACACTTTCTGATGTTCCTTGTTCGTCAATGCAGGATATAGTTTGGTTCTCACAAATATTTCGGCTCAAACTTTTTATTGTTCTGCATCCCACTTAGCTTCCACACAGCTTTGTATTGCCCTCCTAAATTGCCCTCAGTTCCTTTCTTTTTCTTCAGAATGGGTCACATGTTCCCAAGCATTAAGCACCTCATACTGTGCAGGTTTAAGGGGTACCTTCATATTATACAATACTTTAATACAATACTGTAATGAAGAGTGAGCAATCTTCTTCTTTGTACCAATGCAATTTATTCCACAAGAGCGTAATCCCTTCCTCAAGTAATGCCAGGCACAGCCATGATAAACTGTCTCCCACAGAACGTCCAAGAATCTCAAGCCCACATAAGCTCACCAAGCGTGTGAGCATCAAGTATGTCTTGAGACCAAATAACAAATACAATACATCTTCTCTTCTTATAACAATAAACAAAGTACATAAAAGCAAAGAGCCCCCATACCATTTCCCTTTAACAAGAATGTGCAAAGCACTTTGGAGGAAGAGACACATAGCAAAAGAAATGGTACTTTTGACCGATGCAAAAAAAAGGGACCATAAGCATTATAAACTGTGCAATATGCACAAAAATACTCCTGAATGTAGCTAGGCCGATTCTTCACTCTTACCCCACTCTTTTCAAACAATTAATGCGCAAGTGCTGTTTCAAAAGATACCCGGACTTTAGATGAACCAGTCGCAGACTCCAAACCACCGACCATCATTAACACCCAGATCAGTCTCGCTTTTAGTACCTCTTTGGTACAATGCCACCCGTGTAAAGTTCTATGTCTGTTCATTTTCTATCTTGACCCAATTACCACCCAGGGCCATCTCTTTGAAAGGTCCTCTGAACTTTGTCAAAGCACTACTTGCACATCCAGGTCGTACTTTGACCCAATCCCCACCTAGATGAATCTGTTCCTCTGTGTGTCTTGTTTGCTACCGTTACTTGGTTGCTTAGTCATCCCTCCCAGAATCCATGAAGATACCAATTTCGTACCTACTTTCTTGCCCTGCATAATTTCAAAAGAGGACAAACCTCCACAGCTGGAATTCACCATTGTCCGATAGGACCACAACATATCTTTAACAGCATTTTTAACTGACAGCCCAGCACTAGCTGCTAATTGCATGGTCCCTTCACCAATTTTTTCAATCTTTCCACTAATCCATTTCCTTGGGGATTATACAGAGAGGCTTACGCATGTCTAATCCCCAAGGATTCAAGGAAATCCTTCATCTCCTTTTAAACGAGCTGGGTTCCGTTGTCTGTAACTAATATGGAGGGTATCCCCGCCCTCCTAAAAACTTCACTAAGCATCTGAATAGTGTGTGTAGTGGAAATGTTTCTCATAAAAAACACGTCCAACCACTTGGATCTAGCATCAACCAAAACTGCTGCAAACTTTTCATTCTCGGGAAGCATAGCAAATGACCCAATAAAATTGAGACACACCTTTTCACACACACACTTTGCTTCAGTCACATGCTGCTCTTTCGGCACCCATCCCAAAACAACGATTAACCAGTTCTCTGACCACTTTCACGCCTCACACATCTCAGCCCATTCTTTGACCTGACTGTCCATGAATGGCCACCAGTACTTTTTATGTACTCTCTCAAGGGTCATGGTTTGCCCAAAATGACCTTCATTTGCCAAATTAATCAGTTTCATTCTGACAGCAGAAGGTGGCACAAATATATCCCTTCTTAGCACACATGATCATCATGTGGAGCCAATTAATCTATTACTTTTATGAACGGCCTCAACCCGTCTGGTACAGCACCCCTCAAACCTTTTGTGATTAACTATCTTACTGCTGTAAGTGTGGTGTCTTGTTCCATGGCAGATATCCATTCTTTTTCAGAAATGGTACCCAAGGACTCTTCCATGACATTGTCTAAACTTACCACCACTTTCTCGGTTTCCAGTTCCTTAGTTACAGCTGTTTTGTCAGACAACCTGGGCAGGCATTCCGCTACATTATTTCTCCACCCAGGCACATACTCTAATTTACAGTTATTCTCTTGTACTCCCAACTACTAACCTTGCTAATCTTCTTGAACAATTTTTAGCAACATCTGCACTCATGACCTTAAGTAAAGGCTTGTGATCTGTTCTCACAAGAAACGCTGTGCCTCACAAACATACTTTGAAATAGTTCAATGCCCACACAACAGCCAATGCCTAACGCTGTATAACAGAGTTGTTTGGTTCCATTCCAGACAATGAGCGCAAAGCAAATGCCACTGTTCACTCCCTTTTACCATGCGCTTGTACGAGGACCGCTCCAATTCCCACAGCGCTTGTGTCCATGGTAACTATAGTCTTAAAACCCTAGGCAAAACGGGGATAGAACCACTGCACCAGCTACATAATTTCTGACTATATCAAATGACTTCTACTGTACATCACTCCAAACACATTTTCGCCCCTTCCTTAGTAACTCCTTTAGTGGCGCCATCTTATGTGCAAAATCCCTGACAAATATGGAATAATATTCCGCTTGACCCATTATGGACCTAAGGGAGTCTCTGTCTTGTGGAATTTGGGAATTCACATTAGCACTTACAAGACTAGTTTTCGGCTTCACTCCCTCACCAGTAATGAGATGCCCTAAATACTCCACCTCTTTGACCAGAAACTTACATTTCTCCTTGTGAAGAGTAATTCTGGCTCACCCAATATGTGGTAGGACCTCATCCAGGATTTTGTTATGCTCACTGACATCATCCGCAAAGTCAGAAACAATAATATGTCATCTTGAAAGACAACCACTTTATCCATCCCAGCAAGAACCATGGTCATAAGTCTTTGAAAAACGCTAGTTGCTGAACATAACCCGAAGGGTAAAGGTGTAAACTGAAAGGTTCCTTCAGCTGTAATACATGAAGTAAGATATTTAGATTTGGGGTTCAATGTGACTTGGTGGTATGCGCTCCTCAAATCAATCTTTAAGAAGTATTTTCCCCTTGAAATCATTAACACCAACTCATTAATGTTGGGTAATGGGGAGTTGTCAGTCACCACACACTCATTCAGACACCTCAAATCAATACAGAATCTAAACGACCCATCCGGTTTCTTGGTAATGACCACAGGAGATAACCATCCCGTAGCCTCAACTACTTCTATGACACCATCGTCCAAGATTTGTTGAATGATTTCTTTGACCTTTGATCTAGCAGCTAAAGGGCCCTTCCTGGCAGTATGTTTAGCTGGCAACACATTTTTAAAAATCTTTATATCATGGATGTGATCCTTGGCCACCCCTAATCAATCGGTAAGCACTCTACCATGGCGAGACAGCATCTCAATCACAGCCAGAAGATCTTCTGCACTTGGGTTCACAATAACATTAAGGTCATATTGATGTGACCATCCCAAGATGGGTGGGCCATCGACAGTGACATAAACCTTTCCTTAGGTTTTTTCCCTTCAAACTGAATTTGTGCAGACATGTGCCCCAGCACAGCTATATCAGAATCCTGGTAACCCTTAAGTATAACATCAGATGCAACTGATTTCCATTCAGGCCATGTAAGCTGAAACAAATCACAGGGAACAACGGTGTACAATTATCCTGTGTCAACCATTAACAAGACATCTTTGTTATTGATCAAGAATTTTGCTTTGGGATGCACTCTGCTCTTTCGATCATACAGACTGCTAACATTGATCATGTTCTCAACCATTCCCTCTTGTACCACTAGGACTTTGATCTCAGACTCGTCCTCCTCAACAACCAATACCTTTTATGCCCACCCCTTTGCACATACATGCCAAATGACCCTTCTTTCCACATTTAAGGCAGTCCTTATTTATAGAGAGGTAAGGTTTTGAGTCCGCCAGATGGTAATTACTGCCACACCTGTAACACTTGTGAGATAATGTTTTTGCTTGCCCCAAAGGTGTGTTCTTTGTAAAATTACTTTTTTTGCCAAAACCACTTTTCAAGTTTTTGTTTTTCACTGCTTTGACTAGTTCCAGCTCCTCTGATATTACAGCTATCTCAGATGATTTATTTTAGTTAATGTTTTTTAGATCTTGCCTGAGCCAGCACATGCGCTGCTCTGGCAAGACATTTAGTGAGTGGGTTTTCAAAAGTCTTACGGGGTGGAATAGAGCGCGCGGTTACGCGCACAATGACGAGCAGAGGCCCCATATGGCTTTCCTCTTTCGTCATGGTGCGTGCACATCGCACACCACTCGCCAGCCTTCTTGCACTTTTCCCATTGGATGCGTGCGCGCTCACCACTCGCATCCTTCGCTCGCGATTACTTTCACTTTCCCAGTTCATTTATTAAGCTCACTTGTCCGAGCTCTTTCCAATTCCTAAATAATGGTACTTGCAGTTCTATTTTTATCCTCAGCTAGCTTTTCAGGGTTGCGAGACAATGTCATATTCTCATTGTTTTATAATTCACTAGCTCTTTGATTTATCGTGGCCTTCGTTCTGCCATTTTATATACAAGACTCAATTCCCCAAGTTGCACTAGGTTTGCTCTGTTTTTCTCTGATCGACCCCCATAGCTTGTTCAAGCTGTCTGCGTGAGCAAGGTAACCGAGCTAGGCCTTGGGTACTTGATTTTATCGGCTCACAGGTTGAGCCAGTGTTCCTCAGCAGGATCCACTTCCCAGCCTGGCTTTAGACGTGCTCGCTCCTAGTTACTGCAGCCTAACACTGGACCCTCCCTCCCCCGAAGCGTTTAGGATTCCGGCTGCATCCCCGGTCGGTCATGCCCAGTGTTGCATGCGCAGGCTTTCCGTGAATGGTTGCCTCTGTTTTTTCTCCCACGATGATACGTTCCTTCTTGGAAGAGGCATCAGAGGAGCTCTATAGATTCATTTAAGAAGGCTGCTACCAAACTCCATCTTGCCTTCAGCTCGGGTGCATGGCAGTCACAGCGCAGCTGCTGCTTATACCAAATATTAATCACTCCGTATCGCCCCACAGTGTTCTACATGCTCTGGGGAAACTTGGCAGAAGCTAAGGCGGAACTTCAGGGTCATTTTTAAAACAGTTAATTCCATTTCATCAGTGCAATAAGGAAGAGTCTACGTGTTGCCGTATGTGCCTTCCACAGTGTGGAGTGGTGTGGCTCACTGGTTAGAGGCGGCAGACCCGGAAGCAGAGCACGGCCCGGGACCAGGGTTCAATTCCCGACGCAGCAGGGTTGTGGACCAGGGTCAACGGACTCAATAATTCTCGCCTCGGTGCCTACTCTAACCAGGGATCACACTCGGCAACTCTGGGCATTAGCTTGCCTCATCTCTACAACGGCCCCCCCACAGACGCTGGGGATGCCTGGTTTCACCTTGGAGATACCCAGAAGGGACCGTCTCACAGGGAAAGCCAGGACGTGTTCCCCAGTGGTCTTCAGCGCCAGGACACCCCGAGATGGGGTAACAGTGCGCTTTACAAGTATCATCATTACAGGACCATAGGGTCCATGCGTTTGGCTAGTCCTTTAAATAGATTCAAGACCGTAGTCCAACTACAGTGTTTACTATTCAGTCAGCACTGAACCACACATGTTCTTTCTTTCTAATAAGCAAGATTTTTTCTGAGATGTTTAGATTTAATTATGTGAAGTACATGATAATAATACATTGCTTAAATAAAATTATTACAATTCAGGCAAAATTGAGACCATACTTGCATTGTTGTAGTAAAGTGATAAACTCCTCATAATTATTTTTTGTGTACAATGCAAGGATTTACATACTAATCAATTCTAACAATCATAGAGCAGAAAAGGAGGATAAATATGTAATTTTATTGGCCATGCAACAGTTGGTGTTATGGCACCAAAGATATTGTGCTGCATAACTAAATACTTATAAGGTCCCAAAAGTGAGACCTATTGGCTATGCCAATGCTTGTTAATTTTTGCATACAATTTCCCTACTCCTCCAAAACATTTGCAATTGCAATGGCATCCTTCAAAGTGTGGTCCTAGACACCCACAATTTCTCTTGCATTTTCCTATTGTTGCTTTGCACAATTAACTGGTCTCTTATCATTTCTTCAGTATTTAACTCAAATTTGGATTTAGCTGAGAGTTCCCTTAAGCGTGCTGCAAAGTCATCTATAGTTTCCCCAGACCATTGTGGTTGTGTTTAAAATGTATGGCGACGTATTACCACATTGATCTGTTTAGTAAATCTGGTCTGTAATCGCAGCACAGCTTCCTTATACACATCCTCCACCTCATCACCTGCATCGTTTCTAGCTGGCGATAAATGTTTAAAGAAATGCTGGCCTTCCTTGTCCAAACATCCCAATAAATGCTTTCTTTCTAACTGCTGAAAATCTGACCCCATCTAAGTCTGTCATATAATTTTCAAAGAAGGTTCCCTGCCATCATGAGGAAGGGAGTTGGCATAACAATAGACCTATTAACACTCATATTGCTATAATAGTATGTCAACTATGACAAAATCAGAGAGTATATAAGGAGGAAATAATAAGTAAATAAGTACATTTACCAAAAACAATACTTCATGCTAATCAAAACAAATGATAATGTTTTTGTCTGTGACAAGTGTGCGTGTCACTGAAAATAAGTAAAGTGGCACACTGTTACCAATTTAGAACTTAATAGTGAGCCTATCACTGAAGTATTGAAGGTAGCATGGTTAAATCAGCCTCCAGACACTGACCAAAGCCACAGAAAATTGACATGCTCCCCAAGGTATGAGTGTCACGAGCTGAATGAGTATAGTGGCCCGCTTAATAGTGAGTGTGCCACTGAAATTTGTGGATGGTAGCATCATTACATTCAATGACACAAATCGCTGGAAACTGACATGCTTTGCAAAGTGTGCATGTCACTGGTTTTTCGTAAAGAAACATTTCCCTCATCTTGCAGCGGTTGTCACACCAGGTTCAGGTTTCCAGAGGCAGGGTTTGAGCTGGAAATTAGGCAGAAGAGGCGTGGTTCAAAGCTCAGCTGCGTACTGAAACGGGGGCCAACACTAATTGTCTATGCGCTGCGACAAAATACAATCGAGGCTCAGGTTCAGGTTCAGTTAGTCTTTATTCGATATATTTCAATCATAAAAGACACAACAGCAAGTGTCACTAAAACAATAAATAACATCATAAGAGTTCACCTACTCATAAACGTTAATATCACATTATCGAATATTCCTAGCAATTGAGAATAACAATGAAGTAAAAACTAAGTATTATTATAGAATAAATAATTAAAAAACAATTTTAAAAACAATAGAATATACATCCCAGCTTCAAGTTTTGCTGTCTCAAGGCCCAGAACCAGCTTAAACATGTCACCATAGCAATAACTATGTCTGGGCGAGTGAATGATACCAATATACGAAACGCTGTCATGCATGATCTACTGCTAAGATTAGAAAACAGTGGCCTTAGCCACCTACAGTGAGGACCCTTGTATGCAGGACAGACAAAGAGTACATGAGAAATCAACTCCTCCTTTAAATTACACGAAGGAAAGACAGTGTCCGAGAGATTATTCCATTTTGCAGTAAAGGATCTTATAGGGAGAGTGCCAACTCTGAATTGGTGATAGAGTTTCCTATCACCAGGAATAGTAATCAAATTCCAATAATCCTCCCATTCCGTCATAAGCTTATGTTCCATAAACAGGCCTGTGAGCGAAGTACTATCTACTAATGACAGGGTCTTCCTAGTAATCATAGCCCTGTAAAGTTATTTGTACTCTTTTTTACTGGGAAATGGATTCCCAGTCGGATCTTCCCACAGGGAGCGGAGCCCCATATCAGTCAGATTACTCTTAACCCTCTATGACCATTTGCTTCTAGAGAGCTGGGCAGTTTGTCTGATATGCATAAGGGCATTGGCGTATAATGCCCGTTCTGGTGTAGCCCATAACCACCTCCAATAAGCTAAAAGACTAAATCCTGCCACTTCATCAATGGATACACAACCTCAATCTAGCAATAAAGGCTTGATAGGGGTAGACTGATGCAGAGAGTAAGCATGAGCGAATTTTGCGGATCTCGCGTTCGCGAATTTTGCGGATTTGCGGATTCGCAATCCGCAAAATCCGCGAATTCCCGCAAATTTGCGGATTTTTTTTTTTTTGTGTTCGCCCGTGTTTCTGCCAGTTCGCGAGGGTTTTGTACACTTTCGCAAATTGCGAACTTACCTGTCGGGTCGCAAGTTTCGCGAACTTGTTGTTTCTACGTGTCCAGCCTGTTTGGGACACTCTTCTTCATCACTGCCACTCTCTGTCACCACTGCCACTCTCTGACTACTCATGCCACCCTCTGGCCCACCCATGCCACCCTCTGTTTCATCACCACACCCTCTGGTTGTCCAGTGTACATTATTTTCGGCAAAGCAAAGCACACCTTCCCTGCCTCAAGTGACCTGAATTAATTTGGGGCTGATTAATGTGTCACCGAATATTTTTTTAGCTGGCACCTGCTTCCTTAGTGCGCCCTGATTAGTGATCTTTTGCACTTGCTAAGTGCTTTCATTGTTGCAAAATTAGTTACAACACCTGCCCTGCCCCAACTGACAATAATGAATTAGGGGCTGATTAATGGATTTTAACTTCCAGCCTGGCTCCTGCTTGTCTCCCTTAGCTGTAATTCAGGGCCTTTGTGGCATATGTGTAACTATTCTGAGGTTCAGAGCAGGGTCACATAATAGTTTCAACTGGCAACTGAACTCTGGAGGGGCCCCTCAGGAAGCACTACAGGAAATGGCTACTAATGATGAGCCTGAACTTTTGAACCTGGTAAGTAGTTACTTTCAGTTTTGCTAAGATCGTATTTCTGCAATTTTGCACTTATTCGCGGGGCGCGAACTCACGCGAACAGTGCGAGCAGTGCGAGCAAAATCGGCTGCTCGCGGATTTGCGGATTTTGCGGGAGATTCGCGAATCTCGCGGATTGCGGATTTCCCGAAAATCCGCAAAATCCGCGAGCGGAACGGATTTTCCGCCCATGCCTAGCAGAGAGGTCAATAGTCTCAGGAATTTATTTTGTGCAGATCCAAGGGAAGTTAAGTTTTCATACCCCCATAATTCTGCACCATAAATAATGGAGGCTCTAACCTTCCCATTATAAATCGATAAAGCAGGCCCTACCGGTTTGGTACTAGAAAGTTTATATTCTTTGAGTAGGGCTCCTGCTAACTGATTATGCCTGAGTACTAGGACATCTAACTGTGGGGTCCAATTCATCCTCCTTCCCATAGTCACGCCTAAATAGGTAAAGGTATCCGTCTGCTCCAATAGCGCATCATTCATTACAACTCTGCTTCTAAAATGTTTATACTTATGCAGCACCATGTATTTGGATTTATCAGCATTTACTAAGAGTCATGGTCGTTGCAAAACTTTATAAATCTATCAAGGGCACGTTGCAGACCAGACTGGGTTTTGGATAAAATTAAAGTATCATCTTCAAACATTAGCAGAGGAACCCTTAAACCAGCAAGAGTTGGTGCATCTGTGGGAAAATTAGAATAATATGTAATGACCTTATTAATAAATAGGGAGAATAGGGTGGGTGCAAGGACACATCCTTGCCGCACTCCTTTGTTAACGGGGAAACGATCTGTAAGATGGCCCCACTCTCCCCATCTAACTTGGGTGTAGTTCTCCTCGTGCAAACTGATAACAAAGCTTAAAATTTCTTGGGGCATCCCGGCCTCCTTTAAAACATCCCACAGCTTCTGCCGAGGGACCAAGTCGAATGCTGATTTCAAATCAACAAACGCTGCATAAAGAGTACCCCCCGCAGTGACAACTGTACTCCAATATATACTAGCATAAATCTGAAGGCTTGGTCAATAGTACTGACGTAGGGACGAAAACCCGCTTTGTAGGGTGAAAGTACATCTTGATCCAGAATCCAATCATTCATTCTACCTAGGATCAATCTAGCAACTATTTTCTGAAGAGTATCAATTAGACTTATAGGTCTATAGTTGCATGGATTGGCACGGTCACCTTTTATATATGGGGATTATTTACGCCCTGCGCCAGGTATCTGATAACTGCACACCCCTAGCTAGAGCATTTAATAAGCAGTAAATATAGTAAGTCCAATTCCTCTTATTATGTTTAAAAATGTCAGCCGGGATACAATCCGGGCCCGGAGCCCGCCCTGAAGGAACCCGTTCCAGGACTCATTCTATCTCCCCTTTATCAAAGGTTAAAACTCTCTCAGTAATCACCTCCAGATATGAGGCTTGACCCCACATAGAGGAGGCGAATTGATCCTGGAAGTGTTCCACCCACAATTCGGGAGATACATTATTCGCTGGAACACAGCTGTGCGCTCCACTACCCCATTTTACCAGTTGCCAAAAAGATATCCAATTTTTCCTATTACTGGCATTTAACAAAGATTTCCGCCTATCCTCATCAAATTCCTTCTTTGCCTCAGATTGAGCTTTTTTATAATTAGTCCTTGCTATTTTCACTTCTTGGGAGTTTCCATCCCTGATGGTCTTCTTTAGTGCTCGAAAGCAGATTTACATGACTCATTGTACCAGTTTGCCGTTTTTTTTATAATATGGCCCTGAGCTTTGATATTTCTTATAAGTAACATTTTTAGTTTACCAAACAGGTCTTCATGGACTTTCTTAGGGGCAGTTGTACCAATATCCGATGAATCTAGCATACCCATTAGTATTATAGCTTCCTCTACCATGGAGTTAATCTGTGCAGCCGAGGCTTCATCTTCAGAGACTTTTTCCCATTTCAAACGACGGCAATCTTGGGACAGAAGCACTTCTCCTACCGCTGTGTCCATTACTGGCCCTACATTGACTAAATCGTTCCCATCGATAGACAGTATCAGCGGGTCATGGTCACTCTCAGTTCATTGATGGATCCGCATTTTGCCCAGTCTAGGCCATAGCTCTAAGCTAATAAGGATATAATCAATTCTACTGCCTCTGAAGCCACTGGAGAAGGTATTAATACCTTCCATGTCAGACGGAGTTCTCCCATTTACCGCCCTTAACCCCATCCCAAGGGACATGCTTTTTAGTTGTAAGGGCGCTTTTGTCCATTTAATGACCGGCGGCAGCATTAGGAAGGTATCCCCCAGCTCTGATCTTCCTCATCAGAGAGGCTATGATCTTTGGGACCCAACGGCTCAAACGTACAATTGAAATCACCAGCAATAACCATGGACTTTGGAGTACCCATGTCATTGAGAATATTCTCCAGGTGGGCAATCGTTGGTGGAGCTTTCCCTCCTGGGATTCCTCTCGCATATATGTTAAAAAGAATAAATTAATCTCTCCCTCAAATAGCACTTTATTAGCAAGGATGTCTGGGCTATCAATTTGTAATTCTTTTGCTTGGAACACAGTCTGTTGCTTAATCAAGATAATCAATCCCCCAGTAGCTCTCCCCTTTCTATTAGGAATTGCCACTTTGGCAAAGGCTAGGTAACCTGGGCGGTGAATCGTCTCAACTGACCATGTCTCTTGGAGGGCAATAAAGTCGTGCCCCTCAGTAAAATCTACCTAGTCATTAGACAGAGTCTTTGTCAAGAGACCAGCTATATTCCAGGATATCATGGAGAGTTGAGGAGGAATGGTGCCCGGAGGTAAGGCTATAGATAATACTGGATCTGAGCCCACCGGTGTCATTGTTCCAGATTGCTGGGAGCCCATTTCCATGTTTAATGAAGAGGTAGAAGGTCTATCATGGGGTATATCAAGTTTGGTGGAAGTCAGAGGCAGTCAATCACACTGATCAAAACCAGAAAGTGAGGTATATCTGTTTGATATAGGGACCTCTAAATGTCTAGATACATGATTCTGAGGAACCAGGATGTGCCTGCCCGCCCTGTTAGAACTCTAGCCAGACAGTGGGTAGGGCCCTGGTTTATAAAAAAACCCTAGTGGTAACACAAATACCTTTCCATATTTCTGCCATCCACCCGCCTAAATTATCCAGTAAATATCTAGGCATATATGCATTGTTAAAATTAACAATTGCACATTCACTTCCACCTTCTTTCCTTGAGTTACCAATCCAGGGGGTACGTCTAACCATGATCATGTGCCTATTCAGAACCCCCTCCCAAATCCCAACGTCCTTTAGGTTATTGGTAAGCCAATACAGAGCTTTTGACATCAGTTGTTCAGTGGTTTCAGTCTGCATTTCCCATTGCAGTGGCACATTCACTAAAACAACCACTAAGGGGGCAGCTGCCGAGGGTAAATGAAGGGTCGCTGATCCAGAGTGCACAACATTATGCTCCTATCTCCTGAATGTTGGGAGGATGTAGGTGGAATTGATTCCCTTGGTTAGGTATCGCCATTTAAAGCCTTAGGTGACGCTATTCTGATATCTGCCCTAGCATCGGCAAGGGGGCTCATAGTCATTTGGGAAAACTCACTCGACAGATTTCCTGTTGGTACGTTACCAGTCTCCTTAGGAATTAAGTCCTGCTGGACTGCTGCTTCTGGACTTGTAGACGGCTCTGGGGCAGATAGATGCAGAGTTTGCCGATTTAGACACTTATGTTAAGCTGTAACCTTAGGTTTGGCTGCAACCTGGACTGGCACTGGCACTGGGTTTGCTGAATGAGTAGTCGAGGTCCCCAATATTGTGCAAAGATTAGCGTGTGGTGCATCTTCCTGCACGCTCGCATTGTCTCCTTGCGTCAATGTACGTAACGCCCAGTCGATGCCTTTCTCCTTAGTGACCTCCAACAGCTCTGCCAGTTTGCAAGAATCATCCCTTGTGGCTAGGGCGTCCTCCCCCTTGCGCGCCCGTCTAGGAGGCATTCTGCACTTAAATGAGATAGAAAAGTATTAGTCCTCATTCGACTCCCCTGTTGTCTCTTTCAACCATGGGACCTGAGGCTCCCCTCCATCAACTGCCCACCCTACTACATTCCAAAGCTCACCTTCACAACACATATATATACCCATGCCCAAGTGCCGTCGCTAGCCACCCCCTCATGGCCGTACAATTCATTCTAATGTCCTTGGTCCCTATTGGCTGCCCTACAACGCGGCGCAGTCATAACTCCCCTTGTGTTGCACCCTAGCTTTTTTTGATTCCCTTGCACACGTTTTATTGTTGTGGTTCTGACTACCCTGCTCCTGCCACTCTCTGCTGCTCCACTGCACCAGCGCCCTGCCCTCCTACCTCATCTGTAGCAACCATTCCACCCCAACTCATTGGCTTTTCAAAATCGCCCTTTGCGCACGTGTTTTAACATCGATCTGATATTACCCCTTACCGCAATTTTACGGAAGCATTTGCAGATATCTACCAGGTGTAAAGATGAGCCCTAGGCCCTCATGCTGTTGTAATGACGTGACACTGACACTCAGTTAAGGGTAGTAAGAATGGCCACGAGCATGTGCGCTCGGCCTCTTTTTTAACCACGTCACCTGACACAGTGACGTTGTGGTGGGTGGGTGTACAGTGTAGTACAGAACATAGGAACACTAGAACGTGTCCATGCATGGATCACTACATCCTCCCAATTTTTAATAACAAAAACCCACAGTCAAAATTCAACCTGTGGGAAAAACACAGTGGTATATCCGGATGCAGTACAGTGTTCAACTTCTGCAGAGTCTCTTTATCTGTCACTACTTGAAATCACAGACGATGTTCAGTCTGCTGCGGGGAAAACTAGTTCACGGTAGCACCGGCCATGGGTGCTCAATGGATCCAGTCTGCTGACGACTCTTCCATGAAGTTGTCCTCACAGTCTTTTTTTGGCTTACTTCTGTGGCGACGGAGGCAGTTAGAGTTCTCGTAGTTCGCAGGTGGATGTTGTTCACTTTCCAGTCCTGCCTTTCCTTCACCTGTGGTCTGTGTCATACTTGGAAAAAGACGGATCTGTTGAAAAGCATCCCTCTCACCAGGATTGCCCCTCTCGAAGGTGCCACGGGATATCCTTGAGGCCCTCTTATTCAGATTTTCACTGGTCTGGGTGTACCGCATCATGTTGCTCCAACGCCGCCGTCAGTGGGGGTATGGAGGAGACGATGGGTCTCACCTCAGGGTCCGCAGCCTCATCCAGAGGGTAGCTGTTGGCTCTTGTCTTTGCTTGCGTTGTCATCGTCCTCCCCAGACCTTTGCGGAAGGGCGGCTGATGACCATCTCTTGTCGTGGGGACTTGCGTCCCAGGGGCCTCTGACCCTGGGTCACCACGGCTGGCATTGTCTAGTGTCCGTGTAACACCAGAAGTGGATGTCACAAATGGTCTCGCCTGCTCATCTCCACAGATCCTGGGTGTGCGGAAGCATCATGGATCAGCTGGTCTTACTACACCACGGGTGTTCTTCAGGACACGTGCTCCTCGTGATCCGGTGTCCGGGCACTTGTCGCCTTGCTTATCTTCTGGGTGTGAGTTGTCTTGCTACACTCCTCTCGCTTTTCTCTGTGGGGGCGATGTACCTCACTGACCTCTTCTTACTCTTAACAATGGCAACGTGCCACCTGAATTTATTCCTTTTCACTTTTGCAGTGGCAAACGTGTCACTTCGAACTCTGCTTCTGTTCTTCTGTCAGTGGCAGACATGCCACTCAGATCTCTCCTTTTCTCCTTTTCTTCTGGCAGTGGCAGACGTGCCACTTAGATCTCTCCTTTTCTTCTTTCCTTCTGGCAGTGGCAGACGTGCCACTCAGATATACTTCCTTCTGTTCTGGCAGTGGCAAACGTGCCACACAGATCACTTTATCCTTGTCTTCTTGCGGTGGCACACGTGCCACGCAGATCTCTTTACCCTTTTCGTCTTGCAGTGGCAAACGTGCCACGCAGATCTCGCCCGGGACCAGGGTTCGATTCCCGGCGCGGCAGGTTTCTGGACCAGGGTCAGCGGACTCGATAATTCTCTCGCCTCGGTGCCCACTCTGATCAGCGATCACACTCGGCAACTCTGGGCATTAGCTTGCCTCATCTTCACTAACGGCCTCACCAGACCGCCGGGGATGCCTGGTCTCACCCTGGAGATACCCATTAAGGGACCATCTCTCAGGGAAGCCAGGAAGGGTTTCGCAGCGGTCGAAGCGCCTTGGGACCCTACGGGTAAGTAGTGCGCTATATAAATGCCTATACATTTACATACATTTACATTTACATTTACCCTTTTCTTCTTTTCTGCTTCGCGACATAACTTGGACCGATATGGTTTCCTCTTGTCTGGCTAGGCTTCTCCATGCAGCGCGCGCACTCTGCATGTATCTCCCTGGTCTTGTCCTCGCTGGAGGACACTCTCTCCTTTTCCCACAGCATCCAGAGTTAGTGTTGCAAACCTTCATTCATGTGCATCTTCTCATGGGTGACGTTCGTGGGTCCACGTCCGTAGACCTCTTCGTAGTTGAATGTCCTGGACCACTTGCCGGTCCACTTCTGCCGATCGCTGGCAGGTTACCTTCAGTCCTCCTGACGGACCTCATGCTGCAACGATTCTTAGGGATCCCTGCATCGGTCCCCTCTTGTCGCGACCCCCTCGTGGGTCGGCTTTTTGGTGGGCGATCATCCTGCTGATCGGCTACTGGGATGCGTCACGTCGTGTGACCGTCCGTGATACCTGTCCTGCACGATGGTACTCCATGCGCTCTTCTTCCTCCTTGCGGTGGCGTCATGTCGCCACGTGGTCCGCGCACTTACTCTTCGGTGTTCTTGGATACCTGCTGTGCACATCCTCCAGTTCCTTGGGTGCGGCTTCTTCACTCTCCGGTGCTGATTTGTACCTTCGTAGAGCTTCTTCAGCGCAGTCACTCTTTCACCTGGTTGCGGTGGCGTCAAACAGCCACTGGGCGCGCATTTAGCACCTTTATTCGTCCGTGTCGTTGGGTACTTGGTGCTTCGGATCGTTGGCGGGAGCTGTTGATATTGCAGTGGGTACCTGTGGCCACAAGGTGTCACTGCTCTCTCCGTCCTTGATCATGCAGTCTTTCACTAGGAGTTCTTCCAGTGCTTCCTTGCTACCTGAGGCGCTAGTGCTTCTCCTTGCCTCACCGTCCTCATTGCGTTTCCTTTCTTCTCCATGTCGCGCTATAAGTGTCAGCCACAGACTCCTTGCTGGTGTGTGTCATCCCTGCGCCAGTCCTGCGCTGCTGGCGTGTTGATGCATAATGTCTCTTGATCCCCTCCGTCCTGGGGTGATAGTTGCAGTCGCCTCCTTCTTAAGTTGGTGGAGTGCTGGCTTGTCCATTCACTGATAGGTTTTTTTTTCTCTCATTGCCCGCCCCAACATTATTTGTAGGCTGCATCAGCTCTTCCTGCCCTGCACTACGCATGTTTTGGCACAACATTGTCTCCAAACTCCACAGCCCATGTCATTTGTATTGCTGCCATAGTCTTTATTGGATGGGCGCAATGATGCACTGTAACCACTAGATGGTAGCGTATGGTGAAATTTTGGCTCTCCTTTGCTGCTAGTGTTGTCCCCTGAAACCCCGACCGGTATCCTTGATTCTTCCTGCAATGACCTCCGACCTCAGGCAAGCACCTGGACAAAGAGAACCCCCGCGCCAGTTCCTGTCACGTGTATCCGGTTGCTGTGGCTGCCTACCGGCCTCACTCCTGGCAAGCCCTCACCTTCCTCTTCCGGGTCTCTTGACCCAGAAGGGATGATTCCTAGGCTGTTCCCCCTTTGCTGCACCTAACGGCACCACGCCTCCTAGGTGGGGGTGGCGCCCATCATTTCCTGTACTTCACTGTTTGTGCCACGTGCTTCTGGGGCAATCTCTTCTTCATTCAGTGATTCTGAATCATCTCTGCTGGGTTTGACGTGCAGAGCACTCATTTCTTGCAGCTGCCACCAGGATGCACTGTTTCAGCTTTGTTCTGGGGCCACCTTGTCTCCTGGACCAGGCTTTCCCTTCAGTCAGAGTACCTTGCGGCTTCTAGACTGCAGCGATTCAATAACATATGGTGTCCTAAAGAAAAGTGATGATTTGAAGTGTACATCCAGAAGAGGCAAGGTATAGGCCAGCTTTCATTTACACTCCTTCATTAAGATGTGTTGGCTGTTAGAGCGCAATATTTGAAATAATGCTTCGCTTGTTCCTTCACCAAATAATGCTAGTCTTCTAACAGGGGAACAAGTGCAACATTTGTATAATGCCACGCTTGTGTCTTCATTAAATGATGCAAAGATTGTCTCAACTGTTGATCTTGTCTATGTTCAAGGTAGCCGGAGCATGAGATGGAATGTGAAGAGCTTAAGAGGAAACGGGGAAAAAACGTTGGGCATGGTACAGCTTAGACTGATGTATTGAACGGACCTTCGCTTGCAGTGTAAAGATGCATACCTTTGAAACGTGTGATGTCTCGGTGGAATCTATTTCTGCACCTTCAAGGTTTTTTCTTACTCTGGCGACAAGGATGGGGTATAGCCCACTCACAACTTTGAGTGAAAGATTATCGACACAGCAAGGTGCATAGGGAGCAGCGGGCCAATGGAAAGGGCACGCTTGATGTGAAGGTTTGTTGACACACGCCTGGGGACACAGTAGAGGCTTGCTTGGCAATTGGTCTAAGCAGGCAATTAGTGTCAGCTGGCGATTGGTACCAACCATGTGGAACTCCAATGGAATTGGGCAAATGGCTGTCAGCCAGATGGCAATTAGATTAGCCACACATACACAAACCAGGCGGCCCCTAATTTTGCAGTTTGGTTACACGGCAATCAGATTGGCTGTGTGCATCGTTATTGGATGAGCATGGAGCCTCGGAAATGTAAGTCCTGTGTGGCTGCATGTTAATTCCGATATAGTTGGGAAATGGCATTTGTGAGATCGCCAATTATATTGGACATCTGTGGCGCATTGCTGTATTGCGCATGTTGAGGTAATGGTGGCATGCTGCACTCCTGATGTCACAAAGTTCTGGATGGATGAACAGCTAGAGATCACATCAAGGTTGAAGTGAACTCTGTATTTCAGAACATCATGGGTTGTATGTTGTATGACAAGGATTCAGCACAGGCGCATCACCAAGTATGGTGATGCGCACACCTGCATGTAATGAATTACAACTGTGACTACTTTTGTTGTTTTACAAGATATTTATATATACTATGAGCATTATTATCGTGTAACAACTATACCTTGTAGATCTATTTGCAATTTGTCAGAGATTGCACCACCACCTTAATTTCTTGCTGTGCCTGTTGAACCACCTATGGACTGGAAAGCATGGGAGGTGGTATTTGAAGTGTAAGTTGAAGTTCTGGATGAGGATGATTGTGTACAGAGATCACACTAGCCCTGTTAAATCACTGCTTAGGGGATTTTGGTTTGAAGGGATGTAAGAGCCTACCTCTTTTAATTAATCCAGGCAATGTTGATGTTTACCAGTATGTTTCTAAGCTGATGTGCATGAGGTATCGAAAAAAACTTAACATTGGAAAGGAAAGGTTTCAATTCTACTCCAGAAAACAACAAGTGGATGAGTCCATATATGTCGTATTCCCCCCTCTCGGCTAGCTTGAATCCTGTCTTACCTTGCAAAAAGTCAAGTATTTTCCTTTCCTCAAAACTCCTTGTTTCTTCATGAATGTTACGTTTGTAATATGCAGTGGACTCCACTTCCTGTGAGCCTTTGCAAAGGGTATGCTGCCGTCAGGGAGAGAAGAAAGAGTCAGAAGCATAACCGCTTCTCAGCAGCGTTCCCGAATATTCTAGGCATCCAGGAAGGAGTTTGGACGCTTTGTTGACCTGCTTCTTGAGTATTCTGTGTAGGGGTCCGGTTAGGGTGTTGTGACACCACCTTTACTTTCTTTTGGCCAGGATTATCCGTTGAGCATGGTCATATTCACGCTGCCGGACGAACTTTGTTTGGTCCTATTTCCTCTACATTTCTACAATGCAGTGTACTCCCTGTTGGTGAACCACACATCTGTTGGCTCGTGTAGGTGGTAGGGATACCAGCATTTCTAGGTGCGATATTTACTTTTACATATTTGGCCTTTCAAGTGCCAGGACCAAGAAGAGGCATCACCAAGCACGATTATAACTTGAGAGCTTTTCGTGAAGGTGCATTTTCCTAAGTTCCATGGGCCTCATTTATGAAAAGTGACGCATCGCTGCGTGAAAACAGCGATTCGTCACTTTTCACTGCGCACTCCTTGCGACACCAATGATGCGTCATATTTAATGTATGATGCATCATGTCGCAAGGACTTACAGATACGTCAGTATTTCTGACGCATCTGTAAGCGCAAAAGTGACGCATTGCTGGAGTGTGTCACAAAAGTGACGCAACTCCAGCAATGCGTCCTTTCACATGGGGAAAGCCCCATGTGAAAGGGCTTGCGTCAGTCTTACGCCTGCTGTGAGGCAGGCGCAAGATTTTGACGCAACAGCATCCTAAAAGTGACGCAGTGAAATCTCATAGATTTCACTGCGCCACTAATATGAGGCTTTTTGCGGGGGAACGCCCCCCCTGCATACATTATACCTGAAGCAGGTATAATGTGGCACAGGGGTTTAAAAAGTGACGCATCTACCTAGATGCGTCACTTTTTAAATATGGCGCAACAAAGCGCATTTTGTACGCCGCTGGTGCGTCACAAAAAGTGAACCACCAGCGGCGCAAAACTGACACAAGGTCTCATAATTAAGGGCCAATGTTCTCTGTTTGTTTGTGCGTCATATTGTCCTTATTGTAATTTGGATATGTTCATTACACCACATGACGAATTTAAATGATGAAGGTGTATATAACACTTATAATAACCTTGTAGGTCTCGCTGAAAGTCAAGGGAGATGCAAATTGCGTTTATTTACTTTTGTGAATTATATGTATGATCATGTACTTTTCTCTATGTTCAGACACACACAATAGAAGGGAATGGTAGAACAGACATTGTCCCTATCTCTTACTACTCTGGGACACAAGGCCTAGGGATCATTGGGTAGGTTCGGATTATTCAAGGAAACATTATTGTGGGATATTAATATATGACTCAATAGTAGAGTTGCCTGATCCAAATAGAGGCATATGTTCTATGTGTTCCCCTGCATTATCATTAGTGTGCCCTTACGAGAAGGTTTATGGTTATGGTCCTATGCTGAGTAAATATGAACAACATCTTCCTTATGGGCTCATTTGAAAAGATCACCTTTTTTTCTCTTTACTGGTATTTAATGATTGCGTATTGTTTATCTCCATAGTAGGATATATATAAAACTGTTACTCATAGGATTATTGTTTACTGTCATTTTTGGTCTCCTACCCCTCTGCCCCTCCCTATCCTTCCCTCGCTCACTCACTTCACTGATCTGTGCTCTAATAGCATACAGACTTGAAGCTATCGAGAGGTGGACCATTTTTGAGCTTTGTTCCGGTCCAGCGGAGTTGGTGAAATGACAATAGAAGAGTACGTATCTACATTAAGAACATTAGCTTTAGCTTGAGACTTTGAGCATAAAACCTATTAACACGTTCTTAGGAACCAGATTTTAATGAGAACCAATAACCCAAAAATTCTAAAAATATTATGGCCAAGTACTGATTTGTAAGGGTGGGAGGAATTTGCGTAGTCATGCTCCACAAAGCTCTGCGAAACGGTGAAAAATCTCCGCAAGCACACAAAAGTTCAGCGAACACGCAGAATTGCTTGTTCCGCCCGTTCGCAATGCTTTTTTCCTGTTCGCGAATGCTGTTTGCGTGCTCAGGGAGAAATATCTTGCAAACATACATTTTGAAAGCGGGAACAAGCAACAAATTCCACGAAGCCGTGGATCGCAAAAGTTTTGCCAATTACGCGTTCTCTGTGGATCCCATAATTACCCAAATTCCATGAGCGGAATGTAATTTACTGCCCAGGCCTACTGATTTGTCTTTTAATGCAGCGATTGATATTACTAAAGCCATTGAACATTCTGAGAAATTTGTACAGGGGATTAGAGGTAGTCTAGATAATGATAAAAATGTGGTGATGAGAAATAGTGGGGACAAATTCAAATTATCAACTTTGCAAAAAAAGATTTGAAGAAGTGGCAGGATTATGTTGCAGGTGTGGTAGTGGATCGCATTTAGGCAACTACATATATTGTCCACCTGCAGTTAAAGTGTGTTCCAAATTTAATAAGAAAGGGCACTTTATTAGAGTGGGGAGAGCTAAGACAAGGAAAGGGAACCTTATACAAAATATTGATGACAGGGTAACAGATGATGACAATAATAATCAGGATCCCAATACCATTTTAAGTATAAATGAAGTAAAAGTGAACAGGGAATTACTGTCTTGCACTATCTCCGTATTTGGGGAAAATGTCACGCTTCGAGTAGACTCTTGTGCGCAGTACACCATTATTGGTCAAGGAGAGGTCAGCCAACAAAATTTTACTGCTACCAGATGTGCCGTCCAGTGAGTATACAGGACATAAAAATGGTTTGTTGGTTTATTTCTTGGCAGATCTTGGGGTCTCTGGAAGCTGTACCCATGGGAAAGTGTGTTGTAAGGAATGGGCAGTCGCTCTTGGATTGGCTACCCATCAAAAGGAAATGGGGATTAGCTTAGATCCCAGGACAAATCCCCCTGTTTACATTATTGACAATACAGAAAACTCTTGCAAGGAGAAAAATG
Organism: Lissotriton vulgaris; assembly: GCF_964263255.1. Taxonomy (NCBI): domain Eukaryota; kingdom Metazoa; phylum Chordata; class Amphibia; order Caudata; family Salamandridae; genus Lissotriton; species Lissotriton vulgaris. The sequence continues at coordinate 561,304,847 of NC_141695.1, forward strand.
TCAGCAACTTTAGGTATTTGTAGAAAAATTGAAAAAAAAATGTTTCAGCTTTTTTCAGTGATAAATTGGAGGAGTATTGGGTATTTAAACATTGCATTTAGCTAAGGGGGAATGCTGTAGCCACACAGTATAGGGTTTGGACTGTGCCCTTATCTTATAGATGAGAACTTAAAGACTAGTGGAAAGGTTTGTGTAAAGAAGGTATAATTGAACCTGTGGCATCCTCTCCTTCTGTATCACCTGTCATGATCGCAAGTAAGGCCTTGGGTGAAATGAGGTTATGTTTTGACTTGTGCAGTTCCAATAGGGCTATTTAGGTTAACTCTCATGAGATGGTCACAACACTAGCAGGATTGCAGGTATTTTCGACATTGGCAAGTGCTTACCACCATATACAAATACACAAAGTTTAGAAAATCTAAGGAGATTTTATCAAACTCTCAAAGTTTATACGTTATTTATAATAGAACATATGACAGCAAAAATTCTGCCAAGTGTATAATTACCAGATTTTTCACATTCAGATTGGTTTTCCATAATTTTTATTCACATCGTCTTCAAGTGTTTTGATAAAACAAGATAACTTATCCAAAAAAACAGCCCATGTGTTTCATCCCTATTCACATAGGACTTCTTCAGGGCTGTTAACCCCTCCCGTGCTCCCGTTGGCCGATGGCCGTCGCAAGCACTACCTGGCTGTTGCTGCGAACGGCCAACGGCCGACGCGGCCCGCCCACTCTTAAGAACGCCTGCACTGCAGCAAAATACCGCCACGGTAAACGCGTTAAACATAAAAACATACATACAGACAGTACATTAGAAAAACAATCAAACGAAGAACACTAACATGAACAAGATTACAAACTGGACAGAGTTGTTATTCACTTCAATAATTTATATACCATTGGTTAATGGTCACTCTTTCAGATAGTAAAACAAAATCAACACATGAATTCTCTGCACACAACAAGAAAGTTATTTTCCTAATATATATAATTCTTTTTTTACATAAAACAATTATCCTAAAAAATGCAATTGCAAACGCACATAAATCCTGATTGCTCAAGAGCACACATTATCCCTACACCCATCGCCACAGTACACCAGTGTAGATATACTGGTCCTATACGCTGAGCAGCATAGACAACCATGATTCTCCTTTTAGTCCTGTTCTTGTACTAAACATCTCCCTTAACTTAAGATTCATTCCTGTTCGACCTAACCAATGTGTTGCTGTCTTTTAGTCCAATGGTCATAAAGGGCAATGACATCATAGCTGTATCTCATGTTTCACAGTGAGTGACTCTATCAACCTCACCCTTATGGCATTAACTTGATCTTGGTAGTACTAAATTAAAAACAAAAATGAACACCTTCCTCATAACACAAAAAGATAGCAACTTACCGCCACTTAATATTGCGAAAAGTTCTATCTTCAAAAACCGAGTGTATGTTCGGCACTCTTTGGCAGCTGTTATATCCTAAATATGAGATCAAAGGGGATAGCCTTATATTCTATCCAATGGTCCAGCCAAACATAACTACAGTCTTAAATACAGCATTTATCGCCACCACCAAACTTCTTACCTTACATGTTTTTTCGGTGAGTTTAGCATATATTAGTCCAGCCAACAAAACAAACAATTTCATTTGTGGTGTCCTGTCCCCACCCGCACTGTCAACAAAACACAACCATATAGTTTTTTTTTGCCTTAAACCCTGGTAAAGTCTATGATGTGAATAAAAGTGTTGAATTGACAGACATGACTATTTCTGATGTTAAAAGTATACAATGTTTGCTTTCTCTTAATGATGACTGTGACATCCATGCATATTTAAATGAACTTCAGATACAACCAGACTTGTCTAGTGATAGCAAGTTAAGGCTAAGATCCAAATTTATTCCCCAGAGTACAAAATTCAGTGGGATAGAGCTGTTTAATAAACGTGTGATGCAGGACTTACACAAACTTGAGGACAACATGAGTCCATCTACTGCACAGGGAACAAATAAAAAAAACTTGACTAGAAGGGATTTCCAGGCACTGAATGGTTTAAAGCTTAACATGTCCCTCATAATCCGTGAAGCGGATAAAGGGGGCAACATGGTTGTGATTAAACATACGCAATATTATACAGAGATCACAAGACAACTTAATGATGCCTTGTGTTATGGAAAGGTTAATATTAATCTGAACCCAGGCATTAAGACTGAGATTAATGAAAGATTGACGCAGTGGCAGGAATCATGCCTCTTGACAGATCGGGAGTTCAAATATCTAAAGATAGAAAATCTAAGATTCCCTTGCCTGTACATGCTCCCAAAGATTCACAAAGTAGCGGAATTTCCTCCAGATCGCCCAATAATCTCGGGTATTGTGTCACCCACTGAACACATTTTGGAGTTTGTGGATGTGTATTTAAAACCCTTTGTGTTGAACTTGCCATCCAATGTGAGGAACACTTTGGATGTTCGTCAGAAATTTGAGGATGTGGTATGGAATCAGGACAACATGATGTTCATAACATTGGACGTAGAAAGCTTGTATACGTGCATAAAAAAGATCTTAGCTTAATGGCCTTAGACTCTTTTTTATTAACTAGAAAGTAGGGGTGGGCAGAGTTCTCTATTCTGCACACAGAATGTGCAGAGATTTGCCCTTGCGCTAAGAAGGCAGAGATTTAAGGCAAATCTCCGCACATTCGGGGGCGGAACGGAAGTTGGCCGCCGCCGCCTGCCTTCTGCCCGCCTCCTGCCCGCCTCCTGCCCACCTCAGGACTGCGCATGCACGGGAGCCTACGCATGCACAGTCCTGGCAAGGAATGCGCATGCGCAGGCTCCTACGCATGCACAGTTTCCAGATGAAGCTGCGATGGGGAAGGATGCGGCCGCAATAAGGTAAGTTTTATTTACATTTCATTTTAGGCTTTCAAATATAATTTCATAAGGCGGGTGGGAGGCGGGAGGCGGATCGGCGTCGCGTAATAGAAATATGCGGAGAGGCATGGAGATTGGTTCAATCTCCTGCCTCTCAGCGAAAGTCCATTAGGCGACTTCCGCCCACCCCTACTTGAAAGGCAAGCTTATATGAGTATGAGATGCTGAAAGAACTAGTTGACATCATTATGTCTTGTTTGAGGGAGAATGGTACCAACAATTGCAGGTACAGCCATGGGGTCCAGGTTTGCCCATTCTTATGCCAACCTTTTTATGGATTGGTTTAAAAAGAGGCATGCCTGGGCATGTGGTGCCTCCATATGGACACAGAATGTCCATTATTGGGGGCGTTTTATAGATGATATCATATTGATTTGGACAGGAACCCTAATTCAAATGGAAGAATACTTGGGTATCTAAACAACAATGATCTGAATGTTAAATTTACCATGAATTCCGACAGAATAAGAATATCCTTTCTGGATGTTGAACTGTACATAAAAGACAGCAGGATTCAGAGTACTCTCCATGGGCCTCATTTATGAAAAGTGACGCATCGCTGCGTGAAAACAGCGATTCGTCACTTTTCACTGCGCACTCCTTGCGACACCAATGATGCGTCATATTTAATGTATGATGCATCATGTCGCAAGGACTTACAGATACGTCAGTATTTCTGACGCATCTGTAAGCGCAAAAGTGACGCATTGCTGGAGTGTGTCACAAAAGTGACGCAACTCCAGCAATGCGTCCTTTCACATGGGGAAAGCCCCATGTGAAAGGGCTTGCGTCAGTCTTACGCCTGCTGTGAGGCAGGCGCAAGATTTTGACGCAACAGCATCCTAAAAGTGACGCAGTGAAATCTCATAGATTTCACTGCGCCACTAATATGAGGCTTTTTGCGGGGGAACGCCCCCCCTGCATACATTATACCTGAAGCAGGTATAATGTGGCACAGGGGTTTAAAAAGTGACGCATCTACCTAGATGCGTCACTTTTTAAATATGGCGCAACAAAGCGCATTTTGTACGCCGCTGGTGCGTCACAAAAAGTGAACCACCAGCGGCGCAAAACTGACACAAGGTCTCATAATTAAGGGCCAATGTTCTCTGTTTGTTTGTGCGTCATATTGTCCTTATTGTAATTTGGATATGTTCATTACACCACATGACGAATTTAAATGATGAAGGTGTATATAACACTTATAATAACCTTGTAGGTCTCGCTGAAAGTCAAGGGAGATGCAAATTGCGTTTATTTACTTTTGTGAATTATATGTATGATCATGTACTTTTCTCTATGTTCAGACACACACAATAGAAGGGAATGGTAGAACAGACATTGTCCCTATCTCTTACTACTCTGGGACACAAGGCCTAGGGATCATTGGGTAGGTTCGGATTATTCAAGGAAACATTATTGTGGGATATTAATATATGACTCAATAGTAGAGTTGCCTGATCCAAATAGAGGCATATGTTCTATGTGTTCCCCTGCATTATCATTAGTGTGCCCTTACGAGAAGGTTTATGGTTATGGTCCTATGCTGAGTAAATATGAACAACATCTTCCTTATGGGCTCATTTGAAAAGATCACCTTTTTTTCTCTTTACTGGTATTTAATGATTGCGTATTGTTTATCTCCATAGTAGGATATATATAAAACTGTTACTCATAGGATTATTGTTTACTGTCATTTTTGGTCTCCTACCCCTCTGCCCCTCCCTATCCTTCCCTCGCTCACTCACTTCACTGATCTGTGCTCTAATAGCATACAGACTTGAAGCTATCGAGAGGTGGACCATTTTTGAGCTTTGTTCCGGTCCAGCGGAGTTGGTGAAATGACAATAGAAGAGTACGTATCTACATTAAGAACATTAGCTTTAGCTTGAGACTTTGAGCATAAAACCTATTAACACGTTCTTAGGAACCAGATTTTAATGAGAACCAATAACCCAAAAATTCTAAAAATATTATGGCCAAGTACTGATTTGTAAGGGTGGGAGGAATTTGCGTAGTCATGCTCCACAAAGCTCTGCGAAACGGTGAAAAATCTCCGCAAGCACACAAAAGTTCAGCGAACACGCAGAATTGCTTGTTCCGCCCGTTCGCAATGCTTTTTTCCTGTTCGCGAATGCTGTTTGCGTGCTCAGGGAGAAATATCTTGCAAACATACATTTTGAAAGCGGGAACAAGCAACAAATTCCACGAAGCCGTGGATCGCAAAAGTTTTGCCAATTACGCGTTCTCTGTGGATCCCATAATTACCCAAATTCCATGAGCGGAATGTAATTTACTGCCCAGGCCTACTGATTTGTCTTTTAATGCAGCGATTGATATTACTAAAGCCATTGAACATTCTGAGAAATTTGTACAGGGGATTAGAGGTAGTCTAGATAATGATAAAAATGTGGTGATGAGAAATAGTGGGGACAAATTCAAATTATCAACTTTGCAAAAAAAGATTTGAAGAAGTGGCAGGATTATGTTGCAGGTGTGGTAGTGGATCGCATTTAGGCAACTACATATATTGTCCACCTGCAGTTAAAGTGTGTTCCAAATTTAATAAGAAAGGGCACTTTAATAGAGTGGGGAGAGCTAAGACAAGGAAAGGGAACCTTATACAAAATATTGATGACAGGGTAACAGATGATGACAATAATAATCAGGATCCCAATACCATTTTAAGTATAAATGAAGTAAAAGTGAACAGGGAATTACTGTCTTGCACTATCTCCGTATTTGGGGAAAATGTCACGCTTCGAGTAGACTCTTGTGCGCAGTACACCATTATTGGTCAAGGAGAGGTCAGCCAACAAAATTTTACTGCTACCAGATGTGCCGTCCAGTGAGTATACAGGACATAAAAATGGTTTGTTGGTTTATTTCTTGGCAGATCTTGGGGTCTCTGGAAGCTGTACCCATGGGAAAGTGTGTTGTAAGGAATGGGCAGTCGCTCTTGGATTGGCTACCCATCAAAAGGAAATGGGGATTAGCTTAGATCCCAGGACAAATCCCCCTGTTTACATTATTGACAATACAGAAAACTCTTGCAAGGAGAAAAATGTCAGCAACTTTAGGTATTTGTAGAAAAATTGAAAAAAAAATGTTTCAGCTTTTTTCAGTGATAAATTGGAGGAGTATTGGGTATTTAAACATTGCATTTAGCTAAGGGGGAATGCTGTAGCCACACAGTATAGGGTTTGGACTGTGCCCTTATCTTATAGATGAGAACTTAAAGACTAGTGGAAAGGTTTGTGTAAAGAAGGTATAATTGAACCTGTGGCATCCTCTCCTTCTGTATCACCTGTCATGATCGCAAGTAAGGCCTTGGGTGAAATGAGGTTATGTTTTGACTTGTGCAGTTCCAATAGGGCTATTTAGGTTAACTCTCATGAGATGGTCACAACACTAGCAGGATTGCAGGTATTTTCGACATTGGCAAGTGCTTACCACCATATACAAATACACAAAGTTTAGAAAATCTAAGGAGATTTTATCAAACTCTCAAAGTTTATACGTTATTTATAATAGAACATATGACAGCAAAAATTCTGCCAAGTGTATAATTACCAGATTTTTCACATTCAGATTGGTTTTCCATAATTTTTATTCACATCGTCTTCAAGTGTTTTGATAAAACAAGATAACTTATCCAAAAAAACAGCCCATGTGTTTCATCCCTATTCACATAGGACTTCTTCAGGGCTGTTAACCCCTCCCGTGCTCCCGTTGGCCGATGGCCGTCGCAAGCACTACCTGGCTGTTGCTGCGAACGGCCAACGGCCGACGCGGCCCGCCCACTCTTAAGAACGCCTGCACTGCAGCAAAATACCGCCACGGTAAACGCGTTAAACATAAAAACATACATACAGACAGTACATTAGAAAAACAATCAAACGAAGAACACTAACATGAACAAGATTACAAACTGGACAGAGTTGTTATTCACTTCAATAATTTATATACCATTGGTTAATGGTCACTCTTTCAGATAGTAAAACAAAATCAACACATGAATTCTCTGCACACAACAAGAAAGTTATTTTCCTAATATATATAATTCTTTTTTTACATAAAACAATTATCCTAAAAAATGCAATTGCAAACGCACATAAATCCTGATTGCTCAAGAGCACACATTATCCCTACACCCATCGCCACAGTACACCAGTGTAGATATACTGGTCCTATACGCTGAGCAGCATAGACAACCATGATTCTCCTTTTAGTCCTGTTCTTGTACTAAACATCTCCCTTAACTTAAGATTCATTCCTGTTCGACCTAACCAATGTGTTGCTGTCTTTTAGTCCAATGGTCATAAAGGGCAATGACATCATAGCTGTATCTCATGTTTCACAGTGAGTGACTCTATCAACCTCACCCTTATGGCATTAACTTGATCTTGGTAGTACTAAATTAAAAACAAAAATGAACACCTTCCTCATAACACAAAAAGATAGCAACTTACCGCCACTTAATATTGCGAAAAGTTCTATCTTCAAAAACCGAGTGTATGTTCGGCACTCTTTGGCAGCTGTTATATCCTAAATATGAGATCAAAGGGGATAGCCTTATATTCTATCCAATGGTCCAGCCAAACATAACTACAGTCTTAAATACAGCATTTATCGCCACCACCAAACTTCTTACCTTACATGTTTTTTCGGTGAGTTTAGCATATATTAGTCCAGCCAACAAAACAAACAATTTCATTTGTGGTGTCCTGTCCCCACCCGCACTGTCAACAAAACACAACCATATAGTTTTTTTTTGCCTTAAACCCTGGTAAAGTCTATGATGTGAATAAAAGTGTTGAATTGACAGACATGACTATTTCTGATGTTAAAAGTATACAATGTTTGCTTTCTCTTAATGATGACTGTGACATCCATGCATATTTAAATGAACTTCAGATACAACCAGACTTGTCTAGTGATAGCAAGTTAAGGCTAAGATCCAAATTTATTCCCCAGAGTACAAAATTCAGTGGGATAGAGCTGTTTAATAAACGTGTGATGCAGGACTTACACAAACTTGAGGACAACATGAGTCCATCTACTGCACAGGGAACAAATAAAAAAAACTTGACTAGAAGGGATTTCCAGGCACTGAATGGTTTAAAGCTTAACATGTCCCTCATAATCCGTGAAGCGGATAAAGGGGGCAACATGGTTGTGATTAAACATACGCAATATTATACAGAGATCACAAGACAACGTAATGATGCCTTGTGTTATGGAAAGGTTAATATTAATCTGAACCCAGGCATTAAGACTGAGATTAATGAAAGATTGACGCAGTGGCAGGAATCATGCCTCTTGACAGATCGGGAGTTCAAATATCTAAAGATAGAAAATCTAAGATTCCCTTGCCTGTACATGCTCCCAAAGATTCACAAAGTAGCGGAATTTCCTCCAGATCGCCCAATAATCTCGGGTATTGTGTCACCCACTGAACACATTTTGGAGTTTGTGGATGTGTATTTAAAACCCTTTGTGTTGAACTTGCCATCCAATGTGAGGAACACTTTGGATGTTCGTCAGAAATTTGAGGATGTGGTATGGAATCAGGACAACATGATGTTCATAACATTGGACGTAGAAAGCTTGTATACGTGCATAAAAAAGATCTTAGCGTAATGGCCTTAGACTCTTTTTTATTAACTAGAAAGTAGGGGTGGGCAGAGTTCTCTATTCTGCACACAGAATGTGCAGAGATTTGCCCTTGCGCTAAGAAGGCAGAGATTTAAGGCAAATCTCCGCACATTCGGGGGCGGAACGGAAGTTGGCCGCCGCCGCCTGCCTTCTGCCCGCCTCCTGCCCGCCTCCTGCCCACCTCAGGACTGCGCATGCACGGGAGCCTACGCATGCACAGTCCTGGCAAGGAATGCGCATGCGCAGGCTCCTACGCATGCACAGTTTCCAGATGAAGCTGCGATGGGGAAGGATGCGGCCGCAATAAGGTAAGTTTTATTTACATTTCATTTTAGGCTTTCAAATATAATTTCATAAGGCGGGTGGGAGGCGGGAGGCGGATCGGCGTCGCGTAATAGAAATATGCGGAGAGGCATGGAGATTGGTTCAATCTCCTGCCTCTCAGCGAAAGTCCATTAGGCGACTTCCGCCCACCCCTACTTGAAAGGCAAGCTTATATGAGTATGAGATGCTGAAAGAACTAGTTGACATCATTATGTCTTGTTTGAGGGAGAATGGTACCAACAATTGCAGGTACAGCCATGGGGTCCAGGTTTGCCCATTCTTATGCCAACCTTTTTATGGATTGGTTTAAAAAGAGGCATGCCTGGGCATGTGGTGCCTCCATATGGACACAGAATGTCCATTATTGGGGGCGTTTTATAGATGATATCATATTGATTTGGACAGGAACCCTAATTCAAATGGAAGAATACTTGGGTATCTAAACAACAATGATCTGAATGTTAAATTTACCATGAATTCCGACAGAATAAGAATATCCTTTCTGGATGTTGAACTGTACATAAAAGACAGCAGGATTCAGAGTACTCTCTTTTGAAAGCCGACTGCTTGTTTTAGCATTTTAAAAGCAGACAGTGCACATCCCACTTGCACAATTAAAGCAATCCCTTCTTGAAAAATGCAGTGAGTAAAAAGAAACTGCAGTGAGGCAAGTGAGTGTGAGAAAAAATTGAATAGCCTCACCAGTAGGCTGTCCTCATGGGGATATGATGAAAGACTACTGAACAATGCTTGAAGGAAGGTCTCTAATACAAGTAGAGAGGACTTGTTGAAGATATAAACTTGTGACAAAAAAGTAAAGTCCCTAGCCTTAATAACCACCTATAATTAATCGAGCTCTCAGATATGGTGTGCTCTTAACAAACATTGGAGCTTGTTGGAGAGCACACCAGGTCTCAGGCATTTATGAGCAAGAAACCTAAAGTCACATACGGGAGAGGATGCAACATCAAAAATATAGTTAGCCCTAGTTATACACAAGAGGTAAAAGAAACTAACATGCTGAATTGGTTACCCTCAAAACCAAAGGGCTTCTATACTTGCAAAAATTGCAGCATGTGTCAGCTAGGCTTGAACAAGACCACTAAGTTCAGGTTTAACTCCAAGAAGGAATACACAATCAACAGCTTCATTAACTGTTGCACCACTTTTGTTGTGTATGCCGTCATTTGCACATCTGGAAAGACATATATTGGTAGCACCACTAGAGAATTGAGGTACAGGATTGCAGAACATTGGAGAGCGATTAAAAACAAGGACTCTTCCTATTTATTATTAGCCCATGTTTGTGACAGGAACAAGGAGTCACCTTTTGCATTTCATGGAATAGATGTAGTAAAAGCTAATGTAAGGGTAGGCAATAGAGAGCTAGAGCTGAGACCAACGGAATCCAAATCGATTTGGCATTTATGAATTGTTGAGTAAGGTCTGAATGTGGAACATGAATTCCACCCTTTCCTTTAGATCATGGTATGGAAATTATTAGAAAAGAATGGAGACATGAAACGTTGTTTGTGGTAAACATCAAACTAGGATAGAAGAGCGAGGTGGGTGATGCATCCTAGTTGTTTTTCCATGTTCCACTCATTTGTGCAGAATTTTCGAGGCAAGTGATTTGTCTTTTCTCTGGCGAGATTTGTACTTATATTTGGATTAGGCTTTGCAGCTTGCTGGTTGAATTTGGAGCAAGCACAACATTGAGGACATAAAGAATAGAACATGTTTATTCTTAATGAACAGTTTGCCTTGTGAGAAAACCCCCTGAGAGATTGAATGTTTCATTCATTTATTTGATTTGACAGAGTTAGAACCCTCTCGATTTGATAGAGTTAGAACCCTCTGGAAGTTGATCGATTTTTTAGTTTGAACTTGTCTTCACTTGTGTTTGTGGAATGGAATCATGCAAATAGGTATTGTGAGCAATAATTTGAATTTTGAACGAGATTGTCCATACAGATCAAAAAATTAGGCTTACAAATGGCAGTCATGTTTGAGAGGACTATCTTGTCCGCTCTCGCTTGCATGCAATGAATCTGAACCAACCATGGTTTCTATGGAACACGGAAATATTTCCCTGCTTTGAGCCGTGAGATTGATTAAAGTAGAAACAATATGTAAACAGATACTGTGAGTAATAGAAGTAATAGCATGTATTCAAGTAGGTTTGACCGAATGGATCAGAAACATGTTTAAAGATGGCTGGCATGTCCAAGAGGATCCTCCAGTCCCTTTTCACTTACATACAATGGCTTTTGACCAATCACATTATGGGGAGGGATTTTTAAAGAGCACAGGAACACTCATCAGGTTTGGACCGAAATACCGCTGATGGCTGATCCTTGAGAGGAACAGGTGAGATATTGGAATAGCCTGTTCTTTCACAGGGTGTTTGGGAACAGGGTTACAAGATGGGAGTCAGCTCTAGTGAACACACGGCACACCATGTGAGCTATAAGCGATACTTGCTGACAATGCTGAGTAAGGACACCCTGAGGTGATTTAAATATAATTGGGAGCCTGAGTGGAGTGCTAATAAATCAGAGTGTTCACATGACTCGAAAGTGTAGACAAGCCATGTGCAATTTTGTTTTATTGTTGTAGGAAATATTGGCTGGTAACATAGAATAATTGTTACACGGCTCAGCTAGAAGACTTTGGATAGCAGGATAAGGTTTTTTACGGAGATTGGCTTGTTGCTACAAGGCACAATGCGTATATTGTTAATCTCCAAATCATCTAAAGATGCTTGAAATCCACATGCGCAAGCAACCATGGTCAAAGCAATAAGCGTGGGGGTTCCTAATTCATGTAATAGCATATGGATATCCGCTGTAGTTTTCCGTGGGAATCTGATGTAGTATTACCATCCTAGGATAAATGCGGGTTGTGATGTCAATTTGAGTGGCTAGTTTCCTCCCCAGCTCTTTTTTTTGGAGTGAAGACGGAATGGATGGATAATCTTTTGTTGAATTCAATTACATGAACATGTTAGTGGCCATTGTGTCCGAAGAATGAGCACATTAGAGAACTCTGGATTTGAGCTTTTATGTAGATAGTAGTGACTTTGGCATGCTTTTTCGTTCAGGAGGCATTACACGCTTCTTTGAGCGCAGATGTGCGCAGGAATAGCTGTTCAAATTGAGGCCCGATGAAAAAGGACTTTAGAACTTATGAACTGCCTGGCTATTGAAATATAAAGAGAAGAGCACTTATAAATTGATTGTCTATTGTTGGAATAAGCTCATGTCATCATGTCATTAAGTGATGTAAGCTTAATATGGTTGTGTTTTGTTGACAGCGCGGGAGGGAATAGGACACCGCAAGGGTGTACTGTGGAGATGGGTGTAGGGAAAATGTGTGCTCTTGAGGAATTAGGAATTATATGCATATGCAATTTGCATTTTTTGGGATAATTGTTTTATGTAAACAAGTTTTGTAAGTATTAGGAAAATAACTTTATTGTTGTGTGTAGAGAATTCATGTCTTGTTTATGATTATCTATCTGAAAGAGTGACCATTAACCAATGGTATATAAATTATTGAATGGAATAACAACTCATTTCATTTTGTAATCTTGTTTATGTTAGTGTTCTTTGTTTGATTGTTTTTCTAATGTATTGTCAGTATGTATGTTTTTATGTTTAACAGCCCTGAAGAAGTCCCATGTGAATAGGGACAACACACATAGGATGTTTTTTCTTGGACATGTCATTCTGTTTTATCAAAAACTTGAAGACTATATGAATAAAAATGATGGAAAACCAATCTGATTGTGAAAAAATCTGATTATTATATACTTGGTAGAAGTTTTTGCTGTCATATGTTCTACTAAAAATAACGTATAAACTTTGAGCGTTTAAAAGAATCTCTTTAGATTTTCTAAACTTTGTGCTCCTCAAACTGTGTATTTGTATGTATTGATTAAAGTGGGTTTTTTCGGCTGACCCAAAAAGTGTGCGTAACTCAGACACTTGGGACAGACAGTGTACAGGTGAAATTTAGACCATACCTGTTTTGCTGTTGTGATAGTAAGTGTTTACCACCAGGTCAAGCTTGAGGATGAGTCAAAAACGTTAAGAGCATTCATTACAGTGGAAGATTTGCTTGGATAATGCTGTATGCCTTTTGGTCTGGCAAGTGCTCTATCTGTTTTCTAGAGATTATTGAAGGAAACGTTAGAAGGCATAACTGGTGCAATTGCCTTTTAGGATGATATTTTTGTTTTTGTGCAGAATGCAGAAGATCATGATGACAATTTGAAGAATGTTTTGTCCGTTTTATCAGCCAAAGGACTCACTTTAAGATTAGAGAAATGCAAACTTAGTTTAGAAAACAAGAGGATCGGGGATCAAGCCAGAATGCAGTCTGGTGGAAAATATCACAAAGGGTCTGAATCCTTTATGCAAAGAACAGTTAATTGCATTGCTTGGGTTAACTGACTTTTACGCAAAATTAATTCTGAACTATGATACCAAGGTCGACCCTTTCAGGTGCCTATCCCCTCAAAAAATTTAGTTTGAGTGGAGTGTTATTATGACTTCAGCTTTCATTGAATTGGAACGTTTAGTAGCTGAAGCACCTTGTATTAAGCCATTTGTGGTTAGGAAGGAGTGTGTTGTTGTGGTTGATGCAAGTAACTGTGGATTTGGAGGAGTACTAATGCAAAAGGATAAGGGAAAAAGAGCATTGCATGAAGCAAAGAGACATTACTCTAATTGAGAAGAAGTTTTAGTGGTGTGCGTTTGGAGTTTTAGAACTTTCTTGTGGTGTACCAGATTCACAGTAAAAATTGACCACAAACCATTAGTGTACATGATGTAACCTGGAGGTGGTTGCACAATGACTGCAAGACTGGCTAGACTTGCGTCTAGATTGCATTCCTGTATAGAATAGAGTATGTGACAGGAAAGAACGGTGTACATGCTGACTGCAAGTTGAGGAGGGTCCCATTGGCGAAGATATGGATGAATGTGAAGTGGCTTTCACATTGCATTATATTAACTTAATTGGTTTTTGAACATCCTGTGGTTCAAGAAGCCAGGTGGGGTGAAGAGATGGAAAAGGATCGCAGATTGAATCATGAGATCAATTTTATCAGAAAGGGTCGGACTGACGAACAGCAGGTTCAAGGGAGTTAATAGGGTTCTTCAAAGTACGTGAAGAATTGGCTATTGAAACTGGAAATATGGTATCAGGCGATAAATTCATATCACCTTTTACCCCCAGGATGGCTGTCATTCATAGTGCTCATGAAGGACATATGGGAATTGTGAGCTCTAGGAGATGGGTTAGGGAAAGCTTTTGGTGGTCTGGTATAAATTTTATGGTGGAACATCAAGTGAGAGTATGTTGTGAATGTGCTTTTAGTGGCAAGTCTGCCAAATCACTCATTATAGATTCCGAACCTGTTGAGTTTCAAGAGGGACCTTGGAGAAAATTAGGACTGGATATAATTAGTCCATTTGCAATTTTGCCCAGACAAATAGCCTTTGGCATAGTCATGGTTGACTATTATTCCAAATGGCCTGAAATTAAAATGGTGAGGGAAGTTATAGCAGAAAGTGTTGTAGAGTTTCTAGACGAGGTGTTCTTTAGGGAAGGAATACCCCAAGAGGTTGTATCTGACAATGGGCCTCCGTTTGTTAGCAAAAATATCTAAAATTATCTAGAAAGATGTGATATTGTGCACAAAAAGATTTCAAATGGCCAAGTGGGAAGGTTCAATAGCGTGGTAAAGAAAGCTATTCAGTTGTCTGCTAAGGGAGGTTTGGACATGAGGAAGGCATTGCAGTCTATGTTAATTGATTAAGAATGTCTCAGAATTATGTGAGATCTGTGATGAACGCTGAATTGCTAGGATGTTCAAGCAAGACTTTCCACGATATTGCAGCATAAATTTGCAAATTTTACAGCGCAAAAATGAAAATTTTGCGGCACTAAAATGGAAAATATGTTGCACTTGATTTTTCTCATAAGCATTCCTTTTCAGCTTTAAATCAATGGAAACTGTTATAGCACTTTGAAACAGGCATGTTTAAATTGTTTGAGAGTGTTTACTATCTTCACATTTTGTATTGCCAGAGCATTACTTATCGCAAGACCAGATTTCGGGTCCCAGCTTGTTTGAAAAGCTATCATCAAACGTGAATGGCTAGTTTCATCTACAGTAGGACTTTTTTTTGGGTCTAATGCAGTAGCTGTAGAATGGGAAGCACAATCACATAAAGATTGCCAGATCTTTTTTGAAGCATTAACATTATAGACTTCTGTAGGCTATTGGCGATGGGCACCCCTAATGCCCTTATCTGCCAAATGTGCATACTTCCTTTGTTGGTAAAATGAATGATTGACAACTGTGACTGCTCTTCATGGAATTCTGCAAATTTTTGCAACTATTTGTGTTACATTTATGGGAGTTCCAGTTATAAGAATTGCATGAAATGATTTAACTAACGTATCAAAAAATAAATCATGAAAGCAGTGTGCCATGTGAGTGCTTTGTAGTTTAACAAGTTAAGCGTTCGCTGCTGACATCTGATGATACATGTAGGTCAGATATTCTTACAATATCGGTGTTAATTCAGCTTAAGTACTTTCAAGGTAGATGAATTGAATACCATTAAATCTAGTGCTGGTACTGCAATTTTACAACCTTTAAAAGAGCAAAAGTACTTTGTTTAAATTACAGGTTTATTTTCAATGATCTGACAATGACTATTTGTAGTGGACACTTATACGATTTGTTATATAAGCGATCAAAATGGCTTTTTAAAATGTGGGTAATTAATAACTTGCTAATTATTTTTAGCTTATGCATGATTGTTGCAGTTCTTTCTACTTTATTTTAAAATGGTTCAGAAGGGTTTTCAAACTTGACGAATTGTTCAACAACAGCACAGACATCTCTCGAAATAGAACAGTTTCTTCCAAGGTGTTGTAGAATTGTTTACGTGTATTCACAAAATCCTTACAGAAGTGAGAGTACAGGATATTTTTTCCTCCACTCCACGACGGATTGGTAATTTCCATATGCTCCGAAGCATAATGGGGACAGAAATTGCCTTGCTTTAATCTGGCAAGACCAATATAGTTACTAAAAAATACCGTCACTATGAATAAATTCAGTGACAGCCAAAGAAAACAAAACACAAACAAGCATTTGCAATGCAATCGGTCTCGCCTTTGGGACCTTATATGTATTTAGCTGTGCAGCACATTAGCCTGGGTGCTGTAACATCTGCTGTTCTTTAACATGGAGGGATACCATAAACTTCAATGCAAGTGACAAATACAGGCAGCCTTACAAAAGGAGGTAGGCCAAAGTAGGCATGAAAAGGAGTGTGGTGGACAGAAAACCTTAAGTGGGAAGGTAAAGTGCTGAGACACAGAAGGAGGGAATTGGTTTACTGAACTAAAAGAGAGTGCTGGAATTCCAGATATCTATAGCAAAAGGGACCACTCAGATTTATTTTCTTTAGCCTACACCAATACCATCAATTGGCCCAAGCAGTCATTAGTTTACCCCAGTCACAACACCTTTTAATTTACTCAGCTATCTTTTAAAGTACCCTAACATCTCCCTTCAGCCCCAGCACCTTTGACTGAACCCCGCTAAGGAGCCCCTGATCCTCTAATTCAGCCCTACCTAAAACTCTCGACCTACACTAAGTTGCATGACATGCGGCAGCATTTTTTATCTCTCAGCTTTCCCGTAAGCTAAAAGTAATTTTAATTATGCAGAATGTAAATGCAGAATTACTCTTCTCATGTAATACTGCATAATCTTGCAGAATGTTTTTGTAACTCCTCAATCTTACTTTACATTTAATTAAACCCCTAAATCACAATTTATGAGGTAGAAATTACAAATGTCAGCAAATTGTGCCACATTCTATGTGCCATATATGACAAATAACCAAATATTAGGACCTTTATGCCACCCTCCGCTAAATCAACAGTAGATTGAAAAATAGTATGTGTTTTGTGCTTCAGAAACCTATATCAAGCATGGCCCATGCCAAGGACGGCTGGCTTGGTGCATTTGTGCATTTTCACAACCATAGACGTACTCAGTCTCTGTGTTTAATACACCAGCAGGACACAACAATTGCTAGTGCATTGTTTACCAACCAGATTAAGGTCTTGATTTTGAGCTAGGTGTGAGAGATTACCTAGTTTCCCAAATTGAGAGTAAGCCCATTCTGTTAGAAGTTGGGTGGACCGCCATGTACCCCCGCTGGCTTTGCTTCGGAAGCCCTACACTGAAGGCTTGATGGAGCTTCGGTCATTAATGTAAATGTATCAAACTGTTTTAGAGTGGACCCTGGTGGCCTTGAACTGAAAAAAAATCCAAACACTCTGTGAAAAAACACCCATAGCATCAGGGCCATTTATATTTTGTTTTTCAAAATTATTCCAGCTTTATTGTTGAAAAACAAAAAGGTTTGGTGAGCGACTATCTAATACAGGGTTCTCCAATGTCAGTACTTAAGGGCCGGAACCATGCCCACATTTTAAGATAACTACATTTTTCTAAATAAGGATATGCTAAAGATCTGGCATGGAACTGGCCCTCCAGGACTGACTTTGGAGAACTCTGATCTAACACATGGACGCTGCAGGCTAAACTTCCCTTGCCTTCACAGGAGCCACCATGGCAGCAGCTCCTGTGAAGGCACAGAGATCAGTGCAGGGCTGGTGGTTAACCCACATTATGGTGGGTAGTAGTCCATCAGACTGGAGGATGTAATGTCCTTAGCCACCCTTGCCGGTAACAGGCCATAAGAGTTGTCAATATGAACACTTTAGCATGACCACACTCACTCATGCATGGAAACACGGCAACTGAAAAAGGAAAAAAAGCTGTGATTTATCCATGACTGCGAATATAATAGGTATTGCATCACGTTGCTATGTGTGACCCCAACAGGCCAAAAAAATTATTCCATGGATGCCTACAATATGCCAGGAATTACTTCAGTATTCCAGGGCCAGCATTTTGCCCGTTTTGGACACCATCATCCCATACAGGTCAAAGCTAGGTATACATATAAAATCACACATCTGAATGGACAGGGCTGAGGTTCCGTGACGATTTGAACCCGTGTTTTCAACATTGTCGTAAACTCATAATTCATGTACCAGTGAACCGCAAATGATCCATTTGGTATATCCTGGTGTTTTCGCTATGCTACGAGCAAGAGCACTCCTGCTATAACCACATTTCTGATACACCTATGGCATCCATTTTAGAATACGGCATCCATCTTGTATTCTTGCCCTCACATAGTCAATGGACACACAGTGACCTCTGATCAATTCATTACACTTAAGGACACGTAGGCTTTAGCCGGCGATTCACCTTGCCAGTGACACGTGCACCTTAGGACAGAAACGCTGTGCCCGCATGACTCGGCAAAAGCTGCCTCCTCTGCCTGAGGCCAGCCCTGCTATACTGGTTCTCGTGTTCGTTGGCCTGATCATGATTAGGCGGCCGAAGCTGGTAGCCTTGCCCATTTACGACCCACAAACATCTCTTATCCTGTTTTTCTATTTTCTACACCTGGCTCTGCTCCTTTCCTTCTGGGCCTTTATTAGGGGGAGGTAACGAAATTTACGATGAGGCGGTCCGGCTCTTGAATGAAAAGATGACATGGGATTATGATCGAACAGTGAGAACCCCTCGTTTGTAATGTTTTGACATCAGATATTGTTGACGATTCCTGTGCAACGCCAAATATTTATTGTTTAGGACATAAAGGTTAAGAAACGCACTAGTATGTGGAGAATGTTGCCCCCAGCTAAAAAAACTGTATTTAAGGAGCAACCCACTTTGTGCAAATCGAACAGGCTCCTAGAATCTGCCCGTGTGTAGTTTCTGTGACTTCTGTGTCCCTGCAGTAATAAACCTTTGGTCTTTGACGCCACCATCGAGAAGCCTGTGTTTCTGTTTATTTGTGCACCGAGACAGGTAGAACTCAGGGGTCTTCGGGTGTTGTCCCTGACACCTCTGGACCTTAATAAAAAGTCCAGAACTCCAATTGGCGCCCAACTTGGGGCGACGTCATTCGGTACCGGTCCAAAAGCCTGAAGAGTTCGAGAAGCTTTGTGTGAAGATTTCAGAGGGAGGCGCCTCACTTTATCGATCCCGACATATCGCAAAAGTGGCCCGACGTTCTCTTCCACGAGGGTTCCCGTTCGGACGGCTGCAGTGGTCCGCTGCCTTGACTGTCGCCCTGTCTTGGACCCGAGGTGCAGACCTTAGTACGGCGAGACGTGACGGGTTTCTCCTTGGTGACGTCTTCAGTGCCTCAGTTAAATATTAAGTGGCTGCTCGTTGTTTGGTTACTTCGTAAGGATTTGCTCCTGTTTGGATAATCCTTTTTGGTTTGGTTTGGTCTCGTAAGATTATCACTGGTTGTTCTAGTTACGATCATTTTTTTTGGTTTGGTTTGGGTATCGATACATTAGTTCGCTTTGGTAGGCCTAAGTTCTTAGTTCAAGTGCGCACCTTTGTTTGTGTTTGTTCTGTGTTCCGGTTTGTAAAATGGTAAGTCGGAAAAACTGTATGTTGTCATGTTTTGGTTGCAACAGGGATTCCCGGTTGGAGGACTCGTGTCTTGTTCCTCCGATTGGAACTCCTCTTTATGATCTTTATTGCAAGTACGGTGTGGGTCCTATATCTTATAATGAGGTATGGATCCGTTACACGGAGAAAGATGGTGTCCTTAGTTGGCCACTACATGGTAGTTTTGAACCCGAAATTCTCGATAATTTAGAAATAAAATTGTTTAAGAAGAAAGCCCGGCCGACAATGTTTGATTCTTTCCGTTGTTGGCGAAAAGAATCAAAACAGAGAGAGACTAAAATGTTGAAGAAAGAGCAAAAAGAGCAAGAGTTGACTTTAGAACAGTCTGCCAAGCAGCTGCAACTCAATGAATCTGAGGAAGCGATAGAGGTAGCCAATAGAGAGCGTAACTTAGCGATAGACAAATGCTACCCTGCCTTGCCATCGTTTACAGCTAAGACAGTAGAGGACCCTGAGAAGCACCCTTTGTTGTCTTACTTGCTGAGGTCACCTCCACCATATGCACAGGGTGCTACAGCTCCGCCTTTGCCGAATGTTTTGTTACCGGTTGCTGGGCAGCCTGGTATACCTGCTCCTGCTCCCCTGAATCAAGCTCCTGCACTCCCTGTGATTTATAATATTCCTCCGGCACCCCCTCTTCCAGGGTTGCCAGCTCCTCTGCCTGTGCCTGTACCACTAATACCTGCTGTTTCGCAAGCTACCTTGCCTGCTACCCCTACTGTTGCTGTTTCTTCCGTCCCAACTACTACTCTACTTCAAACTTCTGCAAGCTATGTGACTCCGCTTTCTGTTCTTCGGAGAATCACTGATTCTGTCTCTAATATTCTATCCCCCTTTTACAAAACTCTGATTAGGAGTCCTGCCTCTGAATCTGTTCAGAGACGTAGTCAGCTTCCTAGTATTGAAGAACGAGGAATATTAGATTCCACTGCCCTTAGGTGGATTTCGAAAGTTGGAAGGTATAATGTACAAGATGTATTAGATACATTTATGCAATGGAATGAACCAACACAGCGCTATGTGTTTGACGTTATGTGTTCCCTTTTACGTGAAGAGTGGGAGGAGAACGATTCTGAACAAATTCCGGATTAATTAATTCATGTTCAGCAAAAATTTGCTGCAGGTATGATAGTTGGTCAGGAGATAAAAGAAGCAATGGAACTGATTTTAGATTTTAGGTCTGATCCTTCCCTCCGTTCCCCAAGAGAATTAGAGAAACGTAGCACAAAACAAGGTCGCCAATATCCTATGAGAGAAGTTCCGCCAATATGGCGCAAAGCTATACAAGCTGATGCCGTCAATGGTATTGCAGCCGCTCCGGCCCAATTCCAGAGAGTGTGGATACACATTCTGTGGAAACGAGCTGAAGTGTTAACAGTAAAACAGGCCTTGCCAGATCCGCGTAAAAATCCCGCTGGATATTACAAAGAGCTGGCCCAGACGGTTGAAGCTTGCGTAATGAATTTAGCGGACATTGACATGCTATTTGGCAATGTAGTACCGCAACCAATTTGGGCTAAAATTCGCAAAGAAAATCATCCAGTTGCCCTAGGTGGTGATTGGCCAGCTATAATAGCGGCAGATGGCCAACAAATTGGTGGTTCTAAACCAGAACTTCTGATTGCTAATTTGCCTGGTAGAATAATCGATTTAATGAAAACTCTAATGCCAGCATTGCGCATTAACTGGGACAAATTGTCCGCATGTAGGCAGAAGAAGGACGAAAGCGTCTCCGACTTTTTCACTAGATTTGAAGAAACTTTCGTGGATCACAGTGGTCAGGATATGAGCACGGAAGGAGGCCAGAGATTATTTGTTGATAATTTGTGCACAATCTGTTACCAGAGCTTAGTAATAAATTTAAAGATTCTGAAAGTGCGTGGGCTGTCTCTACGACTGCGCAAATACTTGCAACTGCCCAGTACTATGAAAATAGGGATAAAGAAGAGAAAGAAAAGTCAGATAAGAAAACAAAAGATTTAAAAACTAAAGTCCTTTTGCAGCAAGCATATCCGCCTCGCACGAATCAGACAAACTCACAGCAAGGGTCATACCAGAGGACCGACTATGGTTCTCAGAGACCGCAATACCAATGGAATCAGTGTGCTTACTGCAAAAAGGAAGGTCATTATAAGAATGAGTGTCCAGTACTAGCACAAAATAATGCTGCTGCAGCTCAAAGAGGTCGTGGTGGTTCTACGCAAAATTCTAGAGGTCGAGGACGAGGTGCTATGCCTCCACAAACGAATGATCGCCCTTCTAATTATTTTTATCAGCGAAACGGACAATCTGCACAACCAACTAGATCTCAACAGTATCATGTTGAGGATTACTGTGAAGTTAGTGATTAATTTCAGCAAAATGAGTACTAGGACAGCCATGGACAAAGAGAGGGAGTAGTATCAGTTCCAGTAGATCAGAGTGGGCCCTATGTCGCAGTAGCCACATCAGGTGTAGTCGAACCGTTTCTGTTGGATACTGGTGCAGCAAAAAGTTCTATCATACATGCGAAACTCCCTGGCGCACCTTTGTCCGGCTTAACAAATGTTTCAGTAGGTTTTTCAGGCGCCCTTGTTCACAACCCTGTTTCTGGTCCTTTGTCTATTTCTGTTGGGCCTCGTCAATTGAAAGCACCCCTGATTTTGACGACTGGTTGTAATGAAAATCTGCTTGGTTTAGACTTGTTAAAACGCCTATATGCGGCACTGTACTGTTCTCCGTCAGGAGTACAGCTTACATTGGGTAAGAGAATCATCTCCCCGATGTACTTGTCAATGGATGCACTCCCACTGGAGCTGCGTTCTCTCCCTGATACTCTTTGGGCGACTGGTCCTAACGATGTAGGTCTCTTGAAAATCCCACCATATGTAGTAACTTTGAAAGCAAATGTCAAATTTCCACGAATCCCACAATACAAGATCTCGAATGAAGGTGAACGTGCGCTCTTATTGATAGTGCAAGATTTGATCAAGAAAGACGTAATAGAGGAAACTAGAGGAAATGTCTGTAACAGCCCTGTACTGCCAATTCTAAAACGCACTGATCCTTCAAAACCTCCTGTCTATAGATTTGTAATTGACCTTAGAGAGGTTAACAAAATTGTGATTCCACAGTTTCCTGTGGTTCCAGACATTACTGCTTTGTTAACGTTGATTCCTGCTACAGCCACATGGTTCTCAGTTATCGACTTAAAGAATGCCTTTTTCAGCATTCCGATAGCCGAAGAAAGCAGAGATATTTTCGGCTTCTCTCTAGGAGGCCGAAGCTTCAGGTTTAAACGTGCTCCACAAGGCTATTGTGAAAGCCCATCCATCTACAGTCAGGCATTAAAAAGTCAGTTAGATTCTTTTGTACTTCCTCCTGGTTCTGCTTTAGTGCAATATGTCGATGATCTTCTAGTGGCTGCCGATGACAAGGAAACTTGCAAAGCAGCTACAATTGGCTTATTGCATCATTTGTCTGACTTAAATCACAAGGTGTCACCTTCCAAAATGCAATATTGTTGTCAAGAAGTGACCTACCTAGGTCATCTCTTGTCAAATGAGGGAAGAAGGTTGACCCCAGAGAGAATAAAAGCAATTACGCAGATGAATGTTCCTAGCACACAGAGAGAAGTGCGTGCGTTTTTAGGTATTACCTCATACTGCAGGCAATGGATCCCAAATTTTTCTCTTTTGGCAAAACCATTAGTGGCCTTGACTGGAAAAGGTGTTCCGAGTCCGGTGCCATGGTCTGCCGAATGTCAGCAAAGTTTCTCTGAGTTACGAAATGCACTGTGTTCAGCTCCGGTGTTGGGTACACCCGACTACAGTAAGCCATTTACACTTTATGTTCACGAGAGAGAAGGTTGCGCGTTGAGTGTTCTGACGCAACGATTTGGTGATAAACAACGCCCTTGTGCGTATTTTTCATCAACATTAGACCCGGTAGCCAGAGCGTTGCCTAGCTGCTTGAGAGCTACAGCAGCAGCTGCAGCGTCCGTTCGACAATCTGCTGATTTGGTCATGAACAACATGCTAGTGGTCATGGTTCCACATGCCGTGGATACACTCATGAACCGAACAAAGACACAGCACCTTACCAGTGCTAGATTATCAGGCTATGAGCTGACACTGCTAGCAAGTCATATTCAGATTAAAAGATGCAATGTATTGAATCCAGCAACATTGTTGCCGACTAGTCAGGAGTCGAGGGATTCTGAACCACATGACTGTTGTTTCAGAACTGAAGAGGAGACAAAAGGACGAATTGATCTTAAAGACACTCCATTGTCAGATCCAGATGGCACGTTGTATGTTGACGGGTCTTGTTTTAAATTGGAGAATGGTGATGTAACAGCTGCCTATGCAGTAACGACTTTGAGTACGATTGTGGAGACTGCAAGAGTGAGTCAGAATTCTGCCCAAGCTGCAGAATTAATTGCATTGACTAGAGCGTGTGTTTTAGCTAAGGGAAAGAGAGTGAATGTGTTCACAGATAGTCAGTACGCGTTCGGTGTAGCGCATAGTTTTGGTCGATTGTGGAAGGAAAGAGGTTTTATTACGTCCTATGGGACTAAGATCCAGCATGGTCAGCTAGTCAATGACTTGTTGGAATCTCTGACCTTACCAATGGAAGTTGCGATTGTAAAGTGCAGTGCTCATCGAGCAATCACGGATGATGTTGGTCGTGGAAATGCCTTTGCTGATGAGACAGCTAAACAGACAGCTAGGAATACGATGAGTGGAATGTATGTTGCAACGTCTGCAAGATGGGTGGCTGAATCAGGAATGTGTGAGGACACAGTGGAAAGTGTGAAAGCAATTCAGAATGAAGCGACTGAAGAGGAGAAGCTTGCATGGAGAGAGAATACGGGTAAATTGGACTCGAGTGGATGTTGGATTGATTTGTCGGAACAGCAGCGTTGGATGTTGCCTGATGCGTATGTGCTTGCGGTGGTAACGATGGCGCATGGAGCAGCGCACATCAGTTCTAAAGGGATTTGTAAGATGTTGGCTCCAGTCTGGAAGAATGATGGAATTGGTAAGTGTGCAGAAAGAGTGGTGAAAAATTGCATGATATGCCTGATGCATAATCCTGGCAAGGGAATCCCCACACCCGCTGGCCACTTCGCTCCTCCTTCTTGCCCCTTCGAAGTGATTCAGTTGGATTTCATTCACATGGACCGATGTAACAACCTTAAATACGTCCTAGTGGTAGTCTGCACTTTTTCAAAGTGGATCGAAGCATATCCACTAAAAGATAATACTGCCATGTCCACTGCCAAAATCCTTCTAAAAGAATATTTCCCCAGGTATGGTATGCCACGGATTGTATGGTCAGATAATGGGAGTGAATTCGTAGGGAAAGTTATGCAGAGTGTGTGTGCAGATTTGGGAATAAAGCAAAAGTTCCACAGTGCGAACCACCCCCAGTCAGCAGGTTTAGTTGAAGGGTACAATGGCACCCTTAAGCTAAAACTGGCCAAGATACAAGCCTCCACGGGCTTGTCCTGGCCAGATGCACTACCTTTGGCCCTGTTATCCACAAGAGCGACTGTGCATTCCCGAGTAGGGCTTAGTCCCTATGAGATTGTGTTCGGTCGCCCCGCTAATGTTTGGGGGGTACCAAGACCTAGGGAGTTTAAACAGCTGGAATACCCAATGCTAATTGATTACCTTTTTGACTTGACTGCTAAATTGAGTCACATTCACCAACAGGTTTTCGATGCATTGCCTAAGCCTCCGGAAAGTCCAGGTCATCAGCTGAAACCCGGCGACTACATTGTCATCAGGAACTTTGGGCGGACCAGGAACCTTCAACCCAAGTTCGTTGGCCCGTTTCAAGTACTGTTGGCTACAAGGACTGCTGTACGTGTGGCTGGAAGGAAAAACTGGGTCCACGCGACTCATACTAAGCATGTACCCCTTCCACTCCCTTATGATAATTGGGTTAAACAAGGAATTGGTGCCTCTGACACAGAACCGGTCCCCAGATATGTTCCTTTCAGCGATGCAGAACTGATAACTGATCTACCGAACTCTGACTCCCCTTCTGAAGCTGCTCCTTTGATCACTGAACAGAACACTGCATCAAACGAACATTTGTCCTCTGCGAACTCGAACATTGTTACTCCTGCTGAAAACAGACTATTTCCGGATCAAACTACTCCAGGAAAATTGAGATACAACCTACGTTCCCATTCTAAGGACAAATAAAGCAGGAAACTGCATTTTTTCATATTTGATCCGTCACATTACCTCCAGCCAGGAAGCTTGCTATTCATATTTTGTATTTCTTTGTTTGTTTCTGTTGTTTCTGTTACCTTGCCGTCTGGGTCGCCGTAGGGTCGTGGCTTTGTGCCTAGTTGAATCTGCGGGGGCCAGACACAAGGTCGGTCTTTCTGTTAGTTCTGGGAACTCCCAGGGCTGATAGAGGCATTTTCAACTACGTACATATCATCAGTGGTCGCGAGCGGTTGTAGAAGATGGAGCTTCCTGGGCTGCACCGATAGAATGTAATTTATGTTTGCAGAAGTAGATTATACAAAATTCTTCATAACAAATGTTTTCTGATGCAATGTGCAATTACGTTTTTGATTGTTTTAATAACGTTGGTGGGTGGACTCGTCTTTGGTATCCATTTAATTTGTTCACCGATAACAACTACAGTACCTCCCCTTGATCTTGTTTCTCCTACTACTGTTTCTTTTCATTCCTTTCATCCGTTCCCCGAACATGAGCAAGCTCGACGCTCAGAATTCATAAATAACACTTTTGTACAGCTCTTGCATCAACACCAACTGGTAGTCAACACAACAGACTGCTGGGTATGTGGTTTGATATCACACTATGGATAAAGGCATTCCCAACCTGGTCTTGCCTTTTAGCTATAATGGATCATGTCGGGCCTTCCAAACTGTATTTGTCTATGCTCTCGAGACCTGTCCCCCGCGTCCTCCACGTTCCGCTAAATATAACTCCGTTAATAAAGCCTTGATAAAGGGAATAACTGACATGGTTAAAGATGTCAATAACTCCCCAATTATCCCTAGAGTTGAACTTCGAGTTTATCTGAGTTGGAATTCTACAGAGTATAGCATTAGTTTGGGTGAAAGCAAGCGTAAGAGCTCCACTCCAGTCTGGGTCGTACCTCACCGAGGTCAATTCTGCTTGCAAGGTAATGGGAGAAATCCAAGAGCTCGGCTAGGGAAGAGTGACTGTGTTGAAACTTACGTGTATTAGTCAAACTCTTCCCCTGCCTTCTTAACTGCTAAGGGTACCTACTTCATCTGTCGAGATAGGGCATATACATGGTTGCCTGCTGACTTTTCAGGTTCATGCTATATTGCTCGACTGTTGCCTTCGACATACACTGCTTCCCCAGATTATCACAAGACCAGAGTAGTAAGAGGAGTTTTCAGCAAGGAAGTCACAGCTGGTCAGGAAGCCGGAGACTTCTTCAAAGGTTTCCTTCCGTTCTGGGGGCCTATGGCCAATAGTAGAAATCTACGTCAGCTAACACGGGTAGTTGAGTCTACTATTACAGAAACTGCTGGTGCCCTTAGTAATTTAACAGCTGAGCTTCAGGCGGATAGTCTCATGACGTTACAGAATCGTATGGTTCTTGATGTAATACTTGCAGAACGAGGTGGGGTATGCAGAATGATCCAATCGAGCTGCTGTGTTTTTATCCCCAATAATGCGCCGACCGTATACGAACGAAGCGATCTCTAAGCTACACAAGATTTCCGACTCTATTCATGTAGACAAGGGAAATTGGTCATTAATGGAATGGCTTTGGACATTACTATCAGCGTGGGGATGGAAGGTTCTGATGGTCGTTGGTATTATCTTAGTATTCCTATTCTCGTGCTGCCTTATTATCCAATGTGGTCCTGCTTTGTGTAGCCTCTGTGCTGCAACCTGTTTTAGAAAACCACCTGTGTTTGGAGACAAGGTGTGAGAAAGGATGATGCTGCAACAACATATCACTGACCTAATGAACATCGAGATAGACTCTGACATAGACTGAGTAATTGCCTATGTAAGGGCAAAAGGAGGGTGTGAGGTTCCGTGACGATTTGAACCCGTGTTTTCAACATTGTCGTAAACTCATAATTCTGGTACCAGTGAACCGCAAAGGACCCATTTAGTATATCCTGGTGTTTTCGCTATGCTACGAGCAAGAGCACTCCTGCTATAACCACATTTCTGATACACCTATGGCATCCATTTTAGAATACGGCATCCATCTTGTATTCTTGCCCTCACATAGTCAATGGAAACACAGTGACCTCTGATCAATTCATTACACTTAAGGACACGTAGGCTTTAGCCGGCGATTCACCTTGCCAGTGACACGTGCACCTTAGGACAGAAACGCTGTGGCCGCATGACTCGGCAAAAGCTGCCTCCTCTGCCTGAGGCCAGCCCTGCTATACTGGTTCTCGTGTTCGTTGGCCTGATCATGATTAGGCGGCCGAAGCTGGTAGCCTTGCCCATTTACGACCCACAAACATCTCTTATCCTGTTTTTCTATCTTCTACACCTGGCTCTGCTCCTTTCCTTCTGGGCCTTTATTAGGGGGAGGTAACAAAATTTACGATGAGGCGGTCCGGCTCTTGAATGAAAAGATGACATGGGATTATGATCGAACAGTGAGAACCCCTCGTTTGTAATGTTTTGACATCAGATATTGTTGACGATTCCTGTGCAACGCCAAATATTTATTGTTTAGGACATAAAGGTTAAGAAACGCACTAGTATGTGGAGAATGTTGCCCCCAGCTGAAAAAACTGTATTTAAGGAGCAACCCACTTTGTGCAAATCGAACAGGCTCCTAGAATCTGCCCGTGTGTAGTTTCTGTGACTTCTGTGTCCCTGCAGTAATAATCCTTTGGTCTTTGACGCCACCATCGAGAAGCCCGTGTTTCTGTTTATTTGTGCACCGAGACAGGTAGAACTCAGGGGTCTTCGGGTGTTGTCCCTGACACCTCTGGACCTTAATAAAAAGTCCAGAACTCCAGGGCACACAGGCATCCATGCACACAAGTAAATGCCTATGCACACAAGCACCCCAAGAGCACCAAACCTTTGTTTTCATACTGACCTTGCCATAGAGATCTGCAGTGAGAGCCACTTTCAATGTCTCATCTCTCCCATGTGATGGTCTGCGTGACTCAGAGTTCTGGTTCCACCCAGCATGGCAAGCCTTTCATCCCATTAAGAGTATGATTACCAGCACAGAGTCTCATTGGAATCCCTGTGCTGTAAGTTACACAAAAGCATAACGTATGTATTGTAAAGACACAATACTCAGGAAGCAGGATAAAAGGAGTTTATTAGCCCAACAGGGAGGCAAGTCATCCACATCAAGGACCTGGAGAACAACTGACAGGCACAAGGAATTCCAGGGTGACATGGCCACATTCTCTAGGAAGAATGTACATATTTAAAGGCATAGATACAACACATCTCCCTTATAATAATGAAAATAAAAATAAAGAGGAAACAAAAGAAAAAGGAAAAAAAACAGTAAACAGAAAACCAGAAAAGAAGGAAAAATTAACCAGAATGGTAATCTTGAAGATACAAAGGTGGTCTCCTAACAAGAGTTTTTTTTTTTTTTTTAAACGGAAATCTTGACTACAGGAAGATCTTCATAGCGCTGGGTTCATAATCACCTGCTGGGCTCATCGTCGCCAGTATTGTAAAGACACAATACTCAGGAAGCAGGATAAAAGGAGTTTATTAGCCCAACAGGGAGGCAAGTCATCCACATCAAGGACCTGGAGAACAACTGACAGGCACAAGCAATTCCAGGGTGACATGGCCACATTCTCTAGGAAGAATGTACATATTTAAAGGCATAGATACAACAGTATGTTTGGCCATTGGGTTGACATACAGTGTTGTGTTATAAAGGTGAAGGCTGTGCTTCCAGAAAGTGCTCAGTGCTCTAAACAGTACATAAACTGTCTCTGATGAGCGACTTATGGACCGCCAGTCCGAATAACACATAAAACCTATACCTTTTGAAAATGAAAACAGTACAGTAACAGAGATAGTGGCCGACGGCCTGAGCAGCAAACTTCAGCATTAGGGAATAAGGTGTTATATTTTGGCATTGAATTAGCATCCAGTGATTCCGGGCAAGTTGCTTAAGTTCCCTTTTCCTATAACAAAATTAAAGGTGTCCTTGCTTGTGTCATGTAACTGGTGCTCAGTTAAAGCCTCCAGAACTGTCTTTCGGGTCATGTTTGTGCTGAGTAAAATAATGTTATTGACTTAACAACGACGAAAAGTCCAAGTTATCCAAGCCTCCACAGAACGGTTAATGCTGACCCAGCAGGCAACAACAGTAGTAAAATAATCTTTCAGCAAATACTAAGCAAGAAGAAATGAAATAAAAAAATGAAGCAAACAGCATGGGGTCATTCTAATACGTACTGTATGAAGTTCCTGTCAGTTGCACAACTCGTTCTGGTGATCAGCTGCTGCAGGGGAGGAGGGGAGGGTGGCAGGTTGGTGCCCGGCACAGCTGCTTATCACCGTGGCATCTGCGGCTGTAGAGGTGATCCGGAAAAGGCTAAGCCCGGCCACTGATGAAGACACAGTCTCCTTAACCCGGCAGCAGGGATGGGAGGAGCGTTAATTAGGTAGCCTGTTGTTGGTGGTGGGAGGGGAATTAGATGCAGCTTCACATACAATTAAAGCGCAGCACTTGTAAAATGAATGGACACTGCGCTGAGTTAAAGTTGAGCCATATAAAGGGTACTATACACACGTTCCTGCGCACGTTTGGGTGCGGCACTGCAGCAGGCTTCTCTTTGTGCGCAGGAACATGTGTATAGTATCTGCTGGGCACCTGCGTAATATAGCCATGTAGACAGGTCAGGCAAAAAATAGTGCCAGCTCACCAAGCCAATCCCAGGAGAAAACTAGCATTTACAAATGCAATAGGACTCGTATTTACGCGAGACCTATTGCATTGTAAACAAAATTGTGGGCATCTAAAAACATATAAACAGGAGTGGGGGGTAGAGGGGAGGCAGGGGAACAAACGAGTTTTTAAAGTAAAGGGGCTGATAGCCGTGGAGAGAGAAAAATAACAACATGGCTGTCAGGAGGAGGGACTAATAAGCTGAAAACCAATGAGAAGGCAAGATTTACAACTTAAGCCAATGAAAAAGATGCTCTGAAAGTGATTGGAGCTTCCCCCTACTATACTGTATACTGCATGCCTCGCAAAGCGAACAGTGCGTTGCACTGCAAAGAAATGCGAGACCTAAAAAGAGTGATCAGAGGGATCTTGAGAGAGCTGCCTTCCTATAGTAATCGCTTCACTGACTGATGTCTGAAACAAGAAGCTTTAGAATTCATTCTACTTACTATTCTCGGTTGGCAGCCTTTCAAATGTGCCTGCTGCATCCAGCTGTTATAATCTGTCCACTTCTCAGGAGGACGATGACCTTGCCGCCATAAATTGCTGCTGTCTCCAATAGGCTTCTACCTCAAGATTTTGTTTTGAACTCTTCTGGGGGAGTCAGGAGTCTGCTGCTCTTTGCAGAGCTGAAGAGCCAGGAGGCTGGCTGGGCCATGAGTGAACATGGCTTGGTGGAAGCAGACATGATGATGATGCATCTACCCCCCCAAACCCTACAGCAAATATACAGAATTAGAGTGGAATCATAACATGACTGAGGACCTGTAAGCAGGCTCCTACCAGCAATGGTTCGAGCAAGAGGCACATGTGGGGCTAAAGAGGTGAGGCTCTGGGACACCATCAGGACTCAAAAACGCAGACAGGTCTGACTGCCTGGGTGGCCCCAAAGGCATGAAACTTATCACGAACATGGCAAGATAAAGAAAAATGCTGCTGCTCCCCTGTATTTGTGTCTACCTGCCTGCTGATTGGATTAATCGCCTTCCTATGTGCACGGTCAAAGGGGTTGAACAGCCTCCTATCGGAAAACAAGGCAAGACATCACCCAGATTCATGATCCATGAGCAGTGGTGCCACCTCCGCCACGCAAGGGAGCATCACCCCTCTGCTTTTTAACAGTGTAAAAAAAGGTAAAATTAAATGATAATAATTCGATTTTATTATCATATTATTTTTCCCTGCTGAGGCAGTTTTGTGGGCCATGGTGCTCTGCTCACAGAGGAGCAGGGAGATGTGGTGGGCACTCTGTAAGTATGCATGACTGTTTGGCGGCCGTCTTGGGCTGGCCAAACAGTCATGCACACTTAGCATGTTCTGGTTGGAGAACATGCACAGGTCCATAGTCCCTGTCTGAGTGTCGAACCACAATGCTCAGACCAATCATGAAGCTGTTAAAATTAGCATCATGATTGGTTTGGGGGAGCCTGTGTGATTCCTGCTTTCATTCCTGCCGGACAGACAGAGGTGATGTAAGAGGGACTCAGTTGTGAGGTAAGTTCATTTTTATTTTTCTACACACCCATCACTCCCCTCCCTCCCCCCCCGCTGGCCACCCCTGATCCCAGCCAGCCACTACTCTCCATGAGTGCCAAAGGCAAAGTCACATTTCACTGACATGAGACCCATAGCCACAGCGCATGTATCCCTGACCTGTCTGCTTGCAGAAGCCATGCTTGTGTGTGAGCAAGTTTGGCATAGCCTAATTCTACTCCCTAAACCTCACTGCATTTTCTGATGGACGGCTGCATGTGTGTGTGCACAGCCAATAATAACAGTGAGCATGTCTGCCTGAAGACCTTTTTGTTCGCAGCCAAAAACATAAATATTACATTAATCGCACTCGCCAGCTGATTTTGCTATTATTTTGCAAATCGCGAAATGCTGGGGGGTCTGGCAAGCCAAGCACTAACCTGGTTCTCTGGTGCTTGAGAAATAGGAGGAATGGAGGTGCTGAACTGTCTGAAGTGGATTTCAGGTAAATCTGGAGGATTGTGGATACAAACCTAAAATGTAAAACACATTAGAAAAAAGTAAAGGTTCCCCTAGTAAGTAAGGTGTCCATATTGGGGATATTGTCCATCTCCAAAAACAGAAAAATGTGGGCAAGGGATTAGCATATTAGTCTTATCCCATACATGTCACTGAACTATTCAGGAATGCAGTGTGCATGAAAGAAGGGAGTGTGTGGACTCAGAACCGGTTTTCATTGTTCAAGGGAGGAGTTTCCAGATGTGGCAATACGGAAGACTTGAGAAGTGATTCTAAATGTGGGTGAGAATGGCTGTAGAGAAGACACAGCCTGGAACGAACTTCCCACTACTAATGAGTGTGTTGATCCTACTGGCGCATCTTCTAGTAAGAATGGATGTTTGGATTAAGGGAGGAGTGGTAGTATACTCAAAGGGCCCACCAAATTCCAGGATTATGTATTGAAGTAGATTAAGTTTCTTTATGCATTACTTAGGTGAGGAAAACAATTATAATAAACTTTCCTTTGAAGGGTAGGATGTGTTGGATGTTAGAGCATGTGCAAGAGTGCAACAATTGTATAATGCCGCGCTCGTGCCATCACCAAATAATGCTAGTCTTGTAACAAGTCAACAAGCACAACATTTGTATAATGCCAGCTCATGTCTTCATTAAATGATGCAAAGATTTTCTCAACTGTAACAACACACCTTGTTGGTGTTGTTTATCTTCAAGGTAGCGGAAGCGTGGGATGGAATGTGAAGAGAGATTAAGAGAGAAAGGGAAAAATCATGGGCATGGTACTGCTTGGACTGATGCATTGAACGGACCTTCTTCGCTAGGAGAATAAACGCATACCTTTCTAAATTGGGAACATATTTTCAATACCTTAATTCTTCTGTAGCGTCAATTTTTGATGTTACAGCAGCCTTTTTTTTATCACCTTATTTACAAACTGTCACTAACTGCAGTTAGCCGCACTTTTCCAGCGTGAACGTGAATTTTCAAGGTCGCCCCTTCTGATAGCAGAACTTAACGAAAATGAGATGCAAGGTAGGCATTCCTGTGAAAAAACTGCTGCTAACCAAACTTTACGATATTTACAATGAAATTCCAGTACGTTGATAACTCCCCAAACCTGCCACTAAGTTCAGTTAGAGTCCATTTTTTACAACCAGAAAATAGCTGGTCTTAAAATTGGGTCCACATATAAGATGTTTTGGTGCTGGACAGCGCTGCAAGGGATATTATACTATAGTATACTATCCCATACTGTATTGGATGAATTGAAGATCATATCTGAGCCTGGTCAACAAATCGATATATTCAATAAATGTGCAGCACATTATGGTTCACAAGAAGGACAGAAAATAATCCAGTTTCAAATAATAAAGGTTTATTAAAGATTAAAATGTTTACAGAAGACAAAAAATACAGATTAGTATCACTTAATGATCACAATGCGTATGCTCGATTATTATGTAATTCGAAGTTAAATCAAAAATATTTATATTCGAGGATGAATTAGCATGCCTCAAAGGGAAGGGCGGGGAAAAGTCAGCTCTCTCATTAAGAGAGTACTCTAAATGTCCTACTCCGCTCTACTCTAAGCTTCATCAAAAGCCAATCTAAATCACTCCGCTTATTCTGACTCCAATCTACATCATACCAGTTTAAATCACATAATTCTAACATTGCCACACCTACACACTGTTCCCATAAAATGATCAGACCAAGTTAAAGATAAATTATACAATTATGTGTGTTATAGCTTCTCAGGGCCTTCCACAGTACAACTTCTCTCAGTCTCCTTCAAACTTACATTATCTTTAATAGATTGAGACATAGAGACCAGCCTGTACTCTGCTACTCATTAAAGCATTCCATGATTATCAAGAGAAAAGAAAATATGTTACAAGGGAAAGAAAGGCATTCACATTTGACAAAACAATGATGGCAACCCATGTTTGCCATTTTCAAAGCAGGCTTCCTTAGCTATTGTCAATCTAAATGTAATGCACATGTTTTCTCTACAAATGACATTTGTGTTTTCATATGTTAATATCCTGTTCAGGGAAACCTTTTAATATATGAAATAAAAGTTAACCAGGGGTGTGCCCATGGCCAACTGAACTGCACGTTGAGCCGAGCCACTATTCAATCTTTCTATTTTTAATCCATTCTATGTTTTTACCACTAATGTTGTTTGCTTGTAATAAAATCACATGCAATAATAATCTGCTTTCGAATTACATACCTGAATCGAATAAAAGAGTCTTGTACAAAAAATTCAATGCACTGGCAGATAGGTTGTATGACGGAACTCCAAAAGCACTTAGCTTGCACGCCTTTACAATGCAGTCAGTAGCCGGTGTGCAACGTTACCACATCATTATTTTAGCACACAAGTCGTTACAACGGCTTGCTTCAGGTGTGCTAGACATTGGAATAGTATAAAAGTACTATTCCATCTCCAGTCTATTCAACAGTAGGGAAAGTGTTGGACTTAAAAATCCTACAGCAGTCCAACAAGGAACGCCTTCAGCAAATCGTTGTAATGTCTTATGTGGTAAAGTAATGCGTGGTAACGCCACATGCAGGGTACTGACTTTGTTGTAAAGGTTGGTTGTTACAAAGACTGCAGGATAAAAATGTTTCCCGGCAGGAACAGCTGAGCATGCAATAAATCTAAAAAGAAATAATATCAGTATCACACAATAGGCTTAGTACAACAACTCAACGTGAATAAAAAAGAGTAACCAATCGATTCTCCCCATCCCCAATACTTCTTGAAACATGAAACCCTTTGCACTGGGCTAATGAACAATCATGGATTAGAAACAGGTGAGTGAACACTCCTCTCATGTAGTCACTTTCACAAATTCTTGGAGTTCTTGACCATCAAGTGGCATGGAAGCATTTCTGCTCCTTTCACTGCCTGCAGCTAGCAGTGATGCTTCAATGTTATAGCTGATTTAGTGGCATAGTGACTGCAACTTCAGTCCAGTGACATAATTCATAGACAGCTGCAGCAGCTTGCAATGTCCAAGTTGCATTCACATAATCACACCCTTGCCTCTGTGCAGTAAGATCTTATGTTGGGAGGCATTTCACAGTAGAGCAGAGAACATAAAGGCCACTCCATCACCCAAGACAGAGAACCCCCCAAGAGAGGGGTTATTGGGAGGGGCTGTTTCTGTGAAGGATGCAGAGGTAAGGTGATGACGGCCATGTGGCCACTACATCATATACCTAATGTGCATGTGCAAAAGGAATTTTTTCAATCCCCTTTCAGTATTGTAGTGAGAAGCCCACCACCCTCTCCTGGTACAGTACATGAGGGGTAGGCATGGTTGAAGTTGCTGTGTGTATTTTGTTTTGACAGATGTCTCTGGTTCTGATAGATGTCTCTGGTGGTAGATGGAAATCAGGAGCACAGAACAAGGTGGGGGAGAGATGGGAAGGTAAGACGTTGAGGAGTTTGGAGAATGACACAATAGAAAGACATGATTGAAGATGGAATTGGGGAGTGTTATTATCAAAATGTAGGTATAGGCGTTCTCAGTACGTATGTTAAAGTGGGGAATGTTAATTAGTGCCCTTGCACCATCTGACGTTTGACACATCTAAGGTACTTTGTGGTAAAAAGAATGCATCCATTAATTTCTATGGACTAAACTTGCTTAATCTTTTAAAAGTGATATTTTAACTTGTGTATGTTGGATTTTTGTAATTTTGTTGCCATTTTATCCACATAAATAGTGGCTAGTTTTATAAACTATTGTGAGCTCTTTTTGTAGTGTTTTTACTGTGTTACTTACTGTGTGTTTATGTACAAATGCTTTACACATTGCCTCTGAGAAAAGCCTGACTGCTCGTGCTAAGCTACCAAGGGGGTGAGCAGGGGTTTTCTTAGCAGGGTGACTGCCTTACCCTGAATAAAGTGTGGGTCCCGGCTTGGACAGGGTGAAACCACTGACAACTAGAGAGCCCATTTCTAACAGATGGGTTTCAAGAATGATGTCAGTAATATTAGGTTATTGGAGTATGAGCTAAACCAAAGGAAATTATGAGCTTTGCTTGCTTCCAATAAAGCAGCTTTTTCTACATAAAGCTGTGTGAGGAGTGGTTTCACTGTCAAAGCATCTCATCCAGCATGCCAATCCTTAGAAACTGCAATGCATCATAGTACCGCACACCAGGAAGTTTGAACACAAAGAAGCACACTCTTTTATGACCTTTAATGATTCAAAGTCAGCAGTGTGATTTGCAGGAGCACTTCCTTTAAAATTACTAATTTCTTACAGTACTAACAAGCATGTCATTCCATCCGTGTTGCCATCATGGAATACAATAATCAATGTAGACATAATGACTACATCTGGAAGCTATTCTTTTTTGTTAGAAGCAAAGGTCTTTTATGGGTTCCTATCACCACAGCCTAATTGCAGCAGCTGACTTCCTTTTGGCAGCTGAGTGCTGGATTGCTGCTACTTTCTGCTGTATGACTTAAGACTCTCCTTACTTTTTCACTCCTTCATATGTCCAGGTGTGTTAAGGAAGTCGTTTTTGGTAACCAAGATTTATATTTTTCATATATTTTTATAACTGAACCACTGCTCCCAGTACAACTTCGTCTGCTTTAGCTCAGCAGCCATATGGAGTAACCCCAGACCCCCTGATCAAGAGGTTCATGGGACATTGAGCTGATAGGCAAATGTTTTTGAAGGCAGTTTACTTGCTCTGGGAGTCTGTAAGAAGCACATTTTCTTTCATTATCATCATGTATCATGGCTTCTTAAATTAATTGCTAAACAAGATACCAGGTAGTGCAAGAGACTGGTGCAGAAATCAGTTTAATCAACAGACTTTATGTTGTGGTATCAGGTATTATGCTTATTCCAGTAAAAGCCTCACTGGGAGCTATATTACAGAAAAGGCCCCAGGGATCGAAAAGGGCATGTGCACTTGATTTGTGCACCCCATGTCACTTTCATATTACAGACGGGCCCCAAACGCTGTGCAGCCCATCTTTAATCTTGATAGCACTGCCATACGCGTAACACCAGCACTATTGTGAGAGGGCGTTCTCTCATTTACATGGGGGAGTGTCCCCATGCACATGAGGGTGTTATTAATGGGTTTTTTGGTTGGCTAGGGCATACGCCTAAGCCATACAGAAACCACCACATTAGTCAGGGCTAGGGAGTTACATGCTGAAGATAACCCCTGCTCACCCCCTTGGTAGATTGGCAGAGCAGTCAGGCTTCGCCCAGAGGCAATGTGTAAAACGTTTATGCAACACACTCACACCGCAGCGACACACTAGGCACACCACAAAATAAACTCCACACAAGGTTATATAAAAATAGCCTTTGTATTATCCATAAAACACCCTAGAACACCATCACATATGTACACTGTGCCACCAGGCACTTCTCATGACTTCACAGGTATTATATACACCAATAGGCCAGTCGGGCCACTGTCATAACATTGCATACATCACAAGGCCAATCAGGCCATGGTCATGACCATTACAGTTGGGGATACCCAATAACTATTGGTAGGATTGCCCTTAGCATAAGACATTATGCATAATCACACTTGGTAGTGCACCATTATAAACATTTGCAGCAGGTCACATACCATTACCAATGTACACATGGGCGCCCCTTCCTGATAAGAGTCTGGTATGAGCACCAGCTACACATCCGAATTTGTGGGCACCATGTGAGGCACTTAGAGGAGTCAGGAACACTTTACAACATCAAGAGTGCACCTGTGCTCTTATCCCCCAGCATCTAGGGGTCGGGGGCCTCTGTTGAGGTTCTGCCCCGACAGGCATTCCCACACAAATATGCAGCACCGGACCACAAGCAGCATTCCCCTCAAGACCATGTGGGGATTTGGTGCTGCTAAAAAGAAACTGTTCCTCCCAGTCGGACCAGCCCCGCAGGGGTCTTTGCAGCAGCCCTATGCTCGCCGGGGGAAGGAGCAGGACTCCGCTTGGCCCACTCCCCCCTCATTCTAAGCCCTACCCAGATAACCGTAACAGCTCCCTGCAAGGTGGGAGTAGGACCTGGAGTGGAGTCTTTGGCAGTTTCACTCTTGAGGGCGTTCCTGTCCACAGTCAGGCTTCGCCTCCTGCTTGGTTTGTGGGTGCTTCACGGGCTTCCGGCAGGGCGGCCTCTCCTCCCACGTCTCCAGGGAATCCCTGGCCAGGATTCCATGTTGATTCTGTGCTTCCTTGCAGTCCGGGGACACATAGCAGAACCCTGGCTGCTGAACCAAACATCTGGAAACAGAGGAGCATGCAGCGCTGCCCCTTCCCCTGATGTAGGGAAAAAATCACACTTCAGTTCTCTCTCTGGGCTTCTCTGGCCCAATTCCCTCCCAAGGCGCCAGAGGTAAGGCACTCACCACCCGCTGGATTCAGAGGGCAACAAACAATAAAGAGCTCAGCCTGTCTCCCACCTGAAGACACAAACAGGGAGCAGGCAGCCCTCTTCCTCAGAAATCCACAAAGGTAGAGCTGGGCACAGGCAGGCCAGCAAGCAGGGCCTCCCAATAGCGGGCAGCCCTTCCAGCAACCTAGGAGGCAGCAGTTGAGTCCCACAGCAGTTCCTCCTTGCAGAGTGCTCTTCAGATCCAAGTAAGTTCCAAAAGTTCACCTGGCATGTAGTCACAGCCCCAGTACTTATACCAGTAGGTGTCTTTGTCCTCCCCTCACCAAGCTCAAACCAAAGCAGTTCTGGGGGACACTTTGCAAGTGCACAACACTACCCATTGTAAGTGCAAGGCTTGGCCCCAGATACACCACAGGGGGGCAGAGCCATATTTGTGGAAGGCTGACACAGCCCTATTCAGGTGCAGGTGCTACTCCTCCCAACAATCCAAATGCAGACTAGGCCTATTCAGCCCAGCGCTGACTCATCCAGACTGTCTGGAGCCACTGCTCCTCCACAGCCCCTGTCACTCCAAGGCCAGACAGTCAATACACAATAGCCGGTCACACATAAATGCCCACTTTCTAAATGTTTCAAAAAAAGAGGGGTAAGGCCCACAAGACAGAAACCAGGAAGGGCCATATATAATAAGTACAACGAAGGGGGGACCTGGTATCCTAATTAATTCAAATGATTTATTTATTACAACAACCACACTATATTCTTTTGAGTGATTGGGTTATTTATGTAACCTTTCTCTTGAAACATTTATCTTTTTAATATAAGGACTTCACATCCTTTCAGTTAAGAACATATCAAAAACATTTATATATTTACAAACATTCATATATGTTCACAACATTTACCACAATATAAATTACAAACATTTATCACAAACATAAATATAACACTAGACCAATGTATCATTTATAGTCTAATCCACACAAATTATTTTCTTTGTGACTGAAGAATCCAAATCAATTCTCAGAACTGGGAACACAATATCATTTAGTGTCCTTCAGTATGAATTCTATATTAGCCTTATTGCATATTATTATAATTGCCGACATGTTTCTAGCCACAAGGGTTCTCAAGGGGCTCTCATCAGGGCTTCTTACTTATAACACATTGGTGCAATTTACAAAACAAAATACAAATATCACTCTTTCTGTTCCTTCACCTTTATTCTATTTACTTCTGTCCCACAATTGTAGCATCACTGCTTTGGCTGCTGTCTGGATTTAGGATGGGACCACCTGTCATGGACCTATTTAAACAAAAGTCTAATTAGACTTCCTATATTTGTTGGACCTACTAAGTGTTTGTATGATGCTTTATTGCACCTACCTCAACTTATTGGTGGCAGCTTTGAACACAGGTTTATAGACCTTAATTATTGCTTTGTTTGTCAACCCCATTTTCACGGTATATTCACATCCACACTTCCTTATTTTCGGCTTCTCCTTTGTGGAGCGATAATCTTTATTGTCCTATCTTCCTTTCTCTATGATGAAAAAATAACACTAGTCTTTAAACCAATGGTTGTATTTAAACGCGTTTGTATTACATCTTTAACTTTTTTAATAAAAAGAAAAAGAAAAGAATGCCGGAGTACCTCATCGGCACTTCGTAGTCGTGTCGCTCCAACCCAATCTACAGCAAATTACTGTTACCACACATGTCTGTTTTAAATACAAAAAACAGACGAAGTCAGTTTAATGCTTCTCGCAACTCTCATCTACAAACTATTTTCCTCATCTGACCTTACTGTCATTCTACACGGATCTTCTCTTCTCAACGCGGCTGCGTTTGCGGACAGCAGAGGCACTTCCCAGTATAACTTCTTGTTTATACCAGAAATTAACTGGGGTTTCTGGGAAATGTAGTATACATTTTTTTATTTCAGTCCTATGATTATAACTTTATTACATTTCGGCACTTGTCTTTCAACGCTACCGCGTTTATGAGCAGCTAGGATACTTCAAAGTTGAGCATCCTATTCATACAGAAAATAACATAACATTTGAAGACAATTAACATTACAACATTATTTCACCAGTTTCATTCTAATGGTTTTAGATTTCTTACACTTACGTCTAGACCCTCCTCTAGACGGCACTACATTTACAAGATGCAGGGGCAATTCAAAATTGAGTATATTAAATTAAGATTTATTTTTACTGTCGCTTCTGGGAAATGTAGTCTACCAAGTTTCACATTTTATTCAATTAATTGTGGGGATCTTACACTCATGACAACTCAGACATTTCATTAAGCCCTGTGAGGACACTGTTTAACTTCAATATTAAATACGCTTATTTTGCACAAAAGCACTGAATCTACATCTAACATTCTCTTGGATAGATTAAGTGACACCAACACGGTCCACTTGAATTCTCTTTCTGTGTGTCTTTCAAACCTTTGGGATGAAAGCTACTGTGGTGCAAAATTCTATTTTTGGCTGTCTTTTCTGATGTAATGACACTGTAAGTACATGTTCCCTAGGTGAAACCTCCACGTCCAAACTCAGCGGAACCATACCACAGGCACCATATTTTAGATAACTTTCATGGGTGGATACATTCTAGACATCAATCAATCAATCAATCAAAGACATTTATAGAGAGCACTACTTACTCGTAGGGTCTCAAGGCGCTTGGGGGGGGGGGGGGGGTGCCGTTACTGCTCGAACAGCCAGGTCTTGAGCTTCTTCCTGAAGGAGAGGTGGTCTTGGGTCAGGCGCAGGTCGGGAGGGAGGGAGTTCCAGGTCTTGGCGGCCAGGTAGGAGAAGGACCTTTCTCCTGTTGTCGCTCTTCGGATGCGGGGGACGGCGGCGAGGGCGTGGCTAGCTGAACGGAGGTGGCGTTTGGGAGCGTAGAAGTTGATTCGGTTGTTGAGGTAGCTCGGGCCTTGATCGTGTAGGGCTTTGTGTGCGTGGGTGAGGAGACGGAAGGTGATTCTTTTGTTGACGGGGAGCCAATGCAGGTCTTTCAGATGTCCGGAGATGTGGCTGTTTCGTGGGATGTCGAGGATGAGTCTGGCTGAGGCGTTCTGGATCCGCTGGAGTCTCTTCTGGAGCTTGGCGGTGGTTCCGGCGTAGAGGGTGTTGCCGTAGTCCAGTCGGCTGGTGACGAGGGCCTGGGTGACCGTCTTCCTGGTCTCGGTGGGGATCCACCAGAAGATCTTCCGTAGCATGCGCAGGATGTTGAAGGACGATGAGGAGACGGCGTTGACTTGTCTGGTCATGGAGAGGGAGGAGTCCAGGATGAAGCCCAGGTTGCGTGCGTGGTCCGTCGGTTTGGGTGCGGTGCCCAGGGCGGGGGGCCACCAGGAGTCGTCCCAGGCGGAGGGCGAGGAGCCCAGGATGAGGACCTCCGTCTTGTCTGAGTTCAGTTTCAGGCGGCTGGTCGTCATCCACTCGGCTACATCTTTCATCCCTTCGTGCAGGTTGGCTCTGGCGGCGGCGGGGTCGTTGGTCAGGGAGAGGATCAGCTGGGTGTCGTCGGCGTAGGAGATTATGTTGAGGTTGTGTTGGCGTGCGATGGCCGCGAGGGGGCTCATGTAGACGTTGAAGAGGGTGGGGCTCAGCGAGGATCCTTGAGGGACGCCGCAGATGACTTTGGTGGCCTCTGACTTGTACGGTGGTAGGCGGACTCTCGGTGTTCTTCCGTTGAGGAAGGAGATGATCCATTCCAGTGCCTTCTCCTGGATTCCGACGTTGCTGAGGCGCTGCACTAGGGTGCGGTGGCAGACAGTGTCGAATGCCGCGGAAAGGTCTAGGAGGATGAGGGCCGCTGTTTCTCCGTTGTCCATCAGGGCTCGGATGTCGTCGGTGGCAGCGATGAGGGCGGTCTCGGTGCTGTGGTTGGCTCGGAAGCCAGACTGTGAGCAGTTGAGGGATCCATTCGTCTCAAGGAAGGCGGCCAGCTGTTTGTTGACGGTCTTCTCGATGACTTTGGCTGGAAACGGGAGGAGCGAGATGGGGCGGTAATTCTTGAGTTCGGTGGGGTCCGCTGTAGGTTTCTTGAGTAGAGCGCTGAGTTCGGCGTGTTTCCAGCTCTCCGGGAAGGTGGCGGTGTCGAAGGAGGTGTTGATAATGTCCCGCAGGTGGGGTGCGATGACAGCGTCGGCCTTGTTGAAGGCGTGGTGAGGGCAGGGGTCGGTCGGAGATCCGGAGTAGATGGAGTTCATCATGCGGACGGTGTCTTCGGTGCTGATCGGTGTCCAGGCGTGGAGGGTGGTGGTGGGCGGCGTTGCTGCGGTCGTGGCGTGCGTCGGTTGAATGCTGAAGCTGTTGTGTATGTCCACGATCTTGCTGTGGAAGTAGGAGGCGAGGGAGTTGCAGAGGTCTTGCGATGGGGTGATGTCGTTGTTTCCGGCGTTGGGGTTGGAGAGCTCTTTCACGATGTTGAAGAGTTCCTTGCAGTTGTGTGCGTTGTTGTCCAGCCGGTCCTTGAATGCAGTTTTCTTGGTGGCGCGGATCAGTTGGTGGTGCTTCCGGGTGGCAAGCTTGAGGGTGGTCATGTTGTCCGGTGTTGGTTCCCTTCTCCAGACTTTCTCGAGGGCTCAGCAGTTCTTCCTGGAGCTCTTGAGTTCGTCGGTGAACCATGGGGCTTTCTTGCTGCCGGGTCTGCTGGGCGGGGTCCTCAGAGGGGCGAGTTCGTCCGCGCAGTTGCTGATCCACTTCGTGAGGTT
Source organism: Lissotriton vulgaris (assembly GCF_964263255.1). Taxonomy (NCBI): domain Eukaryota; kingdom Metazoa; phylum Chordata; class Amphibia; order Caudata; family Salamandridae; genus Lissotriton; species Lissotriton vulgaris. The sequence continues at coordinate 561,348,411 of NC_141695.1, forward strand.
GTCGGCGGCCTGGCTGGGGTTCGCTGAGCTGGCAGGAGGGTGCTGGCTCAGGGAAGCGGCGAGCTGGTCGGCTGTGATCTTGTTCCAGCTTCTTCGGGCAACCTGTTGCTGGTGGTGGTGGATCGTCGTTCTTCTGAAGGTGAAGTGGACGCAGCTGTGGTCCGTCCAGTGGAGTCCTGTGGCGTGGCTGAAGGCGATGTCTTTGCTGGATGAGAAGACGGCGTTGAGTGTGTGTCCGGCGAGGTGGGTGGGGGTGGACACCAGCTGCTTGAGTCCGAGGTTGGCGAGGTTGTCGAGCAGGGTGATGGTGTTGCGGTCGCTGTTGTTCTCCAGGTGGAAGTTGAGGTCCCCCAGGAGGATGTAGTCAGCGGAGGGGAGGGCATGCGGGCTGATGAAGTCGGCGATGTCCTCGCTGAATTGTGTGCGTGGTCCCGGGGGTTGGTAGATCAGGGTGCCTCTAAGGGTGGTCTTCAGGTCGGTGTGGATCTGGAAGTGCAGGTGTTCGGCGGTGGTCAGGGTGTCGTTGGTGTTGGTCGTGATGCGGATGGTGTCCCTGTGGATGATGGCGATGCCTCCTCCCATCTGGTTGGCGGTGCGGTCCCTCCGGGTGATCTTGTAGCCCTCTGGGATGGCGATGGCGAAGTCGGGCGCTGAAGAGTCGTTCATCCAGGTTTCTGTGAGGAAGGCAACGTCAGGGGCTGTGGTGTCGAGGAGGTTCCAGAGTTCGATGGCGTGTCTGTGGACGGAGCGGGTGTTGAGCAGGATGCACTTGAGGTGGTTGCTGCTGGTGTTCGGCTTGGCGGGTGCTGGTGCGGGGCAGGTCCGGATGCAGGTGAACTTGCAGGCGTGGCAGCTGAAGGGTCCGTGGGTGCGTCTCGGGGTTGCTCGGTAGCATCCTGGGATTCGGCCGGTGTTGAGTGCGTTGAGGGTGGCGGCGGTGTACGTCAGGCGGGTGGGTAGGGGTCCTCGAGGGCCAGGGGTCCTGGCACTGGGCGCGGTCCAGGCGCGGACGGGCGCAGACGGGCTTACCTTTGGCGCGCCTTCGGCGCACAATCGGCGCGCCCGCTGCGCGTGACCGCTGCGCGTTCGCACGGCCGCCATATATGGCGAAGTGCGAGGGGGGGCGGAGCAGCTGGGAGGCGGGAGCGGGGAGGGTACAGAAGGAAAAAAGGGGCGGGGTTAGCGGCGGTGGCGGGAAGCGGGGAGCGGGGAGGGAAGAGACGATGGGCAACAATACAGGCAAACAGGCACTACAAAAATGAAAAATCAACACAATGCAAAATATAACAAGACTGTAAAACAGGGGAACAGGGCAAGAAGCGGCGCCCAGGAGCCTGCAGGACAGGAGAGCACGGACCACTCCGCTCGGAGGCAGGGGGCGTGGTCACGCGGCGGCAACCGGGGCAGCGAGGCAGTCAGGCGGGGAGGCACACGCAGCAGCTGGTGGCCGTGCGGCGCGGGGGTGTCCTAGACTAGGTCACACTCACCTGCGTCGCACGGCCGCCATATATGGCCAAGTGCGAGGGGGGGCGGAGCAGCTGGGAGGCGGGAGCGGGGAGGGTACAGAAGGAAAAAAGGGGCGGGGTTAGCGGCGGTGGCGGGAAGCGGGGAGCGGGGAGGGAAGAGACGATGGGCAACAATACAGGCAAACAGGCACTACAAAAATGAAATATCAACACAATGCAAAATATAACAAGACAGTAAAACAGGGGCACAGGGCAAGAAGCGGCGCCCAGGAGCCTGCAGGACAGGCGAGCACGGACCACGCCGCTCGGAGGCAGGGGGCGTGGTCACGCGGCGGCAACCGGGGCAGCGAGGCAGTCAGGCGGGGAGGCACACGCAGCAGCTGGTGGCCGTGCGGCGCGGGGGTGTCCTAGACTAGGTCACACTCACCTGCGTCGCACGACCGCCATATATGGCCAAGTGCGAGGGGGGGCGGAGCAGCTGGGAGGCGGGAGCGGGGAGGGTACAGAAGGAAAAAAGGGGCGGGGTTAGCGGCGGTGGTGGGAAGCGGGGAGCGGGGAGGGAAGAGACGATGGGCAACAATACAGGCAAACAGGCACTACAAAAATGAAAAATCAACACAATGCAAAATATAACAAGACAGTAAAACAGGGGGACATCAAGACATAAAATTCAGTCTAACCAAAAGTAAGACCAGTCTGACATTTTTGGATGTGGAGGTTTCACATAGGAACATGTACTTACAGTTTAGATACATCAGAAAGAGACAGACAAAAATAAAATGTTGCACCACAATAATTCACATCCCAAAGGTTTCAAAGACAACCTTCCATATAGCCAGCATCTACGAATCCGTAGGGATTGTTCAATTAAAAGCAACTTTGAACACTATGCTGGCAACTTCTGTGAGCAGATGAAAGAAAGAGTGTATCCTAATAAAGGGGCTCATTAGGATGGCGGACGGAAGTGCGTCCGCAGCCCTGGAGTATGCGGAACAAGCCTTTTCTGTGTCCGCCTGCCGCGGTCACTCCGTCCGCCATATCAGGATAGGAATGAGTGTCAAAATTCCGTCCGCGACTGAAGAGCACGCACCGCCGCCCAACTACACCCAACCACGCGGCGGACGTAACCAATCCAGAGACTTCGCCGTACGGACTGACGTCTTCGACCGTCCTCCAAATCAAGATGGCGGAAAATACACATAAAAGCGCTGCGGAAAAACAACCTGCCTGAACACTGCGGATGCCCCACTGCGAAGATACCATACATAGCTGAGATACCCACCACGAGCTGCTCGCCGACATGGACCCAGCACTACACGCTTACCCGATACTCTTCGCGATCCACCACGTCCTAGTCTTGGCCCACTATCGAGGACAACGCAGGTACGCTACAAACCATTCGCTGTCTGGAGGGGTGTACCTGCAAGGGTCGTGACGTTGGGAGGGGGAGTGTCGTGTATCTGAACCCACTAATTTGAAGCAAATACAAATACACACCTGTATCACACACGCAGGAATGACTCCGAAAAACCACAACACATGATTGACTTGCTTTATTACACATAATCGGGGTATAAGCACAGTGTATGCTTGAGCATGGGCATTGTGGCCACCACAGCTGGTACATCAGAGGCAGCACATGAGGTCAGACAGCAGTATCACAACAGCAACAGGGCATAGTCGACACCAGAGCAGGTACATCAGATGCAGTACATGAGAGGGGCTAAGTGCATCAACAGTCCATTGCACTGAACAGGTACATCAGAGGCAGCACATGAGAGGGCAGACTGCAGTATCACAACAGCAACAGGGCATTGTGGCCAACAGAGCAGGTACATCAGAGGCAGCACATGAGAGGGGCTAAGTGCATCAACAGTCCATTGCACTGAACAGGTACATCAGAGGCAGCACATGAGAGGGCAGACTGCAGTATCACAACAGCAACAGGGCATTGTGGCCAACAGAGCAGGTACATCAGAGGCAGCACATGAGAGGGGCTAAGTGCATCAACAGTCCATTGCACTGAACAGGTACATCAGAGGCAGCACATGAGAGGGCAGACTGCAGTATCACAACAGCAACAGGGCATAGTTGACACCAGAGCAGGTACATCAGATGCAGTACATGAGAGGGGCTAAGTGCATCAACAGTCCATTGCACTGAACAGGTACATCAGAGGCAGCACATGAGAGGGCAGACTGCAGTATCAGAACAGCAACAGGGCATTGTGGCCAACAGAGCAGGTACATCAGATGCAGTACATTAGAGGGGCTAACTGCATCACCAGTCCATTGCACTGAACAGGTACATCAGAGGCAGCACATGAGAGGGCAGACTGCAGTATCACAACAGCAACAGGGCATTGTGGCCAACAGAGCAGGTACATCAGATGCAGTACATGAGAGGGGCTAAGTGCATCAACAGTCCATTGCACTGAACAGGTACATCAGAGGCAGCACATGAGAGGGGCTAAGTGCATCAACAGTCCATTGCACTGAACAGATACATCAGAAGCAGCACATGAGAGGGCAGACTGCAGTATCACAACAGCAACAGGGCATAGTCGACACCAGAGCAGGTACATCAGAGGCAGCACATGAGAGGGCAGACTGCAGTATCAGAACAGCAACAGGGCATTGTGGCCAACAGAGCAGGTACATCAGAGGCAGCACATGAGAGGGGCTAAGTGCATCAACAGTCCATTGCACTGAACAGGTACATCAGAGGCAGCACATGAGAGGGTAGACTGCAGTATCACAACAGGAACAGGGCATAGTCGACACCAGAGCAGGTACATCAGATGCAGTACATGAGAGGGGCTAAGGGCATCAACAGTCCATTGCACTGAACAGGTACATCAGAGGCAGCACATGAGAGGGCAGACTGCAGTATCAGAACAGCAACAGGGCAGTGTGGCCAACAGAGCAGGTACATCAGAGGCAGTACATGAGAGGGGCTAAGTGCATCAACAGTCCATTGAACTGAACAGGTACACCAGAGGCAGCACATGAGAGGGCCTAAGTGCATCAACAGTCCATTGCACTGAACAGGTACATCAGAGGCAGCACATGAGAGGGCAGACTGCAATATCACAACAGCAACAGGGCATAGTCGACACCAGAGCAGGTACATCAGATGCTGTACATGAGAGGGGCTAAGTGCATCAACAGTCCATTACACTGAACAGGTACATCAGAGGCAGCACATGAGAGGGACTAAGTGCATCAACAGTCCATTGCACTGAACAGGTACATCAGAGGCAGCACATAAGAGGGCAGACAGCAGTATCATAACAGCAACAGGGCATTGTGGCCAACCGAGCAGGTACATCAGAGGCAGCACATGAGAGGGCAGACTGCAGTATCAGAACAGCAACAGGGCATTGTGGCCAACAGAGCAGGTACATCAGAGGCAGCACATGAGAGGGGCTAAGTGCATCAACAGTCCATTGCACTGAACAGGTACATCAGAGGCAGCACAAGTATGTGTTCCAAGCAACCCGTCCCAAGGACCACAACAGTGCAAGTCTGTTTACAATGGACAATGTACACACCATGTGCAATGAAATGTGAGTGAAGTGAACAGCACCTCACATCACACTATCAGGTGGATTGCGTGAACTACCTGCCTCGGACAGACTGCCAGCACCAGAAACTGGAGTGTGAGACACAGCCACAGCTCGAGTGACTGACACATGAGCCACAGACCCAGACACACTGCCAGCACCACAAACAGGAGTGTGAGACACAGCCACAGCTCGAGTGACTGACACATGGGCCACAGACCCAGACATACTGCCAGAACCAGAAACAGGAGTGTGAGACACAGCCACAGATGTAGTGACTGACACGTGAGCCACAGACCCAGACACACTGCCAGCACCTGATACAGGAGTGTGAGACACAGCCACAGCTCGAGTGACTGACACATGCGCCACAGACCCAGACACACTGCCAGCACCAGAAACAGGAGTGTGAGACACAGCCACAGCTCGAGTGACTGACACATGCTCCACAGACCCAGACACACTGCCAGCACCTGATACAGGAGTGTGAGACACAGCCACAGCTCGAGTGACTGACACATGGGCCATAGACCCAGACACACTGCCAGCACCAGAAACAGGAGAGGGCACAACTGAGACAGTGCTACTACATGATACATGACAGCAAACAACAGACACAGTGCCACTATCTGACACATGCGAGTCAACTGCACCTGCGCCACTGGGACCACTGAAATGATGAGCCACAGGGCTGTATGGGCCAGGAGGCAGGGTGGCTCTGGGAGCAGGGGATAGTTGCACTTGAGCGACATTGGGGCGGGCATGTGTCAATGGTGTGTGTCTACGTCTCTTAGGGATATGTAAGTGCACCCTGGACAGGACAGGACTGGCAAGTGGTTCGGACTGAAATGAAATATCACCCACCATAGGTGGAGCATCTGCTGCCGGGGGTCTGCTCTCTGGGGACGTGCTGGAGCCTGCTTGTCGTTTGCTGTGTGGCTGCCTTCTGGCCTCTGCAACATGTGTCATGGGGGATGCTACGACAGGGTCCACCTTCCTCTGCTCCTGACGGGCCCTGATGGGAGTGGAGGTAAGGGGTGACTCTACCGCGGAGACATCTGTATTCCGTTCCCTCAACAAGATCAGCCTCAGTGCAGCCAGGGGTGATGTATGCCTGTCCTTGATAGCGCCAGTGTCAATGGGAGAAGCCTTGTCCCTTGGATGTTCCTTTTCCGTAGGAGGAATGTTGTCTCTGGACTTTCCCTGTTCCCTGGATGGTGCCCTGTTCCTGGCAGCAGACTTGCCGTCTGTGGTGTACCTGTCTCCAGAACACACCTTCTCCCTGTGTGTGTCCCTGCCCTTGGGGGTGTCCCTGCTCTTTAGAGGTGCCTTTGTATTTTGACTGTCCTTGTCCGTGCCCTTGGGAGTGGCTCCTTCCTTAGTAGTGTCTCTGCCCTTGGGAGTGGCTCCTTCCTTAGTAGTGTCCCTGCCCTTGGGAGTGGCTCCTTCCTTAGTAGTGTCCCTGCCCTTGGGAGTGGCTCCTTCCTTAGTAGTGTCTCTGTCCTTGTGAGTGTCCCTGCTCTTTTGAGGTGCCTTTGTCTTTTGACTGTCCTTGTCCCTGCCCTTGGGAGTGGCTCCTTCCTTAGTAGTGTCCCTGTCCTTGTGAGTGTCCCTGCTCTTTTGAGGTGCCTTTGTCTTTTGACTGTCCTTGTCCCTGCCCTTGGGAGTGGCTCCTTCCTTAGTGGTGTCCCTGTCCTTGTGAGTGTCCCTGCTCTCTTGAGGTGCCTTTGTCTTCTGACTGTCCTTGTCCAAGGGAGTGTCCATGGACCTGGGAGTATCCCTTGCCTTGGGAGTACCTTTTGTGTGTGATGCCTGTGTAGCATGTGAAGGCATTTCCCCCAACACCACTTGTGTATCCTGTGAGTAAACTTCAGTGTATCTGACGTTGTCTTTGTGAACCGATTTAGCTGACCTAGGGGATGGTGTCTGTGCCCTCCGTGCCCTGACGTGCTGTCTGACGCTGCTTCTAGTGCAATAACCTGTATTTGAACAGCCCGGCCCAGGACCGCCGTGCCGGCCATGTCAACCACCGCCGTGCCAGGCCCCGTCCACTACCGCAGTGCCAGGCCTGGCCGAGGACCTCCGTGCCGGCCATGTCAACCACCGCCGTGCCAGGCCCCGTCCACTACCGCCGTGCAGGCCATGTCAACCACCGCCGTGCCAGGCCCCATCCACTACCGCAGTGCAAGGCCCGGCCCAGGACTGCCGTGCCGGCCATGTCAACCACCGCCGTGCCAGGCCCCGTCCACTACCGCAGTGCCAGGCCCGGCCGAGGACCTCCGTGCCGGCCATGTCAACCACCGCCGTGCCAGGCCCCGTCCACTACCGCCGTGCAGGCCATGTCAACCACTGCCGTGCCAGGCCCCGTCCACTACCGTAGTGCCAGGCCCGGCCCAGGACCGCCGTGACGCCCATGTCAACCACCGCCGTGCCAGGCCCCGTCCACTACTGCCGTGCAGGCCATGTCAACCACCGCCGGGCCAGGCCCCGTCCACTACGGCAGTGCCAGGCCCAGCCCAGGACCGCCGTGCCGCCCATGTCAACCACCGCCGTGCCAGGCCCCGTCCACTACCGCCATGCAGGCCATGTCAACCACTGCCGTGCCAGGCCCGGTCAACTACCGCCGTGCCAGGCCCGGTCCACTACCACAGTGCCAGGCCCGGCCCAGGACCGCCGTGCCGGCCCTGTCAACCACCGCCGTGCCAGGCCCCGTCCACTACCGCAGTGCCAGGCCCGGCCGAGGACCGCCGTGCTGGCCATATCAACCACCGCCGTGCCAGGCCCCGTCCACTACCGCCGTGCAGGCCATGTCAACCACCGCCGTGCCAGGCCCCGTCCACTACCGCAGTGCCAGGCCCGGCCCAGGACCGCCGTGCCGCCCATGTCAACCACCGCCGTGCCAGGCCCCGTCCACTACCGCCATGCAGGCCATGTCAAGCACCACCGTGCCAGGCCCGGTCCACTACCACAGTGCCAGGCCTGGCCCAGGACCGCTGTGCCGGCCATGTCAACCACCGCCGTGGCAGGCCCTGTCCACAACCGCCGTGCAGGCCATGTCAACGTTGGTGGTTGACATGGCCGGCACGCCGGTCCTGGGCCAGGCCTGGCACTGCAGTAGTGGACGGGGCCTGGCACGGCGGTGGTTGACATGGCCGGCACGCCGGTCCTGGGCCGGGCTGAGCCGGCCGGTGTACAGTGGATGATGCAATGTGACTGTAAGGGGGGTCATGAACTGCCATGTCCATTGACATCAGCTAAAGGATGTGTTGGCCTGCACCTCCCCCGCCGAATACGTGCCCCGCCATGGTGGCGCCAGTGATTGTACATTGTTGCAATAGAGGCATCCGTGCCGGAGGCTTGCGCATGTGGTTGCCGATGTGTGACCGTGACGGTCCGTGCACATGCAGACAATGGGAAGAGGGAACGCAGCCCGCCTATGCCCATTCGTCAACAGTGGAAGCAGTGCGCCGCCATGGCGGCGCCAATGATTGTATATTTGCAGACGATGCCCTGTGGTGTATTGTCTGCAGTTGCGTTCTGACGGTTGTGTGAGTGATTGCGTGACTTCATATGTCATGCTCTATTCCATGTGTGTCCATACTATGCCCATCGGTGTGCACACAATGTGCAACACATGTGCATGTCGACGTCGGGTATGTCCCTACACACATTTCTAGTTCTTCACATCTACACAGTACATCCCCGGCTGTATCGCCACATTCTGAATCTGTAGTCAGTGTGTGGTTGCATTGCACATGTTGAGACACATCAAGTTGCTAGTGGCTGCACATTGTTGCTACGGCACTCCATGTTGTAGTGACAATCAGAGATGTCGCACATATGACAATTGTCCACAACATTTTACTTGTTGGTAGAGTTTGTTGACATGTGACTGAGTTGCACAGCCATGCGTTGTTTGTGAATTGACTTCCATTCCATCTACTCCCACACAGGAGGGCTCCAAATGTCCATCACCCATACACTGTGCTGGAGAATATGGTTGATGAGGAGGTGATCAGGAAATTCCGGCTTGATCGACGTAGATTGATGGAGCTTGTAAAACTGTTGTCTCCTCACCTGCAGCCACGAAGAACCTATCCAGGTTCCCTTACACCCACAGCAAAGGTGATGGCGGCACTACACTTCTTTGCAACTGGCACCTTTCAGTACACAGTTGGACATGCCGGGGGGATGTCACAGTCCATGTTTAGCATGGTACTTCGGGATGTTCTGAAAGCCATGATGCTGTACAAGGATGACTACATCCATTTCCCACAGCCGGCAGAGTTGGCAGCGGTCAAAGCAGACTTCTATGCACTGGGTCAGATACCACACGTAGTGGGTTACATTGATAGCACACATATCGCTCTCATTCCACCACGGGCACGTGAGCAGGTGTATAGGAATCGGAAGCACTTCCATTCCCTCAACGTGCAGGTGGTGTGCCAGGCCGACAACATCATATCCCATGTGTGTGCAAGATTTCCAGGCTCTGCACATGACTCCCACATCATGCGGAGCAGCATTGTCCCCCAACTGATGGCAAATCTGCGTCCAGCACATGCGTGGCTTGTTGGTGAGTATGCTGTGGGGGGACAGGAGGGATATCTGTGTGGCATGGGGTGCCCACCAATTCTGGTAGTGATATTTCTGTCTCTCTCTTCCCCCAACATAGGCGACTCGGCTTATCCAACTACAGCGGGTGAAATGCGATACAATGATGCCCATGGAAGGACACGTAGAGTGGTTGAACGTACTTTTGGACTGCTGAAGTCTAGGTTTCGGTGCCTGGATAAGACCGGAGGGGCCCTGCCTTACTCACCAGGCAAAGTATGCAGGATTGTGATTGCCTGCTGCATGCTCCACAACCTGGCTGTGCGCAATAACATAGAACTGCTCTTGGACCCTGAAGAACAACAAGTTCCTCGCCCTCCCAACCCACCCATGTCAACTGATGAGGATAGTGGTTAAGAGGAAGGTGTGGACCAGAGGCGCCAGCTCATTGATCGCTACTTCCCTTGAATGTGAGTGAGCACCTCTTGTGCTGGTTGTGTATGCCTTATGTATGTTTGCTGGTGTTGTGTGGTTGTGGTGTGCATCATCTGTGTGTTCTGCTATGTGATGTTTGCATGTGTGTGTGTTTATTTATTTGGAAATGCAAGTCTCCATGATGTGTGTCCTCTCATCCAATCATTTTGTGATGAGTGTGGTTTGTGGAATGTTGCACTGCAGTGTGTTGTGATGGGTGTGATTCTGTTTCCTGACGTGTCTTTGCTGTCTCTGTTTTTTCCTAGGTCACTCCCGCTGCGGCATGATTATGTACGACTTGGATCCCTGCACCTGGTAATGTCTGTTTCTGATACAATCATGTGAATAAACATGGAGGCAACACATCATTGAGTGATTAAGTGGTATTTATTTACAGGTTGTGCATTGGTGCTGGTGCATATTTACAAATAAGTGTGGGGTGGGGGAGTGTGAGTTGAAGGTAATGGCAGATGAAATGTCCGTGCTGACACCACATTGGGTGGTGTCTGACTAGTCCAGCAGACCTGTGCCAATGATTGGCTATGTGGGACTGGATAGTTTGCTGGGTGAATGGCTGGCTCAGGCAGTGTCTCAGTCATTGACGGCCCCTCTTGGGGCGTGTGGATGGAGCATCCCCACTGCTCTCCCCCACTTCCAGCCTCGGACGGCCCCTCCGTCTTGGAGGCGGGACGGAGTCAGCTGGGGGGGCAGGTTGCTCAGGTGCCACATCCGTCGCCAGGGGCGCAGGTGGCGGTGGCGGTGGTGTTGCTGCCGTGGCGTTGGTTGAGGGGGGGGTGGGGGTGGTGGTGTTGCGGGCTACCCATTCCCTCCACATTGTTGTCTGCTAGGCCATGATGTCAACTATTTGCCCAAGGCGGCTGTCAATGGCCCGCAACATGTTGGTGTTGTCCACTGAGTCCTGGTGGGCACGATCTGCCTGTGCCTGGCCACGCTCGTAGTTAGCTTAGACCCTGGCTAGGGCTTCCAGTGACTGTGCCACAGGATGGGGTGGGTGTCCTTCCTCTGCACGACGTTGCGTAGAACTCCTGCCTGGCTGATGTTGCCTCGGCTCTCTCGTTTGATGCCCACTCTCCCTGAGTGGCTGGGATGGCGCAGGCCCTGTGTCGTGCGGTGGTTTAGGCAGGGTGGCAAAGGCAGGAGTGGTGGTACTGGTGGTGGTGGAGGTGGTGGTGGTGGTGGCTGTGCAGATCACTGTGGCCGGTGTAGCAGGAATTGCACAGGCGGTAGTAGTTAGGGCTGGAATTTCCTGGGAGCCGGATGGCCCTGGCAGCTTGCTTGGGCCCGCACCATCCTCCGCACCGGAGCTGGCTGTGGCATCGTCCCCAGAGAGTCCTGTGTGAGGCGAGTCTTGAGGCCGGATGGTGGTTCCACCAGTGAGATTACGATCACCTGGAGGAAAAGATTGTGCAGATCAGTACTGTGGACATTACGTGTTCATTTGAAATTGATGACATTTCAGTGTCCAGTCGCACACACCCCACCCACCACCACTGCCCTCCCTGTGGACATGGGGGCCTGTTGGGAGTTGTACTACTGACCTCTCACACACCCCACCCACCTCCACCGCCCTCCCTGTGGACATGGGGGCCTGTTGGGAGTTGTACTAGTGACCTCTCACACACCCCACCCACCACCACCGCCCTCCCTGTGGACATGGGGGCCTGTTGGGAGTTGTAGTGCCATCCTCTCACACACCCCACCCACCACCACCGCCCTCCCTGTGGACATGGGGGCCTGTTGGGAGTTGTAGTGCCATCCTCTCACACACCCCACCCACCACCACCGCCCTCCCTGTGGATATGGGGGCCTGTTGGGAGTTGTAGTGCCATCCTATCACACACCCCACCCACCACCACCGCCCTCCCGGTGGACATGGGGGCCTGTTGGGAGTTGTAGTGCCATCCTCTCACACACCACACCCACCACCAACGCCCTCCCTGTAGACATGGGGGCCTGTTGGGAGTTGTACTAGTGACCTCTCACATACCCCTCCCACCACCACCGCCCTCCCTGTGGACATGGGGGCCTGTTGTGAGTTGTAGTGCTATCCTCTCACACACCCCACCCACCACCACCGCCCTCCCTGAGGACATGGGGGCCTGTTGGGAGTTGTAGTGCCATCCTCTCACACACCCCACCCACCACCACCGCCCTCCCTGTGGACATGGGGGCCTGTTGGGAGTTGTACTAGTGACCTCTCACACACCCCATCCACCACCACCGCCCTCCCTGTGGACATGGGGGCCTGTTGGGAGTTGTAGTGCCATCCTCTCACACACCCCACCCACCACCACCGCCCTCCCTGTGGACATGGGGGCCTGTTGGGAGTTGTAGTGCTATCCTCTCACACACCCCACCCACCACCACCACCCTCCCTGTGGACAAGGGGGCCTGTTGGGAGTTGTAGTGCCATCCTCTCACACACCCCACCCACCACCACCGCCCTCCCTGTGGACATGGGGGCCTGTTGGGAGTTGTAGTGCCATCCTCTCACACACCCCACCCACCACCACCGCTCTCCCTGTGGACATGGGGGCCTGTTGGGAGTTGTAGTGCCATCCTCTCACACACCCCACCCACCACCACCGCCCTCCCTGTGGACATGGGGGCCTGTTGGGAGTTGTACTAGTGACCTCTCACACACCCCACCCACCACCACCGCCCTCCCTGTGGACATGGGGGCCTGTTGGGAGTTGTAGTGCTATCCTCTCACACACCCCACCCACCACCACCGCCCTCCCTGTGGACATGGGGGCCTGTTGGAGTGGTTTACACGTTGGTGAGTATGTGGACTGCATGCATGGGTTGGGGCCTGGGAGATGTGTCTTCTGAGTTGTGTGAGGCACACCATGTCGTTGTGCTCGTGGTGCTTGGTTTGTACTTACCAGCCTCTTCTCCTTCCTCAATTCCTTCAAGGGTCTCTGGGTGCAGTATGCCCAGCACCTTTTCCTCCCAATCGGTGTAGGGTAAGGGCTCCGGGGGTTTTCCGCCGCCAGTGTGATGTGCCCGGAGATGGTTTTTGGCTCGGATTCCTTTCACCCTGGTTTTAAGGTCATGCCACCGCCTCTGTATCTCCAGCTTTGTCCTCGGCACGGTCCCTGACGCACTCACCCTAGTAACTATCCTGTCCCACATGTGATTTTTTCTGGCCACGGTGGTCTGCTGGACTAGGGCCCCGAATAAGTGGGGTTCAACACGGATGATTTCATCCACCATTACCTTTAACTCTGTGTCCGTGAATTTAGGGTTCTTTTTGGGTGCCATGGTGTGTGGTGCTCAGGGTGTGGGTTTGAGTGAGTTGGGAGGTGCAGGTGTGTGTTGTGTAGGAATGGTGTGGTGGGTGTTTGTGTTGTGGGTGTGTTTGGGTGGTGGTTGTGTGTCTTCTATAGGTGTGTGCTGTAGGTAGTCTTGGGTCTCTTGCTAGCAGCTATGCTGTGATGCAAAGGATTTCGGTAGTGGGTGGGAGTACTTTTATAGTCTGTGTCTTGGTCCTGTCTCAATGGTTATTGGCAGTCAGGTGCTAGGTGGGTGTGTTGACTAGTGTGCATTATTTGGTACTTGGGGGTGGGTCATTGTGTCTTGTGATTGGTTTTGAAGTTTCAGGTGGGTGGTAGTTCTGTTTCCTGTGTTTGCTATTTACTTCCGTCGCACTTTTTGTCATTGGTTTGACGGTAGGGATGTTGTTCGTGTTGGCCTTCCTCTGTAATGCACGGTTTCTAGTTGCATTGTTACCGCAGCGGACGTGGATTGCGGTGCGTACCGGGGTACTGGCGGCGTTATCCTAATCGCGGACACGGAGCCTCCGCAGGTATAGCGGGAGATGTGGCTGTTCACGCGGTCATGTGCGTACGCGGAGGCCGGTGTTTCATCGATTGCATCCGCTTGCGGCGGTCTCAGGTGTACTCCAACCGCCGCGGACGGAGTTTGGTGTGCTCCGTCCGCCGCGATCGGAGTTTCGTTCAAATATTATCCTAATCGCTATGGCGGTTTATCCACGGAGCGGTCCGGAGTATCTTGCCACCTTCCTTGGCGGACGGAACACGTTTCTGTCCGCGATCCTAATCGACCCCAAAATGTTGAAACACGCTATGAAGTGTGCATGGTATACGCCTCGTGAAGGGTTGTTACACAAGAAAGAAAAACTACCTCTAGAGCGATTGGTGTGTGTTCCGACCTTTGGGCCAGACAGAAACAAATTTAGACAAATTGTGTTACGCAATTGGCACTTATTACAAAACTTGGAATGCCCGTTCCCACGGCCACTATTTGTGATAAAGAAAAGTAGAAGTATTGGTCAGGAGATTGTTTCAGTAGATATTTTTCAAAACCTAAAAAATAATCTGTGAGCACAGTTGCACATGAAACCCATAGAGGGTCACCACAAATGTGGAAACTGCACCGCTTATGACTCAATGATAAAGGGGACTGAGTTTGTGCATCAAGATATTAAATGCAAGCATCTTAAACGTAGTTTATCCTGTAGTTTGTCCTTGTAGAAAAATCTATATAGAGAAGACAAACCAGCAAATCAATCAAAGAATTAACCAGCACAGATAAAATATTAAAAAGAAAGTGATTACTGCCCCTATAGTAGACCACTGGTTATAATAACAGGGACCACCTGAATCCAAATAGAGTTCCTAGGACAGGGCAACAACACATTTAATAAAAATTCTTCCTAGGCAACCACTAACCTGTCGAAAGTCAGGTTTAACATGACCCTTTGATAAACATAAGCCTCAATATACTGACAAACAAAGAAATTATAAAAAAAACATTATATATATTTATTGGGTTGTTATACATAAACTGATGAGCGCAAAGTTCTAGTTGGTAAATACCATTGAAGATGGTCCTGAAGATAGGGTGGACCCTGATTATGAAGTGATCTGAAGACAAGGCACAGAGATTTGAAATGTATCCGTTGTCTCACCGGCAACCAGTGAAGTTTGCGAATTTCACTAGAGATGGGAGAGAATTTAGGAATGCCTGTGATCAGCCTGGCAGCTGTATTCTTCAGCAGCTGTAGCCTATGAAACAGACTCTCTTGGATGTTTAGATAGAGGCTGTTGCAATAGTCAAGTGACGAGTGCCGTGACCACCGTCTGCTGACTCTCCTTGGGCAAGAAAGGGAGAATTTTTTAGTGGTTCTGATGGTGAACATCGTAGATGAAACCACAGCTTTGATTTGTTTCCTCATGTCCAATCTGTCATCCAGATACACTCCATCCCACTAAAATAATTGATTTTTGACTCTTTCCTAACTTTATGCCAAGTTGTCGCGAGGCTGAGTAAGGTCTTTAGACGTATTTTTTTTAAAAATCTCGGGTCTCCAAATTTGTAAATGAAACCGTATTCTCCCCCTATTATGTCTTTTAACATTGCTGTATGCATCTTCCCTATCTCAGAGTCATCTGATGTTTTAAATAACCTTTTCCCACCTTTTAACAAAAACACCCAGGCATAATAGGATAGGTCTGGCAGCCTTAACCCCCCTTTCTCGTACCGTCGTCTAAGCTTTTTCCACGAAATTCGCCCCCCTTTGGAGGCCCAAATAAAATTAGATATTTTAGACTGTATTTTATTTAGCCTTTCATCCTTGAAAGTCAACGGAATATTCTGAAATAAGAACGTGAGTTTTGGGAGGTTTGTCATTTTAATGATGTTAACTCTCCCATAGATTGGTAGGGGCAGGTGGGACCCTCCTAACAATAATTTCCCTATCGCCTTATATATCTTTTGAAATTTGATTTCAGGAATTTGTTCGATTTTCTGGGTAATTTTAATAACCAGATATCTCATTTCTGATTTGACACAGCTCTCTTGTGTCATCATGTTCCGTGCCATGACCACTGTTTTTCCTTCATTAATTTCGTATCTCGAAATCCTTCCAAACCCTGCGGCCAGATCATAAACATTCGGTAGTGCTGTGCTGAGATTTGAGGTACATACTACCAGATCGTCCGCGTATAAATCCACTTTCTTCTCCCATTCCCTGGACTGAAAAGGAAGTATCTCCTCATGTTTACTGATTTTTTTTCTGCCAGGGGTTCAATATAAAAATGTAAATGTAATGGGGACAGTGGGCAGCCCTGCCTCGTCCCTCTAAAGATATTACATTTCTCAGTTAGTCTCCCATTGATCAGAATTTTTGCAGTCGGAGTGTTATAAATTTGTTTTACTGCCCTACAAAAATTTTCCCCTAAGTTAGATAGGCTCAATACTTCATGCAGATAAGACCAATTAACTCTGTCAAAAGCCTTAGTTGTGTCTACCGTAATGACCGCTAGTGGAAGTTTGTCTACTGAGGCTAAATCAATTGCACCTATTAGGCTATAGGTTAAATCTCTAAGACTTCTACCTCGCACAAACCCTTTCTGGTCTTCGTGAAGGAGTGCTCCCACCACCCCATTCATCCTCTCTGCTAATAACTTGGCAAAGATCTTGTAATCTGCGTTTAGCAGCAATATGGGTCAGTATGAATCACAGCAATCTGTTTTTTTATCAGATTTGAGAATTAAGGTCACTATGGCATCATTCCAAGAAGGGGGGATCTCTTCACCTGCATTGAAAATAGCTACAAAAAGTTAACTCAGGGAGGGCACCAAATACTGACTTAATGTTTTTTAAACTTCTAAGGGCAGACTGTCAGGTCCAGATGCCTTGCTGGATTTTCACGAATTTATGGCAGTTTCTATTTCTTGAACGGTTATTAAATTGTTAAGACCAACTTTCTGAGATTCAGATACTTTTTCTGGTAAATCCTGATCTAACTACTCAAGGACTTCCGACCTAGTTGTACATAAATCTTCTTTATAAACTTCTTCATAATATTTTAGCATGGTATCTTCAATACTGGTCCCTGCTATAATAGGACTCCTAGCCAACCCAAAATTAAGTTATTTTATGAAGTTCTTTGCCTGGTCACTCTTTGCCTTCCAGGCAAGTAATTTACCTCAGCCTTCCCCATAGTTAGAATGGGCCAACTTACTAGCTTTCCACCTTTCTTGAAGTCGCCTTTCTATAACTGATGACAGATCTGGTTTAAGAGTCTGAATCAAAGCCTTCCCAGCATCCTCTCCCACTTCATTTTGCAGAATTTTATATTCCAAGCTCTGATTTTTTTTCTCAATATTAAGAGTTCCTGCCCTGCGCTGTTTATTTTTGTAGGACTGGATTGATATAATCCTGCCCCTCAAAAAGGCTTTGTACGAGTCCCGAACAATTCCTGTTGGAGCACTACCTCGGTTATTAAGAAAAAACTCCTGGGACTCCGGACCAAGTTTCTTTATTACCTCGTTGTCAGTAAGTATGGACCGATCCATAGTCCACCTATGTTGTTTTACTGCAGTTGAGGGGACTAGTGTCAGTGAAACTGCGGAATGGTCGGACATATGCGCTTCTACATGGTTTACATTCTGAACCTGATCTTTTATATTGAGGTCCACTAAAAACAGGTCAATTCTGGACAGATGTCTATATTTTGTATTATTAAAGGTGAAGCTTTTTAAGGCTCCCTTCTTTTCTCGCCATATATCGCACCATCCAAAATTTCTTATTGTATTTTTTATCAGAGCCCTGGATTTATTATGCATTATATTTCTACTTTTGGTCGAGCGATCGAGATTGACATCTAACACCACATTAAAATCTCCTGCCAATTAATCGGGTCGGGGAAATTCAGCAATTCAGATAGTAATTTACTAAAAGGCACAGAGTCATCCAAGTTAGGCCCATAATAATTCGCTACAGTATAAGTTTGCCCCCCGAATTGAACTTTTGCAATTGCCCATCTTCCATTTTTATCCACCCTGGTTTCGGAAACCACCCACAGGGGATTAGTCTTCATCAGGATTGCCACCCCCTTATAGAGAGTTGTTGCTCTGAACATATCAAGTTCTGAACCCATTACCTACTCTTAAACAACTCCCTCATCTCATCCCCCATTAGATGTGTCTCCTGTAATAAAATGACTTGGGCCGGAGAATCTTTTAAGTATTGTAGGATCCTCTCACGCCTATGACATCCCCTCAATCCGTTAACATTTCACGATGGAAATTCTATTGATGGCTTCCGATTCACTGACATTCCTATCCATTTTTTTCTTCAATATCCATACTGCTTCCGGGAATTAGATCTTTTACGAGGACATTTTTTTGTTGTTTTTTCTCCCCTTGCTCCCACACCCGTGCTCTAAAAACTACCTGTGAAGCCCACCCTATCCCACCCCTTGGGAAACCCTCCTTTTTCTCTCTAATGGCCTAGGCTAAGGCCTAGAGAATCATGGTTTTGAGGAAATAGTGAAAAACACCTACCTAATTAACAACTAACATGGTAAAACATAGCTGAAAAACTTTCCACTAGGGAAACCTGTATCTTATTAGGAAAGAAAGAATCCTGTGTGCATGTGTACCTTATCAAACTCAATAATCACATCTATCCCCCTCTAACCAACTCCCGCTCCTGACATGGACCTTAAGAACCCTTCCGCCTCCTCAACCCTACGAAAGGTATGCATCTTGTTATTATGCATTACCCGTAAACTAGCTGGGAACTTAAGCTGCGCAGTAGCACCTAAGCTCTTGAAGGACTCAATCCACATTTCCCATTGCTTATTTGCTGTCATTTGCGAGATGTCTGATCGGATCTCAAAATTGATACCATCAACTGTCAGGGATCTCTGTTTGAACGCTTTAAGAAGTATTTCTTCTTTAAAACAGTAGGTATGAAACTTTAACTTTATTAGGATTCCTTCTGAAAGGGTCTCTATGGACCCTTTGAATATCCATACTAAGTTCTTCCTCTGACCATTTGAGTTGTAACCCTTCCTTAAACAGATGCATCAAGAATTTTTTTATATCCTCTCCTTTTGCTCCTTCTGCTACATTGAGGACCCGAAGATTACATCTTCTTTAGTTATTTTCCAGGGATTCTATCTTATCCTTCAATTCCTGTTCATTCCCCCTTAGGTCCCGAATCTCCTTAGTGTTTACCGCTACCTGTGACTCCAAGTCCTTGATTCCAATCTCCAATTGTGTAGTTCTGTCAGCTACCTCGTCCAGTTTTCGTCCCAGGCTCTTACAGACAGAGCGGATTTCTCTCAGATTCAATTCAGAGGTTTCAAATCTATTTTTTACCTCTACCTTCAATAAATGTATCAGCTCCGATACTGATTGTACCTGAGATTGGGGTTGAAGCTCTGTGGATAGTGGAGGTGGTGGCGATAGTATCTGAACCTGGACTGTCGGCTGGGGATGTATTTGTACTGGAGCTTCACACTGATACTCTTCTTGAGCAGTCCTAGTTACGCTTTGCTGTCTGCTCTCCCCCCCCCCTTTAGCCACTTCATCACGGTGTGGACCAATAGAGATTCCGGGCGGGGTCGCCTGGAGGGCTGGGATGCTTGTAGCTGACCTTGTGCTTGAGGTTGCGCGGGTTGCGCAGGTTGAAGTTGGGATTGAGAATGACCTTCCATTTTGTCACCTGAATATTGAGGTTCCATAGAGTCTGTGAGTCCAGCCAGTAGCTGAAATCTATTTCTACTCTCTGGACTCACTGTTTCTACCCCAATTGTTGTAACTGTCTTCAAGTGACCCAAGGTGGGATTTTTAAGTAGCAATGTTTTTGGAGCAACCTTAAAAAAGGTCCTCAAAGAAGGGGTAATTTTCCGACTCAAAACTTCTGGCTCGCTATTCACTTTGATTTTCCTCCTTCTCTTCGGTGTTACCCACTCTCCTGGAACAATACTGTCTTGTTTTTGCGGAGGTACGATTTTATTTTCTAATTTTGGGGTAGCAGAATCCTGCCCTTTCTTCATACAATTTTTTTCTAAACCACGTCTCAAAAGATAGCCATTCTGTTTAGATTTTTCAGATTTTTCACCTGGTTTCCCCACTTTCCTTCCCCTTTTTTCAGTTGCCCCCAAAGCCGTGCCTCCACCTCCACCTCTTCTTTCCTGGGGGTTACCTGTCTCTTCAGGGACTGCACGGGAACTAAAATCAGCTTCCTTAGTACACCAGACACTAACCTGCTTCAGGGGGTCTGCCTTCACCTTCGCCTCCTCCACAAAAAAAGGGATGATATCTGCCCTTCT
Source organism: Lissotriton vulgaris (assembly GCF_964263255.1). Lineage (NCBI taxonomy): Eukaryota > Metazoa > Chordata > Amphibia > Caudata > Salamandridae > Lissotriton > Lissotriton vulgaris. The sequence continues at coordinate 561,368,584 of NC_141695.1, forward strand.
CGGGCTTATGCTATGTGTAGCATGTATGTCGCCACATTTGGTTTGCTGCATCAGCGCCCAGCGGCCCCTCCCGAATTCCTGAGCAGCGCATGCCCAGGGGTCCAAGGCCAAAGAGGTAGACAAAATAGTAGGGCACAGGAAACCCAGGGACCCCAGGACCCCCGCCCCAACTCGACACACTTCCACTCTCGCTGTGCTGCAAAAACCATCCCGATGGTGATGTTGATGGTGATGGTAATGGCCCAGCCCCGCTTCACCTCAGACAGTGGCAGAGACAGCACAAGCTAATCCGACAGGCGCCGGGAAATCATCGGGAGATCACCGCTGCAAAGAGAACGTCCAGAATGCCCAGAACGCCACTGACCGCACCAGCTCCGACATCGAGCGTCTCAGCAGCGTCTCTCCCCCGTGTCCTCCCCCGGCACCACCTGGAGCAATAGGACGGTCAAAGGTACCACTTGCACAATTATACTTCTTCCCCCGCATACATCATATCAAGACATGGAGATTTCGTAACAATGCCAGCATGTTCTTTCCCCGCATCCCGGAGCCTCCCGCGACCGTGAGTCAAGCGAACACCATGTTTCCCCCTAAAACGATGAATATAGATTGAAGTACTTGCCAAAACAGACGATCATATAGGTGAGTTTGCAATGAATACAAAGCAGACATGCTAACGGTAAATCGCCAAGTAATACAAATATATGTGACATATGTCCCAAAGTATGTGAACTAAGACAATAAATGCCTGTTTTTTATATATATATATATATATATATATATATATATATATATATATATATATATATATATATATACCGCGGTAAACAACAGATATTTAGTCCACACGATGGCTGCTATTTAATAGGGCAGTACAAAATGGGGTGGTGATGGACGGAGCATCTGAACCAATCAAACACGCACACCCAGTCAACAGATCTGGGTTTAATCCATCACCGTTCTTTAGCCCACTCTGTCACGCCAGTTCAGACATGGCCATATGCAAATGAGTCTGACCCTGTGCCTCATGGGAACAGTCCAGCCCGAACTGCCAAGCCATGCCTTCCCTGGACCGGAAACAAGCTTCCTAGGACCGGTTTCTGGCATTCCAGCCGTCTTCAGCCAGGCTTGCTTGAATCCAGTGGCAATGTGAGCAAGGGACTCACGTCTGAGCATACCCTGCCAACTTATGGCAAACAAAGCGGTACAAAAGGGGGTGGTGATGGATGGAGCATCTGAACCAATCAAACACTCACACCCAGTCAACAGATCTGTGTTTAATCCATCACCGTTCTTTAGCCCACTCTGCCACCCCAGTTCAGACATGGCCATATGCAAATCAGTCTGACCCTGTGCCTCATGGGAACAGTCCAGCCTGAACTGCCAAGCCATGCCTTCCCTGGACCGGAAACAAGCTTCCTAGGACTGCTGCATATGGCCATGTCTGAACTGGGGTGGTGTGGAGTGCAAAAAAACGATGGATTTTGGCCCAGATCTCTGTACTGGGGTAAATGTATGACATTGTTCTGCATTCTGTCCATCAACTGTTGTTTTTGCATTTGTCACCCCGAGTGGGATGGGTATGCTCAGACGTGAGTCCCATGCTCTCCACACCAGTGGAGTCAAGCTATCCTGGCTGAAGATGGCTGATAGCCAGAAACTGGTCCTAGAATGCTTGATTCCGGTCCAGGAAAGACATGGCTTGGCAGTTCGGGCTGGACTGTTCCCATGAGGCACAGGGTCAAGACTGATTTGCATATGGCCATGTCTGAACTGGGGTGGTGTGGAGTGCAAAAAAACGATGGATTTAGGCCCAGATCTCTGTACTGGGGTGAATGTATGACATTGTTCTGCATTCTGTCCATTAACTGTTGTTTTTGCATTTGTCACCCCGAGTGGGATAGATATATTCAGACATGAGTCCGATGCTCTCCACACCACTGGAGTCAAGCTATCCTGGCTGAAGACGGCTGATAGCCAGAAACCGGTCCTAGGATGATTGATTCCAGTCCAGGAAAGACATGGCTTGGCAGTTCAGGTTGGACTGTTCCCATGAGGCACAGGGTCAAGGCTGATTAGCATATGGCCATGTCTGAACTGGGGTGGTGTGGAGTGCAAAAAACGATGGATTTAGGCCCAGATCTCTGTACTGGGGTGAATGTATGACATTGTTCTGCATTCTGTCCATCAACTGTTGTGTTTGCATTTTTCACTCCGAGTGGGATGGGTATGCTCAGACGTGAGTCCCATGCTCTCCACACCACAGGGTCAAGACTGATTTGCATATGGCCATGTCTGAACTGGGGTGGTGTGGAGTGCATAAAAACGATGGATTTAGGCCCAGATAGCTGTACTGGGGTGAATGTATGACCTTGTTCTGCATTCTGTCCATCAACTGTTGTTTTTGCATTTTTCACCCCGAGTGGATTGGGTATGCTCGGACGTGAGTCCCTTGCTCTCCACACCACTGGAGTCTAGCTATCATGGCTGAAGATGGCTGATAGCCAGAAACTGGTCCTAGGATGCTTGATTCCAGTCCAGGAAAGACATGGCTTGGCAGTTCGGGCTGGACTGTTCCCATGAGGCACAGGGTCAAGGCTGATTAGCATATGGCCATGTCTGAACTGGGGTGGTGTGGAGTGCAAAAAACGATGGATTTAGGCCCAGATCTCTGTACTGGGCTGAATGTATGACATTGTTCTGCATTCTGTCCATCAACTGTTGTTTTTGCATTTGTCACCCCGAGTGGGATGGGTATGCTCAGACGTGAGTCCCATGCTCTCCACACCACTGGAGTCAAGCTATCATGGCTGAAGATGGCTGATAGCCAGAAATCGGTCCTAGGATGCTTGATTCCGGTCCAGGAAAAACATGGCTTGGCAGTTCGTGATGGACTGTTCCCATGAGGCACAGGGTCAAGGCTGATTTGCATATGGCCATGTCTGAACTGGGGTGGTGTGGAGTGCAAAAAAAGATGGATTTAGGCCCAGATCTCTGTACTGGGGTGAATGTATGACATTGTTCTTCATTCTGTCCATCAACTGTTGTTTTTGCATTTGCTACTTAATAGGTACATTGGCATACGGAGGACCCAAAAGAAGATGCCAAACAATACTGGGTTAAGACATGTACTATTTATCTGAAACAGAGCATTGAGGCACACACAAAGGTTGATCAGTAGTTACCTGTGTCCTATCGAATTGAGAGTATTCAAGGATATTTAAGACCGTCTGCAACTCACAAGATATTAGGGCCACCAGTGTCGGAGGTACTTATTTTTGATAATCTACGGAGAAATATAACAAGACATGCTTGACTAACTCTAACTAGTGCTTAACATCCAAAGGTACGTTCACTACAAACGACACGAGGCGTTATCTTTTCTAAACTAGTTGAAGACTAGCAACGGATATAACGCCTGGGCAGTTACTTACTGGGCATATGCGCATCTAAAGTCCTCCGAGGAAACATTCCTGCATAAACGTTCGGTAGAAGTGAAGGCACCAATTATAAAGCCGATGGAAGTTGCTGACGTGCTGTAATTACGTCAGGGAAGCTCACGTGATCAGGAAGCAACTTAGCTCCAGGTCACGAGACAAGGCGTAACGTAATGGTAAAAACACTGAAAGGCTAACCAAAGGTCCAAAGATGGAGGTACTGATGGGATGAAAATAGAAGATGGCATACAGGGGCGATGCAACAAAAATCGTCAATCAACATGATTGACGACTAGAGTTCCGATAGTTGCTGGAAGAACAGTGCTATCAGTGTAGAAATTTTGAAAATGGGGGAATAAACTGCTGTGACATATTGATACAGCTTAACATCCTTAATATTAAATGGAACTGAATGAACAGCCCCTGAAGTGGCAAGGATAAATTTTGCTACTAGATATCAAAACCCTACTCTATAATGGCTAAAATAAATTTTGGAGTTCCAAAGAATAGACTAATAAAGATACAGAACGAGATCTAAAAATGAAAAATCTAGCCTATTCTAGGACCTAATTATCTAGTATTATATCTGATAGCATTTTCCCACGGGATCTCGTTGTTTAATCCTTTGGTATTAGCTGACGAAGCAAAAATCCAGAACACTTCCTGTTTTTTACGGTAGTCATCTGTGTTGTTGTAGAGATCACTGTCCAGATTTTCAACAATATACCAACGAAGGTCATTTGGTTTATGTTGAAATTCCAGGCAGTGTCTCACTAAGGGGGCATTGACTTTGGAGGTGTGGATGGCCGACCGGTGTTCTGTGAAGCGAGTGCAGAAAGGTCTTACTGTTTCGCCCACATAACCGAGGCCACAGGGGCAAATCAGCAAATATTTTTTTTTTGTTTTGCAGGTAGAAAATTTGCGGGTGCGGATGGTAAACCTCTGTTATGTGTAACTGGTGCCCACAATTGCCATATCACAGGCTTTACAGGTGTTACATTTGTATGTGCCTGTGATTGGCGTGGCACCGTCAATGTTTTTTTCACAAAGGGGGTGCCCTCTGAGAATCTAGAACGGGTGATATGATCTTTGAGATTCTTATTCCTTCTATGGGCAAAAATGGGTTTGGGGATTTACTCATTTTCCTCCAGGTTGCTATTAAGAATGTGCCAGTTTGAATTGACAATCTGGTGCACCTGGTTATTCATCGTTGAATGTTTAGTAATGCATACTAATTGGTTTTTTCTGACTTTAGTTTTGGGTTGAAGGAGACACGGTCATAAAACCGGGCACGTTTAAGTGACACTCGGACAAGTCTATTGGGGTAGCCTCATGTGAGAAATTTAGCTTTTAAAATACATGCTTGACTATCAAAATCCTGTATGTTAGAGCAATTTCACCGGAGTCGAAGGAATTGACTAAAGGGAATGCCTTTTGTGCCCTTGGATGGTAACTATCGAAATTAAGTAGTGTCTTCCGTGCTGTAGGTTTGACGAACAGATCTACCTCAAGCGCTCCTTCTTTGTGCCTAATAAGAATGTCTAGAAATTCTACTTGTTCTCTACTAGTATGTGATGTAAAGTGGAGGTTGGTATCACATACATTGAGCCAATTTATAAATTCCAGGAGTAACTGTTCTGTATCAATCCAAATGAAAAAAATATCATCAATATAACGTCATCAACTAAGGATAGATTAAAAAAATGGGGCCACTTCATTGTGTATATGAGTTTTCTCAAATTCTGCCATAAAGATGCTTGCTACAGAGGGAGCCACAGAGGCTCCCATACTAACAACCTTACTTTGCTTCTATAGGCTATTCCCAAATTGAAAGGTGTTCTCGGTTAAAACTATTTGTATACATTGTAGCAAGAAAGTTTTAGGGCAAGGGACTTGATATTCATCAATAAACCAGTCAATCGCAGTGGGAGCCTTATCCTGTGGGATGTTACTATAGAAGGCCTCGATATCAAGCGTGACAAGGATATTATTGGACTGGTTAAATGGAAGTCGTTCCACTTTATTAATGATGGAGGTGGTATCCATAATGTAAGATGGTATTTTAGATACATGAGGTCTCAACAGGGCATCCGAGTATTTAGAGAGAGGCTCAGTAATGGAATCATTAGTAGATACTATTGGGCGGTAGGGAGGGTCGCGGGCATCTTTATGAATCTTAGGGATTCCATATATACAAGGCATGGTGGGTGAAGACTGATTTAAATAGTCAAATTCTTTATTACAAATGTAGCCACTGTTTAGGGCTGATTTAGTTAAAAGTTGAATTTTCTTTTTTACTAGAAGGGTGGGATCTTTCTGTTGCAGAGCATACAAGTTAGTCTCATTAAGGAGTGACTTAATTTTGTTTTCGTACATAGGAGTATCAATGACCACTATGCCTCCTCCTTTATCACAAGCCTTGATTGTCATTTGATAGTGTTTGGAGAGAACGAAATTCCTCACGAGTAAGATTATATGAAGGTCTGGGTATGAATTTAGTGGCTCTCTTTAAACAATTGAGTACCATATGTTCGAACACCTGGACCTCTGGTCCAAGAACATCTAAATTCGGTGTGAACATGGAGGGGTTAGACATGCCTGAAAGATTTATAGGCATGTTACTCATTTGTTCCTTATCCTTAAAAATACTTTTTTAATCTTACTTTACGAAAAAAAGTGATTATATCTTGGTAAAGTTCAAAAACAGTGGTAGAGTGTGACACAAACAATAAGCCTTTAGAGAAAAGATTAATACTAGCTGTGTCCAAGGTTCTAGTGGAGATATTAAAAATAGGAATTAAGTTCCTCTTCTCCAATACTGAGTATTGCGCATTTCCAGCATCTGATTGCTGTTTTGCTGATGATATGTATTCTGGTAGTTGCCACTGGGCTGATTCTGAAATCTGACTCTGGGTCTCCCCCTGCGGGATCCGCGCTGCCCTAAAAAAGGCTGAGGAGCATTAGGGTTAAAATTCCTATGTGGCCCTGATTGTTCATAATGATGTGCGGTGTTTTCGCCTTCTGAGTCAGAAGTGTCCGAGAATGTATGGATTCTAATTTGTTTGGCATTATCCTCGTTCACATAATGATTCTGTTTATAGAAGTCATCAGCTAAATATCAATACGTCTTTTCCTTAGTGTTGTATCTAATGTCTTTTTGTAGTTTATCCACTTTACGTTTAAGCAGATAATCTTTGAAGGACAAAAGTTCCTTGTCTGCTTGTTCTATTTTCTTTCTAGCCTCTTCTAATGCGTTGTTTTTCTTAATCTTCTCCTCTGGTTCTAATAGCTCATTGGTAAGTGACGCTATCAGTTCCTTAGCCTTCTCTATTATAAGTATCATGAAGTTGCGAGAGCATCTGTTCTCGATCATACTCCATTTTTCTAGGAACTGTTTGACGTGCACGAATAATCCTGGAATATTGCGTATACGAAGACCTTGGGGAATGACTCCTGCTTTAAGGTATGCTGGCATGAAGTCACAGTGTGCCTCCATTCTCGCTAGTTTCTTTTTAAAAAAAATTAGTTCATTTACCTCCACATTGCTGCGCAAATTGCTAAAAGAACTGTTACTAAAGCTGGTAATAGTTCCAACAAGACCCACGAATTCCTCATCTGTAAAACTGAAGGTTTTTAATGATTCCATCTAGAGGGGGAAAATAAGAATAGAACATTAGAAACAGTACACAGCGAAAGATAGATGCAGAAATGCGTGTATTGACAGTAATGTGTATAGGAAATCACAATTGGAAAGAGTAGCAAGTATGTACCACCAAAGTAATAAAATTAAGAATGATAAAAGTAACAAGAAAGCCCCCACAACTAGTTGTGGGTAAATTGATTATAATAACAGGGACCCCCTGAATTCAAATAGAGTTACTAGGACAGGGCACCAACAAATGTAATAAAAATTCTTCCTAGGCAACCACTAACCTGTCTAAAGTCAGGTTTAACATGAACCTTTGATAAACTGAAGCCTCAATATACTGACAAACAAAGAAATTATAAAAATATATATATATATTTATTGGGTTGTTATACGTAAAGCAACATACTATTAAAAAAATGTACAATTAAAAGAGGTAGCAGCAGAAAACTTATGACATAACCACCTTACTTATTAAAAACAAATCATAAAAATTATCTATATGCAGGAGCCTATAGTAGACCACTTCATGAAAGCTGGACACACAGAACGAGATTTCAAGTGGACCGTCTTGGTGTCACTTAATCTATCCAAGAAAATGTTAGATGTAGATTCAGTGCTTTTGGCAAAAGAAGAGTATTTAACATTTAAGTTTAACAGTCTCCTTACAGGGCTTAATGAGATGTCTGAGTTGTCACAAGTGTAAGATCCCCACAATTAATTTAATAAAATGGGAAACTTTGTAGACTACATTTCCTTGAAGCCACAGTAAAAAAATAATCTTAGTTTAATATACAGGATGCTCGATTTAGAATTGCCACTGCAGCTTGTAAATGTAGTGTTGTATAAAGGAGAGTCTAGACGTAGTGTAAGAAATCTAAAACCATTCGAAGAAAACGGGAGAAAAAAATGTGTTATGTTAATTTTCTTCAAACATTTAGTTATTTTTTGTATAAGCATGCACAAGCACAGTTGCATTGAAAGACTAGTGCCGAAATGTAATAAACTTATAATCATCGGACTGAAATAAAAAAAATTGTTTATACTACATTTCCCAGAAGCCCCAGATAATTTCTGGTATAAATAGGAAGATATACTGGGAAGTGCCCCTGCTGCCTGCAAACGCTGCCGCCTTGAGAAGAGAAGATCCGTGTAGAATGACAGTAAGGGAGATGGGGAAAATAGTTTGTAGATGAGGGGTGAGAGTATGGTTAGTTGTGAGAAGCATTAAACTGACTTTGTCTGTTTTTTGCATTTAAAAAAGACACGCCTGGTAAAAGTAGTTTGCTGTATATTGTGTCGGAGCGACACGACTACAAAGTGCCGATGAGTTGCGCCGGCATTCTTTTCTTTTTCTATTTCTTTAAAAAGTTAAAGGTGTAATACAAAGGCGTTTAAATACTTTTCCATCATAGAGAAATGGAGATAGGACGATAAAGATTATTGCTCCACAAAAGAGAAGCCAAAAATAAGGAAGTGCGGAGGAAGACAGGTATGTGAATTTACCCTGAAAATGGGGTTGATAAACAAAGCAATAATTAAGGTTGCATGGGAATGTTTTTTGAAATAGACCCGTCTTTGTTTTTAGATGTGGTCGCGCACAACTATAGGAGGTCTATAAACCCTTGTTCAAAGCCTCCTCCAATAAGTTGAGGTAAGTGCAATAAAGCATCATACAAACACGTAGTAGGTCCAGTAAATATAGGAAGTCTAATTAGACTTTTATTTAAATAGGTCCATGACAGTTGGTTCCACCTTAAATCCAGACAGCAGCAAAGTTGAGCGAAACCCAATACGAGCAAGTACAGTGAATCTATAATTGTGAGACAGAAGTAAATAAAATAAAGGTGAAAGAACAGAAAGAGAGATACTTGTATTTTGTTTTGTAGATTGCATCAATGTGTTATAAGTAAGAAGCCCTGATGAGAGCCCCTTGAGAACCCTTGTGGCTTGAAACGCGTTGGCAATTATAATAATATGCAATGAGGCTAATATAGAATTCATACTGACGGACACTTAATGATATTGTGTTCCCAGTTCTGAGAATTGATTTGGATTCTTCAGTCACAAAGAAATTAATTGGTGTTGATTAGACTATAAATGATACATTGGTCTAGTGTTATATTCATGTTTGTGATAAATGTTTGTAATGTATATTGTAGTAAATGTGAAAATATATGAATGTTTGAAAATATGTAATTGATATGTGCTTAACTGAAAGGATGTGAAGTCCTTATATAAAAAATAAAAGTTTCAAGAGAAAGGTTAAATAAATAACCCAATCACCCAAAAGAATATAGTGTGGTTGTTGTAATAAAGAAATCACTTGAAATAATTAGGATACAGGTCCCCCCTTTGTTGTACACACTTTCTAAATGTGGAATTTCTAAAATAGTAATAATAAATCCGCTAACACCATTATGCAGTATTTATTACCACTATTCCAAACATACCAAACTTGATCATACAACCCCTCTCATGTCAGGAATGTCAGGAATTACCACTGAAGCACATATCAGGGAATCTCCAATGCATTCCGATGAGAGAGCAGCCTCGCAACAGTGAGAAACCACATAGGCTGTTTGTCACTACCAGGACATGCCACACAGTTAAGGCACATGTCCTACCTTTTGCCTACACTGCACCCTGCCCAAAGGGCTAGAAAGGGCCTTCCTTAGGTATGACTGATATGTTATAAAAGTGGAGTCACAGACGTGCCAACCACTTTATGTGCAACGTCATAGCACCAGTAAACTGTGCGTGCAGGCCCTGCAGTGGCAGAGACCTGAGATTTGAAAGGCTATTTTGGTGGGTTCCGCAAGCAGCGCTGAAAGCCCACCAGTAGCATTTAATTTACTGGCCCAGGGTATATGAGATGTCATTGTACAAGGGTCATACAGGTAAATTAAATATGCCAAACAGGTGTAGACCAATCTTACCAAGTTTACCATAGAAGACACATGCACTTTAGAACTGAACAGCCGTGATAAAGTGCCCAGATTCATGAAACCACCAACAACAAGTCAGACAAAATACAGGAGGATGACGAAATGTTCTAGGGTGACACTGTAAAAAGGGCCAAGTCCAATAGAGGGAATCACGTTGCCTCTGAACCAGCATCATATTACGGATGCAAGCGCAGAGGCAAACATGCTCTTATGAGGTGCACTGAAATTGCAACACTAAAAGATGGTGCACTGTGAGTCTGCCCTCTAAGAGCTGCGCTCTGGATGTGATAAAAGGGGGTCCCATGATCCCCCATGAAATCTCACTACAGGCGGGTGCAGTCTCTCACTGCCTGTGGATCTCTAATCATTATGCCAAGTGCAGGTGGGTTGCCACTGCATTATAAAACACATTTCACTTGAATGCGCTGCCTTCAGGGCAACACGACTTTGTGACTGCTCTGAGGGCAACACATTCATCATGATTAAAGCTCACTATCCCTATTAGGAAACTGAGCACTACTACTAATGCGGACCCAGGAGGCTGTCTTTTTTACTCACGTCATCTTACTCCTGGTTTTCAGAGTCAAAACAGTAACCAGACGATATGTAACACTGCCTGCAGTGACATCACTCACAAACACAGACACAACACACATACACGAACGGAGACACACAAATGGTGGAAATATAAGATACTATGAAATATCCACCTGAAATTTCACTGAACAGAACACTGCACCCTCAAATATTTACTAACTACATAATGATTGCACAAGGTGCTCTCCAAAGACTAGAAAGAGAAAGGCATGCAGGGAACGGATTGGCTTAATTATTCTTTGGCATATATATTTGGCATTCACATTCTATTTTGATTAAAGAGCTGCTGAAAATTTCTTTGGCACCTTGAAGAGAAATTGAAGATCAGGAAACATCAGATTAGGTACACCTGAGAATACTAATTGAGAGCAGAAATAAGGCTGGAGAAGAACATTAGGTCTTTCATTTTTTGAAAATCAAGAGTGTTCATTAAGGGTCGCTGGCAATCGAGAAGCATCTCAAGTGAGAAATTTGAGACGGCAAAAATGATAAAAAAGAGTAAATAATGTAGGACTTTGAGCAACATATGCACTTTGAAAATGACTCCGTTTTTTCCAGGCACACCGGCTTTTAAGAAAACACAAGAGGGGACGCAGCTCCACAAGTGCAAAAGCACAGCATTAATTAAAGACAAATGTAGGTGTCTAACAGCTATGTTTAGTTTTCCTCAGCGTTTCACTGCAGATAAAGATTAGTGTTTCTCTTTTATTACCATTAATCTAGGGCTGGTTTTAGCACTGGTGGCACTCGGCACGACAATCCTTTTTGGAGACCCTCTTCCACAATTACCTCCTTTTCCTTGATTCCCTCACTGCCACCCTCCACCATGGCTCCTCAGCTATCGATTCGCCCTCTCTCACATGCAGTTCATCTGTTTTATAGCACTACGCTTAACAGTGTAGGGTGTCAGAGCATATTACATCATACACACAGACAGGGAATCATACGTTTATAACCAATCTATAGGAATTGTTACATAAAGACAATGAGGATTACACTATATAGGATTCACATGTCATCCAAACTGGTAGGCAGCATATTTTAAGAGTGTTTGGTCTGGAGAAGCAAAAACTCCGGAGTTAAATCGCACCACAGTGGTTGGCTTTACTAATAAGAATGTATTTCTACCCAAACTAAACCGTTTTAGCAACATTGGGCTAATGGACTGCGGAAAAACATATGGTTCAACCCTATGATTTGCATTTTCCATGCTCTCTTTGATGACATCGTAGGTCACTATGCTTTATTAGGATGGTAGCTTATGAATTGCAAGTAATAAAAGGAACTCAGTGACAAAAGCAGTGACCCACTGAGCTCCCCACAAAGATACAGTTTGGTAATTTGCATGGTACATGTTCTTTGCAGCAGGCACATTAATCCTCTGAGCTACTCTATGATGAGTCAAAGCTCCCACTAAACAAACCTCATCTCTCTTCAGCAGGAACATTAAATCACCAGTGTTATTTTTGATATTTTTACTACTGCCTGAAAACTGGGACACACAAAGATCTCTGCAGCAGGTGCTTTTAAAAGCATAACTTATTTCTACACATCGCCCCAGAGATTAGCGCCAGGTGCGGCTTCACCGGTCACACCGCTGTAGAGCCAACCCTGTGTGTAGGACCACTGGAGTTATGTGATTTTGTCAGAGCAGCGTTCTCTGCATAAATATGAATGTCCCGCACTGACGCATAATCCACCATCTTTTGCATAGTTTGTAGAATTTAGTCAAACAATACATGATTCTCAAACAGATAACAATCTACTCAAACAGTGTCACATGATTTGCCATGCAGTGACAGGCCTTTGCAGCTCAGAGGCAGGTCACTTTCATTTGCTGATTTCTGCATTTAAGTTGTAAACTGATATGAACGAAGGGAAACCTCCGCCCAGAGAGCGTTAGTATTTGTAAAAATTACACAACAGTTCTTCTGCCACAAAATTTGCCTTTTCTTGACTCATAACTTAGTCATAATTAGGCCATTCCCTTACCTTTAATTGCCACATAATTCCAGAGGCCTTATCTATATGAGCTGTCTTGTTTTTGGCTACAGAAAACAGTGGCCAATGCATGCTGTGACCCCTGGCCTGCCCCATCCGAACCCTGGCACTTTCTTTGTGACCACTGGCCTCAGAGGTGCAGTGCGAAGAACAGGGGGTTTGTTCACAATTAGTATAATAAAACATGGAGCCCACTTAGCTTGGATGGAACCTTTGGAGGTAGCTTAGGTACGAAATAATGCTTTTAAATGTATGTTATGTGTGAGCTTGCCGGTGAGCTGCACGAGGTGCATGTGTATGTGTGAGCATGTGTGTCTGTGTAAGCATATGTATGTGAATTAGAAATACTGTGTGAGATTGAGTGAGTGAGAATAGGAATTACTGCATGAAAATAGGAATTAGCGTAAAGGGGTGTAGGAAAGTGTACGTGAGAGCATGTGAGGGAGAATGAATGAGTGTAAGTGAATGTGAGGAGGGAGGTGATGTTATGCTTTCAAGTTTGTTATTGGCAATGGCATATTAAAGATAACTAGTGCTTTATGGAGACACCCAGTGCAAAATACATGTTCTGGCATACTTGAGGCAATACTTACCATGACAAGCACCTGTGATAAAATGCTGGCTCTGGCGTAATGGGCACCCATTGTAAAATACTAGTACTGGCATACTAGCGGTAATTCTTGGCATATTGGGCAACTGAGGAGAAATATTGGCATACTTGAGAAAAATTCTTGCCATGTGGACACCAACAGCAACATGCTGGTACTAGCACACTGGGGGTAATTCTTGGTATATAAGTAGCTACCTTAGATATGGGAGTTTAGCAACCATGACAAAATGCTGGTTATGACTTACTGAGGTAACTTTTAACTTTAATGTCACCTATGGTATAGGGACACTAGAAAATGGGTTGTTGTGTGACTGGTGTGTGAGCCCTGGTCCAGCAGCAACTGCAATCCTTGTCAAGGTGAGGCACAAGCCAACACCAAATAAACCTGTGCTCAACCCTCTGGTAGCTTGGCCCAGAACAGTCAGGTTTAACTTAGAGGCAATGTGTAAAGTATTTGTGCAACACTTCATACAGTAATAAAGTGAAAAATACAGCACAAAACAATCCCATAAAAAGTTAGAAAATAGAGTTATTTTCAAATAACTAAACAAGCCCAAAAGGATAAAAATCCAATCAGTAAAAAAGAAAATATGCAAGGTTACAAATTTCTGTGAAAATCGCACCAAAAAGCACAATGAACCATCTGTGGAAATCTGGTTGTGCCGGACCTGGGTAAAGCCACATGTTCAGGCTAACTGTGGTGGAGAATGAGCCAGCTACAGGCACCCTGTTCGGCCAGATGAACAAAGTACCTTACATGCTGGTTTGCGGACCGTTGTGAGGTTCCACATTGAGGATGCTTTACTCAGTCGAAGCAATGCATTGGTTGCGAGATGCAGCAAGGCTGTGGTGTGATGTCCTGCATCGTCATCAGGGATCCTGTCGACAGGGATTGTGAGGCAAAATCTTGGTTCAAGGTTGAATTGTGCAGATGGTGTGATGCGTCGGTTTCAAGGAGCCGTGAGACTGCGATATGGAGTCTGGCGTCATCGTCAAGGCTGCAGCCAATGAGAGGAGCTTGGGCCTTTCTGAAGTATGTGATGCACAGTGTAGGATAAAATGAATCTGTGGGCTGAAATGCAATGTGGGTCTCTGCAACAGGATGATCCATGCTGCAGAGGTGATGTGCCAGTCATGCTCAGCGTTCCACTGCTTACCGGTCAAGATGCATCAGTTTCACTGGATCCACAAATGCTGGCAGAGCATCTTAGACCCACTTCCAAGAGTGCAGAATGGGCTGGCACTGCTTGGCAGGGTAGACACACAGAGGCAAAAGTCCACGGGCTAAGGTAGAGGTTGTTGGAGCCTTCTATCCCTGAGGCTCAAGTCAGGAGGCCAGCCAACTCATCCTTGGAGTTACTCTGTGGTCCTGTGTTCAAAAGAGGCAGGTCTAGTCCTTCTCACCCAGGCAAAAGGGCGGCAGGTCAGCACAGCGGGCAGCAGTCCTTCAGAGCGTCGGTCCATCAGAGTAGATGTCCTTTCAGCAGCTGTTAGACCTGGCATCTTTGGCATTGGTTTCTCCTGAATTTTCACCTGTACCCTCTGTGTTTTTGCTGTGTGTTGGACTTCGTTTTGTTGGTGTAGATACATTGGGCACTTTGCCACTTCTGTTCAGTGCCAAACTGCAAGTGCAAATGATGTTATGGATTGGTGTTTCCATGATTGGTCTATTTTGTTTACTGTTAATTCCCTAGTACAATGCACTGTGTGCGCCCAGGACCTGTAAACCAAATTCTACTAGTAGGCTTGCAGCACTGATTGGGCCACCTTCACAAGCAGCCTTGCAACACGGTCTCAGGCCTGCCATTGTGATGCCTGTTTGCAGTCTAGTACTGCCATGTCGACCTGGCAATTGCACCCACTTGCCAAGACCTAGCCTTCCCTTCTATTATATGTTAGTCACCCCTAAGGTTGTCCCAATGTACCTCTGTGGGCAAGGTGCAGTGTATGTGAAAGGTAGAACATGCCCTGATGTGTGTGGTATGTCCTAATAGTGAAATACTACCAATTTTGTTTTTTCACTATTATAAGGCTATCTGTCCCCATAGGATGGAATGGGGAGTTTGTTCATAACATCTTATGAGTATTACTGCCCATCGGAACAAGATAGGAAAATAACATTTGATATGCCTGAACTCGGAATGTTGAGATGCATCTTTAAGTGAGGGTGATTTTTACATTGTGGGTTTGAAAATACCCCTTTTAGAAAGTGAGTTTTTTCTTTCCTAACCATCCAGTGTGCCTCTGCTAGGTTGTGTATTTACTGTCTGGCTTTAGATTGACAGGGCTGGGGATGTGCATTCTGTTCAGACAGCCATTTTTTTTGGGGGGGGGGTTAAGGTGTGTCCTGCCTTTCCAGGGTGAGTCAGGGCTGGGCTGAATAGACCTAGGATGCATTCAGAGTAGGGTGAGGAGATTTCTTTCACACCTGAATGGGTCTGGTCTGCCAAGTACAATGCTGTCAAAATCAATAGGGGACCTCCCACTTGACCTAAATTGCTTTAATGCTTGCAACTAAATAGCATAGAAATGGGTAATTAACTCATGATTCTCCACACATTAATTTATTTTTTATAAAAATACTTTTTTTATTATTCACTTACAAAAAGACTGTCAAGTAACAATTCTAATTCACATTGTCATAATTTCTTTCAACAATGTTATTTCCTGACCTTGTATGAACAAATTTCAATAATATTTTTTTTTAGTAATAATCTCAATCTATATAAAGAGAAAACATTTATGATAAAGACACAACATTTTTTGGGGATACATTTTTTTCTCTTACGAAAGATATATCAATACTCGCCCCACAATAATTCCTCCTTCACATAATCCACACTCGTATCACTGACTACACACATTCATCCTCCCCAGGTCAACATCGCAAACACAGATGAACACAAATTTGTGTTTAAGATAAAAACCAACCCTTGAATGCTATGCTGATTTCTGGGACCTCATACTCCCAGGCCGACATACGTTTCGATAGATTTAAAGCATTATCTCCATCTTCATCAGGACCTATCAGTTCTTTTGTTATTTCTTTTTTCTCATTGAGGTAAACCATGGGGAATTTAAAATCACAGTATTGAACTGTTACTTCTAGCTGTCAGGTCAGTACACTCCAGCCGGAGTGTGGATAACCCTTGTTACTTGAGCGGTCATTCGGGGTATCAGCTGTCAAAAAACTAATTTTATACATTTACAAAATCTGGGCACCTCCTGCTCATGTACCTTCTTTTGAAAAAACTCTGATATAGTATGCACACGTGGTAAACTCTATTCATTCAAATACAGGGACTAGCGTGGTTCAGTCTATATTTTGCAATTTACTTTGAACAGAACTATTTTTATCATATAAAAGTCATATCTTTATTACTGCATTATGTTTTTTTGTCGTTTTGGTCTTGTTTGGTTCGGTAAAGATCACTTATTTTTCTGAAACTAGTGTGGCGTCCATTTGTAGTGTTTTTGCTGTATTACTATATGTGTTCACAAATGCTTTAAAGACTGCCTCTGAGATAAGCCGGTCTGCACCTGCCGAGATACCAAGGGGGTGAGCACGGGCTATTTTAGAAATATCTCGCCCCTACCCTGATTACGAAGAAGGGTCTCTACTTGGACAACGGTGCAAGCCATTGCCTACTTGAGACCCCCATGTCTAACATTGGTGGTCAGAGGTGAGGATCTTGAATTGCATTTGTGTCTTACATACAGTGATTAGAGTATACTAATAGTATAGTGCAGACCATTGCACGGCCATATACAATTGATGGAACTCTTTCCTTGGAATTCTTTGAAACTTGAGAACTACCAATTTTCACCATGAGTAAACCAGCATCACTTGCATCAGTAGATATTGAATTTGAAGAGGTTATGGTTAAAACCTACAGTGTGCCACAATTGAAAGCTGTCTGCAAAAGAATTAAAATCCCAGTAAGAGGCCTCACCGTATTGAACTGTTACTTCTAGCTGTCAGGTCAGTACACTCCAGCCGGAGTGTGGATAACCCTTGTTACTTGAGCGGTCATTCGGGGTATCAGCTGTCAAAAAACTAATTTTATACATTTACAAAATCTGGGCACCTCCTGCTCATGTACCTTCTTTTGAAAAAACTCTGATATAGTATGCACACGTGGTAAACTCTATTCATTCAAATACAGGGACTAGCGTGGTTCAGTCTATATTTTGCAATTTACTTTGAACAGAACTATTTTTATCATATAAAAGTCATATCTTTATTACTGCATTATGTTTTTTTGTCGTTTTGGTCTTGTTTGGTTCGGTAAAGATCACTTATTTTTCTGAAACTAGTGTGGCGTCCATTTGTAGTGTTTTTGCTGTATTACTATATGTGTTCACAAATGCTTTAAAGACTGCCTCTGAGATAAGCCGGTCTGCACCTGCCGAGATACCAAGGGGGTGAGCACGGGCTATTTTAGAAATATCTCGCCCCTACCCTGATTACGAAGAAGGGTCTCTACTTGGACAACGGTGCAAGCCATTGCCTACTTGAGACCCCCATGTCTAACATTGGTGGTCAGAGGTGAGGATCTTGAATTGCATTTGTGTCTTACATACAGTGATTAGAGTATACTAATAGTATAGTGCAGACCATTGCACGGCCATATACAATTGATGGAACTCTTTCCTTGGAATTCTTTGAAACTTGAGAACTACCAATTTTCACCATGAGTAAACCAGCATCACTTGCATCAGTAGATATTGAATTTGAAGAGGTTATGGTTAAAACCTACAGTGTGCCACAATTGAAAGCTGTCTGCAAAAGAATTAAAATCCCAGTAAGAGGCCTCACCGGAGTGTAAGAATACCAAAAGACGCTGAGGGCCTGGTTGGAATCAAGGAATGCCAGTGAGCATACTGAGGAGCCTACAGTGGAGGGAGAGAATTTTGATGGGCTGCAGGATGGGCTATTGGGCCTGCCTGGAGGGAAGCTACTTTCCAGGGAGGGCAGTAGTGTGTCTTCAAAGGATCTGTCTCCATGGAGAGAAGCAGGGTGCAGCATTTGGAGCTTACAAAGCTCAGGCTGGGGAAGGAGTGTGAAAAGGAAAGCAGAAATTGGAGTGAGAGAACCAGAAACTGGCCATGGAGGAAAAGAGGGTGCTTTTAGAGAATGAGAGAGGTTTAAAGGAACTGGAAATAAAGGCAAAGAGTCTTGCACCCAGTTCCAATGTTGGGAGCTTTTTTCCAGTGCCTGGAAAAGGAAAGGTATACATCCCCAAGCAAGTGGTTAAGGATTTTGTCAAGAATGAATATATTGGACAGTGGTTTAAGGCATATGAGGTAGCAATGAGGACCCACAGAGTTCCTGAGGTAGATTGAGGAGCGGGGTTGTGGATCTGCGTTCTAACTGAGGGGATAGCCTTACCAAGCAAGGACAAGTTTATTATGTCCACTTGAAGGAAGTCTTAATCAGGAGGTATGGTTTGACCCCAGAACTGTACAGGCAGAAGTCGAGGGCCCATAAAAAGTTTGATTTAAGTCCTATGTTTGCACAGCACTGGATGGTTGGGTGAAAGGTAGCCAGGTAAATGATTTTCATGGGCTCTATGATTTGGTTGCTTGGGAGCACTTGTCTGGTAGTTGTTTTCTAGAGCTACACCAGCATTTAATTTAAAGTAAGCTGACTGAAGCTTGCTGTGGAGGCGGCCTGCTGGGTCAATACCAGGGTCCACAAAGGTTATGTGGGAGACTCTGCCAAAGGTGGGCAGGGTCCCCAGCAGAAGAGTAGGGAGACAAGGGTAAACAGAAGGAGTTAAAAAAAGGGCCCCAAAGTAATTTTCAAGGGAACCAAGGTAAGGGTTCCCAGCCCCTCAGTGAGAAGAAGCCATGGGTCCCTGGAGGTAAGCCTACCCAGAAGGGCCCCGGGGCATGTTATGTTTGTGGTCAGGTGGTTCACTTCATAGGGGATCCTAGGTGTTCCAAGAAAGCCATTACTGCACCCACAGATGCTCCGCCCCATGAGTTGGCTAGTGTAGCCATTGGAGAGGAGTTAGGTTCCCAGGAGGAGTGAGGGTCAGCATAAATTACCCTGGTCTCTTTAGGAGACAATGAGATGGTCCCAAGAGCTCATCTGCCTGATGACACTAAAAATACAGGCAGTGGGTGACATCACTGGACATAATGTGGAAGCTCTGAGAGAAACTGAAGTGTGATAGCTCTCAGTTGTCAGCTAGTGTCTGAGGAGCAGGTGGTCCTCAACACTTTCTACCCGGTAGTTGTAGAGGACAACTCTGAGTGCCTCTGTAAAGTGGCACAGGTTTTCTTTGAGTGGGGGTCTCAGGTAGTTTGAAAGTAGCTGTAAGGTCAGCCATGCCTGTTGACTGTCTGCTAGTCAATGATTTGGAGAGTTCCCCTTGGGAAAAGGTGGAACGTAAGTCTCATTTGGAGATGTTGGGTCTGCCTAAGTGGGCGTTGGAGGCCACTCGGTCCAAGCCAGCCAATAAGGGCATTCAAGAGGCACTGGAGCCTGAAACAGTGGCCCATTTGCCTGCCAGAAAAAAGAAGAGGCAGGGGGTGGGAAACCAGCCCTTGAAGTTCCCATGGTCTAGGAGGAAGCAAATCTTGAGGGGGATGCCCTAGAGAGTACAGGGGAGCAAGTGGGCGAACTGGCGGAACTGCCTGAGCTGACACATTGGCAGCAGTGAGGGGGCCCCTCCAGTGAGGAATTCCACCAGGAGCAGCAGAAATGCCCTTCTCTTGTTGGTTTGCAGAAGCAGAATGCAAACCAGGTAGCAGGTGATCATTCTGGATCACATTGGATTAACTGGGAGAAGGGTCTCCTGTATAGTGAGCTTAAGGTTGCTGAGCCAGGGTCAGCGTGTGATGGTGGTACGCTAGGCATGGGCGGAAAATCCGTTCCGCTCGCGGATTTTGCGGATTTTCGGGAAATTCGCAATCCGCGAGATTCGCGAATCTCCCGCAAAATCCGCAAATCCGCGAGCAGCGGATTTTGCTCGCACTGCTCGCACTGTTCGCGTGAGTTCGCGCCCCGCGAATAAGTGCAAAATTGCAGAAATACGATCTTAGCAAAACTGAAAGTAACTACTTACCAGGTTCAAAAGTTCAGGCTCATCATTAGTAGCCATTTCCTGTAGTGCTTCCTGAGGGGCCCCTCCAGAGTTCAGTTGCCAGTTGAAACTATTATGTGACCCTGCTCTGAACCTCAGAATAGTTACACATATGCCACAAAGGTCCTGAATTACAGCTAAGGGAGACAAGCAGGAGCCAGGCTGGAAGTTAAAATCCATTAATCAGCCCCTAATTCATTATTGTCAGTTGGGGCAGGGCAGGTGTTGTAACTAATTTTGCAACAATGAAAGCACTTAGCAAGTGCAAAAGATCACTAATCAGGGCGCACTAAGGAAGCAGGTGCCAGCTAAAAAAATATTCTGTGACACATTAATCAGCCCCAAATTAATTCAGGTCACTTGAGGCAGGGAAGGTGTGCTTTGCTTTGCCGAAAATAATGTACACTGGACAACCAGAGGGTGTGGTGATGAAACAGAGGGTGGCATGGGTGGGCCAGAGGGTGGCATGAGTAGTCAGAGAGTGGCAGTGGTGACAGAGAGTGGCAGTGATGAAGAAGAGTGTCCCAAACAGGCTGGACACGTAGAAACAACAAGTTCGCAAAACTTGCGACCCGACAGGTAAGTTCGCAAATTGCGAAATTGTAAAAACCCTCGCGAACTGGCAGAAACACGGGCGAACACAAAAAAAAAATCCGCAAATTCGCGAGAATTCGCGGATTTTGCGGATTGCGAATCCGCAAATCCGCAAAATTCGCGAACGCGAGATCCGCAAAATTCGCTCATGCTTATGGTACGCCAGCGCTTCAGAGCCTTCCTACTGGGCCTGTCTCATGATATGCTTTTGGCAGGGCATTTGGGTCAATACTAGACCTTTGAAAGGCGTGTCACCCACTTTTACTAGCCCAGAATGTGTAGGAACTCTGACACACAATAAGATCTTGCAGACAGGTTATTAGAGTGGGAGGAAGCACAAGGTTCTTCTCAAACCTTTCCCTGTAGTCAGCAACCCCTTTGAGAGGGTTAGTATTGACATTGTGGGGCCTCTGGATCCCGAGGCAGCCATGGGCAACAAGATCATCCTGGTCTTCGTGGACCATGCCACCAGGTACCCGGAAGCCATCCCTCTCCGGATTGTGAGGGCCCCTGTTGTGGCTCATGCATTAATGGGGATTTTCTCCCATGTGGGATTCCCCTGAGAGGTGGTGTCTGACCATGATACCAACTTCATATCTAAATAAATGAAGACCCTGTGGCAGGAGTGCGGTATTACCTACAGTTCACCACTCCTTACCACCCTAAAAGTAACGGGCTGGTTGAGAGATTCAACGGACCCTGAAGGGCATGATAATGGGTCTTGGTGAACCCATGAGGCATAAGTGGGACTTCCTCTTTCCATGTCTGTTGTTTGCTTACAGGGAGGTACCACAGAAGTCCTTGGGGTTCAGTCCCTTTGAGCTCCTGTATGGCAATTCTGTAAGATGACCTCTAAGTCTGGTCAAAGAAGGCTGGGAGAAAGCTCACAGAAAAACACCCCAGAATGTGTATAGCTACATGCTGCCTTTCAGGAACCAGACTAAGCGCTTCAGGCAACTCGCTCAGGCAAATCTGGAAGCCAGGCAGACCTGAGATGAAATGGTGGTATGATCAGAATGCCACTCTGATCGAGTTTAAGCTTTGTCAAAAAGTGTGGCTAATGGCCCCAGTGGAGCCGTGTGTGCTCCAAGATAAGTGGAGTGGGCCATTTGAGGTTGTGGAGCACAAAATAAAGCCTCCTACTTGGTGAACTTGCAGTCTCCAAGGAACCTTTGTGAGTCCTGAATGTTTATTGCCTTAAGCCCCACTTGGAGAGGTCTGAAGTTGGAATGCTGCTAGCAATAGATGCTGGAATGGAGGAAGAGACTGAGCCTCTTCCTGACTCTGTTCTCCCTGACCCCTGGTGTCTCTAATCGGTATGTCCATGATGTGGACACTGGGAATAGGTCCTCCTGTGAATCACAGCATTTACAGAGTGACTGACAGGGTCAAGGCTTGCATCAAGGAGGAGGTCTCCAAGATGTTAGCGCTAGTGGTTATTGTGCCCTTAAATTACCCTTGGGCCCGCCCAGTGGGCCTTGTCCAAAAGGCTGCCGTACCTGGTGCCACGCCAGAACTCTGGTTCTGTGTGGACTACTGAGAGCTCAATTCAATCACCAGGTCTGATGAACACCTCATCCCCAGAGCTGAGGAGCTCATAGATCAGTAGGGAGCTACCCAGTACCTCAGTACATTTGACTTAATGTCTGGGTACTGGCAGATTGCTTTAACCGAGGGCCAAGGAGAGGTCTGCATTTTCAACCCCCAGAGGGGCACTACCAATTCCTGGTGATGCCCTTTGGGTTGAAGAATGCCCCTGCCACCTTTCAGAGGTTGGTCAACCAGGTGCTGGCTAGACTGGAGGATTTCAGTGCCGCCTACCTGGATGACATCGCAGTGTTCAGTGCCACTTAGGAGGAACATCTGCACCACCGCTGGGAAGTGTTAAAGACTCTGCAGTGGACAGGCCTCATGATCAAGGAATGCAAGTGCCAGATTTGGCAGGGTTCAGAGTTGTACTTAGGACACCAGGTAGTAAGCGGCCATGTGGCGCCCCTGCAGCCTAAGATTGACACCATTCTGGCTTGGGAACCCCCAAGAACCAGACAGAGGTGGGAGCCTTTTTAGGCCTCACTGAGTATTACAGGAGATTCGTCAAGTGTTATGGCTCCATTGTTGCCCCCTTGACAGAGCGGACTTCCAGGAAGCAGCCCTGGAATGTGAACTGGACTGAGGCCTGCCAGAAAGCTTTTGATGCCCTGAAATCCCCCATGTGCACAATGCCTATGCTCAAGGCACCCAACTTCTCACAGGACTTCGTGGTGCAGACAGATGCTTCAGAGCATGGTGTGGGGGCTATGCTCTCACAACTAAATGAGGAGGGCCTAGATCAACCCGTAGCCGGTATACACCTGTTACAACGCAACTTTTACAACTACCTACTATTACAACGCAACTTTTACAACGCATACCATTACAACGCATTGCGCTGGGGGGCGCTCTAGGATAGGGAATAAGTATAATTTACTATCCAACACCTTCCCTAGTGTCCACGGGGACTGGAGTTAGAATAGTAAATTATACTTACTACTATCCAGCACCTCAAAGCGCTATGCGTTGTAATGGTATGCGTTGTAATGGTCGCGTTGTAATAGTAGGTAGTTGTAATGGTATGCGTTGTAACATGGTACATCCCCTGTAGCCTTTATTAGTAGGAGGTTACTTCCACTGGAACAGTGGTGGAGTGCTATTGTGTGTGAGGCTTTTGCTGTGGTCTGGGTGCTGAAGAAGCCAAGGCCCTACTTACTTGGGACTCACTTCTGGGTTCAGACCGACCTCAGGCCCCTCAGATGGTTAATACAGCTGAGGGGAAAGAATCTGAGGTTGCTGAGGTGGTCCATTTCCCTACAGGGGATGGACTTCACAGTGGAACACCACCCTGGTACAGAACACACCAATGCTGATGGTCTGTCCAGATTTTTCTGCCTTAGCAAAGAGAACTTCGAAGAGGGTGGGTAGTTCTCCCCAAATTTCAGCTGGAGGGGACATGTGTTAGACCTGGCATCATTGACATGGGTTTCCCCTCTATGCCTTTACCTCCTGTGTTTTTGCTTTTTGTTGGAATTTGATTTGCTGGTCTAAATGCTTTGAGCACTTTGCCACTGCTGCTCAGTGCCAAAGTGCAAGTGCTTCTTTTGTGAATTGTTGATATGGATTGGTGTTTCCATGATTGGTCTATTTGGTTTACTGATAAGTCCCTAGTACAGTGCACTGTGTGTGCCCATGACCTGTAAAGCAAATGCTGCTAGTAGACTTGAAGCACTGATTATGCCACCTACATAAACAGCCTTGCAACAAGCTCTCAAGCCTGCCATTTTGGTGCATGTGTGCAGTCTAGTACTGCCATGTCGACCTGGCAAGTGCACACACTTGCCAGGCCCTACCATTCCCTTTTCTTAGATGTTAGTCATCCCTAAGGTCAGCCCAAGATACCCCTCAGGGCAGGGTGCAGTATATGTGGAAGGTAGGACATGTGCTTATGTGTGTGGTATGTTCTGATAGTAAAATACTGACAATTTTGTTTTTCACTATAGGCTATCTGTCCTCATAGGAGAGAATGGGGAGTTTGCTCATAACATTTTGAGTATTACTGCCCATGGGAACAAGATAGGAAAGTAGAGTTGTATATGCCTGAACTCTGAGGGTCATTTTTATATTCTGGGTTTGAAAATACCACTTTTAGAAAGAAAATATTTTCTTGCCTAGCCATCCAGTGTGCCTCTGCTAGGTTATGAATTGGCTGTTTGGCTTTGGAGTCACAGGGGCTGGAGATGGGCATTCTGTTCAGCCACTTGGGGGTTGAGGTATACCCTACCTTTCCAGGGTGAGTCAGGGCTGGGCTGAATAGACCTGGTCTGCATTCAGAGTAGGAGATTTCTTTCACACCTGAATGGACCTGCTCTGCCCAGGACAATGCTTTCTCCACCCCTTGCCAGGAAGCTGCATCAGGCAGAATAGAACTGGTTATGGCTGGGCAAAGCTTTGCTCCCACAGAGAACAAAGAGATTTACTGAATAAAAAGAGGGGTCCTGACCCCAGACTTTTAGATCATTTTGAGGATCTAGAGGAATCTTTGACAAGGAGAAGAGCTTGATAAACGGAGGTGAAGTACTGCCCCTTTGCTGTGCGCTGTCTGGGGTTGGCCTGTAGTGGCTGTTTCGGCCAAGGAAAGGAGAAATGACTTTGCTGTGTGCTGTGTCGCCAGCTTGAAAAAGATCTCCCAGGGCTTGAATGAAGAGCTTGCCTTCTGTTCTGAAGTCTCAGGGACAGAAGGACTTCACCAACAGCTTCCCTGAAATTCCTTGCTTGGAGTTCTGATCTGCTAAGAGGTACTTGCTGCTGTTTTGGACCTCTGGAGGCTGTTTGCCTCTGGGAGCTTGAAAGGTAATGTAACTTCAAGAAGTGTGGCGCATCCGTACTTGTTTCTGATGCATAAACCAACTCAGCGCCTATTCGTGGTACTAGAAACCGCTGCACGCCACATCGAGTGCACCATCTATGAAGGCCGAGACCATCGCACCGATTCCGATGCAGGCCCTGCAGTGCGGCTGCAAAAACCAAAGCATCGTGGGTCTGCGGTTGAAGAAATCAACACAAGTGCAGGTGCCGCCACCACAACAAGAACTGACGCATCCCCGTTCCTCACGCATCTCATATGGGCACCAGGCTGGCAAGTACACCGGGGTCGCAGTAAGAAACTGACTCATCATCGAAGCATCACATTCCCCTATGTAAGGAACTGACACATCACAGTCCTTCTTCCTGGAGTATACACAGGTCCAGAAGTGCACTGAAGAGTTGGTAGGTGAGGACCAGTATTTATACCCAGTTGAGCCATGGTCCAATCGCCCCTCAAGGGTGAAACATGTGTCGACTGTCGCACTTCCAGAGGAGTACAAAATGATCTCTGAAACTAAATTAATGTTGATGACAATAAAGTGATTCAATCTCAAACAACATATTACAAGTGTCCCTCCTTATGTAAAGGAATCACTTTAACAAATGAAATCGTCCATATCTATCAAGGAGGAGCAGTTGTTCAAACCCCTATCACACATTTATAAACACAAGGCTGGTAAGGTCCAGTGCCTCGAGCGCATCTCCTCCATCGCTTACTTATAAAAGCAGACAATTTTCATCCCAGACCAGGGCCCCTGGACCTTCTCCATATTTCTGAACCCCCTCCCAATATGGTAGAAGGATCCCTTCTGCATGCAGACTCTTGAACACAGGGGTGACTCTGCCCTTTCCAGTTTCTGTAACAGAGTGCATGATTAATATGAGCTGTGTAGGAGTTTTTGTAGTTTTAGCCTGAATCTGGCTTTGCAGGGCATCCACCCATTCCTCGTCGCCTTTGGCCCCCAAGTCCTCCACCCAAGTCTGTTGAAGCTGTTCCATCGGGTCTGGGAAATTATTCATTAAATTATGGTGGATCACTGGTATTCCTTTTCCAAAGATGGGGTCGGCCATCAGTCTATCTTCTAGGGGGTAAAAATCAGGGAGGTGGGTACTTTCCCTGATATGTCTCCTCAGCACGTGGCCGAGCTGGAAATAGCAAAATCTCTACGTAGGGGGGAGGTCAAACTCCTGGCTAAGAGTCTGGAATTAGAGCAGGGAATCATTTCTCCATACATCTCCCAGGCGTTCAATCCCTATCCTTTCCTACTGAGAAAAACTCTGCAATCTAGATACCTCCTTCAACTGTTCACTGTGCTATAGTGGGGTTAGTGCCTTACATGTGGAGTGCCAACCCAGGTATAGATTGGCCTCTGTCCAGCTTCTCACTATTGACTCGGTATGAACCATTAATACCAGTTTCTTTGCGCCCGCATAGAGGCTAAGCTTGTGATTGCCAGGAGGCACAGCTGCTCAATCAACCCTGTAGGTTGCCTCACTCTGGTCTGTCTACACCCACTCATGAATTATTAGGAGCTGTGAGGCCCAGTAGTAATTTCTAATATCTGGGATTGCCAGTCTCCCATCGTATATGCCTCTTTGTAACTTGTTCAGGGCTATGCTTGGCGCTCCCCCCTGCCAAAGCAGTGATCTGAGTTTGTGTGAAATGTGTTTAAAGAAGATTGTTGGGACACGAAACAGTGTATTTTGTAAGGCCTATAGTAATCTGGGGACGGACATCATCTTGTATCGCGCCACACTGACCATAGGGGACAAAGGAAGGGTGTGCCAGTGTGCTACATGTGCCGGGAGACAGTGTATTAGGGGGCAAGGTTTTGCTGTAAAATCCCTCCGGAATTATTGGAGCTGAACAGCTCAATGGCAGCCTCGGTGGGGGCCCTGATAGAGGGAATATTAATGATGTATCCCAATTTATTTTGTGCCCCACATTGCTCCCGAACAGGTCAAAAATATGCAGAATGCACGCAATGGAGGCATATGTTCTGGAAAAATAAAGGACTATATAGTCTGCATAAGGGAAATCCATTCCTCCCAGCCGTCAGGTGAGGGAATGCCCCATATCAGCAGGTTTCCACGTATCCACACTGCCAACGGCTCGGGAGCCAAAGTAAAGAGAAGGCGCGACAGAGGGCAACCCTTCCGAGTGCCTCTGCCCAGTGATATGACCGCGGAGATCGCACTATTGACCCACACCCTGGCTAGTGGGGCCTAGTATAGCAGTTTTACCCAGGCACAAAACCTCAGGCCGAGACCCCATCAAGCTTAAACGGTGAATAAATATGGGCATTCTATAGTAACAAACACCATGGATGCATCCAAAGCCATCAGTGCAGTCTGGTGAGTTGAAAGTTCTCTAGTCATGTGCAGGCCTCCATACATCCTGTGCAGGTTGAGTCTGATGCTCCTACTTGGCATGAAGCCTGACTGGTCTATGTGTATAATGCCTGGGAGGACTCCTGTAAGTCTCGCCACTAGGTCCTTCACTAGGAATTTCGCCTTGACGTTTAGGAGGGAGATTGGTCTATAGGAGCCACACTCGTCAGGAGGCTCACCTGGTTTATGGATAACTACAATCGTAGATGTTCTTTGGTCATTTGGAGGTATCCCTCCTCCGCTGCTGCCAGAGATGTTTTAATGCATGGGCAAAGAGGCCTCTGACCCAGGGCCCCAGCCTTTCAGGGGGCCCCCAACAGAATCAGCTCTGCTCTCCAGAGTTTTGCCCTGATGATCTTGAATATTTTTTAAACAGATTGTTTTAAATACTGTTTAAATACTGTTTTCCTTTGATTTATTTTTTATGTACCTGATGTGTGAGAAGTCTAGTACAGCCATTTGGCAGAGAAATGTTGTGTTTGTTTCGTGCATTATACATAAAAAACATACTTTTAGATCAAAACAAGGCCTAACATATAATAAATGGCGGAGCGTCACAGAGATTATTTGCAGTAATATTGGTGAGCTGCACACATAACTAATCCTGAATAGTAGATGTAAACACATTTAGCGCCCTCTTTGCGACATATTTACTGTATGAAGCATCACAAGGAGTTACAGATACGTCAGTATTTCTGACATATCTGTTGGTGCAAAAGTGATGCATTGCTGGGGTGTGTCTAAAAATAGACGCAACTCCAGTAATGTGTCCTTTCACATGGGGGCAAGCCCAATGTGAAAGGGCCTGCATCAGTCTTCCACCAGCTTTGAGGCAGGTGTAAGATATCAACGCAATGGCATCCTAGAGGTGGCGCACTGAGTTCTCATAGATTTCAATGCGTCACTTCTACAAGGCTTTTTGCTGTTCAACACCCACCCTGCATACATTATACCTGGTGCGGGTATAATGTGCTGCAGGGGTTTACAAAGTGTTGCATCTTTCTAGTTGCGTCACTTTGTAAATAGGGCGCAACATGGCAAATTTTTTATGCTGCTGGTGCGTTACAAAAAGTGACGCACTAGCGGCATAAAAGTGAAGCAAGGCCTCATAAATAAGACCCTAAATATTTAAACGAGTGTTCCTTTGCACTGTCAGGGATCTAAAAAATTAAATAGTGTATTTAATAAAGACTAGATTGCCCTGGTGCGTGACAGCGGGAGGAAAACATGCGTAAAAGACCCATTTGTTATTAAAAAGCCAGGTTTTTAAGTTCTCCTGAAAGAGAGTGGGTCTGTGGTTAGTCTCAGAGACTCAGGGAGGCTATTCCGCATATTTTGTGCCTAAAAGCTGAGGGATCAGCCTCCAGTGCATATTTTAGGCATGATGGCCAGGTTGGCATTGGAAGATCTTAGAGGTCTAGATGTTGTGTAGCACTTATCGCTCGTATTTAGGTAGTCGGCTCCTAAGTCGGGAAAAGCTTTAAAGAAGATGGTCATCGGTTTGTAGTCGATCTAGCTAGTAAAGATGGAGGATCCAAGAAGTGAAATTTGCTATTAGAACTAAGGTAGAAGTCAGTTCTTCTTCTGAGATGTTAGAGAAGTCTTGTTGGATCACGGAGATCTTTTTGTTGAATAATTGAGCTATTTGCTTAGACTATTCTTCAGTGTATGGTCCTTCCTTTGTGCCGCCGTTCAGACAGTAAAGGAATTTACTATGCTATAGATTTCCTTACTTTTATTTTGGGCATTTTCTATCTTGGTTTTAAAGAACTTTTTCTTGGCTGCCTTCAAGAGAATGTAATGAGCTTTTAAGTTGTCTTCATACACCTTCCAATCCTTCGGTAGATAGGATTTACACCATTTCTGTGCCATTTTTCTACAATTTCTTTTGCTAGATCTGAGGGAAACGTGGAGCTGAACTCTTTGAGGAGTGAGAAACAACCGGTACAGCTGTATCAATGTTGGTTCGGAGCCATGAATCATCAAGAGGGCAGCCAGACAGCTCTGGTGAGGAATGACTGAGGGCGTCTGCTAACATTGGGATGGATATTTCATGGAACATCCTGTAATTCGGGACCCTCTGCCCTGCGTTAGCTCGAGGGCCTGTGGCAGAGTTGGTAATGACACATTTTGAAAGGAGGTGGTCAGACCAGATAATGGGAAGAGGTAGGCTTACTGATATGTCAAAGTTGGGAAAGATTTGGTCGAGGGTATGGCCCTTCTCATGGGTGGCAGTAGAAATTGATGGAAACATGTTGCAGGCCTGCAGCGTCTCCAACAAGGAAATCGTTTGAGGGTCTTTTCCATTGTCCATATGTATATTGAAATGTCTCAGAATAAGGCAGATGTTGTATTTTAAGGCCAGGGAGGTGGTGGCTGTATTAAGCGTAGTAATACAATTTCTAATTGCACTAGGAGGTCTGTAAATCAGAAAAACAGCTATGCTATGATGAGGGGATAGGGTACAGTGGAAGCCTAAGGACTCTGCACCCTCAATGTTTTCAATCGGCATGGGAGAGCAGTCTAGCTTTTTATTGTAAATTGTGGTGACACCGCCCCCTTCCCACATGCTCAGTCCCTCCTAAGGATTTTATAACCTGTAGGGATGGCCGAGGGGATAGTAGGGTTGGTGGCTTCAGACAGCCAAGTCTTAGTGAGCAATAAAAGATCAGGCTGTTCATCTAAAAGTAGGGCATAAATGTGTGGTTCATGCTTTGCATAGACCAACAATTTAAAAGGGTGGCCTTTAAGTCCTCTGTTTCCTTATTGTTTTACACTTATTGTTGAGTGGGCGGTTCTTGGGAGTGAGTTTCCTGGGCTGGAGGAGAGACCAGTTGTACTCCTAATTTTCTCGCCTTTGTCGCTGCCCTCTTGTTTTTTTCCCGCCGCGGACTCCCGTGTGGCCCCGCCCCCCGCGCCCATTTGCCGTCCTGACCTCCCGCCTCCCAGCTGACCCCTCCTCCAAAGCTACCCTTATATGGCAGCCGTGGCGCGGTCGCACAGCGGATGCGCGCACCGGGAGCGCCGCTGGTGCGCCGAAGGCGCACCCAAGGCAAGCCCGTCTGCCCCCGTCCGCGCCTGGACTGCGCCCAGCACCAGAATTCTTGGTCCCAGCTGATGCCAGGGCACCCGACTGAGATACGACACCGCCATTCTCATCGCACTCAACACCAGATGACTTGCTACCTGCCACCGAGCCACCCCGAGGCGCACCCACGGACCCTTCACCTGCCAGGCCTGCAAATTTACCTGCCTCCGAACCTGCACGCCACCCACCAAACACAGCAACAACAACAACAATCACTTCAAGTGCATCCTCCTCAACACCCGATCTGTCCACAAACACGCCGTTGAACTCTGGGAAGTCCTTGATACCACAGCACCAGACGTCGCTTTCCTCACAGAAACCTAGATGAACGCCTCCTCGGCCCTCGACATCGCCATAGCCATCCCGGATGGCTACAAAATCACCCGGAAGGACCGCGTCAACAATCCTGGAGGAGGAATCACCATCATCTACAGGAAAACCATCAGCATCACGACCAACACCGATGACACACTCACCGCTGGCAAACAACTACACTTCCAGATCCACACCGACCCCCAAACCACCCTCAGAGGAACACTCATCTACAGACCCCCGGGCCCACAAACACAATTCAGCGAAACCATCACCGACTTCATCAGCCCGCATGCCCTAGCCTCACCAGAGTACATCCTCCTAGGGGACCTGAACTTCCACCTGGAGAAAAAGAATGACAACAACACCACCACCCTGCTCAACAACCTCGGACTCAAGCAACTAGTGGACACGCCCACCCACCTCGCTGGCCACACGCTCGACCCCATCTTCTCCGCCAGCAACCACGTCTCCTTCAGCCACTCCACCAGACCACACTGGACAGACCACAGCTGCATCCACTTCACCTTCAAGAAGACCACCTCCCACCAACAGAGGCTACAGATCCCCCGCAGATGCTGGAGCAAAGTCACCACAGACCAGCTGACCACATCGCTGAGCCAGAACCACCTGTCAATACCCCGACGCCAACGACGCAGCACACAATGGCGCACAGTGGATCCCCAACTGCGCCGACGACCTCGCTCCTCTGAAGAAACCCCCAGGCAAGACGAGCAACAGAAAAATCTCCTGGTTCACAGATACCCTCAAAATCGCAAAGAAATCATGCCGAACCCTAAAAAAAGCTTGGCGCCACAAACGGGCATCAGAAAACATGACAGCCCTCAAGAACGCCACCCGCGAATACCACCAGATGATCAGCACCACCAAAAGGACACCATTCAAAGAGCGGCTGGACAACAACACCCACAACAGCAAGGAACTCTTCAGCATCGTCAAAGAGCTCTCCAACCCCAACGCCAGCAACAACGACACAACACCGTTGCAAGACCTCTGCAACTCCCTCGCCACATTCTTCCACCGCAAGATCGCAGATATACACAACAGCTTCGGACCCCAGACTCCGTCTCCAACCACCAAACCAACGACCCCCACCACCAGTCCCAGCGCATGGACCCCCGTCAGCACTGAAGACACCACCCGCATCATGAACACCATCCACTCCGGCTCCCCCTCCGACCCATGCCCTCATCATATCTTCAACAAAGCCGACACCATCATCGCACCCCACCTCCGGAACGTCATTAACAGCTCCTTCACATCAGCCACCTTCCCGGGAAGCTGGAAACACGCAGAAATCAACGCCCTTCTGAAAAAACCAACAGCGGACCCCAAAGACCTCAAGAACTTCCGCCCCATCTCTCTTCTCCCCTTCCTGGCAAAAGTCATCGAGAAGACCGTCAACAAACAGCTGACTGCATTACTTGAAGAAAACAGCTCACTCGACCCATCCCAGTCCAGATTTCGAGCTCACCACAGCACCAAGACTGCCCTCATCGCAGCCACCAATGACATTAGGACCCTGATGGACAACGGAGAGACAGTTGCTCTCATCTTCCTGGACCTCTCGGCGGCCTTCGACACCGTCTGCCACCGTACCCTAATAACCCACCTCTACAACACTGGGATCCAAGGAAAGGCCCTGGACTGGATCACATCGTTCCTCTCCGACAGAACCCAGAGAGTCTGCCTCCCTCCCTTCTGCTCCGAGGCCACCAAGATCATCTGCGACGTACCCCAGGGCTCCTCACTCAGCCCAACTTTCTTCAATATCTACATGAGCCCCCTCGCCACCATCGCTCGCAAACACAACATCAACATCATTTCCTACGCCGATGACACCTAACTCATACTCTCCCTCACCAAAGACCCTCTCACTGCCAAAGCCAACGTCCAGTACGGAATTAAAGAGGTTGCAGAATGGATGAGGCACAGCCGCCTGAAGCTCAACTCAGACAAGACGGAGGTCCTCATCCTCGGACAATCCCCTTCCGCCTGGAATGACTCCTGGTGGCCCACGTCACTGGGCAACCCACGACACCCACTGACCACTCACGCAACCTGGGATTCATCCTCGACTCCTCTCTCACGATGACCAAGCAAGTCAACGCAGTCTCGTCCTCGTGTTTCAACACCCTGCGCATACTCCGAAAGATCTTCCGGTGGATCCCCACCGAAACCAGAAAGACGGTCACCCAGGCCCTCGTCACCAGCCGACTGGACTACGGAAACGCCCTATACGCAGGAACCACAACCAAACTTCAGAAACGCCTTCAGCGCATACAGAACTCCTCCGCATGACTCATCCTCGACATCCCCCGCCACAGCCACATATCCGCCCACCTGAGAAACCTGCACTGGCTCCCAGTCAGCAAGAGGATCACGTTCAGGCTGCTCACCCACGCACACAAAGCGCTCCACAACATGGGCCCGAATACCCGCCAAATCCGCTCCTCCAGCCTCGCCCTAGCCACTATCCCACGGATTTGCAGAGCCACCACCGGAGGAAGATCATTCTCCTACCTTGCAGCAAAGACATGGAATTCCCTCCCCACACACCTACGACTGACCCAGGACCATCTCACCTTCAGGAAACACCTCAAGACCTGGCTGTTCGAGCAGTAGCAGCAGCCCCCCTTTCTCCTCAGCGCCTTGAGACCCTCACGGGTGAGTAGCGTGCTTTACAAATGTACTGATTGATTGATTCATTGATTGATTGAAGCTCGGATCAGCCGCTGTACACTGACATAATGGTAGCTGCCTAAGGCTAAGCAGTTTTTCCCTATTGTAATATAGTGGAAGAAACTTACGGGAGGGGAACTGGGCCGCATGGCTAGCGCCAGATGCCTCCGGGCGCAGATTGGCTTGCCTTCGGCGTGCTCACTCCGCTCATCCATTTGCATCGGGAATATATAGGCTAATGCCTATTATGCAAACTGGATCGCTAACGCAGCTGAGGAAGTGGGAATTGCGTGAGGAGAAGTGAGGAGCCCGATAGTAGCCCCAACCCTCCTCACAATTGGTGTATCAGTCACGGCGGACCAGGACTGTAGGAAAAGCGAGAATCGAATCGAAGCAGCTAAGGAGATGTAGCCAAGCAAAATCAAGTAAAGTGCAAGTGCATGTAGGTCGGAGAAATTGTTAAAAAGCACAGAGTAATTCAGCCACACATACACAATTTAAAAAGTATTAAACACCTAGTAGCAGGGCAGGAAGGACTAAATCCTACCCTTGTCAGCTGCGTGCGTCCATTTACATTGAGAATTTATAGGCTAATGCCTATGATGCAAACTGGATCGCTATCGCAGCTGAGGAAGCTGAGACTGTGTGGAAAATAGGGGCTTAATTGTATCATACATTCAAAGCTTTTCTGAACAGGGGCCCCCAATATTTTTTGGGGCCCGGGGCCCACAAAATCCTTAAGATGTCCCTGGCTGCGGCTCAGAACATCTCCAATGCTGGCCCTGAAGTTTTAGTGGAAAGTCCCTTGTATAACTCTCTTGGCACACCATTGGTCCTGAGGGCCTTCCCGGACTGCAGGGAACCGGGGACCACTGCTATTGTCTCCTCTGTCAGTTCAGCATTCAGGTTGAACTCAGCTGGTCCATTTCGGGGTTTATCACATCGTTCATACCCTCCCCCCACCAGGAGAATTCCAGGGGGTAATTTTTGAAGTTGAGTGCTGAACTGTGGCAGGACCATTGTATGCAGTCTAGGTGGAATGCTTAGAGAGCAGAGGTTGATAGATCGGCCTACCCAGGTGCCTGATAGGGCCATGTGGCAACCAAATGTGTCAGCCCATATTTTCTGTATGGTCAGCGGCACTAGTTTCTTCACTAGGATGCCCACCCCGGGGTTGGATGTAAAACCTGAGTGGGCTATTAGCTTGTATCCAGTTTAGGGCCATGTACTGGTTCCCCTTCAAGTGTGTCTCTTGCATCAGTACAATATTGGGTAGATGTCGTTGGATGTGGTGCAGGACCCGGGTACGTTTAATTTGTTCCCCAGTCCATTCACATTCCATGACCATATACGCATAGTTGCTTGTTTAGAGGTTCCTATTGGGGATCTTTAGATCCCTCCCATTCTCCCCACTCCCCGGGGTTAAGGCAGTTAGCGTTCATACTATTCTTCTGCTGTTAGATTTATGGCATAACTGTTCAACCAAATAATACAAACATTGGAAAACCCAAATACCCACCTCTCTGCATTCTTGATTAGTGAGAGAAAGTCACACCCCAACCTACAGAGTGCCTATCACCCAAAACTGTGCATTTAGCAATTGGAGGGCATTTCAAATTTTTTGATAAACTCGTCTCAAACTTATGACCCCCGGCCATTGTCAAATCATGCCAACTACTGCTTTATTATGAAGCAAAAAAATTTCGGGCCCACTGCTCCTAGAGCACTTTGTCGAATTCTATCTCCCGTTGAGCCCAACTGATATACCCCCTGCTCAATGAGACTGTAGACAGCAGTATATCATTTATCAGTCTCCACCCCGTCCATATCTGGTTCCGACTGGAGGAACGGAGACGCCCGGGCACTTGCTTTCTGTAGACTCGTCCTTAAGTCAGTTTGTTTCTTCTGATTTTTCTCCCTGTCAGCCACTCTCCGTCCCTCCATCCAGTCTCACACTTCCTCATGCATCGCAAAGAAGTGCTGCCTCCCCTCCATCAGAACCTTCAGAACCTTAAGTATTCCCGGGAAAAGCATCATGTATCTAAGATGTTTGTCGCTCAAGGCTTTCTTGACCGCATCAAACTATCATCGTTGGCGATGTACCTCGAGGGCAAAGTCCAGAAACAATCTGATAGTTGCATTCTCATATTGTAGATTGCCATGTGAGTGTGCTACTTTCAGAATTGCGTTGCAATCTCAGAAGTTCAATATTCTTGCAATAATAGTGCGTTGTGGGCTCCCGGGTGTTGGACGGCTCCAAAGTCCTGTACACCCGCTTGAACGAGAAGTAGCTGGACAGGCCCTTGTGCTGGAAGGTATGAAGGATCAGATCTTCCAGGAATAGATCTGTGGACTGGCCCTCCGTCCCCTCCGGGACCACACCAGGTGGATGTTGTTTCGCCTGGCCCTTCCCTCCTGGTCCTTGATGCGGGCCATCATGTCTTTTTGTTGTTTTTTAGGCATGACACCTGTTCTTCAAGTATTTTGGTTTTGCTTTGAATGCCTCCTATGCTCATTTCTGCCTCAGAAACTTTGTCAGCCATCTTGCATAAGTCAGCCCGCAATAGGTGTACCTCCTCCTTGAGCATGTCTAACTTTGGTTCAAAGGTACCCCACTTATCGCTTTTATTATGTTTCAATTATGGCTCTGATTTAGAGTCCCTTCCCACAGCTCCAGGGGAATCATCTGGCTGAGACCTGCCCTCCCAGGTGTCCCATTGCCTCTCTGTATTTTTCTATTTGATTGACTGGCTCACATGCGTGCCTTTAGTGAGGACCATCGTATGCTCTGACCTCCAGCTGGAGGCCACCCAGAGAAGCAGCACATTTAATCTGAGTTAGTGCGCCAGTCCAGATCACCACCCCTTGGGCTGAGTTCCACTTCCAAGATCCTGGTGTGTTGGCTCTACTGGTTGGGGGCCTCAGACAACCCCACTGTTCACTCTACTGGCCCTTCATTGCCCGTCACCAAGGGGAGTCCACAGCGTTTTTTAGTGTTCCTGTTTTTATTATTTAATTCCCCTCCCCTCTCAGGTGGTGTGCTCCGCTCTTCTTACTGGTCAGGCCGCTGGGCCACAACTCCGTGTTTGTTTGCAGCAATCCTGCTCCCGGAGGTTCCTGTTGGGGAGAAAATGGCAGCCCCTATATTCCATTGGTTCTCAACCGTGGCTCCTTCCCGTTTTCCTGTGACTCATGGCCCCCTCGGATACTCCTCTTTGGGATGGGGGTGGCAGGTCCCGATCACTAGACTTCCTTTCTGCCAATTACTCCCATTGCCACTCAGGGCCTCTGGCCTTGTTCAGCTCCTGCTGGCAACCCTCAGGTTTGGGCTGTGCCCCAGCCACCACACCCCACAAGTACGACTACCGATCTGCAGTTTGATGTCCCGTCACTCGAGCCATACCCGCACAGGGGTGCAGAAATCATCACCTCCCTCAACTGGTTCCAGGCCGGATACACCAGAGCAGCATGCTTTCCCTGCCTATCATTAAGTCTCTCCAGGGGAATCTGGGTTGGTCTCCTCCCTCCTGGGCTGCTTATGGTGTAGGCCCTCTGGATCAATGTCTGTCCCGGACGATCCCGAGCCCTACCGGATACTTTCCCCGGGCCCAAATAATCTGTCAACGTGGCCACATAAACTGCTTGTTGGCCTGCGGATAATTTCCGATGTTTACCGGTGGCTACACACTGTCGGCTAGCGGAGCTTGCTCAGTGCGTGACGATCTTGGTCGGCTGCTAGCCACACCCCCGTATTTGAATATTTATTGAGTGTCTGTTGGAAATTAACATCTTTTGTGTGGTGTTCCCTCTAACCTTTGCCTTCTTTGACTGAAACTGTTTTTGTTGGCCATAAGATTCGGCGCGCTTTACTCCTGCTAACCATCAGTAAATTGCATGTGCTCTCTATTTTTAAAAATGGTAAAATTGGCATACACCCAATTGGTGCATTTAATTTATGAATAAATCCATAACGTATGGTACTACAGCTACCCAAGGCGTGTAAATTAAATGTTAAAAGTGGACTGGAGCACACTTTGTGGTATCCACTAAAGTAGCACTGACACCTTTGGGTAATTGTTTTCACTTTACAAATACTGAACATTTACATTTACTTTTACATCACAGTAAAACACGTCCACAGCCTGCCCTGGGAGTCTTTGTGTACAGTTTTAAACTGTCATATGACATGGCAAAATAAACTTTCCGTCAGGGGTAAACCTTCCTTTATAATACTTATAAGTCAGCAATATCAGATGATCAAATTGACGATATCAGGCTAACGGTGGACAACAAGAAACCCTGCGTGCTGATCCTCCCTGACCTGTCGGCAGCGTTCGACACGGTCAACCACGCTATATCCCTGAAATGACTACGATCCATTGTAATTGGGGGATCTGTCCTACAATGGATCACCTCATTCCTGACGGACCGCACCCAGAGAATTCGGATGAATGACTGGGTCTCAAAGAGGGGACTTATCCCTTGTGGAGTTCCACAGGGGTCTGCATTATCACATCTCCTGTTCAATATATATCTCAGACCTCTAATTAATGTCCTTGCGGCCAAGTTTTCAACTACGCTGATGACACCCAGATCATCTTGCAAATTGAAAACTCTCCTCAAGCACACTCCCGTGATAAAGAGGTACTCCGTTTCACCATCAACTGGATGACCGCCAACTTACTAAAGGTTAACGCCGACAAAACAGAGGTCCTATTAGTGAAGGATGCTCTTGACCCTTGGAACTCCCTCTTCTGGCCCCAGGAGCTGGGAGACACTCCTGCCCCGGCCCCAGTAGTTAAAAGTCTGGGAATCAAAGTTGATGCTAAACTCACAATGGCCAATCAAGTCTCCACTGTTTTTGGCACCTGTGTCGGCCTACTTAGGCTACTGAGGAGAAGACTCTCCCCCATCCTATCATTCTCCACCATGAGAACAGTGGTATCGGCCATGATAATAGTCCGCTTTGATTAGGCCAATTCACTATATATTGGACTGCAGACTCCTTACAGGGCAGACTGCAGATAGTAATGAACGATGCCGCCAGACTCATCTTCAAACTACCGAGGCACACACGAGCACCACCCCTCCTTCAACGCCTCCACTGGCTGCCTCTTAAACAAAGAGCAAAATTTAAGGGCCTCTGCATCGTTCACAAAGCAATTCACAGTCAGGCCCCTGCGTATATTAAACAACGTCTTCAGAAATATGTACCAGGCCGCCCGCTAAGGTCCTCCACGGATAGCCTTTTAAGATGCCCACGCTTCAACTACGTCACCAAAGGAGAACGAGCCTTCTCTAGCCTCATACCCACTCTCTGGAACAAGCTGCCCAACCACCTCCGTGCCGAAAGCTACCTTCTTCCCTTCAGAAAACAACTAAAAACCATCTTGTTCACAGAAGCATGGTCATAATCATCCTGCTAATCTGCCTGGTGCCATCGCCTATCTTCTTACAGCGCTTAGAGAGGTTTGGTATTAACCGCTCAACAAATCCAAATTAACATAACATAACATAACATAACATAACATAACATAACATAACATAACATAACATAACCCTAAATACCCATAAGGCAGGGTGCTTGGTGTTAAAAAATTAGAACATGTGTACTTATGTTTTACATTTTCTGGCAGGGACACACCTCCAAAGTTGTTTTTCACTGCAAGAAGGCTGGCTCTCTCATGAATAGCACTGGGTTTCATTATAACTCCATATAATGCATAACTTAAATTTGGTACCTACTGTCTAGAAAATGATTCAATGACTCATTGTAATAGGAATTTAAAATCCAACCGAACGGCAAAGTTGGATTTTAAAAAACTTTTTAAAAATGCCACTTTTATAAACTTGCCATTTTCCTACCTAAGCCAAATGTGCTTTTCTTTCAGTGTTTGAGTCACCTGACTATTAATGCCTCTTCAGACAGTACAGCCACCACCAGTGCAGGTAAGAGTAGCGGGCCCAGTGGGGATGGGGGGATTTCAATGAACAATGACGAGGGAAAATGTATTATTTATTTATTATTCCCTCATCTGTCTAAATATCTCTCCAGCGCTCTCACCTGCACGGGCCTCTGCTGAGACAGTAGGCAAAGGATCTGGGTGTGCGGAGTTGTGGGTCCTACATGGTGGCTGGGTGAACTGTGCCCCTGCCCTGATCACACTTCAAATGGACCTGCCCTGGCCCACACAGAGGAACCTGATACCAGGCTGGATCATTCCTTTGTTTCACTAGCCAGGCTGCATTTACCCCCGGAGGAAATGGAGGAAGTGACTTGAACCATTTTTAGGGTTAGATAAAGGGGTGCGTCCCACCTACTGAGTTTAAAATTGGTAATTTCAGAACCTAAAATCAGGGCACTTCGGAACCTCTGAAGACTCAGACAAAGAACTGCCCTGCTGTCTAAGACGTGAAGGAAGACTGGAACTGCTTGCTCTGAACCAAGAACCCCAAAGGTGACTTTCATTTGGATGACTTTCTGTATGAAATTCAGGGATACAACAAGTTCCAGAGTCCTTTCCTGCTTTCCAGCTGACCAGACCCAACAGGACCTGACCTGGTACCCTTTTTTTTCCTCTCTCAGAGAGTTAGTCCTGACCCCCAAGCAATGTTCCCTCTAATTTTTTTCCTCTGTGTGCGGCAGTGGAGAGTCTCTGTGCGCTGCAACCATGGCTGTGTGCGCCTGGAACCAAATCGCGCGTGTCTGCGGTGCCAAATAGCACTTAAAATGTTTACTTTAAAAAGTGAAAAGATGGTGCATTTTCACACATACAGGACCACAATAAGGGTCTTAAGGGCAGTTTGCAAATTGGATAAGCACGCCATGACATGAATTGGTTACACTGGCAAGTACACTTCAAGTTTAGAAAAGCACAAGACAAAAGCAATCTGAAACCTTGGTCCAGCATGAGGCACATGATATTGGCATGTAATTCATGCAACAAACATTTTGTAAAAAAATGGCAGACTCACAATTCCAGAAATGGATACCCTAGTGATTTGTACAACTTAAATTACTTTTTAAAAACGCCTTTTGAAGCAGAGGCAATTTCAAGAGGGAGACAGCCTGAATTGGGTCTATTGGCATGGACATGTATGAATACAGCAGTGTATTAATTAGTGGTACGCAAGGGCTTGTGGAAAATGAGCAATCAGACAGCAGCACGAAAATCTGTGCCCCTTTTTCTTCCCTCTGTTCCCCTCGCTGTCCCCATGCTCTCTCTGCCCGGTCTTTCCTTCTGTACCCCTCGCTGCCCGTGTCTCTGCCCAGTTTTCCTTTCTGTTCCCCTCGCTGCCCCAGTGCCTCTATGCCCGTTCTGCCTTCTGTTCTTAGCTGCCCCTATATTTCTGTATTTTGCCTCTGTGCCATTACTTTTTTGTGCCCATCTGCCCTCTGTGCCACTCGTTTTTCTGCCCCTTTTGTTAAGACTGACTGCTTGTGTGCCACACTACTTCAGGTTTAAGCATAGGTTTATTCAGTGACTTTTGGGGTTCACGCTGACAAGGATTGATTGTTCTTTGAAGTGAGCTCACATTCCATTCAACCTTCAACAATTGATTTCCTATTTCTACCACTTTTAAAAATGACAGAAGTCTTCCTTAGCTGCACAGACCAGGCATCCCACCCTAGAGTCTGGTTGGCCTCCTGGGTGAGTACACCTTCATAATACCAAATGTCCTGCCTTTCTGGGAGCCAAGGGGAGGGGTGTTAACTCCTTTGGGGGGCATCGCAGATGCAAATATGACGCAGTGTAGCCTTTGAAGGTCACCGCCTTAATGTGTCACTTCACTAGTCATCCTAAGGGGGAGGAGTTGGGACCTCCTTCCTGCTCACACCTTTGTTTCTGACTCCTGGAGCATTCACACTGCCTGGAAGGAGGTCAGACTCCTGTCTTGGTGGCAGTGAGCGTGAGCTGCCAGCCATAGGACAGAGAAGCTGGGGCAACCAGGAAGGAAACAGCTAAGGTAGCCACCTAGGTACATGACACATCGCCCAAGACACAAGATTCATGTCAGGAGTGAGAAGGCACATTGTTTGATACCACACATGACATATTTAGAAGCTATTAACCTTGGGTTTGTCCAGATGCCAGCCCATTTTATCCCATGGATCTCCTATCACTTACAGTATACTTTAAAGCACAAGGCTAGTATAGGGACATAAAAGCTAGCACTTTCATGCCCACATCCTTAATAAAAG
The DNA here is from genome assembly GCF_964263255.1 of Lissotriton vulgaris. NCBI lineage: Eukaryota > Metazoa > Chordata > Amphibia > Caudata > Salamandridae > Lissotriton > Lissotriton vulgaris. The sequence continues at coordinate 561,410,606 of NC_141695.1, forward strand.
GCACCCTGCCTCCTGGGATCAGGAGACCTTCCTTAGAGGTGACCAACATATATTAGGGGGCAAAATTGAAATAGAGCAATTTCCACTGTCCCTGCAGTCTGCAATGGCAGGCTTGCTGTCAGTAGTTTACTCGGGTCACTCAGGGTGGCACAACCAGTGCTGCAAGCCCTGGGAACCTCTTCAAAACCCCTGCCCTGGGTCCCACTGGTACCATATACTAGGGACTTATAAGGGGGGTAAAATCCTTGTCAACTGGGGATACAAATTTACACATAACAGTTTTAGGGAGAGAACACTCACACTGGGGCCTGGTTAGCAGGATTCCATGCACTGTCAGAGCCGAAAAATGGCATCTAATAGTCCAAATAGGGACAAAAAGTGGAGGGATATTAGAAATGGGGGTCTCTGGTTGGCAGTGATATGCACCATTTCCAAGGGACCCATCCGTCTAGTTGGGCTAAGGGAGTTACATACCCAAGATAATACCTACTCAACGCCTTAGTAGCATGGCACAAGCAGTCAGGCTTATCTTGAAGGCAATGTGTAAAGCATTCGTACAAAGTACACACAGTGAAAACACTCCAAATAGACACCACAACAGTTTAGAAAAATATACAATCTTTATCTAAAACAAACATGATCAAAATTACAAAAATCCAAAATTCATAACTCAGAATATGTCTTTTTAAATGTTTAAGCACTTTTGTCTATAGAACACTATGGATGTGATAATCTTACACAAAATATCGTTAGTGCATCAAAATCCACAAGGAAAAACAGCTGCAAAGGAGGGAAGAGTCTAAAAACCAAAGCAATGCATCAGCTCCAGAGTGCTTGGGGAAGCGATGCAGCCGTTCTGCTCCATACATGTGAAGTGTTGCATCAGTTGCGAACTGTAAGGGTAAGTAATACATCAAAATCTGAAGACAGTTCTTGTCTGTGGGTAATGCAGTGTAAAGCTTGGCGCAGAGGTGTGATGTGTGGAAAATGGAAATCCAGACACGCTAGAGGTCGATGTGGCAGTGGCAAACAGGCATTCTGTCTATTCTTTCAGCCCTGGACCTGTGATGCATCGATTCTTTCAGCCGCACAGCGGGCCTTCATTTGAGTCCCCAAGGTGGTCTCGGACTTTGCGCTGGACTCGGGCTGCAGCTGTTCTTCGAGCCGAAAACAGTCGCTGAGTCAATTTCTTTGGCCACAGGGTGTCAGTGCTTGGAAGTTTCTCTCCCATATGGCTGTGCTAAGTGTAGAAAACAGGCGCAGGAAGGATGCTGCATCAAAATTTGCAGTCTTTTGCAGCAGGAACCACCTCTAAGGGTCCAGAACTGGATTTGACAGCACTTGGCAGGTGAGAGCTCCCAGCAGTGGAGTTCAGTGATGCTGTCCGTCAAGTCTTTGACTGCCCATACACATAAGCAGCAACTGCAGGCCAACCCAGCAAAGCAACACACAACAAAGGAACAGTAAATGTTAAGGCTTATTCTGCAATAGCCAGTCCAATATCCGAAACCACTTTGATTAGTGCAGGAAGTAGTCAGATAAGAAACAGCCTGTAAGTAATACAGGTTCTCCTTAAATAGCAAAATTCGTATACTAGCAATACTTTACAAAGTGATCAAGGACCTTCTAATAGGGCTTCAGCCATTTTCTAAAAGTTTGGGGTTATAGGTCCGATTCTTATACCCCTTTTGGCCTTTGTTGTTCACATGATCCTGCCTTGCCCTGTCTTGACTCCAGATGCACTACAATAGGGTGGAGACAGCATTGTGAGAGGCCAGCCACAGTCATATTCAGATGTCAGTGACTGCTCCTCCCACCACTCTAGCACAGGGCGGCCTATCAGCCTGGCGATGGGTCATAAGGATATACAGGGCACACCTCTGCTCCCTTTATATGCCTGCCTAGGCTGGTGAATACACAAACACCTGAGCTGTCAGTCTAAAAAAGAGATTGATTACAGAGGCAGGTAGAGACACAGAATGGTAAAGCAATAAAATGCCCACTTTCAAAAAAGCGGCATTTTCAAACATACAATTTGAAAAACAACTTCACTGAAAGATGTCTTTTTTAATCCGGGGTTCAGGGAACCCAAAACCCAAATCTCCATCTTTTCCCAATTGAAAGTAACACTTGCTAGATGCTATAAGGCAGCTCCAATGATAACCTATGGAGGGGTAGTTCTTGTAATAGTGAAAAACAAAATTGTCAGTATTTAACTATCAGGACATGTAAAACACACCAGTACATGTCCTACCTTTCACATACATTGCACCCCACCGATGGGGCTATCTTGGGCCTACCTTAGGGGGTGTCTTACATGTAAGAAAAGGCAAGGTTTGGGCCTGGCAAGTGGGTGTACTTGCTAGGTCGACATGGCAGTTTAAAACTGCACTCACAAACATTGCAATGGCAGGTCAGAGACAAGGTTACAGGGCTACTCAGATGGGTGGCACAACCAGTGTGTAGTATCCTGCTTTTGAAATGTAATGTATTTACACCTCCTGCTCAGCCAGTGCTTGTGCTCTGTGCTCATTAGAATGTTGGAGTCATTATGTGCCTCAGAATGTTGGGACACAGAGGTGAAGTGTCAGTTGGACATGGGCTGAGCAGCAGACAGGGTGCTCCTGGTGAGGCTCTCCTCCACAACTTAATTACTTGTTGTTCTGAACTATTCAACATCTTACCTGCTTGAATAAAACATCTTTAATTACAACCTTCTTGTGTGGACCTCCTCACTACATTTATTTGGCGCCAAGCTGGCGAAGAACCTACGTGATACATACGGATCTCAGTAACCTGGCTACCAAAAGAGGAACTGGAGATGGCGCAATCTACAGAGACCACAGCTGCAACAACCACAAGAAGTACATGAGGAGGTTTCCACAGAAACATGAAGAAGAAATGTTTGTGTCCCACACAGAACTACAAGGACAACAAACAAGAAGAAACATGTTTTTCACAGAAAAGAAGAAAACAACACAAGTAAGATGAAGCACCTCGCCGTTCAGCTCCATCAGTGGCCTCACCATCGGCCAGCCCTAGCCCAGGCATGCTGTGCTCATCTAACGTAACGTAACGTAACGTAACGTAACGTAACGTAAACTCGACTCTACATTATTTGGGCATTGGATTTACCACTACAGTCTGTAGAACGCTTTCTCCAACTTTCTGTCAGCTGTTTATTTCACCATTTACTCAACACAAGGGTAAGAGGATTTGTGGTGAAATTACCGTCTGCATTTTTACTTTCAAGAATAGGGTAGTTACCAGTGCCTGACTTGGAACTGTGTGCTTGATACAGTTGGATTGCACTTCCTGCATTGTGTGATCCTGTGGACATTCTGCTGACCTGTCTTGAGCTTATCTCTTGTATGAACTGTACCAGAAATCGCATGGGAGTTTGCCATGTTTTCCACCTTCCCATCATTAAAGAAAAGAATCTGCTTGAGACTTCACCTACAACCCGCTCTGGGTCATGACCTCTACCTAAGCAACTCACAAAGAAGATTCTCCTGTGAAGTTTTAGTCAAGATGTTCAAGTAACATTTTATCTTTATAGGAAGCATTCTTCCTTGCCATTTTTGCCTATCACTATGAATTTACATGACAAGCGTTGTGACATTGTCAGTGAGTCACTATTTGACAACAACAGTTTCTCTCACCATGGAACCTGTTGCTTTGGCAGTAAAACCATTGTTCTGCCAGTTGTAATGCAAGCAATTTTTCCATTCTTTTCTCCATTCTTCGATGCATGCTGCCCTCACGTCATGCCTTGGTTGCTGGGCAGTTTTGTGTGCTGCTCTGGGACGCCTTGTCACTGCAACGCACTGATAGCCACCCAGCGTTGCGTGCTTCATGTATCCGCAGATTCATTTCTACGGAGCTCATTCTGTCTGCCCATTCCAGGATTTTATTCCGTTTTTTATCGCCTTCTGAGTGATGATGGGGTAATCTACTGAGCCATGGATAGGCACCTGCTCGCTTCTGCCCCTTTTCGTGGGGTGAAGAAGTGGTCCTACACATCTAAGGAATGGGGCTTTGCATTCACTCTTTCCGCAGTCACCGTCCGTCCTTCACACTCATCCTCCACAGTTCACAGTTCAATGGGTGTTTTCCATTCACGGGCCCACCCAGTGACACCTAATGTGTCCCGGGTGAAGTGTGAGTTAAAACGGCTTGGCGAGGGTCCCAGTACCCGAGGGTAAATTCATTTTTAATAACTGGGCCCTCGCCAAGCCGTTTTAACTCACACTTCACTTTACACCTCACACTGCACTCTCAGTAAAATACCAGCTCCGCTGTAATCAGGCGTGGCAGCACACCCGGGACACATTAGGTGTCACTGGGTGGGCCCGATGATGAAGCAAGCCACCAACCAGGTTGGTGGGTGAGGGCTTCATGAACTCACCAACGAGGTGCCCATGACAAATCTAATCAGAGTCCTAACAATATTGGTCATATTTAAGCTAGTCTCTGTTGATAACAAATATAAACTACGGGGACTCGGACTAGCTTTCTAGTCATCTCTCTCTCTTGATACGCGCATGTTTTCCATTCACCACATAGAAGTTTATTCTAGGCTGGAAAGATCGTGGCAAAGTACAATTAAGGTTAAGACTTTAGGGTACAACCAGCGGACTTTTGTTGTTATCCTGGCATGGAAAGGTGGTATTTCAGTACATTCTAATATAAATTTTCTTTGCCCACCTTTTAAGACTCGATACATACTTATAAAGGAATAATTGGGTCCTGCTTTTGTACTATCCATCTTCAAGTGTTGCGCTAGTGGCGATTTCAGTCAGACGTTTGAAAGGACTATCATTTCTACTTTAAGCAATTATCTCTTCATTGCATTTTGTGCGCCATTCTCTGAGTGTTTTGGGATTTTACATAGCTTTGTCTTCCTATTTGCACTCAAGCATGTACATCAATTGTCAGGTTGCCTTATAGTGTTCTTTTTTCCATGAATCATAGCGACATAGTATGTTACCTATTCCGCTTGAAATGTATTCTAAAGTATTCTATACACTATATGCACACTTACATCAGGGAAAAGGAGCATGGAAAACGTTTAGCATTCAGCAGATAAATGAAGCGGGAAACAGGCCAAAACCCTTTTTCGGATACTTAAATCTTTCACCAGCCCTATGGCCTGTGAAAATCCTGAGACCTCCTCTCAAGCCCTATGTGACGACATTCCTCAGTACTTAACAAACAAAATTGACCTTATCTATGATAAGATTGCTCCCTCTGGGAGGCAACCACCGATCACATTCCTTCCTTTCCCTTCTGCGGACACCACTCCACAATTGCTAGAAAGTTTTCCCCCTATGACAAATGAGGTGGCAGCAACCTTACTCCGTTCGGTTAAATCTGGCTCTCCCCTGGATTTTATCCCAGCAAACGTAGCCTCCTCCATCTCCAGCGAACTCTCTGCTCCTGTAAGCACTATCCTCAACCTTTCCATGAAAGAGGGTCATCTTCCACAGGCTTGGAAGGCAGCACAGGTCATCCCTATTCGGCAAAATCCTAAGGCTTCCATGGAAGAACTGTCCAATCTCCGGCTCATTTCCGTCTTACCCCATTTAAACAAACTTTTTGAAAAATACATTAACCAACATCTTTCCAGCCATGTCGAAAACAACAACTGTCTGGACCTCTCTCAATCTGGTTTTAGGCCCAACTACAGCACCGAACTGGCCCTACTAGAGGTCACGGATAACATCAAAATGACACTAGACAGTTGCCAGTCCACCATGTTTGTGCTGTTGGACCTCTTTGCAGCATTTGACATGGTGTCACATCAGATCATGCTGAGGAGACTGAAGGAAATTGGACTTCGTGGAATTTCTCTACAGTGGATGGCCAGCTTCCTGTCCTCCCACATTCAGATCGTTAATCTAAGACCCTTCAGGTCTAAGACGATGGAACTGACCAAGGGTGTCCCCCAGGGCTCTTGTTTGAGCCCTACTTTGTTTAACATCTACATTGCACAATTGGCCAACCTTTTGAGATCCCGTGGTGTCCTGCCCATTTGCTATGCTGATGACATCCAGCTTCTTTTCTCCTTCAATAAATCTTCCACATCAGCTTTGTCAATCTTCTCTGAAGGAATGACTGCTATTGAAGATTTGATGGACAGCAAATTTCTGCAACTTACCGCAGGAAAAACTGAGATAATGTTTTTTGGGAGATGCCCCTCTTCTCTGGTCCCCGGATTGGTGGCGCGTAACCCTTGGCCCTTCCCCTAACCACAAAATACTAGTCAAAAACCTGGGCATTCTCCTCGATTATGCCCTAACGCTAAAGGAGCATGCTGTGCTGTCCATACTGCTAGCATTTGCTACCATGTGCTGGGCATGCTCCAACGAGTCTTCTCTTTCTTGCCAGACTATACTCGGACAACTCTCATTCAGCCCAGGATCATGAGTCGTCTTGATTAGTGTAATGTTCTCCTGTTTTTTGCTAATGAGTCATCCCTTAGCAGGTTACAGGTGGTTCAGAACACTGCTGCGCGACTCATCACAAAGTCTCCATCCAAAATCCCATCCTTTACCTTGCTGCAAAAACTCCACTGGATTCCAATTCGTAGGCGTGTCCAGTTTGAGGTTTGCTGCACGGTCTACAAAGTCTTGTACAAAATTGGCCCTTTCTACATCTCTAGAAAGATTACGCCTTATATCCCCTCTAGGGCTCTCAGGTCTTGTAGCAAATTACTTCTCCAAGTCCCCAGAGTTAGGAAAGCCAGGCTTGGTGGGAAGTCCTTCTTCTACCTCGCTCCCCGGTACAAGAACTTGCTCCCCATACATCTGAGGCAATGCAATGACTATCTGCACTTCAGGAAACTTTTCAAGGCCTCCCTGTTTTAACATCATCCTCAGCCTGCCAGCAGCTCCACTCTAAGTGCAGAGATACCCCTCCAGGAGTGATTCCGGCGCTCTACAAAACTAATAAATAAAAACAAATAAAATGGTAATGGGTACAGTCCCCATATGCTCTCTATCCACTTGCCTACGTGGGCTACATATGGTTTAAACTCCTCACATAGGGCACCGTTGCATGGCTCTCAGTCCCATTTACATTTACACAGGTACCCTTATGCAAGGAACTGTCTCATGGGTCATTGTCCCATTCACATTTACACAGTCACCCTCACACAGGGCGTCTTATGGGTCATATTCCCATCACTAAATGGCACTACTGCTTTCCTCTACATGGGGGTTGACTTTACACGACCTGCTATGGCATGGGCTTTTGTCCCACTCACAGTGCTCCTCACCCTCCTGCCTAGGAGTAGAGGACAGCCAAGGGTCTCTGTCCCGTTGGCTGTTATTTTCTCGCTATGAAATCGTTTATGTTACATTGTTGTTAAGATATAAATTATATCTTAATTGGTTTATCTATTTCAAAATAGGGGAGGATAAGTGATACTGTTTGTATTTACTTCACTTCTTCTTCTCTGTTTCTCATTTGTTCAGATTTGCTCTTGATGTCACTTCATTTTCATCTTTGGAATCTGGACCATACACATTTCACTAACATTTCTTCTTTGGTCTTCAGTCTTTCCCTTTCTGCAGTGTTCTTCTCCTTCTTCCTCGTTCACGAGGAATCTCTTCCTTCTCTTCTACCAGTGCTTGGGTATGTCTTACGTTCCATTCCCGTTGTGCCTTTTCCTTCTTTCCTTGCTTGCCTGGCCAGAGGCCTGATCGTTTATTTCTCACTGAGACCTGGCTGTCTGAAGCCTCCAACTCTACTATCACCCAGGCAATCCCTACAGGTTATAAAATCCTTAGGAGGGACCGAGCGAGTTGGAAGGGGGTGGTGCCACCACAATTTACAATAAATGCTCTCCCATGTTGATGGAAAATATCGAGGGTGCAGAGTCCTTAGGCTTCTGCCGTACCTTATCCCCTCATCATAGCGTAGCTGTTTTTCTGATTTACAGACCTCCTAGTGCAATTGGAAATGTTATTACTACACTTAATATAGCCACTACATCCCTGGCCTTAAAATATAACATCTGGCTTATACTGAGAGATTTCAATATACATATGGACAATGGAAAAGACCCTCAAACAATTTCCTTGTTGGAGACGCTGCAGGCCTGCAACATGTTTCCATCAATTTCTTCGGCCACTCATGAGAAGGGCCATACCCTAGACCAAATCTTTCACAACTTTGACATATCAGTAAGCCTACCTCTTCCCATTATCTGGTCTGACCACCTCCTATCAAAATTTGTCATTTCCAACTCTGCCACAGCCCCTCGGGATAATGCAGGGCAGAGGGTCCCTAATTACAGGATGTTCCATAAAATATCTATCCCGATGTTAGCAGATGCCCTCGGTCGTTCCTCACCAGAGCTGTCTGGCTGCCCCGAGTCGGACGCCCTCTCAAAGATTCTTGGCTCCGAACCAACATTGATGCAGCATTACCGGTTGTTTCCCACTCCTAAAAGAGTTCGGCCTCACCAGCTCCATGGTTTAAAGATTCCCTCAGATCTAGCAAAAGAAATTGTAGAAAAATGGAATAGATATGGTGTAAATCTGATCTACTGGAGGACAGGAAGGTGAATAAAGACAACTTAAAAGCTCATTATATTCTCTTTTCAGCAGCCAAGAAAAACTTCTTTAAAACCAATATAGAAAATGCCCAACATAAGAGTAAGGAAATCTTTAGCATATTTAATTCCCTTCCGGCCCCGAAAGCCGGCACAAAGGAAGAGCCATGCACGGAAGAATAGTCTAAGCAAATAGCTCAACTATGCCACAAAAAGATCTCTGTGATCCAACAAGACTTCACTAACATCTCAAAGGAAGAACTGACCTTCTACCTTGGTTCCAATAGCAAATTTCACCTCTTGGACCCTCCATCTTTACTAGCTTTCCCTGAGTTTCATCTTGAAGAGTCACTGACCCTTCTCCAAAGGATTAAGTCTGGCTCCCCTTCCGACCCATGTCCAGCGAATATCCTGAACCTATTAGCTCCCACCATAAACCCATGGTAAACCAGCTCTTTAATGCTTCCCTGTTCTCAGGCAACATGCTGGATTTTTCCACTGATAAAAAAGGGTAACGCCAAAGTAGTTGACAGGTCAATCTTCCTTCTTCTGGCCCTCTCCAAAGTATTAGAGAAGGCCCTCCAAAAACATATTAAAGATGGGAAGTTTCTTCATGAGTCCCAATCCGGTATTTGGGCTAACTACAGTATAGAATCGGCTCTGCTAGAAGTGACAGAATTTCTCAAGGTTAAGCTGGACCAGGGAGGCAAGGCTTTTCTGATACTGCTTGATCTGTCTGCGGCCTTCAATACGGTCCCACATGAGAGGCTCCTGGAGAGACTTGCTAACATCGACCTGGGGGGGACCACCTTAACATGGATGTCATTCTACATGGCAAATAGATCTCAGGACATCTGGCTCCCCCTTTCTCATCCCTGGTTCCAGTTGTGAATGTAGGTGTCCCTTAGGGCTCCATTCTCAGTCCTACCTTACCTTTTTTAATATATATCTATCCCCCTTGCATTTTTGGTAGAGGAAGAGGGCGTCAAAATTGTTTCCTATGCTGATGACACTCAGCTGATTTGTACGTGTGTATAAAGAACAAACTTTGATGGGGCAATGATTAGGTCTTGCCTCACAAAGGTTTTTAACTGACTTAATATCAATCAGCTGAAGTGCAATCCTGACAAAACTGAAGTTGTTTTCTTGGGTAATCCAGAAACGCCTGACTGGAACTCTTGGTGGCCACAAGATCTGCCGCCCTTACCCGTGGAAAAGGAGAAAGTCAAAAACTTAGGAATTGTCATAGACAAGACACTTTCCATGTGCTTTCAAATCTAAATTCTAACTGGCGCTTGCTTTGGCATGCTAAAAAAAGTACCTGCCACTGTTACCGCTTGAGAGCCGAAAAACCGTGGGGCAGGCTCTGGTGACATCAAAGCTTGACTATGTCAAAAGCTTGTCCCTTGGTCTTCCCAAACCCCTTATACAGCGCCTACAAGTGGTACAAAATGTGATGCCCAGTGCCACCCTGAGACCTAAGCCCAGATCTAATATGAGCCCCATACTTAAGTTTCTATACTGGCTCCACATAGAAGAACAGATCGACTTCAAAGTGATGACCATCTTTAAAGCTTTTCCTGGCTTAGGAGCCGTCTACATAAATAAGAGCGTTAATCGCTACACATTATCTAGAACCTAAGATCTTCCAATGCCAACCTGGCCATCGTGCCTAAAATATGCTGTGCCCACACTGGAGGCAGATCCCTCAGCTTTTAGGCACAAAATTGCAGAACACCCTCCCTGAGTCTCTGAGATTAACCACAGACCTACTCTCTTTCAGGAAGAACAGATGGGTCTTTTATGCACAGTTTCCTCTCGCTGTCATGCGCCAGGACACTCTAGTCTAAGTAGCTGTGCGCTTTATTAAATACACAATTTCTTTTCTTAGGTTCCTGACAGTGCAAAGGAACACTCGTTCAAATTCTAAGGGCCTTATTTATGAGGCCTTGCTTCACTTTTATGCCGCTGGTGCGTCACCTTTTGTGGCGCAACGGCAGCATACAAAATTTGTCATGTTGCTCCCTATTTACAAAGTGACGCATCTAGGCAGATGCAACACTTTGTAAACCCCTGCACCACATTATACCCGTGCCAGGTATAATGTATGCAGTGTGGGTGTTGACCCGCAAAAAGCCTCGTAGACGTGGCGCATTGAAATCTATGAGAACCCAGTGCACCACTTCTAGGATTCTATTGCGTCAATATCTTACACCTGCCTCACAGCTGATGGAAGACTGATGCAGGTCCTTTCACATGGGGTTTGCCCCATGTGAAAGGACCCATTACTGGAGTTGCGTCTATTTTCAGACACACCCCTGCAATGCATCACTTTTGCGCCTACAGATACGTCAGAAATACTGACATATCTGAAACTCCTTGCGACATGATGCGTCATACAGTAAATATGTCGCAAGGAGGGCGCACTCAGAAGTGACGCATCCCTGTTTTCACAAAGCTATGCATCACTTCTCATAAATAGGTCCCTAAATATGTTTACATCTAATATTCAGGAATTGTTATGTGTATTTTCAATATTGTAACACAGCAGCAGCTCACCAATTGAGACCTCTCCCATTTTCTATATTTAGGCCTTGTTTTGACCTAAAATAAATTTTTTTTATGTATATTGCATGAAACAAACACAACATTTCTCTGCCAAATGGCTGTACTAGCCTTTCACACATCAGGTACATAAAAAATAAATGAAAGGAAAACAGTATTTAAAAATAATCTGTTTAAGAAATATTCAAGGTCATTAGGGCAAAACTCTGGAGAACAGAGCTGATTCTGTTGGGGTCATAGGCCACTTTGCTTATGCATTAAAATGTCTCTGGACAGCAGGCCCATTTTAGCATAGCAGGTGAGCAACTCTGTGTAAAAAATGTTGTTGCTGCGCTGTGTTGCATGAAAGAACAACCAATCTGGCAGCACGTAAAAAAGCATCTTCCACAAAAATGTTCTAGCTAAAACAGTAGCTTCACAACATCCTGCCCCACCTCGCAAAAACTTCCCTGCCTGTCTGCTTTTACAGAGCACACATGTAATAACAACCTTTAGAGAAAAAAAAACAGATCCTGCACCTAACCCGGTATTGTCAATACTGATGAAATGCCACTAAATGTATTTAGAAAACGGATAAATAAAGCATCTTATCTCATTTGGCTGACAGGGGTTAAGGAGTCATGGGATGTGCTAAAGTACGTGATATTGATTAACTTCAAGGTCGCTTAAATGAAACACAATTTAATTGATTCTTAAATGTAATAAATCAGTGCGGCACATGCTGTTTTTCTGTCAAATGTTGAGGATTATTCTGCAATAGCCAGTCAAATATCCGAAACCACTGGTTTGTGCAAGAAGAATTCAGATAAGAAACGTCCTGTGATACTGGTTCTCCTTTGAGTGCAACATTCATATATTAGCAATAATTTACAAAACAGTTAAGGGTCTATCCAGAGTGACCAAATAAGGACACCAGGGGCCCTATTACAAATAGGGTGCAGTCTCCCTGTTTGCTCCATGATGCACCTTAAAACATGTGCGCCGGTCACAAACAGGGAAAGTGCACCCTATTACATTGAATGCGCTGCCCCAGGGCAGCAGTGAAGTCGTGCTTCCCTGGGGCAGCGCATTCACATGCAAAACAGAGTGGCTTTACAGCAGCCGCACTGTGTTTCACTATGCAGGTGGCAACCAGACTTCACTTTTAAGAGGATAAAGAGAACCTCTTGCAATAGGGTGCAGGGGGTGCCTGGTGGCATGCAAAGTGGACGCAACCTGTCACACTCCCGGGTCACTTTCCAAAATACGGCCCAAGGTCATTTGGAAAAGCAGAAGGGTCACTTTATGCTGAACGAGTATATACCTGTATACATACGCTCATGCTTTTTTTTGTTAACTTTATCACCCATAGATGCTAACTAGCAAGACCGGTCATCTCTGCATTCTATTAAGCTGTTTAATTGGTGGGAATATGCTGGTTTGCAAAGTTCCGGAAAATGGACACGAAAGAATCGAATGGAAAAGAATGAGTTGCTTGCTCCATAGCTTGGAACTAAAGGGAGTGTTTTTTTGCAAATATCACTTAGCATCCTTACTATTTACTTATTCAGCATTGTTACATAGTGCATACAAGGCCCATGAGCAATAGAGCACTTTACAATACAAACATATCATATTGACAAACAATAATATAAAATATACACAAGCAATACAAAAGACATGGTGGAGCAAAAAGCATACAAGAGTTTGTGGTAAAAGAAATTCCTGTGAAGAGTTACAGGTTAAACTGAAAATGGGAGTTGTGACGAGAAACACTGAGAGCTCTTCTTCAGGCTTAGACGGTTGGTCGCTAGAATCCTGAAGAGTCCTCTCTTTGCACATCAACAGTCTTTAGCCAAGTGCAGAATCCTCATCAATAATGGTTCCCGGGCAGCTGACGAGATGAACATTTCCTCAATTCATTACAGTGGATGCAGGAAGCCCCAAGCATACTACCGTAAAAATTGTTCTGTTCATAAAAACAAATCAAAATGTGTTTCTTGGTCTCAGAGCTGGATGAATTATATTCTTTTGAAGCTTCTGAGGACTATGATCTTCTTTCACATTTGTATGTCATAATATTAGTCCGTACAAGAGTTAATTTGGTCTCTTTTTCTTCATCACTGATTCTCCTCAGGACCAGAGACAACAGATTTCTCCATTTTACCCTGCGGCTTAAGAGGGTGGGCTTTGCACAGTACAATTACAAGTCAAGTCAAGTCAAGTCAAGAGATTTATATAGCGCGCTACATACCCATAGGGTCTCAAGGCGCTAGAGGAAGGGTGGGGAAATTACTTCTCAAATATCCAAGTTTTAAGTTGTTTTCTGAATGCTGGGTGGTTCTGAGTAAGGCGAAGGTGAGTGGGAAGTGAGTTCCAGGTTTTAGCTGCCAAGTAGGAGAAGGATCTACCTCCCATGGTGGTTTTGTTGATGCGAGGTACAGTGGCAAGGGCTAGGTTGGAGGATCGCAGCTGACGGGAGGGGGTGTAGAAGGACAATCGTGTGTTGAGGCATTCGGGTCCAAGTTCGTAAAGTGCTTTGTGTGCGTGGGTTAGGAGGCGGAAAGTAATCCTCTTATTTACGGGGAGCCAGTGGAGATTTTTCAGGTGACCAGAGATGTGTTCTTTACGTGGGATGTCTAGTATGAGCCTGGCTGAAGCATTCTGGATGCGTTGTAGTTTTTTCTGGAGTTTTGCGGTGGTACCAGCGTATAGTGTGTTTCCGTAGTCCAGGCGGCTCGTGACCAGTGCGTGGGTGACCGTTTTTCTAGTTTCGGTGGGGATCCAGCGAAATGTTTTTTTGAGCATGCGAAGAATGTTGAAGCAAGATGATGAAACGGCGTTGACTTGTCTGGTCATCGAGAGTGAGGAGTCCAGGATGACGCCTAGGTTCCGTGCGTGGTCCGTCGGGATGGGTGCTTTTCCAAGGGCTTCTGGCCACCAGGAGTCATCCCAGGCGGAGGGGGAGGTGCCTAAGATGAGGACTTCTGTTTTGTCTGAGTTCAGTTTCAGACGGCTGTGTTTCATCCACTCGGCTACTTCTTTCATTCCTTCGTGTAAGTTGGTTTTGGCGGTGGTAGGGTCTTTGGTGAGTGATAGGATCAGTTGAGTGTCATCCGCGTAGGCGATGATGTTGAGATTGTGTTGGCGAGCGATGGCCGCAAGGGGGCTCATGTATACGTTGAAGAGGGTGGGGCTGAGTGACGATCCTTGTGGCACGCCGCAGATGACTGCAGAGGCCTCTGACTTGAATGGTGGGAGGCGGACTCTCTGTGTTCTTACGGTGAGGAACGAGGTGATCCATTCCAGTGCTTTTCCTTGGATTCCTACGTCTCTGAGGCGCTGTAGAAGGGTGCTATGACAGACTGTGTCGAAGGCAGCGGAGAGGTCGAGGAGGATGAGGGCGACTGTGTCTCCATTGTCCAGTAGAGTTCGAATGTCGTCTGTTGCTGCGATGAGGGCGGTTTCAGTGCTGTGTTTGGCTCGGAAGCCGGACTGTGAGGAGTCGAGGGATTTGTTGGCTTCGAGGAAGGGGGCGAGCTGGTTGTTGACAGCTTTCTCAATGACTTTGGCCGGGAATGGAAGAAGCGAGATGGGGCGGTAGTTTTTGAGTTCGGTGGGGTCAGCTGTGGGTTTTTTCAGAAGGGCGCTGAGTTCTGCGTGTTTCCAGCTTTCCGGGAAGGTGGCGGAGTTGAGGGAGCAGTTGATGACATCTCGGAGGTGTGGTGCTATGATGGAGTCTGCTTTGTTGAAGATGTGGTGAGGGCATGGGTCAGTTGGGGATCCTGAGTGGATGGAGTTCATCAGGCGGATGGTGTCCTCAGTGGAGATTGGGTTCCAGTCGTTAAGGATGTTCAAGGGGGGTGAAGGTCCTGCGGAAGGTTGGGTGGGTTGGTCTTCGGGTCGGTTGTTGAAGCTGTTGTGGATGTCTGCGATTTTGTTGTGGAAGAAGGAAGCTAGGGAGTCGCAGAGGGCTTGGGAGGGGGTGATGTCGTTGGAGTTGGCTGATGGGTTGGTAAATTCTTTGACGATGTTGAATAATTCCTTGCTGTTGTGGGCGTTGTTATCTAGACGGTCTTTGAGTGCGGCTTTCTTGGCAGACCGGATCAGTTGGTGGTGTATGCGGGTGGCGTTTTTGAAGGCGTCCCTGGTGCTGGTGTTTGGGTCTTTTTTCCAGGCCTTCTCGAGGGAGCGACAGAGTTTCTTCGATTTCTTAAGGTCATCGTTGAACCAGGAGGCGTTTTTGCTGCCTAGTTTGCTTTGGCGTTTTTTCAGCGGTGCTAGGATGTCGGCGCTGTTGGATAGCCATTGGGTGAGGTTGATGGCTGCTTGGTCGGGGTTTGAGGAGTGGGCGGGGGAGTTTTGAAGAAGCGATGAGGAGAACTGGTCGATGGTGATTTTGTTCCAGTTTCTTCGCAGAGTAGGTTGAGGA
This sequence comes from Lissotriton vulgaris, assembly GCF_964263255.1. Lineage (NCBI taxonomy): Eukaryota > Metazoa > Chordata > Amphibia > Caudata > Salamandridae > Lissotriton > Lissotriton vulgaris. The sequence continues at coordinate 561,426,142 of NC_141695.1, forward strand.
TGGTTGTGAGTTGTGGTCTTATTGTAGATAAAGTGTACGCAGCTGTGGTCCGTCCAATGGAGAGTTGTGGTGTGACTGAAGGAGACATGTTTGCTGGAGGTGAAGATAGGGTCGAGTGTGTGACCTCCGATGTGGGTGGGCGTAGAGACAAGTTGTTTGAGTCCGAGGTCGGCGAGATTGTCCAGAAGGGTGGTGGCGCTGCTGTCATTGCTCTTTTCCAGGTGAAAATTGAGGTCTCCCAATAGAATGTAGTCCTTGGAGGGGAGGGCGTGTGGGGTGATAAAGTCAGTGATGTCGTCACTGAATTGTGCACGGGGTCCTGGAGGTCGGTAGAGGAGGGTGCCTCTGAGTGTGGTCTTGGGGTCGGTGTGGATCTGGAAGTGGAGGTGTTCGGCGCTGGCAAGGTTGAGGTCTGAGCTGGTTGAGATGCGGATGGAGTTCTTATGGACGATAGCGATTCCTCCTCCTGTTTGCTTGATGCGGTCCTTGCGGATGATCTTGTATCCTTCTGGGATAGCAATGGTGATGTCTGGGGCTGAAGAGGCATTCATCCATGTTTCTGTTAGGAAGGCGACGTCCGGTGAGATGGTGTCTAGTAGATTCCAGAGGTCGATGGCGTGCCTGTGGACCGAGCGGGTGTTGAGCAGGATGCATTGTAGGTGGTTGGTGTCAGATATCTGGTTGGTGTTAGTGGATGATGAGTTTTTCTTGGTGCCGTCGAACTTGCAGGAGTAGCATGTGAAGGGTCCATGGGTGTGTCCAGGAGCGGCTTGGGCACAGTTGGAGAGTCGGCCGGGGTTAAGGGCTAGGAGGGTGGCGGCGTCGTATGTAATGCGGGAGGGCTGGGCATTGCGTGGACCAGGGGGTCTGGCGCAGGGCGCGGTCCAGGCGCGGACGGGCGTAGACGGGCTTACCTTTGACGCACCTTCGGCGCGGATTGGGCGCGATCGCTGCGCGTGAACGCTGCGCGGAAGTACATCAGTCATATAAAGGAGTTGGGGGGAGGGGCGAGGGCGGAGCAGCTGGGAGGCGGGGTGGATATCCGGGGAGGGGGGAGACTAACAACAACAAGGTAGTAAACAAGATGGCAGTCGGGGCACACAATTGCAATCCAACGCTAAAAGTTACTATGAGGGCACAGGGAGACACAATCGTAATAGCGAGGCACTTCAGGTGAAGCTCAGCGTTGCAGCGCGCTGTGCTAATATGTAAATTAGTCCGATATGGACTAGCGCTATTCTGCTCTGCTGAAGTAAGGAGCGCTATATAATTAAATGAGTGGACAAATCGGGCGCAGCACAAAGCAGCAAAGCAGCAAGCAGCTGAGTGAACAAATGAGCAAATAAATTGGGCAAAGAGAGCACAGCAGAACGATACCGCAGTGGGGCCGGGGAGGCAGCGTGATGGCTCTCCAGGCATTTCTCGAGGAATGCTTGAAAAAAAATTCTATGCCTGCTTACTGAAGCTGACCTTCCACGGTTTTTTTTAGGGTTCCTTCCAATAAAGTAATGATGCTTATAACTGCAAAACATCCAAATATGGCTACTAAGCAATTTACCCAATTCATACTAAGGGGCATATTCTCAAGGACTTATCTCTGAGTTAGCCGCACTTTATCACAGCTAAAGTGGCATTAGATTTATCGCCCTATTCACAAGCTGGTGCTAACAGCCGATATCACCAGTATTCCTGCGATAGCAGCCGCAACAAACCTCACCATGGATTACACTGACAACTAAAGCCATGACAACACCACTGCACAACATTCTCAACGCCCAGCAAGATCAGCAATAAGATCATAAAACATGCAATAAGGCACGCGAGCAGCAGGGAATTAACAGCTGCTCTTTCCTGGTATCAAGTTGGATGATAACCTGCTCAAGAAATGGGAGCCCAGCCCACAGCCACACCAGAAGAACAACAGATGCCATGGAGCTACTGATCTTGCAGGTCGTAGCCCCAAGAGGGCCACAACACCCACCCCCACCACATCCAGGCCTGCCACCGGCCCCACCCCCCGGGCTCCCTTGCCCCCCCCCCCGGACTACTACAGAGGCAGAGCTGACAAAGACAGCGGACCAGCCTTACAGACTTAACACCAGAGGATGTCATTGCCCACTCCAGGCTCAAAAGCACACCATCCTTCGCATTCTGACCATCATTGCCCACAGGCTGACGGTACCAACACAGCGGACAACCAACATCCCTCCACAGACAAAGCTGCTGGCTGTGCTGCACCTGTTGGCCTCTGGGACCTTCCAACCAGCAACTGTCAGAGTAGGAGAAGTCTCACAGCCAGCCCTACCCACGTTCCTCACACCTGTCTTGGACACCATCATCAGCATGTTACCCCAGCACTTTCATTTCCCACACACTGTGCAGGAACAGCTGGAGATCAAGCACCCGTTCTATGCCATAGCTGGCTTCCCGCACGTGTTGGGGGCAATCGACTGCACACATGTACTCCTCTGATACTTGAATCCGGTGCTGGTTTTACCAGTGATCACAGGACCGCATGAAGCAGAGAGGCAGAGAGGAGAGGTCGCTGCGGTTTGCTATTGTCTTTGAGGCATTCGCGAGGCTGCTCCTATAGTGCCTGAAGTTGGCAGCGGTCGCTGCTGTGGTGTTTGGCATCTGAGGGCAGTCGTCAGGCGTATCCGGACTGATCGCAGGATTGCAGCTCCGAGCTCCAAGGCAGATACATTTGAGGCTGCTCCTGAAGCTGCTCCTGAAGCTGGTAGTGGCGGCGGCTGTGGCGTTTGGTGGTGTTTGGTGTTTGGCATTTTTGGGTGGCCGGCAGGCTTATCCCGGAGTCAGAAACTAACATAGCGGTGTCCACCCTCCCAGCCCTCGGCCCTCGGCCCTCTTGCCTTTTGCCCTTTTTGCCCTTCTTGCAGCCTTCTGCTGTCTGCTGTGCAGGAGCCGTCTGATTGGACATTGGACAGCTGGTGAGTCCATTTGATACCGGCTTGGGTTCGTTGCTGTCTGTTGATGTTGATGCTGCCAGCCAGCCAGCCTGCCTGCCTGCCTCCCCCAGCCCCCCCTGTTTGGATTGAGCGGTGCTTAGAGTGGAAGGTGCCTCCCTGGCTTCTGGACCCGTGAGTTGGTCTCCTGGACTCTAGAGTTTGAACTAGGCTTCGGAGACTCTTGTAACTGCCCCCCTGTTATTGTCCCTCTGTTACAGTGTGTGCAATTTCTGTTTCTAGAGGATTTAGAAGGTCTCACTAAGAGGTAAATGCACTTTGTGGGGGGGAGAGAGGTTGCAGAATCGGACGAGGACAAGTGGACAAGCAGAATAAAAGTCTGAAAACTAAGGAAAAGTTAAAAAAAAGTGGTGATTAAGGGACAAAAGTGCTGCTGTAGAAATACGCAAAATAGCATAGTCAGTCTGTATTTCACTGGATCACATTTGGCCATATGCAAAAAAAGTACAAAGAAATGAGATCAGGAAAAGTCAGGCAGTCTCCTACTTGGAAGGTTAAAAGTGAAAAACAAAGCAAACAAACAAAATTCGCAACAAAAAAAAAAGAAAATACCGAAACTGAAGATTTGGATTTTAAGGAAAATAGCCAACTAATATCATCAATAATAAAAAGAGGAGGATAATATAAGGAAGTCAGCATTGAACGCAAAATTATTGTTTCTTAAAGATCCCGGATCAGTCATTTATTCAACATCCGCAGAGGTGCAAGGTCTTACAACACCATTAGCACCTCAGAAAATTACCATAGTTTCAACTAAAGAAACACACTTACAAAATGATGCCATAAAAGACATAGTAGAATCAACCAATCATTGGAGTACGCAAAAACCGAATGAGGACATGGATAAGCTAAGCGCAAAAGCAGTTGACCCAGTAGTGGTGGTCATGAAAGTCAGTACAGATAAGGAAATAAAGGAGTACGGGCCACATGTATCAAGCACAAATGAGTTCGCAAACGCCGAAATTCGCAGAATTTCGGCGTTTGCAATGGCATTTTTGCTAAATGGTATGTATGAAGCAAATCTGCATGCAAAATAAGGAATCGCAAATTTTGCGATGACATTTAAGGAATCGCAAATTTTGCGATTCCTTAAATGCAATGTAAGAAGCACCCAAAAAGTGCAATTTCGCTTTAAGGAATCACAATTTACCACCAACTTCCAGTTGGTGGTAATTTGCTATTTCTCTGAAAAATGCACTTTTTTGCATTTTTCAAAGTTCTATGTGAAGCACATACATGCCCTTAGGGCATGTATGTGCTCCACATGTGCACCCATGCTTATTTCAGGGGGACACCCCTGCACCCTTGAAATTGCATTCTCAATTTGCGATTCGCAAATTGCTAATCGCAAATTGAGAATGTCTTCCCATTCATTCCCAAGGGCCTCTAGGCCCATAGGAATGAATGGGGAGGTAATTAAGGAATATGTAGGATTCGCAAAATATATTGCATATCCTACATACATAGCATATTACGATTCTCAAACAGCGATTCGCAAAAAATCGCTATTTGAGAATCGCAAAATTACTTTTTGATACATATGGCCTAAAATGACCTTATGCAAGGAATTGTTCCCAGGAGAAACTACAAAGATCCCTGATAACATAAAAGAGAACAAGGAAGGGAGAATGGATTATAATAACACATCACCAGGCACACAAAAGCTTTGCCATAAAGGCACTGGATGCAGGGAAAATGTAACTACCCCGTTGCGAACTTTATAATACATCAAGATAACTTGACATCCTCCACTCCTAAGACAGAAAATGACAACAAGATGACAACAAGGCTAAAAATGTCAGCTCAAATTCATGAGGAGGATTATGACCAAGAGGAACTCGAAGAACAGATTGACTCAAATCAGATCACTCTTAGGTTTGCATCTATCAAAGATTCTTTACAAATATATGACATGGAATTAGGTGACAAAATGGCAGAAATGATTAAGGATAACATACAAAACCATTCGGACCTACAGGGTCCGAAATGCACTCAAACAAATTAATAATAATCCCTTTAGGCCATCAACCGACATTGGTTACACATATAACCAAGATCTAGCGCATCAAAATAAGAAATAAAATCACAGCCTATAAATAATGAGTGATCAAAGCAGCCTGCTAGAGCTCTTCAAAACATTATTACAAATTCTACAGACAACTACAAAGGCATTCAATATGCAAACAGATAAAATGGATATTCAAATAGAGTTAATGACCATCATAGCTCAACAAATTGCAGCAATAAATACAAAACTGGACAATATGAACAACTATATATCAAGAGCTCAAGACAAGGGGTGAACAAAGGAGGGGGGTTAGCAATTGTATATCGTGACCTTTTTAAAGTGTACACTGAGGCTGTAATTGACTTTCCTGCAGAACCACTTCACTTCTCTATTAAGGCACATCATTTTTGGAAGCTCCAGGGAATCCTTATCTGCCGCCCACCAGGACCTAGAGCTGCTTTTTCCCAAGCCCTGATGATACATATAGAATATTGTGTAGATTCTGATTCTTTGCTAATACTTGGGGATTTTAACTATCACCTTGAGCTAAATAATAACAGCGATACCGGTAGACTAATAGACAACATGGCAGCCTTTGGTTTTAATCAACGGGTTACGGAGTCTACCCATCAGGAGGGCCATACATTGGATGGCATTTTCTATAATAACGAGAACCTGAATGTGACTAAGGTGACTGATCTCCCCATGACAGATCACAGAGCAGTGCACTTTGAGTTTAAAGCATCTTTGCACGGGTGCGATGCACAGAATGCCGTAGTGAAAACAAAAATCAGAGGCTGGAATAAGGTCCAATTAAATGACCTAGAATCAGCATTAGGGCAACCCCCGAGTGGGACTGGTCAGACCAATGATAGTTCAGTAGCAGATTTTAATCAATGGCTTCAGGTAGCCGGAGATACTGTGGCCCCGGAGAAAGCGGTAACAAGGAGGAGACTTAAGCCCTCGGCGCCATGGTATAATTCTGAGCTGAAAGCCCTGAAAGCCAACTGCAGAAGAGCGTAACGACTCTGAAGGCAAAACTACAAAGAGGATAATAAATGGTTATACAATCAGGCCCTTTCACAGTATAAAGAAGCTATTACTAGGGCAAGACAACAGTTTTTCACATAGAAGATCGAGAATGCTAGCAACTCAGCTAAAGAGTTGTTTAAGGTGATCACTTCTCTATCAAAACCCCAGCAAGAGGAGAAATTTCAGCCAGATCAAGAGATGTGTAATAACATGGCCACTAATTTTTAAAGTAAAGTCTACCTTATTTATGACGACCTCCAGAAGTCTCGAATAGGTCTGGATGAGGAAATACATACTGAGGCAGAACCAGTTCAGACCTGTCTAGTTAGTTTCCCGGCTGCCACGAAAGAGGAGATTTTGAACACACTTGGTTCGATAAAATCAGGCGCACCCAGTGATCCAGTTCCCCCTAGAAATATGCATTTAGGGGCAAATAAAATTGTCAGCCAATTAACTCCTCTTATTAATAAGGTGCTTGAGTCAGGGAAGTACCCTATGGCCTGGAAGAAAGCGATAATTAGACCCATCTTGAAGAAACCCACTTTAGATCCTTCGGAACTTAAGAACTATCGCCCTATAGCAGGTCTCCTGATGGCAGGTAAAGTGCTTGAAAAAACACTGAATAAGACTCTTACTGAATACTTGGTTGCCAATAATCTGCTGGACCTGACCCAACATGGTTTTAGAGCTCACCACTCCACAGAAACTGCACTTATGGTAGCAACTGAAGAGATTCGAAAGACTGTCGACAGAGGAGGCAAGGCAATTCTTGTCTTGCTAGACCTGTCAGCAGATTTCGATACAGTAGATCACTCAGTGCTAGTCCAACGGCTACAGGACATTGGTATCGGAGGTTTAGCCTTGTTCCTCCTGACATCATTTCTGGAAGGAAGAGAACAGAAATTGGTTTGGGAGGGAATGCAATCAGAGGGCTTCACTCTCCCCTGTGGCGTCCCGCAAGGTTCAGCACTCTCGCCAACACTTTTTAACATATATATTACACCCCTGGCAAGACTTGTTGGGAAACATGGATTTGCAATGGTATCTTATGCGGATGATTCGCAGCTAATCATCTCGTTAGCTAAACAACCTGAGGACACAGCAGTTAGATTTCATGGATGTCTATTGAATATCCTGACCTGGGTGAACCAAGCCTATTTAAAGATCAATACCAATAAGATGGAAGTGATGGAATTTGGACTAGGACAAGCTCTGTGGAATCCTATGTGGTGGCCAATTCGTGCAGGAGAATGCCCTAAGCCGGTCCTTAAGTTGAGAAACTTGGGGATAATTTTTGATACCCAGCTCAATTTTTCAGCGCAGATAAATAGTCTTACATCATCCTGTTTCTATCTTATAAAAAAATTGAGAAAATTCTTCCCATACATTGGCCAAGCTCTGCAAAAGACAGTGGTAGTGAGCCTTCTGCTGTCTAAACTAGACTATTGTAACGCGTTGCTTCTGGGAATTGATAAAGCCCAGTGCAACAAAATACAGTCTCTGCAGAATGCAGCTGCTAGGCTGCTGCTGAACATTCCTAAAGGTAGCTCCACATCAAAGGAAATTAGAGCCCTCCATTGGCTTCCTATACAGCAAAGAGTAGAGTTCAAGGCTTTATGCACTGCGCATAAAGCACTCTATGGGGGAGGAGCCAAGGATATGCAAAGACTTTTCAGGCTCTATACTTCAGCTAGGATGCTAAGATCTAGCAATGCCTGCCTTATGCAAGTAAATAAAATTCGGAGAGCAAGATGGGGTGGAAAAGCATTCTACCACCAGGCAGCTAAATTATGGAATAAGCTGCCATCTACTCTTCGACTGCAGCCTAGTCATCAAACTTTTAGGAAGATCTTAAAGACTCTGCTGTTTCCACAGGCATAGTTCTGACATCTACACAGCATCTCCTCACTTACATTAGCACCAAGACGCCGTTTGCGTTCGTGGGCTTTATAAATATGAAACCTATCCTATCCTATCCTACAAATACTCAGTTCAGTGTGCTTGCAGTCCAATTGTTGATAAACTGAGTCTCTTACCAGCACTACTAGAACAGATAATATTATTTAATAAATCACATCTAGAAGTGAGAGATATTAAAGTTGAAGTTAATAAACATATAGTGAATTCTACGCTACTCAGTAAGACTCCACTAAATGAGGAAATTAAATATATTAAAACTGACCTTAAGGTAGAAGAAATGCAAGACCAAATAAGACAGGTTCAACGAAAAGTAGAAAATCAAGATGAGATATCGAAAGCATCAATGTTCTGAACCCTGAGAAAAAAAACAGATTGTCAAAGCAATCACAGAAACAAAAAAAACGAGATAGAAAACTAGGAATAAAATTGCTCTAATAACAAATCAGCAGACCTCCAAGGTTTATTCAATTTTCCACACGACCGGGCCGAATAAGGTTGTATCAGGCCAGGTTAGTCCAAAATCAAGCACAGATGAAGACTCAATTAGTCTTATGAGAGTCGAACAAATTGATCAAGATAAAACCATAGAGGCCTATTAGCTCCCAGGAAGAGGAATAGAAACAAACCTGTGATTATGTACCAATCTTGGGGGAATCCAGGAGACTAAAAACCGAAACGAAGGCAAAATAACTGGATCCGGGAAAAAACTCATATCTACAGAGTATAAAACAGGGAATAAAAAACTGATGCAGATAAAAGAAATTAGTAGGACATTGTCATAGAAAAAAAGAAGCCAAGGAATGGCTCCCAAAAATGGTGAACAGAAGATCGACGTTCAGTTACAAAAGCCAGAGAGGAATCAACTGGACTAGCACTCCTGTTCAAAAAAGTGTTGAGAATAAGGCCGCAAATAGCCAAAGAAATCCGGAAAATGTGCATGAACTGAAAGAAACACGTGAGGCTGGACGGCGAGAATTGAAAAAGATACATAAAAATAAATTTTCAAATGAAGAACATCTCGGTCACAGAAATAGCATTGTTGAAGAAAAAAAAACAGACTACTCGGTGGTACCTGATCTCGACAATGGAGAAGCTAGCCCAAAAGAAAAAACACAATCAAAACCACAATTGGTTTGCAGATGTGAGAACGTCTCAGGAAACTCAGGGCAGGAATTAGCAACCAATCTTAACAAAGAGATCAATCTGGGGAACACAGCCCAAATGACTAGAATGGGGAATACAACCCAACTTGAAAATCTAAGGGTCCGAATAAAAGATAAAAAGAAACAAATCATAGCCATTAAAGAGGACCCAAATTTAAAAATTGAATATCATCATCAACTCCCGAAACAGCAAATAATCTTGATACCGGAATATGACTCCAAAGGGCCACAAGACACGCTGAATAGGGGGAAAATATTGACATTAACAGCAAATATTACAGCCTTAAAATATATAAACTCATCGAACCTACTGGCTGTTGAATTTATAAATCAAGGAAATCAAAAAAACATAGAGCAAACTCTAACTACATGGCAGGCAGAAGAAGACTCTCAGCTCATTATGAACTTAAATCTGCAATTTGAAGCTTGGGGTATTAAATTATTAAGGCCAATAGCACCACGTTATCCAAGACGTTTGATCATAAACCCCAACAACAACTAATGTTATGGACAAAATCAAAAAGAAAAGAATGATAATAAATATACGGTCCCGAAAGGAGCTAAGGTAGCAACCTTCCAACTTTGCAGAGGAAAGATCAACTAACTGATCAGATAACCTAAATAAATCCACGCCAGGACAAATGGAGTTAGTTGCCAGGAGCACTAAGCTCCGAAAAAGGACCTTGACAAAGACATAACAGACAAGCAAGGCTTAGGAACTATACAGTTGCTCTCATGGAACATTGCGGGGGCAAAAAAATGGCTAGAAAAGGGCTGTCAGCCTCAAAATTGGGATAAATGTGATATAATCGCACTGCAGGAGACATGGGCACAAGAAGATTTCCCCCTGCCAAAATACATACACTACACAGTTCCTGCAATAAGAACCAAAAACTATGGATGTCCTAAAGGAGGATTAGCAGTATTTATAGCCATAGCATTTAAAATCGAGTCAGAGCAAATTGCCACTTCAGATCCAAACATTCAATTGATAAAACTTTAATCAGGGACCACCGGCAGAACAAAGACTATCCTGTTGATTAATACATATGCACATCCATCAGCACGGAAGAAAACAACTCATAACGACTGGTTGATTACTACAATAACAGATATAAGGAATAAATACCCCACATTGGACATGGTATTGACAGGGGATTTGAATTTACCTTTTTGCTTTGGAGGGTTCTGGTGTGGGGCTGAGGCTCACTTTGTCATGTGGCGAGGAAGAATATACTCGGAGTAATGAAGATTACCGGTAAGTAACCAGGGCAATAACCTACTCAGTTATGTACTGGGAGTTTAAGGAGCGCCCCAGGCCTTGTATACACACATTTCAGCACAGCATCATGTGCACTGCGTACATCTGGGCATATCCCCGTCACATACATTATTTTGCTGGAAGTATAACGAGTCACCTTGGATAGCGCCTAGTACGCTCAGTGGTGCTTCAAGGACCTGCGCAGGCTCGGTCTTATTCAGGGCATTAGCCCCGCCCCCTCACCCAAAAATGGGGGGGGGACTAACCAAGTTAGTAGGCAAGTGACAACATGGCTAGGGTGACCAAGTGTCCCGGATCTGCCAGGACAGTCCCGATTTTCCAACAGTTGTCCCGGCAGATTTCAAGAAATATAACTCATGTCCCGGTTTTTAGACATGGTCGAATGAAAATGGTGGAGGTTCTTTTTTATGTTTTAAAAAGCATGGATAGTAAGCAATTGTTTAAAAAAACTATTTAATTATCAGGCAAGCTACTGGGTTTAAAAATTGCATTTTAATTTCTTACTTATTTCTTACTTATTGTTTTGTAATTTTCTGCTGTGGAGCGCTGTCATTCCCTGTGCTCGCTAGAAGTAAAATAGTAGCCCTTCTATTTTTGTGAAATGTCCCAGTTTTTGCCTTTAAAATTCTGGTCACCCTAATCATGGCGGTGACATCGCACGTGGCATAACACAAAGTGGCATCAAAATTCATGCCCTCTCTCAAAAAGTGAAATCAGATCTTTAGACCTCACACATGTTTAGCAGTTCTATCATGAGTACATTTGAGCGCACTACAATATTTAACGAATAATTTAGCATAGGGAGGTGAGCCAAAAAAGTGACAACCTCTATGCAAAACCTGAGATTCAACTTGTATATTTAGGGGCTTGTTTACTCGTTTTTGACGCAGAGCAGCAAATCACTTTCCAGCACTGCCCATTATCGAAAGAAAGGGCAGGAATGCACCATATCAATAAGGCACATTGTCTTTGAGCCCACCATACAAATGCTCATGCTTTCACTTGCTCCTTCCCGCCCCAGCCCTGTTGCTTCTTTCCCTCTGCAGCTGGTGCTGTAATGTGTCTCTTTATCCCCGCCTCACCCACCGCCCTTGCTTGTAGATCTCGGTTTCCCCCATGACCTTTGGGGACAGGAAACCAAAGACAAAGTTACTTTCTTCTTTAAATGGCTGCAGATGGTCATAATTTAAAGAGCATCACTGCTGACAAGTTCCTGCTGCTGCCATAGTCTAGCAGGAAGAGTACACTAACTTGCTCTTCAAAGTAACAGCCCATGCAGGTAGAGTGGTGAGGCCAGGTGGGGTATTCGGCAGACGACCACTTGAGAAAATTAAATAATACATTTTCCTTCATTGTCGTCTATGTAAATCCCCACCCCAGCCTCACAGCTCTTACCTGCTTGGTAAGCTGATGTTTCTTCCCATCATCGATCTCTATATAGCAAATGGCTCTAATTGTCTCTGCCCCAGCGTTTTCAACCGAATCTTAAGATGGCTGCCCTAACACTTCCCCTCTGGGACATAGAGATCCATGGGGACTGACTGTATCTCAACTTGCAATGTCACGTACCCCCTGCCTGAGTTCTAGATGGCAGACTCGGTGAGACCCTCCGTGATATTTTTTTCCTCCCCTGGTCTTTATTCACTGATCACTGTCCGGACCTCAACCAGCCTTTGCCTGACCCTGTCCCGCCCACCCACCAGGACCTTTACCCTGCTTACTTCCCAAGACGGTACAAAAGGGACCTAGTTACTTTTGTCTGATGCCCGGTGGAGCAACCTCACTAGCTAAAGGGGAGATGGACTTTGGACTCCCTCCTTGACCATCACCTACCCAGCCGGACTTTGGGAAAACGCTCCTGCGTAAATTGATACTTGTATAGCACACAACTAACCCGCAAGGTTCTCAAGGCGCTGGTACGAATACCGCTGTGGAACCCATCCTGGCTTTCTCTGTGAGGCGTCCACTCCTTGTGGAGATTAAGCAAGCTATTGCCCAGAGTTGCAGAGTGGGACTCCATGATTGGAATAGGCACCGAGGCGAGAAATATCAGGTCCGTGGAATTTTGAGCCCATGACCCGCCGAGGCGGGGAATTGAACCCTGGTCCCGGGCTAGACCTCTGCATCAGGGTCTGCCGCTCTAATCATTGAGCCACACTTCTCCATCGTCTCTCCTGACATTATCTCCCCCCCTCTCCCTTCCCTCACCCCTCTCCGCTCCTTCTCTTTCCAACTTCTGTCCTTTGCCCTCACCTGCCCTTGGCATTTGTCCCCACCCTGTTTGTTTTTTTGTGAACTTTTTCCCTCGCCACTTGAGACCGAACTATTTTGTCTGATGCCCAATGGAGCTACCTGGTTTAGCTATAGGGGAGATGGGCCGTGGATTCCTTCCTTGGTCGTCACCTACCCAGTCGGTCTTTAGACAGACTTCCTTTTGTCTCTCCTTGTCGTCTCTTCCTTTATCCTCCCTTTCTCACCTCCCCTTCCCCCCTCTACTACTTTTCTCTCTTCTTCCTCTCCTCTCCTAATGTATTGCCTATTTTTTGATGTAATGTGTAATTGTTGATCTTTTTCTGTTACCTTGTTGAATCTCATGTATAGCACTCTGATACCTCTGGGTCTTGCCAGCGCTATATAAAACTCTTTAAATAAAATTCTAACCTAATATACACCCCGGGACTGAAGCCGAGGACAAACCTTCCCGAGACACATGCCAACTAGAAACTTGCCCCTGGGAGAGGCCCGTTCCGTGCTTGCTCCGGGTTCCTGATTGCTGGGGGATTGTTGACCCCCGCTGGCCAGCTGGGATTTTCCATTAACTTTCGTGCGTCTCTCTTCCCTGCATGTGATGGCCTCCCCCGCGGGCTGAATTGGAGCTGCACACCGGAAGCTGATCTGCGAGGGAGAGCAGGGCTGTCCTGCTGTGTGGTTGAACTAATGAAGGCTGCCTGAGATACCGGAGGAGTCATAAAGAGAAGAAAAGGGGGAGAAAAAAGCAAAAATAAGAGAAATACAGGAACAATGATTGTGGTAAGAAGTGAACTTCCTTCTTACCTGTCTGGATTCCTGTTAAAAGCTCTGTGAATGCTCAGCGTGAGCTTTATAAATCTTATTGCAGTTAATACCACATAACCAAAAATAAAACCAAACATAAAATCCCCTTTGAAAATTGTATTTTTTTTCGGACTTGTAGCTAGTATTGGTCTTGGGTTCTGTGCAGAGTGAAAATTGCCGGACATTTCAATAAAAGGCTTTTAGACACTGAGAAAAGCTCCTGTTTTGCCTGCTGGAAGGGACTTTAAAGGTTCCTATGCTGTTCTTTTGCCGCTGCTGGGGTCTGTCTACTCGTCCCACAAGCCACCTGGTGCAGGGAGGAGCGCGCCTGTCTGAAAGTGCTAAAAAAGCGTGGCGCACCACTACCGTCTGTGCCCGTTAGGGGCTGGTAAGGGCTGGGCTGGGCCCCCCTAACCCCTTACACCTGGATACAACGTTCGGCCTCTGGACTATTTGTTCTCAGAAGTAAGCGAATTGTAGGGCCCCTATAAACTGTGTATTGAAACTGTTGTGATCATGCCCAAAAGGAAGACTAACCATCTTATGGGTACTATAAATGCTGAAGTAAAGGCTGGGGGCCAAACTTTATTACTGTCATACCACACTAGTGCTATGGGGGCCATTGAGGAGCAAATTAGCACAGTTGAGGAGACACTAACGAAGGAAAAACGGAACCCAGAAAGGGAGCAGGGGAGCTGTAGCCCAGATTGTTCTTTATCGCTTGCTCAGATTCATCCCACCCAGACTCAACAAAACGGTTCAATATAGAACATCTCTGGACACATAACTCAAAGCGACCTCAGCGATTTAGTGGAGGATATTCAGCCACCCCAAAAAGTAGTAAAAACCCTGAAAGGCGGGAGGATAGAGTAGAAGAGAAATCAAGCGGACAAGGTCAAGGTCCTGGTCAAGGTCCTGTAAGGGGTAAAAAGAGTTCCCTGGTGAAGAAAAGGATAATGCAGGGTAAAGTGTCAGCTCAGGCTCAGACTCAGTCATCTCGAAACCCAATAGCTGCAACACGAAAACCTACAACGCAGGCTCAGTTATTGGCACACTCTTTGGCACTGGAAAAAGTATCTAAAAGTCTAGACGATTTGCATATGCTCATCAAATCTGTTATGGGGAAACTAATGGAGAGAGTTGGAAATCTGGAGACACATTTAATGGGAAATATCTGTAGGTATAACCAGGAGAATTCCACACTTTTTCAAGAAAAAACCCAGCTAAGGACCTTAAATTGTACCACACATCCCAACCCACCAGCTAGGGATTTTATTTCAGGACCTTAAATACAAAGGCAAAATACAGCTAGGAGCAAAAACCACGCACATGTCAAGACAACTGGGCTGGTGGGGGAGATTAACACACATCCAAGTAACCTAAGGATTAATACCCCGCCCCTTACATGTCCTCATGAGGCGCAAAGGTTGACATGTTTGGACCAGCCACCTGATGCTACACCATATGTGGTGATCCTGGCAAATGCTCCAATTCTTGAGTCTCCTGAATTGGAAACTTGGTCTAATCTTCGTAATAAGTCACTACACTGGTTGGGAAGGCAAGGCGTCCCTACAGATGTGTTATTCAATCATTTCAAAATGGCCAGGCGGGTTCCTTGGCTAGAGCATGAAATTCTAAACAGGCTGGGAAACACTGCATTTAAAACCTGTTCAATAAATGTACTGCCACTAGGAGCTTTTTATCCGCCATATGTGGGCATACATGCCCTCAACGAGAAACACTCTGTCCAGGGCCCCCGTGTTAGAAAGTCTTTGAAGGCCACAAACAGGGGTTTACTGGGAGGTGAGGGTGTTTTACTCTCCAATCGTTTTGATCTATTAAGGGTATTGGAAGAAGTGGATTGACCCATTGGAACCACAGGGCGGGAGGAGGTCTAAAGAAGGAGGAGACAAACTGTGAAGGTGGGAAATAATGTTACGAGTGAAGGACCAGAAAACTGTACTACAAGTACAATGATCCCGGATGCATTTGCAGTTAAAGATATTAGTAGTTGTTTAAATATAGCACAATTGGCAAGCAAAGATGGTCAACTAGACTCTTTGTTAACAGAGGCTTGTACGGACAATGAGGTTGAAGAGATTATTTTAAAATACATTGTAATATATTAACATGGAATATTGCAGGGTTACACACTAAAATAAAAGACCCCCACTGGATAACGTATATACAAGATTGCGATACATTTTGCCTTCAGGAGACCTGGGTCACGGAGGCACAGAATATAATTGGCTTCCAAACATTTTATACCGCAGCACTTGTTAGTAAATACGGTCGAAATAAAGGAGGTCTCTGCACTTATGTTTCAAATTCCGCAGGGATCTCACATGTGAAAGTCATAGAGGGCAGTGAATTTTATCAGGTCCTGACTATGAAGTTAGGTGGGCAGAAGGACACTGTTCTGATACATTTTTATAACAACATCCCCAAATGCCAGACAATGAAGGTCGTATCTAATTTAGTCTCTTTTTAAAACAAAAAATCAAGGTACAGTAAGAGACCTGTTTATCATCTGGGTGGGTGATTTTAACTGCACCTTGTGTCAATTTAGCCATCAAGCCATTTGTGGTCTGGGGAAGGACAAGGAAGACACCCCCACGCATTTCTCACATACATGTTTAGGGGAATTGCTGAAAGACATAGCCTTTCAATTTGATCTTGGCTATGCAAACGAATTGTGTTCGCCTCCTATCCCCTTCAAACCAATTTTTAATGGAAGGGGATGTAACTCTATCGACTTTGTCTAAACATCTAGCCAGTACGCCTGTAACATCCTTTCCTGTGAGACACTTGATAGTCTAATGAGTGACCACTATCCAATATGTCTGGTCCTTCGGCAATCAGGGTCGGAGGATAAACTTGTTAGTAAATTACAATATCCCCCAGATATTAGCCTTGCTAGTACTAATGTTTACACGCTAAAGAGGGAAAAGGTCGAACCTGAGGAATTCCTGGTAAATTTGATTACCAATTCGATTAAGGAAATAGAGATATGCCTTTCACATGATAGGGAGGACAAAGGCATTTTTAATGCTTTCTTAAGATCTCGGACGAGGCCAGAAAACTGTTAACAAGAAAAAAATGCAAGGGATGCCAACCTTCTCAGGGATGGTTTGATAATGATTGTACAAAGGCCCACACTACCCTAAAGAAGGCATTGAATAAAGTACAGAGATCCGCAGACGAAATCAGGCAGGCAAGAATGTTGTACCGGTTGGCACTTAGAAAACGTAGGACACATTAAAAAGGGAAGCATGGGAGGCCGTACATGAGGCATGTGTGTCCAAAGACAACAACGGCTTTTGGAGAGCGGTTAACGCCCCATTCCTAAATGATAGAGCAATAAACACCATTGATATAGTGATCAGAGGCGAAAAATGGGTGAATTTCTTTGCTGGACTCTATAGGGATGAGTCGACTACTGCTAACACGACAGAGACAGTCGCGGTTAGTATAACTGATAAGGCTGTCCCAGATTCTTTTCCCCCTAGAGAGTAATATCACCATGGAGGAAGTCACCAGGGCAATGAATGATAGTGCTTCAAGGAAAGCCCCTGGGCCGGATGGTATACCAGTGGATGTTCATGAAGCCAATACCGGCTTATGGGCTCCCCTCCTAACCAACATTCTTAGGTGTTGTTCCTGTTATGGGTTAATTCCCACCTGGGCAGATGCGATCATGATCCCCATATACAAGAAAGGGGACAGGAATTAACCCAGTTGCTATCGCCCGATATCATAACTAGATGCCTATATGAAAATAGCAGGCATGGTCATTTTAAATAAGCTTGAGCTACGGGTTGAGGATACTGGTGTGTTATCAATGTTTCAATATGGTTTTTGACCAGGCGTAGGCACTATTGAACAGGGACTAAATTTGTCTCTGATTATTGATAAATACACCAAAGCTAAGAAGGCCGAACTTTTTCTTACTTTTGTAGATTTAAGTTCCACTTTTGATTGTGTAAAACATCTCATGCTGTGGTGTACTCCTAAAGATCTATAACTGGATCCTTTGCTGATAACGTTTATAAAGGAATTATACAGGGGGGCAGGAGCAAGGGTACGGTATGGGAAACAGGGTGAGTTCTCAGATAGATTTCCCATTAATAGAGGGGTGAGAGAGGGGTGCATTCTTCCCCCCCCCCCTGCTTTTCTCACTCTATATCAACAGCCTAGGATAGTTTTTGGCTGAGAACAGCATGACTATCCAATAATTAGGGATTCCCCAGTCCCTATTTTATTGTACGCAGACGATGCGGTTTTAATGTCGCGGTACCAGTTGGGCCTGCAAAGGTCTGTGGCAAATTTTGCTACTTACATGTCAGAGCAGGGCTTAAAGGTGAACATCACTAAGACCTTTACTATGAGCTGTGGTTCAAAAGCTAGAAAGATTTGTGACATTTTTATTGAAAATAAGAAAGTTGCTAGCACAGACAAATTTTCCTACCTAGGCATAACCTTTGATAGGAAGGGATCGTGGAAAGCGCCCATGAATAGCAGAATCCTTATCTTCTCGAGAGCCAGAGGTGCTGTAATTAATTTCTCGAAAAAATTAGGCAGGATACCTGTTCCAGAGTTAATGGCAATTTATAAGGCAAAATGCATTTCCACAGGGACATATGGGGCGGGTATATGGGGCATAGAACCCACAGACCAAATTCAACGTCACAAAAATAGCTTTTTGCACTAGCTGCTGGCAGTACCCTGTTCGACTTCAACTTACTGTTGCCATAAGGAACTTGGTCTAGCTTACATTTCTGACATTATAAAGACCACTCCCTTGTTTTTATGGCATAAGATATGGGTGTTGTTAGAGACGGGGTTTAACGGGGATGTAATTAAGGATAACCTTAAATTGGATGGGGTGTCCAACCTGCCTTGGATTAACTATATAAAAAATCTGTCAAGTGAGATTGGTCACCCAGAATACTTTTATCATCCTAGTAGCCTGGAAAGTGTCCCTAGAAAATCCCTCAAGACACATTGTATGAACTACTTGGAAAATAAGCGGTGGCTCACTGAAAAAGAGAAAAAATCGGTCCTGGTAAACAAGCTGATGTTCACTTGTCCAGGTTTACAACCCTACTTATTATGTGTAGAGAGTGGCTTCACACGCATGTTTTTGTCAGTTTTCGCTATGGCTCCTTCTACAGGATGGTTACATTTCCTGATATTAATGACTGGACAATACTTCACCCATTATGCCCATGAGATGAAATTTCTAGATTAACCACGATGCACAGCAATTTATTCTGTAAATATTATGTTGTTCCCAGGACAAAGTTTTTGCTGCCCATACTAAAAAGCTGGATTTTGAAGCAATGTAAAATAGCTTTTTTCAAAATTGCAAATTCTGGAAAATGAAAATACAATCCTGGCTGTGTCAGCTTTTTTAAAGCTCGTTATAAGGTTTCGTAACACCATGTGATTCTATTATAAAGTTTTAGTGTTCGCGTATTTTTATTTTTATTAATGGATAATATTTTAACATAATGTATTACTGCTTGTTTATTTGAATTGCTTCTACTGTATTTTACACTACCTTTGAAGCAGGAAAAATGTATTCTTTTTAAATGTTTTTATTATTGTGCTTTTAGGATTTTATGACTTAACATCGATTAAAGCTGATTTTGATTTGATTCACCCCGGACAAAGATGAGAAGTTATCAGCCGACAATATATATTAGAATGTCCCACAGCAATTTCAGTTAAGGAGATCTACATTGGACCCTGAAGGATGGTGACTAGTTAACACCCTGGAATTCCTGGGCCTGAGAGTGATAAATGGTAGCACAATGGACGATTTCCCACCAAAACACACATTTCATGGAGAAAAGACACGATCAAGGCTGGATTATACAGCTATTTCAGTAGCATTGATGCCACATCACGCTCACTTCTTTATAGAGTATACAACAAGGAGCGATCATTCCTACCAGCATATACATTTTAGGATAAAGATCACAAAACATCAAGCAAATACAGAAATAGAAAAAAGCATCCACACAATTGACCTAAAATGCTTAAAATGGTCAAATGAAACAATAGATACACTTCAGACCAAGTTAAAGACATTGATAACAGCTAGTGAACTAGAGGCCCTGAATAAAATTCAAGCTTGGGTAAAAGTAACCTCGGATCTTTTAACATTAATTAGAATCGCTCAACGACCGAACAAAAGTAAAAAAATCAGAAATGAATCTAATCAAAAACCGTCGAAGACGTTAAGAGATTTGAAAAATGAGCTTAAAAAAGCCAGTAGGAGGTTAAAAATAACCTGTCATTACCAAGAAGCCTGGGATAAGATAATTCATTTGAGGAAAACTTATAAAAAACAGCAATGGGAAGAAAAAAGAGCAAGTGACAAATTCTGGGCTGAACTGCTTTGTAGTGCAAATAAAACTAACTCGAACTATTTTTGGAAAATAATAGGTAAATTTCAACGACCGGTGAATGAGCTATCATCAAATATTCCAGTTTATCAGTGGGCTAGATTTCTATCCATAAAGTGTACAGAAATAGCAACCCACAACATATTAGCAGCAAAACCTAAGGAGCCCCCAGATAAAAAAAAACAACTGAAACCATCATACATCGTGCTAGTGACACAGACAACATAGGAGAGGACAGAATATGTCGCAGAAGCGAAGAAAAGGGCCCAGGTCTTATGCCAATTGAAGCAAAATCCAGAGCAAAGATAAGTGAGTCCTCCATGTCAGCTGATGTATAATAATTAACGACAGAGGAGATGGCGCTCCAGGACCTAATTGAATCAAACAAGCCATTTTTAAAAATGATCTGTCTTCATGGAGCAAGCATTTACTCAAATTATACAATGAAATAGAGCTCTTAAACTGTATCCCATCGAATTGGCAAGGCTCAATACTGCCACCTATCTATAAAGGTGGACACAGAGTGAATCTATCAAATTACAGGCTAATCGGACGTCAGAGCTAAATATCATGCCGCACACATCTTGGAAGACCTAAAGGAATGGACAGACAATCTTAATCTTATACCACTCAATCAGAAAGGTTTTAGGCAAGGAATAGGGACAATATCAAATATCTTAGCCCTATCCTTGATGGCAACTAAAAGTAAACAGAGGAAACAACAATTTTACCTCTGGTGTATAAACTTAAAGGCTGCATTTGACAGTGTAGACCTCCATCTTCTTTGAAAAAAAATGCGTACCTGGAACATTCCCGAAAGGATACTACAGGGAATACTATTATTCTATTCGAACACTTGGATTAGAATTAAGATAGGAGATGGCACCAGATTAGCAAAAAAGCTAAATACGACAAAAGGCCTCAGACAGGGTTGCGTATCGGCGCCGCATCTTTTTAATTTGTTCTTGCCAGTCTTGGCTCAGAGGCTAGACAGCACTAGCTCACACCCGCCGAAACTTGGAGGGCTAGCACTCACACACGTCTCATATGCCGACGATGTTGTGTTAATGAGTCCAAGAAAGATTGGCCTTCAAAGAATTCTAAATAAAATATCAGACTACATCACAGAGAACAAACTAGAAATTAATACATTAAAAACTAAAACTATGGTGACTGGAAGTCAACAGAAATGCAAACAGACCATCTGGCTTAAAGGCAGTCAATGAGAGGAAGTAAAGACCTACA
Source organism: Lissotriton vulgaris (assembly GCF_964263255.1). Taxonomy (NCBI): domain Eukaryota; kingdom Metazoa; phylum Chordata; class Amphibia; order Caudata; family Salamandridae; genus Lissotriton; species Lissotriton vulgaris. Next base: position 561,447,243 of record NC_141695.1, read on the forward strand.
AATATCTGGGATTTTACATAGATAATCTTCAAAATCATACAGAGCAAAAAAAGTATATGTCCCAAAGAACTAGTGCACTCATATTCGCCTTCAGTCAGCTGGCAAAAAAATTGAAAGGTCCAACGCACAAACCTCTACTAGCGGTGATGACGGCAAACATTCTGCCCAAAATATTATATGCGAGTGCCACTTTTCAAGGCAAAGATACAGAGCTTCTAAACCAATTAATATTTTCCACGTAAAAAAAGTTTTTCAGGTAGAACGGTCAGCCTCTCCAGCACAGGTTCGCCTTGAATTCCGCCTAATAAATGAAAAAATATGGAGAATGTATGCCACGGTAAAGCTTTGGTACTGGCTGAAACAGAATGCAGCCACATCACCAATTAATAAAGCCCTCTGGACAGAACTAGAAGACAACCGAGAATCACCCTATAATCAATATCTAAATAAATCCTTGTCGTTAACTTGTACAAATTATTTATGGAATAAAAACTTGCCATACCAGTCCTTTAAATGAACAATAAATAAAGTAGCAAAAACTCACTCGCTACTAATAGACAAAAACATTTGCATGTCTGGATGGTGATCAACAACAACAAGGCACTTGCACCAGCCCATTACATGAACATGGCATTTTCTATTCACGTGAAAAAACAATTAATGGCTATACGCTTCGGAAAATTACCAACAATAGCGGATCAGCCTACATGGGTATACAAAGGGTCAAAATCATGCCGACTCTGCGGTTACCATAAAGAAGACTTCATTCATTTAATTTGTATATGCAACCCACTCCATAATGCTCAAGCTACCCTTCTCAGACAAACTTTTAAAGAGAGAGGCATCAGGTCCTATAGAACTGCAATAATAGCATGTTTAAATCCATTGGACACACAACTAAACTGTAAATTGATCAAATTTCTCAAAGTTTTTGCACAGGCACATAAAAGTTCATTATTAGGACTGGCCTCAGTTTAGGATCAATGAAGTGGTAAAAAATGTGCTGAATAATGAAATCCTATGATGTTTTTACTTTTTCATTGATGTAATGTGACTGTTTTCTTTTTAATGTTTTTACTTCTTTTTTAAATATGTGTCTATATTGTTAAGGTTTTAATTGACTAAACAATAACAAATGTACTTTACTTTACTTACTCCTCTGTCACCACTGCACAAAATTTCCGCAACAGGAATCACACACATTCCATCAATGTGCAGGCAATAGTGGACCACCTGGGACTCTTCACCGATGTCGTCGCCAACTACCCAGGTAGTGTACAGGATTCCTTCATTTTCCGACAGTGCACTATCAACCTGTGCTTGGACGCTGGCACCGATGGGAATGCATTGCTCGTTGGTAAGTACCAAATGAACACACCACACACCTCAACTCCAGAATCATGCAACTCACAACTCTGGGAATGCACATATTACAAACTCACATACAACATGCCAAACAACATGTCCACCTACCAGACACGACAGCATAACTTACTATGATAACCTGGGCTAGCCATGTACACAAGCCATCAACGGCATGGCACCTCAGCCCCACAATAACAGAATGTGGGGAGAGGCGGAAGTGACCCATGAATGAGAATGTACACAATGCCAAGTGTGGCGTGGATGGACTGGCCAGACTTCAGTATGCAGACCACAGACATGTCATTGTTGACATATACTGCTGGTGTTTGGAGTGTAGTAGACAGTGGATGCAACCATGTTGCCCAAGGCATTGGGGAAGATTGAAGAAATGTAGCTTGTTACGTTCCCCCTGTAAGCGTACGCCAGGCCAGCTTAGGGGTGTGAATAAAAAGCCTGTTGCTCTGGGTGTAGTTCTCTTCCGGAATGGCCAACGTGTCTGCCAGGGCGGCCCCTCTCAGCCCGCCATGAGGCAGATGCCGTGAGCAGTGGTGCCTGCGATCCTGTGCGCCTGCTGCACCACAGGCCGCTGGCCCCCAGACCCATCTTGGCTGCCCCTGCACAACCAGGCCTCACTGCTCACCTGCCGACACAGGCCTGTATCAGAGAGGGCCCACCAAGTGCCGGTGCAAGCTCCAAGCCTGAGGCCTGCGGCCTTGGCAGCCTCCTCAGACCATCTTGGCCTCCGAAATAGAGACCCCCAGCACTCCTTTCTCGTTGACGTACTCATCCGCTGCCTCCAGCCTGCACTGCGGTCCAGGAGGTCACACATTTGGAACTGAGTCTTGATTCCATGATGGCCAAGTTCATATGTTAATGGAAACGTTTATATCACTGTACCTCCTTCGATCTGGTGCCACCAACTCTGTGCATCGCAAGCCAACGACACATGTCTGTGGTTCCTTGCTGACTACTACCTTCAGCCTACACTGCAGTCAAGTAGGACACACATTTGAAACTGAGTCTTGTTTTCTTAATGGCAGAGTTTATACAATTGTACACACCTCATCACAAACTGCATCCCCTTTTAGCTCTGGTGCCACTAACTCTGTGGACCGAAATTCATGGACACTCTCAGGTTGAAATTTGGTGGCATTTGAGTCTATGACCTGGGGGTTGTCGTCATAATCATGTGGCTGGTACTGACTTGGTGTTAGGCAATATAGAGGAGATGAATGCTACAGACTCATGCTTGTTTCAGCTTGGTTCTGCCCTCTGCATCATGCCCTAGAAGGACACCTTCCACTGAAACACTCTCGACATTAAGCTTCGACATCAACCAGGACCTGCTTAGCTCTTGTGCCCCTACCTCAGTGCACCACAAGTCACTGTCCCGTGGCAGTGTGCCTGTGCCGGCCGCAGCGCCCAGGTTGTAACAGGAGGTGAGTATGCTGCCCAAAGGGTCCTGCCCCACTAACTCTGTGCAGCTCGAGTCATGGACCCTTGCTGTTTTAACTTTTAACTTCTGATTCTCTGGTGACTGTTGTAGTTGTTGCCAGCAGCAATCACTCTCTGATGGCTTGCTTACACTCTCCCCACATCCATCCAGCACAGGCGTCATTAGACACGTGACCAAGGCAATAAAAGGGGCCGGGTGCACGTGCCCTTAGCCAGTTCCACAAAATCTCTAAGCGTGTCCGTGTGGTCATTATGTATGCATGAGGGCCCCGGGCCTTACCACATTACATTGTGCTGTGTACAGCGGATGTAATCATGTCACCTCAGGCAGTGGGGAAGACCTGGGACATGAAGCTGCGTTGTACCCCTCTGTAAGCATAAGCGGAGTCGGCTGGTGTAAGACAGTCCAGCATAGGGGCGTGGATAATCACCCTGAGACTCTGGGCATGGTTAAGTTTTGGCCTTGCTAAGGACATAACTAATGTGTGTGTCTCTGTTGTAGTTTCGGCACCACCCGTCCTGCAATGGACAATGTTGCAATGTAGCATGCCCCCGGAGTGCGGGCTCAACCGAAGAGATAAATGAAGGAGCGCAAACCTGCTCGAGGTCCGGGATCCTACATGCCAACTGTTGTGTGTGTCACTATTACTGCAGCAGAAGCCAAAGGTCTACCCTCAACCACATTGCGAGTTCAGCCAGCCATGAACTCTACATCTGTGTCCACCCTATCCTTAGCATAAACCTACACAGATGTGACTGCCCACCTTCAACACACAACATCACAGTGGCGTTGTCAGGCTTGTGGACATGCGCAGACAGGCATGACAATGGTGTGCCGTAGGAGTGCAAGTGATGCAACCACGCTACACACTAGTAAAAAAGCTCAGAGGAGAGAGGAGCTGCAGTGAGGCTCTGTATTACACATTGATGCCGCTCATTCGCTACAAGCAGTACATGTCAAACAGGAATCACTATGTCACACATATCACACACCAATGAACTAGTGAGCCTGCCAACTCATCATGTAAATGTACATGTATTTATATAGCGCAAATCACTGACCGAGGTCGGTATTTAAGCGCTTCCTTAGGGAACCCGTCCTGGTATTCCCCTGTGAGATAACCCCAGGAGGGTATCCACAAGGTGAAAGCCAGGCATCCCGCCACGAGGGGCCGTTGTGGAGATTAAGCAAGCTATTGCCCAGAGTCGCAGAGTGTGAACCCGTGAGTCGAGAAGGCACCGGAGCAAGAATTATCGAGTCCGTGGAATTTTTTTTAGCCCAAGACCCGCCGAGGCAGGGAATTGAACCCTGGTCCAGGGCCGATCTCATCTTCCGGGTCTGCCGCCTCTAACCCCTGAACCACACTTCTCCACAATGCAGAACCAACTATTGACGTATGTCTCTCTGCACTGTCACAAGTGATCAAGGATGCGGACTCTACCCTTGGATGATGACACCCATCCGAGCCCCGAACACACAGGGCCAGAGGCAGTACAATTGGGTCCACAAACGCACCAGGGGCATTGTGGAATGCACATTTGGTGTGTTGAAGTCACATTTCAGGTGCCTGGACATCACAGGTGGAAGGCTCCTGTACAGCCCAGACATTGTGTGCAAGATGATTGTTGCATGTTGTGTGTTGCACAACATATATGTACGCACCAATGCCCCATGGCTACAAGTGCCAGATGCACCCTACGATGATGAAAAAGATGAGGTAGGTGGACCACAACCCACTGCAGCAGGAATAGCCTGTGGTAACACCAATATTGGCAATTTCTTCACATGAGCACGACACATTGTGACAGTCCTTAGCAATCATGGGACAGTACAAAATGACCACAGGCACAGCATGTGCAAATAAATTCCCAAAATGGCTTTCGCCATGGCCACAGCATAGAGTCGGTGCTCCTGGCAGTGACAGAACATCTTTGGACAGCTTTGGATGCAGGGCAGATGTCGGCACTGATCCTTCTGGATCTCAGGGCAGCGTTTGGTACAGTGTCCCATGCCATTCTGTTGCGACGCCTGGAGGAGGCTGGAATTGAAGGCTCAGCCCTGAAGTGGCTAGCCTCATTCCTTGTGGATAGGATGTTTCAGGTGATAGCCCCCCTTCACCTCTGGCAACTTTCCCATCAAGCAAAGGGTGCCGCAGGGCTCCTCCCTGAGCCCTCTGCTCTTCAACTTATACGTACAACCTCTGGCTGTAGTAGTCAAGAAGAGAGGACTGACCATGTCTATAATGACGACAACACACAGCTGGTGTTGGCTCTCTCGAGCGACTCTAAGAAGGACACTCTTAAGTTTCAGGGTGATCTTGCAGCAGTGGCCGAGTGGATGACCGCCAACTGTCTCCAACTTAATGCCAACAAGTCGGGGGTTTTGTTGGTGGGGAAAAACCATGGTCAATGGAGTGAGCTCCGGTGGCCCAAGAGCTTAGGCATTGCCCCCTCCCCCAAACAGGCAGTTAAGAACTTAGGGGTTTGGAATGGATTCATCCCTCAACTTCCAGACCCAAACTAAAAAGGTGGCTGGAACCTGTTTTGGTCTGTTGTGAGGGCTCAAACCCATCCTTGGCTTCTTTGATGCCCCTACCAGGCAGATCATCATTCAGGCTTTGACTATGTCTAGACTTGATTACGCCAGTTCACTGTATCTGGGAGCTAACAAGACAGAAATACATAGGCTACAGAGGGTACATAATGCGGCTGCATCCTCGCTTTGCGAAGAGCTTGCTCTGTGACAAACGCCATTCACTGTCTCCACTGGCTGCCTGTGACCAGGCGGATTGAGTTCAAGCCTCTCTGTATAGCCTTCAAAGCCCTGAAATCTGCCTCTCCTGGTATGTTGGCCAACCTGCTTTTACCCGTTAAATGGGACAACACCAGGTGTTGGTTCCCCGGCTAAGGAAGGTTTGCGCCGGAGGTCGCTTTCTCAGGAACAGAGCGGCCATCCTTTGGAACACGCTGGTTGCCCACAATCGGGGGCTTAACAAGTACCTAGAATTCAGGAACGCCATCAAAATCCTTTCTCTTTCCCATTCCATAGGCCTTCCCTGGGGCCCCTCCCTGATCTTGTCCACCTCACTGCTTTCAGCGCCGGGATGCCTCTTTGATGGGGCAGCTGTCGCGCTTTACAAGTCTATTAACATTAACATAAACATGTCACTCTCCTCTACAAGCACATCACTCTGACAAGTGTAAGTGCAACATGTAGTGCTAATGATCTCAGAAAATTACAATAGATGGTGGGTTTGTCAAGTCTGTACAGAGAGGCTGTTTAGGTTGTCACGTATTCGAAATGCTATTTTTGTGTGTCAAAGATAGCACGGAATCCCACTCATCAGCGTTTCACAAGTGTCCTAAATCATTACATATAGGCTGTCATTTGTACAATTGACAACAGGGCTTCTTTTGGTGTCAAATATGTACCACCATGATGCAGGGAGCACCCTGTGACTCAAGTCCCACAACATGAGCAACATGGACATAAGGGATAATCACTGCCCCTACATTTGTCCATGCTTTCATACTTGATTAATCATAGACATGACACATCTATGTCCATTAGATTGTATTATTTACGTTCAGTGGAGTTTTGAAGCTGTCTTAGTACTGGGCCATGCAGACAACACTTTACAATGTTGCCCCATGGAGGGCCAGCCAGAGTCCTTTAGGGATTGACAAGTTACTCGGAAGGGAAGAGTCAAGTCCACAAGCTAATTGCTGTGTCATTGTTAAGCAAACAAAATATGGCAGTCCATGTCGAGGTCCAAGGGTAATGTCGCAGAGTGTATTGGTGGACAGTGGAAGTTGTTATTTCAGGGCTTGATGCAGGGGGCAGAACCAAGCAGAAACAAGCCATATGGTGGAGATGAGTGCTACTGCTTCCTTCTTACCAATAAGGCAGAATCGACCTCTGACCCTGTCACCAGGCAGGTTGCTCCCCCCTCCTGCCACGCAGCCCCCTGTGTGACACTTTCTGCCACCTGCCTCCTGGCTCCTGCAGTGTTGCCTGTCTCCTCCGTTTTGCCGCTTGCCGCTCTGCCTCCTTGACTGCCTTCTGCTTGCCTACTTGACTTTTGCTGTCCCTTCTTGCTGCACCCCTGTGCTCTCACCCTTCTTGCGCCCCTTCTTGTCATCCCCCCTCCGTGACCCTCGCCACTTCTCCCACCGTCTTTTTCCCGCTGTTTTTTCTCCCGCCGCTGAGCCCCTGCGGCCCCGTCCCCTTCTCTCCCATTGGCCGCCCCGCTCCCACCTCCCAGCTGCTCCTCCCTCCCTCGGCCCCTCATATGGAGGCCGCGAAGCGGAGGTAGCGAGCGACCTCTGACCCTGTCACCAGGCAGGTCGCTCCCCCCTACCGCCACGCAGCCCCCTGTGTGACCCTTTCTGCCGCCTGCCTCCTGGCTCGTGCGGTGTTGCCTGTCTCCTCCGTTTTGCCGCTTGCCGCTCTGCCTCCTTGACTGCCTTCAGATTGCCTACTTGACTTTTGCTGTCCCTTCTTGCTGCACCCCTGTACTCTCACCCTTCTTGCGCCCCTTCTTGTCATCCCCCCTCCCTCTGTGACCCTGGCTTCTTCTCCCGCCGTCTTTTTCCCACCATTTTTTCTGCCACCGCTGAGCCCCTGTGGCCCTGCCCCCCTTCTCTCCCATTGGCCGCCCCGCTCCCACCTCCCAGCTGCTCCTCCCTCCCTCTGGCTCTCATATGGAGGCCGCGCAGCGGGCGCGCAGCGGATGCATGCAGCGGGCATGCCAAAGTCAAGCCCGTCTGTGCCAGTCCGCGCCTGGACCGCGCCTAGCGCCAGAACCCCTGGCCCCCGACGTAGCCAGGCGACCTACCTCAGATACGAAGCCGCCGCCCTCCACGCACTCAACACCAGCCGATCACCTGCCTGCTACCGTGCCACCCCAAAACGCTCCCACGGACCCTTCACCTGCCAAGCCTGCAAATTCACCTGCCTCCGGACCTGCACCGCACCCGCCAGACCAAGCGCCTACAACAACCACCTCAAGTGCCTCCTGCTTAACACCCGTTCCGTCCCCAAACACGCCGTCGAACTCTGGGACCTCCTTGACACAACATCGCCGGACGTCGCCTTCCTCACGGAAACCTGGATGAACACCTCCTCAGCCCCCGACATTGCCATAGCCATCCCGGACGGTTACAACATCACCCGGAGGGACCGCATCAACCAAACCGGAGGAGGCATCGCCATCGTCTACAGGAACACCATCCGCATCACGACCAACTCTGACGACGCCCTCACTGCCGCCGAACACCTTCACTTCCAGATACACACCGACCCCAAGACCACCCTCAGAGAGACTCTCATCTACAGACCCCCTGGACCACGCACACAATTCAGCGAAGTCATCGCAGACTTCCTCAGCCCACACGCCCTTGCCTCCGCTGACTACATCCTCTTAGGGGACCTGAACTTCCACCTGGAAAACAACAATGACAACAACACCACCACCCTGCTGGAAAACCTAGCCAACCTCGGACTCAAGTAACTGGTGAACACCCCCACCCACTACGCCGGCCAAACGCATGACCCAGTCTTCTCCTTCAGCAACCACGTCTCCTTTGGCTACTCCACCAGACTTCACTGGACCGATCACAGCTGCGTCCACTTCAACTTCAGTAAAACCACGACTCACCACCACCTGCAACAGGTTCCTCGAAGACGCTGGAGAAAGATCACCACCGACCAGCTCACCACGTCCCTGAGCCAAAACCCACCTACCAACACCACGGACACCAACGACGCAGCCCGCAACCTCACACAGTGGATCACCGACTGCGCCAATGCCCTTGCACCACTGAAGACCCCGCCAAGCAATCCTGGCAGCAAGAAAGCCTCATGGTTCACAGACAACCTCAAAGACTCAAAGAAAGCCTGCCGCACCCTCGAGAAAGCCTGGCGCCACGAACAGTCAACAGGAAACATGACAGCCTTCAAGAACGCCACCCGCAAACACCACCAGCTGATCCGAACCACCAAAAGAACATCATTCAGAGAACGACTGGACAACAACACCCACAACAGCAAGGAACTCTTCAGCATCGTCAAAGAGCTCTCCAACCCCAGCGCCAGCAACAACGACATCACGTCATCGCAAGACCTCTGCGACTCACTCGCCATGTTCTTCCACCGCAAGATCGCCGATATACACAACAGCTTCGGCGCCCAGACCACGCACCCAACCACCGAACCAACGCCCCCCTCCACCATCCTCCGCGCCTGGACCCCCGTCAACACCGAAGACACCACCCACGTGATGAACACCATCCACTCCGGCTCCCCAGCCGCCCCCTGCCCACACCACATCTTCAACAAGGCCGACTCCATCATCGCACCCCATCTCCGGAACATCATTAACAACTCCTTTGCATCCGCCACCTTTCCAGAGAGCTGGAAGCACGCAGAGATCAGCGCCCTCCTGAAGAAACCCATCGCCGACCCCACGGACCTCAAGAACTTCCGCCACATCTCGCTCCTCCCCTTTCCTGCAAAATTCATCGAGAAGACTGTCAATATACAGCTGACCACCTTCCTCAAAACGAACGACTCCCTCAACTCATTGCAGTCCGGTTTCCGAGGAAACCACAGCACCAAAACCGCCCTCATCGCAGCAACCGATGACATCAGGACCATGCTTGACAACGGGGAAACTGCTGCCCTCATCCTCCTCGACCTATCGGCCGCATTCGATACAGTCTGCCACCGCACCCTAACGACCCACCTCCACCACGCCGGGATCCAAGAAGAGGCCCTGGACTGGATCACCTCCTTCCTCTCCGACAGAACTCAAAGAGTCCGTCTTCCGCCCTTCCACGCCGCGGCCACCAAGATCATCTGCGGCATACCCCAAGGCTCCTCGCTCAGCCCTACCCTCTTCAATATCTACATGCGCCCCCTCGCGGCCATCGCACGCGAACACGGCCTCAACATCATCTCCTACGCAGACGACACCCAGCTGATCCTCTCCCTCACCAAGGACCGCACTACCGCCAAAGCAAGCCTCCAGGATGGAATGAAGGACGTCGCGGAATGGATGAAGCTCAGCCGTCTGAAACTGAACTCAGACAAGACGGAGGCCCTCATCCTCGGACCATCCTTCTCTGCCTGGGATGACTCCTGGTGGCCCCCGGCTCTGGGCACCGCCCCCAAGCCCACAGACCACGCACACAACCTGGGAGTCATCCTTGACTCCTCCCTCACGATGACCAAGCAATTCAACGCCGTTACTTCTTCCTGCTTCAACACCCTTCGCATGCTCCATAAGATCTTCCGCTGCATCCCCACCAGAAGCAGGAAGGCTGTCACCCAGGCCCTGGTTACAGCTGACTGGACTACGGGAACGTCCTCTATGCTGGAACCACAGTCAAACTACAGAGACTTTGGCGCATACAGAACGCATTGGCATAACTCATCCTGGACATCCCCGACACAGCCACATCTCTTCCAACCTGAGAGACCTGCACTGGCTCCCCGTAAACAAGAGGATCACGTCCAGGCTCCTTACCCACGCACACAACGCTCTCCACAACATTCATTTCATTTCATTTTGGACATTTATAAAGCGCTTGGAAGTACGCCCACCGGCGTGTCCCCGCGCTGTGATAAGTGAGAAGCAGAGGTTCCACCCACCCTCCCCGCCGACTACCTGCTAAACAGAATGGTCTTGAGTTTTTTTCTGAAAATCAATTCTGATGGCTCCAAACGCACATGGGCCCCAAATACCTCAACAACCGCCTCAAGTTCTACACACCTACCCGCCAGCTCCGCTCCGCCAGCCTCGTCCTCGCCACCGTCCCACGGATCCGCAGAACCACCACCGGAGGAAGATCCTTCTCCTACCTGGCTGCCAAGACGTGGAACTCCCTTCCCACCCTCCTACGTCTGACCCAGGACCATCTCTCCTTCAGGAAGCAACTCAAGACCTGGTTATTCGAGCAGTAGCAGCACTCCCCCCCCCCCCCCCAGCGCCTAGTGACCCTCACGGGTGAGTAGCGTGCTCTATAAATGTTCTTGATTGATTGATTGATTGATTGATCCTCATCTTTGTCCTCTGATGTTTCATGTGCCTCACATGTGATTGGTGGTGTTTGGTCTGCAGCACTGTGTGACACTGACACATCAGGGGCCAGAGATGTGGATGTCAAAGTAGCAGCAGCATTCATCTGCGCAATGTCTTGTGGCATCACTACCATGATGAGGATCTGCAGGGCATAGAATATCCCATCTACAGCTTTCTCGTGTGCAGCCGTGGTAGCCATTCTTTGCGCCTGCATCCACGCCATGTTCTCCATGACCCTCCTAATGTTTCCCAAATCACGGATGACATCACTGTAGCCACTCTGACTAGACAGTTGTTGTTGTCTCCGAGTCATGACTCCAGCGACGCCAGCCATGGATTGTTGGAGGGCATGGGGCAGACTGTCGGTTAGGGAGTGTAAGTGGTCCCTGATGGGACTTAGACACCCACGTATGGCATCTAATTTGGCTGCTATGAGGTTGAACCCCACCTGCACCTGATCAGCCAGCTCGTTCTGGCAGCCTAACACATGGCGTTGGAATGCCATGTGCTTTCCGGTGAGTTGGTGGTAGCCAGATGTGGTGGTGAGTGCTTCCCGCTGTGTGATCTGTGCAGGGGTGGGCTCACATTGATTGTGCTGGGCTGTTCAGCTACTGGAGGTGGGGTGCGGAGATTGTCCATGAACGGTTGGAGTTTGTTGCAGACGATGCCCTGGGGGTCGTCTCCATCATCATTGACGTGTATGTAGGGTCTGCTCTGCAGGAGGTGTTGATTGTCCCTCTGAAATGTAAAGGGGAGATGCAGTTTCACAGTGTGTTCCATGTATGTTGACACATTGGTGAAGTTTTCATACAGACTGCATGACATTGTAAATTGTGACTGTTTGTGAGGAGATGCCTTTTGTTGCGGGACAGTGGACATTTGTACTACACCTCGGATGTGAGGTTGTACTGGTACATTGTCATCTCACAGTTTCCTGCTATGCCAGATGTGACTGGCCATTTTGTGCACACATGCAGCACCAGTTGTGTCCTGTGTTATGTTGTGAAAGTGTTGCAGTTTGTACCACATTGTAGTCAATGTTGATGTGCTCTTATTCTTATGTGTGTGTACTGCATTGTGGGTGAGTCGCCCCTGCAGCTCTGATTTGGTTGCCCCTTATCCCTTTCAGGTGTGCCTTTGACTTCTGTGCTTCTACAGTTCTGAGATGTTGCAGACGTAGGTAAATTGGGCTCTTGGTCGAGTTGTGACTCTTGGGCATGGTTTGTCCGCAGATGTGTTGTTGACGTCAGGTGTTGTTTGTGCACATGGATGTGTCAGAGTGTAACCTGCTCCTTTCTGGTTGTGGTCCACGCTCAGCCACCTCAGTGTTGTGGCCTGTACAATGTCATGATGATTGGACTGGATTCTTGCTAATCGTCATGTAGTGTCACTTGCATTGTCAGTGTGGCTCACAAGTACGCATCTTTGGTAGGTTTCGCAAGTGTGCATGTGTTGGAGGTGAGATTGGTGATGTGTGAGGTGGGAACCCTTTGGGCACATGGTGGATGGGGGCCTACTTGGTGTTTGTATGTGTGCTGCAGTGTGGCACCGAAATCAGGGACATGATCCAGAGTAATTGTGGGTGTGCATTGTGCTCTACTTAATTGTGCATTTGTGCCACTGTGCCCATCTCTCCCCGTACCCCCAGTCCCATGTCGGTACTCATCCTGTTGATGTTCTGTCAGGTCATGTTGAGCAGTGTCTGGATCCCCAACTTCTGGCACCATATCCCGACTGATGACTGTGGCCACCATTTTATCCATGTCATCCAGCTCCTGGTGTGCCGCTGGACCCCCACCTCCAATCTGCGTTGCTGCTTTCATGTTGGCATCAAGTTTTTTCTTGGTTTTGCCCTTCACATAATTCTAGCGCCTCTTGACCACTTCCATTGTCCTCCTCAATGCTGCAACTGCATTCACTTGGTCCAAGATGGTCTGCCATATTTGCGTCTTAGTTGCCAATGACACGGAGGTGACGAACAGTTGTTGGTAGTATTCTATCACCTCCGTAACGATGACCCTGTTTTCCTGTGGACTGAACCGCGTCTTCCTCTTCTCCTTGGCCTTCCCCAAGGTTCCTTGCTGGTTGTCTATGGGCTCGTGGGGTTTGGGTTGTCCTTTGCACTCGGTCCGGGTGCATCCATGGTGCTCCACAGTTAAAGCTTTTTATAATGTTTTTTTCTGTGCTTTTATAGCGCATTTGACGCGTGGGAATTGCAGGCCTGTCGCTGGTTATCGCTTATTTTTGTATAGCGATTCTGGACATCGCCATTTTTGTTTGCTTTTTTGTTTCGCATTTTTTAGGCATCGCGTTAATTTTTATGTGAAGGGTTATCATGAGACTATTGCATGGTACTGCCGTGTTGAGAATACAAAGTTAACACTGCGTTATTTTCCCGTAATAGACTGCGATGTGAAAAGTTGCGTTAAGCTATTTTTGTGATAATTATCACACGTTCTTGAGAATATCCCCCAGTATACATTGAATTTGTCATCATCTACTATAGTGTTTGTGTTTCCATTTTTCCAAGTTTGAAATGCAGCAACCATTGCATATGAAGTTAATATTCGTTTAATGTTTGTGACAAAACACCCAGGACAACAATAATCATTTAAGACACATAGGGGCATATTACCAAGCAATAGCGATAATTATCGCTATTGCTTGGTTAGAGACAAAAGTTTACCGCAGCGCTGCGGCGATTTTTACCGCAAATAAACCTTGGTATTACCAAGGTTTAACGCAAATGCGGTAAAAATCGCCGCAAAGCATGAATATCGCTGAAAAGTCAGCGATATTCATGCATTAGTGAGCTAATGCTCTTAGCCATGTTATCCACCTCCCATTGGATAACATGGCTAAGAACTGCTCAGGGCAGGTGTTAGCTTTTGTAGATATTCCCGCTTAGCGCGAATATCTCCAAAAGTTGGTAATAGGAGATAGCGATGTTAGCGACTGTTTTCAGTCTCTAAAATCTTGGCACGCCCACTTTGCATCTCATTAGTGATAAATATCACTGACATGCAAAGTGGGGCCCAAGATGGTCGCTATCTCCTACTAGCTGTCACTAACTGGTGTTAGCGGCAGCTAGGTAATTGGGAGATAATTTTATCTCCGCTTTCTTGGCTTTTAAAGCCAAAAAAGCGGAGATAAACCCCCTTGATAATATGCCCCATATTTTCCATTTGTTCATCAATCGAGGCAGCAAAGTCTTGAAGGGGAGCGTAAAGTTAATCTTTCTTCTAGGTGTATTTTAATTCACGTCTCAATTCAACTTCAACTCCAAAAATGGGGAATAAGAAAAATCTAGCATTTACATGTGATTCAGCCTTATGTGTGAGCGGATATAGGCTTGAAGCAGTAACTGCATATTTATTCATGCCAATAATTATATTTTAATCTCAATATAAACCAGGGAAAACATTCAGGAATCCGCAGCGCTCAGCTCCAGTGTCAGGTGGCACGTAAAGTGGCAGTGAGAGCGAGCCCTGCTGCAATCTCCACTCATAAAACAAGCAGTGGCGTTGTAAATGACAATGCGAGACCAAAAAATGGTGCAAGACATTGGAGTAAAATCCCCGCTCGCCCGGCAAAAGGTGGCAGCCAAATTAAAATGGAGCAGATACGCAGCACCACTTCGAGAACACAACAAGGTTCTGGTGAAAAAAAGCAAAATTTTATTTTCACGTACCAAAGGAAGCACATTTTCCTGCCAAGCACTGCTAACAGCTTTGTTTTACTATTTAAAAATGACATAAAAAGATGGAAACCATGGGCCTCATTTATGAGGCCCCTTGCGCCATCGGAACTTCACTTTTCATGAAGTTCCGTGGCGCAGAAGCCTGCGTGGTATTTATCAGGCAGCAGTACGCCAGTTTTTGTGGCGTACTGCTGCCTGATAAATATCAGTCCCTTTAACGCAGTGTTCTGCGTTAAAGGGGCGTGCAATGGGTGTTGCTGGGGGCGTTCCCAGCAACATCCATGGCCTTTTGACACTGCCCCAGATTTACGAGAAATCGTAACTCTGAAGCAGTGCCAAAAGCTTACGCCTCCCCAGGGGAGGCGTAAGGGAGGCGCAACAGGGAGAAATGTCTTTATTTCTCCTCGTATTTCCTTTTTCTATGTGTGCTGCATTCTGCAGCACACATAGAAAGAGGAAAAGCTTCTTGTGATTATTTTTCTACAGAAAGGTTTCCCTTCCTGTACAAAAATAATCTTCCCCGCAACGCAGGCCCCCCTTGCACCATTGTGCAAGTGTGCCTGCGCTGGCGCAGGCAGCCCATTGTGCGCCGGCGCAGGGGAAAAGGACAGGAATGTGCCGTATCTTATAGATACGGCGCATTTCTGCCCTTTTCTTTTGCCGTAGGGAAGCGCAGCAGGAAGGCCTGCTGCGCTTCCCTACGGCAAAAAGTCATAAATGAGGCCCCATATAAGCATGAAACATTATGCTGGATGATAAGCCTGAATAAATGCACAAGCCTTCTGAATTTACTTTTATTGAACAAAATAGCGTTTGCTATAAATTGTTTGAGAGGCTTCTGTAGAGAGCCGTTTGCACCTGAGTGAAAATACATAATTCACTGATGGCCGGAAATACTCCAGGAGACCTTTGTCTGCCCGTAACCAGAGGTTTTCTACAGCCTTGATTTGGGTTCAGCGGCACAAAGGGTCATGATTGTAAAGTCATCATCCTTCTGTGATGAAGTGACTAAGAGGCTTGCAGGACTAAACCACCAAATTAAAGATTCTGAGGCAACTTAACACAAAAATAGCATATGTTAACTAATACTATGCAGTTGTGAAATGTTTATTTCTGAAATTACTATTGGAACACAAGATTACCTGGAAAATTGCCAACCTTCAGTCTGTATGTAAATAAAAAAAAATGTACTTTTCTCTAGTATTTATTTCAAGTGCCATATGTTAGTTATCTATCTTCCTAAAATGTCCGCCGCTGATGTAAGGGCCAGGGCCAGGGAACGTCTGGTCAGTTGACTTCCTGCATAAGGGGGAACGAGTCCCAGCCGGTGCAGCCCTGCCCAGTCCCACGCATCAAGCGCTAGACTAACGCATTTTAGTGTGGCGATCCGCATCACTGCACTTAAATGCAAAGACACACATAATTATAGGGATAGCTTCTGCTGTGGCTGTCAAGCCCAAGCACTGCTATGCTGACAGTGAAACTAGCTGGAGTGGAGCTGTGACGTGGCCGCTGCTCCTGGCAGGCTTTGGGGGCTGGCTGAAGCGGAGCTTGGCTACAATATATCAATAGTACCTTGGGCACGGCATAACCATTCTACTGGTACTGATCCGTGACCAATGTCAATTACCGCTACGCAGGATGTTATGTCCTGAAGCCGTCCACCTCCTGTCACCGTCGCGCCGCAGTTGCATAACTGACCAGGACCACCCCTGGAGCTCAGGCACACTACAGTGCAGCTCAGCCTTGAATGCAGGCCAGGTGGCACGTTTGCCGAGGTATTTAAGTTAGTTGCGGCCTGGAGGACTCACTCTGAGGAGCCGGGTAGCACGACTTTAAAACGAATTGCCCGTCCATCGCTTGCCTGACAATTTAAGTAAGTTCTCTTGGGTATGATGCAGGACATAAATTTATGTTGCATTATATGGCTTGCAGTTGGAAAGTACATGACATATTATAGCGCCCTGGCTCACTTAGCTCAGATTCCACGTGACGCTATGTGTAAACGGACTTCTCAGCCTCCGCCCCCCAAAATAAATACCCGGTCACTGCGCTCCCTGCCATGGCAGTTGTTAGTCGCTGACTTTTGTGTCGAGTATCTGGCCAATCTGGGCCGCTGGCTGCGCAGTGGGGCTGGGCATGCAGCGGACCACTTGATTTGGGGTAATTTGGTTACAATAATATTACAGAGTTCTGAATGCTGACTGTGACCAGGCTAAGCGACTGTGCCTCAGACAGCATGAGATTTGTTGGGTGCAGCCGGGTATCTCTATAGCCTAGTGGATAACACGCTCTGACGACAGGGAACCAGCACGTGGACACAGGAGGAAATGCGAGATGAGGGACTTCCGGACCTGACCACCAGGCCCACCCTACTTCGGCCGCTGAGCGAGCGCTTTGGCTTACCCCTCAACCAGGTAATGTTGCCATAGCAACCCCAGAGGGCATGTTAAACATAGGCAGTGACAGCCCCATTGTTCTTGGTGTGGAAAAGAGTTATAAGCTTCGGAGGCTGGTGCCAGTGTCTCAATTTCCTGTGGTGGCTCCAAACTCCTGATAGAACACAGCAGTGCAGAAGCTACAAACACAGACTGGAAGCACACCATATGCAGGGGTTGTCAGCTCATATTGCATGCTGCCATGTGGTATCTGGCTCTTCATCACGAGACTGTCTGAAGGGAGCCGATATTGTGTGACACATAGTGGTTCCATGTGATTGGATGGTCTGTGTTTGTGTGTCTATTCAAGTTGAGTCCATTTGTCCACGACCAATTTTATATGTATGTATTGAACGGCGCCACCCGATCCTAGAGACCTGGTGCCCTTAGGGGGCATCCGGGTGCGGGAGCTAGCAGGGACGTCTCCAAGGCGGAAACAAGGACAGGGAAGAACCAGCACACGTCATCAGGAAGGCAGGGCCGACCTCCCCTCCCCCGAGGGTACAAAAGCCTCGTGGGAGGCTGAACTAACCCTCTTTGTCCTCTCCCAACAGCACCGGCGGGGTATACAACCCTTACAACGAATCTTTTACCACGCACTACCATTACAGCGCAGTCATTATAACGCAAACCATTACAACGCATTGCGCTGGGGGGCGCTCTAGGATAACGAATAAGTTTAATTTACTATCCAACAACTTCCCTAGTGTCCACGGGGACTGGAGTTGGAATAGTAAATTAAACTATTCACTATCCAGCACCCCAAAGCGCTATGCGTTGTAATGGTATGCGTTGTAAAAACCGCGTTGTAATGGTATGTGTGGTAAAAGTATGCGTTGTAACGTCATACATCCCTCCGGTGGCAGCAGACCAGCAAAGAATTACAACAGTAGCTGGTACTGCACGTGGAGGAAAGGAGAGGGCCTCACAGCGTAGTCATTTAGGTGAGTGTTACCAGATGTCTGTTCTGATCGGGCCGAGTGCTCACCGAGCTCAAGTTGTGCTAACATGTCGCAGTAGTGCGAGATTCCTTGCCTAAACGATTCTTCCATTTTCTTTTCTTCTGAGGAAAAGCGCTGTTGAAGGATCGCAGTCGGGGAGAATTTCCAGACCCGGAGCAGGAGCCTAGTCTGTAATGTGAGCAGGGGACGTTCAAGTTGAGTCCATTTGTCCACGGACAATTTTATATGTATGTATTTCAATAGTGCAAACCTAGCTAAAAGGCAGTGGAGCACTGTACCTGGTCAAGAACGAGCACAATCGCAATTTGCATTATGATTGTTGTTACGTGAAAGTGCCTGAGATAAGGCCATCATGCCATGTTGAGTAATTGAGATTTACAGGTAAAAATCCTAACACAGGAGCATGAGAACAACATGAACCACCTGAACACAAGTGACTGTTGTTCACCTTGTGCGTGATTTTTTATTTTATCGCAAAATGCAGCATTGCATCAAAATATACCAAAATATGCATTTCACTTCAATTTCAATTTCAATTTCAAAGAATCTTTATTCGATGATTAAAAATCACCATAAAAGCACAAACATATTTACATAGATCAAAAGTCATTAAACATTTTCAAGATCCTGATGCTAAAATATTAATATTAACATGGGGCACATAACAAAGGAAAAAGTGCAACACATTACCGGAAAGGAAATCAAGAACACATCATTCATCCCCCCTAGTTACCCTTAAACGGACCGCCACTTTGATAAAGTTCATTATACAACACAGTGTAAAAGGGTCCGACGCTTTTTGTAGGAAAACTAGTGCCTCACTTGCATGTTCCAATTTGGCTTTTTTTTAAATATTTACTAGAAATCTGCGCCTGGGCATTATAAAGAAAGGGCAAAGTAAAACAAAATGAAGGGAATCCTGCGGAGACCTATTGTCGCAGCCGCAGGATCCCTTCTGTTCAATTGATGTTGAAAACCCTGCTGGTGATGCCAATATGAATGGAAGTAGGTTAAGTCTGAAACGGCACATCAAAAATCTGTCCTGTGCATTGTGCATAAGGTACAAATATGGCTCCATTCCATCAATGCTCTTGACCAGGTTGTGGGCCCTCACTGTCTTTTTGAGCCCTTCAGCCTCAGCTCTACGTTGACATTTCAATTCTATAAAAGCTTTTTTAACTTGCATCTTGTGCTGGGCTACAATTATTGCAGGGTTAGTGAAGAGATTTCCATAGCCTAGTTCCTCTAGGGTATTCTTTACATAATTGAGCCATGGTATACGCATGCATTTGTCCCTCTCTAAACAATCCTTTAAGATTTCTCTGCTTAGGGACGCATCAGGATTAACCCAGATTTTTAACCAGGCCACAATTGGCCTGAGTTTTACCAAATCATCTAGGTGCGGCCTCCCTAGTTCCCTGTGTGCTATGAAGCCAGCAGTGCTTGGGGGTACCCTCAGGATGGTTTTTAGGTATTTATTTTCCTCCCGTTGGATTCTTGTGGTATTAACAAAGCCCCAAACTTCTGCCCCATAAATTACTTTAGAGCAGGATATGGAGCTGTACAGGTTCATCACCTGTTCCGGACTCCATCTGCCTAACCTCCTGCCATAACTTGCTATGGCCCCATTAGAAGCGATCATTTTACAGCAACACTCCTCAACCAGGGAATTAAACTGTAAGGCACCATCAAAAGTTACACCTAGGTAAGGAAACGTTTTGACCTCTTCTACTATGTGACTTCCAATTGTATAAGTAAATTTAGTGGAGGGTTTTTTACCAGCCAGGAGCACATAGGATTTTCCCAGGTTGACGGAGAGATCTAGGGCACCCATGAACTTAACAAATCCGTCGATCAGAATTTGTAAGCTCCTCGGTGTGCGTGCAAGCAGGACCGCATCGTCTGCGTAGAGCAGAACGGGAATGTGACGCGACCCCACCCTTGGGCAATCTGCCTTTAAATCTAACAGGGACTGCTCCAGATTATTTATATAGAGGGAGAACAAAAAAGGGGCAAGAATGCAGCCTTGCCGGACTCCGCTCCTACAGGGAAAGGAATCGGTCAGCCCCCCCTCCCTGTTAAATCGAACCCTGGCCGAGGTATCACTATGAAGTTCCCTTAGTATATTAATTAAGCCACCCTCTATCCCCATACAAGACATCATGTCCCAAAGTGTCTCCCTGTTGACGTGATCAAATGCCGCAGCCAAATCCATAAATCCCATGTAGATGGATTCATCGCTGGCCATGGTGTATTTGGCAGTCAGCATGTAAAGGTTCAGGCATTGATCACTAGTGGACCTCCCCGTCCTAAATCCATATTGAGTGTCCGAGAAGATGTTATTTTCTTCGGTCCACTCGGACAGTCTATTGAGGATCGCTCTACCCAGGAGTTTAGCCGATACATCAATCAGGGAGATAGGACGATAACACTTGGGGTCGTCCCTATTGCCCTTCTTAAAAATCGGCACAATTATGGCTTTAGACCAGGATGGTGGCAGGCCACAGGTGATGGCAGTGTTTATGACCCTGGTCATTAAGGGGGCCCAGAGTTCTATGCAGCTCAGAAACAGATCGGGGGGATTCCGTCAGGGCCAGGGGCTTTATTTTTAGTCAGGCCCTCTATCCCAGCAGTGATCTCCTTAATAGTGAATACAACCGTTGAAACCTGAATTGGGGTTTCAGGTGGCTCTACGGAAGTACTGGACTCGTAATTATACAAGCCCCTATAGTGAGTGACCCACTGTTCTGGGAGGATGTTAGACCCTATCTCCGGGGTGTCGTTTTCCTGGAAAGTAGGTTTGTTAATTATTCTCCAGAATCCGGCTATGTCCCTTTTTTCCCCTGCTTCTCTTAAGTCTGCCCACGCTTCTCCCTGCAGAGCAAGTTTCCTCCTCTTGGTCTCTTTCTTATATTTCTCTCTACACACCCTAATTTTTTGGGGATCCCTAGGTTTGGATTTAAGGCTGCTTTTGAGCTCCCTCAGAGCTTTTGAGCAATCTCTGTCGAACCATCGAGGATTACCATGGTTCCTTGTGGGCGCACTAGTTTTTAATAAGCCATCAATCAGATTAGCAATCTGATCGAATGCGTCAAATAGCCTTGGTCCGTAAACTTCTGTGTCTAAACAGTCATTAATAGCGGATTTACCAGCGTCTGCAAGGGCCTTATAGAACCTTGCCCCGTCTATTTTGGACCACCTTAGTCTCCTGCCCTGATCTGTTACATTCTCCATGGTTGTGCGAAGGTCTCTGCTTTTTGGGCCCACCCGGTACATCAGCTCCAATACAAGTGGGTTATGGTCGCTGAAACTGCTCCAATCAGTCCCTACGCTGACAATTCTATTTAACAGGGATCTTGAGACCAGGATGTAATCTATTACAGATGTGCATCCTCTGCCCTTGAAGGTGGGTGTGAGTGTGCCATCCTTCTGTGTGCCCATCATGTTGATAGTATGCTCGAGGTCATACTTAAGCCGGAGCATACTAAAAGCTAACCCTGTCGGCGTGTGGGAGAAATGCGGCCCCTTCTCCACGGGACATTGGGACCAATCTGTGTTTGTTTTGACCAATGCCGGACAAAGGTGGCAAATGAAGTCACCCATGACCAGCAGCGCATATGACTGCCCCTTTTTCTGGACTGTTATTTCCTGGCCCAGCCTATATCCCAGTTCTGCTACAAGTGATGTATGGTCTCCCTTAACCTCGTTGTTATAAATATTCAGAACAGTGAATCTTAACCCCTTCCCGGTGAACCGTACTGCTTGAATCACTTGGGAATTCCAATCTGGGGTAGACCAACTGCCCGGGAGGTCTAAATCTACATAAATGGATAGTCCTCCCATGGCTCTCCCTGATCTAGATTTTTGCGCAGGTACAAAAAAGTACGTATACCCCTGCAAGTGGAAATTGTTCTCCGAGGCCCATGTCTCCTGCAGGCTGATTACATGGAATTTTCTAATGTAATCAAGCCACTCTTTGTTATTAAATTTAGCTGCCAAGCCTGCTATATTCCAGGAAATAATTTTCAATGCCTCATAGCTCTGCTCTGTTCCCCCTTGGGACCCCATTTGTGTCTCTGTCACTAATCCTTGTGTATCCAGCCCATGTCTTCCTCCTATTCTTTCAATTTCTATGACCGTGGACACATCTGACTCAAACCTCCCAACCCAGCTAGGTGAAGTTTGCTGTGCAAGGGGGCTTAGCTGCACCATCTCCCCTGCTAAGGCCCCCTTTTCCCCGTCTCCTAGAGGGACAGTACCCGCAGGGTTGGAGAGCCTGCCCGTTTGTCAATCAACCCCCTCAAGGCCATTCAGGCAACTGAACCGGTTGAAAGTATGAAAGGGTAGCTCTGGGCGGCAGGGTAGTGACCAGGGGTTAAATTCATGATGTCTTCCCCTCCTACCAACCCTCGTCCAGCTGTGATGGGTTTGAGTCGGGTGCACAGGGGTAGGAATAGGTGGAAAAAAGAAAGACACATAGAGGGTTTGAATGGTTGGTTCCCGTGATCTATTCTTTCCTTGACATATATGGGAAACAGTTCCAGCATCCCTGAAACTCACCAATATGCAATCCCCAATTATGGATTTGTATGTTTTGCCCACCCAAGGCACCCTTCTGACCATTATGATTTCATTGTTTAGATGTACCGGGAGGGGTCTATTCACGTTCAGCCACTTGATTACCCTACTTTTTAGTGAGCAAAAGTCCTCAGCTTCACCCGCTTCAAGTGGGGGGACGCCCGCCATGACTACCGTGTAATCATTTGCCTCTGGAGGTAGATTAGGCCTACGGGGCCTGGGGGGAAGCTTCATTAAAGGTGTTGGGGCAATGCTGTCTGCGGGTTGTAATAAAGGGCCTAGGGCTTCAGTGGGAGATGACCTAGTGGAATTGAGTGACTTGGCTGGTACAGGGTTAGTCCTGGGAGGTTGTGGGGGGGCCTCGGCATTTACAGCCTGTGGGTGGGCAGAGGTCACTGCTCTATTTGGGGGCTGCTGGGAAGCCGTAGAAGTTGGAATGAGCTCAGGAGATCTTCCCTGGAGACCAGCCGAGGTTTTCATGCTGTTTAATGTAGCCTCCAGGATAGTAAGTCTGATCTCGACCTTTTTGATGCTCTCGCTGATTGGTAATAATAGCGACCTGAGCAAAAATTCCAAATTACCTAACGGGACAACAGAAAGGGGGACACTAGCGATATTATTTCCTGTATCGTTTAACAAAGCGGGAGCAGTGGCAACCTGTGCAGTGGGTTTAGGGTGTAAATCGTCCGTTAATCTCTCAGTAGGTAGGGAGAGTTTTGATGTCTTCCCAAACTCGGAGTGAGGGATTTTTGATTTGTTTTTACCCTGAGCACCCCTCGACTTCCTCCTATGTTTGTTTGGAGGGGGCCCAAGTGCTCCTTGCACCGAGGCTAGCTTGGGTTTGGCTTTCCTAGCTTTAGGGGCTGGGGGGGGTTGGGAAATTAAGTCAATGGTCACCCTACTTGGGATTGGGCTCTTGGCGGGGGTTGAACTCGTGCTTGGGACTGGTGTGATATTAGTACAATCCCTCAGCAGGAGGGGGACATCATCTATAGAAGTTGGCTCCTCGCTAAGTGAAGTAGAGTTTTCACCAAGGGGTCTGTGTTTCAGGTTATCTATAGAGCGTCTCCCCTCCGCCTTGAGCCTGTTCAAGGTGCTCTCCTTATCCCCATCTCCCGCAGCCCGAGGGAAATAGTTGTCTAGGGTCCTATTTTTTGCCCCTCCCTGCTTCATGGGGGTGCCCTCCCTTGCCGGTGAAGGCATTTGTGCTTAAGATGACTAATGGGCTATGGGGAGCTATATCAGGTATTGAGACCAAAAACTCAGGTATCTAACGCAAGAGGGTAGGCCCAGCCCAGCCTACTGCGGCCTATGATGGCCTTAGACGGCCCCACCCTTGTCCCGGGCTTCTCCCGGCGCGTTCCCGCGTGCTCCCGCACTGCGGGTACACAGCAAACTTTTATGACAAGGGGCGTGATTGGCGGGTGGGCGTGGCCGGCAGGGAGAGCAGCCCAGCTGGTGGCGATTGGGCGCGCAGGGACTCCTGGTCCAGGGAGTCCCTGCCTGTGCTCGCAGCCCTGCCGGTCGTAAGACACCAGCCCCTTGAAGAAAGAACAACGGCCCCCTCCTAGGCAACCGCGCTGCGGGACCCGCGAAGCGGGTCCGGCGAGTTGCAGGCGCTGTCTCCGGTTTCCGCTGAGAAGGGCTCCCACTGCTAGAGTCCGTCAGTTGCAGGCGTTTGGTGAAAGGTCCCACCAGGTAGGAGGCAGGAAACACCTTTATCTGTGGGCGGGTGGGCGTGGCCGGCAGGGAGAGCAGCCCAGCTGGTGGCGATTGGGCGCGCAGGGACTACTGGTCCACGGAGTCCCTGCCTGTGCTCGCAGCCCTGCCGGTCGTAAGACACCAGCCCCTTGAAGAAAGAACAAAGGCCCCCTCCTAGGCAGCCGCGCTGCGGGACCCGCGAAGCGGGTCCGGCGAGTTGCAGGCGCTGTCTCCGGTTTCCGCTGAGAAGGGCTCCCGCTGATAGAGTCCGTCAGTTGCAGGCGTTTGGTGAAAGGTCCCACCAGGTAGGAGGCAGGAAACACCTTTATCCGTGGGCGGGTGGGCGTGGCCGGCAGGGAGAGCAGCCCAGCTGGTGGCGATTGGGCGCGCAGGGACTCCTGGTCCACGGAGTCCCTGCCTGTGCTCGCAGCCCTGCCGGTCGTAAGACACCAGCCCCTTGAAGAAAGAACAACGGCCCCCTCCTAGGCAGCCGCGCTGTGGGACCCGCGAAGCGGGTCCGGCGAGTTGCAGGCGCTGTCTCCGGTTTCCGCTGAGAAGGGCTCCCGCTGCTAGAGTCCGTCAGTTGCAGGCGTTTGGTGAAAGGTCCCACCAGGTAGGAGGCAGGAAACACCTTTATCCGTGGGCGGGTGGGCGTGGCCGGCAGGGAGAGCAGCCCAGCTGGTGGCGATTGGGCGCGCAGGGACTCCTGGTCCACGGAGTCCCTGCCTGTGCTCGCAGCCCTGCCGGTCGTAAGACACCAGCCCCTTGAAGAAAGAACAACGGCCCCCTCCTAGGCAGCCGCGCTGCGGGACCCGCGAAGCGGGTCCGGCGAGTTGCAGGCGCTGTCTCCGGTTTCCGCTGAGAAGGGCTCCTGCTGCTAGAGTCCGTCAGTTGCAGGCGTTTGGTGAATGCATTTCACTTAAAAAATAGCACACAATGCTAAAACAACATTTTGCTTGTTTAAATTAACTTCCTCTAATTTTTTAAGCGTTTTGTATAATTTCCACAAAGTAATTGCACTACTTTCATCCAGGCCTACTGGCAAAATATCCACAATGCTCCGACAGCATAGCTGTTGTCCAGACTAGTTTCCTGTTACATTTTGTGTGCTTGCCACAATTTAGAAACATTTTGGCCAGGGGTATTAGAAGCTATGAAAAGTTTAATTTCTGCTGTAAAGGTACTTATGTCAGTTCTTCTAGAGACCCTTGCACCAAGCATGCACGTTTTCTGAAAATAATATTTATACAGTAAGAAAGGGAATTAAGGTGACTGTTAAACCGTCTTCTAAATGGACAAGTTAAATACTTTTGGTAATGCTCTTTTTAGTGGATACTCTATCTAACTACAGATTTATTACCTTTACAATATTCCCAGATCTAGAAAATGTAAATAGCATAGCTCCCGCACAACACTAGGTGGCACTGATTGGCTTACCCTGATTTTGTTCTGCCCGGAAGGGACAAACTGATTCACACATAAGCGCCACCCCTGTGCGCTGACATCAGTTGCTTTCTTGACTCTGTTCCCACCATCAGAAGTGGAGCCCAACAATAATTGTGCAGATTCCTTGATTGGGACCTTTTTAGATAAGAAAGGAGCATATTCCATGGTGCATCGATGTGTGAGGGTAGTGATGAATTTGCTGTTGGACACAGTGTTCACCAAAAAGAGCATTAGTAGCATGTTCTTTTGCCGGATACTTCGAATTGCAGATTCCTCACCTTTAAACAGATGCCATAGAAGTGCCTCCCAAGGTGGTGGGTCTGTGAAATGACTCAGATCAAAAAGACCTATGGGACCAAACAGGTGAAATGCCCTTTCCATCAGATTTGACTTTCAAGACAGTAATGATTAGAGAATGTGTGCACTGATGCCCACGACGCAGCCAGAGAGATGTCAAGTATATTTGCTCCATATGCCAAAACAGCGGTAGCAGCCTTGACCTTGTTGGAATGGGCCCTCAATCCCTTTGAATGCTGCTTCTTGGCCATGCACAGCAGATCTTGATGCAGAGAATTGTCTACCTTAACAAAGTCCTTTTTCTGCATTGCCTTGCCTTTCTCTTTCCCAGAGAATGCCATAAAGAGCTGATCGTCCACCTGGTTGTTTTTGGTGAGAAGAGACACATGCAAAAAAGAGTACAGTCATGTTCAACTCTATCTGGAATGAGTCCAAGAAACATAATTCTTGGAAACTCCAGTTCGCAAATGTTTTGACATTGCACATTCTTTGCGGTTGTGAAAACATTTATGCAGGTTTCTCCCCACTGATGCCAAGATGCCATGTGCCACCTCGGAGTGTAACCTTCATTCATGATCTGCCAGTCACCGCTGGCTGAGCTTGTCTGCATTGGCGTCCAAAGATCTCACAAGGTGGTTCAGGACTAGGGAAGTACCCTGACATTCCAGCCAGCACCAGAGACGAAGTGCCTTCTGGCACAGGGCCAGGAAAACAGTTCGCCTTGCTAGTTGCATTACTGTGGGCATTGGGAACCTCACAAATTTTACACCCAAAATATTTCCACAACTCTTTGCCCGTGGGTTCATGAATTACAGATGATATTACACCTCAATTTCATGAGGCAATGCGCCCAAGACAAGATATCTCCCAAACATAACAAATACAGTTAAATAAATATGGGCTGCCATCCCCTTGGGCTACTACATCCTACAGTCCAATAGGGTGACGGGCAGAATGGGTGGGGGGGGTGGCTGCTATCATCCGCTCCCAATTCCACTTCACAAACTTGGCAACTACCTCCATTCCAAACACCGATATCCTCACGCTGAAATTCACCTCCTCCAAACTCTCTTTTATTTGTGTCCTTGTTTATCGTCCTCCTGATAATATGCCTCTCTTTTCCCTACAATTCGGCGACCTCATTTCCCAGTTACTTATTAATTCTGCCAAAATCCTTATTATAGGCGACTTTAACTACTGGCCATTGGACCCCCAGGAAAGCAGTTTGTCTGCTGAATTCACAGATCTGTTACAAGGCCTGAACTGTAAACAGCACATTTCAGTAGCTACCCACACTAAAGGTCACATTCTCGATCAAGTTTGGACAGCCAATCTTGACATCTCCCCTTCCCTAGTCTATCCTTGTACCTGGTCGGATCACTTTTTTATTTCCTTCTCACTGAAACTTACTTTGCCCACCTGTCCCCCATCCACTACTAATTTTACGGCACGTAACTGGAAGCGAGCCGATATCTCTCATTTTCACTCTATTTTGCTTACTACAACCCCAAGTGACATGACCTTGATAAACACTCAAACAGCCGTCCTTGATCAATGGTTGACACAGGCGAGCGATGTGGTTGCCCCGATGAGAACCATTAAAACCAAACGCCCGCATGATGCTCAGCGCTGGTTTACAGACCAACTCAAACTGGACAAATTAGCTCTCAGACAAGCTGAGCACCGGTAGAGGCGTAATTATGATCCCCTACTAAAAACTGCCTATATTGACCTATTAAAACTGTACAAAAAATCCATCCTATCGGCCAAATCCCTCTATTTCTCCCAGAAAATTCTTAGTTCAGCATCCAAAACTAAGAATATCTTTTCAGTCGTAGAAGAACTCTCCCTGCCTGACCGTGTTACTGCGCAACCCCAACCCTCACAGGCTCTCTGTGATTCCCTCAATTCGTTCTTTATTGATAAGATTACCATCATCAAAAATAACATTCCTTCCCCTTCCTCATCCATTGCTTGCTCCTTACCTCCCATGAACCCTTGCTGTTTGTACAAATTCCCCCCCATTTCCCAGTCTGAATTCACCTCCTCATTACACGCGCTCAGCTCAGGCTCCCCCAATGACTGTTGTCCCCCTCAAGTCTTGAGACCTGCCCTCTTGGCCTGTCCGGGTCCCCCGTTAGCTCTCCTTAATAAATCACTCGCCACAGGCTCTGTCACTGATTCTTTCAAACAAGCAGTTGTTGTACCTATACTCAAAAAGCCTGGTGCTGAACCATCTGTTCTGAGCAATTATCGGCCGATCTCCCTCCTTCCCTATTTGGGGAAACTTTTGGAGACCCATGTCACTCGATGCCTCAGCGCTTTCATTGAAAAATTCTCTTTTCTTGATGACCAGCAGGCCGGGTTTAGACATGCCCACTCAACGGAAGCTGTCATAGTGGCCGTAATGGATGCGCTGAGACAAGGCGCCGATAAGAACCTGGCCCAAGCCCTTGTTCTATTAGATCTGTCGGCTGCTTTCGACACGGTCGATCATGTCATCTTGATCGACCGTGTCAGAAACGTGGGCATTCAGGGCTTAGCCTTAACATGGATCAGTTCCTTCTTGCACCAGCGCTCCCAATCGGTTCATCTATCCACCTTCTCTGCCCCCTACTCCTCACTCTTCTGTGGTGTCCCCCAATGTTCTGCTCTTTTGCCCCTCTTATTTAATCTCTATATGCAACCCCTCTTACCCTCCCTCCGTTAAACACCCCGTCACCATCTTCAACTATGCGGATGACTTACAGTTAATCTTCCCCATCGACTCCTCTCCTTCCTGTACCAACTTCCAATCCACTATGCTTGCCATCTCTGAGTGGATGCATTTTAGCCAGCTGAAGCTCAATCCCAGCAAGACGGAATTGGTATTGACAGGAGGGTCCTCCAACCCCTGGAGCTCCAGTTTTTGGCCCAAATGCCTTGGCCCCCACTCTGTCCCATCAATACTGTGAGGAGCCTTGGCGTTATCATCTCTAGTGACTTATCCATGAGACCTCAAATTAACGCCGTCACTTCTGCTTGCTTCTACCATCTGCGCAGAAGGTTCCTCACTACAGAGGCTCTCACATTTGTCATCATGGCCCTTGTCACCTCCCGTATTGACTATGCCAACTCCCTGTATGTGGGGAGCCCTGCCTACCATCTTCATCGGCTTCAGCTGGTGCAAAATCAGGCTGCCAGACTGGTCTTTCAACAGCCTAAGCACCTACATGTCTCACCCCTGCTGAGGAGACTGCACTGGCTCCCGGTAGCCTCTCGATGCATTTTCAAACTGGGCTGTACTGTTTTTAAGTCACTCCTTGCCCTTGCCCCAGCCTTCACTTCCCTCAGCCTCAAGCGTCACATTCCCCTGAGGAATCTTCAGTCTTCTCCTCACAACCTTTTAATCGTCCCCAGGTTCAAACGGAAAAAACATGGTGGCTCCTGTTTTTCCTTTCTTGCCCCCTCAACCTGGAACTCCCTTCCCTCTACTATACGACTCTGTCCCGATTACACCTGCTGTCGCAAACTTCTTAAAGCCCACCTCTTCCAGCTAGCCTACGAATAAACCTCACTGCCTTTCCTCCCTGCTTTGTCTATGAGTGCCATGAAACCGTCTGGTGGCCGTACGCAGTAAAAATCCTTTTAACATAACATAACATGGGCCCACTCAAATTGAGTTATAGTGCAGCACTGTACATTTCATAGTTTAATTACAAAATCTCAAAAGAGTAGTGATTTACAGTCAGCATGAAGTCATTGTCACGAAGGCTCTTAACCAACTGGCCATACAGAATAATTGCAAAATCAAATAAATATGCCCCAAAAGAGTAACAAAATCAATAGAGAAACCCTAGAAGAATCCGAACGTCTTCTAGCTTATCCCCAAAATTGAGGGATTATTTATAGTATATATACATATATTATATATAAATATTGATCATTAAAACTGTTAAATAATTGTGATATCATAGTAATGCTGTATTCTTAGCAAATAGAGCACAATTATATAAAATGTCATATTGCCTTAGCACCTATACACTATCCCATTAAATAAATTTTGATTCTGCCACTCAATGCTAATATCATCCAGACAGGGCAGGACAAACTAGCAACATGAACAACAGCATACTAATATGAATGAATAGAGCACAGTGAGCTAGCAGAAGATGCTGAAAAAAAGATTAAGTATTGTGACCATGGTCGGAAGATTTCATCGAGAACAGCAAGAACAATGTCAATGAAAATAAACAAACAAGACTCTGATTGACTGTATACTACAGAAATAACAAAGAATGAAATGTGCAGGAGAATGACATCTGAGATATACATTTTGAAAAAGATGGCGACCAGGCCCATAGTTAAGGCCTAGTTGATAAGAGCTAAGACAACACACTTCTTTATGTCATTGGAAGTTTGCTTCAAATGAAATAGCACTATATAAGTGTGTACATGTATAATCACGAGTAAAACTACATTCTCTTTGTTGTTAATGATGAACAAAAATATAGCTGCACAAAATCTTAAACAGTACCGCATAGTCGAGGTGACATGAGAAACTGAACCATCCTTTCTTTTATGGACAGTAGGAAGATCTTCAGGTAATGCAAATGGCCGCATCTCCAACAGGTTGATGTGGAGACAAGTCCTAAACATCAGAGACACACCTTGTCGAGATCTTTCTCAGTTATCTATTTGTGATTGTCTCTGCAAGACTTTAGGTGGGAGCATAGTTAACTTGCCCACTGGAAAAATAAATGTAAGGAAAAAACTGTCAATTGATGAGGAAAACGTGTGAGTAAGATTTGGATCTGCTTACAAAGACAAGGAAAGAGGAACTGATGTCAGCACAGGGGTGGTGTTAGAATTGGCATCTTTTGGCATGGTTTCCCCTGACTTGGATGTATGATGTAACAACGTAATGTAATGTATAGGCATTTATATAGCGCACTACTTACCCGGAGGGTCCCGGGGCGCTTCAACCGCTGCGAAACCCTTCCTGGCTTCCCTGAGAGATGGTCCCTTAATGGGTATCTCCAGGGTGAGACCAGGCATCCCCGGCGGTCTGGTGGGGCCGTTAGTGAAGATGAGGCAAGCTAATGCCCAGAGTTGCCGAGTGTGATCGCTGATCAGAGTGGGCACCGAGGCGAGAGAATTATCGAGTTCACTGACCCTGGTCCAGAAACCTGCCGCGCCGGGAATCGAACCCTGGTCCCGGGCCGTCCTCTGCTCTCGGGTCTGCCGCCTCTAACCAGTGAGCCACACTACTTCACAACAAGTGTTATTACCACGCGTGCTGTTACTTCGCAGTTGTTACAACAACTGCATGTTACCACGCTATGCTTTTACAATGCAAGTCTTTACATCGACTTGTGCTAGGTGGCGTGCTAACATTAAAAAAGTGTAATTTACTATTCAAACTCCAGGCCACTTATCAGTAGGGAAGGTGTTGGGGTAGTAAACTACACCATTTTTAATGATAGCACGCCATCTAGCACAAGTCGATGTAAAGACTTGCGTTGTAATGGCATAGCTTTGTTACATGCGGTCGTTGTAACGACCGCGATGTAACAGCATTGCGGTGTACTGACCGCGTTGTTAAGGATGTTTCCCCCCTGACTTTTTACCTCTACCACCAGTATTTTTGATGCTGAGCTGGAGTTCGTTTTTTTTAGCTTAGATGCTTTGGGCAATTTAAAACTGCTGATCAAAGTCAAAGTGCAATTATTCCATGTGTAAATTGTTTTACCATTGGTTCTTCATGATTGGCATATTTGATTTATAGGTAAGCCCCTAGTACAGTGCACGTAAGTGTTCCAGGGCCTGTAAATCAAATGCTACTAGTGGGCCTGCATTACTGATTGTGTCACCAACATGAGTAGCTCTGAAAAGGTAAACCAGACCTGCCACTGCAGTGTCTGTGCACAGTTGTTAACTGCCATGTCAACTTGTCAAGTGCACCTACTTGCCAGGCCCTATCCTTCCCTTTTCATATATGGTAGGGCCAAGGTACACCCCCTCTGGGCAGGGTGAAGTCTATGTGAAAGTAAGAACATGTGCTGGTGTATGTGACATGCACTGATAGTGAAATACTGTCAATATTGTTTTTTTACTAATGAAAGGCCATCTCGACCATTGGATAAAATGGGAGTCTATTTATAACATCTTATAAATATAACTTCCCATTGGGACAAGATAGAGAAATAAAGTTTAGGGTATGTGAACTCAGAATTTAATAACACATCTTTTGGAAGTGATAGTTTTTAAATTGTGTGTTTGAAAATGCCACTTTTAGAAAGTAAAGGAAAGCAGCCCGGAGACATGTCTGGGAACTCAGGGTACACTACTGGGGTGTCACTTTTACTAAAATGTACTGCCAAATAATCCATGTTACTTAAATAATTATAGCTATTTTAGAACCAGTTATCCAAGAATCAGTTATTAAAGAGTCTATAACTGAAACTTTATGACCAGGAATAATATATACAGTTTCGGCTTTTATTCAATCCATTGCAGAATTTCTTCAAACAAGAAGTGATGCTTCAACATTCTGATACAGATGAAAAACGTATTTCCAATTCCCAATACATTTTAGGCGAAAAAGTGCCCTACTTCAGGGGAATCTACAACAGCAATAGTCAAAATCAACATTTATTCGGGTACTCTAATAAACAATAATCAGCATTCTGCTCAATATGCTCATCCAAGCAAGCAAACAGGGCTATTAAAAGTGATCAAGGAGCTTAAACTCAACAAAAAGAAAATGACAGAAGAAAAATGACCAAAGGTGCCAACAAGAGAAACTGTAATATATGGCCCACATGAGTAGGTGACGTTAACAGGAAAGAAAACTGGTGATGTGCCATGAATTTCACACTTGCAAGGTGTCAAAGAAGTGCATTAATGAAGTGCATAGTGCATGACACGCGTTTCAGAAGAGATCCGACAGAATAAAATCAGTAAAAAACCGGAAGAGAATACCTTGCCTCAGTATCTAATCAGGTTCAAAACCGGAAGTTCACTAACCTCACTGAGGGCAGCTGAGAAATGTAACATAACTACAGTCAGAATGATACGAAGTAACCCCAATGTTCAATATACTTACTATATGAAAAAATATGGTGATTACCTCAAAATCTGAAACGGATGACTGCAAAACAGTTAAATAGAAGGGTGTGGCTGTGAGACAAAAGTAAAAAGTTGAGGGTTATATCTACGTGATTTAGAAGCCTTAATTGGGGCAATGCAAAAGTGGTATGTGACTTACCAATAATCACTTATACGTCTGCCGACTACTAGACAATCAATAGTAGAATGAAGGCTGTAAGGTAAAAATAGTCACCGATAAATACTTTGCGACTATTGTGAAAGTTAATGAACATTTCAAAATACTCGTAAAAATAAAGCTTACCGATAGAGCCTTATCCGTATGCCGGCCATGGCAACAACCGAGAACGCTCTCTTCAACTATAGGGATCCGTTAGAAAGTTTGAGTGCGTCCTCGACGTCTATTTAATAGCAGTAGAAACAAGACTATAGGAGGAAGTGCCCATACAACCCTAAAAATGGGGATGATAGAGTGAATCGAAACGCAATGAAGAAAAAAATAGAAATAGAAATAAGGTGGCCATAGTGTGTTAAAGGTGAAGAAAACAGACAAAGCAAGACTTTTGGCATAGAATCATGAAAATTCATAAGACTCATGTCGGACACTGAGGTGCCTGTTATGACATTGAATGTTCTAATGCTTAATTACAAAAGAAATCAAACATATATACAATGTGATTCAATCAAAACGAAAGATCACATAAATAGTTGAGCATAATTGCACTTGTAGAATAATAATGCAACGATTATTAATAGAACATCTAGGCAAAGTGATCTCAAATAGGTACAGAGTTGATCAATACAGTGCCTACCTATACAAAACTAATCACAAGACTACCTAAACAAAAATACAAGATTTTTATATAATGAAGATGGTACTGAAAACATGATTTACAAAAAACAGGATAATTAATATTTGCCATTTAGACCTTTAGAATGGAGAGTCTCAAGAAACCAAATCCAGTGTGTCTCATGCTGTGGGAGCAATTTACTAACGTCCCTCCCATGCTAAGTATTGATTACCTCTATAACACAGAACTTAAGTTGGGCTATTGAATGCTGATGGCCAACCCAATGTTTTGCCAGTGCAGAGCTCATGGTTTTAGTGTGTATTCTCCTTTTATGCTCAGTAATACGAGTTAGAGGTATCCTCTCTGTTTTATCAACATAATCTAAGCCACAGGGGCATTTAATGACATAAATTACTTGGGTACTGTTACAATTAGCTGTAAAATGCAAATTAATGATTCTACCTGATCTGGGGTGAGATATAGATTGACCTGCTATCACATTGTTACAGTGTGAACAGTTTTTACATTTCATCATTCCTTTGTGTGAATCTGCTGCGGATTCACACTAAGGAATGATGAAATATCAATATTGGAAAACATGGCAGCCGGTTGAAAATCGTTCGCGGAGGTTCCAGAGGGAGTGAAATGTAAACAAAGCCCCTTGTAAGGTCTCAGTGGATTTGAACAGATGAATAGAAGCGGTGGTCATATTTAATGTGCAGATTGCGGGCGGTAGAAAAAAAACGTAGATTAGCGCGTGAAGGTGAGGAGTTATCAGCGGAGGCAAAAATAAGAAGCAGTGCCTACCTTTAGTCTGCCGTTGACCCTACGTTCTCTTTCTTAGCGAGACCCCTGGGGGGGTAGGTGATCCCTTGGAGCGCTGAAGCTGTTTGTCTGGGACTCTCGCTGGTCCAGTACTGCGCGGGAGATCTGCAGGGGCCGGAGGGCGATTGCACAGCGCTCCAGCCGAGGCCGTGGATCAGCTTGGGCAGAGACAGCACAGGCACCAGGAGCGCGGGTTCCAGCGGAGCAAGAGCCCCGTATGGAGTCAGAGCAAAAGGCTCTGATGGTGGCAGAGACTGTGAGGTCTTTTTTTCACACAGCGCCACAGGTAGGGAAACAAGCAGTGGGGATAAAACTTGCTGGGGAGAGAAACGCTTGGATTTTGGTGTTGCTGGATTAGACATTATGCCCTCTGAGAAACAGTGGAATACCGGGTTAAATAAACAAGCTAACAGTGATTTCAGGGTGGCAGAGCTGAGAGAACCAAGAGAGAAAGTCGCCCATCCAGTGGCTACAATTTGAGAAGGCTGGAGGTTAGAAAAAATGTAAAGTGTGCTTCAACTGCTCAAAGTAAAGCCAGTAAAATAATCACTGAATTAGAACCCGCCCTTTCTCTCGAAACTGATGGGGAGTGGGTGACACCGTAAAAGAGAGGACCAAGAGGGAGAAAGAGAGACCCGCTATCTAAGGTTAAAATGACCCCCTCATTAAGGACCTACTTTAAAGTAGCACCCAAGGTAGTGGAATGTTTTAAAAAACACGCTGACTTTGGTAAATTTGAGAGCAGACAGAGCTATCTTGAGCCCTAATAGATTCCAGGAATTAGGTGAGCCCTTTGAAGTGGGGGGGGGCTTTATTCTCAGCCCCCTGAGCAAAACAAATATCAGTACAGGTAGACGTAGGAGCTCTTTTCCCCTCCGGTAAAATGAATATGCAGCTCTCCCAAACAGAGGCTCTATGTAGTAAAATCCCACCAGGAGCACAGACCAGCATAGATGGGGAGCACTCAGGTGACATAGTTGGTACTCAACTGCAACATCATTTTCAAAAGCAGACACAACCGCAGACACAACCGCAATCAGTTACAGACCTCATTCAAATACTAACTATGGAGGTGAAGAACAGATTTGAGACTTCTGAAATAAATTAAAAAGAGATTAGAGCATCCTGAGACAGTTTGGAGAAACAGGATGATATTACAGCCAGGACATCTTTCCTCAGGCGTTGGCCATAAAGAAAAAAGAAGAGGAGGGTTTTCCAAGGGTGGGAAAGGGGGGAGCACAGTCTTGGGTGGAGGAGCAAAGGGTAAAAATACAAAAAATTAGTTGTCCTCTTTTAATGCCCTGGAACTCTGACCATAGGGGAGTGATGAGAGTGAGGATTAGAAAATGAGTACCACTAGGGAGATTCATGTAGGAGTACTGTCTTGGAATGTTAATGGTTTTAGAGGGAAGCAAAGAAGGGAAAGAATATTACAATATATAAAGGATGCCTTTGCTCAGATCATAATCCTACAAGAGACTCAT
Organism: Lissotriton vulgaris; assembly: GCF_964263255.1. Lineage (NCBI taxonomy): Eukaryota > Metazoa > Chordata > Amphibia > Caudata > Salamandridae > Lissotriton > Lissotriton vulgaris. The sequence goes on from NC_141695.1 coordinate 561,483,458, forward strand.
TTAACAAACAAGGAAACTATGGAGATTTTTAAGTCCAAAAGATGGATTCAGAAAGTAATATGCATAGACCACCAACAAACCATAAGAGGTGTGGCGATTCTTGTTAAAACTAACCCCTAAATAGTCATTGAAGGTAGCAGAGTTGATAATCTAGGCAGATGGGTAATGGTCAAATTGAGATGCTATAACCAGATCTATACAGTGGCCGGCTACTATGAACCAAATTTAGATGACCCCATTCCATTTAGTAATTTACTCCTAGAACTCTTAGAATTTCCTGACCCTATCATAATGGCGTGAGATTTCATGGTGGTGCTGGATGATAGGCTAGATCGTTCCACCAAAAGTAGAGCTAAAACTCACAATAAAACACGCTCTCTAATCATAAAGTCAATTAAAAATGTTGGCTGGTGCGATATCTGGTGGGAAAGGAAGGGATCTTTAAAGAGTTTTACGTTTAACAACAAAAAATATAGGCATCAGTCGAGAATAGATTACTTCTTGATCCATCAAGTCATAAAAGACCAGGTATAGGATGTTAGCCATGTAGGATCTCATTTATCGGATCACTCAGCCGTAACCCTACTTTTGGCCCCATTAAACATGGTATGCCAAAAAAGATGGACTATCGATCGTACCATACTGACTGATGAGGAGAGAATGAAAGAACTAGGGACAGAATCCCAGCGTTTTTTTTAACAGAACCTAGATAGTGTGCCAATAGGCATAGTATGGGATGCCTACAAAACCTTTCTAAGAGGAAGGATAATGTCTATTCAGACCTATAAATATAAACAACTTTGGGCAGAAATAGCTTCCATTGAAGAGAAGATTAAAATTCTAGAACAACAGATGCAGACCCAAGAAAGGATAGAAGAAGATGGGGTGGCTGCTATTGAAACCTTGAAAGTGGAGTTAAAGGGTATCCTGGAAAGAAGATTACTGGAGAGATGGAAAGCGAGTAGACTGGCCCATTTTAATTATGGAGAGGCCAAGCAAGGAACTTTATAAAAGAGTTAAAATCGAATGGGCCAGAACCTCTAGTTAGATCAAGGGAAGGGATTGAAGAGGCTCTAATTAGTCACTATTGGGAAGTGTATTTTGAAAACCTAGTTACTGAGGGAGTGAAGGAGTGACTGGTTCGAGAGGCTTCCCATAAGCTCTCTGAACTTCAAAGGGAAGAATTAAATAGTCCAATTCTAGACTCTGAAATAAGGAATGCTATTAAAGCAGGGAAAATGAATAAAGCTGCAGGGCCAGATGGTATCCCGGCTGAGATATCTAAAAAGTTGGAGAGCTTTTTAGTCCCGGTAATGGGTAGATTGTTCACAGAGACTTTTGAGGGTGGTAAGGAGATCCCACAATCTTGGAATGACGCCATCATCACTCTGATTCTCAAGCCAGGTAAACCTTCTAACTGTTGTGACTCCTACAGACCCATCTTATTACTAATTTCAGACTATAAAATCTTTACGAAAGTGTTAGCAGATAGGCTGTGTGGAGTATTGGATGTGCTAATAAACGAGGATAAGAAGGGTTTTATGCGTGGCAGGGGAGTTAAAGATCTAACCTACAACCTAATTGGCGCGGTGGACATAGCAACCACTTTTAGCCCTTTCGCTGCGGCGGCAATTCCGCCGTAGCGCTAGGGGGCGGGGGGGGGACACGCGGCGCTCCCACGCTGGTGACGGAACCGTTCCGTCACGAGCCTCGGGTGGGCTGTGCTTGTGACAGAGCGGTTCCGTCACGTCCTGCCCGCTCAATAGAACGCGCCGCACAGGCGCGAAATTGCTGCCACGCAGGCGTTCCGAGTGGGTCGTGACGGAACCACTTCGTCACCAGCACAGCCCAACCGAGGCTCGTGATGGAGCGGTTTTGTCACCAGCGTGGGAGGGGTTAAAATACCTTAAGCAGCCATTACTGTTGATGCAACAAAAACATTCAACCGGGTTAACTGGTCTTTTTTTTCAGGACATTTTACAACTCTCTAACTTAGGGGATAATTTTTGCTGGGCAATAGCTCTCATATACAAGAATCCTATTGCCAGAGTTTTAGTGAATGGAAATATCTCCAGTAGTTTTAATATCTATAGGGGGACTAGGCAGGGATGTCCTCTAGCTCCTCTGCTTTTTAACTTGTAAAGCAAGCCGCTGGCTGAAAAGATTCGATGTCACTAGGGTATACAGCCTTTCAGCTATCGGGAATGGGTGAAAAAAGTAGGTCTGTACGCAGATGATTTAGTAGTGTACATGGGACGAAGGGACCGCTGCACTCCAAATTAAACTCTGTGGATATGTAATCGTACTGAGGGTGCTCAAGGTGATCGCCTCCTGTCCAGTGAGGCGCAAAAAATGAATCAGCGCGATGAACCTTACAGGTGTAAGGATAATGACTTGAGCACGCCTGTTGGCAAAATCTATTGCTGCAGTATAGAAGTAAACAAATTGTCAAAAAGTCATAAATTGAAAGTTCTGATTTTTTATTCCAAATGTTGTAGATTCTGTCACAGGAATCAGTCATAGTTCATCATATGATTCAAAATTCCAAATGTGAGGTCAATCCAAATAATGGCAATACAATCATAGGCATGCTGGGAAGAGAAAACGCACGCACACAGATTTTTAACATACTAGGTTGTTACTTGGGCACTCTTTCTACTCACATCCTTCGGCTTTAAAGCTATGCCACATTTCTTTCTCCTGGCGTATTTTTAGAAGAACGTTTCATTCGGCATGCATATTATTTATTAATTATTCATTTTCAAGTGCCTGCACAACTTTTTCACAGGTATTTTCTCTTGTCTTTTTCACCATTCCAAACACGTACGTCCGCTGCATCGCTCCCACTCGACTTTTGCTCCTTTTCTCTTCTCAGCATGCACATATGTTTACGACATTTCATTGCCCTTGGGGTTGCTTAATTTTCATTATTCTAATGTGTATAACTTACTAGATATTGATGCATTTTATTTCGGGCCTCTTGTTACATGGGTTCCATATTTTATTTCTTTTCAGACCAATGACCCCTGAAGAAGAGCCGTCTGGCTCGAAATGCATTGGGGTGTTTCTTATGAAACCTTGAATGGAGTATATTTTGAGACCTGTGATTGTATTGCCATTATTTGAATTGACGTCACATTTGGAATTTTAAATCATATGATGAAATATGACTTATTCCAGTGACAGAATCCTCAACATTTAGAATTAAAAAATCAGAACTTTCAATTTACGACTTTTTGACAATTTGTTTACTTCTATACTGCAGCAATTGATTTTGCCAACAGGCGTGCTCACGTCATTACCCTTACACCTGTAAGGTTCATCGCAGCTGATTAGTAGTGTACACCTCAGACCTTAATACAGCATTACCAGCAATGTATGATCTGGCAGCACGGTTTGGGCAGCTCTCTGGGTATGAGATTAATGAAAACAAAACAGTGGTAATAAAATGGAATATTAACTCACAACTAAACAGTGTTAAGGAAGAGATGAGGTATTTAGGAATTGAAATTGTGCAGAAAGTAGAGCAAATCTCTGAAGTTAATTATCAAAGGGTGAATAAGGCGGCAGGGAAACTCTTACTTAGCTGGTCCCATCTCCAGTTGACAATTTATGGCAGAGTAAATCTAGTGAAAATTGCAGTTCTGCCTAAGTTTACCTTTCTGTTCCAAAATATTCCAATGGCTTTTAAAGAAATTTGGCACAAAAAATCTCAATCAAAGATTAGTAGCTTCATTTGGGCGTCAAAAGGGACCAGAATTGCCTGGAAAAAACTCAGACGGTAACATAATAAAGGAGGCCTACGATTACCAGATTTGTCTTATTATGCATGGGCTTTCTTATTAAAAGGAGGAAAAGGTCTATTAAGTAAACCAGACAGCTCAGATACTGGAAGGATGCCTAAAGCTATGTTATCTGAGATGCAAGGGAGTGAGCATGAGTTCATACAAAAATATGGAAACCCACGATATTGTGATGCAATTAAAGACACTGCAGAGCTTTGCAACAATTTGGTTCAACATCAGGAGAGAAGTCAACATAAGCTAATATAGTGAAGTTGCCCTGGTTTGGGATTCTCCGGGGTCCCCAGAATGGTCAAAAGATAGTCTGGCACGTCCTTTGATAGAGGCAGGAATAAAAACCGGGGCCAGTTGATGGATGAAGGGGTGCTGATCTTTTGAGAGGATGCCCAGAAGATAGCCGATGGGAAACTGTACAAATTTAAATACCTTCAAATAAAAAGTTGGAACCTCATGGATGGGAGAGATGCGGGACAATCAAATGCGTTAGAAACCCTAATATTATCTGGTGGACCCAGTGGAAAAAAGGTGGCGGGATGGTATTTGAGTATAGTGGAAGGCTCGGATGGGGACTTCAATCTGCCAGCAACACGGTGGGAAAAGAACTTGCCGGGAGAGCAGTCGACAAATTTATGGCAAGTATCTTGTAACATGCTATTGTAACATGCAAATTTAAGGCGGAACCACCTTTTTTGTCTTTACAGGGTCTATTGGACGCCATAGAAGTTGGCAACATTTGCGAAAGGTGTTACACTGGAATGTCCCAAATGTGGGGAGGAAAGAAGTAATGATGAACATATGTTCTTGGAGTGCCCGGCACTACAAGCCTTTTGAAGAGATGTGAGTTATATATTGTGTCTAATACTTGGTGTGCAGCTCCAGGTAAGCATACTTCTTGTATTCTTTGGGTTACCAGAGAACCATGACTCACTTAAAACACTAAAAAACACATTTTCTATCTAGTGTTGTTGGCTCACACGGAAATATGCAAAAAATGGCTCAAATCTGTACCCCCAAACAAAGCAGAATGGTTATCCTCAATAAAATATATAGTTACGCTAGACAGAGCTTTAAAGTGTAGACAAAATGAGTTCTGGCTCCCTTTTTTAGAAGTGGGTAAATGCTGGCGTGAATATACAAAAATAGTCCTATGATTAGGCTTTTATACCATTATTGCTTGTTCACCCCGGTGGTAGCTGATGAGAGGGTCTGGTCGTTGACAAGGCTACCTATGGTCGGAGTATGAGAAGCAAGGTATAGAGTTTTCCAACTTAGGTCAAACAACAAAAGGGCTCCGGATGGTACTATTTTCAGGGAGACTCCGGAGATCGATACTTATACCTTTTGTGGACCTGGGCTGATGAGGACAAAAAAAAGGCTAATCACTTCTAATCCGGATTCCAGTTTCCAGACTCTACAGGAATACAAAGGATTTGTTACGGCCAGTGGATGCCCTCAGGACATTATCGACCAAGCTGAGACTAAGGCTTTACAAAAAAACTAGGAGTAATCTTCTTAAGAAAACAGTTCACTAGCATACAGAACCTAGAGAAGTATTTGTTTCTATCTTTTCATCTCAATCTAACCAAATCAAAAAGATTGTTTTAAGACGCTGGGAACTACTTCAGACTGAATCTGAGTTCCAGGGGTTATTTAAGAATCCACCACTCTTGGCATATACACAGGCATGCAACCTAAAAGAAATATTGACATCCTCATTATCTACCGCAGCGGATTCAAACAAAGGAATGATGAAATGTCAAAACTGTTCACACTGTAACAATGTGTTATCTGGTCAATCTATAACTTACCACAGATTGGGTAGAATCATTAATTTGCATTTTACAGCAAATTGTAACAGTACCTAAGGAATTTCTGTCATTAAATGCCCATGTGGCTTATAATATGTTGGTAAAACAGAGAGGATACTAGAACTTGTATTACAGAGCATAAAAGTAGAACACGCACTAAAACCATGAGATCTGCACTGGCAAAACATTGGGTTGACCATCAGATTCTCCACCCTAAAGGTCTGAAGGACAAAAATGAATTATCCTGTTTTTTGTAAATCGTGTTTTCAGTACCATCTTCATTATATAAAAATCTTGTAGTTTTGTATAAGTAGTCTTGTGATTAGTTTTGTATAGGTAGGCACTGTATTGATCGACTCTGTACCTATTTGAGATCACTTTGCTTAGAGGTTTTATTAATAATCGTTGCATTATTATTCTATAAGTGCAATTATGCTCAACTATTTATGTGATCTATTCGTTTTTCATTGAATCAGATTGTATATATGTACGATTTATTTTGTAATTAAGCATAAGAACTTTCAATGTTATAACAGGCACCTCAGTGTCCGAGATTAGTCTTATGAATTTTCATGATTCAATACCAAAAGTCTTGTTTTGTCTGTTTTCTGCACCTTTAACACACTATGGCCATCTTATTTCTATTCCTTTTTTTGTCTTCATTGCGTTTCTATTCACTGTATCGTCCCCATTCTTAGCGTTCTATGGGCACTTCCTCCTATATTCCTGTTTCTACTGCTATTAAATAGATGTCGAGGATGCACTCAAACTTTCTAACGGATCACCTATAGTTGAGGAGAGCGTTCTCTGTTGTTGCCACGGCTGGCGCACGGATATGGCTCTTGCGGTAAGCTTTATTTTTATGAATATTTTGAAACATTACATTAATTTTCACATTAGTTGCGAAGTATTTATCGGCGACTATTTTTTCCTTACAGCTTCAATTCTCCTATCAATTGTCTAGTAGTCGGCAGACGTATAAGTGACTATCGGTAAGTCACATACCACTTTTGCATTGCCCCAATTTAGTTTCTATATCACGTAGATTTCACCTGCGACTTTTTTCTTTTGTCTCAAAGCCTCACCCTTCTATTTTACTATTTTGCAGTCATCCGTTTCTGATTTTGAGGTAATAACCATATTTTTTCATATAGTAATTATATTGAACATTGGGGTTACTTGAAGGTATTCTCTTCCGGTTTTTCACTGATTTTATTTTGTCAGGTCTCTTCTGAGATGCGTGTCATGCACTATGCACTTCATTAATCCACTTCTTCGACACCTTGCAAGTGTGAAATTCTTGGCACATCACCATTACCAACTCATATGGGCCATATATCACAGTTTGTCGTGTTGGCACTTTTGGTCATTTTTCTACTGGCATTTTATTTTTGTTGAGTTCAAGCTCCTTGAGCACTATTAATAGCCCTGTTTGCTTTCCTGTATGAGCATATTAAGCAGAATGCTGATTATTGTTTAAAGAGTACCCGCACAAATGTTGATTTTGATTATTTGCCCGAAATGAATTGGAAATACGTTTTTCATCTGTATAAGAATGTTGAAACATCTCTTCTTGTTTGATGAAAATTCTGCAATGGATTGAATAAAAGCAGAAGTATATATGTTTCATGGTCATAAAGTTTCAGTAATGGACTCTTTATTTGAGTGTACATAACTGATTCTTGGATAACTGGTTCTAAAATATCTATAATTATTTAGGAAACTTGGATTATTTGGTAGTACACCTTATTAAGTGACACCCCAGTAGTGCACCCTGAGTTCCCGGACACGTCTCCGGGCTGATTTATTTTACTTTAGTATGCAGGAGGCTGACAGAGTCCCTTACAGACTGCACACTAATTGTTCTAAAGAAGCAATTCGACTGAATGATTATGTTCAACTAGGCATTACTGAGTGCACCTAAGCTGTATTTCATTTGTGTTTATACAACTTTTAGAAAGTAGGTATTTTCTTGTTTAACCATTCTGTGTGCCTCTGCCTGTTTGTGTATTGAATGTATGGTTTTGGAGTGACAGGGGCTGGGGATGTACATTCACTGTAGACAGCCACTGGGGACGTTGAGGTGTGCCTGGCCCTTCCTGCGGGACTCAGAGCTGAGCTGAAAAGACATTGACTTAATTTAAAGTAGTGGGAGGAGATTTCCTTGCACCAATATTGGGCCTGTTTCTCTTGCACAATGCTGTCTCCTTCCCCTGTGGTCATACTGCACCAGTGAGGTCAGAACTGGTTTGGACTGGGCTCAGAGACCCTTGCACAAAGAGAACAAAGACATTTTGGGGCATAAGTATTAGAGCTAAATCCCCAGAAGTTTAGATCATTCCTGGAATTCAAGAGGAACCGTTGCCAATGAGAAAAGCTGGAGAAACTGAAGGAGAAGTACTGACCCTTTGTTGTGTACTGTCTGGGGTTGGCCTGCAGTAGCTGATTCTACCAAGGAAAGGATAAGAACTTTGCTGTGTGTTGTGTCCTCCTGCTTGAGGAAGATCTCCAATGGCTTGCCTCCTGTTCTGAAGTGTTATGGACACAAAGACTTCACCCCTAGCTCCACTGAACATCCTTGCTCAGAGTTCTGACCAGCCAAGAGGTGCCCGTGGCTGTGGGGACCCTGGAGGTTGTTCCTGCTGTTGGGAGCTAGAAAGCAGCGCAACTACTAGAAAATTGATGCATTGCTCTTCTTGTGGCTGTTTTTCTGAAGCAGCACAGCTGTGCGAGAAGAATTTCCACACATCGCTGCGCTGCTGCTAAGCCGATGCCGAGCCTGTCACCGCTGCAAGAACCGATGCATCGAGGTATTGCAGATGAAAAAAGTGACATAGCACTACTCAAAGCCGCTGCATCGATCGCTGACGCATCCCAGATTTCCACGCATCAAACCTGTGCAGCACATTTTCCCGACGCATCACCTTCAGGTCTGAACTGTCTGGGAATCGGCGCATCACTTCCCTCTACAGACCAGACTCGATGCATCACTTCTCCTGCGTGCAGCAGGACTGTTGCATCGCCTCCCCATGGTCTCGGAAACTGACGCATCTCTTTGTTTTTCAGCAATTCCCATCTGTTGGTCTTGTGAATTTTGTCACAACTACAGGTACTTTGGGAGAAATCATGCATCTATGGTTTTCTATGGGCCAAGTTGTTTGAAACGTTTTTAACGTCATATTCTTATTACATGTATGTTGTATTTTTATCATTTTGGTCTTGTTGAGTTTAGATAAAGATACTTTATTTTTCTAAACTGGTGTACTATCTGTTTGTGGTGTTATCACTGCATTACTGTGCTTTGAGTACAAATACCTTACACATTGCCTTTGGGAAAAGTCTGTTTGCTCATGCCAAGCTACCCAGGGGGTGAGCAGGGGTTATCTAAAGTGTGTACCCCCTTACCCTGACTAGAAGCATGGGTCCCTATTTGGACAAAGGTACCTACCTCTGTCAACTAGAGACCCCCATGTCTAACAGGTGGTGAATGTATGCAGCTCATTTTGTCACTTTTGAAGTGGAATGCCAATGCTGTTTAAATCCTCTTGGTTCAGACTGATGCATTGGGATATTATAAAGGTGAGGAATCTGTATGTTAGAAGTATCCTTCAGAAAGGTTAATTGCACAGCTTATAACAGCAAAACAATTTATGGAAGGGGATGGAGGGAGGAACGATCCCAAGTCGGAGCAGTATCCAGGAATTAAATCAGTCCAAATGCATGTGATTTGTTATTTATTGCCACGGCATATCCCAAAGTCCCCTTCAGTTTAGTTCATCCCTGGGCAAGACAAGATATAATGTCATTTTGCATTAGTATTTAAAACTATTAGGGCCCAGTGGATGAATTGAAGGGTCCATCGAGCTTTCAGAATTCACAGGCATCTCTCTTGCTCAAGAAAATTATCTTGGATCCTGACTGACAAGAGAAGATATTATTGCACGTCTGCCTACTATTTCCAAAGCACTGGAGAAGTCGCAATGTCGCAATGTCGTTGTCAAAAGTTGCTAGGCCATAAGAAGGTGCAACAAATTCCACAACTCTCTCAGTCTACTGAACTCAGATTACTTGAACTTGAATGTAGAACGAATCTGTAACTAGTTGAGACGATCCAGACATTAATGGTGAGACACAGTTATATATCACTGGTGAGACAATATTAGCTATCAGTGGAGAGACCGGGTCAGGAATCACAGATGAAATCGGTGCCAGAAGGAGGGAAGATGTGGGACCCGTATTGCCTTCAGATTTTTAATTGTAAGCCTGCTGTTTTCATTAATATTGAGGCAGGCTTTTGAGGCCACATCACTAGATGGAGAGAGATGTTATGTTTTCTCTTTATTAACACGTAACAACAGGTTCCTATAGCATTTACCAAAATCAGAAGAAGCATTTTGAGGGCCCCCATAGTGCTTTGGCCCAAGGTGTCTCAATTACTTGTCACAATCCAGCTTATGAGGCCGACTCACATACCTGTCAACTTGAACAAAAATCTCACTGCGTAAGGGTGGGGTGGGGCCTTGGAGGGAGGAGGGCATCGTGCCGAGAAGTACCTTGGAGGCACTTTTGCCCCAATTCTGCCCCAAGCCACCTCATCCAAAATCAATACCCAAAAAAGTTGCTGAGGCTGGTGCCGATGCCCTGGGGTGTTTTCACACCCCTCAGTGGATGTTGGCAGTTCAAAGCCTTGAAAAACGAGCTGGAAATCCAATATTTACAGTAAAAATGTTCATGTAACACAAGTGAGTTAGGTACAAGTATTACTGATGAGGATGGTTTAGGTATCATCAGTGAGTCAGAGTGAAGCATCACAAGAGGGAGCCACTAGATGCAGAGGTAGTATGAGCTAGTGAGGCAAGGCCAGTTTTCTAGTGAGAGTTGATTAGGTATCACTAGTGAGACAAATTCAGGTGTCATGAGTCAGGTGGAGTCAGGTATCACCAGGTGAGGTAGGGTTAGGTGTCAATAGTGAGGAAGGGTTAGATATCACTAATCATACAGCTGAACCGGTCTCTACATAGATCACAAGTTCAGCTGTCCAGATTATTTACCACTGATGTCAACTGTGGGTGTCTGAAGTGGAGTAATCATTGAAAATCAGACCATGTGGTACTGCAGAAGCTTTCACAGTCACTGGCCATTTTTATATCCGAGCTTATTCTACAAAACACGAAAACATAGGCTACAGTTGCAAACTTACTCAGACAACACACAATTGTGTGTTGTCTGTAGAGGAAAGAGAATCCCGATATCACCATTTGTACTACTGCCTAAGACATAGAAAGGACAAAGCCAGCATTGGACAGGGCAAACGCTGTTGCTGGAGAAAACACTGCACTCGGAAATCAAACTTAAAATATCTGAGTAATGTTTGTTAAGGAAAATAGCAGGGGTGTGTGAAGTGGACAATACAAAAGTCTTGGTCAGAGAAATAGACATGGAAGTGGTAGCTCAGTATGCTGTTTCCAGAACTCCTGTGTGCTATGCCCATTCCTGTGCCTAGAGTCTGAAATCAGTGCATCTTTTTGGCAAAGATCTGGATCTGGAGACTCAGATACAAACAGCACTGTACTCCTGCTCTCTGGAATTGCACCTTCTGTGCAAAAATGCTGCTATTGATCAATTCCCCACTATATTCTACATTCATTGGAGCCTGATTGTCTTGTGCCTTAACTAAAACGATTCTTCATGCTTGAAGCTTCCTGAGTCCTCAGCCGTGAAGCTTCATCATATCCAGAACAATAAGTCTATAGGGCTAGCTAGTCATTTTTGCAAGCTCGATTTGTGATGCTGACTTTGCACTGGGTACCTCTCCATCAATATTTTGTTCGCTGTTTATGCATGAAGACTAGACCAATTTTTATGACCAATCTTTTGGTTCCCAATGTCTTTTTGATATTTCTAAAGATCTGGCATGATGTGCCTCCTTGAGGGTCCCAGGTCTAGAGGCACCCACTGTAATGGTGAGAAAGCCTCGAAGCCCAAATAGTGGCGTGGTCTAACTTTAGAGCGCCATCTTAAAGTTCACCATCTATAGGTTCATACAGCTATAAAAGCACATCTTTCCTACTGTTTTTTTCTCTTCTCGTTATCAGCCTGCTGTTTATTCCTGAGTACCTAGCGCGTTAATACCCATGAGAGGCATCTCCCTAGAAAGAGAGACAGACAGACAGCCAGATGAAAACCGCTCCGTAAGGAACATCATATAAAATGTAGAAGAGTTATTTTAAATTGTGATCTATAATAAACATCACTAACTTCCACTTTCATTAGAGATCGAGGGGGTTATTTACAAGCTCCTTGCGCCGCAGGTAGGTCACTTCTTCACATTTTGAATGTGACGCACCGGCAGCGCACGGGGCTTGTAAATAAACCCCCGAATGTTTTGGTCTCGAGCACTAACTTGCGCTTTCAAATGGCAAAGTGATTTTCGACAGTCCCTGTTCTCTTCGAAAGCACATTTGTTCTTTTAAGTGCGTCCTCCATAGACCTGTAATGGGCTTTTATGCGATGTAATTCGTCAGTTTTACTTGTCAGCCACAAGTGCCGCACGCGCGGGATGCTGGGGCTGCCGCTGAGATGGGCGATAACTCACACAACACCTCCTTGTACCAGTGGTTCACTTTATCGATGGCTTGTCACCTCTTTCAGCAAACACCACCACGTGCCCTGTCAGGAAAATGGGTCCTGAGAAAGGTACTTTCGCATTTTGTAGTTTGAAGCAATTTCCTGAGGCGCCGCACCTAGTGGCTGCATTGTCCGTGTCCGCGGAGCCGAAGCGTCTATGATTGCTCAGAAAGATTGCAGCAGGCTCTGTGGTGTATGAGCAGCAGCTGGCACGACAGGGCGTTGTAATTCTACATTTCTGCTCCATTACCAACAGGCCTTCTAAGCTTCGGCTGTTAGTAACTATAGAGCTGCTAGTCGGCTTTAGGGGAAAATCACATTCTTTTCTTTAATGACAATGTCTTTCGGCTCACCCACCCGTGTATACCTCTGAAATCTGATGTTCGTGTTGTAAGCGAAAACTGCACAAAAGGAGCTGGCCCCTCCAACCCGCCACCCCCAGGAAGACATCATTTACGTAGATGGGAGATGAAGTTATTTGCTGAAACAAAGCATGCCACCATTGCACATATACGTTAAGCACACGGTCGCCATGGTATACAAAAGTAATATTGATTAAAATTCTTGTGCATATTAAATATATATGTGCATGGTGACCCAAGAAGCAGGCACAATGGCGATAAAAAAAATACAAAGAAGTACCTACACAAAACAGATACAGCCCTACAGGGTTTACTGAATGGATCTCTGACTCAGTGGCCACGCCTTATTCATCGCGCTGGCCCAAGCTCGCCAGAGAGTCCCCTTCTAAACCCTGGTTTTCGCCTGAGCTCAAAGTCTTGAAACATGAGTGTAAGATATTGTAGAGGGCGTGGTGGTATAGCAGCTATTGCTCCGTTGCAAAACGCACACTCAAAATTAAACAAAAGAGCTATATTACCGCTATAGCTCTAGCAAAAGGTCAGTAATTTATATCGCGTATTGACCAGGCCAATAACAACGCTAAAGAAAAGTTTTCCATCGTGCAGAATTTTATGTCCCCAAGTGCTCAGGCACGCTCTGCTCCAGTCTCTGAGCTTTGATGCAACACTCTTGCCAAGTTCTTTTTAGATAAGATTTGCCGCATTCACACGGCTCTTTCATCTTCTCCTACTCCACCCACGGCTTTTCCTCTTCCATTGCCTCCAGTTGGCCCTTCCCATAATCTGCTAACCTTTCTGCCAGTGGATTTGCCTAGTACTCCTAAAATTCTGAAAGGCTTAAAATCGGGCTCACCCACTGACCCCTGTGCGGCCAGACTCATGGCTTCAGCTGCTGACATCATCAATCCTGAAGTCAATAGGATCACTAATACCTCTCTACAAGACGCCCTGGTTCCGGCAATCTGGAAGCAAGCTAAAATCCTCCCCCTCTTGAAGAAGCCCACCTTGGACCCATTGGCTCCTGGAAATTACCACCCTATCTAAGGTATGTGAGAAGGTGGTTACAATTGAACTTACCAAGTATGTCGAGGCCATGGGTCTGCGCCATCCGGTTCAGTCTGGATTCCAAGCTTCGTAAAGCATGGAGTCAGCATTTTTGGAGGTGTCAGAGGTTATCTGGGAACGCTTGGATGCCGGGGGGAGGGTGGCTCTGATTATGCTGGACCTCACGGCGGCATTCGATACGGTGCCCCACTCCTTGCTTCTTAACCGACTCTCAGAGATTGGTATATCGGGGTCAGCCTTGGGCTGGATCAGGTCTTTTCTTGATGGCCGTTCAGAGCAGGTCTGGATTCTATCTTGCGGCTCTGCTTCCCAGTCTATGGCTGCTGGTGTCCCGCAGGGGTCATCCCTTAGCCCCCTCCTGTTTAACATCTATGTCACCATGCTGGTTTATTTTCCAGAGACATTAGGGGCTAAGGTAATGGCCTATGCTGATGACCCCCAGCTCCTATTCACCTGGGGAAAGGATGATGACTTGGTCTCCTCTGCTCAACATTGTCTTTCTTCCGTTTTTCATTGGCTTGCTCATGCACAGCTTAAATGTAAAAAGGAGAAATCTCAGATCCTTCTGTACGGCAAATTCCCGGCAAACTTTAGAGAGAAACTCTGGCCCGAGGCTCCCCCCGCCTAGTACGAAGGTAGGCTATGCTAAGCATCAGGGGGTATGGTTTGAGGCGAACCTGACCTTTTCAATCCAGGTTAAGAAGCTGACCGGGACCTGTTTCGGCATCCTGAAAACATTGAGGAAGTTTCTTCCTCTTCTCCCTAAGTCTGCTAAGGAAACTTGTGACTTTTAAGAAAAATCTCAAAACCTTTCTCTTTTAGTTATGTCTTTTGACCTTCGAACTCTTCTCAGGCTCACGCCGGGACACTCCTCGGAGTAGCTGTGCATGCTACAAATTTAATAATAAATAAATAAATACGGTGCAACTAAACTGCAGTTGGTCGGTGCTGCCTGCCATGAAAAAGAAGTGACATCTCGGGAGCGCCAGCCGAATAAGGAGCCAGAGCAACACCGGAGTGACCCAATCACAAGCAGCAGGTGGGATTATATTCCTTCTACGGATTTCTTTAGGTCTAGCAGACAGTGCATGCGCGCTGCCTATGCTGAACCTATAAACCAGCCCAAACTGCTGCAAAAATGTGCTCCAACTCTTCCAGCCTCCAGGGAAAATGCCTGATGCCTGCAATGGCCAGTACAGCCCTGCACATAAAGAGGAGGCGGTGAGTACCAGACTCAGATGCAGTGTCGGCTCGTGAGGTTTGTAAGTGGTGGAGCTACGTTTGGACTTCATTGGGGGGCAGGGGGTTGGGTGTTTGGGGGGAGGCCAGGCATTTTTTCTAAAGATTAGCTGCACATATATGCATACATATGCAAAGCTGAGAGTTGTACATATAGTTGAAAACCACACAGTTGCTCCTCTATTGTTGTGATTGGCTTCAGCTTCTGTCACAATTTCAACGACTTGCAATATAGCTTCTTTAAAAATAATGTCAATGTCCTATTTAAATTTCCTCACTAGATATCCTGTCTGTTAAGGAAAACACAGCAAAACTAAATAGATTATAAAGGAAACAAGCATTGTCATAGCCATTAGGTCTAGCCTTTGGGACCTTATAAGTATTTAGTTATGCAGCAGGTCCCAAAGGCAAGACTTATTGGCAATGCCAATGCTTGTTTTAGAATAAAAGCTGACTAGATTGCCGCAGAATGATACTCCGTCAAGCTGCGGCTCTGTAATCCATTCGGAGGCATTCTTTATTTACCTCTGCAGATATAAAGCGTCTTGGATCTGAAGAAGTTGCACAAGACAAACAGATGCGTGTCAGACGCCACCGCATCCAGTTTAATGAGTTATGTTATGTTATGTTATGCGTTTTTATTAGGCGCACAGATGCTCCAGCCAAGGAGCGTCCTGGCGCCCGACAAGGCAGCTGCACAACACAACGAAACAATAAATCAGACAAATTTAAAAACTAAGGGAATAAAAAGGTTTTCACCGCACGGCGGAAGGAGAACAGATCCCTCAGGGCACGGATCGCTGGGGGCAGGGAGTTCCAAAGCACCGCCGCCCGAACTTGAAAGGAGCGCCCACCGGTCCTACTCCGCTTAAAGCGTGGGACCACAGCCAGTTCTAAGTCAGCCGATCTTAAAGCACAGGCTGGAATGTAATGGGCCAGAAGAGCAGCAAGGATCATTGCTGGGGACCCCTTCAGAATCTTATAGGTGACACAAAGGACCTTAAACTGAATCCGTTGGGCCACCGGGAGCCAATGCAATGAGCGCAAAGTGCTAGAGGTGGGGCATGATCTAGGTAGGCCTACCACCGATCTTGCTGCGGCATTCTGGATCCGTTGTAAACGCCCAATCTCTGCCTGGTTCAGGCCGACCAATAGGGAGCTCGCATAATCCAGCCTAGAGATGACAGTGGCTTGGATCATAAGTTGCCTAGTGGGGGCATAAAAAAACTTGAGCACTGGACGGAGCCCGCGCAGGATACCAAAGCAACAAGCCGCCGTACGTTTGGTATGACAAGCAAACGTAAGGGAAGGGTCCAGCCAGACCCCGAGGTTCTTAAGCTCGGCAACTGGGATGGGAACAGGACCCAAATCCCCTGGCCACCATCTCTCTCCCCTAAAGTTCCGGTTGTTTGCCAAAAATCATGACCTCCGTCTTACTAGCGTTCAGCTGGAGACAGTTGGACGTCATCCAGCCGGCGACCGCCCGCAGTCCTTGTTGGAACCTGGGGGCATCGACTTCGGCATCCCCGCTGGTCGTAACCGCTAGCTGGTTGTCATCGGCGTATGACACCATTGTCATACCCCATTGCCTGACAACCTCAGCTAGCAGCCTTACGTATAGATTGAACAACGTAGGACTCAGCGAGGAGCCTTGGGGGACCTGGAATGCGTGGCCCATCCTGGGAGGCGGCCCTGCACCAGACTGTACATACCGCCGCCGTGTTCGACGCGTCAATTCTAAAGAACAGGTTGGTGAAATGATTTCCTTTTGTAAATATCAATGTTCTTTTCAGGAGATGAAACACATTTGTTACAGGCTGTGCGTCATATCACTTACGGTCTTTCAATGCATTGCAGTCTATCATGCGCCTTTGGAGCAACAATAAATGTATTACCCTGTGCGTGTTTTTTTTTTCTTCCGGTGCTTCAGTGCTCCTTTTAATGAAAAGGGACAAAAACCCATTGGTGCCAAAAGCCCACAAGCATGACCATCCTCAAAAAGAATGGCAAACAATAACATGTGTATTCAGCATATTCAGAGCGCAAGTCCTCCTACCTCCCCCAAGTGTTACTTTCAACATGTGCTCAGCGTGTTTGCCTCATTATACTGTGAAATATGTTTATATTCTAGAGCATTGAGTCCCTGTGGTGCTGAAGATCACCATCAGAGTCCGGCCCGGATCAGCTGAGGTTGCAGTGGTGCCATTTTGCATCAACATTTATCATCATTGATGTCTGTAAACAAACATTTCCCCACCATGTCAAAAAACAACATTTGCACCAGTTTACAAGTGAGGATGGTACAAAATTCAACCAGAATCTGTGCAATTTAAAACAAAATTGAAATAGAAGGGGTACAGTTTTATGGCAAGACTGTACACTGTGTTATGCTTCGCCTTTTCTCACTTTGTTACACAGCAATCAACAACAAGCACTATAAAAACAAGCGCAGTCCTGCTGCTGCGAAAGTTAAAGTGACGCACGAGTTGCAGTGGCACTCGGCTGGAAGTCCATGTACATCGTTTACTTTGCGGGAGCAGGCAGCAGCAGGTGTGAAAATTTCAAACAGATGGCGCAGCTGCTGGCTCTCGAAAGGTAATCGCCATACATGCATGAGTACTAATGGGAAACAGTGCAAAACATGCACGAGTTTCAGCAAAAGCCTGGAGTGATTCCAAGAGGTCACTCCAAAGTAGCGCATGCGCGCTGCGTAGGCGAGCCCTAAAAAGCAGAGGAGAGGAAGCACTATTAGAGAACACCTACAGCTTTATTAATATTGAATAGAATAGCATTAATATTGAATCAAAAATATAGACTGGACAAAATATCGAATGGACAGAATATAGAAGACAAAAATATCGAGTTGACAGAATATAGACAACAAAAATATCGAATTCAAGGTAAGTAAGTTAATATTATTTTTGATATTTGCGTAATATAATTCTGTAGCAGGTTGTGGGTTTATAGGGGAATAGGGTGGTAAGTAATTTAATTATAATTAATTAAATATGTTATTTTATTTATTGGTATTTATTTTGAATTATTTGTTAATTAATTATTAATTGCTAATTAATTAAAATATAATTGGTAATTAATTTTAATTGATTATTTGAAAAATATGTTAATTGTAGTCATTTATTTTCTGTAGCGGGTTGTGGGTTCAGAGGGGAATAGGGTGGGAAGTAATTTAATTATAATTAGGTAAATATTTTAATTTATTTATTGGTATTTATTTTGAATTAATTGTTAATTAATTAATAATTGGTAATTAATTAAAATATAATTGTTAATTAATATTAAATAATTGATTAATTGATAATTATGTTACTTTTATTAATTTATTTTCTGTAGTGGGTTGTGGGTTTATAGGGGAATAGGATGAGAAGTAAAATAATTGTAAGTAATTACATTTTAAAAAATGTATTTTTAGATCACATTTTTTATTAATTTTAAATTGTTAATTTATTGTTAATTCTTAAATAATTTGTATTAGTAGGTAATTATTAATGATAATTAATTTGTATTTGTTTTTTTAATAGATTAATTAATTTATTATATAAAATTGTTAATTATTTAAATTAATTTGTAATTGGTATTAATATTTATGTTATTTTTATTTATATATGAAGCATTTAGTTTCCCTACTGCTGCACTCACTGGAGTGGGAATAGTAATTTTTACCCTCCCCTATCCAATGCTTTCCCTACTGTTGCACTTACTGGAGTGAGAATAGTAATTTTAACCCTCCTGCTATCCAACGCTTTCCCTACTGTTGCACTCACTGGAGTGGGACTAGTAATTTAAACCGCTACGCTATCCAACGCTTTCCCTACTGTTGCACTCACTGGAGTGGGAATAGTAATTTAAACCTCTACGCTATCCAGCGCTTTCCCTACTGTTGCACTCTCTGGAGTGGGAATAGTAATTTTTACCCCTACGCTATCCAACGCTTTCCCTACTGTTGCACTCACTGGAGTGGAAATAGTAATTTTTACCCCTACGCTATCCAACGTTTTCCCTACTGTTGCACTCTCTAGAGTGGGAATAGTCATTTTTACCCCTACGCTATCCAACGCTTTCCCTACTGTTGCACTAACTGGAGTGGGAAAAGTAATTCTTACCCTCCCGCTATCCAACGTTTTCCCTACTGTTGCATGCATTGGAGTGGGAATTGTAATGTTTACTGCTACGCTATCCAATGTTTTTTCAACTTTTGCACTCACTGGAGTAGTAATATTAAATTTAACCCTCTCGCTGTCCTATGGTAAATATATTGTATTTTTTTTATTAATACTATGTATATATATATATATTTTGCAAGACAGAGTCCTCACCGCCATCGCTCCTCACAGTCCCGGGTGCTTGGTCAGCGGTGGTGAGCCGCTAACGTATTCCAAAACGATCCACTCCAATTCGGCTAGAAAGATGACCAGCACACGATACCATAGATTGTGAATTTCTTTAATTCAAGCCCCTACCCCCACAACATGTTGTGGGGGTAGGGACTTGAATTAAAGAAATTCACAATCTATGGTATCGTGTGCTGGTCATCTTTCTAGCCGAATTGGAGTGGATCGTTTTGGAATATATATATATATATATATATATATATATATATATATATATATATATATATATATATATATATATATGTGTGTGTGTGTTTTAATTTTTTTAAATTATATTATTTATCTATTAGTTTTGATGTTATTTAAGTATTTTAAGTATTTTTAAGTTAGTTAAATTTATTATTTTATTAATTTTAAATTACTTATAACTATTTTAAAAAGTCGATATTTTGACTGTCTATATTTTTAACATCAATATTTTTTATTAGATATTTTTGTACTTACCTGTTTGGAGATAGAGAGTCGATATTTTGGCATTCTATATTTTTTACTCGATATTTTGGTATCTCGATATTTTTGACATCGAAATTGTTTCAGTGATCCGGAGTATATGTTTGATTGGGTTCACGAATAAGTGCCCCTGTGCTGGAGTACACATGTGTATGCTTTTGAAAGAGTGTGATCCATTTGCGACTTTGTCTCTGTGTGCATATTTGCTTCTGTCTGCATCAAATCGTGTGTATGTGCAAGCATTTCTGTGTTTGCGTGCCAGTTTGTGTATGTATGTGTATGTATCTCGGTGCATGTCTTTGCTTGTGTCTCTACTCTCTCCCTGGCATCAAGCTCTTGGTTGCCAGACACACACCTGTGTACCCTTCTCCACTACATCTCTGCAATGTGTTATGAAGGATGAGTTATTCTAGACACAGATGTGGCCAGCTGCCCTGACCCTGGCTAGGCTAGATCCGTCGTGCAGGAACTGCAACGGTAGCACAGCATGCAGCGTGCCAGGCTGGGGTCCGCTTGGCACTCATGGAGCAGCTGCAGGACTCAGGAAGTAGGCAAGAGGGGAAGCTGCCTTAGCCCCACCTGGGCTGCAGCGGGAGGAAGGAAGGCAGAAGCAGGGTCGGCCTGTGAATTTTGAAAGTAGAGAGGCGCTCCGTTTAAATTTGATAGTCATGAATGCAGATGATGAGGCGCCAGGCCTCTAATGAGCTCTGTCCGAATAGAGGGTGATATTAACTCTTGCTTATAGATGTTTTAATATATTCAATAGATGGGGTACTGCTCTGATCATCTGTAATTTACAGCGCTTAGAAACTAGAAGTTTAAGTTTAAGTGCTATGAAGCTCTATGCTGCAAAGTCACTGTTACACAGCAGCTCTGCCACTGGCACCTGAACTCACTGAGCTATCTTGATGCTATTTCGTACCTTCGTGTGTATCCGTATAAATATGATGTGAACACTGTGTATGATGCTGGAACACAGAGACAGAAAAATTAACAAACACTCGGGTTTTATGGGAACTTTCTAGGGAGTTCTGGCAGCGCGCTCAGCCTATAGGGTTTCAAGGCCCCAAAGGAGCACATCAGAGGCTGTGGTTAATCCACAGCTCCTCTGTTCAGTATCTATAAAGCGAGTGTGTCACGGGAGCCGGTGGGACATGGGGAGAATGCGGGGGCAGGGGAGGGGGGAATTGGGGAGCCACCCAAGCTCTAGGCTGGTACAGTCATGGTTGAAGACATCAGTAGGTGATGTTCTGAAAAGGGCACCCGCTTCCTCAGGCATGGTCATGAAAACAGAAGCCACCTTCGCCTCTGGAAGTAGACGCCAGTTTTAATTTACACCCGAAAGGGGCTGCCGCTGAGGACGGTGGCAAGATAGCTCAGGGGGTTAATATGCTTCCTACAGAGGTCTATGTGTCAGCCGTAAAGCAGAGTTCAAGCCCAGTCGGGACAACTCAGCCATTTGTTCTGCAGTGGTGGTCGTTGAAAAACAAGGCAAGGCGCACTTGCACTCACCGGTTTCACTCAGCTTGGTCACGGAGACAGTGTTTCTTCCAGAGGGATCTCAGATGCAGCTCGTTGAAGGAAGGAGGTATATAGGAACCCAGCACAGACCGAAGGTAGCAGTGTCGGAATTAATGCCTCCTATTTTCATAGGCTGAAAGCAAGGATCAGCCACTCACAGGAGGAGGCGGGATCCTAGAAGGATGCTATGAGCTACGACGCGCTACGTCATAGATCCGGGCGAGCCGAGTATTCGACCAAAGTACTTGAAAAACTACTGCTGTAAGTAGCGCCTGCTTGCCCTCACCTCTGCCTCACAGACACACACTGCACATGCAGGATTTGGGCAGTATTGAAGTCGTCCACCTTGCATGCGCAGCGTGTGTTTGTACAGAGCTGTCAAGGCTGCACTGCTACCAGAATGTACAGTGTAAGTGCTGCAGCCTCAGACCAGTCCAATCTCCTTCTCCATCCTCTTGAGACTGGCGGGGGCTCCGCTGCCCTCATGCACGAACCGCCACTGGGCAGAAGTTGAAACTCAGGACACCAGAGCCGAGACTTCCTACTGGTACCTTCAAATGGATCTGTATTTATGTGGCCTGAATTATCTAAGTGCGGTAATTTATGGGGCAGCGTGGGGGAGAATCTAGTAAAAAAAACAGAAGAAGCTACATTTTAAACGTACCTGCTGACAGTGAGGCTGCCATCTCGGTACTTTCTCCTTTACTGCACAGTCCATGGGGGTGAAGTGATGTACAGGCTCCCTTAAATGGCCAATCTAGCAGCTGCTCAAATTCTGGTAATTCCATTACCAGCATGAGAGAAGTGCTGGTATTGGTGTGAGCGGACTGGTTTTCTTCTCACAGAGAATGGAAGTCTGTGCCTGCTCTCCACCCAGCTCTGGTTGGAGGCTGCTAAGTGTGCATGTTGGTTTGGCTGACTTTAGGCAGCCAGCCAAACCGCCAAGTGCACTTAGCAGTCCCCAGCACTCTGCCTCCCTGCTGCATGATGCTGTCATCACAATGTGCCCCCTCCCCACCCTCTGTTCGGCAGCCTGCAAGAAAAATAAAATTATAATAAAATTATTTTATTATCATTTTACTTTTCATGCTAAATTTTGCTTGCTCTCAGCAGTGGGAAGACACTCCTCCACCTTAACAGAGAAGCCACCCTTGCCATTCCACTGGAACAAACTGCCGCTCTATAGCTGCACCTGCTCCAACTCATGGGTATTGAAGAAGGCACTGAAAACATGGTTGTTCTGAAAGCCCATGCCCTTGCCTGCTCCACAGGGCCGAGATACTTCTTCAGGAGTGAGTCGAGTGCTATACCAAGCTTACTAAATAAATACATGAGAATGAGTGACTAAGAGAGAGTTCAAGTGAGTGAGAGAGAAAGAATGAGTGAGTGTGAATAAGTGTGAGGGAGCGAAAGTGAGAGTGTGAGGGAGTGAGAAGGAGTGAGAGTGACAGCAATAAAGTGAATGCTGAAACAGAGTGAAAAGTAGTGAGTAAGTTTAACCGTGAGTGAGAATGAGTAAGCCTGAGTGAGCAAAGATGAGACTGTGTGAGAACGTGTTAGTAAGAGAAAAAGTGAGTGCAAGTGCAGGTGACTCTGAGATAGAGTGGATCAAGTGATTGAGGGTGCATGAGTGAGAATGAGTAGGAGAACACTGAACGCGAGTAAGCAAAATTGAGTTAGTGAGAGTCATAGTAAGTGCAAGTGGGAGTGAGTGCAAGTGAGTGAGAATTAGAATAAGTGAGTGCAAGTGGTTGAGAGTGAATGAGTGAGAGTAAGTGAGAATGAGTGAGTGATATTCAGTGTATGTGAGGTACAATGAGTATGAGTGGGTGAATGTAAATGAGCATGGGTAAGTTAGAATGTGGTGTTATGCTTGTGAATCTGCCATGGTCTCTGGCATACTGCTTACTAACTTACATAAGCTCCCATACCAAATTCTGGCACTTTCATAATGGGGTCATTTTTGGCATAACGATCTCTTGTGGTGAAATACTGTCACTGGAATAATATAGGTAGTGGTTACCATAAAATGGTGGCAGTCGTTTGCTTTTCTCACCCACTTGGATTAGGGAAAGTATTACATCCAAATTTTTTCAAAGATCATCTATCACCACTGGCAAAAGCGTGTTGACAATAAATATTGTTTCAGTGAATTTGATTAAAGGGGGTAGAGGACTAAAGGAGACACTAGAAATCAACAGCCCTGGTATGAGCATAGGCAAACTGACTAGGAGACCTTCAGGTGTGGTTTCATGAATGAGGGGTGATCGAATAACATATTCCTCGTCTGAATCTATAAGTCTAGAACCTCAGAGAGAAGAAAATGTTAGGAAAGCGGATGGAGAGAGTTTGTAAGCAACACCCAAGGCATAGGATGACCAGTTTAGAGGATGAAAGTAGATTTAGTTTTTATTATGTGTTGGTTTGAAGACTGCGCTAGGACTAGTATGTTCACAATTGGTGCAGAGGATGAAAGTGTGTTATCTTTAATCTCTCCTTGTAAAATAAGCAACCTTTTATCAAAACTCAAAGAATAGGTTTGTGTGTTATTTCCATAGAGCATAGCTCGGAAGGAAGAACCGTGGATATTTATGAGTGGACGTTGAGATGGAGAGGCGGGACATAGCAGCATCAGTGACATGGGCGTCCGCAGGGGGGGTAAGGAGGTGCGCTTGACCCCCCTGGATCACCGGTCCGTCCGGTGCTGGCCCAGTGACAATGTGGTATTCTTATCACTCAGGCAGCGCACAGGGAGGCTGGCAACATTCCTTTTACGGATGCCTTTAGTCCCCTTAATTTTCACAACTACAGCAGGCTGTGCTGTTCCCCTGCAAAAAGCCCCAGGAGTTTAAATGTTCTCTCCCTTGTAGCCTCTCGCACTTCTCTTTGAACTCTAGAGGCTGCAGCAGCCCCTCCCCGACCTCGAGCAGACTGTGGACAGGCCCATTGTCATTCTGTCTGCTTCTGATCATCACATAAAGAATGACAATGGGCCTTCTGCCTTTAACCTGCCTTGCAGACATCCTACCTGTGTTTAAAAAAAAAAAATTAAAGAGTGTCAGCAAACACCAGCCGCAGCAGCGCGGCCAGATACTCTGCTCTGTGGGGGCCGGGTGATTAAAAACAAAGCCTCATTAAAGTCTTTTAGAGACCTGTGAAGTACTGGGGTGCTGCTGTGTGTGTGTCTGAGATGCTGGGATGAGGTGACAGAGGGTGACACACAGAGGGTGACAGACAGAGGGTGACAGCTGGAGGGAGACAGAGGGAGGGAGACAGAGGGAGGGAGACAGGAAGGGAGACCGAGGAGGGAGATAGAGACAGACAGAGGGAGAGAGAGGGAGACAGAGAGAGAAGGAGACAGAGAGGGAGGAAGACCGATAGGGCGGGTGACAGAGGAAGACAGAGAGAGAGGTAGACAGATAGGGTGGTACACAGAGGGAGAGACAGAGGGAGGGAGACAGAGGGAGGGAGACAGAGAGCAACAGACAGAGGGATACAGACAGAGGGATGGGTGCGACAGATGGAGGGAGACAGATAGAGGGAGATAGAGAGAGGGAGACAAAGACAGAGAGAGAGGGAAAGAGAGGGAGGCAGAGAGAGTGGGAGACAGAGAGAGAGAGAGACAGAGAGAGGGAGACAGAGAGAGGGAGACAGAGAGAGAGGGAGACAGAAGGAAGGAAACAGAGAGAGAGGGAGACAGAGGGAGGGAAACTGAGGGAGGGAGACAGAGGGAGGGAGACAGACAGAGACAGACAGAGGGAGGGAGACAGAGGGCAACAGAGGGAGGAAGGCAGACAGACAGGAAGACAGATAGAGGGAGATAGAGGGAGGGAGACAGACAGAGCCAGATAGAGGGAGACAGAGGGATGGAAACAGACAGAGACAGACAGAGGGAGGGAGACAGAGAGAGAGGGAAAGAGAAGGAGAAAGAGAGAGAGGGAGACAGATAGAGAGGGAGACAGAGAGAGGGAGACAGAGAGAGAGTGAGACTGAGAGAGAGGGAGACTGAGAGAGAGGGAGACAGAGAGAGGGAGACCGAGAGAGAGGGAGACCGAGGAAGGGAGAGAGAGGGAGGCAGAGGGAGACAGAGAGGAAGACAAAGGGAGGTAGAGGGAGGCAGAGGGAGACATAGAGAGAGGGAGACAGAGGGAGGGAGGGAGACAGAGGGAGGGAGAGGGATGGTCAGACAGAGAGTGAGGGAGACAGAGAGTGAGGGAGACAGAGGGACGGAGACAGAGGGGCAGAGACAGAGGGACAGAGACAGAGGGACAGAGACAGAGGGACGGAAACCGAGGGAGGGAGGGATCACTGAAACAATATCGTGGTCAAGAATATCAAGTTACAAAAATATTGAGGTAAAAATACAGAATACCAAAATATCGACTTCCTATCTCCAAACAGGTAAGTACAAAAATATCGTATCAAAAATATCGATGTAAAAAATATAGTTAGTCAAAACATCTAATTTCTTAAAATGCTTTAAATTAATTAAAAATTAATGAAATATTAAATATAATTAACTAAAACATACTTAAAATACTTAAATACCCTTCAAATTAAGAAATAATTAATGTAAGTTAAAAAAATACAAATTAATTTGTTAATACATATATATATAAACGTAATATTAATAACATATTTACAATATTTTTACTGTAGAATAGCGGAAAGTGTAAAATTTACTATAACCACTCCAGTGAGTGCAACAGTAGGGAAATTGTTGGATAGCATAGGGGTACAAATTACTATTCCAACTCCAGGGAGTGCAACAGTAGGGAAAGCGTTGTATTGCGTAGGGGAAAAAATTACTATTCCCACTCCAGAGAGTGCAACAGTAGAGAAAGCGTTGGATAGCGTAGGGGTAAAAATTACTATTCCCACTCCAGAGCGTGCAACAGTAGAGAAAAGCGTTGGATAGCGTAGGGGTAAAAGTTACTATTCCCACTCCAGAGAGTGCAACAGTAGGGAAAACGTTGGATAACGTAGGGGTAAAAATTACTATTCCCACTCCACAGAGTGCAACAGTAGGGAAAGCGTTGGATAGCTTAGGGGTAAAAATTACTATTCCCACTCCAAAGAATGCCACAGTAGGGAAAGCATTGGATAGCGTAGGGGTAAAAATTACTATTCCAACTCCAGAAAGTGCAACAGTAGGGAAAGCGTTGGATAGCGGGAGGGTTAAAATTACTATTCCCACTCCAGAGAGTGCAACAGTAGGGAAAGCGTTGGATAGCGTAGGGGTAAAAATTACTATTCCCCCTCCAGAGAGTGTAACAGTAGAGAAAGCGTTGGATAGAGTAGGGGTAAAAATTACTATTCCCACTCCAGAGAGTGCAACAGTAGGGAAAGCCTTGGATAGCATCGGGGTAAAAATTACTATTCCCACTCCACAGAGTGCAACAGTAGGGAAAGCGTTGGATAGCGTAGGGGTAAAAATTGCTATTCCCACTCCAAAGAGTGCAACAGTAGGGAAAGCATTGGATAGCGTAGGGGTAAAAAGAACTATTCCCACTCCAGTGAGTGCAACAGTAGGGAAAGCGTTGAATAGCGTAGGGGTAAAAATTACTATTCCCACTCCAAAGAGTGCAACAGTAGGGAAAGCGTTGGAAAGCGTAGGGGTAAAAATTACTATTAACACTCTAGAGAGTGCAACAGTAGGAAAAGTAAATACTTCATATATGAATAAAAATAAATTACATTTTAATACCGAATACAAATTAGTTAAAAATAATTAACAATTTTATATAATATAATAATTAGTCAATTAAAAATACAAAAAAACTATTACAAATAATTACCTATTAATACAAATGATTTACCAATTAACAATTAATTAATTAACAACTAATAAAATATTCAAAATTACAACAAAATAAAACCAATAAATAAATAACAATATTTATTTATTTACAATTAAATTACTTCCCACCCTATTTCCCTATAAACCCACAACCCGCTACAGCAAATAAATGAATACAATTAACATAATTAAAAATTAAATTATTAATCAAAATTAATTACCAATTATATTTTAATTAATTACCAATAAAAATGTAAGTATCAATTAATTCAAAATAAATACCAATAAATACATTTAAACATTTAAATAATTATATTTAAATTACTTCCCACCCTATTCCCCTATAAACCTACAACCCGCTATGGAAAATGCATTAATAAAATGAACATTATTATCAATTAATCAATTAATTAAAATAATTAACAATTATATTTTAATGAATTACCAATTAATTATTAATTGACAATTTATTCAAAATAAATACCAATAAATAAATGTACATATTTAATTAATTATAATTAAATTACTTCCCACCCTATTCCCTATAAACCCACAACCCGCTACAGAATTATATTACGCAAAAATGAAAAACCATAAAATAATGAATTAAAATAAACTATAAAATAAATATACACTTTTCACACATATACTAACATAAAAAATACTTTAAAAATGTAATATTAACTTAATATTAACTTACTTGTCTGTCTTCCTCCTTACTTCCTCAGTATAGCTCCTGTGGTTCCTTAGCGCCGGGACGCCTCTTTGCTGGGGCAGCTGTTGCGCTTTATCAAAATGCTAACATAACATAACATAACTTACCTCAAATTCGATATTTTTGTTGTCTATATTCTGTCCATTCTATTTTTTTGTTGTCTATATTCTGTCATTCTATATTTTTGTTGTCTATATTCTGTCCATTCGATATTGTGTCCATTCTATATTTTTAACTCGATATTAATGTAACTCGATATTAAAAACTCGATATTTTGACTGCATACTGGAGGGAGACAGGGAGGGATACAGAGGGAGGGAGACAGAGGGAGGGAGACAGAGGGCAACAGAGGGAGGGAGTGACAGAGGGATGGAAACAGACAGGCAGGGAGACAGATAGAGGGAGACAGAGGGAGGGAGACAGACAGAGACAGACAGTGGGAGGGAGACAGAGAGAGAGAGAGAGGGAAAGAGAGGGAGACAGAGAGAAAGGGAGACAGAGGGAGGGAGAGAGAGGGAGGCAGAGGGAGACAGAGAGAGAGAGGGATGCAGAGGGAGGGGGGAGGCAGAGGGAGACAGAGGGAGACAGAGAGAGAGGGGGACAGAGGGAGGGAGGGAGAGAGAGGAAGGGAGAGGGAGACAGAGAGAGAGGATCAGACAGAGGGAGACAGAGAGTGAGGGAGACAGAGGGACGGAGACAGAGAGAGGGAGACAGAGGGAGAGAGAGGGAGGGAGACCGAGAGTTGGAGACAGGGATAGAGAGAGAGGGAGACGGACAGAGCGAGTGAGACAGAGGGAGACAAAGGGAGAGAGAGAGAGGGAGACAGAGAGGGAGGGAGACAGACAGACAGAGGGAGAAAGAGAGAGGAAAAGAGAGGGAGACAGAGAGAGAGAGGGAGACAGAGAGAGGGAGACCGAGAGAGACGAAGACAGAGGGAGGGAGAGAGAGGGAGGCAGAGGGAGACAGAGAGAGAGGGATGCAGAGGGAGGGGGCAGGCAGATTGAGACAGAGGGAAACAGGCAGAGAGAGACAGAGGGAGACAGCAATAGAGGTAGACAGAGGGAGGGAGGGAGACAGAGGTAGGGAGAGGGAGACAGAGAGAGAGGGTCAGACAGAGAGAGACAGAGAGTGAGGGAGACAGAGAGTGAGGGAGACAGAGGTACGGAGACAGAGGGAGGGAGACAGAGAGAGAGAGAGGGAGGGGGACAGAGAGTGGGAGACAGGGAGAGAGAGAGGGAGATGGACAGAGCGAGTGAGACAGAGGGAGACAGAGGAAGAGAGGGAGAGGGAGAGAGAGAGAGAGAGAGGGAGACACAGAGGGAGGGAGACAGAGAGAGAGGGAGGGAGGGAGACAGAGACAGACAGAGATAGAGACAGACAGAGACAGATGGATGCAGAGACCGGGACAGGGGCAGACAGGCAGAGACAGACAGAGAGATGGAGAGGGAGACAGAGGGAGGGAAACTGGGACAGAAAGAGACAGGGACAGACAGACAGATAGAGGCAGGGACAGACAGATAGAGGCAGAGACTGAGACAGGCAGAGAGACCAAGAGGGAGACAGAGGGAGGGAAACAGGGACAGACATGGACAGATTGAGACAGGGACAGACAGACAGATAGAGGCAGAGACAGGGACAGACAGATAGAGACAGAGACTAAGACAGACAGAGAGGGAGACGGAGAGTAGACAGAGGGAGAGAGAGAGAGAGGGAGGGAGACAGAGGGTGACAGAGGAAGGGAGAGGGAGGGAGGCAGAGAGAGAGAGAGAGAGAGAGAGGGAGACAGAGCGAGACAAAGAGAGGGAGACAGAGGGAGACAGAGAGAGAGAGGGAGACAGAGGGAGGGAGACAGAGGGAGGGAGACATACAAAGGGTGACAGACATATGGAGACAGTCAGAGGGAGACAGTCAGAGGGGGCAGTCAGAGGGAGACAGACAGAGGGAGAAAGACTGAGGGAGACAGACAGAGGAAGGGAGATAGTAAGGGAGACAGGGAGAGAGGGAGACAGAGAGAGAGGGAGACAGAGAGAGAGGGAGACAGAGAGAGAGAGAGACAGAGCGAGGGAGACAGACAGAGGGAGACAGACAGAGGGAGCGAGACAGAGGGAGAGAGACAGACAGAGGGAGACAGACAGAGGGAGACAGACAGAGGGCGACAGACAGAGGGCGACAGATGGAGACAGACAGAGGGAGGAGGGCAACATTGGGAGGTAGACAGACAGAGGGAGGGAGGCAGACAGAGGGAGACCGAGGGAGACATATGGAAAGAGAGAGCAAACACAAGGCCCCTGGCCCGGATGGGGTCCCTGCAGATCTATACATTTTGTACCCACAATTTTGGACCAAAATTCTAACAAATGTTTTCAATGCAATACCCACCGTAGGCCCCCCAACCTCTTGGTCAACCTCCATTATCGTTCCGATTTTCGAGAAAGGGAACAGGGGAGACCCCGCTTGCTACAGGCCAATCTCCCTGTTGGACTCCGCTGTAAAGATCTTAGGCAGAGTTATCTTACAGAGATTGGGAGATTGGCTTGAGGGGAGTGGGGTTCTCTCTGATCTCCAGTACGGTTTTAGGGCACACAGGGGGACCATGGATCAATGCTTATACCTTCATTTCATTATTAGCAAGTACACAGTGGTGAAGGAGGGGCTTCTTTATTTGGGTTTCATGGATCTTTCTTCCGCATTTGATTTGGTCAATCGTCCTAAATTATGGTTCATTTTGCGGGACATGGGTTTGGACATTACGTTGGTCAATTTTTTAAATGATCTTCACCAGAACTTGTCAGCTTCTGTCAGGGTAACCAGGGAGGGCAGATGTACTGAGCAATTTAGATCAAGAAGAGGGGTCAGACAAGGTTGTATTCTGGCCCCTCTCCTATTTACGCTCTACATTAATTCTTTGGGTAAATCCTTAGATCTGGCCACCCTGGATGTCCCGCGTATGGGAGGGTCGGTCATACCGGTCCTCCTGTACGCGGACGATGCCCTCCTACTTGCTCGAACTGGCACTGGATTACAAAGATTGTTAGATCATTTTGGCTCCTTTATGGAGGCCTTAGACTTAAAAATCAACACCTCGAAATCACACGTAATGGTGGCTGGTTCACATAGGAAAACCATGAAGATCAAAACCTTTAGATGCAATGGAACGCCAATCTCAAGGGTACCTTCCTTTTGTTACTTAGGGGTTCTATTTGATGAAAGAGGGAATTGGGGCCCCCAGTTGAAACTCAAGGGTAACGTGGTTGCAAGATCTACCACAGCCCTTATGAATTTTTCAAAAAGATTGGGTGCAAGACCCATGGAGGCTATGATCCGCATTTATAAATCAAAGTGCATAGCAATTGCCTCATATGGGGCCGACATATGGGGCTATGTTCCAACAACAGGGATTCAAATTGTAGAAAACAAGTTTATACGATCCCTTCTGTCTCTCCCTCAATCATCCCCTACACATTCCATCCACTGTGAAGTAGGTTTGGGGTATATTTCTGATCACTTAAAAATGGCCCCTTTATTACGTTGGGTTAAAACCTGGCTAAATGAGGAGATCACGCTTAACCACCTAATACTCAAAGATTGTATGGCCCTGGATAGAGTAGATAGAATACCCTGGCTTGCGTATGTTAGAGCGGCATGCGTGAGGCTGGGGCGTCCGGAAATTTATCTATCACCACAGGGCCTAAGGAACAAGGATGTGGGTTGGATTAAGCGCAACTTCCTCAATTTACTTGAGTCGGTAAGGGAGGAAGTTGAATTCAGGAAACCTATGGTGAGATCAATCTATCAACTTGTGATCTCCCCAGTCATGGAACCCTATCTGAAATACGTGACCAACTCTTACCATCGTTTCCTTTTAGTTAGATTCAGGTTCAACCTCATCCACCTCACACTAGGTACCTACCTGAAGTGGGGGACCCCTGAAGATATTCCACCCTGCACCTGTGATAGTTTCTCTACACAGAACACGCTCCACTTGGTGATGTTCTGCGAGCACTTTCTGGTACCCCGTAAAAAAAATGTATACCCTGTTCTGAAGGAACTAAAATTCGTCCAGGTGAGGCCTGCCCTCCTACATTTACAAATGCTTGATTCTATGCAGGTTACGCATAGTGTGGCCAGTTTTTTGGTAGCGGCAGCGCGTATAAATAAAATCAGACTCACCCTAATGAACTCACTATCAGGAGGACACATAACTGAATGAGGACTGTCTGAAAATAGAGTTGGGCGTTACACTTATGATACAGATTTTGTCCCCTCTCTCTTTGTATCAAAGATTTTAACTGTTTTAGATTTTTTGAACTGCAATTATGTGTATTTCTTATTTCTGTACAAATTTTATTGTGTATATAATGTGTATGTAATGATTTTTTGTACTGCATTGCTTTTATGGTTTTTATTAACCGAAATAAAGATGTATTGACTGACTGACTGACTGACTGAGAGGGAGGGAGATAGAGGGAAACAGAGGGAGGGAGACAGAGAGAAGGAGAGGGAGGGAGACAAAGAGAAGGAGACAGAGACAGACTGAGTGAGACAGAGGGAGACAGAGAGAGAGAGAGAGAGAGGGAGAGAGAGAGAGAGAGAGAGAGAGAGAGAGAGCGAGAGAGAGAAAGATGTGTGTATGCCGGGTCTGGTGGCTCAGTGGAAGATGGCGTCTCCTGCAGGGGCATGTGTTCAACCTCATGGTCATAGTTTTTTGTTGCTCTAGCACCACCCCCTCCCCCACTGACCCCACCCCCTTCGGTGCGGCCCTCTGCCACAAACCACACTGTAAATTTGGCCCTGAGATAAAGTTTGTGAGTACCCATGTTCTAGAACCACATCAACCTGATTTAGAATTTTTTTTTTTTCCGGCCATTTTTTGTTTTTCTCTTTGTTTATTTAAGCTCTTTGTCGTATTAGATTTTTTTAAATGTATTTAATACTTGTGCTCAATCATATCGGAAGATGGTGATGAAGTTAAAATGTTGCCACCCCGCCCCCCTCCCACCCCCCCCCCAACATTTCTGTGGATGCCCATGATCAGTGACGTGCCTGCGGTAGGTTTAACATGCCTTTGCCTGAGTGCATAGCTCTGCCTTTCTCTAAGGGAAAGGATTTCTTTGTGCTGTAGCGAACCTCCCGTCTCTGAACTTGAGGGAGTGCATTGCATAGGCAGCATCAAGAGGGTAAGACATGCTGCAATTGTTGAACCGGTGAAGGAGACAAGAGGCTGTTAAAATCTCAGCGAGAACAGGAGTGCCATTCATATTACTGCTCAGTTAAAAGACAGAGGGAACAAAAGTACCTGAGATCAGGTCCGAATGCAGGCTAGCAGGCAGGCCGGTAGCAGCTGACGTAGGACGGCTAAGCTCGTAACAGAACACAGGCCAGGAGTCCAGATGCAGGACTGAAAGGGCCAGAAAGGAAGAAATTGTGAGAAAGCGGATGTAGAGAGGAGCATAGATTTAGAAAGCCAGAAAGGGGGTGGCTGATTTCTTTAGTGATGGGTGAGTTACAATGGTATTTTGTATTCATTGGATGAAAGGACATACATGCATAAAAGGCAGGTGGGACCGAGGATACACATACGTGAGCTTCATACTTCTCAGTATTAAAGCAAACTTTTTTATCACTATCGAAACTCAATTCAAGTCAATACGAATTTAGAAATGAGGTTCTCAGATTTGTAAGAGGAAACGAGGCGTTCCATTGAGTTGATGGAGGGGGCACTCGCACTTCTTTGTTACACAGGAAGAATACTGGTTTCATAAGGTGAGATTATTGGTAGAATTAAACGGAGCAGGCAGGAGCCAGGCAGCACTGCTTCCAGTCCAAGGTATAGGCAGCAACTGACCATTGGAGTGGAACACCATGGAAGAATGGTACATGCATTGCATGCCTCGCTCCAGGAAAAGAATACATCATAAGCAATACACAACATTCTTTCACTTACATCAAGTAAGAGATCTTTCAAACGCAGCAGTGATGGGTCTCTTCCTTCTCCCCTACGATGGGTTTATTCTTCTCCTATTTATGAGCTTTTAATTTCCTTTTGCCTTTGATTTTTTTAACATTAGCGAAGGAGGCAAGTGTATCCGTGTTCACCAGATGCCCCCCTGAAAAAGGGCTGCATGTATTCCAGTCTTATTTATTTCTTTTCTACAAGTTGCACCATGATTAGAAAAAGCAAAAGCGCGCGCCTCGTCAAGGGTCTTCAGCCGTTGAACCGTAATCTCTCCTCTCCTCCCTGCATGCAACCGCCCTCCTTGCGGGTGGCACTGCTGAGCAGGGCACCCCACCAGTGAGTGTCATTCTTTGCACACGTCTCTGCCACCTCGCCCTCCCCTCATGAAGCAGGCAGCACCCACACCAAAGATGCACCGGAGACACACACCCACAGTAATGGCCTCACTTTGGTTTCTGGGAATCTCTCAGTTTGCGTCAAGCATGCCACCAGATGATGTGCGAAACTAAGGTTTGAAATTCGATTACATTCTTCATTTGACTTTAATATAAATGACTTCAAACAGCATTTCCCTAAGGACTACGTGCACCAGTTAGAAACCGGAAAAGTGGTTTCTAATTTTGCAGCCTTTTCAACCTCAGTTTAAAGTCAGAGTCTATTTCAGGCCCTTTGATGTTCATGGCTATTCCCCAAGCGATAGAATGGCAGAGGTAGTAAAAGCTGCCTACCCTGAGCGTCTCTTAAAAGTTGCCCATGCAGTTATGAAATTAGCATTGGGGAGCATTCAATTTCTTTTTCCTCTGTGAGTGAGTGGGTTGCTTTCATGCACCAAAACTTCATTCAAGCATGATATATTGTTTTACGGTTCTAAAGTCCACGATTCACAATATCAATCGCTTTGTGACACGGAAACCCCAAGTCGCAATGTTTTGAAGATGTAATATGTGTAGCGAATGTCTTTGTGACTCACAATATGCACACTGAGGTTCCTTGCAATTCGGAAAGAAAAGGGGCAGTGATAGGGACATCCTCTTCTCCAAATGATTTGCAATGAGATCTATCACTGTTTCACGACTATAATGCAATACACAGATGACACAGCAACTCCGTTAAAGGAGTGGAGTGAAAAGTAAAAGCTGTCCTGGAGAGACAGCTTCCACTCTGTGAATCGGGGCTTAGGCATTAGGGCAGAGAAGAATAAAGCAATCAAGCGGACCACTGCTTCCCTCCTCAGTGCAGTTGCATCATGCCACGGTTTTTTAGGTCGAGCATCACTGTGCATGCATTGTCTGCAAGACCTGTTGTAGTCACAATACCAAGTAAAGTCCCGCCTGCAGCTTACAGTAGATTGATTCCAGCATAGGTCTTCTTTGCTGCTTCCTCATTCGTTCGGGCTCCCGATACATCACTTCAGTGTGGAGATCATGAGCACTGCACAAGAGATATTAATTTCCGCTAATTAGTGACCCTCTCCCTTAATGAAGGTACTATTTCAAGCTCCTTCATGCTGTCGTTTCGAAAACCTTTTTTTTTTATAGTGGCTTTTTGCCAGCTGCTTCTCGTTCTCCTCTGGTTGCACCCAGTACTCTGTGAGCCTCACAGTCAGGCCATAGATGAGGCGGAGGAGAAAGGATCTTTGAACGTCTCGGGACACAGGAAAATAAAGCAAGCCACAGTATATTAGTCGAGATGTGGTCGATAGAACAAGGACGCAGGCCCTCTACCACAGTGCCTCACCTTCCGGACCCCAGGTGATCCTCGTGATCACTACCTCCTGAGTTGCATATGCTGTTCCACGGATCCCTCCCAGCCGGAGTGACTCCTCCAGGGGTGCTGGTCCGTTGCCCACCCCCACCTGGAGCGGTACCCTGGATGATCATTTGGACAGGACACTGCTACTAGTAATCCTGCCCGACAGATTAAAAGGGGGCTTACTTTGGTCACCTCCATGGGACTCAGCCTTAGGGACTGGACACTGTCCCTCTGGTGTTCCCTCCGAGAAACACCACCCTCTTTTACCCTTCCACTTGGTTTTCCGGCCCTGCCACTTAGGAATGGCACCTACAAAATTCAGGACTTCAAAGGCCCTGATGACCGACGCCTTGGGCCCTCCTGGTGCTAGGTGTTCTTCCCCACACTGGTGGCCACCAGGCATATATCCTTCACTCTGGGGCTTTCCCACGGCCCCCTAGTTCCCTGGGTGGTGCTACTGATCCCATGGGGCACTGCTTAGTGTTCCTACCTCTCTTTGGAGACAAGGGGTGTGCCAGCCACCCTTTCTCACTACACTGGGATCCCCTTGCACCTGCCGGCTCTCCTTCCGTCTCTGGGGCCTTTGCAGGCCCCCAGACGCATGACCAGGGGTGCTGCTCTTGGTCAGGCTCCTGGAAATCAAGGAGCCTGCTCCCCAGCCCTGGATGACGTAAACCTGGAAAACGATGCCTGGGCCAAGGCTCCCCTGGGGCCATACTAGACAACCCCTCCATATTATTTACCATGCTTATCACCACCCAATCTTCCAGTGCACTTCTGTACTCCTCCGCACTTGACACTGGCGGTGCACTGCCATCATCGGAACTGGGCTTCAGTGGTCTACCTTTCATGTCCAGTTCCCTCATGCTTATCTCATGAGCGAGGAGAATCTTCTTCTCTTCCAGTGCGCGAGCTCCCTTGCTCCCCTCTGCATGAGTCTTCAGTTTTAACACCTCCAACTCATTCAGTCTGACCCTTTGGTTTTCCTTCAACTTTAGCTCGATCGGCTGAATGGATTTCCACAAAACTTGGCAAAATTGTAGGGACTGGTAGCCCGATGTGCCTTTGCTATGTCTCAAGATATATCCTCCAGTGGTTTTTACAAAAATTAACTTTGAAAAATATATATTGGGCTACATTGGGCTATATATATGTTAGAGCCCAAATGTAGCCCAATGTAGCCCAATGTAGCCCAAAGATGGCCACCAGAGACAAAAAAAACAAATGTAGCCCAAATATCAGCCAGATGTAGCCCAACTATAGCCCAGTGACAGAATGTCCAAGAGTGTTCTAAAGAACAACTAGAGCGCTAACAGTCTTACTTATGACAAAAGTATGGCACACCTGAAGTCATCTTGATTGGAATAAAGTGTTAACACTTAAAACATTTAATTTGCAAAGGAACAAAATGAGGGGTTTCATTTTGCCATAGAAATGTTATATATATATATATATATATATATATATATATATATATATATATATATATATATATATATATATATATTCACTGAAAAAAACATAGGTTTTAGGCCTTATATAGTTAGGAATTAACATATAAAAAACCATTGAAATTCCTCCTATATAGTTAGCTGGACATTTTATTGATATAAAACCAATGAAATTCCACATATAGTTAGTTGCACTAACTATATATTTCGGGCATCCGCAATCCAATGCTGATGATGTCACATATTACATCATTCATGACATGGTCAGTGACATCACTGATGACATCATCCAGTGTCTGTGTGTTTTTGTAAAGTTTAAATATGTTTTACATATTGAAGAATGAGAGGATGTATAAGAGTATGGATGAAGGATTTGATTGTATAAGTGAGTAAGTATGTGTTAGTATATCTGTGAAAATGTAAGCTGTTCTGTGTTTAACTGTATAGATGAAGACATCAAAGTGTGATTGATTCTTTACAGGACTGAGTAGGTGTGTGAGTAACTCCATGGATGAGTGGCAGTGTGTGAGTTTCTGCATAGGTGTATGAGTGCATATGATAGTGTTTCAATGATGAGAGACTGTATGTACGAGTGACCTTATGGGTGAATGAATGAATGTGCATGTAGACGTAGGAATCAGTGAGTGGGTATGTAGTAAATGGTATTGGTGCGTCAATAGTTTCAAAAATGATACTCTGTATTTTACACTAGGTGTAACAGAGGTTATATTAAAGTGTAAGGAGGTGCATTGTATTATCACATGAAGTATATCATCAGTGGTGTGATTATTGATGTTAAATGAGCTGTCATCAGTGATGTCATCAGTGATGTCACTGACCATGTCATGAATGATGTAATATATGACATCATCAGCAATGGATTGCGGATGCGCGAAATATATAGTTAGTGCGACTAACTATATGTGGAATTTCATTGGTTTTATATCAATAAAATGTCCAGCTAACTATATAGGAGGAATTTCAATGGTTTTTTATATGTTAATTCCTAACTATATAAGGCCTAAAACCTATGGTTTTTTCAGTGAATTTCCAAGGTTTTTTAAAGGCTAATTCCTAACTATATATAGTCTATAACCTATGTTTTTTTCAGTGAATTTCATTGGTTTTTTAAAAGCTAATATATATATATATATATATATATATATATATATATATATATATATATATATATATATATATATATATATATATATATATATATATATATATATATATATATATATATATATATATATATATATATATATATATATATATATATATCAAATGACCAATAATTTCTTGTTAACATCGAATTATCAGGTCCGAGGAAATTGAGCCCGAGACCTGCCGAGGCAGGAATTGAACCCTGGTCCCATCCAGACCACTGCATCAGGATCTGCCACTCTAACCATTGAGCCACACTTCTCTACAAGGTGTGATACGGCGGCAATGAACTGACAATGTAAATCTACACTAACCCAAAGGTCACCAGATCAAGGATAACACCTGAGCCTGAAAGTCCTATGATACGGTCATTGATGCATTAAGCAGCAGATGCCTCACAAGTGCTCGTTTTGCACAACCGTTGCATAAACATCCTCTCCAACTCACCCAATATAAATATCTGTCAAAGTCCTTAAACACAGACCTCATGCCCAAAATGTACAAAAATGAGACGCCCAAGCACACACACTCTCCAAATTCCACATCCAATGAAAGTTAAACCTCGCCCACAAACCTTCACACACCATCATAAAGCCCTAACACCCACTTCTCACTTTCTCGAAAATAAACATCCTGCACAATAGTAGGCCTTCGTCTTACCCAGGCACCCTACACAAACCCAGTAAAGAGTTCTTACGACCACTCTCACCTTGAGTAAAGCACACGCGGATACATCAGATTACTTCAACATGTGCAACCGTTTACAATGAGCCATTCATTGGTATAATGTGAATTCAATATTCATTTTCAAAATAATTAATTTATACAAGTATAAAACTGCCTTATTTTTCATTCTTTGATTTTTTTTAAACCTTAGGCTTAGTTGCACCCAAACAAATCTGGAAAAGAGAAAAGACGAGACAGGAGCGGCTCCGACAGTGGGATGCAACCGAGTGATAGGAAGTGAAACAGTCAACTCATAACGATTTTACGAACGCATTCTGAATATAAAATATCCGCCTGCACTCAGTGTAGCTCTGCACCTCCCAGTGCAACAAGCCTCTTGTGCACACTTCTTCAGGCCGATGCATTTGCATGTTTGTTAAAAGAACTCGGTTTTAAAAAGACCCCACTGTCCATGACCGCAGGGAGGACTGAGGCGGGGAACCCATTCGACTTCAAGGCGTCTTAGACCCATCAGTGTGTTATAAGGAGGGTATTAGCATGAAGCTCAGGGGCAGCGTAGGCATGCACTGCCCAAAGTGCTGGTATATTAAGCCACTGAGTCGCTATGGCAATGTAAAGGAATCAGTGTGAGCCCTATGAACTGCAGGGATTAGTGGTTCCTATAGAGGAAATGCTACCAGCCCCATCGAGCCACCCATTATACTGATAATGCACAGGCAGCCCATAGAAACGGAAGAGAAGCCTCCCGCTACAATGCGTCTTCTAGAGAGACGGAATCAAAGCGCCCGTAGTAGT
Source organism: Lissotriton vulgaris (assembly GCF_964263255.1). Lineage (NCBI taxonomy): Eukaryota > Metazoa > Chordata > Amphibia > Caudata > Salamandridae > Lissotriton > Lissotriton vulgaris. Next base: position 561,523,065 of record NC_141695.1, read on the forward strand.
GGCAACACTCTTACCTCTCCGTCGGTACCTCACGGCGTATTCCTGAGCCGAAGGGGAGGCCCCGACGGAGGGTAGAGTGAAGGTTTAAATACCGCCCTGATTGGTGGAGCAGGTAAAGATTAAGCGCACCTGACAAGGAAGTGGCAATGGAAAGCGGCATGACCCGGTGTTATGGTAACATCAGCGCATGCGTGCAGTTAGTAACGCCACTCCACCAATACGTTGTTATGGTGAAAGGGCGCATACGTGTTGTTAAATACACAGCTCTACCGGCGGGTTAGCGCTGGTGGAGCGCATGCGCGTTGTTGAATGTCCCGCTCCTCGGGCGAGAAGTGTAACACCCACGCAATCGCGCTGGCGCTATGTAGCTCAGATCCCCAGACTCCTAAAGATGTATTAATCCGTGTATGTACAGTGTAAAAATAAAAATGAGAATGAGCTGGGCTAGCATACATCAAAGGCTTCCCCCAGGCAGGGGGAAGCGGAAACCACGTCCTCCTGGCCCCGCCCACAACCAGGCGGCGGCCATCTTCAGGCGGCTCGGGCCGCGGCGGTGATCTCGGGGGGCAAAACGAGGAGTGGGGACCCTCGAAATCGAAAAAATAAACACAAAAATGAAAGAGAGAAGCCCCCCCAAACATTTTTTTGGGGAAAAATCACGGGGGTGCGCGCTTATAGATATATAATTTGTTTCTCTTTTAATTTTCTCAGGAACCACTGGAGGGATTTACACTATTTTACCAAAAGCGTGATCTGCGTACCAGACACTACTATTTTGACAAGTTTGGTGTAATTCCCTTCAGCGGTTCAAGCTGTAGCTGAGTCTAAAGGTCCTATGGAAATTAACATGGGGAAAACACGTTTTGGGACCCCCCTTTTTTCTCAGCCCCCACTTGACGAATCCCCCCCAAACTTTCAGGGAAGGAGCGGAGCGGAACGAGCCATCTGCTTTGAGAAATTTGCGAAGATTCATCAACCAGCGCCAAAGTTATTCCCAATAGAATGTTGGGGATTTCCTATGGAAACTAGGTCCTAACTATATATACCTACTGGCTACCGCCAGTAGGTAATATATATATATATATATATATATATATATATATATATATATATATATATATATATATATATATATATATATATATATATATATATATATATATATATATATATTACCTACTGGCTATCGCCAGTAGGTATATATAGTTAGGATTTTTTCCCTATGGGATTTTTGAAAATTCTATGTCTAATAACTTTGGCGTTTGTGGACGGAATCGGATGAAATTTTCAGGAAAATGGCACATTTTGTTTCTGAGCAGCCCTTAAAAATTTGGGGGGGTTTTGTCGAGGGGGGGCCGAGAAAAAAGGGGGGTCCCAAAACGCGTTTTTCCCATGTTAATTTCCATAGGGCGGTTGGACTCACTTTTAGCTCGAACGGCTGAATGGATTTGCACGAAACTTGGCAAAATTGTAGGGACTGTTAGCCCGATGTGCCTTTGCTAGGTCTCAATATATGTGCTCCAGTAGTTTTTGAGAAATTAACGTTCAAAACAAGATATATATCTGTAACAGCGCTCCGGGCAGCGATCCGGTCCGCTTACTTTTCGCGAAACGGAACTTTGCGCGCAGAAAGCTGATTGGCTCTCCGGTGTCTGTCAACATTCTAAACAGTCCGGAGCGGCCGCCATCTTATCTCTCGGTAGGATCGAGAGAGAAGAAGAGGTGTAAAACGAAGGGGGAATTTATTGAAAGGGGGCAAGGTATACCCCTCTTGACCCCCTAGGAATGTTGTTGGGGTTATTAAAGGGTCCCGTGGGGAAAATAAAAAAAAAATGATTTTTCACGGTAGAAGCGCTTCACGGGCCGCGAACTGGGCCGCAAACTGGTAGCGAAACGGGAATTCGCCATTTTGTGCTTCGTTTTAATTGTTTAGAGACAAAAATTATCGCCGCACATCGGCCACAATGCATGAATATCGCTGAAAAGTCAGCGATATTCATGCATTATCCAGCAAATGCTCTTAGCCATGTTATCCACCTTCCATTGGATAACATGGCTAAAAACTGCTCTGTGCGTGAGCTTTTTTTTTTTTTTTTGCTGCGTGACGTATGTTAACGTTCGATTCGATGGAAATCAGGAAGTGTTGACCACCATTTTGTCACTGCGAGTAAATATTTTGTTATAAATGAATCCTTATTGATAAACATTGTCTGCGCCATCTTGCGTTTTTGTCCAATGCCACAATTTTGTCGTGCACGGCAGCCATTTTAGATGCCTTGACCAGGGCCACTCTCTGCACGCCGCCGATCCTCAGCATGGCTCCCCACCCTCGCAAGCATCTCCCCCACGCACTGGTCACCCCCGCTCTTTCTCTCATGCATGGGCCATATACTTCCCCCCATCTGCGCTGCTCTTCTCTGAGAATCACACCCTGTGCCCGCCCGACACCTCCCTTTCACCCTATTCACTACCGCACCCTCTGACACTCCTCTTCCTCTGTGTCCGATTGTCCAGGCCGGACCTAGGCTATCACCTAGCCCTGCGGATGTAGTTTATGGCCCCAGCTGTAGAGTATCCAGACATGCCAACCCTCCCGATTCAGGCGTGAGACTACTGATTTCAGTGCTAGTCTCCTGCCTCCCGATTCCTGCAAGCAAAAACCCGGGGGCATATTACCAACAACTAGCGATAATTTTTGTCTCTAACTTGTTTAGAGACAAAAATTATCGCCGCACATCGGCGAATTTTATCGCACATAAACCTTGCTATTAGCAAGGTTTATCGCAAATGCGATAAAAAACGGCCGCAATGCATGAATATCGTTGAAAAGTCAGCGATATTCATGCATTATCCAGCAAATGCTCTTAGCCATGTTATCCACTTCCCATTGGATAACATGGCTAAAACTGCTCAGGGCAGGTGTTAGGTTTTGGAGATATTCGCGCTTAGCGCGAATATCTCCAAAAGTTGGTAATAGGAGATAGCGATGGTTAGGGACTGTTTCCAGTCGCTAAAATCTTGGCACGCCCACTTTGCATGTCATTAGTGATAAATATCACTGATATGCAAAGCGGGGCCCAAGATGGTCGCTATCTCCTTTTAGCTGTCACTAACTGGTGTTAGCGACAGCTTGGTAATAGGGAGATAATTTTATCTCTTTTTTTTTTGGCTTTTAAAGCCAAAAAAACCGGAAATAAACCCCCTTGATAATATGCCCCATGATTTCTCGGGGGTTTCAGCTGACAGGGCTTGGTATTGTGTTACGTGCTAATTCTTCCAGGAAACGTCAGAGGGTCGATGCAGGGGTTCTAGAAGGGGTGATAAACCATTTAAGCCTCATGAACAAGCGCATGGTCTTTTAAAGATTTGTGAAGTACTCGGGGCGGCGGTGTGTGTGTGCCCTCTTTCAGGAGCGGGCGGGGGGGGCACTGCCAGCAACTTGCCAGGCCAGGCAGTGTTCAACACGTGCATCACCCTTTCTCTGCCTGCTATTGCGCTCCATGCTTCGGAAAGGTAAGAAAAAGAACGTGCATTTGAGTTTGAAATGTCCGATCTTGTAGCAGTACACTTGCAAAGCCCACACATGACAATAACCCGATTCAAGGCCCCATTCACCCGATTTTTTAAACATATATAGCACTCCAACAAAGTTAGATTTTAAAACTTTATTAACTTTTAACTATAATGAACGGAACAAAAACTGTAAAAACATTTAAAAAATTTTCACCCAAAAAAGCAACAATGGTCAGAAGCTGTCTTTTGTGCGAATAGTCCCAAGGCAGCACAACGTGCTGAGTTCTGGACGGCACCCAGGTGATGTCACCTGGGTGCCGCACTGGTTTTTGGGATCCTACAATGCTGCTCCGAAAATTGGCGTGGGGCGTCCCGGGTGGGGCGGGGGGAGGCCTCGTCAGTAGCGGTCTGTTGTGCGAATAGTCCCAAGGCAGCAGAACGCGCTGAGATGTTGATGGCACCCAGGTGATGTCCAGTAAACTGCCGCACTGGTTTTGGTATCCTACAATGCTGCTCCGAAAATTTGCGTGCGGCGGCCCGGGGGGGGGGGGGGGGGGGGGGGGCGTGGGGGAGGCGGCGTGAACGGGCCTCCCCAGGTGGCGGCCATCCAGCTGAGTTGCGCCCGCTCTTGCGGCTACAGCGTCTCGCTCACCATGTTGTTGAGTTGCTCCCACTCTTGCAGTGCAGCGATAGGCGCCTGCCACATGACTCTTAAAATGGCGGACGGCTCTTCGGTTTTGGGCCTGGTCCACTCAAATGGCCCTGGGACACCTTGGAACTCGGACGCTTGCCTGCTAGGGCTTGGGCTCCATTCTCGAAAAGCGTCCCCTCAGCCGTGAAGATTCTACAAAAGTCTTGGGGGCCCCTGACTCCCGCAGGCTTCCGGTGGGGAGCGGCTGCCATGATTGCTCGCGGAATGACCACGACGGAGCCACGAGATGGTGGTGCTCTCATGCTGACGCCAGCTTCAGTCTGAATGATCCAGAAACAAGGTGGGGCTTTCATCGTTTGGGAAAAAAAAATGTTCTAAACCAATGAAAAGTGTTATTTTTAGGTCATATGACCAAGCCTTCCATCTTTAGGAAACCAAAAGTAAAATGATCCAATGAAAAGTTTTATAAACAAGTCACATGACCTGTTATGGCACGTGAGGCGGCGTCAGTAGCGGACCGATGTGCGAATAGGCCGAAGGCAGCACAACGCGTCGAGATCCGGATGGCACCGAGGTGGTGTCCAGCAAATTGCCGCACTGGTGTGGCCATCCTACAATGCTGCGCCGAAAGACGGCGTGTCCAGCTGAGTTGCGGTCACTCTTGCGGTACAGTGACTCGAACGCGCCGAGATCCGGATGGCACCGAGGTGGTGTCCAGCAAATTGCCGCACTGGTGTGGCCATCCTACAATGCTGCGCCGAAAGTCGGCGTGGGGTGCCCCGTTGGCTTATGAGGTGATGTCAGTAGTGGACCGATGTGTGAATAGGTCGGAACCAGCACAAGGCGCCAAGATCCGAATGGCAAGTCCTGGACGTTGAGTGCCTCAGTTGAGAGTTCTGAGCAGTGCTTGTAAGACTGTCTGAAGCTTATTTGCACCTGCTGCAGCTTCACTATTGCCCTGGTGTGGCCAAAGGTCGCACATGACATAGGCGGCCGGCTCCCGAGGTCCGGCGGAACTTTTTTCCTTTTCCTTTCTGCTTCTTTTCCTACAATCCGTTTCATCTGAAGACACGACCAGGTCCCTGAATGTGTGCAGGGGGACGCTATTGATTGAATGAAAATGGCGGCTTGACACAAAGCTGACTCAAGCGTTGCTGTTGATGCTATACAGACAAAAATTGGTTTTCAGTTTGTACATTCTTCAGGATTTTTTTTTCCATCCAAGTCTGATTGAGAGTTTGTAGAAAAATGGCTTCAGATTTTCCACATACTACTCTTCAACATTCTTCCTAAATGTAACAATGTGAAACTCACTAGGAGAACGGCTGTTTCTGTTTCCTTTCAAAATGCTGCCAACAATATTTTCGGAATGGAAGACACCATCTTGTAGCATAAAGGGCCGAAAGGGGTTCTGGTCTGGCCGATGGTTGGTGGAGACATTTTGACTATATCTTGGACCTGCCCGGCCTCGCCCAAAATGGCGCCGGTATAAATGGGACTCGTAACTCCTTGCCCGCAAATGTATATCTAGAAAATGTTATTGTAAGTGGCCCTGTCGTATTTTAATTACAAAATGTACGTCCACCGATTCCGCAACTGTTAGACACCTTTGTTCTTGCAACCTAATGGCCCGCTCGTTACGTTCCTCTACAGTGTAAATGTCTCCTCATCATATACGATTTCAGTTTGCTCCGTGGCCGGCCCATGTGGTTATAGGCCCGTATTTGTATACTGACATTTTCACAATAAAGGTTTTTAAAACAAAACACGGTAGTAGTATTTACATTGGTAAAGTTTTTACTTTTAGTCACTGTTTTCGAATCAGTAAAAGGCAAGTGAAATAAAGCAGTCCAATTACATGACGGATAAAAGGTATAATATGTAGGAACGCAGTAAAGATAAATGGTCAAGGGCAGTTGTGTTTTTCATTTCTGCAACATAAAGTGATCGATAAGAATCTGATAATCAGGCGTATCGGCGACTAAGACAGCAGGCCGAATCTCTTTTACTTAACGGCTCCGTCATGGAAGGAAGAAACGCCCTTTTTCTCGAAAAAGGAATATATTTTACTTGCAGGACAGTTGTAAATTTTCCGGGAAAGTACATTAGCCTGGAATATTATAACATATGTTTAAAAAAAAATAATGTTCGAAAACAATAAAAAGCGTAATTTTTAGGTCATATGACCAAGCTTTTCATCATTAAAATAACAAAAGTAAAATGAACCAATGAAAAGTTTTATTAACAAGTCACATGACCTGTTATGCTTACGTTACGCGCTGCGCGCCGCGCCTCGGATCACTTCCGGGTGCGCTAACGCGGCGTGTCATATAACGCATTACGCGACAACGTAGGTCAAGAATATAGTCAAAATGTCTCCACCAACCAGCGTTCGGAACACAACCCCTTTCAGCAGTCCAAAAAGTTCTGTTAAATGACAACAGAGGGGACAGGCAACAAGAACCATCAGTCAAAGAGGGGAGGGCAAGTTCTTCTCTTCCGGGTCATGTTGGGGCGCTACCGGAACTGATCGAATTGGTAGTCTACAGTGTTTCTGGATGTTTCAGACTAAAGCTGGCGTCAGCATGAGAGCACTACCATCTCGTAGCTCCGTCGTGGCCATTCCACGAGCAATCATGGCAGCCGCTCCCCACCAGAAGCCTGCGGGAGTCGGAGGCCCCCAAGACTTTTGTAGAATCTTCACGGCTGAGGGGACGCTTTCGAGAATGGGACCCAAGCCCTATCAGGGAAGCGTCCGAGTTCAAAGGTGTCCCAGGGCCATTTTAGTGGACCAGGCCCAAAACCGAAGAGCCGGCCGCCATTTTGAGAGTCCTGTGGCAGCCGCCTATCGCTGCACCGCAAGAGCGGGAGCAACTCAACTACATGATGAGCGAGACGCTGTAGTCGCAAGAGCGGGCGGTAAACAGCTGAATGGCGGAAGAGGCACAGTGTAGCAAAAGCGGGCGGAATGGCAACTGAAACGGTAAAGGAGCGCCCCACTACAGCGTGTCTTCAGGTCAAACGGATTGTGGGACAAGGTCCAGAATTGAAGAGTCATCAAAAGGCAAAAAGTTCCGCCGGACCCCGGGAGCCGGCCGCCTATGTCGGGGGCGATCTCAGGCTACACCAGTGCTATAAGACTTGGGGAGGGTGTCGGAGCCAAGCGTCTTCTCCGAGTCCATGGCCATCACACCGCCCCTCAGGGGCCTCCGTCAAGCTGTTTAGGAAGGTAACATATCACATTGTTTTCTAATGCAGTCAGGTCCACAAACGACACTCACTTACTTTGAGAATAGTGAAGCTGCAGTAGGTGGAAATAAGCTTCAGACAGTGTTACAAGCACTGCTCAGAACTCTTAACTATGGCACCCAACATCCAGAACTTATGCCATTTGAGAATGGCAGTGACATTGAAGCAACTCAGGGACCAAAACCATTAACGTACTTTCACGTATGAAAATCTTACTTGGGGAGGGGGCAGGAGCGAAGCGCCCCCTCCCAGTCCGCGCCACCACACCGTATGTTGAAAATCTGAAGCCATCGTTCTACAAAGTCAACCAACCTTGGATTGAAATATCTAGAAAAATGTACAAACTGAAAACCAGTTTTGGTCTGCATAGCATCAGTAGCAACGCTTGCTATCAGAGTGCATGAGTTTCATGCTCGATCGATTGAGCTAGCCGGATCGGGCAATAAAAAAAATAAAATAGTTATGTAAATAGTTATTTAATAAAATGTTTTACCCTGTTTCTTTGCTGGTGTGTTGTCTATATTTTTAATATTTGCATAGGGTTTGTCGTTATTTTGGGCGGGGTGGGTGACGGAGTCGAGCTGTCTTGCAGCCCTCATGGTGTGGAGCTCAGTTCATCTCACTATTTTCGTATTTCTCATGAAGGGTTGTTCCTAATATTTCTATTTTAGCGAGGTCAAAAAAAGATCCAATTAGTGGCCTACTGATTTTGCTCGATTACTTTTATTTTTTTACACGATTTTTCACTATCTGCAAAGACTAAACAGAGTATTGCGACTTTGTGCTTGTTTGTAAATAGAGAATGATCCAAAGAGAACCAATTCTAAAACAGTAAATGCTTGGATAACAATCAATCAAATGGAGAGACAAGCAGGCACGACGGATTACAACGGGGGCAAAGGCCTGCGTTAACTACCGTTCACTATCTGCAAAGAGAGAGTACTACTAAGAGAAAAGAGGGGAGGGGGGGAAGGTGCAGCGTTCAAAGCACATCAGCATGCATAAATACGAAAATGTTTTTATCTATCACGTACTTGACATTTTAAAGCTTTTCATATTTGCTATTAAAAAACCAATGAAATTCACAGAAAAAACCATAGGTTATAGTGGATATATAGTTAGGAATTTGCATTTACAAAACCTTGAAAATTCAATGAAAAAACCATTGGTTTTAGGCCATATATAGTTAGGGATTTGCATTTACAAAACCTTATTTTACTCGCATAAAACCATTGAAATTCCATATATAGTTAGATGCGCTAACTATATATCGCGCACCCGCAATCCACTGCTGATGATGTCACATATTACATCATTCATGACATGGTCAGTGACATCACTGATGACATCACTGATGACAACTCAAATGACATCACTGATGACATCTCAAATGACATCACTGATGACATCACTGATGACAACTCAAATGACATCACTGACAACATCACAGATGACATCATTCATGTGTTAATACGATGAACCTCTACAGACTCTGATATATCCTTAGATACACTCAGTGAAAACAGACACTCACAGATTGTCACTCATCCATGGAGTTACTCATACACCTAGACAGTCATGCAAAGAATCAATCACACCTCCAATTCCTCAACTATACAGTTATACACACCTTACTTATTGAAACATATTCTAACACATATTTACTCTCTTATATAATCCCTAATAAAAGTTCACAATGATCCATACAGCCACTCACACATTCACTGGCTCTAATGCACAGTTATTTATATATGTCAACTCTCACATGGAGTGTGTTTTACATATGTACTTACTTTGACATGTAGCACTGAGATATCCATTCTCTCACCAATACACTCATGCACACAGTCAACCGCCCATACAGCTGTTTCCACATGCACTTTTGAAACCATACATCTAGTGAATCAACTGCTCACACATCTATGCACAGAGTCACACACCTCCCAGCCACCTCCACACACACACTTACTCTCCCATAGAAATACTTAGGCAACCAATCAATAACCCATATAGTTACTCATATAGCTACTGATTAACACATGCAGCACTTCATAGAACAACAGATATAATGATGCACAAATTAATACAGTTTAATCAATAACCCATGCACTCAGTGAGACACATTTAATCACTCCCTCATACAATCAGTCATGCACCTACTAAATCCTTCATCCAGACATTTATACATCCACTCATTCTTCAATATGTAAGACATATTTTAACTTTACAGAAACATACAGTCACTGGATGTTGTGATCAGTGATGTCATCAGTGATGTCACTGACCATGTCATGAATGATGTAATATGTGACATCATCAGCAGTGGATTGCGGGTGCGCGATATATAGTTAGCGCATCTAACTATATATGGAATTTCAATGGTTTTATGCGAGTAAAATAAGGTTTTGTAAATGCAAATCCCTAACTATATATGGCCTAAAACCAATGGTTTTTTCATTGAATTTTCAAGGTTTTGTAAATGCAAATTCCTAACTATATATCCACTATAACCTATGGTTTTTTCTGTGAATATATATATATATACACTGAAAAAACCATAGGTTATAGACCATATATAGTTAGGAATTAGCACTTACAAAACCTTGAAAATTCACTGAAAAAACCATAGGTTATAGACCATATATAGTTAGGAATTAGCATTTACAAAACCTTATTTTACTCACACAAAACCATTGAAATTCGCATATATAGTTAGTTGCACTAACTATATATCGCGCACCCGCAATCCACTGCTGATCATATCACATATTACATCATTCATGACATGGTCAGTGACATCACTGATGACATCACTGATGCCATCTCAAATGACATCACTGATGACATCATTGATGACATCTCAAATGACATCACTGGTGACATCTCAAATGACATCACTGATGACATCTCAAATGACATCACTGATGACATCACTGATGACATCTCATTTGACATTACTGATCACATCACTGATGACATCATTCATGTGATAATACGATGAACCTCTTCAGACTCTAATATAACCTTAGATACACTCAGTGTAAACAAACACTCACAGACTGTCACTCATTTATGGAGTTACTCACACACCTAGTCAGTCATGCAAAGAATCAATAACACCTCCATTTCCTCAACTATACAGTTATACACACCTTACTTATTCAAACATATACTAACACATATTTACTCTCTTATACAATCCCTGATACAAGTTCAAAATGATCCATACAGCCACTCACACATTCACTGGCTCTTATGCACAGGTATTTATATATGTCAACTTTCACATGTACTGTGTTTTACATATGTACCTACTTTGACATGTAGCACTGAGATATCCATTCACTCACCAATACACTCATGCACACAGTCAACCGCCCATACAGCTGTTTCCACATGCACTTTTGAACCCATACATCTAGTGAATCAACTGCTCACACATCTATGCACAGAGTCATACACCTCCCAGCCACCCACACACACACTCAGTCTCCCATACAAATACTTGGGCAACCAATCAATAACCCATATAGTTACTCATATAGCTACTGATCAACACATGCAGCAGTTTACAGAACAACAGACATAATGATGCACAAATTAAGACAGTTTAGTCACTAACCCATGCACTCAGTGAGACACATTTAATCACTCACTCATACAGTCAGTCATGCACCTACTAAATCCTTCATCCAGACACTTATACATCCACTCATTCTTCAATATATAAGACATACTTTAACTTTACAGAAACATACAGTCACTGGATGTTGTCATCAGTGATGTCATCAGTGATGTCATTTGAGATGTCATCAGTGATGTCATCAGTGATGTCACTGACCATGTCATGAATGATGTAATATGTGACATGATCAGCAGTGGATTGCGGGTGCGCGATATATAGTTAGTGCAACTAACTATATATGCGAATTTAAATGGTGTTGTGTGAGTAAAATAAGGTTTTGTAAATGCTAATTCCTAACTATATATGGTCTATAACCTATGGTTTTTTCAGTGAATATATATATATATATATATATATATATATATATATATATATACTCCAACCTCCGTTTTCCTCCCGCAATCGCTCTCACTTCGATCGCGCTGGACACATATATATATATATATTCACTGAAAAAACCATAGGTTTCACACCAGGTATAGTTAGCTGGAAATTTTACTGACATAAAACCATAGAAACTCCAATGTTATAGTTAGTTGGACTCACTATAACAAGCGCGCCTGCAATGCACTGCTGATGACGTCACATATAACATCACTCATGAAATCGTCAGTGACATCACTCATGACATCACTCATGACACCAGCCAGTGAATGTGTGTCTTTCTGAAAAATCAATATGTTTTATATTTGAATTTGTAAAGGTTGATGGAAGAATACATGGTAAAATAAGTGTGTAAATGGATGTTTTTTTTTTTAAATGATTGGTTAACTGCCTTATTAAGTGTATCTTATTGAATACATATATTAGCGAGTAACTTTTAAATATTGAAATATATGCATCAGTGTTTCACTTTGTGTATAAGTAGCTGCATGGGTTGGTGACTGACTCACTGTTTGTATGTGTTTTGAAGACAGCATATGTGCAGGACTGTATGGGTGGATGAGTGTGTATATATGTGTGTTAGTGAGTGAATGACTGTCTCACTATTGTCTTTATTAGTAACGACATATATTTTAATCTAGTGTATGTGAGTTTTGATGTATATAAGTGAGTATATGTGAGAGTAAGAGATTGTAAGAGTTCCTGTTTAAATAAGTATGTGTTTCTATAAGTGATTGTTTTAGAGAGTAAGTATGTCTAAGTTTCCTTAGTAGTAAGGAGGTAGTGTGTGTATAGTTGTATATGCAAATAAATAGATGTTGAATAGTTTATTTGCATGTGTGAGTATGTGTGTGAGTAACTTTTGGATGACTGTCGGTGTATAACAGGATGTATAGACTTATCACTACATATGATGAGTGAGTATATGTATGAGTGACTATATAGAACTGTTGGTGAATGAGTGGATGTGTATATAGATGGTGGAATTACTGAATTGGATGTTGTAACTGGTATGGGTATCTCCATTTTTTTGAAAATGTTAGTTTCTTTTTTTGAATATGTGTTTCAAGGGTTACATTACACTAAAAGGAGGTCTGTCACTCTGTCACAAGGATGGTGTCATAAGTGATGTCATGAGTGATGTGAATGACGATGTCATGAGTGATGTAATATGCAACGTCATCAGCAGTGCATTGGAGGCGCGCTTGTTATAGTGAGTCCAACTGTAGGAAGGGGGAGGCTCTAGTTGGCGCAGTGTAGCACTAGCGACAAGCAGGGACTCTCTCTTCCTCGTCAGGACTGAGGGCTACCTTCCAGACAACCTCTGCTTACCCTCTAGGTAGTGTGGCTTAAGCAGTCTTAGGCTAATCTTTGGGGCACATAGGGTTAAACATTTGCAATATCACACCGTCACAACCAACCCACCACACAATGACACCAAACTGTATTCGTAAAAATATATATCTTTATATAAATTTCAAGCAGGCTTGTAAATACAGTTGTCAAACTTTCAATAGCGGTTCCAGTTTACTTAAGTTCAAGTTGCCACAGTTCTTTTTTTAGCAATAAGCAGTCCTTTGGGCCTTCTGCCCAGGTTTGACAAGGTTCAGTGTCTCGTAGCGCCTCAATGCGCTCTCTGCGTGGGCCTCGAGGGCCAGGAGCTGTGCGAGCCTCGGTTTCAGAGGCGGCTCGCGTTGGGAGCAGATAGCGCGGTGCGAGCTCGGGTTGCAGGTCGCTCGCACCGTGAGGATACAACACAGTACCTTCCAAATTCTTGTGGAGCGGGCGGGCTTCCGGGGGAGCTGTCCCACATCGCGTTGCTTTTCCGGGGTCGCTGTTCGCTGCGGCTCTCAGCCGGGCAGGTCACGGGTGATCCGGGGCGGCGGTGCTCTGTGGCGGCAGGGTCCTTTCCTCGTCGTTCGCTCCGACCCTGGAGGCGGCGGCTGTGTGGTGACGGCAAGTGGCAGTACGGTCCCCAAGTGCAGGACGTACCCAGCCAAAGTACCGGTTGCAGCTGTGCGCTCACAGCTGAGCTGTCGGGCAGGCTACCGACCAGAGGGGGTTATCACAGGGCAGTTGTCCGTCTTCGCAGGTGGATTGACGGCTCGAAGCGCAGTCAATTCGGGAGCTTGGACCGGACGGGTCCTCCTTCACTTTGCTCTTGGGCTCCCGGTGCAGTTGCGGTCGCGGTGCTCGGGCCAGCGGCGGCTGGACCTCACGTTGCTCTCGCTGTTGCTTTGGGCCCCGGTCACGGTGCTCAGGGGGATGTCGATGCCTTGGTTACGGGGAGCGTGGCAGGCTTGCCCAGCGCTCCCAGACCCCTCTGTCAGTACTGCAGCGATAAGCAGCACACACAGTCGCTTTCTTCAGGATTTAGCGCCCACTGGTCCTGGGGCGCTGGTCAGGGGGCAAGTTCAACAGCAAGCCCTTGGAGATCTCTCAGCAGAGTTTGGCACAAAGTTTCTCAAAGCAAAAGTCTTCTTGTAGTCCTTTCTTTTCCTCCCCTTCTGCAGCAAGGCACCAGACACAGGCAAGAGTCAGCACTCTTCCTTGTCCTTCCCGGTCCTACTCGTCGGGAAGAGTTCCTTCTGTAGCACAAACAGGATCTAATTTACAAGGAGCAAGGCTCCTTCTTTTATACTGCATTTCTTTTGTTCTCGCAGGCCAGGGGGGCCTTTGCATAGTTACTTTCAGTCCTTGAGTACTCTGGTGGGTGTACTCCGGCTTCTGCTTTCAGTGTGAGGGGCAGGCGCATCAGACGCCCCACAGGAGGTGGAGCCAGCATTGTGCGGACAGGGGCAGCCAGAGTACCTTGTTGATGGGGCTTCGCCCTTCCTGGGCCAGGTGTCGGCTGAGTCATCAGTCGCTCCCCAGGAGGGTGGAGCCAGCATTGTGGTGGCAGAGCACAGCAAGATTCTGAGTCAAGAGCCACTCCTACCTCCCACTAAGGTGTAATCTGCGCATTCACCACCTGTCATTCCCCCAGCCCTGTCACTCACACGTCCCAGACAGTCAGATACACATACCAGCAGAGGCGGGCTGAAATGGTTAGGCAAGCAAATGCTAACTTTCTAAAAGTAGCATTTGCAAACACAGGATATTAAAATAAACTTTACTAAAAGAAATATTTTATCATCCTGAGTTCAGGCATACTAAACATGACTCTCTACCATGCTCCTTGGGCCTGCTGGGATTATAGGGTGTAATAATTCCAGCAGCCCATCCTGGCCTAAAGGAAGCAGGTAGCCTTCAATAGTGAAATACGAATTTAGTTGTAAGTCACTACTAGGGCAGGCCACACACATCAGGGCTTGTCCTACCTTACACCTACAATGCACCTTGCCCGCAGGCCTACCATAGGGGTGACTAATATGCAGTCAAGGGAAGGTTCAGGGGCTGGCGAGTGGGTGCACTCGCCCAGCCGGCATGACAGTACGAGACTGCACGCGGGTTCTGCGGTGGCAGTCCCCAGACACATCTTCCGGCTGCTTCTGTGGGTGGCGCAACCAGCGCTGCAGGCCCACTAGCAGTATTGGCATCTACAAGCCCTGGCACTCCTAGTGCACTTTACTAGGGACTAACAGTAAACCAATCATGGACACCAATCACATGTACAATTTACAGTAGGGAGCACTTGCACTGCGGCACGGGTCGGCCGTGGCGCAGTGCCCTGATTATCGGAAAACCAGCAAAACATCGGAGGCACATCAGCAAAAAGTGGAAGGGCAACTCACGCCAAGGTGCCAGGTCTAACATGTGTCCCCTCCAGCTGAAATGTGGGGGGAACTACCCTTCCCCAGGGAGTTCCACATCACTAAGGCGGAAAAATCTGGACAGACCATCAGCATTGGCGTGATCTGTGCCAGGGCGGTGTTCCACCGTAAAGTCCATACTCTGTAGAGAAATGGACCACCTCAACAGTTTCGGGTTCTCACCCCTCATTTGCATCAACCATCTGAGGGGCCTGTGGTCCGTCTGAACTCGGAAGTGAGACCCAAACAAGTAGGGTCTTAGCTTCTTCAGCGCCCAGACCACAGCGAATGCTTCACGCTCTATTGCACTCCACCTACTTTCCCGTGGAAGTAACCTCCTACTTATGAAGGCTACGGGTTGGTCAAAGCCCTCCTCAGTCATCTGTGAAAGAACAGCCCCTACACCATGCTCTGAAGCGTCTGTTTGCACTATGAATTCCTTGGAGAAATCAGGAGCCAGGAGCACGGGTGCCGTGCACATGGCAGTCTTCAGGGTGTCAAAAGCCTTCTGACAGGTGTCAGTCCAAATCACATTCCTGGGCTGCTTCTTCGAAGTCAGCTCTGTCAAGGGGGTCACAATCGTGCCATAGCCCTTGACAAACCTCCTGTAATACCCAGTGAGCCCCAGGAAGGCTCTCACTGCAGTCTGGGTCTTGGGGGGCTCCCAAGCCAGGATGGTCTCGATTTTGGGTTGCAAGGGTGCTACCTTGCCACTCCCCACTTGGTGTCCCAAGTACACCACAGAGCCCTGCCCAATCTGGCACTTGCTTGCCTTGATTGTGAGACCTGCTCTGCGCAGGGCCATCAATACTTCCCAGAGGTGTCGCAGGTGTTCTGGCCAGGTGCCACTGAACACCGCGATGTCATCCAGGTAGGCGGCACTGAACTCATCCAGTCCAGCCAACACCTGGTTGACCAATCTCTGAAAGGTGGCAGGGGCATTCTTCATTCCAAATGGCATCACCCGGAACTGGAAATGCCCATCTGGTGTAGAGAATGCTGACCTCTCCTTTGCCCCATCGGTCAAGGCGATCTGCCAGTACCCAGACGTTAAATCAAACGTGCTGAGGAACCGGGCAGCCCCTAGCAGATCAATGAGCTCATCAGCTCTGGGGATGGGGTGCGCGTCAGTCTTCGTGACTGAATTGAGTCCTCTGTAGTCCACACAGAACCGGAGTTCGGGTGTGGCTCCCGGCGCAGCAGCCTTTGGGACCAAGACCACGGGGCTGGACCAAGGACTGCTGGAAGACTCAACCACCCCAAGGGCAAGCATCTTGGAGACCTCCTCCTTGATGCAGGCCCGGACCC
Organism: Lissotriton vulgaris; assembly: GCF_964263255.1. Taxonomy (NCBI): domain Eukaryota; kingdom Metazoa; phylum Chordata; class Amphibia; order Caudata; family Salamandridae; genus Lissotriton; species Lissotriton vulgaris. Next base: position 561,539,608 of record NC_141695.1, read on the forward strand.
TGTCAGTCACTCTGTAAGCCTTATGCTTCACAGGTAAGCTGTCTCCAGTGTCCACATCATGGACGCACCAATCTGTGACACTCGGAACCAGGGAGAACAGATCTGGAAACTGCCCCAGCAACTGGCGGCAGTCTTCCTGTTGTTCGGGGGTCAGGGTGGGTGAGAGGTTAACTCCATCCACTGACCCGTCTTTCTCACAGGCCACTAAGAGGTCAGGAAGAGGCTCCGACTCCTCCTCCATTCCATCATCAGTTGCCAACAACATGCCCACTTCGGACCTTCTTAAGTGGGGCTTGAGGCGGTTGACATGTAGGACCCTCAAAGGGCTCCTGGGCGTCTTCATGTCCACCAAGTATGTCACTGGGCTCTTGCGCTCCACAACCTCGAATGGACCTGTCCACTTATCCTGAAGGGCACAGGGTTCCACTGGGGCCAGGACATACACCTCTTGTCCAGGCTGAAGCTCGACCAGAGTGGCATTCTGGTCGTACCACCGCTTCATCTCCTCCTGGCTTGCTTCCAGATTTGCCTCGGCAAGTTGTCTGAAGCGCCTGGTTTGGTTTCTGAAGGCCAGCATGTAGCTATATACATTCTGGGGAGGTTTCCTGGGAGATTGCTCCCAGCCTTCCTTTACCAAACTCAGTGGTCCGCTCACGGGGTGACCGTACAGCAGTTCAAAGGGACTGAACCCTAGGGACTTCTGTGGTACCTCGCGATACGCAAAGAGCAGGCATGGTAAGAGGACGTCCCACTTACGCCTCATCGGACCTTCTAGGCCCATGATCATGCCTTTCAGGGTTCGGTTGAATCTCTCAACCAACCCGTTACCTTGGGGATGGTAAGGCGTGGTGAACTTATACGTTACACCACACTCTTGCCAAAGGGACTTCATATACTTGGATATGAAGTTGGTCCCCCTATCGCTCACCACCTCTAGAGGGAATCCTACTTGTGAGAAAATTCCCATCAGTGCACGTCCCACCACGGGGGCCGTCACTGTCCTCAGAGGGATGGCTTCAGGGTACCGGGTGGCATGGTCCACCAAGACCAGGATGAACCTGTTGCCCATGGCTGTCTTGGGGTCCAGAGGCCCAACAATATCAATACCCACTCGCTGGAATGGCGTACCGACCACAGGGAAGGGTTGGAGAGGAGCCTTGTTCCTTCCTCCGCTCTTCCCACTTGCCTGGCAAGTCGGACAGGTCCTACAATGAGCGTCTGAGCTCTTGTGCATTTGGGGCCAGTAAAAGTGGGTGACAAGCCTGTCATAGGTCTTGTCCATCCCCAAATGTCCTGCTAAAGGCACATCGTGAGCCAGACCCAGTAGGAAGGCTCTGAACTTCTGGGGTACCACCAGCACACGGGCTGACCCAGGTTCAGCAGCCTTAGTCTCTGAATACAGGAGGTCGTTCTCCCAGTACACATAATGTGTTTTGGCCTGAACACCATTGGCCTGGTCTGCAGCCTGCTGCCGCATACCCACGAGAGAAGGGCATTCTTTCTGCTCCTTGCAGAATTCTTCCCTGGAGGGTCCTCCTTCTTGCTGCCAATGGGTCAGCTCAGGCAGGTCCCCCAGTTCGGCAATCTGTTCCCCTGTAGGCTCCAGGGCATCCCCCTCAAGGTCTGCTTCCTCCTGGACCGTGGGAACTTCAGGGGCCGGTTTCCCGCGCCCCCGGCGCCTTCTCCCTAAGGCCGGTTCCTGGGCCTCTCCTTCAGGCCCCAGGACCTCTTGATCACCCCTACTGGCTGCCATTGACCGGGTGGTCACGCACGCCCAGTCAGGCAGACCCACCATCCACAGGTGAGTCGTCTTCTCCACCTTTTCCCAAGGGGAGTGCTCCAAGTCATTCCCTAGCAAACAGTCAACAGGCATGGTTTTCCTCACACAGACCTGCAGAGTACCAGAGACCCCCCCCCCCACTCGAAGGGAACTTGAGCCATCGGACACTGACTCTCTGAATTATCAGCATTGATAACCCTACAGTAGGCATGGGGTACAACCTGCTCTTGAGACACCAGGTGCTGCCTCACTGCAGTCACACTGGCTCCTGTGTCCCTAAGAGCTTCAGCTTCCTTACCATTGATGATCACCACCTGCCCATATTTCTTAGTGTTAGAGGGCAGGTAGTTTGTAGGGATCATCTCACTGTCTCCTAGTGAGACTAGGGTCATGTGAACGGGATCTCCACCCCCCGGGACCATCACTTCTTCTCCTAAGTGAACACTAGTCACTTGATGGGGCGGAGCACCAGTGGGTGCGGGTTTTCCAAACAGGCGACACTTGGGGTCACTGGATATTTGCCCAGGCTCGCCACATTTGAAACAATTGAAGGGCCCCTTTGGAACAGGTTTACCTGTCGGGGCCCCATTCTGCTTTGGGGGTGGGGGAGGCTGAGAACCTTTCTGCTGGTCCCCTTGGGGATTACTTTGGGGGCCTTTTTGGAACCCTTTCTGTTTTCCCTTGTCCCCCCCACTCTTCTGCTGGGGACCCTGCCCACTCTTGGAGGAGTCTCCCACTGGACCCTTGTGGACCCTGGTGCTGAGCCAGCGGTCCGCCTCCTCAGCAAGCTTCCTCGGGTTGGACAGCTTGCTATCGATCAGGTGTTGGCGTAACTCAGGAAAACAGTGATCAGACAAGTGCTCCCATGCAATTAAATCAAAGAGACCTTGAAAATCATTCACTTTGCTACCCTTCACCCAACCATCCAGTGCTCTGCAAAAATAAGTCACATACTCCACATACGTGTTCCCAGGCCGCTTAGTACATCCCCTAAACTTCTGTCTATACATTTCAGGGGTAAGCCCGTACCTGTTCATTAAAGCTTCTTTCATGTGGGAATAGGATCTCTGATTTTCTACGGGCAAATCTAGCAAGGTATCTCGCCCTTCGCTAAGGAACCTTCCCCACAACCCCGCTCCCCAATCCTTGTCAGGGACCCGGTGGGAGGACATGGCTACCTCGTATGCCCTAAACCACTGTCCTATGTCATCCCCCTTAAAGAACTCTTTAACTACGTCTTTAGGAATGTGCACTCTTGACTCTACCTGCACTGGCGATGTGCTGCCACCAGAGGGAGGATGATCCAAGTTTCTCTCCTTTAGACTCATCTCCCTCATTTTCAATTCGTAATCCATTTGGTGCTTTCGCTCTTCCAGCGCCATTCTTTTGGTTTCAAGCTCCAGTTGGATTTTTAATTCTGCCAGCTTCCTTTCATGATCCCTCGTTTCCTTCCTGTCCGGCAGCTCCTCTGGCGACAGGCCTTTACCAAAGCTGTGCACGCTGTCTTGCCTTTCGAGATCCACCAAATCCATAGGTGCATTCTGCTCCTCAGTTGCATCTTGCTCCGCGAGGGCATCTTGATCCTCCGGGGCCTTTCTGGACTCTATCCAGGCTTTCAGGGCCTTGTAGAGCTCTGGCTTGTTCTTGCAACCGGCGTGCGGAACCTTGAGTTTCTTACAGAAAAACTTCAGTTCACTCTTTGAGTATTTGTCCAGCTTTGCGGCGTCCCACTCCACCTCCAACATCTCAGAGGTCGTGGACTCTGCTCCATCCAGGCTCTTCGTGCCCGGCATGGTTTCTTCGCTAGGGATCTTCTCTCGGCAAAATTACAACAAAACCTGTGGCCAAGTAACTGGACTGAAATCACTGTGCAATGGTCAGAAGTTAAGGTATAGACACTGCAAATGTAAATTCGAAAATCCTCACCGCTGCGTCCAATGTAGGAAGGGGGAGGCTCTAGTTGGCGCAGTGTAGCACTAGCGACAAGCAGGGACTCTCTCTTCCTCGTCAGGGCTGAGGGCTACCTTCCAGACAACCTCTGCTTACCGTCGAGGTAGTGTGGCTTAAGCAGTCTTAGGCTAATCTTTGGGGCACATAGGGTTAAACTTTTGCAATATCACACCGTCACAACCAACCCACCACACAATGACACCAAACTGTATTCGTAAAAATATATATCTTTATATAAATTTCAAGCAGGCTTGTAAATACAGTTGTCAAACTTTCAATAGCGGTTCCAGTTTACTTAAGTTCAAGTTGCCACAGTTCTTTTTTTAGCAATAAGCAGTCCTTTGGGCCTTCTGCCCAGGTTTGACAAGGTTCAGTGTCTCGTAGCGCCTCAATGCGCTCTCTGCGTGGGCCTCGAGGGCCAGGAGCTGTGCGAGCCTCGGTTTCAGAGGCGGCTCGCGTTGGGAGCAGATAGCGCGGTGCGAGCTCAGGTTGCAGGTCGCTCGCACCGTGAGGATACAACACAGTACCTTCCAAATTCTTGTGGAGCGGGCGGCTTCCGGGGGAGCTGTCCCACGTCGCGTTGCTTTTCCGGGGTCACTGTTCGCTGCGGCTCTCAGCCGGGCAGGTCACGGGTCATCCGGGGCGGCGGTGCTCTGTGGCGGCAGGGTCCTTTCCTCGTCGTTCGCTCCGACCCTGGAGGCGGCGGCTGTGTGGTGATGGCAAGTGGCAGTACGGTCCCCAAGTGCAGGACGTACCCAGCCAAAGTACCGGTTGCAGCTGTGCGCTCCAGCGGCGGTTCCTGTGCCTGGGCGTCGGGGCTCCGCCCTCCTAATTTTGTGAAGCATGTGGATGTTTTAACTGCTTAAAGCAAAAGCAATTACCATCCATCCACATGCCTAAAGAAACAAATCAGTTCCTCCGTGCGGCCGTGCCTACCTTTCTATCACTCTGACTCTCACAAACTGCAGGGTCAGGCAACCAGGCCATTTTCCAGTGTGACACATGCACGCTGTGCGCATGTGCCCGACAAACTTTTCTTAGTTTTTTTGGCTACGCAGGGCGGACCTAGCGCAGGCCCTGGTCTGCTGTAATTAGGGTCCTCTGGGACCACCCAATTATGACGCGCAGCAGCGCCACATTTTAGAAGCAGCCCGGGCGTGCAGGGCATCAGCCCTGTACTTCCCGGAGCTTCTTGTCAATCATTGCTGAGACTGCATCACCGTCCCACCCTTTCCCATGTCGTCATAGGATGAGGTGGGGTCGGTAAGCGTCACTGACCCCACCCTCTGATGACCTGGGAAGGGGTGGGGTGGAGTTGCAGGAGGCTGCTTGGGATTCCCTCGCTTCGTGCCGATGAATGATCCAGGGATTTTTCTGAGCGAGCACTGGGCCAGGGCAATACCACACTGGAACACGCACGGTAAGCCCCCGCCTTTATTTATCACATCTGCCCCTTAACATACACTTGTCCATGTTAGGGTCACTGGTGAATTTCGTGACAAGTGCAATGAAAGGATAACGTGCTGCTGGCTTAATACCTTCGACGGTATGCAATACCGGCGGCATAAATTTAAAAGACTGGCATAATCCACCCCGACAGCAGGCAGTATTTTGCGTGACTGGGGCGAGTTTGTTACTGACAGCAGGCATTGGTTGACCGGGTGTCTCGGCCAGGCCTCCTCAAGGCAGGTCACTTTGTGGTTTTTTAGACTGAATGGCGTGCCTTTCTTTTCGTATCGTTATGTGACAATATTAAAAGAAATGTTGCACGCTCAGGGATAATTTGTGAGAATGCTCATACCCCTTCTAACGATGTGGTGACGTAAGAGCTCAAGAGAATGTTGAGAAGATGACACTTGTGACAGCAGCATTTTAATCATCAGAATAGCAAAACTGAAGAGATCCCTTCATCGCCCCCCAACCCCAAGAGCCAATATTTAAATGACCGTGTTTTAGGTCACAGAGGAACTAATTACCTAAGTCAAGTATTGCGTTGTGAGGCAGAATCTCCTTCATGATTTGACTGTTAGGAAAGCAATATGATACTTAATATTAATAGATTGTGGTTCTCCATTAGCGGCAACAGGGGCATGGTATTGTGAGTCATTATATATGAATGAACATAAGGGCAATAACAACCCCTGGTATTCATTGAACACAGAATTAAACAAGTTCGGATAATTACATTTGGAACAGAAAATCAGTGGGGAAATTGAGCCCAATCTCACATACATGCTATTAAGCAGGTATTAGTTCAGTAGAGTCTCTCCAATGAGATGCGTGTGCCTCACACCCCTCGCCTTCACTGCTCAACATTTCATCTTTAATACTTATTATCAGTGCTCCTTCGTTTTTCTTTTCTTCTCAGTGATACTATGTTTCCAACCATGCAGTGCAGAAAGCTGAGAGGACAGCTGAACACCCTTGTGTGCACTGTCAGTGCATCTTGCCCTTCGACTACCCCCACTCCCTGACCCTTGCCCCCTGATAACCACGCCAGGTCTTGTGAAATGGTGACAGCAGCGCCCTACAGCAGGTGCTCAGTATCTGCCCTTAGAGGTGGCAGTACTTTAATAATTAAAGTACTGCCACCCCTAGGGGCAGATACTGAGCACCTGCTAATACAGGATTATTGGCTCCTCAGCTAAGACTCCAGAAGTGGCGCCAACGACTTGTAACTGCCACCCACTCTTAACCAAGGAGCATTACAACTATCTTTTGAGGGGGTGGACGGCTATGACTTAGCAGCATTGGGGTGCATGTGCATGGTGAGGCGGTTCCGCAGTTTTTGCATGAGCACTCACACACACTCATAAACTTTTTCTAAAATAGCCTATCACACACACATTCTTGCACACACACATTTCTCTTTCACACATGCTTTCAGACACTGCTCCATTCTCTTACAGGCAGTTTCGCTTCCACAAACACTCACACTCCCTGGCTCAGACTCTCTCTCACCACACTCTCAGCTTACCATGCCTCAGCATGGCACCCTACCATATCTCGATTCCCCACACGCCCCATCGGAATATTATTGGAGGGGCCCTCCATTGCTTGCAGAGCAGCATTAATAATCATTCATCCATTAGTTTAACTTTTATATTGATGAAGAAGCAGTGTGTACTATAGCACAGCATGCAAGGCAGCATTATAATCATTCATTACCTTACATGTAAAATTAATAGAGGGGCGCACTGTACACCCTTGCAGCTTGCACAGCAGCATTAATATAGGCCTTTGATTAAGTTAAAGCCATTTGCTTTGCTATAAAATGCCATTAGCAAAGCAAATGGCTTTAACTTAATCAAAGGCGCGACCTATTGCATTTCAATGCTTGTTAATTTTGCCTCCAAGTTGTCTAAGAGACTGATCGCAGCCCTTTTGAAAATATATCAGGCCAAGTAAGTTGCAACGTGCTCTTGTGCAGTGAGTCACAGTGTGCTTATATTACGGGCTCAGGGGTCCAAGTCCAACACTCCGGTTCTGAAATGAAATATTTATTTTAAATATTCAGTATTACAGTATTTTTAGTATATTTCAGTATTCTCAATTATCTAGCTCTGAAATATATCTTGCCCCATTCCTTTTCCGTTAGCTGTCTCCCCAGTTCCAGCTCACTTTGTGGTGATTCGTAGTCTGAAACCTGGGTAGACGAGGAGACTATGCATCCAAGAATGAAAGGTGCAGATTACTGTCAGACTGAGTAAATGTGAAAGGATGTTGCAATGAGAACGACTTTGAAACTGTATAGAACATGAAGTAAGTTTGCGGTGATAACTGACTCGTTGTGTTCCTGCACTTATGCTTGTTTTGCTGATTTATGAAGGATTAAAGACTGAGTGACGCCACTGCAATTGGAGTCCATGACCATAGGTTCATCTAGTGCACGGGTACTCATAGTACGGCCCGCGGGCCAGGGCCGGCCCGGCAAGCCTTCCCTGGCGGCCCGCCGAGACATCGTACCCGTGTTTTTTTTTTTTTTTAAGAATCTCAGCAAACACCCCTGCGGCAGCGCGATGCAGAGACTCTCTGTGAGGGCCGGGCGATTTCCGTCAGAGTGGGGCTGCAGGGGCCTAGGAGCTGAACAAAGCCTCATTAGCATGCAAATGGTCTCTTAAAGAGGTGTGAAGTGCTCGGGTGCGACTGGCTGGCTGAGTGTGTGTGTGCCCAGAAGCAGTGTCAGCCCGGGCACACACAGGCATGATGAGATGAAGAGGGAGAGGGAGGGAGGAAGGAGACAGAGACAGACAGACAGAGGGAGAGCGAGGGAGGCAGCGCGAGGGAGAGCGAGGGAGACTGAGGCAGACAGGGAGAGCGAGGGAGAGTGAGGGAGGGAGACATGCAGACAGAGGGAGAGCGAGGGAGGGAGACAGGCAGACAGAGGGAGAGCGAGGGAGGCAGAGGGAGGGAGAGCAAGGGAGACAGAGGGAGAGCGAGGGAGGCAGAGTGAGAGAGAGAGAGGGAGACAGAGGGAGACGGAGGGAGAGCGAGGGAGGTATAGCGAGGGAGACATAGGGAGAGGGAGACAGAGGCAGCTAAAGGGAGAGGGAGGGAGGGAGACAGGCAGACAGAGGGAGAGCGAGGGAGGGAGACAGAGGCAGACAGAGGGAGAGCGAGGGAGACAGCGGGCGAGCGAGGGAAGCAGAGTGAGGGAGAGCGAGGGAGGCATAGCGAGGGAGACATAGGGAGAGCGAGGGAGGGAGTGAGGCAGACAGAGGGAGAGCGAGGGAGGGAGACAGGCAGACAGAGGGAGAGCGAGGGAAAGAAAGAGCGAGGGAGGGAGACAGAGCAGACAGAGGGAGAGCGAGGGAAAGAAAGAGCGAGGGAGGGAGACAGAGCAAGTGAGGGAGACCTCAGAGTGAGTGAGGGAGACCTCAGAGTGAGTGAGGGAGCCCTCAGAGTGAGTGAGGGAGACATCAGAGTGAGGGAGACATCAGAGTGAGGGAGACATCAGAGTGAGAGAGACCTCGTAGTGAGGGAGGGGGAAGGAGAGAGAGGGAGACAGAGAGGGAAGGAGAGGGAGGGAGGGAGAGGGAAGGAGGGTGAGGGAAAGAGAGGGAAGGAGGAAGAGGGAAGGATAGAGAGGGAGAAAGAAATAGAGGAAAGTAGAGGGAAACAGAGAGAGGGAGAGGGAAACAGAGGGAGAGGGAAACAGAGAGAGAGAGAGGGAGACAGAGAGAGGGAGACAGAGAGAGTGAGACAGTCAGAGTGAGTGAGGCAGAGGGACACAGAGGGAGAGAGAGGTAGAGAGAGGGAGAGAGGGAGAGGGAGAGAGGGAGGGAGAGAGAGATGGAGGGAGGGAGACAGAGAGCGAGAGAGTGACAGAGAAAGAATGAGAGAGAGAGAGAGAAATGTGTGTATGCCGGGTCTGGTGGCTCAGTGGACGAAGGCGTCCGCTGCAGGGACCTGTGATCAACCTCATGGTCAGTTTTTTTCCTTCTAGCCCGCCCCCTCCCCCACTGACCCTGTCCCCACCAGTGCGGCCCTCAGACACAAACCACACTATAATTTTGGCCCCCGAGAGAAAGTTTGTGAGTACCCATGATCTAGTGAAACAAGGCCGATGTGATTGCATTGCAAAGGCATTGTGACCAGAAGCAGCCAGTCGTGCTAATCCATTCATTTAAATATTCTCACAAATAGGAGGAAGTGAGTGTTTTTTGATGAAAACAAGCTTGCTTTTTTAATAGTGTTTAATATATATATACACCAATATAAACACACAGGCAGACACAGTGGGACCCCAGTGGGACTTTCACAGCCCCATTAAAGAAATGGCAGCGCTGAGGAAATCCGAAATCTCCATTCTCAGGGGTCTTCCTAATATCAATAAAGAACTTGGTACAGAAGCTGAAATATGAAACGACATCTTTATTAAATTTAATAAATGAGGCCACGTCACACAGAAACCGTAGTAACTGAATGAGGTAGTCTGAGGAATACAGAGGACAGAGGCCTTTTATATGTTTTAGGGTTACATGACTCAGCACAAAAGTAAAGGGCAGTCTTAGCTTTTGCAAGCATGCAAAAACTCCAACATTCCTTCTTACACAAGCTGGACAAACCCATATCGTAAACAGGTCATAAAAAGAAGGAACAGAAACAGATGAGAGGTAGGATACTGGGTGTGCATGTGTATACCAAACTTTACAATCTCCTGTGCTCTGATCCTTAATCTTGATCAGCTACTGGGCAAGAAACTGGTCTAACAAGGTCAGCTTCAGGCAACAGGGTCAGTTCACTCAGGTCATCCAGCAGTCAGCTAAAGTCATCAGCCTATGTGAGGGCACCTACAAAATGGCTGCCATGCACAAAATGGAACCCATGGTTCAGAACAAAATCTTCAAATACACAGTGAATCCATCGGTGTAACATGATGAAAACACTCATACTTGCTGAACTCACTGTTTACGGTTCACTGTTACCAAAATCGTAACAGAACCACGACCTTTATGACCCAGGTTCAGAATTCACGGAACCTCACCACCATTAAAAATTATCCAACGCCTTAATCCTGGCATAGTGAGATTGAGAACAGATTACTATAGGAATAAGTCTGTTATGAAGCTCTGTGGTTATACTGAATAAGCAGCTACCTATGTTATATGACATCTCTTTAATAATGTAATACCTGCACTTCCACAATTGCTTTATTAACCTTTCTGCTTTCTCAAATTTGCTTGAAAATGCACCATTTTTCCGCTATTTTTTCAAAATTTTCTCGGGGGGAATTCCCCCCAAACCCTCCTTAGGGGGTTTGGGCTCGCTCGCTACGCTCGCTCGCTACGGTGCAGTATGATTATCATTTAACGCCCCACCACTTTCAAATGTCACCAGCCGCCACTGGTGCGCTCACAGCTGAGCTGTCGGGCAGGCTACCGACCAGAGGGGGTTATCACAGGGCAGTTGTCCGTCTTCGCAGGTGGATTGACGGCTCGAAGCGCAGTCAATTCGGGAGCTTGGACCGGACGGGTCCTCCTTCACTTTGCTCTCGGGCTCCCGGTGCAGTTGCGGTCGCGGTGCTCGGGCCAGCGGCGGCTGGACCTCACGTTGCTCTCGCTGTTGCTTTGGGCCCCGGTCACGGTGCTCAGGGGGATGTCGATGCCTTGGTTACGGGGAGCGTGGCAGGCTTGCCCAGCGCTCCCAGACCCCTCTGTCAGTACTGCAGCGATAAGCAGCACACACAGTCGCTTTCTTCAGGATGTAGCGCCCACTGGTCCTGGGGCGCTGGTCAGGGGGCAAGTTCAACAGCAAGCCCTTGGAGATCTCTCAGCAGAGTTTGGCACAAAGTTTCTCAAAGCAAAAGTCTTCTTGTAGTCCTTTCTTTTCCTCCCCTTCTGCAGCAAGGCACCAGACACAGGCAAGAGTCAGCACTCTTCCTTGTCCTTCCCGGTCCTTCTCGTCGGGTAGAGTTCCTTCTGTAGCACAAACAGGATCTAATTTACAAGGAGCAAGGCTCCTTCTTTTATACTGCATTTCTTTTGTTCTCGCAGGCCATGGGGGCCGTTGCATAGCCACTTTCAGTCCTTGAGTACTCTGGTGGGTGTACTCCGGCTTCTGCTTTCAGTGTGAGGGGCAGGTGCATCAGACGCCCCACAGGAGGTGGAGCCAGCATTGTGCGGACAGGGGCAGCCAGAGTACCTTGTTGATGGGGCTTCGCCCTTCCTGGGCCAGGTGTCGGCTGAGTCATCAGTCGCTCCCCAGGAGGGTGGAGCCAGCATTGTGGTGGCAGAGCACAGCAAGATTCTGAGTCAAGAGCCACTCCTACCTCCCACTAAGGTGTAATCTGCGCATTCACCACCTGTCATTCCCCCAGCCCTGTCACTCACACGTCCCAGACAGTCAGATACACATACCAGCAGAGGCGGGCTGAAATGGTTAGGCAAGCAAATGCTAACTTTCTAAAAGTAGCATTTGCAAACACAGGATATTAAAATAAACTTTACTAAAAGAAATATTTTATCATCCTGAGTTCAGGCATACTAAACATGACTCTCTACCATGCTCCTTGGGCCTGCTGGGATTATAGGGTGTAATAATTCCAGCAGCCCATCCTGGCCTAAAGGAAGCAGGTAGCCTTCAATAGTGAAATAAGAATTTAGTTGTAAGTCACTACTAGGGCAGGCCACACACATCAGGGCTTGTCCTACCTTACACCTACAATGCACCCTGCCCGCAGGCCTACCATAGGGGTGACTAATATGCAGTCAAGGGAAGGTTCAGGGGCTGGCGAGTGGGTGCACTCGCCCAGCCGGCATGACAGTACGAGACTGCACGCGGGTTCTGCGGTGGCAGTCCCCAGACACATCTTCCGGCTGCTTCTGTGGGTGGCGCAACCAGCGCTGCAGGCCCACTAGCAGTATTGGCATCTACAAGCCCTGGCACTCCTAGTGCACTTTACTAGGGACTAACAGTAAATCCAATGAACCAATCATGGACACCAATCACATGTACAATTTACAGTAGGGAGAACTTGCACTGCGGCACGGGTCGGCCGTGGCGCAGTGCCCTGAGTATCGGAAAACCAGCAAAACATCGGAGGCACATCAGCAAAAAGTGGAAGGGCAACTCACGCCAAGGTGCCAGGTCTAACACCAACTAACTATAACATCGGAATTTCTATGGTTTTATGTCAGTAAAATTTCCAACTAACAATACCTGGTGTGAAACCTATGGTTTTTTCAGTGAATTTAATAGGTTTTTTAAATGCTAATTCCTAACTATAACTGGTGTGAAACCTATGGTTTTTTCAGTGAATTTCATAGGTTTTGTAAATGCTAATTCCTAATTATATATAGTGCCTGAAACCTATGAAATGTAATATTTTTTATAATGAATCCTATATTGTATATTTATATAATACTATTTTTTTAAATTTATTTTTTTATGTATTTATTTTTTTTGCCCTGGTGCGCTCCCGGTGCGCGCCCCGGTGAGCGCACCGGAAAGCGCAGTTTTCCGGCGCGCCCCGGGGCGCGCACCGGTGATCATCCCATTAGCGCTATTGCCGCGAACAAAAACATCATTGTGACGTATCCCGTAGCCGCGTCCATGTTATACGCACGGCGTAAGCGCACCCGGAAGCACTCGAGCGAATACGATTGCGCAACGTAAGCATCCGACGCGCTTACGCGCCCGGGGGCTTGTCGCGTAAGCGCGTCGGGTCATGTGACCTGAAAAATAACACTTTTTATTGGTGCAGAACAGTTTTGGTTTCCAAATGATGAAAGCCCGGGTCATGTGACCTGAAAATAACACTTTTCATTGGTTCAGGACAGTTTTTTTTTTCCAAATGATGAAAGCCCCCACCTTTTTTCCTTATTCTGACTTTGTCCTTTGACTGAGGAAGACCTGTTTGGAGATCTTTGAGTAATATTTTGTACTTTAAAATGGCTACAGTAGCAGCAGCTGGAGCATCTGCACCACCACCACCACCACCACCACCAAGAGGACCACCACAACATCACATTGGTGGTCAAGAAGAAGAGGAGGAGGAGGAGCAAAAGCATAAGCATAACGTTCATCAACCATGCTGGTGATAACCACAAATGCACCAAAAATCCATAATTTTTTCATGATTTTTTTTGGAGCCGTTTTCAATTCCCTGTTATTTGTTTCTCCAGATAAAAATAACAAAAAAATATAAAATAGTTCATAAAAGCCAAAAAAAGTACAAAATGTTCAAAAAAATATTTAAAAAAATATAAAACAACAAAAAGAAGAAAAAAAACTGTTCTTTTTAGAACTACCTCCAGTTTATAATAAAAGGCTACATTTTTTAAAAACTCTGTCATTCTTTTTTTCCCCATAGTACGCTCCCCGGTCCGCTCCCCGGTGCGCGTACCAGGCGCTCCCCCCGCGCAAATCAAAAAAAAATTGTTTTTTGACCCGCAGGGCCCTTTAATAGCCCCCACATCAAACCTAGGGGGTCAGGGGGGTCTACTCTGCCCCCTTATGGTCATTTCCCCCTCTGTTTTTGCCACCTCTTGTGTCTCGATCCTACCGAGATACAAGATGGCGGCCGCTCCGGACTGTTTGGAATGTTGAAAGACACCCGAGAGCCAATCAGCTTTCCGCGCGCGAACTCGCGTAGCGCGCTGCTTAGCGCCCTGGTGCGTGTACCGGGGCGCGCTTATAGATATATATATTTTTTTTTACCTAAATTACTCAAAATCCACAGGAGCACATATCTTGAGACATCGCAAAGGCACATCGGGCTAACAGTCCCTACAATTTTGCCAAGTTTGGTGGAAATCCATTCAGCCGTTCGGGCTAAAGTGAGGTCGACCGCCCTATGGAAATTAACATGGGGAAAACACGTTTAGGGACCCCCCTTTTATCTTGGCCCCCGCTTGACGAATCCCTCCCAAACTTTCAGGGAAGGACCGGAGCGCCGCGAGGCAAATTTGAGGACATTTTCAGGCAGATTCCTCAACCGGTGCCAAAGTTATTCCCAATAGAATGTTGCGATTTCCTATTGACAATAATCCTAACTATAACTACCTACTGGCGACCGCCAGTAGGTAATATATATATATATATATATATATATATATATATATTACCTACTGGCGGTCGCCAGTAGGTATATATAGTTAGGATTTTTTCTCTATGGGATTTTTGAAAATTCTATGTCTAATAACTTTGGCGTTTGTGGACGGAATTGGCTGAAATTTTCAGGAAAATGGAACATTTTGTTTCTGAGCAGCCCCTGACAATTTGGGGGGGTTTCATCAAGGGGGGGCCGAGAAAAAAGGGGGGTCCCAAAACGTGTTTTTCCCATGTTAATTTCCATAGGGCGGTTGGCCTCACTTTTAGCTCGAACGGCTGAATGGATTTGCACGAAACTTGGCAAAATTGTAGGGACTGTTAGCCCGATGTGCCTTTGCTAGGTCTCAATATATGTGCTCCAGTGGATTTTGAGTAATTTAGGTTAAAAAAAAGATATATATCTGGGCGGAGCCTAACCACACATCTGATCTGACTGGCTGTCAGCACTTCATCCAAGAAGTGTTGGCAGCCATCTTGGGACCAATATACATGATAGCACCTCATTAAAAAGCATTGTAGTTAATAGAGGGTTTTAGGACTTTAGTTACATTATAAATCATTTGTTGATGGTACCATACTCGTTTTAGGAATTGTGGTGGGTTCTAAGGTGATTTTACCATGTGAAAAAACCTTCTGCTGTGATATCATGAATATTGTTTGAAAGAAAACTAATATCTCATGATTTTCCCACAGTGGTTTGGAAGGGGATCTATAAGCTAAACTGAAAGCATATTTTCTGTAAATTCACATTATCTTTCTCAGTCATGTGAAAATGAAGTCTGACATTCTCAGTAAAACATGTACATCCAACAAGGACAGAGACTGTCAGTTGATTCCTTTGTGTTCTACTGCAGCCTCCTAGAGTGTTCTAAAGAACAACTAGAGCGCTAACAGTCCTACTTATTACAAAGGTATGGCACACCTGAAGCCATCTTGATTGAAATAAAGTGGTAACTCTTAAAACATTTAATTTAAAAAGAAACAACATGAGGGGGTATATTTTGCCATAGAAAGTATGATTAGTGCTGCAGAATGAAAAATTAGTGCACATTTTGAGTGACTTCTCAAATCCTTTTCTATTTCATTAAAACATTCTGACATGCAGTCTCCCAAAATGGCCACCAGAGACAAAAGAGCCCAAATGTAGCCCAAATATCACCCAGATGTAGCCCAAGTATAGCCCAATGACAGATTGTCCCACAGTGTTCTAAAGAACAACTAGAGCGCTAACAGTCCTACTTATTACAAAGGTATAGCACACCTGGAGCCATCGTGATGGGAATAAAGTGGTAACTCTTAAAACATTTAATTTAAAAAGGAACAAAATGAGAGGGTATATTATGCAATAGAAGGTATTATTAGTGCTGCAGAAAGAAAAATTAGGGCACATTTTGAGTGACTTTTCAAATCCTCTTCTATTTCATTAAAAAATTCTGACATGCAGTCTCCCAAAATGGCCACCAGAGACAAAAGAGCCCAAATGTAGCCCAAATATCACCCAGATGTAGCCCAAGTATAGCCCAATGACAGAATGTCCCAGAGTGTTCTAAAGAACAACTAGAGCGCTAACAGTCCTACTTATTACAAAGGTATGGCACACCTGAAGCCATCTTGATTGGAATAAAGTGGTAACTCTTAAAACATTTAATTTAAAAAGGAACAAAATGAGGGGGTATATTTTGCCATATGAATTATGATTAGTGCTGCAGAAAGAAAAATTAGGGCACATTTTGAGTGACTTCTCAAACCCTCTTCAATTTCATTAAAAAATTCTGACATACAGTCTCCCAAGATGGCCACCAGAGACAAAAGAGCCTAAATGTAGCCCAAATATCACCCAGATGTACCCCAAGTATAGCCCAATGACAGAATGTCCCAGAGTGTTCTAAAGAACAACTAGAGCGCTAACAGTCTTACTTATGACAAAAGTATGGCACACCAGAAGCCATCTTGATTGGAATGAAGTGGTAAGTCTGAAAACACTCAATTTAAAAAGGAACAACATGAGGGGGTTAATTTTGCCATAGAAAGTATGATTAGTGCTTCAGAAAGAAAAATTAGGGATCATTTTGAGTGACTTCTCAAATCCTCTTCTATTTCATTAAAAAAATTCTGACATGCAGACTGAAACATGCACTTTGAATACCAGCAGCAGACGTCCCTGGTGAGCAGTAGCTTTACTACAGTGATCTAATGTGCAACTAGAGTGCTAACATTCAGAATTTATGGCAAATGTGTGACACATCTGAATGCCTTCTTGATGGAACCAAAGTAAACAAGCATTGAAAATGCAATAGACCTCGCCCTCGTTTAAGTTAAAGCCATTCTGTTTGTAATGAGGTGGCTTTTTAGCTTTGCTTTTATTAGTGTTTTTTCAACTTTCATGTAAATAACATGCATCTGTATGCATATAAGTATATGTATGCATGCATTTATGTTTGTATTTATATAGATATACAGATGATATATGTTTATATATGTATGTATATATATATATTCACTGAAAAAACCATAGGTTATAGACCATATATAGTTAGGAATTAGCATTTACAAAACCTTGAAAATTCACTGAAAAAACCATAGGTTATAGACCATATATAGTTAGGAATTAGCATTTACAAAACCTTGAAAATTCACTGAAAAAACCATAGGTTATAGACCATATATAGTTAGGAATTCGCATTTACAAAACCTTATTTTACTCACACAAAACCATTGAAATTCCATATATAGTTAGTTGCACTAACTATATATCGCGCACCCGCAATCCACTGCTGATGATGTCACATATTACATCATTCATGACATGGTCAGTGACATCACTGATGACATCACTGATGACATCTCAAATGACATCACTGATGACAACATCCAGTGACTGTATGTTTCTGTAAAGTTAAAATATGTCTTACATATTGAAGAATGAGTGGATGTATAAGTGTCTGGATGAAGGATTTAGTAGGTGCATGACTGACTGTATGAGTGAGTGATTAAATGTGTCTCACTGAGTGCATGGGTTAGTGACTAAACTGTCTTAATTTGTGCATCATTATGTCTGTTGTTCTGTAAACTGTTGCATGTGTTGATAAGTAGCTATATGAGTAACTATATGGGTTATTGATTGGTTGCCCAAGTATTTGTATGGGAGACTGAGTGTGTGTGTGGGTGGCTGGGAGGTGTATGACTCTGTGCATAGATGTGTGAGCAGTTGATTCACTAGATGTATGGTTTCAAAAGTGCATGTGGAAACAGCTGTATGGGCGGTTGACTGTGTGCATGAGTGTATTGGTGAGTGAATGGATATCTCAGTGCTACATGTCAAAGTAAGTACATATGTAAAACACAGTACATGTGAGAGTTGACATATATAAATAACTGTGCATAAGAGCCAGTGAATGTGTGAGTGGCTGTATGGATCATTGTGAACTTGTATCAGGGATTGTATAAGAGAGTAAATATGTGCCAGTATATGTTTGAATAAGTAAAGTTTGTATAACTGTATAGTTGAGGAAATGGAGGTGTGATTGATTCTTTGCATGACTGACTAGGTGTGTGAGTAACTCCATGGATGAGTGACAGTCTGTGAGTGTCTGTTTACACTGATTGTATCTAAGGTTATATTAGAGTCTGAAGAGGTTCATCGTATTATCACATGAATGATATCATCAGTGATGTGATCAGTAATGTCAAATGAGATGTCATCAGTGATGTCATCAGTGATGTCATTTGAGATGTCATCAGTGATGTCATTTGAGATGTCATCAGTGATGTCATCAGTGATGTCACTGACCATGTCATGAATGATGTAATATGTGACATCATCAGCAGTGGATTGCGGGTGCGCAATATATAGTTAGTGCAACTAACTATATATGGAATTTCAATGGTTTTGTGTGAGTAAAATAAGGTTTTGTAAATGCGAATTCCTAACTATATATGGTCTATAACCTATGGTTTTTTCAGTGAATATATATATATATATATATATATATATATATCTCCAGGATTGAAAAGAGAGGCTGTGTGGCGTTGTCACTGAACGGAAGCCACGATCAGCGCAACAACTGAGGAATACTTCAAACCAGCATGGCATTTTGGAGCCTACTGAAGGAAAAATATGCTCTTACTTCAAACAACGCACGGAACTCACTGTGAGTAACACTTAAACTCCAACAGGGACTCAATGTCCCAGCATGCAAGGTACCAACCACACGCACTGCGCATGACCCACTGGGGGTCCTGCATGAACTTAAATCACCTGATTGGAGCCATCCGTGTGTTTGTCAGAGCTGCCCATGAAGAAGAGGCTGTGTCCTCGAAACGCGTCGGCATGTACTGCTTTCTGAAATGAAGATGCCGGTTTTTCCATGAAATAAAGCTTTTGCTTTCAGCTGCTGTGTGTGCGTCCTTTAAGCTTTCGGGCATTTTGGAAATATATATATATATATATATATATATATATGTACATCAATACCTACTATGTTCCTGGTATTTGAAATGTAGTGGTGCACTGGTACTATAGACATTTCTGATACTATGGACTGGCCTCCTCACTCATGACTTTTCAGGTAAGTGTTGGTGCATCGCTTTGCCGCTCATCTTCCTCATATTTTCACATGGAAATAGGATCCAGAGGCATAGAACATGGATGCGTTATTTCAAGATTGATCAAAGGCTTCAACTGTGTTTTTCCTATGTAATTCATCAATATTTCGGGGCAGATTTACTAAATTGTAATGCAACGAAGCAAGGGAAGTTGGTGTGCTTTGTTGTATCAGAAGGAGAGAACAGAAGTGCAGCCATCAACTAAGATATGGAGAAGTTTTTCTCTTCTCGCATAGTGCTGGCACAATTATGGCTTTGTAGCACCAATGCAGACACCCTTGCCCCACGACGAAAGGGTGTCTCTGTTGTTTTGTAAGAATAGTTTTTCAGCAGGAAGGAATACTTTCCTGCACAAAAACTATTCTTTAATGCTATTCCCTTTTGTATCTGTGCTGCAGGATGCAGCACACATGTAAAGAGGAAGTAACAGAAAAATATATTTTTTTTTCCTCATTACGTCAGCCTCAGGTGAGTTCAGCATTTTGGCGCAACCCATGATTGTCTTTCCTAAATATGGATTTGCATCAAAATACATGGGTGGATACAGAGGAAGGCCCATGTGCCACACATGTTATGTTTACCTGATGCAAGGTAACCCAAGGCAGCACTATGGAAAGTCACACAAAGCCACACAAATAGGGCTTTGCATGGCTTCGTAAGTACCGTAATATATTTAGCGTCGTGGCTGCACCAGAAAAGTGAAGCAACCCCAACACAAAATCTTAGTACTCAAGAACTTGTTTAGGCAATCCTGACTCTATCAACTGGTAATTTTCTTAAAATTATAATGAGGGTTGGGCCACAGCCAAGCCTTGTTCCCTGCTCCACCTGACTCCTTAAGGCAAGGAGGGAGCATTCAATGCAACCCGCCCAACTAAAACAAACCTTCGCCTTCACTTTTCTCCCAACCCGTCTACAACCCCCCCCACCCCCCCCCCCCAAGCACACAGAAACTCTTCTCTCATTTACTATATGTTTTGAACAAGTGGTCAATGAGAGCATGAAGCCAATGGTACTGGAAGTATTGTGAAGTTATGTGCTCGGTAAATTAACGGTTATTCCACATTTTGTGAGAATTAACTCGTAATAGCAGTAAACATGTACAGCTATATCTATCAGAAAACCTTGTTCTGGCCACTAGCAATTCCCACAAATGTTTACTCTTAATTCATAACCGGGATCTCTGAGTTCTAAGCAATTCTTTTTTGGAAGACATTAAATGGATAAATCTGAAAAACAAAAGCATTATTCATCCTTCTTTACTGAAGCTGGTCAATGTCCCAATAGCATAGGTCAGAACAGAAGCCATATATCAGGCTCAAAGACAAGTAACATGCTACAAGGTAACACTAGTGAAACAGGTATATGCAACAGGACTAGATTGCAAAACATTTTTGACTGGTACTATTTCATGTCCTTGGTGGTAAGTAATTAAGGGTTTAGTAAAAACACCCTTTACCACTGTACAATAAAAGCAAATTTCAGGAGTCAGTGTTGTTCTGTGATAAGAATGTTTGTGCATATTGTAGTGGCAGTTGGTGACCATTAAAAGAGGAGGGGCATAAACCTTGGCTTGAATTCCAGTGAGCAAGTCTAACTTCATCTCTAGGGGTTCAGGGGCTTTTCTCACACTTGCTTCTACCCTGTCTTATTTTTTCACAAGTTTTCTCTCTGTCTCCATCACTCAAATTCCCTTACTCTCATTCACGCTTGCACTTTTACTCATGTTGCCTTACTTAGTCTCACTAAGTGACACTAACTCACACAATCTCACTCATTCTCATTCGGATCAACTCAGTCTCACTTTGTCTTAGTCCAACTCATTCTTTCTCATTCTAATTCACTCAATATCACTCTAATTCAGTCTCACTCAAACTCACTCTGAATCACTGAAGGTGACACAGTCTTATTCTGACTCATTCAGCCTCACTCTAACTCACACAGTCTCATTCAGTCCCACTTATTCTCACTCTGATTCACACATTCTCATTCTTAGTCATTCAGTCTAATGTATTCTCACTCAGTTCCACTCATTTTCACTTGCATAGTCACAGTCTGGCTCACTCAGTTGCATTCTGCCTCACTCTGACTCATCTGATTATCACTATGTTTCACTCAGCCTCATTGACTTAGTTCTCTCTTGTTCTCACTCAGTCTCACGCAATCTATATCAGTATCACTTATTCACACTCAAGTTCTCTGACTCACCTAGTGTCACTCATTCTTACCCAATTCCACTCATTCTCACTCTGTTCCACTCATTCTCACTGAATCTCACTCAGGCTCACCTAAACTCATTCAGTCTCACGCAATATGACTCAGTGTTATGCACTTTAATGTTGACTGATTCTCTCTCACTCTAAATCACTCATTAACATGCTAATTTACTCAGTCTTAATCAGTCCTTCCCATTCCCACTCGTTCACACTCACTCAATCACATTCTGCTTCACTCATTCTCCTTCTGTCTAATTCTGACTCACTCAGTCTCACTGATTCACTCAATTTCAGTTAGTCTCTCTCATTCAGTCTCAATCAATCTAACTCATTCTACGTCAGTATCACTTATTTGCACTCAATCAATCACTTTGATTCACTTAGTATTACTCATTCCCACGTAGTACCACTCATTGTCACTCACTCTGACTCACTAAGGCTCACTTTAACTCACTTTAAAGAAATCTGTTGCACGGATCCTCACTCTCGCTCATTCTGACTCACTCTGACTTTGACTCACTCCATCTCACCATGACTCACTCAGTCTCACACACAGTAACACTCAGTTACACCCACTATCAACACTCCTTCACTCACTCACTTTCATTTTCACTTATACTCCCTTTTCCTATTAATCATTTTTGCCCTCTCTGACCCACTACTTCATTGACTCACTCTCACACAGACAACAACGCACACATTCTCTCTCCCTTACAGACACACACTATAACACCGCGTTTAAACACTTTTTACTTACCTTGCTGGCTGCACAAGTGCCATTTGGGCTCTTGCTCCAATCTGTGATGGAGCATGAAACTGAACCCTCAAACCTGCACAGTTGCAGATACAAGGTGTCAGTTTCTTCTGTTTCTCCCCACACTTTCTCAATGTATAGTTGGGAGCAGGTGTGGTGACAGGGTACTTGGCATGTAGGAAAGGACACTGCAAGGCTTAATCCTGCAGGCCCTTTGGCTACCTTTGGCTGTGGCCTTTTATTTTGCCACAAATGGGGAGACAATGAGGCATGTGTGGTCAATGCAGGTGAGAGTGGTGGGTTGGTGGGGCCCAGTGGGGGGGATTTCGACATACAACCACGAGGGGAAATTAATTATTCCTTACATTTTCCTCACTTAGAATGTTGAAATAACCCCCCCCCACACGGCTCCATTGCCCTACCGTTCTTACCTGCACGGACTGCAGCTGCAGTGAGGCTTGGCAGGGCTGAATTATTTCACAAGCCTGGACAATCTCTTTGACCATTGGTCAAGGCAACTTCATATGCTTGCACCAGCCATCAGACACTTTCACTAGCTCTCTCAAACTGGACCTGTATTAGGTCGGCATTTTGTTTTTAATATACCAAAGATGAACAGAGCGATTAATAGATTATAATTCACTCTTGGTATAATAAAAGCACACAATAAAACAAGTAGGGCGTTGCCCTGGAGCACATAAAGTTCAGCCACATATGGATTGTAGGAATTATGTTGTTGTGGTAATATATTGTGTGTTTTTTTACAGGTAACTGTTTGTGCTGCAGTGTTGCGATATGATGTTGTATTGTACAATAGGTGCTGAATTCTGTTTTTGCTTTTTTTCTTGATGTACCTTCGAACATGTTTTTCGTGTTACAATGTAGCTTTCTTTATGTTACTGTTTTCTGTTCTTTTGTTTACTTATTTCTACAAATGCTGCCACATTACTAACCAAATTTCGCACAGGCTTGTAAAGATCCTGATTTAAGCAACCATTTAAGACCTTCTGTGTGGGAAAATACTGCTGCTTCAGCTCTTCAACTATTTAAGACACCAGTCAGCTCCAAGCCTTTCAACAGACTTGTCTGAAATAATCACAACCAGTGTTCACTTTATGTGATGGGGCTCCACGGAGCAGTAAGGGGATACAATTAACATAGTTGATGCAGAGTCTAGTTCTAAATCTTCTATATTAAAGACACTAAAACACATCATACTTTAGCTTCAAATTAGGATAAATGTGGTGTTAATTCAGATAACTACTAACACTTAAGGAGTGACAGAGGGAATATTGAGCAGCTACAAATTTTGTGAGGAAGCTTTTACAAATGCCTATACATAACAGTCTAATGCGTGAAGTAAGTGTTTTTAAAAAATAATTTTTATTGAGTAGAAGAATAGATTAATTCATTACATTATGAATACTAAGACAGCCAAATAATATTAGTTTTGATAGAACAAAATAGTTGTCAAGGAAAATACCCACCTGTTCTCCTTGTTCTTCCTTAGCGACAATTGCACCAGAAGCTCCGCAAACAGCAGAGTTACGTAGATACTCTGAAGCTTGAAAATCCCCCAGAGGGGAAGCGGCATGGAAATCAAAAGACGAGAAAAAAAACACTTCTGGGTGCTGGTACTTGCGTGATCTGATGATTCACAGTTCTCATCTTCGTATTGTATTATGGTTGGTAATCTCTGCTCTGGCACCATCCAAATCAATATCTAAAATAACAAACAACACATTTAGATAACCACACCATTAACTCCTTCCGTGCTGAACTAATTTTCACGGCGCTGTGCTGAAGGTTCTATTGAGAGGGAGGGGCCATGACGGAACGGTTCCGTCATTTGCCCAACCCAACCGGCGCTCATGATGGAACCACTCCGTCATGAGCCCCGAAGGGGTTAAGAATCCCAGGTTACTAGTTTCATACATTAATATTCTAAACAATTCTCTAAATATCTGTATTATTAGCTAAACGTTATGTATTGTTTCTTTACTATTTAAGAAACATGTTCTACAACTTGTTGGCTTATTTTTCTTGTCCTGCAAAGAGAAATCATAGGCACGTTTAATCACCTTAATTGACACGGGACCAATTGTCTTAAAAATTCCTCAACAGTTTAGCAATACAACATTACCTTTGATGCGTGGTAATTATTCTTACCACAAAATAATAATGTTTGGGCCATATGTAGGTAGCTAAATACTGGTCGACAACGGCCGAAATTCAGTAAATTTGCCGTTACGGACCGGTATTTAGGCATTTGAGATGTAGGAGGCCAAAAGTAAGTATTCTGTAATTATGAATCGGTAAATATGATTCATCATTACTGAATTCTAAATAACCGAATCGGTATTTACTGAGTCCTTATTTACCGAATTGGTAAATAGGAATCGGTAAAAATGAGAATAGAGATGTAGGTAACTTCAAAAATACTGAATTTCATGAAATTCGGTATTCAAGAGTCGGTAATTACCATGGATTGAAAGCAGGTGGTAACCAGGTGGAGGCCATAAAACAGGCCCCAAAATGCAACAGTGTGATCAGGATGGCGGCTTTCTATGTGATAGCAAGGCGGCTACGGCTGCAGGCAGCAGGAGAGAGGAACTGGAAACGGGAGGAGCAAGTCTACAGACAGCGATTCACACTCTTTCAACTTGCTGAGGCAGAGATCCATGAAAGGTACAGGCTACACTTCACACGATCATGGACATGATAAGGGACCTGCACCCACTCCTGGAGCACCCAACACCAAGGGCGCAAGCCATACCACCACATGTGCAGGTACTCTGTAGCCTACACCTGCTTGCATAAGGCAGTTACCAGGGGGTGAGAGCTGCGATAGGTGGGGTGTCCCAGAGCTGCCTGTCCCGTTTCTTCAGGAAGTTCCTGGAGGCCAAGATGCAGAGAATGCATCATTACATCAGCTTCCCTGACACACATGCGGAACTGCTGAAGACCAAGACTGACTTTTACCAAATGGCACAGTTTCCACATGCCATCGGCTGCATTGATGGCACACACATCCCAATCTGCCCACCTGCAGCCACTGAGTACATCTACAGGAACAGAAAGTCCACCCACTCAATAAATGTGCAGGTAATCTGTGATGCTGCCAACATAATCACAGACATTGTGGCCAAATTCCCAGAAAGCACCCACAACTCCTACATCTTCCAGAACAGTGGGATCTACACATGCCTGGCAGCGGGGTAAATCAGAGAAGGATACCTGCTAGGTAAAACACTGTGACACACCCTGATAGATATTGCAGATGTAGGTGTTGTTGTGCATGCGAGTAATGGCTCTCTCTTTTCCACATAGGCGACAGCGCATATGCCGTCTGCTCATTTATCCTCACTCCCTACCTGAACCCATCAACCCAAAGTGAGAGACGTTACAACGTGGCACACAAATCTACACGCAACGTCGTGGAGCGCACCTTTAGGCTGTTAAAAAACAGGTTCCGCTGCCTCCACAAAAGCGGAGGCACACGTCAGTACCCACCCCTCATCTGCTGTAAAATCATTGCAACTTGCGCAATGCTGCACAACCTTGCCACTAGTAAAGGAACAGCAGTAGAATTAACAGATATTGAGGATAATGATGATGAAGATGCACAGCCTGAGCCCAACACAGCAGGAGTGGCACCAGCAACAGATGGGAGACAGAGACGGGCAGAGATCACACGCAACTATTTCTAAGTAAGTAAGGAGACACAGCCAGGCATTGCATGTACATGACGTAGTTTAATAACTGGGCACTACGACAATGAGCAAATGGCACACCATGCCAGTCCAAATGGTGACAAGCCTAATAGGTAGTAATGGGTTACTTCACCCTAAATATGTTCATAAATGTGTGGGCAGCATTAACGTCTGTGCCCACGCACAACAGTGCTAAATGCCTGCAGCTGGCTTTCCTCACTGTCTGCTGAGCCAGGGCCCGCAGCATGCCGCCTGCTGCTCCTCCATGTGTCTGGGACAGAGGGGGTAATGCTGCTCCTGCTGGTGGTCTCATCACTCTCCCCCACACCTGGTGCACCAGCTTTGGCTGACTGGGTGGTCAGCAGCACTTCCAGTGCGGATCTCACCTTCCCCATCCTCCTGGTGACATCAGTGCAACAGTGCACACGCCCCTCCTGCATTGCCACGTAGGGCCTGCAGAGCAGGGAAGTGGCAGTTGCCAGGCGGTTCACTGCCCTGGTATGCTGCTCCATATACTGCCTCTCCCTGTGCCCTCTTGCCCTGTCCACGTCCAGTTTGTCACACAGCACCAACACAGACTGGGACATGTCCCGCATGCCCTCAGCCATCTCCTTGATGCCCTCCACCATAGAGTTGATGCCCCTGTCAATGTTAAGTAACCATGTTCTGGTTTAAGTGCCGCATTTGTCTCTGAACTGATTGAATCGCCTTCCCCTGCAGGCGCTGCACCTTGACCATACTGGCCTCCAGCCCTCCGAAGACCCCATCACCCTGCTGATTTGTGCTGTGCTCCTGGGCCCTGCAGCGTCTCGCACCTCTGTGCACATCCTCTGAGGTGGACTGCAGCCCAGCATTATTTTCCTCCAGTGGACAAGTTAGTGTGTCATCCCCCTTTTTTCCTAAGAGGACGACTCCATGACATTGAGAGTGGCAACAGCATGTCTCCTGGGCCTTACCACTACAGGTGATGTTGCTGCTGGTGAGGCTGAGAGTTCTTGTGAGGCTTGCTGTGGTGGTGAGTCAATCAGCAGTGTCAGCAGTGCTGGCTCAGCTGTTGTGGCTGGCTCTGTTGGTGCAGCTGCCTGTGATGTTGGTGCCGGTGGTGGTGGAGTGCTGTGACCTGCAATAGTGCTGGCATCCTCAGTTCTTCGCTTATGTGGTGCCCTTCCCTCCTTCTCCTGCGCAGTCCTGCACAATGACTCTCCTGTGGACAGATATGGACATTAGCTCAGTGCTCCTGCAGCCCTGCATTTCAATATTAAATTACATTCCTGTTACACTATCTCAATGTCCTCTGCTGCTTCTGACTGATATGTGTGGCATGCCTTGTTGTTTAGCGTGATGACTGTCATGATGGGTGTTTCACTGACTACATCTCCTATAATGCATTGCTGGTGTATACTAAAACCTGTACTGGAGTGAGAGTCACATTGGGGAATGAGGATAGGGAAGGGGGGGGGAATTGCTGTACATGCCCCTTGCCTTTTTTTGTGGCAGCTCTGGCTGAGCTGTCTGCATCCCCAATTCCAGACACACTCTTGGGCTTCAGGGTTGACTCAACCAGCTCCTCCAGGTCAGTGAGGGCAGGTGCCCTGCTCCTTACTCCCCCTGTGAGACTGGCCTCTTTCCTCTGTGCAGTCAGCTTCCTCTTGGTGATGATCCGAAGGTCATACCACCTTTTCTTGAGGTCCTCTATGTCCCGTGGGCTCACCCAAATAACATTGACATTTGCCTGGATTGCCAGCAAGATCTTCCTTTTTACAGCTTCAACTACCTGCAGGGACTGTTTTCCAAAAAGCTGTGTGTGGTGTTTCACCACCTCTTCCACAAGGAGCTGAAGCTCACTTGCACTGAACTTGATTTTCCTTTTCCTTTCTGCTCCTTCCCTCTCTAATTCATTGGATGCCATCCTGCAGTTTTCCTCAGCAATGTACAGCCAGTGGCTCAGTTGCTCCCAGCTCTTCAGAAGGTTCTGATTGTTTGCACCTGCATGGGTGTGACCACTTCCTGGTTGTGGGGTGGGGTAGATGCACAGGCTTGGTTGAATCCTCAATTGCTTGCTTTTTTATCATTTTTCAAATGTTTCCAAATCAGTAAATGTTACCGAAATTTTACCTACATCTCATTTACCAATTTCTGAATACCAAATCAGTGAAATTCGGTATTTAGGAATTGGTAAATATAATTTACCTACATATGGCCCTTAGTATTTAATGTCCTCTCGTTGATTTTTGGTGCTAATTGAGTCCTGGAAATATCCTTGATTTCTTGATTTAGCTATTGCTTGTTTTTTAGAGATACTGAGTCCTGGTATATAATTTTATCACTTGTTTAGTAGGTGTTTACAAACGTTTCAACTATGCCATAAATCAAGTCTCATCATGTATTTAAAAGAAGTCTGAAAACAACTCACTGATCGTTTCTTCTAGCTTGACATTGAGCATTTCACTTATCTTTCTTTTGTTTGTTATTTGCAGGATCCAATGAACCAGAAGCGAAGAGGAAACCTCAACTGCCCCGGAAGAGGCAGATCCATCCTGGAAGTCGGGGGGAAACCAAGGTGGGGAACCGAAGGCGTGCCGAAGACTGGAAAACTAAAGGTGCACCGCAGATGCAGGAGAAAAACAGGTAAGGGCTTTAATAGACGAGACCAAGCACTGAACGTTTCCGCGAGCGGCTTAAATACTCTTTGAGTGCTCACATATGCCGTGTGAGTGTTGGGCTTTGAGCATACACTCGAATGCAAATAATGATCTGCAAAACGGTTTACACGCTGTAACGTTCAGTATGTTTCTCAAGATGCTCTAGCACATGAATGCAAATGTCTGACAGTTTGAAACGTGCTTCCCACCGGTGATTTAAAGTTAACCATGTGTATTTCCTAATGTTTAAAAATTCTTTTCTGAAAGGAAAACTTTCCTGGAAGCCTTGATTATCAAATCAATGTGCATTATGTTGCATATTAAATAAATAACATGAACACCAATACCCTGAAATAAATATTACAATACAACAATTCAATTCAATTCTTTATTATGTTTTGGAACTCCGAGGAGATCCACATAAAAGCCATACACCATACAGGACCCATTGAATGCATGAGAGACATCTACAATGTTTACAAAAAATACAGAGTAATCGGATTCACATACTACAAAAAGCCATCAATAAATAGCTAATAAACATTTTAAAAGTTAAAAATATTAAAACAGAAAATTTCATTTGGGGGATTATACAATGCAAATAAGAAAGAGTTAGCATTTAAAATACCCAATTGCAAACATACATATCTTAACCACTTACGCCTAAATGGGCGCAATACAGGGCAAATGAAGATGACATGCAAGCGATCTTGGGTGGACAAGTTGCAAAAATTACAAATTGCAGGAGCATCATACCATTTTGCCAATAGGTTGTTTAATGGCAGCAAATCCTGTCTTAGGAGAAACCAAAATCGCCGAATGCCATGTGGTAGATTCCAGGCGACATAAGGTTGCATAACTTTCCTAACATATGAGTCAGTAAGAAGGTTATCTCCCTTCTTAGAATGAATAGCCTCCTTGTCCATTTTAAAACTAAGATCCCAAGATGCCTCTTTCAAAAGTAATTTTAACTGTGCAGCGGAAAGAGTAAAAAGAGTGCTCTCTTCTAATTGGAGAAGGGCGACCGCCTTTCTGAAATTCTTAACAATTTGCGAGTACTCCTTTAAGCTGCCCAACAGTTCAACCTTCATAAGTTTTCTTAATGAGCCCATTTCTCCTCTAGCCAAGCTGGCAACCCACCGTACTACAGCTGCTAGGCCCTGCACCCAGCTACTGCGAAGGCCATATTCAAGTCTGCAGGCAGCCGCTGAGCAAGCGGTGTTAAGAGAGGATATAGATCTTAACAACTTCCCTTCTACAGAATGTAAACAATCCCATTGCCTTAAATCAACCAGTTCCATTCCATACAAAAGTAAGATGGGATTTTTGCCCTAAAGACTTCCAGTAAGTAATCGAAATGTCTTCTCCCCGTGGCTGAATATAATGCACTCAAGCCTTTTCCCTGAGACAAAGCTTTGCGGGTATTGTTATCAGTGTGGGGCTTGTCACTCAAATTATTGGAGATGATTTTTCCTAAAAAGACATAAGTCTTTACCACCTCCAATTTATGGCCACCAACTGTCCAAACAAAGTTTTTATACTTTAACTTTTTTCTCCCTGCGATACACATAATTTTGCTTTTTGTTGCATTTATCCTCAAGTAATGGGCTTCGGCAAAGAGATGTAATGCGCGAAGACGATTGGCCAGCCCTTTTGGTGTTAGATCAAGTATTATAATGTCATCTGCATATAACAAGCAGGAAATAGGGGTTCCCCCTACAACCGGGGCTATACCATCACTTGAGGAGAGAACTGCAGGAAGATCCGCAATATACAGGGAAAAGAGCAATGGAGCAAGAAGGCAACCCTGTTTTAATCCATTAGTTGACGGGATGACTCGTGATAACCACCGTTCTCCACCTTGCAGGACACGACACCATGTATCAGTATGTTACAATACAACCAGGGAGCATACGTATAAACAAAAGGGATAGTGGAAGAATCATGAATGACAGTTCTCTTTGGTAATTAAGGGGGAAACCACAAGTGGGATTTTAAGAAGACTGAGCAGGCTGAACATAAGTGGGGTTTCTGATTACCATGAAAATAATCTTCATGGTAAAAAAAGATACAAAGAAGGGATCAGTTATAGATAAAATATAATTATCGCTGGCCCTCCTTAAATAGGAATAAAGTGTAGTATCAATCACATGAATCCCACCCAACTCTAAATCATATCCTTTCTGGAACTACTGTACAAGATTCATTTAAGTGTTGGCGTTCATTTCTTATGCTGTACAGCATCCAAAATTCCAAATAGTCCCGAGTGGACTCTGTCATGGTAGCACTCGAAATCTTTCTCTAGTTGTTCCATGAAACTCCAAACATGCGTAAATCTTTTAATTGCACTGACCCTTTTAGCATAGACCTCTTCAAATTTCCAGCTGCGGGGCATTTTCTTATGCTATTCTATGAATGTAGGGAGTCTATTTGTCTTCCAATTCTGCAGAATCAAGAATCGACCCACTAAGGAGGTAATAAATATAAAAACATCCTTACCTTTTATATTTGGGGAAATTTGCCTCTGCTTTGACAAGCCGAAAAGTGCTAATGCTGTCTCTATTTGATTCTTTAAGGATCTATTTAGAGCACCAATTACTTTTTCCCAACATTGAGTCAGCATTGATCAGATGAAGAAAATATGAAGCCAATCTCCTCCGCCTAGTTGCCAGCAACAAAAGAATCTATCTTCCAACTCCGGATACATCCAGTGGAGGGCTTTATGCGTATAATACGCCATCCATCATGAAAAAAAGACGTACACTTAAAATTAGCAGCCCTTAAGGCTTTTTTACCAAATCCTGAGATCGTCAACCCCCCCGGCCAATGGGCCCCCAGCAATATTGAAACGGCCCAATGGGGGGTTATGGCGCGAACGATGGCCACCTTCCCTGGGGGGATAAAAGACGGCTCCCCCCATAAGGACTCCTATCTTTGTAGCGGGGGGACCAGCACGAGGAAGGAATTGTTGACTCACCCACCCACACCTAGCAAGTAGCCATGTCGCAGGGCTGCTGGAGGGGCAGGAGCCGAGAAACAACAGGGACAATGGTTGGTACAGAAGCACACCGGAGGGCGGTGTGCTGGGAAGGACCACTTGACTTAGGATGCCTCACGGCTGGATGAGGGGACCGAAGGACAGCGGGTAGGACCATTCACCTTACGATGCCTCACGGCTGGGTGAGTCGGCCTACCAAGAGTGGTAGCAAAAGGAGACGGCGCTCGCAGCCCCTCCCCCGCCGGTTGGCAGGGCACAACAGGAGTCCAACAAGGCAGCAAGTTGGGCCTAACTCCGGGACAATGGCTACACCACCCCTCCGGCATGAGCAACCCCAACCAAATCACCGATCAAGAAAAAATGTGTACAAGTATGTCATGTGGACAGCTGAATAAAGGTGGTACTGAGTACCCAGAAATCAATTTTGTACCCCTAATAAAAACTGCGGCCAACAAATGACCACCACAAGAAGCGTGTATGTTGGCTTATTTACAAGGCAAAAGGGGTATTGTGCAGAGGGGCACAAAGGGGAGAGAGTGGGGCTGGTGCAGGAGTTATATAGATACCAGGAAAAGCAAGAAGTGTCCTGCTTATGTTTGATAAAATGGTTCCTAGGTCCTGACAGCTTAATTCTGTATTTTTTTCTGTATTCCTCTCAGGAGAAACTGCCAATTTGTTTTAGGAATTAAAAAACCCATGTTTAGTCTGAAGATGGCTGCCTTCTTTCAATATCAGGCATTGGCCTTGGCGCCGGTGCACACCCAAACATCACAGAAAGGCAGCGGGCAAGCTGGCACGAGGACTCCACTCAGGAAAGTGGAGCACGCTGGGGCTATCTATCGCTGCCCAACGAAAAAAAAAGAAAGCGAGAGTCAGCAAGGATCCATATTCTCCCTCAAGTGGAGAGAAAAGCAGCCAAGTCAAATCTGCTAACTGGTAACCGTCTGTCCTTATCCTCGGTGGAGGTTTCCTGACCCAGAAAAGACAAGAACCAGCATCCTCCTAACGAGTCTGGGAACAGCCACGATCAACGCAGCAGTAGCGTCATGCCGGGTTTGGATACCCTGAAGGGATGAAGCAGAGGTGAGTTAAGGGTGGTTGAGCGCACTTAGAAACAGAGCAGGTCCATTGGTTTGCCTGCTGCCCCGGTGGCTGAGTCAGTTCAGCTTTAGCCTTACATGTTCAATATATGCGTCCTACACACAACCAGAGAAAGATGTATTTTGTGAAAGGATAAATGCTCTACTACACACAAGATATAGATTTCCGGTAAATCATCAAAATAATGTCGAATATACTGGTGCTGCCTGAAGCGCATGTACAATCTCTTACAATACTAGGAACACTTCCTAGTATTCCTTCAAGGATTGGCAAATTATGGGTAGATGTCAAGGCTGGATTGGCAGTATTGAGCATCCGGTCTATCCTTTGGACGCTGAAAGGGTGGGAAACTGGTCTTGTTAGTGGGAACTAATGTTGTAGAAGTGCAGGATTTTTAAAAGCACTGCTAAGTTCCTTGTACAATCAGTAGTTTTCGGGCAACTATAAAAGTGTCAAGTTAAATCCAATAATGAATGTACCTGCTTGAGAGAGATGGGAGTTTTGTCTAGTGGCAGGTTAGACTCCTCTAAGAGGGTTAATGTGCCTGCTGCAAAGAACGTATACCATGCATATCAAAGAACAATATTTTAAGTGCATAACTCGGTAGGCTACAGTGAACTAAAAACTACCATTAAAGAGCTGTATGCAAGTCACACGGTACAGGTTAGAAAGTTATGTTTTTTTCTACTCTTTCATTATCTTGATGTTGCTAAAAATGGTTGGTTTGAGAAGAAAACGTTTTTATTAGTAAAGTAATACCTAAGCACTGTGTTATGTTCTGAATCCTGCGTTTGTACTTCTCCAGACCAAAAACTCCTAACACATGCCTACCAGTATGGATGGCATGTGAATTCTATACCATGTAGTCTTCTTTGCCTTACGTAGTATTCTCTATACACTGATTATACACGTATGAGTCATTGTCTCTGTATGTGTTTTTGATGTGAAGTGCTAGGACACCCTACTATGGCATGAGAGATGCAATAAAACAAATAAAATACATGTGGGAGAGGGGCTAAGGAAAGATGAGGCACGTCTGGAGGTTTATAGGGAGGGAAACATTGAGTAGTCCCAACAAAAGATTGTTATAGTCTGGTGCACAGCAAAGTCATAATTGACTATGCTTTAAAAGCTAATAGAATTGAAAATATAATGACAAATGCGTTGTAGAATGTATTATTTTTCCACAATTTTTTTTCTTTTTGGGGGGTGGGGAAGCCCCCCAAAACCCTTCTTTGTAGTGGTCAGGCTAGCTTGGGTTCCCAGTTTGGCCCCAGTTGATGTGGGCGAAAATTTGCTGAAAAGTTGTGTAGTTTGCAAATAGGACAGAGCGATTTTTTTCCATCACCACAAAAGTCTTTAAGGGTAGATTTCATGCCCAAACAATGAAATAACTAATGTTTGGACTTCCCAAAACTGGAAGATGCAAAAGGTTCAGATAAACAGAGACTACCCTCAGCTATTGTGACTAGCTACTGATCAGCCACTGAAAAAAGTGTCAATAAAGGGATACATTCTGAATGGTTGGAGGATGGCAAATTACATTGCATGAAACAAAAGGCTATTTCAACAATTCTGACTGGTCACCTTTCATCTGTTCTGTGTGTTTAAATTTTCATGACAGTGAGTTGAGCAGCCAGTGGCTTAAACAGTCAAAAACACAGGCTACTGTTCATGATTTTGACGGACCGGCAATCATGCTGCAGTTTGTAGAATATCACAGCCACATTTTTTCCGTTCAGTGGAAGCAGAGCCTAGAAAAGGTGCATTTTCCTGTGATCCGCATCTAACAGAAAGATTTTTTCTTTGTCCATATGTAATTATTAGGTTTACCATTTAACATATGCATTAGTAACGTGTATTGATGGCAGACTAGGAATATACATCAATTGAAAATATTTGTAATAATGTCACATTTTCTTGGGGTTGAAGGCAGTAATTGGAAACCCTTTCCCTGCTATCCTGTTGAGAGACTAAGGCAGGTTTTCACATTTGCCATTCACTAATACCAGTCATTATCGGTAACTATAGCACCAAAGCACTAATAATGCGTTCTTCTTGTGTGGTTTAGGTATTTTGAAGTCCCAGTAA
Organism: Lissotriton vulgaris; assembly: GCF_964263255.1. Classification (NCBI taxonomy): domain Eukaryota; kingdom Metazoa; phylum Chordata; class Amphibia; order Caudata; family Salamandridae; genus Lissotriton; species Lissotriton vulgaris. The sequence continues at coordinate 561,574,012 of NC_141695.1, forward strand.
ATACCGACTCTGTGAAATAAAATATATACCGGGTTCGGTAAATACATCCTATCTCGAGTTTTCACTCGGAATTAGGGCATAACATGCAGAATTTGGTGCCTACTGCATTCAGTTCAATATGGATCAGTAATCAATGGGCATTTTGTAAATTGATCAGGTGAAATTTTCAGGCTTTCAATATTAATCTCACCTACGGGCCATATGCACAAATATTAAAAATAGCGATTTCCAAGTAGCGTTTTGTTCTGAATCGCAATTCCGGCCACCAGTAAGAAAAGCGACCCAGCAGGCACAAAACTGCCCTCCACTCCTCCTGCCTACCGGGAAAATGCCCGGTGCCGGCAACGGCCAGTCCGGGCTGCTACCCGGTGCGGGCAAATAAGTGTCGGTGCTGAGCACTGAAAGCCACTGGCTCACATTAAGCCTTGTTTGGAAAGGATGTCCTAAACACATACCTTCCAAAAACATTCGTTGCACATCCTGCCCAAATTCTGAGTTGGTAAATACGCTCTTAAAAAATATTTTTTCAACATTCTCCAAAAGTAAGGGAATCTAAGAGGACCCCTTCACATTTGCGAATGGGTTACCACCACTTTTAAATTGTGGTAAAGTATTACTGTTTTCCAACCTAGAATTGAATCGTAAACAGTAATACATACTATATAGATTAGGTATTTGAAAGAGATTCCCAGAACACCCCCAAACAAGTTACTGAATCACATTTTGCACATTTGAAAAAGCATTTTTTCTATCACAGACTGACTGATTCTACGAATTGGGTCATTTGGACCTGAAACATTCGTTGCACATCCTGCCCAAAGTACATTCTTTGTAATCGGGACCCAGTTAGTTAAACTCTGAAAATCTAGAGATCAACACTGCCTTTTTAATGAACTGCGCTGCAGGCTCTATTAAGCATCCATATTTAATATACACGCAACAGAGGGAAACAGTCTCAGCAAAACATAATTAGGTTCTTTACAGCCCACAAAGCTGAGCTGTCCTTTTTAATTATTTCTTCAGACACTTAAATTGCCATTCATTTAAATATTAAAAGGCAAAATAAAATATATCCCATTAGCAAACATTATTCTTTAAAGTAAAAATTCCTCTCTTTTCATTTTACACAGTAACACAGTGTCTGCCAGTTGACTTGAATGAGGGAGAACAACTAAAATAGAGAATGAAAACTCTTTAAAGTGGGTAACTGGGAATGAATGAGTGTTAGTGAGATCACTAAAGTCGTACATATATGAAGAAAGAAAGCTTGAATGGAGGAAGAAATTAATGAATTAATCAATACATGTTTTGTTAAGCTTTCCAGGGGATATTAAGAAAGTTTAGAATATGGGGAAATCTCAATTTACAGGCGCTGACCATTACTGTCTGTGAACTTATTGTTTTACTCTGCGTTCTATTGCCATTTAAATCTTTGTTTTATTGGGGAATCTGTATGATATTCTGACAAAGGAAACTAACCCCTCAACCATATAGGATAATGAAAATTTAATTATTCGTTATCCATGTAAGCGATCAAAGGAAAGAGGGCTTCTAATAATAGAATTGTGTTAAGTGGTGTCCAGCCATGGCCCATGGAGTGAGTTCCGGTGGGGCAGAAAGGCGGGCATTTTGCGCTACGAATTCGTTTTATTTATTAAAATGTTTACTTAGCTGCCCCTCTCCCACCCCAGCTTCCTGCCCCACCGTAACTCCCTTCACGGGCCACAGCTAGTGGTGACTACTGACTTTATTCATTATAATCTCACCTAGGGGCCTATTTTGATATTGGATGGAATTGCTTCAACCCGACAGAAATTCACCCTGGAACCGATAGACACCCAGTCGGCAACCCCGAACGCCTCATTAGGATGTGACCAAACACTGTTTGGCCGCATTCCTCCATTTCACTTTGGGGGAATGCATCACGCCATAAACCGGCATTAATGCATGCTCCCATAGTGAAATGGTGTGGCTCACTCTTGTACCCTGTAGCAGGCACCTAGAGGTGCCTGCCACAAGGTGCAGAGATCATGAGGGGGACACCATAAGTCCCTTAGCAAGAAGAACTGGACCTGCATGGATAACACAGGCCCACCAGACTCTAAGGTCTAATTGGCTGGTCTCCTGATTCAACACTGTGAACCCAGCACCTGGACTCTGCTTGCTGTAAGTCATGCCTTTTCAAAAGGTGCCACCTCAGTCCTGGACCCTTGGAAGTGAGTCTGAAGGTTCTCTGCAAGTCCAGCTGAAGTCCTTTAGATAGAACCGACACTGTATCTCTTCGAAGCACGGCATTGGAACTGCTACTGTTAAAATCTAGTTTGCGACATCAACATTATCGGCGCCATCTTGTCCCTTTTCAGGCTCATATGTGCGCGTAAGTAGCAGCCATTTGGAATGCCATGGCCTCTCTGCCCACTGCCGATAGCCAGCACGTCTCTCTCTCTCTCCCTCCGACCTCGCAAGCATCCCCCGCGCACTGGCATCCCCCGCTCTCACATGCTTGGGCCATAAACCACCCTTTCAGCGTGGCCCTACCTCGGAACCACATCCCGTACCCGGCTAACACCTCCCTCCATCCCTTTCATGATCACGCATCCTTTGATGAACCCCCTTCCTCTGTGCCCGATTGTCCGGCCCGATCCCAGGTCACCACCTGGCCCTGCAGATGCAGTTTATTGCCCCCTACAGTAGGAAGCTGTCCTCTTCAAAGGATCTACGACTGATCAAAGCCCTCACCCCATGAGATCCGATCAGCCGCACACATTCCGGGAACCAGCGGAATGTCCAGCTGCGCGACAGTCATCACCTACTGACGGGGTGGGGACTTCTACTGTAAATGTGTGTGGGAACGGGCTTGAAGCGGGGATTCCAAGGATGTCTTTCTGTACATCAAAGTGTTGACAAAGATGTGTTACATGTAATAAAGCCATAAACCTGTGTATAAGAGGCCAGGCCTCAGAGATGCGGTTAGAGCACCTCGAGAAGATACCCTGTTGTCTGATTTGATGTGTTCTGCTCCGTCGGAATAAACTTCTGTTTCCTGCCTTCCAGTCTCCAGCGCCTGCCTCTTTGTTTGATAATTTTGAGTGGTATAAGAGGCGACTAACGCCGGGCAATACTTAAAGCTTATCGGTTGAAATCGGCCCTACCTTTTACAATTGGCGTCCCAAACGTGGGGCCCATCAGCGACACGTGGATCCAGTGGGAGAGGTCCTGACGACAGAGTGAACGACTGCAATGATCGGGAGTGCACCTGCCCGATAGACCCTCGTCTGGCAGCCGATCATCCGAACTTCACCGGTTCGGAGCAGACCTCTCTCGAGTGATCTACAGTCCTGACTGGGAACCATCAGGAGTGCCGCGGCAATTATGGAGAATAGAGGACGTTCGGGCGCTGGAAGCGGAAGACGGGAAACTGTCCATGCGGTCCCGGTAAGGTCGTGTAACACGGCAAATTGTGAAACGATTGTTTGATTGTTTGAAAAATACTAGTATTGCTCATTGATTGTTTTTGAGATATTCTCTGCCTGCAAACGGGGAAGAATAGAAACATTCTCTCTTCCTTTGCAGATAGTGTAGGGTAAGTAACGCAGACTTTTGTCCCCCTTTGTAATCTGTCGTGCCTATTTTTCTCCCCACTGATTGATTGATTGTCCGAACATTGATTGTTCGAAGTTGGTTCTTTTGAGATATTCTCTGTTTGCAAATAATGTAGAATAGAAATATTCTGTCTAGTCTTTGCAAGTAGTGAAGGATAGGTAGTGCGGGCCTTTGTCCCCCTTTGTAATCTGTCATGCCTATCTTCTCCCCACTGATTGGTAGTTGGTTCAGCCCGGACCGCTTATTAGAGATGAACCATCCAGCTCCACTGGAAGGCACCCCTAATAAGGACATCTTCACCAAATATGGATTAGTCGCTGTAGCCTATAGCAAGCTATGGCACAAATATACAAGAAAGGATCAGGAAAGTCAGTGGCCACTGATAGGATCCTTTGATGGCGATAAAATAAACGTGCTGGAAACATCCCTTCGAAACAATAAGACAACGCCCACTATGCTTGATAGTCTCGGCATGTGGCGCAAAGAAGCAGAACAACGGAAAAAGAGAAACGAAGTCAGATTAGAGAAAGAGCTCACCTAGCTGCCAAAAAGTTAAAGGAAGAGATAAAGGAGAGAGAGGAAGCCAAGCAGAAGCAAGAGTCCGAAACATCGGGCCAGTGTCCCGTTAGAACACCCTCTACGCCCTCTACACTCTCTACGCTCTACCCTGAGTTACCCTCGAAACAACGAGCAAATGATGATTTATTACTGGGTCCTCCAGTCATCTACATGCCCCCTCCATACACCCCTTCCCAACCCTTAGTACAGCACCCGCAGCCCCCAAGCACAGGTGAGAATAGTGGCAGGGCCTCGGTCCTCAAGGCCTCCGCACCGGCGGAGCCTCTTGTACTCGACGCAGCGCAGGCAGCAACATTAGACAACCCTGAGACCCGAAAGAAAGATTCCACTAGAATGAACCGGTTGAGCAAGGATGAGCGAGCAGGGATTGATAAGATAGTAAGGATACTGGTGGAATGGAAGGAGAGCGAGGAATACGTAATGGATATGTATAATTCATATGCCGATAGCCACAGACGACACTTTGTTGTGCGATTTTGTTATCACACCCTCAATGCCTATGAGGACCGATACCAAGACAAAGGTCCTGAGAGCCTAACGACTCTGTATAGGAAAGTTGACATTGGGGATGAAGGTGAGTGTGACGTGACGGACCTCTTCACACGCACGCTTGAAGTTTTCCGCCACCTCACTGAACAGAGGTTAGAAGCTAAAACTACGACTCCTGTAGCGACCGAACCCCGAACAGAAAAAACTGACACAATGATGCCTATAAAGGAGGCCGCTCCCTACTGGGTTCCCCCACGAGGTCAGGGAACACATGATGACATTAACCATCAAGATGCGAGAGGGAGGGTAGTTTATAACTCGGTCTACCAACCATGGGATCGACAAGACATCCTGACTTTCCGAAAATCCCTGCCCGATTTATGAAAGAACCCCACTGCCTTTTACACTGAACTAGGTACAGCCTTGGGTTCGACGATTATGACTCTAGCAGACATCGATTTGTTTTTCGGGCTATGTTTGCCAGCTGATGTGTGGAAGCAAATCCGGAAAGTCGACCACCTTGAGCTGTTCGGACATACCTGGTCACAACTCGATGGCATAGACAGACAACGAGAGCCTGGGCAGAAGCCTTTAAAATCCATTTTAGACCTCCCAGACAAGATTGTCCAGATATTGAAAACCCTGATCCCAGAAAAGAAGGTGGACTGGTCGATAGCTAATGGCCTGCCGCCAGAAACCCCAAGAAGACGTATCAGAATACTTCTCCCGGTTTGAGACAGTGTTTTCCGATTACAGTGGCCAGGACATGACCACTGCAACCGGACATCATCTGTTTGTCCAGAATTATGTCAAAGGTCTGTCGCAGGAAGTCTCACAGAATCTACAGACTAGCGAGAGTAGTTGGGCGGCCTCCAAACCTGCGGCTATCCTTCAGATGGCCCAGTATTATGAGCATCAGAAGAACGAGAATGATAGGGCGACAGCGAAAAAGAAAAAGGACCTGAAGGAAAGGGTGATGATCGCACAGTTGCAGGGGGTGACTATAGGAAGAGAACAGTACAAAGGAAATTACCAGTCAAAAGCTCCTAGAAATCCACCCCCTAAAGACCGTACACCCGCACCCTACGCTGGATGTAAAGACATCGACGAGAACCAGTGTGCATTTTGCAAAGGATTTGGTCATTGGAAGTCCCAGTGCCCGGTCCTGCTAGAAATGAACAAAAGTAGGGACACAAGAGATGTAGCGGGTGGGCCAAGAAACAGAGGACAAGGACGAGGGTACACGAACGATACCAACAACGACAGGCCAGGCAGACCGAACACATTTGACCGTCCCCGACAGAAACAGTACCAACAGTCTGACTGCGACGACACCCACGACTTCGCATAGGAGTGCCAAGGGCAAGGGAGGGATCCAGTCGAGCTCTATGTTGACCAGCAAGGTCCCTATGTCACCGCTAAGGTCCTGGGTATGAAGTCTCCATTTTTGGTAGACACTGGCGCAACACGTAGTGCGTTATCTAAACGACTGATTCCAAGGGCATCCTTGTCTGGCTCACATGTAACATCAATAGGTTTTGATGGAACGCCCTCCACTAATCCCTTGTCCACACCGATCTCCTTTGACTTGGAAAATAACACCACTGACACAACGTTTTTGCTCTCATCCAACACCCCCGATGCCATTATGGGACTTGACTTATTGAAGCATTTCCGAGCTACTATTAGGTGTTCGCAAGACGGAGTTCGAGTCTTTTTGTACGACAACCCGACTCTGCTCAGACTCTGTCCCACCCGACGCATGTTTTCCATCACTGATGCTGACTTGTCCCTGCTCGACACTCTACCTCTATATCTGTGGGCCAAAACTGATTCGGACGTAGGACGCATGATGATCGACCCAGTGCACATAACTGTTCGACAGGACGCAATACTCCCAAAACTTCCACAGTATCGGATATCGCCCGAGGGCGAGAAGGCATTGGTAAAGATTATCCAGTCCCTGATAGATGCAGGAGTGGTAGAGGAAGTAGTTAGCAATGTTTGCAACAGCCCTATCCTACCCATCGTAAAGAAGCAGGGTGAGGGAAATGAGAAAGCGTACCGCTTCATCATTGACCTACGAGAGGTCAACAAAGTAGTTGTACCTCAGTACCCCGTAGTCTCAGACATCACCACCATTCTGACTCTGATTCCTTCCACTGCCAACACCTTCACTGTAATCGACCTCAAGAACGCATTCTTCTCTATCCCCATCCACCCAGACAGCCGATACCTCTTCAGCTTCACCTTAAAAGCCCGCTCATATAGATTCTGTAGAGCACCCCAAGTCTACACTGAAAGTCACAGCTTCTATAGCCAGGCCCTCAAGAGACAGCTGGATGCAGTCCAGTTACCGGATGGAGTGGTGTTGATACAATACTTCGATGATATACTTTTGGCGGCCGACACCACTCCACTTGCAGTCACAGCCACCATCCAACTCCTGCACTTCCTCGTGGAAAATGGCCACAAGGTCTCCAAGTAGAAGTTGCAATTCTGCCAACCCCAGGTCACTTACCTAGGCCACCTCTTATCCAAAGACGGGAGAAAGCTTACACCCGATCGAATTCAGACCATTCTAGAAACTCCTGTCCCTAAGACCCAGAAACAAGTCCGCTCCCTGGTAGGCCTCACCTCCTTCTGTCGACAGTGGTTGCCAAATTTCAGCCTCATTGTAAAACCACTACTTTCCCTGCTGGCTAAAGATGTCCCCTTCCCGCTCCCTTGGACCCCTGAATGCCAATCCTCCTTCTAAGAACTACAAGATGCCCTCTGTTCAGCCCCTGTCCTAGGAACCCCCGATTACACAAAGCCCTTCTCCCTCTACAGGGAGGGGTGCGCTTTGTCTGTCCTGACTCAGTCCATTGGCCCCAAGCAACGCCCATGTGCCTACTTCTCTGCCACTCTTGACCCCGTAGCCAGAGCTTTGCCTGCCTGCCTTCGAGCTGTAGCTGCCGCTGCTATCTCTATCCTATCCGACAAAGTGAGGGGATCGTGCTCTCGAACTCCCTCACGGTGTTAGTGCCCCATGCGGTTGACACCCTCCTGAACCAGACTAAGACGCAACATCTGACTAGTGCACGACTGACTGGGTACAAACTGACTCTGCTTGCACCCCACATCACACTGAAAAGATGCACCACGCTGAATCCAGCCACTCTGTTGCCCCTACCTGAGAACGACCCCAATGTGTCCTCTATACATGACTGTGTGACCCTCACGGACGAACAGACTAGGAGTAGGGTTGATCTCCGAGACACTGCCTTCCCAGACACTGACCGAGAGCTGTGGGTGGACAGCTCTTGCATCAAACTCCCTGACGGCACCACCTCAGCTGCTTATGCAGTTACCACAGCCCGAACTGTAGTAGAGTCGGCCCACATCACACAACGATCTGCACAGGCAGCAGAACTGATTGCCCTCACACGAGCGTGCATCCTAGCAGCAGGAACAACAGCAAATATTTACACCGACAGCCAGTACGCCTTCGGGTGGTTCATCATTTCGGGCTTTAGTGGAAGGAGAGGGGATTCCTGACCTCACACGGCACACCCATCCTACACGGAGATCTAGTCTCCGCTCTGACTGAAGCGGTCCTCCTTCCCAGACAACTTGCTGTAATCAAATGCCAGGCTCACAAAAAGGTGACGGACATCATTGGGCAGGGGAATGCACTGGCCGACATCACTGCCCGGACCACAGCCGAGAATAGGACAACGACACGCATGTATGTGACCAGGTCACAAGCAGAAAAATGGATGGACGCTAGGGAAACTATTAGGGACATCCAGATGGCCAGCTCACCACACGAATTGACTGAATGGGCACGGGTGGGATTGAAAGACGATGAAGGCTGCTGGCGGACAAAAGACACGAACAAACGGTTGTTACCCAATTCGTACCTGATCCCCATACTGACCATGGCACACTCCCCTGCACACATAGGATCTGCCCCTATGGCCGAACTTGTCTCCAAAGTTTGGCACAATGACAAGATTACAGACTCAGCTAAACGTCTGGTCCAACAGTGTCTGAAATGCCTGCAACACAACCCTGGGAAAAGAACTGTAGTACCCCGGGGAGGGTTTGGGGTCCCCAATCATACATTTGAAGTCCTACAGATGGACTACATCCAGCTAGAAAGATGCCAAGGTCTGAAGTATGTACTTGTTGTCATGTGTGCATTTAGCAAGTGGGTGGAAGCTTATCCAACCCGCGACAACACTGCCATTGCCACTGCAAAGGTATTACTGAAAGAATTCTTCCCCCGCTACGGCCTTTGTCGAATTTTGTGGAGTGACAATGGCCCTCACTTCGTAGCTGAGGTTATCCAACTCATCTTGAAGGGGTTGGGCGTAAAACAGAAATTCCACGCAGTCTTTCACCCCCAATATGCTGGACTGGTTGAGCGACATAATGCCACGCTGAAGCTCAAACTAGCTAAGATAGTGGCTACCACAGGACTGAAATGGCGAGACGCTCTCCCACTGGCATTGCTATCAATGCGTTCCACCCCCACCAAACACCATTTGACCCCTTACGAGGTCGTTTTCGGCCAACCTATGAGCATTTAGTCCGCACCAAAATCAACATACATTCACGACGTCCTGGACGTCCTACTGTCTGACTATTTGTACAATCTGACTAAGACACTGTCTGTTATCCATCAACAGGTGCTGCAGGCCATCCCTGATGCTTCCAGGGGTCCCGGACACGACATCCAACCCGGGGACTATGTACTGATCCGGAACTTCCAGCGTGCAAAGAGTCTAGAACTCCGGTGGACGGGCCCCTGGCAAGTCTTAATCACCACCCGAACAGCTCTTCGAGTGGAAGGGAAGAGAAATTGGCTGCATGCACACCACTGAAAGAAGATCTCCTCCACCCTGACGACGACCGAAGACGTGGCCACCCAAGAAGAGCTCCTGAACAAAGATCGACCATCCCTGAGCTGTTACCCTGATACAGAGACACTTGAACTGGCAGAATTCCCCGATCCCACTGTGCCATCCAGAGAAGGGTATTTGGACTGGGTAAGAGTGGTCTGTTTAATTCAGACACTCTGTTCATCACCACCCCCTTTTCTGAATCATTTTTGTCCACCATAAGCGTGGAAGGGTATACTCAGATGTGAGTCCCTAGCTCATTGCACCATCAGGATTCAAGCAAGCCGGGCCAAAGACGGCTGAAATGCCAGAAACCGGTCCCCGGTAGCTTGTTTCCTTCCCAGTATAAGAATTGTCTTGGTAGTTTGGTCTGCCCTGTTCCCATGATGCACTGGGCCAGGGTCAGACTAATTTGCATATAGCCAAGTTCTGAGCTGGGATGGTGCAGTGAGCAAAAAAACGGTGATGGATAAAGCCCTGATCTTTGGACTGGGTAAGAGTGGCCTGCTTAATTCAGGATTCAAGCAAGCCGGGCCGAAGACGGCTGAAATGCCAGAAACAGGTCCCCGGTAGCTTGTTTCCTTCCCAGTATAAGAATTGGGTTGGTAGTTTGGTCTGCCCTGTTCCCATGATGCACTGGGCCAGGGTCAGACTAATTTGCATATAGCCAAGTTCTGAGCTGGGATGGTGCAGTGAGCTAAAAAACGGTGATGGATAAAGCCCTGATCTTTGGACTGGGTAAGAGTGGTCTGCTTAATTCAGACACTCTGTTCATCACCACCCCCTTTTCTGAATCATTTTTGTCCACCATAAGCGTGGAAGGGTATACTCAGATGTGAGTCCCTAGCTCATTGCACCATCAGGATTCAAGCAAGCCGGGCCAAAGACAGCTGAAATGCCAGAAACCGGTCCCCGGTAGCTTGTTTCCTTCCCAGTATAAGAATTGGCTTGGTAGTTTGGTCTGCCCTGTTCCCATGATGCACTGGGCCAGGGTCAGACTAATTTGCATATAGCCAAGTTCTGAGCTGGGATGGTGCAGTGAGCTAAAAAACGGTGATGGATAAAGCCCTGATCTTTGGACTGGGTAAGTGTGGCCTGCTTAATTCAGACACTCTGTTCATCACCACCCCCTTTTCTGAATCTAACACTACTAAGGCTGCCAGGAGAGAAGCCAAACGAAGTTTGTGGTTCTGCCCGCTACCGAGCCCCTTGAAGATGATGAGGTAAGTGTAGAAAGGGGTCCCCACAAGGAGAAAGTGTCATGTGTAACACACACTAACATTGACTAGCACAACCATTAAACAGGAGATATAAATCAAGTTAATGACGAGTATTGTCCTTTATTTTACAATACTGAATTATAGTCAATATAAAAAAGTTCATGTCTAATTAAGAGCCCCAAAGGGGGGAGGAAAGGAAAGGGAAAGGAAGTGCTCAGGGCAGTGTCAGGTCAAAAAGAAATACACACAATCATAAACGTTCAAAAATTGTAACAGTTTGCAATTCATAATCAAAACAAATCTAATACAACAACCCAAATTTTGGACATCCACTTGAAAGCTAATATAATGTGGACATTCAACGGACACATGCACAAGTGCAATTGATCAGGGGCATGTGCCGGAGGTCTATGAAGAAAAAGGCCGTCGACGTTTCGACCCCTAGCCGTAGGCTATGTTAAATCCTTATACGGGGTCTTCATCAGGACGTGTGCAGGAGAGGGGAGGGGAGATGGCAGGGGCAATTCTTTCTGTGAAATTTGAAAACAAGAATCAGAGTAATGTATATATAGAGTCGTCATTTTACTCAACATGATCACCAATATAATCAAGGGGTACAAATTACCATAGGGTCTGGGCCAAGAACAGGCCTCAGAACATGGAATATGAGTGAGACCAGCCTGTTGTCAGGGTCAAACTCATCGATATTCACTAAAACAGAGGGAAAATTAACCAAAGTGGGGCGGACTGTTCTGTCCTGCAACGAGAATCAATAAGGTCAGGCTATATTTACAGCTAGACACATATCACCAACACTTAATACACAGGTGAAGGGCGCTGTATGGTTTGGAACTCAAAAGATGATGAAGCGCCCGATACGAAGATGATGGAAGCACCCGACACGAAGATGATGGAATCAACCGCACATCCGAAGACCCACTACAGAAACCTAAAGACTGACAGAATTCACAGCTCAAAGACTATTGCCCTCTTTATCGCCCTTCTCTTTTGCCTCCTCCTCATGACCACCCTCTGGATCGTGGAAGAGAGCGCACCAGCTCATAAGACATTTCTAACTACTGCACAGTCCACCACCACCAAAGAACACTACCTGGTCTCTCTTTCACCTCAACTCCGAGAAAGACGTAAAGAGTTCTGGAACAACTCCTTCGTACAGTTGCTGCACCAACACAATCTTGCCGCCAATGCCACAAACTGCTGGATCTGTGGATTGTTACCACATGCCACTGGACATTCCATCCCCTTCATCCCTTCACCTTTCTCCATTCATGGTTCCTGCCTTGCTTGGCTGATCCTCTTGCAAGAGAGTTACAGGGATAATGCCACTTCCAGCAGAACTGTGGCACACTTTTATCATGGGGTCTGGCAGAACAAAACAGGAAGAACGGCTGCTCCCTTTTGCCCTCTGACATCCAACGCCTCTATTCATATGGACATCCCTGCCAAGGTACGGATGAAATGCAGGTGTTCAACAACCCAGCCAGACCCACTTTCTTCTACCTCCGGAAACGAACAGCTGCCACCCTGACCGTGGCCATATCTGTCGTTAATGTCTCGGGCCTTGTATCCATCGAAGGCCTTGGGACACAGTTGGTGGGCCACAGCGCTTGCCGCATCACCAGAACTTTGGACTCAACTGATCCACCCTCTTTTGTCACCTCTCCGAACATGTACTTTGTTTGTGGTACGAAAGCCTACACCTGGCTCCCCAAGGGCTAGGGAGGTACCTGTTACATTGCCTTCATCCTTCCCCCGACCTATGTGGCTCCAGCAAACCATCACCGACAAAAGCGAGCAAAAGACATTGAGCAAGCCGACTCTACCAGAGCACAGTTCCTGGACGCAATGAAGGGACCTGTTCCACTCTGGGGTCCGATGGCGAACAGCCGTGCCATCCGACATTTGACCCAGGCAGTTGAAACAACAATGAACATTACAGCTGGCATCCTCACAAACAATACAGCCGAGCTTCAGGCGGTCCGCCTGGTGGCTCTTCAGAACCGCCTTGTTCTAGATGTGGTTCTAGCGGATCGCGGAGGAGCATGTTGTATCATTGGGTCCAGCTGTTGCACCTACATAACGGACAATTCACCCTCAGTTTATAAAGCCATTGAACACCTCCACAGACTTTCCTCAGAAGTTCACCAGGAACAAGAAGAATGGTCGCTTGGGAGTTGGTTCTGGAGTACTGTAAAGGACTGGGGGTGGAGGTTGTTTATGATCGTATTGATACCGATTGTCGTAATATGTGGATTCTGCCTGGGTGTTCAATGCTTGCCATCCCTGTGCTCACTTTTCCCTAACTGTATCTGCCCTAAGACTCTGGACTTTGAAGCTGAACGCATGAAAGCTTTGTATGAAGTAGAAATCCGAAATCTAATGGGGATAGATATAGATTGACAAGCTGGCTAGATATGTTGAAAAGGGAGGACTGTTAAAATCTAGTTTGCGACATCAACAATATCGGCGCCATCTTGTCCCTTTTCAGGCTCATATGTGCGCGTAAGTAGCAGCCATTTTTAATGCCATGGCCTCTCTGCCCACTGCCGATAGCCAGCGCGTCTCTCTCTCTCTCTCCCTCCAACCTCGCAAGCATCCCCCGCGCACAGACAGCCCCCGCTCTCACATGCTTGGGCCATAAACCACCCTTTCAGCGCGGCCCTGCCTCAGAACCACATCCCGTACCGGGCTAACACCTCCCTCCATCCCTTTCATGATCACGCATCCTTTGATGAACCCCCTTCCTCTGTGCCCGATTGTCCGGCCCGATCCCAGGCCACCACCTGGCCCTGCAGATGCAGTTTATTGCCCCCTACAGTAGGAAGCTGTCCTCTTCAAAGGATCTACGACTGATCAAAGCCCCCACCCCATGAGATCCGATCAGCCGCACACATTCCGGGAACCAGCGGAATGTCCAGCTGCGCGACAGTCATCACCTACTGAGATCGGGGTGGGGACTTCTACTGTAAATGTGTGTGGGAACGGGCTTGAACCGGGGATTCCGAGGATGTCTTTCCATACATCAAAGTGTTGACAAAGATGTGTTACATGTAATAAAGCCATAAACTTGTGTATAAGAGGCCGGGCCTTAGAGATGCGGTTAGAGCACCTCGAGAAGATAACCTGTTGTCTGATTTGATGTGTTCTGCTCCGTCAGAATAAACTTCTGTTTCCTGCCTTCCAGTCTCCAGCGCCTGCCTCTTTGTTTGATAATTTCGAGTGGTATAAGAGGCGACTAACGCCGGGCAATACTTAAAGCTTATCGGTTGAAATCGGCCCTACCTTTTACAATTGGCGTCCCAAACGTGGGGCCCATCAGCGACACGTGGATCCAGTGGGAGAGGTCCTGACGACAGAGTGAACGACTGCAATGATCGGGAGTGCACCTGCCCGATAGACCCTCGTCTGGCAGCCGATCATCCGAACTTCACCGGTTCGGAGCAGACCTCTCTCGAGTGATCTACAGTCCTGACTGGGAACCATCAGGAGTGCCGCGGCAATTATGGAGAATAGAGGACGTTCGGGCGCTGGAAGCGGAAGACGGGAAACTGTCCATGCGGTCCGGGTAAGGTCGTGTAACACGACAAATTGTGAAACGATTGTTTGATTGTTTGAAAAATACTAGTATTGCTCATTGATTGTTTTTGACAGAATAAACTTCTGTTTCCTGCCTTCCAGTCTCCAGCGCCTGCCTCTTTGTTTGATAATTTCGAGTGGTATAAGAGGCGACTAACGCCGGGCAATACTTAAAGGTTATCGGTTGAAATCGGCCCTACCTTTTACACTGCTGCATGATGTATCCTCAACGCCGGGCTTCGCAGCTCTTTAGAACCACTGCTGTGTGACACCTTCTTGTGTCAGAACTTTGCATTTGCAGCCTCGGAACCGCCACTGTACGATGCCTCCTCGACAAAGGACTCCTCATCACTTCTCAGAGCTCCCCATAACCACGGCTGGATCTAGCAATGCCCCACTAGCAGGATTTAAGGTAGTTTGTTCAGCGGGCCTAACTTAGTCCCTGTACCAGGCCAATGACACCGTCTCTGTAGGCCTGAACTTGTGACTTTGTCCTGGTCTGGGTCTTCCAAATACCCACATTTGGCAATTTGTGTTTCTAGATACTATTTTTTCTTAAATATTTAAAACTACATATCACTGGTTCTACTGATTGGATTTTTGAACATTTGGTCTCAAATAATGTATTAAATTGTTTCTATTTTTCTAAATTGGTGTAGGATTTTTGTTCTGTTGTTGTTCTAATTTATTACTGTTTGAAGTGCTCCATAAATACTTTACACATTGCCTTTGAGTTTTTATGCCTGACTGCTTTTGTCTGAAGCTACCATAGGGGTGAGCACAGTTTAATTTGTATTTGCTTGTAACTTCACCCAGACAGGATTTATGGTTGCTGCTAGAGAAGAGTTTCACTCCCCCCTCAATCAGTAACCCATTTTCCTACACCTGTTTGAAGATGTTAACAGATCACCTGCTCTCATGCTACGCACAGTCAATTCTCTATAGAAAACTTTAACTACAGCTCAGCATTAGCTCACAGGGCCTCTTGTAATGTGCTAAATTGCATGTTTGTTTCTCAAAGATGTTTTATAGATTAAAGCTATTATATTCAGGTTTTGCAGGGGAGTAAACATCCAGCGGCACAGTATATACCATCAACATGTACTAAGAATGTTTCCTTAAATTATACCAGGCCATACTGGTATCAGTGTTTGTACTCTCCTGCTAAAAGTTAAACCTCATTCCTCTGCATCTACGATTGCAATCATGCTCCTATTTGTATACTTTGCATATGTAAGAAGGGGCTGTGAGATCCATAATACAAAAGCACTGGTATCTCCTAAACATTACACTGGTTACATACAGTAATAAAGACGCTGAATTTTAAATGTGGCCTGAGTTTAATTGAGGTGTGGCAAGGACTGCTGTCACAGGCCTCCTGGGTTGAAATGATGGCCATTGTTAAACCTGAGCATTGTAGAGGCAACAGGATACATGAGGCTCCTAACAATCGGAACTTCCCGATGGCAGTTCAGCTTTCGAATACTAAGATGACGAGATCACCAGTGATGCACCACAATGCTCCTCAAGGTTCATTCCTCGAATTACTCTTGCTTGCCGAAGGGGTACCAATGGACTATTAGCACTGTTCCTATGGAGTTGCCGATAACTGCTGCCAGGCTAATTCAAGCCAGGATAGAGTGGCCTGCTTGCAATGACCTTCTGAGGTCTACTGAAATAATTATTGATGGGTGAAATGTAACCACTCGTAAGTGCCATGGGTCCCATTCCAAATGATCATAATTTGTTCACAGTGCCACTTCAGAGAGGGACCAACCTAATGCAAATCAGACTGGGCATTGCCCCTGTAGGAAAAGTCCAGGCTGCATCACTATAGAAGGAAGGACATAATCAGACCAGATTTAGCCTCTTGAGCCCTCATCAGTGAAGTATATCTTGAATCCTACCAACAGCGGTACCAATAGCATCTGCTTTTAGTGATGCCTGTCCAACTACCGTTTTACAAACTATGACAACTTCTGAAGGGAAAACACAGAAGCACGCGGAGGGTGCATAGAGTAACTTGCAATGTCCAAAAAAGTGGCTGAAGAAACAGAAGTCCAAGCAGCAACACTCAGTGGTCAGGACCACCCACCCAAATGGCCATCTTCTTCAATAAAGAATGTATAGTGCAGACTCTGTGATCAATGGAATCCCCTCTTCTTCAATCTCCAGATCTTACACATCAAGGTGTGCATTCTGCTGGGATATTGGAGGGTGTGCATGCTGAACGACAATAACCCTGTTAACTCCCAAGGCTGCATTTGGTCTTCCAGGCACAAGAGGCTGCCTTCTGGTCTATGTCACAAGGCTCAGAAATAGGGCCAGAATGGTGGGAGTAGGTATTGTTTATATATCCAATTCTAAATGTAAGTCATTATAACCAAGTTCCAAGTGACCAACAGCATTGCAGTGATCTACCACTGCAACTCGAGCAATACCAAAAGTATTTCCACACTGCTTCCGGGTTTACCTCGTAGACCCAATATTGGGGTGTCTACCGAATTGTTCAGGGCTGTTTCCAATTCTGTTCCTGTGCTCACCTCCTAGTTCAATGGCTGTTGCATCTATTTTAATTTTCTAGGCTGCACCCTGCTTAACTTGAGCCGGTGGGGGCCACTGGCACTTATTTTTTGTGACAGGCACTTAGGTTTTCTGCATCAGGTAATTACAAAGAGCATGATTGGGAAACACATATCAAAAAGACAGATAAAGAGAAAGATGGAAAAACCTTCACAAGGGGATAAAGCAGGAACTTGCAACAGTTAGATTACAAGTGCAGGGAATGTCTGGTAGAGGATTAAACAGGCATAAGGTGGTTTAAGACTACCAGCTTGGGTATTTGGGGTGCCCACAATTAATTGCATCAACCGTGGGCCTCCGAGCTGAGCTTCAGGCGCTGGCACTCTTTCTTTTATAATCTAAGCACTTGCTGCACATATACCACTCCTTGCCTATTGTGGTGTTTATTTAGTATGATTCCATAATGTCAATCACAGTGGCATTTCAAAGGGAGGCAGGAAACATATGTATGTATATATATGTATATTTATATGTATGTATGTATGTATGTATGTGTGCATGTGTGTATGTGTGTAGGTATGTATGTAATGTTATTGGTAAAGCATAAACCTAGCTGGAGAGCAGCATGGTACTAATCAACACTCAGGTTTGTTTATGAAAACAATAGTTACCAGATAAAGGAATGGAACATTTAGACAAGCCACCCTGCCGCTATTTATGCAGATATTCCCTATGTATAATTTTAACTACAGCTACATAAATGCCAGCTCAGCATCAGCTCTCTAGATTTAAGAGCCTGTTTTACTGTGCTTTATGGCATATTTGTAAATTAATGTTTTATAAAACTGCACAGAATTAATCCACTGTGTTCAGTTTCTGCAAGGTAGTAAGAATTTAGCATCAGAGAATGCGGAATCAATGTGTAGTAAGACTGTGTTCTTAATTTTGCTCCACTTTATTGATATCACTGTCTTTGTACCCTGCTACAACAAAAGCTGATACCTCTTTTCAATAACACTCATTTTTCCATACACACAGGACCATAATTATGACATGGATTGCTTCACATTTGCACCATGTAATATGGTACATGAGCAACTCAAACCTCAAGTGAGATTTATGAAGCCATGCAAGGCCACTTTTTGTGGCCCTGAGTCCTTTAAAGCAATGCAGCGCAAACTGCTGCATTGCCGTACTCTGCCCTGGGAGGAGTTCCATGGGCATTGAGTGTATGTTCCCAAGCAACTGCTGTGGATTTTGGCTCATTCCCAGATTTATCAGAACTGGTAAACCTGGGAAAGTGCCAAAAAGACATGTCTTCCCAGCATAGGCGTAACAAGGTGCAATATCTCTATTTCTCCTCGTTACTTCCCCTTTCTATGTGTGCTGCATTCTGCTGCCCAGATATTGTTGTGTAGTTACTATAAAACCTATTTAGGCTCTGCACGTTTAGACATACACTGTATGATTAGTGTTAGACTGATTCGAGACACCCCCACCGGGTATGTCGGCCTGTGTACCAGCTAGCTCACAGTACCACTGGAAACTCCTCTTACAAAGGAGAGAATAGTTATTGGCAACTATGAAACATGACAACCTCAGGACCTTGGAAACAGTGTACTACTTTTTGCTCAGTCACTCATGCTCACTTAGTCGCAGAGAGGTACATAGAATAAAAGGTATGGATGTTTTCAATGAGCATTTATTGAACAGTCGTTATTCTAGAGTAAAATGGGTGTGCTGAAACAAACACTTGAGAGAAACAGATATAAATGATTAGAAGCACTAAGAAAGTAAAAGGACGGTACATTTCAAAAATGTTGCTATAACCATGAATACAGGGAAGTATTGAACCCCTTTGCTGCGGCGGCAATTACGCTGCAGCGCTGGGGGGGGGGGGGGGGTGCGAGCGGCGCTCACATGCTCGTGACGGAGCCGCTCCGTCACGAGCCGCGGTTGCGCTGTGCTCATGGCGGAGCGGTTCCGTCATGGCCCCGCCCGCTCAATAGAACGTGCCGCGCAGGCGCGGCGGCAGGGCCATGACGGAACCGCTCCGTCATGAGCACAGCGCAACCGCGGCTCATGATGGAGCGGCTCCGTCATGAGCATGCAACGGGTTAAAATACATGACAATAAAATGCGTACTCCTACGATGCAATCCTAACAAGATGTACCTAAGTGTACCTAGGCATGGTGTTAAGCCAAGAATCCCTCTAGGATAAAGTCAACCCCATTTACTGAAGTGAAAGACTGTGTGACCCCGTCTTGGTCTCAAGTTGGACACCCTGCAAGGGATGTTGGACCGCTGTGAGCTGGAGTATCTGCATGCAGGAGCTTCAGCATCTCACTTCAGTGTGTCAGCAGGGAAGTCGTGATCTTCTCTGTTTGTCTCAGCAAGATGTGATGTCTATATACCCAAAGGTCTTCCCGGGGGTTCTACCTTGCTGTGTCACTTGTCGGACTTAGGAGGACGTTGGGACTGTACTTTATACATAGTAATTATACAGGAGATGGTAGTCCTGCTGAGTTTCCAAGAATTCTCATGCATAATGTATGAGGCTTTTCCAGGAACAATCCTGCGTTCTGTGTGCACTTGTCATCTCTAGGTAAAAGATCAGTCCCCAAGAATCGTTATATGTAATGTAGGGGAGAGTATAGGTGAAAGGTTACAACATTACCTGATCCTCTATTGGGGTACCTGTATGGAATATAACACCCTCTCCTCATTCGACTGGACGACATAATTACATTCTAACATCCTACTAGGCTTTCTAGGCACTGGTACGCAATCAACTATAGTAAAACAATAGTTCTACAAAAAAATTTTTTAAATTCTAAAATATGTTAAAAGGAAAAAATTGTCACTCAAGCAATAGCTTTAATGTGTCTATAGTTCGAACCACTACAAGCATTGGAAAGCTATGCAGGTCATAAAAAATGTTAATTGTTTTGGAGTTCCAATTTTTAGTTTGTGTTAAAAAGGCTGAATTTTTCCCAGCACACGACGAGCCAAATGTTTATGTGTCCTGGCAGGTAGACACAACTTTGCTGTTGCCTTCCTTCACAGGACTATTGTAACACCTCGCAGATTGCGTCAATTGAGCACAGATGATCTTCCACACTGCCTGCAGCCGATGCTGAGGCAGCCTGTGTGCCATCCAATGCCTGGGTGTCAGTGGAGGAACTGTATCCATTTCAACAGGACCAGATATTTCCTGTGGAGGCTCTAAGAATGCTGCCATCAAAATAGGAATACGCTGGGACAATGCAGAACATGGGCCATTATTGGGTCCAGTAAAACATTAAAGTCCGGTTGCGCAACTGATGGAAGTGTCAGACAGAGATCCAACACGCATTCTTCTCCGCAAAGCAGGCATCGGAGAACAGGAAGGTCCATCCAGACAGCTCTAAATGACAGGAACCAAGAGGCACTTAGTTCCCTTAGGCGAGGTGTACCCAGATGTTGTACCATGCGGTCACAGTATTTGTGCTCTAGGAGTGCTTTTTCCATCTCCTTGGTGACTAGGACGTCCATTGCGCAGCTGAAAAAATACATTCAGAATTCCTGCTATTAGAAACAGGATCAGTGGAAGTCCTCCAAAAATACCTCCTAATACGGAGTGTATAAAGTTTGGTATAACACCGAGGACCGTCTGAAAGGTGCTTAACAGTCTCAAACCTATGTCTTAAATAGGTGGAATATAACCATCGTATCAGACATGATAAATATATCATTTATTAATTAAAGCGTTCTCACAATTTGTACTACTTAGAAATACTTTTAGATCCACACTCCTGCATCGAGATCTGTACAGCAAATCCCAAGATTCCATGATGAATTTCCTACCCATTTCTTCATAACTGCCTGCCTGTTGCTGTTCTAGGCAGTACTGAAACTGGAAAGCTGTGACTGGTAATGTTATCTGGCCATGGATCAACCACTCTGTGGACAGTGATTCTGCCATAGTAAAAGATAATCTGTCCAGTTTTCCAATACGAAGCACTGTATTTTTCGCTCTCCTCTGTGCCATTTTCATCTGTTTTTCCATTAGATTATATGCAGAAAACAGAGATTTACTGTTGATAAAACGCCAGTGCACATAACCTGCGCGCAATGATTGCAGCGTCCAGCTCATATTAGAATGTAAATGTGATTGCCTGTGTTGTAGTATGGGAAAATCTTGTTCTAGTACATCAATAGCAGAAGATACAATGTTGCCCAGTGAATAAATCCTGGAAGTCAACGTAGTCATGCCATTGTCAACTAAGGCTGACGCCTTTTCTAAATTGATCCTATCTGTTTCTCTTAGTCTCTCTGCTGATTCTTCGGGAGATTTTCCAAATTTAGGAATAGACAGCATAATAGAAACGTTTTTGACGTGGCTTTCTGGGACCTACTAAAAAATCCCCTAGATCCACATCCCTTGTAAGGAAGGGTAAGTGTTGTTTCACCTGTTGTAGTGTTGAGTTTTGTAGCCAAATGTTTTAGGTAGTTCCGCAGGTTTTGTTGAACTTGTAGACAGCTCTTGTTAAGGCATGTTTATGTAGACATCAGTGTTAGGTCGAATTGAAATTTGTCTTTCAATTTGATTTCGTATTTCTTGTTCCAGGGGAACGAGTTCAATGACATTGTTGCTTAGTCCATCATTCAAACGTGATGTGCCTTTCTGTCTGAACTTTCTGTATAGTAGCGAGAGACGGACATCGGCTACTCAGGAGCCCACTAGGCCTACTATTCAGTATTGGCCACATAGTGTGGTTTGATCAGATCAATGGAGATGAATCTCTTCTCCTTTTTTAGGTCTCACCTACTCTGCGTGCATGCGCTGCATAGGAAAGAGACCTATAGCCATCGATTGCCTTTTTAAGGCTAAAACGTGCATGCTTTCCATTGCCTTCAATGGCAACGCGTGCACGTGTGGTGATTCTCTTGCTGGAGCAAGCGGCACCATGTGTTAGTAATTATCGCAAACACATGGTGCCCCTGGCCTGCTACGGCAAGGTAAACACTTTGGATGCTCTGGGTCGCACTCCCCTCAACCCTCCCACTGTTAGCGCTATGTGCCCGCGCTTGTTGGTTATTAGCTTTTCATCCGGTAACAGAGCATTCACGGAGAATTAAGTTGTTTTAATTTCTGGCGCTAATGCCTTAGGGCCCGATGTAGGTAAAAGGGATTTTCCGATTTCAAAATACCGAGGCGGTCCGAATCGGTATTCTGAAATCGGAAAACGAGATGTAGCTAAAAAAATGCGAATTAATACCGAATCGGTCGGCATTGGTAATGTGAATCGGTACGTTCCGAATCGGCACGGACCGAATCGGGAAGTACCGAATCGGCTAACACCGAATCGGAAAGTACCGAATCGGCTAACACCGAATCGGATAGTTCCGATTCGGCTAACACCGAATCGGAAATAGCCGACTCAGTAAAATCCGATTCGGCAATCATAGAATCGTAGCCATGAAAACACACCCATGGCGAAAAAGCCCATAGGAATGCATTGAAGAAACCGAATCGGTAAAATACGAATCGGATAATACCGAATCGGATTTTACCGATTCAGTAATATCCGATTCGGTAAAAGCCGATTCGGCAAAAGCCGATTCAGCCAATGAGGTGGCTCCCCCTCCCCCACCCAAACAGGGAGTGGCAACCCTGGCAGGTGCAGCTAATTAAGAAGTTTCTGGAGAGCCAGCCTGAGCTCAACACTCACAGTTAGCAGCAGTGGGAGTAGGAGGTTGTGAACTGTAGTGAAGAACATGGCAAACCAGAGCGAGAGCCAGAAGTCCTCCCAGAAGAGGAAGCCGAAGTTCAGCACCACCGAGCTTCAGGTGTTGGTCGAGGAGGTGGTGAGGGTGCACCGCCAGCTGTTTGGAAAGCTGTCCCTCAATGTGCCAGACAGCACCAAGAGGAGGATCTGGAGCAAAATCGCCCAAAAGGTGAATGCTGTGGGTGTCACCCCCAGGTCCGTGGATGAGCTCAAGAAGAGATTCTACGACATCCGCAGCCTCACAAAAAGGAAGATGGCAGAGATCCAGAGGCAGGCTGGAGTCACTGGTGGAGGCAGGAACCCGGCGCCACCCCTCACAGACCTCGAGGAAATGGTCTCCACCACCATTGAGAGGGAGAGTGTTACTGGAATTGGGACCCTGGACAGCTCTGCGAGAGCTACAGCTACAGGTAAGAAGCATGCGCATCATGACACACCCTACCAGACACCTCCCCATTAGACACAATGCATAGGCAAACCCCAGCACAGTACTGTAACCAACATACAAGAGACAAGCATCATGGTACATGTAGTCAGCAGAAGTTAGCAAAATATGGCAGTGCAGAATCACAAGACAGGAAACAGTGGAACACAGTCTAAGGAGATGCAAGGACATGTGGAATGCTTTAATTGTACTGACTGTAATACATCGGCACTCAATTTACAAATGCTTCTTTGTACCTAGGGGCACCATCAGGCGGACAGACATTGTCATCAGAGGCAGCAGCACCATCTGACACTGCACTCGCAGGGCCGAGCACCAGCCAGGCTGCCGAGGAGGAGGAGGAGGACGGAAACACCCTAGGGCTTGGTATGGAGGGAGACCTGGTGATAGACTTCGAAGCACTGCACTCCCCACAAATGCCCAGCACACCCCCCTTGCAGTTCTTCCCAGAGAACTCCCCTACAAGGGACCCCCTTCCACCTACACCAGCTCCTGCCACAACCATGGCTTTGCCACCAGTACAACCTGTCCTGGGAGCAGGGGCTCAGGGACCGGCCAGCACCACACCCCCACCAGTGGCACCCCAGCCCACTCAGCAGGCCGGCAGCAGCAGTGCCCGGCGCCGTGCCATCACCACCACTGCTGCACCAGCACGGGAGGGCAGTGTCTTCCTGGGCCTCGAGGGAAAGATGGTCAAGATACAGAGGCAGCAGGCAAAATCCACGATGGCCTGCCAACGCCAGCTCCTGCAGCACAACCTGCAGATGGGAGAAATGGTAAAGGGATTTCAGGCCTTCGTGGAATCAAACAAGGAGGTGGCAGCAGGGTTAGGCAGGCTAACCACTGCCATAACCCAGTTGTGTAGCAGAATGGAGGAGCAGGAGCTGGTGCGCAGGCGGGATGCCCGTGTGCAGAACCGCTGCATGAGCCGCCTTGCTGCGGCAACGGCACAACTGTGCCAGCGCAGCGCAAACATGGAATCTAGCCTGAGTCAGAATACGGCAGAGCTCACAAGGGGAATGGCCCGGATCACCACTGCTATGGAGGCCATGATCATCTCGAACACAGCCACCAATCCTGCCCTGGACCTGGGGGATGCTGGGGACAGCAGCAGCCGCAGCAGCCCGGCCAGAGCAGCGTCTGAGCCACGTAGGAGCACCAGGCGCTCCGCAGATGCTGCTGGTCATTCAGAGGGGGCTGAGGGACACCCCAGTGGGTCTGGCAAGCGGGCAAAGAAATAGCCTTGCAAGGGCGGGTGAGGCAACCTGAACCTTGGACTTTTGTTTTCTTTTCCATTACACCATTATTTTGTTGCACATCAGTGCAGTAACTGTGTTGCAACAGTATTAAAATTTGTTTTTTCCCAACAACCATTTCGCTGTCTTTGCATCTGTACTCACTCAGAAATAGTTTTCAGTAATCTCCTCACGTCTGTATCTGCCATCACTTGGCGTACACACCCCAGCTGGCTGTGTCAGTGGCACAGCTTCGTCGTCGTCATGGTCCTCGTAGTCAGACAACTCCACCTCAGTGCCCTTCTTCACCGCAAGGTTGTGTAACATTGCACATACAGCTATGATCTTGCAGCAGGTGATGGGGGTATACTGCCTTGCACCTCCACTCTTGTGCAGGCATCTGAATCTACTTTTCCAGATGCCAAAGGTCCGTTCGACAACATTCCTTGTGCGTATGTGGGCCCGGTTATACCTCCTTTGGCTGGGTGTGGAGGGGTTGAGGTAGGGGGTGAGTATGAATGAGCGGAGGGCATATGCACTGTCGCCTGGAAGAGAAAGGGGTAACATTACACACATGCATACATGTATTCCACCTAGCTACTATGTGTTATGGGGGTCTGATGATGTGTCTCACCTAGGAGGTATCCTTCACCAAATTCGCCAGCCATCAGCCGTGCATAGATGCCGCTCTGTTGGAAAATATAGGAGTCATGGGTACTCCCTGGAAATTTTGCTACCAGGTCTGTGATGGTGCACTTTGCATTGCAGATCACCTGCACGTTGATGGTGTGTGTAGACTTCCGATTGCGGTATATGTATTCGGTGTCCACTGGTGGGCAAATCGGAATGTGCGTGCCATCTATGCAACCAATGATTTGGGGACATTGTGCCATCTGGTAGAAGTCAGCTTTAGTTTGTAGCAGTTCTGCGTGGGTTGCAGGGAAAGAGATGTATTGGTCCATCCTGTGTATCATGGCGTCAAGGAATGTGTGGAAGAACCTTGACAGGCTGCTCTGGCTCACCCCTCCTGCCGCTGCAACTCCACTTTGATAGCTGCCAGACGCTAGCAGGTGTAGGCTGCATAGCACCTGGATGTGCGCAGGGATGGCGTGTGCCCTTGGGGTGTGGTGGTCCAAGAATGGTTTGAGATCCCTGATGAGCTCAAGTATGGTGTCAGAGTCCAGCCTGTATCTCTGTAGGATCTCTGCCTCTGTGAGCATGAACAGGGTTATCCTCTGTCTGTAGACCTGTTCATTTCTTAGCCATTCCCTCTGTCCTTCCTGCTGTAGCCGTAGCCGCCTCGCAATGACATAAAAAGCTGCCATCCTGCAAGTTGCAATGCATTTTGGGACTGTTTATATGGGTTGGAGTTGGTTACCACCTGATTGGAATCCATGGTAAATACCGAGTGAATTCTACCGATTCTGAGCCGATTTCGGTGTTTCTGTGCCTCCCTACATCTCCCCATCTGTCGGAATCGGGGAATTTCCCGATCGGCGATTCATACGAATCGGTATGTTTTCCGATTCGGCTCATGTCCGAATCGGTCTATCTACCGATTCGGTACATGGACCGAATCGGTGATTTTCCGATTCGGTGTCACTACCGAATAGGTACATGGACCGAATCGGTGATTTTCCGATTCGGTGTCACTACCGAATCGGTACACGGACCGAATCGGTAATTTTCCGATTCGGTGTCACTACCGAATCGGTACATGGACCGATTCGGTGTTTGCATCCGATTCGGTGTGTTACCGATTCGTTACATATCCGATTTTCGGTATGTACGTATCGGATTCTTTCCCATTCAGTACTCATTCCGATTCGGATTTCACTCCGATTATTTATTTTTTTGGTTCCCTACATCTCGATGGCTGTTTACCGATCGGTAAGGGCCAAAAATCGGTATTTTCGGCCGTTACCGATCGGTAACGGCCTACCTACATCGGGCCCTTAGTCTCCATAAATTAGCATGCCTGCCATTTTTAAAGCCACACTTACAGTCTTGTTTACACACCGACCCATAGGCACCAAAATCGAAGATACGAAACTTACTTCACGATCTGTTTTAAAATAGTCACTTCCCTACCAAGTTAAGGCAGGTCATGCACTTTAATCCACATATCAAGACGGTGTCTTCTATGTGAAGGGATAAAATAAAACAAAGAAGGGTGGGGGTTCCGTATTTTCAGTGGCAGGCAGACTGCTGCCAGTGCCGCCGCACAACGCACTATACCACCCAATATAATTGATCTGACACTAGGAGGACATTGGCATGGGACACCATATACAACGTGGTGATAAGTGATTCTTTCAATTATTCAGCCCTGATGAAGTCCTAAGGGACGAAATGCATTGGTTGGACTGATTGCAATTTGTTTTGATACAAAAATTTCAATAAAAAGTTGGTAGAACAACACAACAGAAGAATTCAATTTATTTGAAACGTCTTTTTGGATATATATGGACATTGCAACATATGAAACGTATTCAATATGGGATGTGATGCAGGAATTGGAATATTTGGCTTTTTTATTGACTGAACTGCCAGCGCCATGTTTATGGAATCAACAGTATTTACTATGCAAGCCCTTCACAAAAGCCCATCTTTAATTTCCTTATTACAGGTCACATGTGATGCCTCTAGTCACCTGGAATAAAGAAATTACCTCGCTGCTCAACAGTAATAGGTCATTACAGTTGAGGTGTGACACCACAATACCTGCTGTCAGAGCCAGCAGCCAGGATGAAAGGCAGGCCACGGAGCAGAATTTCAGTTGTAGTTTAAACAAGAAAAACAAGCATTGGCATAGCCAACAGGTCTCCTTGGTGCACCAACATCAACTGTTGCGGTCTCGCCTTTGGGACCTTATAAGTGTTTAGCCATGCAACACTTGATGTTCTTGTACCAAAGATATTGTGCTGAATAACTAAACACTTATAAGGTCCCAAAGGCAAGACCTATTGGCTATGGCAATGCTTGTTCCTTTTTTCTGGCGAGAGTGCTTGTTCCTTCATCGGCCAGGACAGGTACAGGCTTTCTGTATGATGGCCCAAATGATTTTTTCTCCACTATCTTTTAACCTGACCAGATCTCCAACTTTAGGAATAGAGACATGTCTTGCCCTGACTGACTTGACTTCCCCAGTGGCGGTCTGCTTTACCTGCACATTACTCTGTAGTGCCCTGGATTCATTCAGATCCTTTAAAACAGCCAAACGTTTACTGATGTCAAAAGGTTTATGTTAGACATGGGGGTGTCTAGTTGGCAGAAGTAAGTACCTTTGTTCAAATAGGGACCCTTGCTACTAGTCAGGATAAGGGGGATACACACTTTAGATTACCCCATCTTACCCACTTGGTAGTTGGGCATGAGCAGACAGGCTTATCCCAAAGGCAATGTGTAAAGTATTAGTACCAACACTCACAGTGACACGGTGAAAACACCATAAATGGACACTGCTCCAGTGTAGAAAAACAAAATATTTTTATCTAAACTAAACAAGACCAAAATGACGAAAATCCAACATACACAGATAAATATATGACTTATAAAATGTTTCAAGAACTTGTACCATTGAAAACTATGGATGCATGACTTTTCACCAAAGTACCTGTAGATGCGTCAAAGTTCCAAAAGCCAAACAGTCACAGAGTCTGAATACAAAGAGATACAACACTCCTGAGACCTTCAGGAGGTGAAGCAACAGTTCTGCAACAGGCAGAGGACGAGTTGCTTCGAATCCGGTCTGTATGGGGAGTGGTGCGTCGATTCTTCGTAACGGTTCCTGTTCACATATATCAGGAATGCGTGCCGGACAGGTATGATACATATAAATCCGGGACGCATCGGCAAGCGATGCGGCGGTGTTGAGCAGCGCTGAGTTGGTCCTCTTCTGCTGCGATCTCTAGATGCGTTGATTCTTGCAGCGGCGACAGGCGCTGCAACGGTTTTCACAGCGGCACGGCGATGTGTGGAAATTCTTCTCACTCCGCGGAGATGCAATGAGAAAACAGCTGCAAGAAGAGTAATGCGTCGATTTCTGTAGTTCTTCAAGCTTCTTCTTTCTTCCAGTGCCTAAATGTCAGCAACAACTTCCTGAGGCCAAAAACTGGCACATGCACCTCTAGGCAGGTCATACCTCATAACAGCAGAGTTCAGGGGAGCTGGGGGTGAAGTCTTTGTGTCCCTGAGTCTTCTGAGCAGGAGGCCAGATCACTTCGGTCCCTTGGAGATCTTCTTCAAACAGGGGACACAGCACACAGCAAAGCCCTTCTACTTTCCTTAGCAGAAACAGCAACGCAAGGCCAACACCAGACACACAGCAGGACAGTCTTTTCCTCAGTCTCTCCAGCTCTCCTCCTTGGCAAAGGTTCCTCTTGAATTCCAGGAATGATTTAAAGTTCAGTGGTTTAGGTCTAATACCCAAAATGTCTTTGTTGTTTTTGTGCAAGAGACTCTGAGCTCAGTTCAAACCAGTTCTTGTGGTCATTTTGAAAGTTCACAACAACATCCATTGTCAGTGTGAGCCTTGGCCCCAGACACACCAAAGAGGGACGGAGCCAGCATTGTGAAAGGTAGGCACCACCCTATTCAAGCACAGGTGCTACTCCTCCCACCACTCCAAATGCAGACCAGGCCTAATCCACCTAGTACTGACTCATACAGACTCCTGGAGCCACTGCACCTCCCAGATCCTGTCACTCCAAAGCCAGACAGTCAATCCACAAACAGGCAGAGGCACACAGGATAGGTAAACAAGAAAATACCACTTTCTCAAAGTTGTATTTTCAAACACACAATTTAAAAAACATATTTACTTAAAGATGTGTTATCAAATTCTGAGTTCAGGGATACCAATTTTCTATCTTATCCCAGTGGGAAGATATGCTTGTAACATGTCACAAAGCATTCCCCATTTTGTCCTATGGGGCAAGATAGCCTTTCAATAGAGACAAACGGAATTGGCAGTATTTCATTATCAGAACATGTTATACACACCAGTACATGTCCTACCTTTCACATACACTGCACCCTGCCCAGGGGGTCCTTGGTCCCCCCATTGGGGTGCTCTAGATGTAAGAAAAGGGACGTTTGGGCCTGGCAAGTGGGTGCACTTGCCAAGTCAGCATGGCAGTTAACAAACTGCGCAAAGGCACCACAGTGGCAAGCCTGAGACATCTTTTCAGGGCTACTCATGTTGGCGGTACAATCAGTGCTGCAATCCCAGTAGTAGCGTTTGATTTACTAACCCTGGTATACTAAGTGCACTTTACTAGGGTCCTACTGGTAAATCAAATATGCCAATCACAATAACAATTTACACAGAGAGCATATGCCCTTTGCCACTGATTAGCAGTGGTAAAGTGCCTAAAGTCCTATAGCCAACAAACACAGGTCAGGAAAAAATTGGAGGACGAAGCAAAACATTTGGGGATAACCCTGAAAAAAGGGCCATTTACAACAGTTTTTCATTTGCCACTGTGCATTCCCAATCGAGATCAGGTACCCACATTCTTGTCCCAAATAGGACTTCATAAGGAGTGACACCCCCAAGAGAACTTCTTGACTTGTTATTCAAGGCCCGCTGTACCCCATAAAAGTGATTGACCCAACTGCTACTGTGCCTAATACACTAGCTGTTAACTATTGGTCCCGGTTTTTCCTCTCCACAACCGAATTTCCCTTGGGATGGTACGGAGAGGAGTACCACAGTGTGACACCCAAACTTCCCATGGCTTCCTAGTAAGCCCTAGACCTAAAGGCGGGGCCACGGTCAGAATGTAATGTGCCAACTGCGTATGCCCCCACAAAGACTCGCAAATCTATGATAACAGTTTGAGCATCAGCTGAGTGCTGAGGCCATACCCACAGGAATCTTGAGCAGGAATCCACGGCAACCATGATATATTTGTAATCCCCATCAGATTGTTAAGGGCCACAGTGGTCCAAATAAACACATATGAGTAGTCTGTATTATATTAGCAATGGTGTCTGTTTTGGACATGTTATGGTGGAGCCCTTCATCTGATGACAGATTTTGCCTTTTAACACATAATCTCTGGTCTGCTTTGTTAACCTTGGCCACAATAGCGTTGCCTTTCAGTGAAGAAACTGTTGCTGTAACTCCTGTATGTGCAGAATCCAGACCCTTGTGTGCAGCTAATATTAAGCCCAATCTGCGATCCATGTTTGGTATTACTCTATCACCCACTCTGGGAATTTGAGCAAATGGAACGTTATTTGCATCTAACTTGAGGAGTACTTGAGTGGAAAACCTTTTGGCAATGCCTTATTGTCTTTGCGTGAAGCAATGACAGCTACTTTTTTTGTCTGTCCATCTATTCTCGTTTTTGAACAAGTGATTGCAGCTACGGAAGCAGCTTACACTGCCCTATTTGCATCTATATCAGCAAATTAATTCGCTTCAACATGAACTCCATCACGTTGATGACGCAGCTTTTATGTCACGTGAGCTCTTGGTAGTTCTTTTTTCAACTCCGCTATCTGTTCCCATAGCATTTATGCTTAATTGTGTCACCTTTTGAGTCTTTAAACCCATTTTGTCCCCAATGGTGCAGATATTTTTTGAATGACTGGACACAGTAAAAAGAATTCCACACAATTAGTGTGGGGAATTCTCGATCTGTATTTATCAGTGCCAGCAATAGAGCTTTTAATACTGTCAGCTGTGCCGTGCAGTCTCCTAGAGACTTTGTTTTTGTACAGCTTGTATGAAACTTTCCATCCTGCATACCACCTTTTAAAATCACACATACAGTGCTGTATTGCTGTTTACTTCCAATGGCCGGCTAAGCTCATCATTCATTGTAAATTATA
Source organism: Lissotriton vulgaris (assembly GCF_964263255.1). Lineage (NCBI taxonomy): Eukaryota > Metazoa > Chordata > Amphibia > Caudata > Salamandridae > Lissotriton > Lissotriton vulgaris. The sequence continues at coordinate 561,605,207 of NC_141695.1, forward strand.
TATTCATACTAGGCTGGAGGCATTATTTCATTCAGGAGAGAATATTTCTGTTCGTATTGCAAGAATGCTTGTGTTTTTAGACTTGGTTCGTATCTGTATCCTACATCTGATGCAGTGAGAGAATTCGCCCATTGTATCCATCTCGGATGTAAAGCTTTAGCATTTGCAACAGTAGCATTTGAAGCAGCCTCTAAGGCCGGTACTGGAGTCACGACAATTATCCGTTTTGCCTGAGCCAGTGCTCTTTCTCTCACTACAGCAGTCTGTACAGCTGTCAGAAATTTCTCTGTGGATGCAAAGCACATCTCAGCATTCATGTATAATTGTGATTTGTATTCTATGGGTACTGTTTCGCCTTCATTGTATGTTAAGTAGGTGTACCTAGATTGACCGGCAACTATATGGAAAACCAACTTGCAGACATTTATGCATGTTTGTAAGTGTTTAGACGCTATCATGTCAGCTTGTATGGAAGGAAGGATATTTGTGTGTTCCTGTGTCCATTGTCTACATGAAAAATCACGTCTTATGAGGTCATAAAGAGGTTTAACCCTTTCTGCGTAATTCAAAATGTATGTTCTACCAAAATTCAGGAATCCTAGTATGGAATGTAACACTTTTAATGATTTTGGAGGTTAGAGCAGCGCACCATTTCTAAAAAGATAGCTGCCAATCTTTAGCCTTCACTTGAGAGCTCATATCCCAAAAATAGGACATTGAGTGGGCTATTTTTTTTTTTTATAGTTGAATTTGTAGCCCTCTGAGGCAAATCCCAAAATAATGCTGCTCACCCTGGTCAAGTGTTCCTCTAGGTCATTATCCATCAGATAAATATCACCTACATAGGGAAATACCTTCTCATCTGGATTCAGAAGTAAATCAGTTACCCTAACTGAGAACAACCCAGGGCTGTTTTTATACCCTTGGGGGAGTTGAAAGAATTGGTCTGGGACCCCAGCGCTGAGAATGCCCTCAAATATTTGCTCTCAGGCGCTATATTTTGGCAGAAGAATCCATTTGAGATATCTAGTGTTGTTTTGTATTTTTTCCCGCACAATGGTATTTATCAATGTGGCACTCTGTGCTTTTTGTACTGCAGAAGTTTTTGTGCATGAGTTTAGATGTTTATAGTCTAAAATTAGACAATATGACTTGTCAGGTTTTATTACGGGAATCAAAGGATCATTCATTGAAGAGGTGCAGGTTGCAATCACACCCTGGTACTCAAGTTGATCTAAGATCTCCCTGACCTGTTTTTTCGCTTACTGTTTTATTGGGTACTGTCTCTGTGGAGTTGGAGTAGATTTCAATGGTAACACGTGGTGGGTTGAATCTTCATCCCACCCATCATGGTTGTGGTATAGTGCAGGGAAAAGGGCTACCACCCACTCCCACACATATGTGTGTTTTAAGTGGCTAGAACGAGATCTGAAAGGGCTAGAAAAATTACCATTTCTCCCTTTGGGCATTCCATAACAATAGCAGGCAGAAAATCTCTTTCAGCTAAAAAAATGTCATAGCTAAAGGTCAATCTCTTCTAAAAGAGGCCTTTAATTTGTCTGGGCTTGTCCCCTTCCATTTGGAGTGTTATCTCATGCAACCTATGTGGGACACTTACCCTCGTATCAGGCGTTTCCACAGTGATATGTTTACTCAGCTCTGGCGTCACCAGAAATTCCATCAGGTTCAGGTGAGCTATTGTTACTTCTGCTGCACTTTCTCGCATCGTCAGACCCATTCCCCATTCAGTAGTTGAGTCCTCAGAATTCTGGGCATGTCTGATCTTAAGACCTGCTACCTTCTTCTTTTTCAACTGAAGGTTTGATTTAGTTTTTTCCTCTTTCTTCGAAGTGTAATCATGAGCGCGTTGTGAGTCTCTGGACTTTGTATGCTCTTCTTATCTGTGTTCTGACCGTCCTTCCCTCTTGGAGTTTTTCGATTAACCCTGAAAGGACCGAGAGGAACGTGTCTCAGTGTCCAGATACATGTCACGTTTACTAATATTGTCTCATTTCCTAAGGTTACACCTCTTTTCCGAGGGCTCCTGTTGAGGAGACCTACCTCTGCATTGAGATCTATTCTCTTTATTGTTTTGTTGTTTGTTATTATCCCATTTCTTCTTTGAAGAAGCAGATGCTTGCTTGAAGGTATCCTTTTTGGGACCACCCATCAGTGGAGGTGTTATTGCTCTAACTCCCATACTGTCTCTGCCTAATTCTGCATAAGCAGTTTCAATTAATTTAGGTAGTTCATGTTCCTGTTGTAGAGGAGTGACACCCTGAGGCGTTGGCGTATTGCCACCACCGCTGCCTTCAGTTTAATATGTGCTAATATTATAGCTGCTACCTGGTCACAATTACCTAGTAATTTCATCCCTAAGTTCAGAGCAGGTTCTGGTCCATATTCATTCTGTATTTGTCTTAATACATCTGGTATTACTGCTAATGACCATGAGTCCTGGTATATATGGCAGAAAAAACTGTACCCCAAGTGGTACAATCCTCTATCCGGGGCGTTATCCCCCATTGGAAAGCAGATTGTTAACATTCTGTGTTTTTTCTTGTGGAACAGTGTGTGGAAATACTGCCTCTAGCTGTGTTATTTTCTAAGATACTTAGAATGGCATTTGTTCACGTTTAGTGGGCATTATACCCAACACTGCGTGTAACGTTTGTGGTGTAATTTTAGTTGTTGTTGTTTGAATTGGACCTGTTGGTGTAGCCGTTGCTGGCTGAAGTGTGAGTGTTCTCATCACAAACTGTGTCATATTTCTGTAAAGTCTTATTAGTTCTTTATGAAGTGAACGTAAGTCTCCTACTGGTATTGTTTCAATGTCAGGATGTGATGTGTATGCTGCTAGTACTGGCCATGTTGCTCCATCTCTTCCAAGCAGACCGAGTCTTACTTTATTTCTTGTATGGGGAGGGCGCTTTTAAACCAGTATACATGCTCCTGGTAAGTGTACTTGTACAAACAATATGTGTTTGGTATGTTATCTTCTGTGTAGTAATGAAATGTTTTTCTTTGTGCATTTTCCTGTGGGAATCTAACCCATGAATAGAATACCTCTGTTCGATATGATTTGTGTGCCTCAATCACGAAGGTTACTGGCCCACCCCTAGCTGTTAAACCATATGAAGCTAGTTTTAGGGTGATGGCATTTCTAACATTTTCTGTAATTTGTAATGCATCTGCATCTTCTTCTTCGGCTGAGAGATTGAGGTCATGCACAGCGTTATTCTGTTGTTCAGTCATTGTTTTTAGTAAGAAGAGTTTTTCAAGGGAACTGCGATAAGGTGATCTGTACAGTTGGAACAATGTGTCCTTCAAGCTTCATCAACCGACAGCCAATAAATATGATGTGCCTACTCAGCTGCTGCAGATTTGTGTACCCTCCCACTCCAGACATCTCTGGGGAAATATGAGTAGGGGTCCTTGACAATAGCACAACTAAACTAGTCAGATTTGACCATAAAGAAGTACCCAACCAATGTTGGTGGCGCCATGTTGTGTAGTTCTTATAAAACGTATATAGGATCTGCTTGTTTGAACAACACACACTGTAGGATTGGTGTCAGACTGATTCTAGGCACCCCTACCGGGTATGTTGGCCTGTGTACCAGCTAGCTCACAGTGCCACTAAAAAACTCATTTTACCAAGCAGAGAATAGTTCTTGTGCAACTATCGAACATGACAGCCCTGATCCCTCAGGACAGTGGAAACAGTGTACTACTTTTCGCTCGATCACTTGTGCTCACTTAGCCTCAGAGAGATATATAGGATAAACGGCATGGACATGTTTCAATAGACATTAATTGAACAGTCATTATTCTAGTGTAAAATAAGTGTGCTGAAACAAGCACTAGACAGAAACAGATGTAAATGATTAGAAGCATTAAGAAAGTAAACGGGTGGTAGATTTCTACAATTTTGCTATAACCATGAAACAGGGTACGTATGTAAAATACATGACAATAAAATGCGTACTCCTACAATGCCATCTTAACTAGATGTACCTGAGTGTACCTAGCATGTGTGTAGGTGTTAAGCCAAGATCAATTCAACCCCATTACCTGAAGTGAGAGACTGTGGGACCCCATCTGGGTCTCGTGTTGGACACCCCGCAAGGGATGTTAGACCACTGCGAGAGGAAGTATCTGCATGCAGGCGCTTCAGCGTCTTGCATCAATGTGTCAGCAGGGAAGTCCTGATCTCCTCTGTTTGTCCCAACAAGATGTTATGTTTATATACCCAAAGGTCCCCCCGTGGGTTTTACCTTGCTGTGTCACTATTCGGACTTAGGATGACATCGGGACTGAACTTTATACATAGTTATTAAACAGGAGATGGTAGTACTGCTGAGTTACCAAGAATCCTCATGCATAATGTATGAGGCTATTACCAGGGAAAATCAAGCGTTATGTGTGCACATGTCTTCTCTAGGTAAAAGGTCAGTCCACAATAGTGGGCATTATACCCAACACTGCGTGTAACGTTTGTGGTGTAATTTTAGTTGTTGTTGTTTGAATTGGACCTGTTGGTGTAGCCGTTGCTGGCTGAAGTGTGAGTGTTCTCATCACAAACTGTGTCATATTTCTGTAAAGTCTTATTAGTTCTTTATGAAGTGAACGTAAGTCTCCTACTGGCATTGTTTCAATGTCAGGATGTGGTGTGTATGCCGCTAGTACTGGCCATGTTGCTCCATCTCTTCCAAGCAGACCGGGTCTTACTTTATTTCTTGTATGGGGAGGGCGCTTTTAAACCAGTATACATGCTCCTGGTAAGTGTACTTGTACAAACAATATGTGTTTGGTATGTTATCTTCTGTGTAGTAATGAAATGTTTTTCTTTGTGCATTTTCCTGTGGGAATCTAACCCATGAATAGAATACCTCTGTTCGATATGATTTGTGTGCCTCACTCACGAAGGTTACTGGCCCACCCCTAGCTGTTAAACCATATGAAGCTAGTTTTAGGGTGATGGCATTTCTAACATTTTCTGTAATTTGTAATGCATCTGCATCTTCTTCTTCGGCTGAGAGATTGAGGTCATGCACAGCGTTATTCTGTTGTTCAGTCATTGTTTTTAGTAAGAAGAGTTTTTCAAGGGAACTGCGATAAGGTGATATGTACAGTTGGAACAATGTGTCCTTCAAGTTTCATTAACCGACAGCCAATAAATATGATGTGCCTACTCAGCTGCTTCAGATTTGTGTACCCTCCCACTCCAGACATCTCTGGGGAAATATGAGTAGGGGTCCTTGACAATAGCACACCTAAACTACTCAGATTTGACCATAAAGAAGTACCCAACCAATGTTGGTGGTGCCATGTTGTGTAGTTCTTATAAAACGTATATAGGATCTGCTTGTTTAAACAACACACACTGTAGGATTGGTGTCAGACTGATTCTAGGCACCCCCACCGGGTATGTTGGCCTGTGTACCAGCTAGCTCACAGTGCCACTAAAAAACTCCTTTTACCAAGGAGAGAATAGTTCTTGTGCAACTATCGAACATGACAGCCCTGATCACTCAGGATAGTGGAAACAGTGTACTACTTTTCACTTGTGCTCACTTAGCCTCAGAGAGATATATAGGATAAACGGCATGGACATGTTTCAAGAGGCATTAATTGAACAGTCATTATTCTAGTGTAAAATAAGTGTGCTGAAACAAGCACTAGACAGAAACAGATATAAATGATTAGAAGCATTAAGAAAGTAAACGGGTGGTAGATTTCTACAATTTTGCTATAACCATGAAACAGGGTATGTATATAAAATACATGACAATAAAATGCGTACTCCTACAATGCCATCTTAACTAGATGTACCTGAGTGTACCTAGCATGTATGTAGGTGTTAAGCCAAGATCAATTCAACCCCATTACCTGAAGTGAGAGACTGTGGGACCCCATCTGGGTCTCGAGTTGGACACCCCGCAAGGGATGTTAGACCACTGCGAGCTGGAGTATCTGCATGCAGGCGCTTCAGCGTCTTGCGTCAATGTGTCAGCAGGGAAGTCCTGATCTCCTCTGTTTTTCCCAGCAAGATGTTATGTTTATATACCCAAAGGTCCCCCCGTGGGTTTTACCTTGCTGTGTCAATATTCGGACTTAGGATGACATCGGGACTGAACTTTATACATAGTTATTAAACAGGAGATGGTAGTCCTGCTGAGTTACCAAGAATCCTAATGCATAATGTATGAGGCTATTACCAGGGAAAATCAAGCGTTATGTGTGCACATGTCATCTCTAGGTAAAAGGTCAGTCCACAACAACCGTTATGTGAGTAATGTAGGGGAGAGTATAGGTGGAAGTTTACGAAGTTACCTGATCCTATATTGGGGTACCTATATGAAATATAACAATGGATAGAGGAATATGCCTCTCAGGTTTGTTTGTGTGCAGGATGGTGCAATCCTGGAATGCTGCATGCAACGGAAGCATCCTTGAACTGAGTTGCAAGGGTGCCTCCATTGGCACAAAGCTGCCAAAAGGACACCAGCACAAGGGAAAAGGCAGGAATGATCCATATTGACTTAAATCCAGCACAATTCTACCAATTCCAGGTCAAGCACAGCAGAACCGCAAGGTGACGCTGAGTTGCACTTTGTGATAAGTTCGTAAATCTACCCCATACTGTATTTGCTGAGCATTGAAGAAGCAGTGAGGTACATGAAGGCAATTGGCTTCACCCCATTCCTGTGGTCCTTGTTCTCAGGCAGAAGGAACACATTCTTTGCTTATACACATACAATAAAGAAGCTGAAGTTAAAATGTAGCCGCAGTTCACCTGCAGTGGGTCAAAGACAGCAGTCATAATACTCCTGGGTAAAACTGACCAACAATTCTAGTGTTTTTCAAAATTCCTATGGTTGCTTTCTAATTCTTCTTTTAGCCTGTACCACAGACACTCATTTATGGTAAAAATGTTTCTGCATTATTCTACAATATCCATTTCCTACCTGCCTGAAATACATTTCCTTATACATACAAAACATTTTAAGCTTATGGCAGTTAGCTGGTGTTACGCAAATGCAATAACTTCTCTTCTCAGAATTGAAGTCCATATACATCTACATGTTTATCCACAGAGCATGTTTACACCACCTGAGACTTAATATTTGGCTTTGGAACGAACACTGGACATGCCCTAGCTGCATCTGGTAGAGTTTTGAGTTTTTTTTTATGTTGCTCGAATAATTAGTGCCTTTACAATTGATAAAACATATAAAACTGCACAGTTAAATATAACTCTGAAGCATACCATTAAAAATATAATTAGATAAGAAATTTTGTTATAAATCCATTTCACATGTAAAAAGTACTTACTTATAATAAAAGTGCTGATCAATGATATTGGACAACAGTGACATGGAGTGACAGTATCTTCAAAATAGATAAACAATGGTACATTATTAATTAAAACTACTAGCCTTACGTCAGTTCTGTATGGGCTAACAATTTTCTGTATACATTCTGGATTTTAAATATCAATCTTAGGCAGTGCAACTGGTCTTTAACATAAAAACAATCAGGGATACCGATTATGTTCAACAAGTGTTCTGCAAAGTTGCAGTTCTCAACAGCTTCTCACTTTTGTTTAAGAATTTGACTAGACCGCAAATAGCTTGTGAATGTGTGCAGTTAAGCAAGAAGTCTACTGCTGCCTGAATTGATGGTGATCATTGTTTGACAAAGGAGTTTCCTGCGATTCCTGATTAGGGATGGGCAGATACAGAGGTGAGATATATTCTCCTGAGGTTTACCACATAGCCTACATCCAGTTGATACTGGACGTGTGGATCATGGTGGTAAAAGATCAAATGATGTCACATTTCCCATTCTTATAAGGCAATACTTATTTTTGTAGTGCACCGCAAAAAAATCTGTAAGATATTTTTGAATCTTTCTCTCCTTATAACTTTTAAGTATGAAATGAGCATGCGTTCGGGTCTCAAGAGTCCCTTCATTTGCAGCGCTAGTATCATGTAGGAATTTGAGGATACAAGTTTTTTGAGCTAAGATTTGATCGTAAAATGTAAATGTAAATTCATTGGAAATATTAAGACCTGGAAGAGATACATCAATGATGTGTTAGTTGTCTGGCGAGGATCAAGTGAGAGATGTCTGGAGTTTCTCCATTGGTTGAAGAGCAGGAACACCTTTCTACGGTTTACAATTGAAATAGGGGGTGACAGTCTGGACTTTCTTGACTTGAAGATTGTGGCCACTCCCGATGGCTTACAGTCTGAATTATACAGAAAATCTATGCCAAGGAACTTATTACTGATGTTTGACAGCCATCACCCTAGATCCCTAAGGAACAACCTGCCCTTTGGGCAGTTTCTTTGTGTTCAAAGGAATTGCTCCACTGCTTCAGCTTTCAAAATGCATTCCACCTGATAAGCGTGGCTCAAATCCACCCGAGTGACTTACAGCACTCACCTATAATTACCTTATAGGAAGTCAGCCGGACAGTGGAGAAGTATAAACAAAAATCTTTATTAGGCCAAACAACACTCATATGAGAGGGCCCTGTCCGACCTCACTCCTAGGAGTGCGAACGAGAGGACTGACTCTCTGCATCACAGCAATACATTATAACGCAATACAGTAAATGGGGTACGCCCCTTGTGGAAAGTTACCGAGCCTCAGAACAGTGGACAATGCTCTCATACAGCAGGCATCTGCACCTGCAAGGGATACATTATTATCTCTGCTCAAGGCCATGGAGCTAGGCTTCGGCGCCTCTGGGTATGAGAACATTGCAGATAGCGGAACTTGTTAGTTTCGGCCACAGTAAGCCGAGAAACGAAAACTGCTGTCTTAGTATATTTCTGTATTCCTGCGGGAGGGGCATGAGCGAGCAGAACCCGCAGGCACAGAGAGTTACACAAAATGGTGGCACACAGGCTAAGCTAAGAAACTAATATGGTCACGCATACATTTGAATATAAGTAATAGGTAAAATATACGAAATGCATTAGTTAGTCATATGATGCTAACTCACACGTCATCATAGGGTAATTAGAGCATCGAAAAGTGAATTCTATCAGACCCTCCTTTTAGCATCATTGGCTAACTATAGCCTCATTTATTTGCCAAAGGTAGTGCCGACATCCATTCTAGGGGCAGGACTGTACTACCTCAGTCTAGAACGTCTTCTGCAATAAACATTAAGAAACTTGCATCAGCAGGAATTTCAGTAAACATAGAAGTGGCATATTGACCATGTAACTTCTTTTTCGGACGTATATTTGCAGCACACATTGAACAACATGGAGGAAGGCAATATATGCAAAGGCAGCATGACAGAATTACACTCACCACTCCAACCAAACCCATCAGTATTTTCCAACCCCAGGAAGAAAAGGCACCCCAGAGCCACCCTTGGAGAGACCATGTCCCATTATCTTGGTGCAATTCAGTCGCTAATCTATGCAATTTTTGCACTGCCAAGTTAACAGTCGGGGCGGAGTCAGGGATATAAACACAGCAAGAGGTCCCGATGACGCGACAGGCCCCGCCCCTATCAGCTAGTATGACGTCAAGGACCATCCTATTCTGGATCGTAAATAATCTCATGGCCTGAACCTCAACAGAGATGTTAGTCGTAATGTCAGCCTCAACCAGAACCACCTTTTCCATTACCCTAGAGAGTCGTCTAATGGCTCTACTGTTGAATATAGGACCCCAGAAAGGAAGCAGACCCTTAGAAAAATCAGTCCATTGCTGATACGAGGTATCTGTCTGATCAACGTCCTCTACCTGAAGTTCCCTCCTTTTACGCTGCTCTTGCGGCTGCTCCTGAGGACTGGGGAATCGTCGATGAGTTCTATGGTAATCAGAGGGAGCCACATACACGGGAGGAATCATATAAGCCAGGTAGCACACCCCACCCCAACCCTCAGGCAACCATAAGTATCCATTTTCACCGCAAACAAAATAGACACTGGGTGGGGCAATCAAGGAGGGGCTAACGGGCAGGCGTATTGAAGCAGTCACATTACAAGAGCTATTTCCAACCTTGATGGGACCCCTTCCCTCTATACAGAAAAATGGAGGAGGACCTACCACAGCCAGGGGTATCAAAGACTTGGAGCTGTCGTTACTCTTAGGGGGATGCCTATAAGACAAAGTGGCGTTCAATTTCATGAAACTATCCCTTAGTCGATCAGTATCATTAGGTGTCAAGAAACGACCCAACTTTTTCTCACATGTCTGTATAAAAGTCTGGTCAAAACGTCCGTCAGTGTATATTCGTCCAAGGGAAGCTGAAGGCAAAGGCCGCACTCGCATTGTCATTGTCCACCCCCTATTCTGCAGGCGTGGAGTCAAAGAATCTGGCTGCTGGAAATATTTAACAAGACCTATAAGAGTATACCACCCCACACAACTATTCACTGGCGTTAAAGGGAGAGCGAGGAACCTATCTTTCTTATAGGCAGCAGAAGGTAAAAGCCCACAAACCCAGCAATCGGTCATGTTGGTAGTGGCATGTGCATGATGCAAAGTCTTAATAAAAACATTGTCTTTATAATTTTTTCGTATCATCCTCTCACCATAATCGACAGTTATCATTTTATGTTCCGGAACAGCAGTAGGTGTGGGTGCAAATGTATGAACGGGATAATGCTTATCTAGGAAAAACAGTATACCAAGAGTCACCAGAAAGGCAATTAAAACAATGACTATCACTACTATTTTCCCCTTTCGGGGAAGGGCCAACCAGGGGGAATCAGGCTCACGTCTCGGGGGAGCTGCAAAAGGCTGCTCCTCATCAGGAATGGGCCGCCCAAAGGGATACATTACTAATAATCGTACAAAAATATCAAAAATCAAAAAGGTAAAAATCACACTGTTACTAAAAAAAAAAATAGTCCCAGACAATCCTCAACCGGCCAGAGGGGTTCTTCAACCCTTAAAAAAGGGATCTTCTCCCTGTGTCCTTCAAAGCCTCACAGGCAGGCTTGTACCGTTCATACCTACTCCAACGTCGCTGGTCAACACTTTGAAATAGGGGAAGCACTTAATTTGGGCCCCGCGCCACTCTATAGTCTCAAAGAGGACAATCTTCGGCTAAACACCAGGGCTCTTACAAGTCCATCCCTACCACTAAATCTTCTTTTTCAGAATGTCCACTAAGCCCTTCTTCCAGTATTTAGTCCATCATACTTATTTTCTTCGGGGCCGCAAATTGTAGCGAGTGCTCCCTGGCACTTCGGGGTCAGAAAACAAAGCAGGTGTATCAGTGGCAGATGCTGAACTTTCCGATATCTCTTTGCTAGCAACAAAAGGAGTGGTAGAGCTCACAGTATTCTCAATTCCGCTTCGCTCTTCTCCAATCAATGAAGCATCCGAGAAAGGAACATACCTCGGGATATGTTCAGACTCCTGGTCAGCGATGCCATCTTGTACCCATTGGTCATAGGGCAACGGGAGCGGGACCCTCTTCACATGAGAGGCATGGGTCCACGCTTTTCTGCCTTCAATCCGAAGCGCCGTGCGTGTAGTGAGGAGCACCTGACGAGGCTCCGACCATCTCGGCTCCAAACAGGACTTTCGCTGATATCGTCGCACCACGACCCAATCCCCTGGGTGGATGGTGTGTCCAGGCCCCTCCGGCAACGGCTTCAGAGTGTCTGCTACCTGCTGATGAATAGAACGAAGATCTTTAGTCAAAGCATACAGATAATCTGTCAACAGAGGATAAGTAACTTCAGAAAAACATTTAGGTCGGGGCACTCCCCAGATATTGGCCGGGCGGCCAAATACCACCTCGTGCGGGGAGACGCCCATCTTTGCATTTACAGTGACTCTTGTGGAAAGCAAAGCTAAGGGAAGTGCGTCTGGCCAACGGAGACCTGTACTCTCACATATTTTGGCCATCTTGAGCTTGAGCGTGCCGTTAAACCGTTCCACCAGTCCTGCCGCCTGAGGATGCAAGGCTGAGTGGAACTTCTGGGTGATATGTAGACCCTTGCATATATTTTTCACTAATTCAGCATTAAAGGACGTGCCATTATCACTCCAGATCACCCTAGGTAATCCGAAGCGGGAGAAATACTCCTTTATCAACATTTTTGCAGTAGACATAGCCGTGCAGTCTTTCGTTGGGAACGCCTCCACCCACCTACTAAAAGCACATACAACTACAAGGACGTACTTTAAGTTATTGACTCTTTCCATTTCGATGTAATCCATCTGAATCACTTCAAAAGGGAAAGAGGGGGGTGCAAAATTTCCAGTTGGGACAGGGGTACCCTTCCCAGGGTTGTGTCTCAAACACACCATACACTGACGAACCAAATTGGTGGCCATCTTAGAGATATTTTTATTGCTCCACACCGGGTCTAACAATTTGCAAATGCCCTTGGCACTCACATGGGCAGGCCCGTGTGCCATCGTCACTACTGGAAGGACATACGCATTCGGTAACATCCATCGTCTCTTGTCTGTCACATCTGTCCAACATTCATCCGCATCCAGTCGTCCCTGCCCATCCTTCCATGCTCTCAGTTCCTCATCCGTCGCTTTGCCCTGTATGTTCTTGACACTCTGTACCGTGTCTGCAAACATATGAATATCTGGGACCCATCGTGCTGGTCCTGCCACAAACATTCGTGGTAATTTTTCTCTAACAGTCTCTTTTGCTGTCTCATCGGCAAAAGCGTTGCCTCGCCCGACATCGTCCACTATTGTCTTGTGTGCACTACATTTTATCACAGCCAATCTTTTGGGTAATGTCAGTGCCGTTAGCAGTCGTAATATCAGTGGACCATGTTGGATGCGTTGTCCATGGGAGGTCAAGAATCCCCGTTCTGCCCAAAGTCGCCCATAATTATGAACCACGCCAAAGGCGTATTGGCTATCGGTGTAAATGTTCACATCCAACCCCTCACTCAACTCACATGCTCTCAGTAAGGCAATAATCTCGGCAGCCTGAGCAGAATTGTAAGGTATTCTAGAAGTCTCTACCACCGTCTGTAATGTTGTTATTGCATATGCTGCTGTCGATGTACCGTCTGGTAATTTAAAACAGGATCCATCGACATACAGTTCCCCGTCCGGTTCTTCCATGGGCCTGTCTGTCAGATCCACCCTCCCCTTTGTCTCCTCTTCGGTCCTATACAAACAGTCATGTATGTCATCATCATTTGTGTCAGTATCTGTGGGGATAGGTAACAAGGTGGCGGGGTTCAATGTGGCACACCTTTTAATTGTTACATGGGGCGCAAAAAGAGTCATCTCGTAACCCGTCAGACGAGCGCTTGTTAAATGCTGCGTCTGTGTCCTGTTCAGTAAAATATCCACAGCATGCGGTACCATTACTGTGAGATCTGATCCCAGCACGAGCCCTGCCGATTGTTTTATAGAGACCGCAGCAGCCGCCGTGGCTCTCAGACAGCTCGGCAGCGCTCTTGCCACATTATCGAGCACTGCAGAGAAGTATGCACACGGTCTCTGCTTCCCCCCAAAGCACTGAGTTAAGACAGACAACGCGCAACCTTCCGCCTCGAGCACGTAAAGAACAAAAGGCTTCTGGTAATCAGGTGTTCCAAGAACTGGCGCAGAACACAAAGACGTTTTTAGTGACTCAAACGCTTCCTGACATGCGGGGGTCCAGGGTAGGGGTTCGCGCACTTCTTTGGTAGTCAGATGCAATAGGGGTTTCGTTAGTAACGCATAGTTAGGTATCCACTGACGACAATACGATGTTATGCCTAGGAACGCGCGCACCTCTCGCTGCGTGTTAGGTATTTGCATGTTAGTGATCGCTTTTATGCGCTCCGGCGTCAATCTCCTCCCCACTTTCGAAAGGAGGTGACCGAGGTAGGTGACCTCCGTTCGACAGTATTGAAACTTCGGAAGGGACACTTTATGCCCCCTCTTTGCCAAATGGTGTAACAATTTTACAGTAGCATCCCGACAACCCTGTTCATCATCCGATGCTATTAGGATGTCATCCACGTACTGCAACATTACGTTGCCAGGTGGAAGTACCAGGTCATCCAATTGTGCCTTTAGAGCCTGACTGTATATACTCGGACTCTCCGTGTACCCCTGGGGAATTCTCTTGAAGCGGAAACTACGGCCAGCCAATGAGAATCCGAAGAGGTAACGGCTGTCCTCATGTACCGGAATACTGAAGAAAGCATTTTTCAAATCCAGGACAGAGAAATAATTGGCCGAAGGTGGAATCATTGTCAATATCGTAGTGATGTCCGAGACCACCGGATACTGTGGCTCCACTACTCTATTTACCTGCCGCAAATCAATCACAAATCTATAGACATCAGGAGTATTATCAGTTGCATCAGGTGACCGTCTTTTAAGTACAGGCAAAATAGGACTGTTACATATATTCGAATCAGTCTCTTCTACAACTCCAGACTGTATCAACTCTTGAATTATTTGTAACAAGGCCTTCTCACCCTCTCTAGGTATTCTGTATTGTGGAATTCTGGGCAATTTGGCTCCCACCTTCACTCTTATTGACACCGGGGCAATATCCATTCTCCCTACATCATTATCACTGGCAGCCCACAAGCTGTCGGGTATGCCTCGAAACTCAGGTGGCAACGGGTCGTCTTTTGAAAAGCACTGTAGTGGGCGGGCAACATTGGGGCCTAGAGTAAGGTACACGCCATCCGGAGAACAATAAATGGTGGCATGCAATCTCTTCAATAAATCTAAACCCAGCAAATTTTCTCCACAATTCGATGTCAATAAAAACGGTGAGTCAACAGTAAAAGGGCCAATCGTTAACGTGAGAGGTTTAGAAATGGGGCTAATCACCGGAGTTCCTGCAAAACCCACGGATATGTTATTCTTGCCAGACAGAGCCGCCCCTGGGACCCGAGAACGAGCCACTGAACTTTTCATTGCACCCGTATCCACTAGAAATTTCTGTTGAGACCCTAGTAAGTCAGCTTCGACATAAGGTCCCCTCTGATCAACTTCCATAAGTACTGGTCCCATGCTCTGTCCTACGCTGTCCTAGTTGTGGGAGAACCCTGTCAAATCGTCCACTGAATAATCATCGTTGTAATACTGGCCCCCACTCCTCTGCGACTGTTGTCTATCTGTCCCGTTGTCAAAGTAATTGCCTCCGGGTCTCCCGCCTCCTTCTGATCGTGCAGCCTGTCTCCCAAAATCACCACTACCTCGTCCTCGTCCTCTTCCTGGACCGGTACCTGACTGGAGCAGCGGGCAGTCTCGCCACCAATGCCCTTCCTGCTTACACTTGGTGCACTGGTTCGGTCCCAGCCTTTCCCTACTCTCATCTCTCCCAAAACCACCTCCCCGACTCAGCGCCGCACCTCTTCCTCTGCCTCTTGCCACTTGCTGCAACAAAACCCTCGTCTTCAAATCTTTAGCCTTCTTCTCCTGCTTGTCCTTATTCTCATTTTCCCTGTGCTCGTAATATTGCGCCATACTTAGTATTCCCGAAGGAGAGGACGTCGTCCACGTGCTCTCGGACGCTTGCAGTCTAGCTGATATTTCAGGCAATAAATTTGTGACAAACCTGTTAACAAAGAGTCGTAACCCTCCATCCTGTGACACATCCTGTCCACTAAAATCCATGAACGTTTCCTCAAACCTCGTAAAGAAATCTGAGACCGCCTCATCCTTTTTCTGCTTGCAAGCCGTCAATTTGTCCCAATCTACCTTTTTCGGGGGAATGAGAGAATGCATATACTTTATAATGCGTCCTGGCAGAGCTAATATCTCAGCCCTCGGCTTCTCCCCTGGCTTACGCTCCTTGTCCCAATCCTGTAACTCCTGCCATGTACCTCCCAGCTCCTCCGTATGATCCGTACCTTTCACCTGTCGCCACACATCAACCGGGACCAAAAGCCCGAAAAATAATTCCACATCAGCCAACGTCATCACAGTAGAAGACGCTGCTTCCGTGAGCTCTTTATAATAGGCGGTCGGATTCTTTCTAGAATCCGGTAGCTGAGCCTTCAATGACAACACCTCGCTTCTCTTCCATGGCGTATACACCCATTGCTCCTGAAAATGCGCATCAATTCTGTTCCGTGTGACAGCCCTCGTGACTGGGTCTAACAACTCGGGGACCTCAGGATGAAAAATAGGGTGCACCTCTCGCATTGGGTGGAGACCTGGGAAGTGGGGTGTACCGACAGAGGGCAATTCATTCCTGTATTGCAATAGCGCGCGCAGACTACTCATCACTTCCTTCACCCCCGTGTTCGTTCTGTACGCCCCAGCCTGTATATCCCGTAAAACCGCCGGAGCCACGCCTCCATACCCCTGCTCCCATAGCGGTATCAATACATTAGACATGTGCCACAAAGCGTGCTGCTGCATCAAGGGCTCAAAATCTTTCATGGTGGACCAAATATCTTCGAACGAATAAATATTATTCCTGGCCCATTGGCATGCCTGATTAGCCACCATACTTTTTTCATCTAAACCAACTGTAGAACGTGTAAGCAGCTTCCGTACCTGTGAAAACAATCCGCTACCTGCGCCGCGACTCGGTGTTAGCATCTCCTGACTGGGGGTGGTACTAGCTGAAACAGTAGGGAGTGCTAAAGAAAATGGTGAGGGGGCGGGTGAAGTGGTCTGGAGTAGAGAAACGAGGGGTGTCGAGGGTAGGGATTGTTGGGGGGCACTCGCTGAAGGACCTGGAATGGGGGCCGAAAGTGGCAAGGAGGGGTACAAGGGCTGCGGGGCATAAGGGGGAGGGGGCCGGGCATTCAAAATGTCCTCCATCTCATCTGGGTCGTCCTCTCTCACTACGTAACTTTTATTTTCCTTTAACCTACAAAGTCTATCTGCGCGCTCCATGCGTAGTGCATTCTCATTTCCCACCTGTTCCTTCGCTTTCTGCGCCATAGTCTGGGTGGACTTTTTATACTCCTCTTTCTCCTCTCGCATCTTGCGTTTCCTGACCTCTTTCTGCCACACTCGCAGAGAGTCGAACATACTCTGACGGCTACGCCTAGCAAACAGTTTGTCTTGCAAATAATCCAACTTAGCTTCATCAAAAGAACCCGTCAAAGGCCATTGTAAATCCACATTATCAGCAGTGTACCGATGCCACAAAGTACCAAACAAAATCGGGACCAGTCCATGTTTAACATACATATCAAAACTCGGTGTCCCTTCAGGGGGTGCAGGTTGGCTCTCGGCCAGTCTAGTATCTGAGGGTCGACAACAGCATCCAAAACATCGCAACTTGCTAAAACACGGCATCTTTACTTTATCTTGAATCACAACTCAAGTTCATTCACACACAAACATATAGACGTACATCAGAGAACCACGTACACATATACAATATCTCCAAACACGTGTTACCAAATGGGACAAGGCCCGTCGACCAAGTCCTGGGGAACCTGGACTCTACCGCAGACCGAACAGTACGCTAACTGTTCTGAGGAAGGGGAACAAATCTGCCACCCGTGCGGCACTGTGGATCACTGCGCACTTTACCGCGGGAAACCTGGATCACACCTCCACTGAATCACCACACTAGGAGTTCAGGGTAAGCGCGCCAGAGTCTACCCACAATGAGCCACGCCTTCACCACAGTACCATTCGGTCGGATCACTACAAACAATTACCTCGAAATACGTCCCCAACCCCGTCAAGTCTGTCAGAGCACCAACTCGTACTCTGAGTTCCCCGGAGCACACTAGCCCCAGGAGCACACCGGCTCCTCAAACCATCGGAGACACTCTAGTCTCCCGGAACACTCCCGTTCCTGCAGCAATCACAGGTGGACCACTCACCTTCCGTAGGCGGCACCGACCTCTACCGTTCTCCACCTCCGGCTGCCAGGACCAACACGGTCAGCTTCAAGTTCCGCCTTCTGGACCCCGGCGTAAGATCCGAACCGGGACCTCTCCCGATCAGCAGGGTGGGGCAGCGCTGCGAGAACCATGCTCGGCATCAAATGGGATCCCGGGCCCACCGTGCCGACCAGCGGGTCCCCGGTCTTCTGCTACCCACTTACGGGTGAGAAAAGATCCTTATCGCGGGGTCCCTATTCGGGCGCCATCTGATAAGCGTGGCTCAAATCCACCCGAGTGACTTACAGCACTCACCTATAATTACCTTATAGGAAGTCAGCCGGACAGTGGAGAAGTATAAACAAAAATCTTTATTAGGCCAAACAACACTCATATGAGAGGGCCCTGTCCGACCTCACTCCTAGGAGTGCGAACGAGAGGACTGACTCTCTGCATCACAGCAATACATTATAACGCAATACAGTAAATGGGGTACGCCCCTTGTGGAAAGTTACCGAGCCTCAGAACAGTGGACAATGCTCTCATACAGCAGGCATCTGCACCTGCAAGGGATACATTATTATTTCTGCTCAAGGCCATGGAGCTAGGCTTCGGCGCCTCTGGGTATGAGAACATTGCAGATAGCGGAACTTGTTAGTTTCGGCCACAGTAAGCCGAGAAACGAAAACTGCTGTCTTAGTATATTTCTGTATTCCTGCGGGAGGGGCATGAGCGAGCAGAACCCGCAGGCACAGAGAGTTACACAAAATGGTGGCACACAGGCTAAGCTAAGAAACTAATATGGTCACGCATACATTTGAATATAAGTAATAGGTAAAATATACGAAATGCATTAGTTAGTCATATGATGCTAACTCACACGTCATCATAGGGTAATTAGAGCATCGAAAAGTGAATTCTATCACACCACACTATGCAACCAACTGATTTCACAGAAATATCCCCCAAGACTGGTACGACGCTCAATGTTAACGAGCCAGTAATAACAACCGACTGGCACTACTCGAACCATCAACACCGAAACCACGATTAGAAAGACTCACATTCGTGCACACCTTTGGGACTCTTTCTAATAAGATCCAGAAAGTGGTCAAAAGACACTGGCCAATCCTCAACTCTGGGCATACATCTACCCAGACCCCTCTTTTTTCTTTAAAGAGAGGTCCCAATTTGAGAGACAGGATGGTCCACACAAGACCTCGGGAGGAGCAACCTAGAATCCTGGGCTCCCTCTGGGACCTTTCCCCAGTTACAGGCCACCACCCATGTGGTTCATGCCAGGCTTGCCCCCAGACAAAGAAGACAGTAGAGATTGACATAGGCACTTCTAGACCCTGGAGATAGACTAAATTCACAAACTGCAATAGCGAAAAACTGGTGTACTTGATAACATGTCCCTGCGGGTTGAAATACGTAGGGATGACCACCCGCAAAATAAGAGTGAGGATATCTGAACACAAAAGTACAATTAGGTGTAAGAGACAGGCCAATAAGTTGACGACTCACTTTTTAGAGGTACGCCATCCCTCCACTGCTTTTCAGTGGACTGTCCTGGAACAACCATTCATCCCTGCACACACAGCGGATGTGACAAAATTCCTCCTTCTGAAGGAGCAGAAATGGGTTCTGAAGCTTGATACCCACCACAAGGGGCTAAATGATGAGATTCCGTGGTCCTCTCTTTAAACATACACGTAATACCCTGCAGGTTTAGGGGATTATCTCTTCTCCTCAGACCTGTGTAGTTTATTTAAGGCATTTGTAGCCTTGTATAAAGAGGAGAATGATCCAGTTCATCTGTAAAGCCTTTTACCATGTCTCTTTGCTTTGGTCTTCAGCACTAATATCCTTGAATAAAACTAGGGTTACCATACCGATATAAGTCATTATTCATGCATGACACTGTTCTTTAACTTTCCATCTGTGCATGCATATTATTGTTAATTATCCATTCTTGTATTTATGCCTTTGAGTGCATATCGTCACCCACTTCACCGGCAAACATGAGCCCGGTCGTGTCTTTTGTTTACAACCAGGTTGCTCCGGTGACTGGGAACGAGCAACTACCAATGGCCGCTGCCCATACACTTCTGCAGCTAGGCCGTCCAATTAGAAATAGGTCAGGCGGGTCACATGGTCTGGCCATCCAGTTAGTGTAAGCCTTTTAAACAACTGCGGCTTGGGATGCCCGTACCTCCCCAGTCGGCCCAGATGCCGGCTTAGAAGTACTGACGGAGAGGTAAGCCTGCATTGGCTTTGTCTGTACGTGATTCATGTAGCGGTAAATGGGTTTCTTCGGGGTATATGATAGTTTGCTCCTTACTCAAGGGGAGTCCCAGCGCCCTTACTAGGGACTTGCTCTGTTTGATCCCTTAAATCAAGAGCGGAAAGCATATTGTGTGCTTCTTTAAACATAGTGGTAAACGTATCATTTGATATTTTGAGCTCAGACACTTGCTCATACGCTGCGGAGATGGGTATTAACTAGTCCTGCACTATTCTTAAACAGAGTTTGAGCACCCGCAGGAGGCACTATCCTGAATGGGAGTTTGAGCACCCAAACAATGCACATTTTTTCCCGTTTTTTTAGAAAAACCGAGATATGAGAAGATTATTAATAAACACTCGCCGACGGCAACAATACATGGCATGTTTGTTCACCTTTCTATTAAGGGAGAGAGAGGAGAGATATATTTCTTTATATTTTTAATCAGTTCTGGGTGGGAACGTGTCATTATGTGGAGTGTGGGTCTGCTACAAAGAGGGGTTTGTTTTCACCTTTTGTTTACTTGCCCCAATATAGAGCGGTGCTTCACTCTACTCCTGAGCCACTGCCAGGTGGGGTGAGGTCTTCACTTCTTACAAGTTTGGTAAGATTAATTTTTTCTTCACGCGTAATATAATTATGTATCCCTGAACGTTGAAACAGGACACTACTTTAATGGGTGACTATGTCAGCATAATGGCTTGGCTACACTAAGATTTATGAGCAATAACCTAGTGGTGTTTGTATGTTGATGTGTTTCTTAGAAAGCTTTTTTGGCACTTAACTCCTGTTTTCTGTCTTCTTCCAGTGAAATACATGACCTGTAAGAAAAGACAAGACTTGACACCTAGAATCTTCAGGTGATCTCTGTGCTTGTCTCCATACCTGTTTTCTTATTCTTACTCTTCACTGTATATCTTACTTTGTTTTTTTTGCAGTAGCAATAGTTGTTGTTGGGTCTCGAATGAAAGCAAGTACGAATACGTCCCTCATTGCTGAAACATGTCGACCTGGTACCATATCTAGACAGCTAATTTTCAAACTGTCTTGACAATTTTTTGATATTGGTAGAGCGAGTATCACCAGAATAACATCGTTCAGTTCTCCGTCATCCAATTTTAAATGCACTTTTTCATTTTTTTCATTTTCTCCTCTTGCACTGCACTTTTCTGGTCACCTCAATTTTTACAACTCACCCTTGTAGGGAAGTGGTAAGACCATATTGCCTCCTATCTCAGCTGAGAGGACCACTTACCATCTTGGTTACCTTTTTCCTGAGAACAGTACATCTGGGTGTATGGTCTCAAAGGAATCCCAAATGATGAAGGGCGGTTCCGAGTGGTGACTAATGGGTTTCTTTGACCATCTGCTAAGGTGTCTTAGTTTACCACTATTTTTTAGTCAGTTAGGAAGTTTTTGTGCCATGTGGTGATTTGCACCATTAACCTACACTAACTACAGACCCTCTGGTACTCTTGTGTTGTTGGTAACTTGTATATATACATATATATATATATTCACTGAAAAAAACGTAGGTTTTACAGACGTTACAGTTAGGAATTATCATTTAAAAAACCTTGGAAATTCACAAAAAAAACATAGGCTTCAGGGACATTATAGTTTGTTGAACATTTGACTCATATAAAACCAGAGAAATTTGCCTCTTATAGTTAGTTGAGCTAACTATAACTCGTGCACCCGCAATGCACTGGTGATGACGTCACATATTACATCACTCACGACATGCTCAGTGACATCACTGATGACATCTCAAATTACATCACTGATGATAACACTGATGACATCATCCAGTGAATGCGTGTTTCTGGAAAGTTTAAATATTTTTCATATATATCTATGCCAAGGTGTATTGAAGAATGAGTGGATTTACAAGTGCCTGAATTGATGATTTAGTAGGTGCGTGACTGACTGTACAAGTGAGTGATTGAACATGTCTAACTGAATTCATGGGTTAGTGACTAAACTGTGTAAAAGTCTGTATTAGTCTCTCAGTTGGTGTGTAAGCGGCTGTATGGGTTGCTGAGTAGCTACATGAGTGTCTGTATGGGTTATTGATTTGTAGTCTGTATGGGTGCCTGAGTATCTGTGTGGGTGGGTGGGTGACTGTGCATAGATGTCTGAGTGGGTGATTCACTGGTTGTATGCATTCAAAGGTGCATCTGGGAAGGGCTGTATGGGTGAGTTAGTGTGTGTATGGGTGTGTTGTTGAGTGAATGAATGTCTCAGTGGTATATGTGTGAGTAACTACATAAGTTTTAAGGCAGTATATGTGAGTGTTCAAATATATACCTGACTATACGTGACAGTTAGTTATTTGAAGAGTGTGTGTATAAATGAGTCTCTGCTTGTATCAGTGATTGTATGAGACAGTAAGAATATGCTAGTGTCTGCATAATAAGTGATGTGATATGTGTATAAATAACAGAGTTGGTGTGTATAACTGTATAAATGAGTAAATTGGTATGTGATTGATTCTTTCCATGACTGACTAGGTGCGTGAGTTACTCTATGGATGAGTGGTGGAGTGTTACTGCATTTGTAGGTGTATAAGTGCATATTATAGTATTGTATATTGATGAGTAACTGCATGTATAAGGGACTGGATGTGTGTATCAACCTAGGAAATAGTGGGTGGTATGTAGTATCTGGCATTGTTGTGTGTATGGTTTCAAAAATAGTAGTCTGTATTTTAGGGTGCGTGTATTAAAGTTTACATTAAGCGTGGGCGTAAAACCTGTTTCGTGGGCGAATTTGCGGATTTTTGGCAATTTCGCGATCCGCGAATCACGCAAATTTGCCCAAAAATCCGCAAATTCGCAAGCTGCGAATTATTTAGCTTGGTCGCACTTGAAAAATACAATATCGCGCGTGTGGCATTGACTTACCGTGATTCTGAGTCCGCTTAGTTGTTTTTAATTGCACAACAAGAGATTGACAACGCAAGTACCTCATAAGGGCCCGCGATCACGCATTGCGGGAGTAAACAATGCCGAGCACGTAGATGCGGCGCGCAGCTGACTTCCGGCGGGAGATTTGAACAGCTCGCGTTCCCGAAATTGCAAAAATTGCAATTCTGCACAAGAAATCCACCGCAGGAAGCATAAACCTTGTGAAAATGATGATTTTGATCAGAATAACTCCTCAGATTGACATTTGGCTGCACTTTTTGGTGCAAGGAGTCCATTTTTTTGGGGAGGTGGGAGGAAGGAAGTGCCCCAGAGTCTCCAACTTCCTGTTCCTGTCCAGCAGGCTCCTCCCAGTGCTTTGTCCATGTCGTGGTCACTTTTGATTTGGATCTGGAGCTGGAAGGATTACTTTTTTTAGCTGCTGCAGGATATTTGTATTTGAGGACTTTTTGGACTTTGGACTTTGGATCACTTTTGGACTTGAGATTTTACAAGTAAGTTGGTGTTGTTTGTTTGGGGCATTGCAGTTGAGGCAACTACAGTTTTAAAACTTTTTTCACAAATTAAAAAAAATATATATTGAGGGTAGTCACAGTATCCAGTAGGCCCAGGGTTAGTCATGGGTGCATGATACAACTGTTTCTGTGATTTTTTTTAACTTAATTCTCATTTATGTCATGGAATTTTAGCTCACTGTTATATGCTGATTTTTGTTTTATTTTGGGGTGCCTGTACAGCCTCACTAGCCAGTAGGACCAGGTGTAGTAGTGAATGGTGCATGGACCTAGTCTTTCTGTGGGGTGTTTTGAATGTAAACATCATTGATGGCATTGATGGCATTGGATTGTGGTGATTTATGTGTGTTTTTTGACTTTTTGGGGTGGTGTTGGGGCCTGGCCATGTGGGTGGGGGCCATTTTTAGGCCTGGTCCAGGCAGGGCCTGGCCATGCTGCTGGGGGTCAAGGGTCCATTTTGAAGCCAGGCAGTGTGCTCAGGCCTGTACCCAGTTTGCCTTGCTTTCAACCATTATGCCCAGGTGTAGTGAGTGGTGCATGGACCTAGTCTTTCTGTGGGGTGTCTTGAATTTGAACATCCTTGAGGTCATGGATGGCATTGGATTGTGGTGATTTTTGTGTGTTTTTCGACTTTTTGGGGTGTTGTTGGGGCCTGGCTATGTGGGTGGGGGACATTTTGAGGCCTGGTACAGGCAGAGCCTGGCCATGTGGTGGGGGTCAAGGGTCCATTTTGAATCTAGGCAGTGTGCTCAGGCCTGCACCCAGTTTGCCTTGCTTTCAACCATTATGCCCAGGGGTACTCAGTTCTGCATGGACCTAGTCTTTCTGTGGGGTGTCTTGAATTTAAACATCCTTGAGGGCATGGATGGTATTGGATTGTGGTGATTTATGTGTGTTTTTCAACTTTTTGGAGTGTTGTTGGGGCCTGGCTATGTGGGTGAGGGCCATTTTGAGGCCTGATACAGGCAGGGCCTGGCCATGTGGTGGGGGTCAAGGAGCCATTTTGAAGCCAGGCAGTGTGCTCAGGCCTGCACCCAGTTTGCCTTGCTTTCAACCGTTATTCCCAGGGGTACTCAGTGGTGCATGGACCTAATCTTTCTGTGGGGTATCTTGAATTTAAACATCATTGAGGGCATGGATGGTATTGGATTATGGTGATTTTTGTGTTCTTTTTGACTTTTTGGGGTGTTTTTGGGGCCTGGCCATGTGGGTGGGGGCCATTTTGAGGCCTGGTACAGGCAGGGCCTGGCCATGTGGTGGGGGTCAGGGGGCCATTTTGATGCCAGGCAGTGTGCTCAGGCCTGCACCCAGTTTGCCTTGCTTTCAACCATTATGCCCAGGTGTAGTGAGTGGTGCATGGACCTAGTCTTTCTGTGGGTTGTCTTGAATTTAAACATCATTGAGGGCATGGATGGCATTGGATTGTGCTGATTTTTGTGTGTTTTCGACTTTTTGGGGTGTTTAACTGATGTTCTTCTGTCTTCCATTGCTTTTAGGTGCACAAGAGAACCACCAGTGCCAGGAAGAAGTCCTGCAGCGGTGTGTGCAGCACAACGTCAAGTGACGTCACTGTGGCCACACACAAGTCAACTCAGCAACCCATGCAACTGCGGCCTGCTGTTCTGACATCTGAAGAAGATGGCCCGAAAGAAAGGTGGCCATAGCGCCTCAGCGAAAAAAGTTGCCAGTGCCACTGCCCGTAAGAAGGAGCAGAAGAAGCAAGTGGCACCACCTACCAAGGAGACTGGTGTGCCCACCGACACCTTTTTTGGGGAAAAAAACTACGCCTGCAGCAGCAGCGGTTTCCGCCGGGGACCAAGCTGGAAACAGCACCTCTGCTTCATTGGGCTCAGTGCCACCACGCCAAGTTCGGTCCAAGACCATGAGTGCTGCTGCGGCAGCCACTTTGGTTGTTCAATCACCATTGACCAGTGATGTTGGCTCATCACAAGAAAGTACCATCCAATCAACGCTGGGTGTAACTCAGCTGACGAGTGTTCAACAACCACAGCTGCAACGACAACCATAGGTGCAACTAGTACAAGCGCTAGTACATGGGCAAGGAGAGGCGCAAGGAGAGGCGCAAGGAGAGGCGCATGGAGAGGTGCATGGAGAGGCGCAAGGATAGGCGCATGAAGAGGTGCATGGAGAGGTGCAACTAGAGGTTCATGGAGTGGCACAACTGCCTACAATGCTTGTTCCTTCAGAAGTAGGGGCACATCAGGAAATTGGTATTCAAGTGTTATCATCCGAGGAAGCCACTTCTCCTGAAGATGATCCATTGTCTTCCAGATCCCCAGCAAGAAAAAGGTCAAGGAGGGCTACTAGTACTACAAGTTCTTCTTCAAGCCCCCTTCATTCTAATGACCTTGATCCTGATTGAAACCCACAAATACAGTCTGAGAGTGAGGCACGCCATGAGCCAACAAAGGTAGCTAAGCCTAAAAGGAAGGTTCCCGCAAGGCTTCGACTTATGTGTGATGACGACAAACAATAAGTGGTGTCTTCTGCTGCTGATAAACAGTCTGACGATGACCCAGTCATCACAGTTGTCACTCCAGCCCCAGCGGCATGCATCAGACAGACATTTTCACCCTATCCCGAATGGCTGCTGAGCGGGATGTGGGCGGCGTGGCACTGGTACCACCACCAACGTAGTTAACTACAACACCAACACGACCTACAGCTTCCATCTTTTTAAGTCAGAAGGGCCGGCAGGGACCTCCATCCAGCACGACCTAAAGTAGTGGTGCTGTAAGTTAACAACAGAAACGAATTCAGCCACGCCCATCCTCCACTTCATCTGGCATTGAAAGTCAAAGTAGCACCTCCACCACCAGCAGACATTTCCAGTCCCCAGTTTGGGACTTCTTTACTGTTAGCGAAAAGGCGGAAAACATGGTCGTTTGTTCGATTTGTAAAGTATTGGTTAGTCGGGGTAAGCTTGGTACCAACTATGGTACCGGAGGTCAGAGAAGTCATCTAAAAAAACACAACCCTATCCAGTGGTATACGCACCTACGTAAGATCGAGGAAGTCCAAAGTAGAACTGATCCAAATGAATCCATTCACATTGCATCTGATGCTGATGAGGGGCTGATTGTGCAGGTGGGAAGTCAAGAACTGAGCGACATTTTTTCTGGTACACCCAGTACCCCTGGCAGCAGCACTGCAGTGGTAGCGCCCACACCCTCTACCCCTGCAACATGTATGAGGCACACTAAGAGTCTGGGACAGACACCAATGCAAAAAAGTCCATCAGTGAGCCTAACTGGTTTGAAGTCTGCATCATCATCATCATCATCACGTAAAATGGTCAAGCCCACCATTAGAAGCATGCTTTGGTCGGAGGCGCCATTTGAACGCAACCACCCAACGGTATGTCTGTATAACGCAAAGCTGGCTAAAATGCTAGCGCTGGACCTTCTCCCTTTTTCTTTTGTGGAAGGGGTGGGGTGTCTAGAATTTGTGGCAACAGTCTGCCCTAAATGGAAGGTTCCTAGCTGGTCCTATTTTGCCAGAGTTGCGGTTCCAATTGCAAAAACCACAGTTGATGGACAGAATGCAGAACAATGTCATACATTCAACCCAGTACAGAGATCTGGGCCTAAATCCATCGTTTGTTTGCACTCCACACCACCCCAGTTCAGACATGGCCATATGCAAATGAGTCTGACCCTGTGCCTCATGGGAACAGTCCAGCCCGAACTGCACTACATCAAGATGTGCTGGAGGTGATTGGGGCAGCTTTGCAGAAGAGTGCTATTCACACTATCCACTTGACAACAGACATGTGGACCAGTTGCCAAGCCTTTGATTACATATGCATCACTGCACACTGAGTCTCTTTTGCAGGGGTTAGAGACAAGTCAAGTGCAGGTGTTGACCCGGACACACTTTTTCAAGCTACTCGGAAACATGCAACATTAGCCATGTTTGCCATGGAGAAAACTCATATTGCACCTAACCTTTTGGAGGAATTTGATAGGAAGGTCTCTGAATGGCTGCATCCAAGAAATCGCATGGTTGGTTACGTTTCCATGGATAATGGCAGTAATATAGTTAAGGCCATGCAGCAAGGTGACTATATAAGAGTGCTGTGTTTGGCGCACAGTATTAACATCGTGATGCAAGATTTCTTGAAAAATGAAAACACAGTCAGCAAGTTACTGACCACCTGATGAAGAATCTGCACACATTTCGGCCATTCTTTTAAGGCCCGGAAGCAGCTGAGGGGCATTCAACATGAACGTAGACTGCCAGTCAAAGGACTCATCCAGGAGGTGTCAACACGTTGGAACTCAACCTTTTACATGCTTGAGCGTATGTCTGAGCAGTGCATGCTAATCAATGAGTATGTCTTTCAACGGGGTTCTACAATGAAAGACATGAGGCTAGGGTTGGAGGAATGGAAGCTAACTAAATGCCTGACAGACATGCTTCGTCCTTTTGAGGTCTTCACGCGTGAAGTCAGCAGGGAGGACTGTTCTTTGGGCAAAGCTATCCCATTGCTGGTCATGCTAGAGCACCAACTGAAGGCCCGGAATGTTCAGAGATCATGGTGAAAAGCAAGATGCATATCAGTTGGCGGAAAGGTTATTAAGCCGCCTAGTTGACAATTAAAGGCTTAAAAACATACATACAGAACAACATCACATTTGTGCCACTAATCTGGATCCACTGTACAAAAAGGCAGTGGCCAGCAAAGCATTCATTCCTTTTGATGAAGCAGATGTTTCAAAGTACAAACATTGGCTAGCAGTGTCAGCCACTCGGTTCGCAAAAGATCGGCAGAAAATTCAAGGAGCCGGCAGAAGTCCAACTGAATCAGCAGGCCATACGGCGTCAAGTTCCACTCCTGAATCTGTGGGCGAAGGGAGTCACTTTCCCTCACAGCCATTAACGACACCAGCAGCAACCGTATCATCATCCTCACCTGCACCAGGCCCAGCCATAATATTGTCGGAAGCGGATTGGCTAACTCATCAAGGGTTTGCTCGTTCCAGTGCTGCAAAGGCCACAGATGGTACGCAACGTGGAGCAACCGTGGAGAACTTTGAGTCGATGGTGCAGGCCTATCTGGATGACTCAATAGAGGTCTTTGTTAATAAGAACCCATTGCTGTATTGGTACAGGAAAATACCTCTAAGGCCACTGATCACTAACCTGGGTATACATTATTTGTCTTGCCCAATCGCAAGCGTGTCTTCTGAACATGTTTTCAGTTCTGCTGGTGCCATTGTAACTTCAAAAAGGACCCGCCTCTCGCCCAAAAATGTGGAGAGGTTAACACTGATCAAGATGAATCAGCGCTTCATACCACCAGATTACAAAGTACTGAAGGACTGGGTTTTTCTAAGACCCAGCGGTGCCAGGGATAACACCTAAAACCTTCGTGGGTAACCTGTTTCGGCGTACAAATGACAGAGACACGGGACACTTCCTTCGGCGTCAAAGATTCGAGGTTTATTTACTGCAGGGAACACAGAAGTCACGAGAAGTACATAGCATGTAAGTTCACGGAGACTGCTTCAAATTGTATCTGTGGATCGCTCTTCTTATACAGTTTTTGAGCATAGGATAACGTGGTGCACAAAGGATTACAACCTGGTTCCCATCGTAAAGATCATAAGGGGTAGCTTTCGTATATTCAGGGCCCGGAACATAATTACAGTAGCATTTGGCAGTTCCCAATTGTAAAAGTACATCTTCCCACCATTAGTACATTCCGTTCGGCTGTAAACGAATCAAGGAAGAGACAGAAACAGGTGCAGAGGAAGACGAGGACAGTGAACAGATCGAAGAGAGTGTAAAAGGGGTGGTATCAGGAAACACGAGTTGCAGGCATCAAAGAGGACGTGCCTAATGAATGCACAACTGAGACAATAGACCGGCACGGCAAGATGAGCCTCGAGCGTGGCCATCTGCCTTACAGTGTCATCCCCCTCATCATAAAGACACCTTCAAAGGAACACGTGTCTTCCGCAGGAGTTTGGGAATCCCAGGGTCGTGAAGCGGACAGCGTCCTTTCGCTGGCTACTTGAGGGCAAGAAACAAAATGGGTGCCGTATCTAAGCTGGAACCCGTGGGTTCAGATGAAGAAACCCACGAAACAAACGAACGGTTTAGGCTAGCAGAGCGAAAACGCGTACACCCACTAAACTCGTCATTTGCGGTTCATAGATACCAGACTCGACCATATTCGTGCGAGTCGAAAACACCACTTACAATTGTCACCGAACCTCAGACGCTCCTTTTGCCCTCATGTAGGCAAGCACTAGTCGGAATCATAATCGATCTCGATATTCATCAGACCATCCAGATGCTGCTGCAACATAATTCTATTCATCAGTGCTTCCTTGGTAACAGGCGGCCGCCTTATACCCGTCGTAGCACAGAGGCCACATAAGGCCGGACCACACTGCACACAAAGACAACACGTGAACAGGAATGCTACAACAACCCCAATGATCATCAGAATCTTCCAACCCCAAGTCAACATTAGGCCCCAAAACCACCGAGTAGCGTCCAATCCCCTACGTCCACGTGTATGGACTCGGAGATCTTATGCAACTTCGAGATGGCTTGATAAACAGTCGGAGCATTGTCTGGAATGAAAATACAACAGCTCGAATGGATCACCTTACATACTCCACCTCTATCTGCTAAGACAACGTCTAAAACCATACGGTTCTGCAACGTCATAAGCCTGTCCGCCTAAAGCTCTGCTGTGATATTGCCAAGGGCACTGGCAGTGATATTAGCAGTCGATTCCACCACTCGAGTCAACTGTCTCAGGTTCCTACTATTGACCATAGGTCCCCAAAACGGAAAGAAACCCTTGAAAAAGTCTCCTGCCTCTTGACCGGCAGTGTCCTCTTTGCTAATCACGCCCCTCACAACTCTGGTCTTGTGATAATCTGCGGCAACTGTAAAGGTTGGTGGCAACAAGTTTGCAATATAACAGGTCCCCGCGAAGTCAAGGGGCAACCACGTATATGCACGGTCGTAACAGACAAAGTACGTACCCTTGGCAGTTAGGAGAACAGGGGAAGAGAGCATTGGTAAAACATACGTCTCAGAGCAAGCACTCTCCCCGAGATGAGTTCTCGGGCTTCGACCACGGCCCTTCAGACAGAAATTACCAAGGTGGGGTACGATCCATATTGGAGATGAGCTTTTAAGCTGTCTATCGCCCACAAGCACACTATACTCAGCCTCACTCAGATCCCTGTAGGCTCGCACCTCTTCATCTGGGATAAGTGATGGATCATAGATATCCCTATCTAAATCAGCAATCGCTATTGCCAACGACTTATGGTACGGACCGGGACCAAAGTGTGGAGAACACGGCTCTCGATTGGGGTAAGAATCTAGTGCGCTTCGAAACATTGTTTGGAATGCTCGAGCTGAACCCTGGGAACTGTAAGGAAGGACCGAGTACGGAATTCCCTTATCGGTGGTATGTGGCATTAACCCACACACCCAACAGTTGGTAGTGTTCACCACCAACTGATGCTGATGAAGGAGCTGAACGAAGGAATTGTTCATGAACTCCGCACGTCTAGCCTGCTCGTGTTGTGGTAAGATGTGGAAAGAATGAGGAGAAACAGTGGAGGTAGGTTTAGGTTCAGAAGAAGGGGTAGGTGAGGCAGTAGGCAACAATTACTGTATCGTGTAATGCACCCCACCCACCAATAACAAAGAGACAGTTAGGAATAAGAGGAACACCTGAAACATGAAGCATTTTGTATATGCAATTCTACGCAATTCAAATCTTTGAGCCTGAGCCTTTTCCAATTCCGACAGCTTCGAGAAAGCCATCCTCTAAAACCGTCCGCAACGTTATTGACGCACTTCGTTCTGTGTAGCAGTAGTCAATCCCCAGGAGTTCCTAGGAACCGACGGTCTTCGACCTAGTGTCAAGACCTACTAACCAGAAGGAAGTACCCGTGCGGCCCTACGATCCACCCGGATGTAAGGTATTTTTAATCAACAATATATACAAAATCTCCTAGCTGTGGAAGCAAAAACACATACATGGAAGAAAAGACTCAAAATTTTCAAAATCACAATAATGCAAGTGTGTTCAAACTGGATAGCGATAATGGGGTAACGTGGATGTCAGGGGAGAAAGCAAAGATATTTGTTTATTAGTCTCTGGTATTGGAGCGAAGAAAATATCGGCTTCTCCCTGGACGAGTCTGATCATCAAACAGTTGGTCCGATGGTGAAACAGAGTTCCGTTGACCAGTCAATTGTTCAGATCTTGAGTTCTGTGATGACAAATGTTCAACAATATCGTTCTGCTGCACTGAGGTACCTCCGACAGGCTGAGCGTCGCTGAATGGAACTAAGTTCGGTAAAACCTCACCCTCAAACGAGGCGATGCCCTTCCTCACCCACGAGTCCGCTGGCAAAGGGATGGGTACCTTCTTGGTATGGGTGGCATGCACCCAATGTTTACGCCCCTCCAAACGAACAGCAGTCCTTGTGGCAAGGAGCACCTGGTAGGGTCCGGTGAAACGAGGCTCAAGGTTGCGCTTTCGGCCAAAATTCCTCGTCACCACCCAGTCTCCGGGCTGGAGCTGGTGGCCTGGACCCTCCGTCTACGTCGGCAGTGCTTCAAAGACCTGTTGGTGAATTAACCTCAGTTTAGCAGTCAGATCATGAAGATAATCGATCAACATTGGGTACTCAAGATCAGAGAACACACTGGGTCTAGGGACCCCCCAAACATTGGCAGGGCGGCCGAACACAATCTCATAGGGACTGAGCCCTACTCGGGAGTGTACAGTCGCCCTGGTTGCTGCTGATTGAGGATGATTGGCGCTGTGGAATTTCTGAGTAATTCCAAGGCCCTTGCACACATTTTTCATCACACTTCCCACAAACTCACTTCCGTTATCAGACCATACAATTCGTGGCATTCCGTACCGAGGAAAATATTCCTTCAGTAGGATCTTTGCAGTGGACAGAGCAGTGTTGTCTTTAAGAGGGTAGGCTTCAATCCATCGGGAGAATGCGCAAACCACAACTAAAACATATTTTAGGTTATTGCATTGCTCCATATGGATGAAGTCTAACTGAATCACTTCAAAGGGACATGAAGGGGGAGCAAAATGGCCAGGGGGTGTAGGAGTTCCCTTACCAGGATTGTACATCATGCATATCATGCAATTCTTAACCAATCTCTCAGCACACTTAGCGATACCATCATTCTTCCATACAGGGGACAACAACTTACAGATACCTTTCGCGCTAATATGTGCCAAGCCGTGTGCCATCGTTACAACAGCTAGCACATACGCATCCGGCAACATCCACCTCTTATTCTCCGACAAATCAATCCAGCAGCCATTCGCATCCAACTTTCCCGTACTCTCTTTCCACTTTGTCTTTTCAGACTCGGTGGCCTCATTCTGAATCGCTTTCACACTCTCGATAGTGTCCTCACACATACCCGTTTCTATAGGCCACCTTACCGAACTCGTCACATACATTCTAGTGCTAAGATTCCTGGCAGTCTCCTTAGCAACTTCATCAGCGAACGCATTGCCACGACCAACATCATCCGTTACCTTACGGTGTGCACTACATTTAATAATCGCCACCTGCTCGGGCAATGTAAGTGCATCCAAAAGATCATTCACAAGCTGTCCATGCTGAATCTTCGTACCATGCGACGTCATAAAACCTCTCTCTCTCCACAATCGTCCAAAGCTGTGAGCAACACCAAAAGCATACTGGCTGTCCATAAACACATTCACCCGCTTCCCTTTCGACAACACACACGCTCTAGTCAAGGCAATCAGCTCTGCCGCCTGAGCAGAATTCTGATTCAATCTCGCAGTCTCCGCAACCGTACTCAACGTTACCACAGCATACGCAGTCGTCACATCACCATTCGGCAACTTAAAACACGAACCATCCACATACAAGATACCATCGGGATTTTCCAATGGAGTATTTTTCAAGTCAACACGACCTTTTGTTTCCTCCTCAGTTCGTAAGTAGCAGTCATGAGGTGCTATCTCATCTGATTCCATACTGATTGGCAACAAAGTCGCCGGGTTTAAGACATTGCAGCGCTTTATTTGAATGTGACTTGCCAAAAGCGTCAGCTCATAACCAGACAACCTTGCACTCGTCAGGTGTTGAGTTTTCGTGCGATTCAAGAGAGTGTCAACTGCATGCGGAACCATCACCGTAAGCATATTATCCATGACCAATCCTGCAGATTGTCGGATGGACACCGCAGCTGCCGCTGTTGCTCTCAAACAACTCGGCAATGCTCTAGCTACTGGGTCCAAGGTCGAGGAAAAATATGCGCATGGACGCTGCTTACCACCGAATTGTTGCGTTAAGACACTCAACGCACAACCTTTCCTCTCGTGAACGTATAGTGTAAACGGCTTACTCTAGTCAGGAGTACCGAACACAGGGGCCGAACACAATGCATCACGCAGTTCAGAAAAACTTTTCTGACATTCTTCCGTCCATGGTAAAGGAGTTGGAACATCCTTACACGTAAGAGCCACCAATGGTTTTGCTAGCAACGAAAAATTTGGAATCCATTGCCTGCAGTATGACGTGATACCTAAAAAGGCACGCACATCTCTCTGAGTTGTTGGCACAGCCATTCGAGCAATCGCTGCAATTCTCTCTGGGGTCAACCTTCTTCCCTCCTTTGACAATAAGTGACCTAGATAGGTTACTTCTTGGCAACAATATTGCAATTTAGAAGGTGACACCTTGTGATGTAAGTCACAGAGATGCTGCAACAACGACACCGTAGCAATTTTGCAAATGTCCTGAGTGTCCGCAGCCACCAATAAGTCGTCGACATATTGGATCAAGGCCGCACCAGCCGGCAACACAAACGCGTCAAGTTGGCCTTTCAAGGCTTGACTGTATATCGATGGACTCTCACAGTAGCCCTGAGGATCGCGTTTAAACCTAAAGCTGCGGCCACCGAGAGAGAAACCGAAAAGGTCCCTACTCTCCTCAGCAATTGGAATGCTAAAGAAAGCATTCTTCAGATCGATCACTGAGAACCAGGACGCAGATGCTGGAATCAGAGTCAGACGAGCCGTGATGTCAGGCACCACAGGGAACTGAGGAATCACAATTTTATTTTCCTCCCGTAAATCGATAACAAAACGATAAACAGGAGGCTTAGATGGATCAGTGCATTTCAGAATGGGCAGCACAGGGCTATTACACACGTTTCCCCGAGTCTCCTCAATAACATCTTTCTCAAACAAGTTGTAGATGATTGCTAACAGCGCTCGCTCACCATCGAGGGAGATACGATACTGGGGAATACGTGGTAAACGCACATTAGATTTCAAGTGAACAACATAAGGAGAGATATCAAGTAGGCCCACGTCATTGGGACCTGTCGCCCACAAAGATGCAGGAAGAGAACTCAATTCCGGCGGAAGCTTATCGAGAGACAAGTACATAGGAGAGATGACTCTCTCACCCAAAGTAAGCTTCACTCCCGCAGGAGAACAATACAAAGTCGCATATAGTCGTTTCAGCAAATCCAAGCCCAAAAGATTTTCACCACAACCAGTAGTCAAAATCAAAGGAGCTTTCAGCTCACGTGGCCCAATTGTAAGGGGCAAAGGACGAGAAACCGGATTGCTAACGGGGGCGCCAGAGAATCCAATGGAAACATTTGTTAAGCCAGACAAAGGTGCGCCAGGGAGTTTCGATTGCATGATGGAACTTTTCGCTGCACCAGTGTCCAACAGAAAAGGCTCAACTACGCCCGAGGTGGCAACTGCGACGTAAGGCCCTCTCTGATCAACCGGAACTGATACTACTCTCTCTCCTTGTCTATGGCTGTCCTAGTAATTACCATCGTCAGTGCCCTGATCGACGTAATAATCATCCACGTTGTACTGTGCGGATCTGCCTTGCGACGATCCACGCTGATCGAAACAATTATTAGAATCAGAGGAATCAGTAGAACGATCATTTTGAGCACCGCGGCCTCTATCACGGGATGCCTGTTGAGGACCACCACGCCCTCCTCTAGATGAATTGCCACTATTTCGATCACGCAAAACTGGACAATCGAATTTCAAATGACCCTCCCCCCTACAATAGGCACACTGATTGTACCCCAACGTAGATCTCTGCGAAGAGGAGTCATTTCGTGATTGCGACCTATTCGACTGAGACTGCGATCGATTCCGCTGTTGCGAATCATTCTGATTCGAACGTGGAGGATACGCTTGTTGCAACAACACCTTCATTTTGAGTTCTTTCGTCTTTTTATCTGCTCAATCATTTTCCTCTTTCTCTCTATTCTCATAATATTGGGCCGTAGCCAATATCTGAGCAGAAGTGGAAACAGCCCACGCACTTTCTGAATTCCTTAACTTGTTGCTTAAGTCCGGCAACAAGTTCGACACAAATTTGTCCACAATCAATCTCTGACCTCCCTCAGTGCCCATATCCTGACCACTGTGATCGATAAATGCCTCCTCAAATCTCGTAAAGAAATCGGAGACACTTTCGTCCTTCTTTTGCTTGCAGGCAGACAATTTGTCCAAATTCACCTTCATAGCTGGCATAAGCGTTTTCATAAGAGTAATTATTCTCTGAGGAAGATCGGTAATGAGCTGGTCAGGCTTAGCCCCACCGACTTGTAAGTCATCTGCAGCTCTAAGTGCAGCCCAGTCACCACCTAATACTGCGGCATGGTCTTGCTGACGAATCTTTTCCCATACCGGTTGCGGAACTACGTTACCGAACAACATATCGATATCGGCAAGATTCATGATAGTAGCATCTACTAACTGAGATAATTCTTTGTAATACCCTGCAGGATTTTTGCGAGGGTCGGGCAAAGTCTGCTTAACCTGCAAAACTTCCGATCGTTTCCATGGAAGATGTATCCACACTCTCTGGAAATGTGGTAGGATCGGTGGAGCAGCACCAGGGTTACCTGGCATCCACACTGGTGGAACTTCGCGCATGGGATACTGACCAGGCGCTGCTAGCGGTTCCTCAATGTCTTCTAAAAACAATGCCCGAGGCATTATAGAAGGACAGAAAGATAGCAACTGCTCGACAGCACGTCGAACATTGCTACCCACCATTATTCCGCTTGCAAACTGAAGCTGAAGATTAGTGAGAGCAGCCAATACATCATCAGTCGCATCGGCTGATATTTGATCACGTAAAAGCTTTCACATTTCCTCAAACACGAACCTCTGTGTCGGTTCGTTGAATTGAGAAAACGTATCAAGCACCACACGCGGAGGATTCCTAAGGGGGTATCTAATCCAACCCATCGCCATATTATATAGCGAGTCACGTTCCCTACCACCAGGAAGCTGACTTCGTCTTTGGGGAGGATCAGAACCAGCGGACTCAAGAATCGGTCCAAGAGAAGAAAAGAGGTTAGCAGCAACAAAAGGGACACGACGTCGAGCAGATGGGGTAGAAGAGTAAGACAATGGAGTAACAAGAGAAGTGTCAGGAACGGAAGGGACAGCAGGAGTAACCAGAACAGTAGGAGCAGCGGGAGCAGGAGTATGAGGAAGTACAAGCGGGGGAGCAGTAGGGACAGGAGCAGGTAAGGGAGCAGGAACAGGTTGAGGAACGGGAACAGGTTGGGGCACAGGAACAGGAGGAACCACAGGAACTGCGGTACCCTGTGCATACGGAGGTGGTGATTTCAAGAGATAGGACAACAAGGGGTCCTCTACTACTTCCTCCTTCTTATCCGTACCCGTCGGTAAAGCGGGGTAACACTTATCGACAGTCATGCGCTGCAATCTATCAAAGACTTCCTTTTCCTTTTCCTCCTTATCTCGCTGAAACTGCTCTGCGTTTCTTACCGTTGTAACAATACCTTCAATCTTATTACGTTTAAGTTGCTTGATTTCTCTTTGCTTGGCTTCTTTACGCCACAACCGAAAGGAATCAAACATGGCCGGCCTTGCTTTTCTTTGGAACAATTTAGCTTCAAGATTATCTAAAATCGGGGCCTCAAAACTACCATGAGGTGGCCAACTAAGGACACCGTCCTTTTTGGTGTAACGAACCCAACACTCATTGAACGTGATCGGACCCAAACCATGTCGACTGTATAACTCGTAAGTTGGAGTTCCAACCGGAGGTATGGGACACGAGTTCTCCAGCCGGGAATCCGTACCACAACCTTTAAAGCAACTGAACAAAGTACTACGGCCAGGCATCGTGCACACTAACCGAGTTTCACAAACGTCAAGGGTTACGGGATTACAATATCCCTGCAACGAGCAAAAACCCTCGGTTTTTGGCGACTGCAGATGTCAAATATCACAACAAAGAACAAAATACCAAGAACGACAAATGCAATGGAACCATGCAACAACTAAGCACCCACAACAACAAAGGACTCTGGGAGCGACCCACAAATACTTAACTCAAAGATCAATGGCGTCACCAGGAAGGCCCGTCAATCGTCTCGCTGTACCAAAGGTCTACGCCAGGCGCCAAAACAGGTCTACAGCCAGGGCAGCAGTCCGTCGCAGCCGTCAGGAGGCGGGAATCTTCGCGGGAAAAGTCGTCGGGCCACTTGTTTCGACAACAGGATCGATGAAGCGGGGTGCACCTTCCCTCGGAGATTTCACACGAAGTTCCTCACCATCGTCGGGCTTTCGACCGGTACCGCTGATGCAGCCCCACTTTGGGCGCCAACTGAAGGATTGGGTTTTTCTAAGACCCAGCGGTGCAAGGGATAACACCTAAAACCTTCGTGGGTAACCTGTTTCGGCGTACAAATGACAGAGACACGGGACACTTCCTTCGGCGTCAAAGATTCGAGGTTTATTTACTGCAGGGAACACAGAAGTCACGAGAAGTACATAGCATGTAAGTTCACGGAGACTGCTTCAAATTGTATCTGTGGATCACTCTTCTTATACAGTTTTTGAGCATAGTATAACGTGGTGCACAAAGGATTACAACCCGGTTCCCATCGTAAAGATCATAAGGGGTCGCTTTCGTATATTCAGGGCCCGGAACATAATTACAGTAGCATTTGGCAGTTCCCAATTGTAAAAGTACATCTTCCCACCATTAGTACATTCCGTTCGGCTGTAAACAAATCAAGGAAGAGACAGAAACAGGTGCAGAGGAAGACGAGGACAGTGAACAGATCGAAGAGAGTGTAAAAGGGGTGGTATCAGGAAACACGAGTTGCAGGCATCAAAGAGGACGTGCCTAATGAATGCACAACTGAGACAATAGACCGGCACAAAAGATGAGCCTCGAGCGGGGCCATCTGCCTTACAGTGTCATCCCCCTCATCATAAAGACACCTTCAAAGGAACACGTGTCTTCCGCAGGAGTTTGGGAATCCCAGGGTCGCGAAGCGGACAGCGTCCGTTCGCTGGCTACTTGAGGGCAAGAAACAAAATGGATGCCGTATCTAAGATGGAACCCGTGGGTTCAGATGAAGAAACCCACGAAACAAACGAACGGTTTAGGCTAGCACAGCGAATACGCGTACACCCACTAAACTCGTCATTTGCGGTTCATAGATACCAGACTCGACCATATTCGTGCGAGTCGAAAACACCACTTACAA
This sequence comes from Lissotriton vulgaris, assembly GCF_964263255.1. Taxonomy (NCBI): domain Eukaryota; kingdom Metazoa; phylum Chordata; class Amphibia; order Caudata; family Salamandridae; genus Lissotriton; species Lissotriton vulgaris. The sequence continues at coordinate 561,644,311 of NC_141695.1, forward strand.
TTGTCACGGAACCTCAGTACGTGAATGCCCGCAGGAAGAAGAGGACACCGACTTAGGTGACGAAAGTTCTTCTCTGTTAGCTGACCTACTCCTGTCTCAATTCATGGAGTTTGAGGACGAGCTCTACTTCCCTGACACCGAGGCCTGAAAACGACTTCCTTTTTTTCATCCTTATTCACTTTTATTCCTGTGTGTATTTCTTTGTTTTGCAACTTTTAACACAACCAAACTCTAATCACATAATCACAAAAGTCCATCAGCAGCACTGTCTTCATCTTATATTCCTTTTTGATTTGAAGGTGTCGCAGTCTGCATTCCTGAGGTTCACAAGTTCACAACTCAATCATGCTCCTCTATACTCCTCCTCCAGACTCCCCCTATCCATTTCCCTCAAGGCAGATAGATGGATTACGATGAGTCCCCTCAATTGGGACTGAAATTGCTGACTGACTAGATGCTTGCTGATTGCTGACAGAGTTACTTCTGATATTGACAGAAGAGGCTGCCCTGTGGGCCCTCACTTTCCGAAGAAGATGCGGACAAAAAGTAGAACAGGTAATCAATAATTGAGAAGATGGCATGCAGTGGAAAGCATTGGCTCTGATTAAACCAATTGTTGGTTGTTTTTTGTGCATGAAATGATGAATCATATGTCTTGTCTTAGTTATTATTTAATCTTTTACACAGTAATTGCAACTCATGTCAACTACTCTGTTTTTTTACCTTGTTTAATTCAAATTATACTTCAAATTCAGGGGCCACTATGTTGCATTTCACAATATGCAAAATGTCCTTGGACCCGACTCACTTGCCAATATACCATGATGATTGATTAAATAATATATATTTTTTCTTTACAGTCACTCACTGGAATGGACGGATCATCAGCGTCGGTTTAAGGAAGAACTATGCCCAATTCGTGAGTGGTAAACAGGTAAACCAGTCTACAACAACTACAGCAGAACTACATGTCTGTCTATTCGTGGTATGTAGTGGTCGAGGGCGAGGCAGTGTACTGTTGTTGTTATGCCAGGCAGAGTACACTCCAGACAGCAGTTCATGTAAAATTGGGGCTATGTGTCTTGCTGCATACAATTAGATATGCTTTGTCTGTCTGATAAAGAGCCTAGGTATGCTACATCAGGTTGCTTCACTCAGTGGTGCCTACCTTGACCATCTGCATGGCACTGCCTCAATCATGGGCTAAACATCCGTTTTGTTTACAAAATGTGCTGTTTTTCGGTATTTCGCAAATCTCACGAAATTACCGAAAAATCGCAAATTCTTGAGCGGAACGGATTTTTGGCCCATGCTTGCGGCAGGGCCATGCAGACGGTCAAACACCACTGAGTGAAGCATCCTCCTGATGTAGCATACCTAGGCTCTTTGACACAGACCGACAAAGCATATCTAGGATTTAGGGTTCAGTGCGATTTACTAGGGGTTTTGGGTTTAAGTTGGAAGGGTTCCCACTGAGTCTAGGGCTCAGGGCCCGATGCAGGCTCGTTCATAATGATGTTGGCAAGGTTTTAGGGGGGTTTGGTGTTCTTTGGTCCAGAATTGGCAGAATTTTGGCCTTTTTGGGTGTTTTGCGGGCGCGTGTGTTTGGGTGAAAACTAAGTGAAAACTAGTCGTAGACCTTCTTCTTCTTCTTCTTCTTCTTCAAAGAGCGCAATGGTGCGATTTTGTTCTGCCTTGCTGAGATTCTTGGGAATCGCTGGAACAAGTATCCAGGTAAGTTTCAAGAGGATCGAAGTAGTGGAAGTGCTGAAAACAGCAATGTTTTGTGAACAGCGCAATTTGCCATGTTTTCAATGTACCAGTATTGCATGTTTTTGGGGGCTGTTTGGGGGTGTTCTAGATTTGTGGGGGTGGGTCGGGGGGGCTAGGAGCACTGCTGGCAGATTCTAATTTTAATTGCGAGTGGTTTGAAGAAAATCCATGGTGGAAAAGGGGGGTTTGGGCCTAGTTGCAGACAGCATTTTGGCACAATTTAAACTGAGGCCTAGCAGTATTGCGTGTTTTTGGGGGGCTATTTGGGGGGTGTTCTAGATTTGTGGGGTGGGTCTGGGGGTCTGGGAGCACTGCTGGGATAGCATAATTTTGATTGCAAGTGATTTGAAGAAAATCCACGGTGGGAAAGGGGAGTTAGGGCCTAGCTGCAGAGCGCGTGTGGACCGATGTTGACTGGTTGGCTGGAAGTATAAGTTTTTGCATTTGTGATTTTTGCCTGTTAGGGGCTGTACTGCTTTTTTGCGGGTGGCTGCAGGAGTCTGGGGGCATAGCTGGGAAAGTCTAATATCGGAATCAAGTGGTTTGGACTAAAACATGGTGACATTTTTTTTCAATTTTCAGACTTTTGACTCACTTTCGTGCTTTCGGGAGGCTGTTTGGGGGGGTTCCTGGTGTTTGGGGTGGGGGTGGGGGTCTTGGAGTAATGCTGGGCATGCCTAATTTTGGTTGCAAGTGGTTTGAAGAAAATCCATGGTTGAAAAGGGGAGTTAGGTCCTAGCTGCAGAGCGCGGATGGATTGATCGAGGAACTAGGCCTTAAATGTTTTAAGTGTCACATTTTCCATTTTTGCTTTTTGCCTGTTTGGGGGGTGTTCTATTTTTTTGCGGGTGGGTTGACGGCTGCTGGGGCATTGCTGTGAAGGTCTAATATCGGGCGCAAGTGTTTTGGATAAAATCCATGGTGAAAAAGGGGGGTTAGGGTTAGGGTTCTAAAATCGCAGTTTACACTTTACACCTAGCTTGAGGGGAAAGATCCGCAAATTTCGTCCACACTAATTTATCCTTGAAAAGGAGACTCAGAGTACACACCTTCGAAATGATGTTTGTATGTTTTGTAATACTGTCGACTCTGAAACTGAAAGTATTATTTTTGCACTACACAGCGTACCTTATATTTTTTTCTCCGTGGTGTTTTAATATCACTTCCTGTTTTTCCATCAACAATTACAGGGCGGCTTTTACCCTGTGCAATGGCAAAAAGGATGACCTCAGGTTTAGCGACGCGCAATTCAGCATCCACCAGGCAGGCAGTGGACAAGGTGTCTTCTGGTCCCCAACATTGATCGGCGGAGCGTCAGATGGAATGGAGGAGTACCGCGAAAAAGAGGAATGGCTGGATGCATGCAACTTCTCAAATTCAACAGGACAACTACAACAACATACAGTTACAGTATCCATCTTCATTTCTACTTATCTTTTAAGTAATGTTATTGCTGCGAACTTCTGTGAGTATGACTCTGTGCATTTGTTTGCTCTCTGCTTCAATTCATCCCTCCAGCAATTGTATACATTTTTCTTTGCTATTTTCCAAACTCATTTAATGTACTAAGTGGTTCTTCTCTCTGAAGGCAGATAGGCAAGTGAATTGCGTAATTACTGCAGCCCTGTACTGTCACATTGTTTCTTCATAGTTAGTACATTGTAGAAAGTACTACTTACTTTACAGTAACCTATCCATTTAGCAAACAACTTCATGCATGCAGTAGTGCATGCACTTCCTTTATGTCACTTAAAAGATTTATGGATAGCTTCGTATCCAAATATTTGTTTATCTTCAATTTGTTGTTTGTCCATGCTGTGTTTTTTTTTCCTCTCTACACAAAACTTTCCCCACAAACCCCATTCCCATCCAAGTTTCAAACCCTAACCTTCTTACCCCGGGCTGTGTGGTGTTCATTGAGGTGTGAGTAAATTACAACAATAATTCCACACACTTGCTGGGGAGGATGAGGTCAAAGCAACAGAAAACATCCTCCTCCTACACGTGGCGAATGATTACGCTGCTGTGCACTTCACCTTCAGTACTATTTCTTGTAGTAGCCAAAGCCAAACTCCACGCAACTAGTATACTTTGGAAACTTTAGCATTTGTTAGGCTAAATGATGGCACTGTTCTTGTGTACTATGCTATCTATCGTACTGTTGTAATGATCCGCTCAGGCCACTCAAGGTTTTCATTTTCTTTTTTTTCATATGCTGCTACTGCCACTGTTTACCACCAATACCACCACAACGATACCATTTCATCCACCCAAGATTGCCAACCTTCATTGCCAGTTGCCATGCAGCCAGCCCTGTCCCTAGCCCTAGGCCTATTCTCAAACACAAATCACAGGTAAGATAAGCGTTTGGGGGGAGGAAGAATAATGGAGTAGGAGGAGAGAGGAGAGACTGACGGTAGTACTACTAAAGTAGTAGGACAATTGAATTAACTAACTCTGTGAGTGGCACTTACTTTTGCAAACATTTGGGCGATTACTTAGACAATTTGAATCAAGTAGCCAGTTAAGTTGCAGGAAAACAAACAAACAGTTAACGCCCCCCGCCTCCCCCGCAAAACAGTAAAAACGCGTATTCAATGTTTAAGTTGAAAGTAAATAATTATTTAAATAATCCATAACAAAAATAAACTAACCCGCAAAACCCGAACCCCCGCTCCCTAACCCCAAAGAATGTCCCTGAAAAAGTCCCCAAAGTCCAAGAAAAAACCCAACTCCCAATTCCCACCCCCCCAAAAGTCTTAAAAAAGGGGCATGGGACAGTCTCTCCTCCTCTACTGCCGCCGGCGGTGTCCTTCGCCAGGTGGGCCTGTTGCTCCCAGCGGAGGTTCTTCTTGAGCAGGCTTTTCATTCTCCTCATCTTCTGCTCAAGGTTGGAAACCCTGAGGGTTAGTCGGTGGATGCGGGCCTTGCACCTGCTGTGGGGGGCAGCTGATTTTTTGGCTGCTTGGCGGTGGTGGGTGGCTGCGGTAACACGGCACCGTACCGCTGGAGGGTTGCTCTGACTGGCTGACCCAGGGAGCGCGGAGGAGGATGCAGCTGTCATGGTGGATGTTGTGGTGGACTGCGTGTCCTCCTCCTGGGCCACCAGCTGCCGATATTCGACGACAATCGCCTCCATCTTCCTTTGCCGGGCCGATCTAGCCAGCTCCTTCCGTGTCAGTTTGGAAGGAGCATCTGTATGAAGAAAGAAAGACATACTGTAACCAATGCTCTTCAAGATTAACACAAAATAATTCAGCAGAAAGTTGTGTCACAGTAGAACTAGCAGCTTGCAAGCACTGTACATAACATTTGTGTCCTGTATCTATCTAACTTCCCACTTCGTCAGCCTCAGCTCTAACATTAGTGGGAGTTTCAGGAATCAGTTCTACGAGCACTAAATGGACACACTACATTAGAGTCGACTATGATAGTACACCAGTCTTATTCTTCTTCTACTCTCTTGTTTAGCAAAATTGGTACGTAAACTTCTGGAAGCCGGCATAATGCCAGCGCAGTCAACTTGCACCCGAGAAAAACAGACACAAGCCATGATGACACAGACTTGCATTACTGTACCAGTCCAGTATATGCAGGTGGTGAAGCTCTTACTTTTCAATTACGGGTGACACTGAGATTACTCTGTTAGAAGGGCTACTGCTTAATTAATTTAACCTTCAGCCTACAGTGCCAATGACTACTAGAAAAGTAAAATAAAGAAGATAAACAATATTATTATCTATCCCTTCACAGGATATTTGCTTACATATCGGATGACTAGGTGCTTTGTTTTTTATTGAGTGAAAACTGATAAGCCACACATGAATGACAGAGTAGTACTAAAATTATTACCAGAGATAGTGAGTAGCCCCCGTAAACGCCGGATATATGCTGTGCTTGCAAAATAAATTGCTGCTACTATTCATGGTAGTATTAGGAAAAATTAAAACTTCTTTTCCTTGCCTTCCTTACCTCATCCAGTGACCGTCTACTCTGTCTACATACACATATGCTATCTATGAGTCCGATAGTACCATGATCCAGGCATCCATCCATTCAAAGTAAATGTCAATCATTCTTCTTAATGTCTCAACTGGACAAACCTTAGTTTTTCTCACGGAAAAACAACATTTTCATTTTATTTTGGAAACCGCAAGCCATGCATCCGTGCTTGACTTGCATTTGAATTTGAACCAAAGGATATATTGCGCACACATACAGTTTCTGTTTCACCCACCCAGGCAGTCCTCTTCCCTTTCTCCTTCCACTCATCCTTGCTTCATCCTTCAACTGGCCATCCATCATATTCTCAGCCACCTCGGGCAGCATTCAAAAACACGTATCATTCTTTGCCAGTCATCATTACTTTTTAACTCGCTCGTACTTCCACACTTACTCACACCCTTCTTTCCCTTTTCGTTCATCCCATCCATCAAGTTAATCTCTGATCTGACTTGCCTTCTCGATAAAACTTTCACAGCTGAGTTGAAGTCAATTTAGAGGAGGCTACTACCTGGTTGATAAATTTAGTTTTAAATTTGTAAGTCTTCTTAACAGTAAAGTATACTTGTACTGGACAACAAATACACCCATGCAGAGAGCACACTCTGCAGTCTGCAATCTCAATAAGTAAGGATTATATTAGCTTACCACTGCCTGCCACTCCCGCAGCATCCCCCCAGCAGTTCCCGCTGGCTGCTGCACCGCCTCCGCCCCAGGAGTGCCCACCTCTGCGCTAGCCCCGGCACCGGTGGATGGCTGTGCCGATGTTCCGCCTAGAAAATACATTTCAGATTTTTAGATGCCATATACACCATTCCCTAGTATTTTGTCTAGGAATGAAAACATTTTACTACGACTACACAAACAAATTTAATAATTTGTGACTCTCTAGTCTAAACTACTAATTGCCCTTTTTTCAGGAAAGGGTGTTTTTTAGTTATGCTTAGCCGTAACATGTCTCGCTACACTTTTTGGCACAACTGAAGAATGCTTGCTTTTTAACACACACCATTTTTCTCATAACAGACAGAAGCTTCCCTTCTAAGAACAAGAGCAAGATCAGATCATCATCACTTGGATGGAGTCAGCAACGATTCAGCACCACAAAGAAGACTTGAAGTTCCAACCTTGTGAGGGCTCGCCCACAATTAATGTGTGAAATCACTAAGCACTTTTCAATTTTCAATCCACCGTTTATGTTGTATGCTGAACTTAATTTTAATAAACGTTTTTACATTTAATAAAGCTTTAAAACATGCATAGACTCTGTGGTTTTTGGTCATGAGTGAGTGAGCCAAAGGGTTTGCAATTTGCAAGCATGAGTCCATGGCTCTGAGAGGTCGGGACTCTGACTCCGTAGTCTTATGTCCTGGGTTGTATAATCATTGGGGATCAATCCTCGATGAATTCGAAAGCTAAATGACTCTGACGCACTAGCTAGTCAGTAAGGAGCTTGGGGGTTTAAATTCTGTTATGACGGAGGTATGTGGAAAGTCTAACTGCGCCTATTATAATTGATAAACAATGCACTATTTCGTGTCCATAGTTCTGTTTGTGCAGAATAGTCCCTGTAACAGTAGTAGTATGGATTGTCCTTCTATCCAATCAAAAAGTAAACTAGTATCTTATTCTTTCTTGGTGGCCATTGACATTTTATTGTTGGGAATTGTCAAAGCATAAACATTTAAAAGACTTCCAAAGACATTATGGACAACCCAGAGGACTGCACTCAATGCATCAAGCTAATGCTGAATGGAATGGGATTTTTGTTTAACACCTTTTGCCAACTGTGCACGCTTAGTTAGCTACACAGACAGACTAATAATAATCTAGTAGTACCACGGGGAGTCATAGTAGAGGCAGGATAAGAATTTAGAAACCGTCTGCAAGAAAATCAAAGACGATTTAGAAAGAAACGAATGAGGAACGTTAGGAAAAAATTGGTGCTGTAAAAGATAGGGAAGTATAATTATTAATATTAACAGGAAAACTTACTGGGGCCAGCAGAGGAGCCCTCGCCGGACCGATCCTGGCCTTCCTGATCTTGTCCCTTCTCCGCCGGCGCCGCTACCTCCTCCTGTGTCCCCTTGCCCCTGGGGGGTGCTGATGTGCAATATGAAAGAAAGACACAAACATGGATGATTGTTGTCAACCAAATCAAACATTTAAAAAAAACAATAACAAAATATTTTGGGGAAATAGACAACAATTGCACTAAATCTATTGACCTATCTGATGTGGTCTACTAGGATATTAGTATTGCTGGATTCGCGGACCGTCTACTTGGAAAGTTATGTAACTCACTAAACCAACTACAAAAAGGTTCGACTAGGACTGGCAGGCAGCACTCCGCAGCACACGAAGTGACAGACACAGTCCATCGTGATTGCAGACCAGTGAGAAGTTGAACACTAAAAGGTTTTCTACTAAATAACCAGTCATAATATATTCAAACTATCAATCCACCACCACTATCTCTTCTTAGTGGCAGGAGTACAAAGGAAGGACTGGACTTAAGTCTCTAGGGACAGATTTACAAGCCCCTTGTAGCTCTTTTGCTCCGTCATTGCTTGACTTTTGTGACGCAGTGGTAGCGCAAAAGAGGCGCCATTGTGCGGGGTATAATAACAACGTGACGCATCTGGGAGATGCATTACATTGTAAAGCCCTGCGCCAATAGGGGGTGTTCTGGCACAAGGGAGGGCATTCATGCGCAGTAATGCCTCATAAAAGTGGCTGAGTGAAATCTACAAGATTTCACTCAGTCACTTTTAGGCCAATGCTGCGTTAAAACCCTGCGCCTTCTTGAAGCAGACGGACGACTTGAAGCAGCATTGGGGAGATAAGGCACCCCAGAACATTGCTGGGGCTGCGTTGTGCTTGTGACGCAACTCCAGCAATGCGCCGCCTTTACGGCACAGATCCATGACGCATCTGTGTCGTTTTTGCCCCATGGTGCGCTGCATTGTAAATGCGGCGCACCATGGGTGGTGGAGACGTGGCGCACAATTACTGGCGCATCCCTGCTAATTTGCAGGGATGTGCCAGTAATTGTAAATATGCCCCTTAGTGTCTAGCATTACGCAGTTCTGTAAAGTACACTCATACATAATCACTCAGGCCAATTAAATGAGCACAAAATCGAAAACAAGTAGGCATTGTAGCACAGCCACTGAGCAGGCGAGCAGTGCACCTGCAATGCAATCACAGAAGATTTTGAAACATAACAATGTAATCGGCAGCATTATTGCTCTTCAGAAAAAACAAACATTTGCAATATGATATAACACAGAGCAGGAGAAAACAGAGTAGTGATTAAATAGCTACTGCTACTCACCGAGCCCAGGGATCTTGACGCCTAGCAGGTCGAGCAGGTCGTGTTCACGGTCCAGGATATTGGACCACCGGTGCGTGGCCTGGCTGTAGGTGCGCCAGACCCGAGACTGCCGATACATGGCCCGGCACACCTTCCCCACAGCTGGCGACACTCCCGGAGCCCATACCCGCCAGCGATCCTGCCGCTTGCTGCGATGGTCTTGGGGAGGCGGCGCTGGACATAAAAAATCAGTGCAGCCACCTCCTAGGCGCTAAAGATCTCCCGGTCTATGACTTGCTATCCCCTCAATCGCCCGCATGGGAGCCGGGTACGGGGTGCGGGACCCTTCCCCTTCCCCTTCGCCATGGTCCTGGACAGGAATGGCAAAAATAATAGGAAAGAGAATAGGGTAAAAGTAAATAAAAGAAGAGGTAAAAAAAGTAGTTTTAAAGTAACCAAAAGTAGAAGAAAACACAAAATATAGATCTAGAAAAATAGAGGGATAGATAATAAGTAAAAAAGATCCAAAAAAAATTCAAACAAACAAAGGATGGCAAAGATTGAACCTGGATAGAAAAAGCATGCCCAGAACCATAGCAATGAATGAAAAACAAGATGGCCACGCCCATTGAGGACCGTGTGGGTAAGTTTGCGTGATATTTCCCCCGCGAGTACGCAAAAACACACGCGAACTCGTAATAGCGCACCGCACACAACGCGAGATTGCCGGAAATACGCAACGCGCACATGATGGCCGTACCCATGTACGACCGCATGGGTAACTTCGCCATCGATGCGCTGCAAGCGGCCCGCGAATACGCAAAAAAAACAGCGAACAAGCAAAAAAAAAATCCGCAAATTCGCACGAATTAAGAATTTTGCGGATCACGAATTCGATTTTGCACAAATTCGCTTACGGCGAATTCGTAAATTTCGCCCATACTTAGTTTATATTAGGGCATCAGTATATGCATCCGATTTTCACATGGATAAAGTCATCAGTGATGTCTTCAGTGATGTCATTTGAGATGTCATCCATCGGTGATGTCATCAGTGATGTCACTGACCATTTCATGAGTGATGTAATATGTGACGTCATCACCAGTACATTGTGGGCACGCGAGTTAGCTCAACTAATTATAACAGGTGAATTTCTCTGGTTTTATATGAGTCAAATGTTCAACTAACTATAATGTCCCTGAAACCGATGGATTTTTTGGTAAATTTCTAAGGTTTTATAGATGCTAATTCCTAACTATATCGTCAGTAAAACGTATGGTTTTTTCAGTGAATTTCAAAGGTTTTTTCATTATCATCCCATTCTCTACCTGGTAAAAAATTGCAAATCTCAACACTCTTCCATCGATACCTTCCGCCAACAAAATCGCCACAAACCAGAGTCACAACTAGCGATAATGATATACAAACTAGGTGTTCACATGAAAAAAACACATAAACATTACTTCCCCATATTTTCAACAACCAGTCAAATCTGCAATGCTACCTAAAAAAAGACGATAGCCACACTTACCGGTAACAAATTAACATCAACCTTTAACTGATGTAGGATTTCAACTATCTACTGCGTGAATTACACCCAACTCACACCCACATCTACAGACCAACACGTGATAGAGGTACTAATCATGCAGCTCTGACACCCAACAAGGCCACAACACCCAGCGCTACCACCACCAGAACTGGACCACTCCCCTGCTACTACCACTGAGGTAGCGCAAAACAGGACAACGGACAATCCCAAAATACCATATCCCCTCAACTGCACAATAGCTGAATGTTCAGACATGTGGCAACCAACTATGTGTGAAGGAGGCAAAGAGGCAAGTCGCCCATCCACAATAATTCACACAATTCCAAGTGTACGGGTGATGTGCTGCACCGACCTCACTATGCAAAACACAAACCACTCCATGTAGAGATATAGTATTGATACGTGTAGTGTACTGAACAGTGAACGCAACCATATTACCTCAGACAGTGGGTAAGATCTCGGTCATGTAGCTGTGTTGTCCTCCCCCTGAAGCAGAAGCGGAGTGGACTGGTCCAACGTACACAACTCCAGCATAAGAGTATAAAGAAATTGTCCACACCCTGGGTGTGGTTCCCTTGTGCGAAGACAAAAGAGTCGGCCAGAGAAGTGTCCCTCACCCTGGCATGTGGCTGCCGCCATGAACGCGGGCCTCCTCCACACAAGCCCCCTGCGAACCCAGCGCCACAACACCACAGACTTATGTCTGTACCGACTATTGCGTCCGATCTACACTGCGGACAGCAAGGTTCCCAACTTGAATTCAGCCTTGATTTATTAATTACACAGAGAACTGTACTCTATTTCCTTGGATTTTTTCAAAATGAAGTCAGAAAAGGCATTCCTCAATGTTTATGCTAACTACTGCCTTCGATCTCCACTGCAGACAGCAGGGTTCACAACTTCAATTCAGCCTTGATTTATTAATTGCACAGAGAGCTGTATTCTATGTCCTCAGATTTTGTCAAGAAGAAGTAACAAAAAGCATTCCTTGATATCTATGCTAACTACTGCCCTTGATCTACACTGCGGACAGCATGGAATTCAGCCTTGATTTATTAATTGCAGAGAAAATTGTGGGGCATATTCTCCAGGGGGATTATCTCCGCTTTTTGGCTTTAAAACCAAGAAAGCGGAGATAAAATTATCACCCTATTCCCTAGCTGTCGCTAACACCAGTTAGCGACAGCTAGTAGGAGATAGCGACCATCTTGGGCCCCACTTTGCACGTCAGAGAAATTTATGACTAATGACATGCAAAGTGGGCGTGCCAAGATGTTAGCGACTGGAAACAGTCGCTAACATCGCTATCTCCTATTACCAACTTTTGGAGATATTTGCGCTAAGTGCAAATATCTCCAAAAGCTAACACCTGCCCTGAGCTGTTCTTAGCCATGTTATCCAATGGGAGGTGGATTACATGGCTAAGAGCATTATCTTGGTAATGCATGAATATCGCTGACTTTTCAGCGATATTCATGCATTGCGGCCGTTTTTTATCGCATTTGCGATAAACCTTGGTAATACCAAGATTTATCTGCGATAAAAATTCCCGCAGGTCAGCGATAAATTTTTGTCTCTAACCAAGCAATAGCAATAATTATCGCTATTGCTTGGTAATATGCCCCTGTATTCTATGTCCGCGGATTTTGTGAAGAAGAAGTGACAAAAAGCATTCCTCGATGTCTATGATAACTACTGCCTTCGATCTGCACTGCGGACAGCAGGGTTCACAACTTGAATTCAGCTTCAGATTTACACTGCAGTCAGCATTAAATTCAGCCGTGATTTATTAAATGCAGAGAGAATTGTACTCTATGGCCTCGAATTTTGTCAAGAAGAAGTGACAAAAAGCATTCCTCAATGTCTATGCTAACTACTGCCTTCGATCTACACTGCGGACTTCAGGGTTCACGACTTGAATTCAGCCTTGATTTATTAATTGCACAGAGAACTGTACTCTATGTCCTCGGGATTTTATCAAGGAAAAGTGACAAAACGCATTCCTCGATGTCTATGCTAACTACTGCCATTGATCTACACTGCGGACAGCAGGGCTCACAATTCAGATGCAGTGGCAATTGCAGTTGACGCAGTCCAGTTCGCAACACATGTTGCTCCCACTATGGCCCACCGAGACCACCACTCATCTTAGGATGTGCACATGCTGTGTGCTTCAGGTGCTACTAACTCACTGCACCATAAGTCAACCCCATGTCGCCTTATCAAGTCTAGACATTTCTCCCACTCCGGACATCCGAGTCCACGTATTATCGCAGTGTGCGCACACAGCCAGTACCCCAGATGCCACGAACTGTGCAGCTCAAGTCAATGCCACGTGGCTGTGCACCCATCCTGACCGATGCCTTCGCCCTACACTGTGGTTACACGGTTCACAGTTCACAATTAAAGATTAGTTCCGACGCAAACTGTGTAAGAGACTAAAATGGGTTAAAGACAAAATGCTCCCAATCTGTGCAGCTCAAGTCAATGTCACCTGCCTGTGGACCTTTGCTTACTGCTGCCTCTGGCCTGCACTGTGGAAGACCGGCAACATGTGGTGCCAACTAACCTTGTTCAACGCAAGTCGATCCCACATGTGTAACTGGTTCCTGAGTCCTGAATGGCAGCGACCCCAACTTGGTGGCAGCGACCACAGCACCAGACTCCCTTTAATCTGTGAACGATTTGCATATGGAAGGCCAGCGACACGTGCTGCCACTGAACCTGTACTACGCAGGCCGATGGGGCCACCAACCTATGCACATGGCTATGGGCCCTTGCTCACCGGTACCTCTGACCTACACTTTGAAAGACCATCAACACATGGTGCCACTAACTGTCTTCAACACAAGCCGATCCCACATGTGTAACTGTGTCCTGAGTCCTGAATAACAGTGACTCCCAACTATGTGAGACAACTAAAACAGCAGACTACCTATAATCAGTGAGGCTTATTGACATATGGAAGGCTGGCAACATTTGCTGCCACTAACTCTGTTTCAACACAAGCCGATCCCACATGTGTAACTGTGTCCTCAGTCCTGAATCGCAGTGACCCCAAGTCTCTGGCAGTGACCACAGCACCAGACTCCCTTCGATAAGTGAGGCATATTCCATATGCAAGGCCGGCGATACATAGTCCCACTAACCCTCTGTAATACCAGCCAATCCCACATCTGTAACTGAGTCCGAAATGGCAGCAACCCCAACTTTGTGGCTGCGACCACAGCACCTCTCTCCCTTCAATTGGTTTATAGTATTTACAGTTTGAAGTCTGCCGACAAGTGCAGCTGAACCTGCACTACGCAGGCTGGTGACCCCACCAACTTATGCACAAGGCTGTAGGCCTTTCTTCATCGCTACCTCTAACCTACACTACGGTCAGCAATCCTTACAATTCAGATACAGTCCCGATTCCACATGACACAGTTCAGTACGCAAGACAAATTGCTCCCAGTGCGACCCGTTCACATCAAACATCATCACAGGCTCCTACACTCTCAATGCTTCTGGAACCACTAACCCTATTTAACACAAACAAATCCCACATGTCTAACTGTGTCCTGAGTACTGAACAGCAGTGACTCTAACTTCGTGTCAGCAACCACAGCACCTCACTTCCTACGATTAGTGAGGAGTATTTACAGATTGAAGTCTGCCGACAAGTGGTGCCACTGAACCTGCACTATGCAGACCGGTGGGACCACCAACGTTTGCACAAGGCTGTAGGCCCTTCTTCATCGCTACCTCTGACCTACACTACTGTCAACAGTCCTCAGAATTCAGATACAGTCCCGATTCCACATGACACAGTCCAGTAGGCAAGACACATTACTCCCAGTGCGACCCGTCCATATGAAACATCATCACAAGCTCCTACACTCTCAATGCTTCCGGATCCACTAACACTATTTAACACACACAAATCCCACATGTGTAACTATGTCCTGAGTCCTGAACAGCAGTGACCCCAACTTCATGGCAGCGACCACAGCACCGGACTCCCTTCAGTCTTATTTGTTGTTCTTTTCTTTATTTACATTTTTTTATATGTAAATCTATACATGACTAAAATTCTTCTTTGTTCAACCGCACAGGGATAATTCTGGGCCCAAGAAGTTTGTGAGGGGTTTGTTGATCATGTGGAAAAAGGGTATGTTACCTCCTAATGTGGGGAGAGGGAGCGTCCAAAGGGGTATCACTTACAGAAAGAACTTCAATATGTTTTCACAAATGCCTCAGACAGATACCAGCTGACGGACTGAATCACAAAATAGTTTTTGAATACTTCTGTAGTGTGAACTATGAACAGTTCGGACCCAGGCTCGCACAGTGACAGCAGCAGCCCGTCCGCTCAACTCACAGACACTGTTCTATGAGCCGTCCATGTCATTGTGCCTATCCATGCCCTGTTCCGTCGTACGCCATGTCACTCCAATTATGTTCCAACGTTGACCCCACATAGCTCGCTGTTGGTGTGCAGGTCAGTGGTCTAGTTCTCAACATCTCCTGGCGACTCCCTGAGGGCAAGTTTGCACACACACCACACTCATCCGGCACATGTGACACAGGCCATGTGACCAGGCAAATGTAGTAGATCGACAACTTCACATGCTTTATTGCCAGTGCTGAGTAACTGGCGAACGGTCCACGGGTCTCAACCATAAAGACTCCACAAAAACTTGAACATAAGTTTAGTAGCACCCTCAACTATATGGCCATCAGCAGCCTACCCTCCCTTTGGCGCGGACTTCATATGCATAGAGTTACTGCCAGCCCAAACTCATGTGGCCATCAGGAGCCTACCACCACGTGCCACTAACTTGAGTTCCACAAGCTTAGCGGCGCCAACCCCTAAGGTGCTCTCTGCCCATGACGACTCACGACTCAGCGACATGTGTGAGATATGCCAGGTTGCGCAGAAGTTCAACTGGTATCCACCATACACTACTCAGCGACATCTATCAGACCCACGAAGAAGCTGATGTGGTCTCTGCCATTCAAGACTCAATGACATCTGTAAGATGCGCGCGCAATGTGATGTGGTATCTACCATTCAGGACTCAGGACTCTGCAACACATTTGAGACAGCTGGGATTTGACAGGCACGTGCAGTCCGCTCACTGCTGCACACTCCGATAGCACCAAGTAAATATTTGCTAATCGATGCGCAGAGGCGGCAGTCTCTCTCTCTCTCTGTCTCACTTCCCTTTCTTCTCTCTCTTTCTCTCTCTCTCTCTCTCTCTCTCTCTCTCTCTCTCTCTCTCTCTCTCTCTCTCTCTCTCTCTCTCTCTCTCTCACTCTCTTCATTCCTTTCCTTCTCTCTCTCTCTCCCTTGTCCATTTCTTACTCCCTTTCTTTCCTTTCCTCTCTTTTCCTCTTTGGCTTGTTTTTCCTTCTCTTTTTTCTCTCTCAGTCCTTTCATATGCGCATTACATACATCCTTATTTTGTGCTTTATTTTGTCATCGACATCCATGGTCCCCACAGGAATCTTCCACCTTGTTGTTTTCTAATATATTTGTTGAATTTTTTTTTATAGCTTTATTTTATATATATATACATATATATTAATAAAATTTTGACAAAAAAATTATAAACCTTTTTGATTATTTTCTTAACTGCTGTGTGACTCTTTCTTGTTCTTATTACTGTTATTTACTGGTATCCGCCATGGTATTAAATTTTAGAGCACTTATGTAAATGTAAATGTAAATGTCTCAGGAATACTATTAATCCCTCCAGTTTGCACCAACTTCTAAATACTGTATTAGATTTATCTCAACTTTAGTTGCATTAAAGTACTAATAATGAAATGCAGAGTAGCCATTCCCCTGCAAAAAGACACGAAGTGCACCTTTGCGATTTATTCTAAATACTGAAATCCTGTATTGAATTGCACTGAGGTAGTCCTTGCACTTACAGTGTACACACAAAATCAATGAAGAAATCTCATTGTATTTATATTGATTAGGAATAGTGCATCAGATGCTGGATCTTGATGGGATACACTACCCAGTTCATATATTGTTCTACACACAAACAAATGACATCACAACTTTCACAACTTCAAATACAAAATTAATTCCGGCAATAACCCACTTTACCTCCAAGAATTTTACAAGTGCTTTCTGCTGGTGTTAAGGAGTACGACTACCTGCAGCATGAAAGGAAACACAGCGAAGAGACACCAGAACCCACAGGTGCCATTGAGTCAGGGATACCCATGAGGGCCACAAGACACACTGCAACAACCCCAGGACCACCAACGCCCCCCAAACCCGCATCTAAGCAAGTGTGTCCGTGTGGTCATTGTGTTAGCATGATAAGCAAATGCCCTGCAACATCACAATGTACTGCCTTCAGCAGACGTTACCATGTCACCTCAGCGTTAGCAGTGACCCTGGACATGTAGCTACGCATGCATCCTCCTGCAAGAACAACACACGTATGCTGGTCCGGCCTACACAAGTCAGCGTAGGGGTGTGCCTATCCGGCAAGGGAAACAGGGTGTCTCCCACATGTCCGTGTGCAGGATGTGCGGTAAGTGTGTCTCTATGTTCTGATGTAGCCTGTCACAAGGGCCGCAGCAGACAATGTTGTAAAGTGGCATCCACCACCACCAAACGGCATTCTCATGGTGTAGTTAGAATGCCAAACAACATGCCAAAATACGCATTACAATGAGGTGCCGTAGTAGTGCACAGGATACAACAGCTTACATACAAAAGTATGGAGGCTCGAGGGAAGGAGGAGCAGCTGTTTGGCAATGGAACACACAATGAACCCGCCCATGTGCCACGTGCTGGAACTTTCATCCATGATGACCACTTTCGCACGCATCCCACGACCGGCCTTTGTACACATCCTATATGAATGCAGCGTGGGTTTCACTTGTATGCTTATTCAGCGCTGTGATGTTGCTGGGTTGTTTAACTTATGCTCCATGTTGGTGTGTTTCATTTTGGCCATTGTTTATCTATACTTGTGCTGCACTTCACTGTACATGTATGTCATTTTACCCTTCTCTCCCCGTCCCCCCACTCCCTGCTTCTTCCTCTTCCTGCTGCTCTTCTACTATACATTTTCTCCTCCACACATAAAAAAACATAAAGAACAAATTAGAATAGTTCCTTGATTCTTTTAGGTTGCAAAACTTCTCTCTATTACTGTTTTTCAAAATTACACATAGAAGTCAAAATGCAACGTATTCTATCAACACACTTTCAAGAACATTCTACAACATGTGGAGGTTAAAATTCATCAATTTTTTAAAACCTAACAATATTTTTTGGTAACATTTTCTGGACCATTTAACGGCACCGGCAGGTTAAAAGTTTACGATTGTTTTAAGTTTGAACACTGCATTCCAAATGGAAGTAGCAGGTGTGGTTGAGTTGAGCAAATTTTATCCTATAATATATACTCCACGTTCAAACTGCTTTTTCTTAACCAATCACAAAGATGCTTTTCCATAAAACGAATGTGCACCCTTCTTTTAAAAAACAATCCTTTGCATCTCCCAATCAAGTACCGTTTTGTATGTGATGTAGTTCCCCATCTTTAAACATATCTCTTATTCTACGAAGGAACTGAATGAGCTACAGACATCTTTCTTTACCTTCCAGCCATACCTTCAAAATGCTAGTGTGGATCGTAGGACATAGCTTTATTTTCTGGTGCAAGAGCTATGCAGAACAGAGACGTATTGACTGAGACTTAGGTTTACAAAATGTGGATATTAAATTGTTTCCACAGAGAGGATTGAAGTGGCACCAATTGTTCCCTTTGGTTAAAACCTGTTTGCATCTCCAATACCCTGACCTCATGAATGTGCACTGTGGTGGAAACGACCTAGGCACATTGACTGGAGTAGGTTTGGAAATGCTTATGAAAGACACCTTTGGACAATTTATTTTACTTTTGCCTCAAACTGTCTTAGTATATCCAATTATATCCCAAAGACAAAAGTGGAAATGGTTGAAACAATTTTGTACTCAGAGTAAAAAGTCTTGGAAGAAAGTCAACAAAGCTGTGTTGGCATACCTCAGAGATCACAAAATTGGGTCCATCTACAACAACAACAACATACGTTTTGATATGGCTGATATCTACAGAAGTAATGGAAACTTCACAGATCAGGGAAACTGAGTTTTCCTGAATAACTTGAAGCTGTGCATCCGCGCACTTATATGTAGCTCCAACTAATAAACACAAGGTCTCTTTTTAGAGCCACCCTATAACTTACAACTTAGGCGCTCTATTTTAGGGCTACATAACATATATAACAGCAACTCCCGGACCCTCGCCAAGATTGTTTCTCCACACAGCTGTGGCGCAGCAGCCAGACCATTTCACTTTGAAGCACAGAGCTCTCACTTTGATCCCCAGCTCTACTCACCCGTAGGGGTGAGTAGTTTGCACTTTACAAATACTGTATTGATTTACCTTCGCACTCCCTATACAACACCACCTAGGCACCTAAGCACTAAGCATGGGCGGAAAATCCGTTTCGCTCGCGGATTTTGCGGATTTTCGGTAAATTCGCAATCCGCGAGATTCGTGAATCTCCTGCAAAATCCGCAAATCCGAGAGCAGCGGATTTTATGGCTTGCTCGCACTGTTCGCGTGAGTTCGCGGCTTCCCAGTACAACTTCGTGCCCCGCGAATAAGCGCTAAATTGCAGAAATACGATCTTAGCAAAACTGAAACTACTTACCTGGTTCAAAAGTTCAGGCTCATCATTAGTAGCCATTTCCTGTAGTGCTTCCTGCGGGGCCCCTCCAGAGTTCAGTTGCCTACTTGCAACTATTATGTGACCCTGCTCTGAACCTCAGAATAGTTACACATATGCCACAAAGGTCCTGAATTACAGCTAAGGGAGACAAGCAGGAGCCAGGCTGGAAGTTCAAATCCATTAATCAGCCCCTAATTCATTATTGTCAGTTGGGGCAGGGCAGGTGTTGTAACTAATTTTGCAACAATGAAAGCACTTAGCAAGTGCAAAAGATCACTAATCAGGAAGCACTAAGGAAGCAGGTGCCAGCTAAAAAAACATTCTGTGACACATTAATCAGCCCCAAATTAATTCAGGTCACTTGAGGCAGGGAAGGTGTGCTTTGCTTTGCCACAATAATGTACACTGACTGGACAACCAGAGGGTGCTGTGATGAAACAGAGGGTGGCATGGGTGGGCCAGAGGGTGGCATGAGTAGTCAGAGAGTGGCAGTGGTGACAGAGAGTGGCAGTGATGAAGAAGAGTGTCCCAAACAGGCTGGACACGTAGAAACAACAAGTTCGCAAAATTTGCGACCCGACAGGTAAGTTCGCGTTTGCGACATTGTACAAAACCCTCGCGAACTGACAGAAACCCGCGCGAACACACAAAAAAAAAAAATCCGCAAATTCGCGAGAATTCGCGGATTTTGCGAGTTCGCAAATCCGCAAAATTTGCAAACGCGAGATTCGCAAAATTCGCCCATGCTTACTAAGCACCATATACAAGTTGGACAGGTGTGACACAGCACCCAGAGCACAAGACTTCACAGCATAGCACACATTGTTTAGGCTCACAGTTTCATCCCCGACTCCAGCAGCAGCTCAATTTAGCAGCATGACACTCTAGGCAATACCTCACTTAATTTCCGTACCCAGCACTTTCAGACTGGTAGGAGTCAGTAGTTCAACAGCTTTACCCCGAGTCCGTCAGCAACTCAGTTTACTCCCCCAGTGCCATCAGACCTGTAAGAATAAGTACTTAGCACTTCACAAATACCGAATTGATTTCATACACGTAAATTTACTTTCGCACTCCCTCTATAACACCCCCTAAACACCATACACAAACTAGAATGTTCAAAACAAAAGTTCCTCAGAGTAGCTGTAACTACATGTTGACACTACTTGGACAGATGTGGCACAGCGGCCAGAGCACATGACTTCACAGCATATGACACACAGTTTGGGCTCACACTTTCATCCCCGAGTCCGGCAGCAGCTCCGCTTACCACCAAGAGACTCTAGACAATACCTCACATATTTTCTGTGCCCCAAGACTTTCAGACCAGTATGGGGCAGTAGCTCATCCTAGGAGGTATAAACACATGCTGACACTACATCCACAGGTGTAGTGCAGCAGCCACAGCACATGACTTCACACCATAAGACACAGAATTGAAGCTCCGCTTTAATCCCCAAGTTCCGCACCAGCTCACCTTAGCAGCATCACACTCTACGCAATACCTCAATTAATTTCCATAGCCCAGCACTTTCAGACCAGTAGATATGAGTAGTTCACTTCTCACCCCCTGTATACCACACCCTAAACACCCCACAGAGGTTACATTGCTCCCACCTTCCTCTTTCCCACTTTTTTTGCCCTTTTTTCACCTTATTTGCTTCAACGAAATAACAAAATGGTGACCAACACTTCCTAGTTCCATGAGACTCTAAACAATACCTCAAGTATTTTCCGTACCACAGGACTTTCACACCCCTACGGGTCAGTAGTTCATCATAGTAGGTATAAACACATGCTAACACTACTTCCACAACTGTACTGCAGCGGTCAGGTCACATTACTTCACATCATAAGATACACAGTTTGGGCTCACTCTTTAATCCCCAAGTCGCGCACTAGCTCACCTTAGTAACAATACACACTAGGCAATGCCTCACTTAATTTCCGTAGCCCAGCTCTTTCACACCGGTATGGGTGAATACTTTGCTTGGCACCCCCTCTATGGCACACCCTAAACACCCCACAAAGGTTACAGTACTCCTACCCTTCTCTTTCCAACTTTTTTCCCTTACTCGCTACAACGGAATCACAAAATGGCGGCCAACATTTCCTAGTTGCAACCGCTCGCTGTGCTCGCAGCCAATCAGCAGAAAGCTCATGCTCGTAACGCCTCAGTCAATCAGATGGCAGAATTCCCAAATATCGATATCTGTAAATTTCGATATTTCTCAAAAACCACAAAACGGATTTACACTAAATTATAAAAAGTGTGCTTTCTAGACCAAGACCCTTCTCCCTGCTAAATTTGGTGTCATTCCGTTCTCCCTTACGACCGGTAGCCTAGTCCAAAGTTTCCTATGGAAATTAACATGGAGAAAACACGTTTTGGGACCCCTCTTTTTTCTCAGCCCCCCCTTAACGAATCCCCCCAACCATTCAACAAGAGAGCTGATCTCAACAAAGAATTTGATTTAAAGAAAATTTGCAAAGATTCGTCAATTGCCGCCAAAGTTATTGGAAATAGAATGTTGGTAACTAGGTTCTAACTATAACCACCTATTGGCGACAGCACTCCTTTCGCAAGCAGTAATTTCCTCGCACTTGCAATATGAATGACGCTTACTCCAAACTTGATGATGATCACAAAAAGTATAGCAGCGGACCATACGGTGCCGCACCTAAAATCCAGTTCCAGAATCAGTCTTTAAAGGTTTGTGCTGCCAACCCCAACGTCAGCTGCTCTTTGACATTGCTGTGCTTTCCAGATCAAAAGGATACTTTACTCAATTTTTTCGGGGGCGCACCAAAAAGAAGTCCAGAGAAAGTATTATTCGTGTATATAGAAAAGTTCTTTATTTAATTGTCCGTTCTTTTAAAATACAAATCACCAGGCACTTTATAAAAAGGATCAGCCAACGCGTTTCACTCCCATCCAGGGAGTTTCTTCAGGGCTGAAAACAAAATAATAAAAGAGAGCTGCCATAAGTTTCATATGTTAAAGTTCTTGTACATTTTTATTTTCATACCTATTTCACATTTTGTCTGGGTTAGAAAAGAAGACATATGACAACTGGTAGCTAACATCTCAAGAGAAGGTGCAGTGCCCAGTTTTTTTAAAAAAAGACTACTAAAACCAACATACTAAGTATCATAAAAGGCAAACAGTTATAATCCCAATAAAGGGCTTAACAGTCCCAGTATTATCAGTACAACTCTTATTGCTTGGTATATGATTCGAACTGGGGAACATTGTGGTTCCCAACAATCCCAATCCTTGAGTGAGCGACCGCGGAAGAGGGAAAAGAAAGCAGATTACGCAGCAATCCACTCAAGAATGGGATAGTCCAGAAGCATATGTAAAACCCAGAAACCCAACAGAACATGGTCCAGTTGACATGTATTTGAACAAGAAAAATCTCAATTTGTATGCAGTATTGTAACTACCAGTGCAACCATATCTATTTTGTCCCACAGCATCTTTACAATTTCATAACACAACATTTGGATTTCATACAAGACATGGTTTTTTACCGCATTACTATCGCATATATCAAAGAGGTCACACTTGTATTTAATAAGGGAAAAATTATCACAACTTTGGATTGAATCTTGAATTTAGAAAAAACAAGTGGATAGAAGACAAGAATCGGGAAAAAGGGAAGGGAAAGAGTTACAAGGGGAAGGGAAAACGTGTAACTTAAAAATCAACATTTCAGTTGTGGAGATAAGTCATTTACAAGGGTTGATGGCAATTACCAATCTTCAAAGTAGGAAGTAGTGGCCATTTTAGTGCAATTTCAGATTGTTAGCCCTCAATTTAGGCCCACAGTGCGCCTCAAGGTATTCTAAATTGTAATTATATATATATATATATATATATATATATATATATATATATATATATATATATATATATATATATATATATATATATATATATATATATATATATATATATATATATATATATATATATATATCTCTTTAGTCGAATATAACATAAGCATCTGTTCTCACCAGATAGATACTTCACCGGAACCATATGGCAGGGTCCTTCAAATTCCTTATTTTAAGTTGATATCCCCTTGTCCTGTCCATAGAGTGATTCTATACAAGGAGAGAGGGTATTGTTAAGTCCCTCCAGAAACAGTTTCAAAAGGTTCCTGAATTATTTTGGTTGAATATAGGTTCTCATGCATACCTGATACGAGGGGCAGTGTAGTCTCCCCCACTTGCATCTGACGTTTCCAAAGTTGAAAGAATGTTTTCAAAGTATGCAAAGTCGAGTCAATTTCTCTTCCTGACCATATATAAAGGTTCTGTCGTCGTGAGCCTAATATGAAAAAACCACGATATCAATTTAAATGGTCCCCCAAATAGTTGGAGTTTATTAAGACAAAACATATGTCCTCTGGCTTCAAGACATACGACCATGTTTTCAAATTCGACTGTAACCTCCTATATACCTTGTGCGCAATAAGTAAGTATGCCTCGTAGGCTTAGCAGAAACTCCCTCATAACCAACATGTTGTTGCCGATACTCTCATCCATTGTCATTGTTTTCCCACAGATATAATTTCGGAGTACATAGTACTATCACACTCTAGCCCAATACTACTGGACATGTCCAGTAACAAGTATTAGCATCAGGTAACAAATAACATTTCATATCCACCTTTGGGTTTAGTTAGGTGTTTTGTGGAGAGTTTGTATGGTAATTGGTAGAGAGCATTGGGGGTAGGTTGAACATTATGTGAGTTTGAAAGTGTTGATCATTTGAACCAATTAAAATGTTACTTTGGTTTTGATTTTGTGTGTGATAAAATGTGATTGGCTTGGTATGTGAATATGTATGAGAAATGAGAGGGAAACACGGTCATTTTGAGATTTTAGTGTTTGAGGTATACTTCTGAGGTGTGAGATTGACACAGAATTTACTGTTCAACAGTTTTCTAGAAGGTGATTTGTTAATTTGTAAGGAGTACTAAGGTAAATCTGGTTGTACTCAAATGAGGGCTGTAAATGAAATGGCATTTGTAAAGCTTGCAGTTTAGATAAAAAAGAGGATGACATTCACTGCACTTGAAATTTAAGAAATGATTGGTGCTTTTTGAAAATGCAACACAGCATATTAGGGTGCATAGTTCTGTTTTTTTGAAAGAAGCAATTCTAATGGTTCAGAAAAGGTCATTGAAAGGAACATTGCACATGATTAGCTGTTATATTAAAAGGTCAAAGAATCTTGCTGGATTCATTTGCAACATAGTATGATAAACTTTTTACCTGTGTCCTTCTTAGGTGGGAGTTACCATGGTAACAGGTTGAATGAGCACTAGGGGGATGGGTGAATATTATGTGAGTTTGAAAGTGTGGGAATGTAGAACCAATTGAAATGTTAGTTTAATTTTGAAATAGTGTGGGAAGACATTTCATTGGTTAACACCTGAGATATGTGTGAAAAATGAGTGGGAAAGTGTGCCATTTCTGGTTCCAGTGTCTGAGCTGCATTTCAGAGATTCTGCTTAAGAAAATCTGCAGTGTGTTTGACACTGTTCTATATTTTCAAAAGCGGTTTTAAAGGTGAGTAATATAGAGAGAGTGCTGTTTGCAGTATTGGGAAGCATAACAAGCATATTGGGCTTCATTACTGTTGTATTTTGAAAATGAGGCACGTTTCTGCATTGTAGTGTAGTGCTCATTTAAATGGGTTGTGCTCTGTCTGTAAAATGATTTACCATGCTAAATGTTTTTTTATAAAATGTGGGGCTTACATATTTTTGACAAGGATCACAGTGAGTGTCTGTGTGAATTAAGGAATTTTATTTTCACCTTTTTCCTTAATGTTAACTGACTGGTGCATATTAGAAATGACATTTTGAAATGAGTTAGGTTTCAGCAATGTAATGTAGTGCATATTGAAATGGGCTGTGTTCTCTGTCTAAACCGATTTACCATGCTAGATGATTTTTGCTGAAATGTGTGGCTATACTATTTTTCACAAGGGTCACACTGTGTGTGTATGTGAATTAAGGAATTATATTTTCATCTTTTTCCATAATGTTAGCTGTGTGTGCTTACAGTTTGTATCTTTTAGTTTATAGGGTAGACTCCTTTTTAAATTGTTTTTCATGCTTTGACTCAATGCTGGTATAGAGATAGTGTAATGGTTTCATTGGACTTGTAAATATGCTCCTTTTTTAGAAGCGCCTTGCGCAACCTGTAACATGGGTGCAAGCAGTGAATGTATGGAGAGGGATAAGAATAGCAGATAGAAAACAATATGAAATGGTGTGGGAGATGTATAAAGGATTTCACGAATGGCATCAATTGAGATGGAATATAAGATAAAGAGGGGCACATTTACAAGCCCCTTGCGTAATGTTTGACATGGGTGGAAGCAGAAAATGCATGCAGAGTAATGAAATTGGCACACAGACAAGAATATGAAATGGTGTGAGAGATGCGTAAAGGATTTTACTAATGGCATAAATTGAGATAGAATATACAAAAAAGAGAGGCATATTTACAAGCCCCTTGCGCAATGTTTGACATGGGTGTAAGCAGAAAATGCATGCAGAGTGATAAAATTGGCACACAGACAAGAATATACATTGCGCAAGGGGTTTGTAAATACGGCAACCATTACACTACCTCTATACCAGCATTAATGTTAAACATTGTGCAAGGGGCTTGTAAATATGCCAATGAAACCATTACACTATCTCTATACCAATTTACTTAAATTTCTTAGAGAGGCAAATGGAAACATAGAAAATATAGAATTCAAGACACCTGGAGAACTGTGCTCTTTGGATCCAGTTAATGTTTGTAGGTATTTTAATCATCGATTTGAAGATATGATGTCTTTCATCACAAACAAAAAAAATCCTCCACTTGGAGAGGTTTTGGATTTCTTTTGGGGAAAGGAGTATCAAGCAAGAGTTTAGTCGTTGTTCTGTTCGTTTTTTGCTTGTGAAAGATTTATATGTCCCCCGAAACAGTTTCCTCTTCTTTGTCATATTCAGTAACTATTCATAAATCTCAAGGTTTAAGTGTAGATAGTGCTTTGATGAATAATGGTAGTTCTGTCTTCAAGGAGGGTATGGCCTATGTTTAGGCTTTCCTGTTTTCAGTTTCTATTTTTGGTAAATTCTGGTGGTGTTTTTTCAGTGTTTTCCAGTGATTTCCATACCTTAAAAAAACAGTGCTTTTCAGTGGTTACTCATTTTCGCGCCAAAAAATCAACTGAAACAGTGTTTTACCGGTGTTTGTGGAACCCTTCGCTTTTATTATTGCTTTTTCCTTTTTCTTCAGAAATGGTATACTGCTCTACATTTCAGAAGTTAATACAGTCATGAAATACTTTCCATTGCCCTTTGATTCTGCAGCTCAGATTTAACAAGCATTTGCAATGTAATAGGTCTCGCATTCATGCGAGTTTTTGCTATTGGCATTGTAAATGACAAAGACTTTTATTTAGATTTTAAAAACAAAAACAAAAATAAAACGCATTGTTATTTGCAATGTCAACAGCTCAAACTTGTGTAAATGCGAGACCTATTGCATTGCAAAAACTTGTTTTAAATGTAAGCATGAATTGGTCACTCAGCGTTTGTCAATAAATATACGTAGGGAATTTTAAAAAATGCTATTATGACATTGTAGTGTGGCCGAAGGGGCATATGCAAGTCAAAAAAATGGGGTTAAGAAAAAGACTTTCTCTAGCAAAAAAAAATAATAGGTATTTGGGACTTTGTTTTTGCACTTGATTTTTTTTGTCTGACAGTGATGGTAGCTTTTGCTTTTTTGACTGCTCTCCAACAGGATTGTGTAGCAAGTGCTGAAATGCAATAAGGTACTTTTAGGTGCACCATGCCAATAGGTCTCGCCTTTGGGACCTTATTAGTATTTAGTTATGCAGCACAATATCCTTGGTGCAACAACATTAACTGTTGCATGGCTAAACACTTATAAGGTCCCTTAGGCCAGATCTATTAGCTATGCCAATGCTGGTTTTTAAACCCTTGCTCTTGTTGCTTGCCCAGTCGTTTTCTGGCTGCCGATAATTGCTGAGTGTTTCACATGGAGATGTTACTTTTGAACCTAAGTCAAATGTGATGTAACACAACATACATATAAAATCCTGCTGCCTACCTCATTTGCTCCCAACACTAATCTATCAATAACACATTAATTTGTGAATCTCAGAAAGAAAAAACAAAATAATTTATAATTGTACACAAATAAAACTACTTGAATGTTAAAAAAATCAGCAACACATTGCAATTTACGTGGTGCTTGTTTGTGTAATTAGCCATTTTTTTAAAGCGGAAAGTAGCCAATGTAATCACATCGGCCCAACTCAACAGTGATTATTTTATCGACTTCAGAAGGATGAAGGGTGGAATCTGCCTTGTGGTGGTTGCTGCTGTTGCCTGTAGGCTAACTCCGGATCCCGCATGGGAGCGTTTAACTGAGCTTTCTTTCTTGCCTGTGTGGCAGTTTGCATTCCTATCAATAACCATTACAATCCCTTAACCCCTTCCATGCTCATGACGGAACGGTTCTGTCATGAGCGTCGGTTGGCCTGTGCTCATGACGGAACCGTTCCGTCATGAGTCCATAGGTTCTTTAGAACCTTCATCACCGCAGCGGAATTCGCGCAGCACTGAAGGGGTTAAAATGTAAGTTACATTTAAACACTCACACTTCGAGTTGCAGGATCACTGTTCGTTTGATTCCAAATGTGACCATTTCTGTTCAATCATAAAGCAAACCCTCTTTATTTTTAAGTCCTCTGCCCCACGGTCCCAAGACGGGAAGGAGGAAGGGAAGTTGGTAGAAAATGTAATTTGCTTTCATTAACTAGTCTGCCCCACAAATCAGTGCTTTTTTTCCCCCCGGAGTTTTATATAGTGCAAACTTGACCCGGTATCGGGTATCAGAGCGCTTTACATAGCACCAGTTGCATTACATGAGGACACATTCATCATTTTGTTAGGTACGGGGACATTAAGTGATTTGCCCAGAATCACAGGATTTTCTGTGTAGAGCAAAATGTGGAAACCACAAAGTATGGTCAAGGCTTCTGCCATGTCCCTGCACTAGTACACTTTTGCCGGCTTGCTATCACAGGTACTCAAATGTTCTCACTGCCAACACATTAGCTGCAGAAATTTGGAATTTTGCTGTAACCTAAAGATATTGCAGTTGTTAACTTCTTTTTGCTCTGGTTGTGCTGTGTAGTTGTTTTGGAGGCAGACTGGCCAATGCACTCCAGAAATCTGGTATCCAAAGCTCCTCTCTGTGATAACAGAATTCTCAACATTGGAGCCCAGAGTATCTTGATTTCACACAAACGAGGCGTGGACTTAAAACCACTTCAACCCCTAGGGAGAAGAAAATGCAGGCAGGGATTGGCTGAAACTATGAAATGGGATTAACGATAATCAACTGTTTGGCTTTTCCATATCAAGAAAATGACAAGGAAAAAGGCCATGCCTGGAGGTTTGGGCCAAAAGGGTAGATACGCAGCCTTGACTAAGTACATATTCACAGAAGTGCAATTCTAGATGACAGAGCCCAGAGGTACTGCTGGAACTGAACCATGGAAAAGGAACACACATCTTTTCTGACAATGCATTGTTCTATGAATACACGTAAACGCTGCCACCACCCCTCCATCGCCCCCAAAAGGCAATGATGTGCTGAAATGTGCTACACTATGGCAAAAAAAAGGCACAACAATAAAAAGTTTTTTCTATTTAGGGAGCTGCTTTGATAAAGGTCAATAATGCAATAGAAATGTTCTGGTTTATCATTAGACGGCAGAAAAAGCACAGCAACCATGGACAAGAAAGATATAGCAATGTGATAGCTTCAACAGTAGTTGCTGGAGTTGAAAATGTTCAAGAAGTAAAACAGAAATGACACGCAATAAAAAGAGCTTACGCAGACTAGGAAAAAGTGACATAAATTACCAGTAAACAACGATGTTCGGTGCTTGTTAAATTCAAAGCAGTCCTCGATGTTTCATCAGCCTCAAGTCTCCTCAAAGCAGCCACATCTGTTAATAAGCATTTTCCTTCGGAATCACAATGGTTTTCAGGTCGGACACAAATTTGCCCTCACAAAAACATATTCTGGGTCTGCTTTATGACACCTCGGTGCTCTCCTTGACCCCCATCACTCCTGCAGTTAAGCCTAAAGGGGTGGGAGTGCGTGAAAGGGAGGGGAGGTCGGGTAGGTTAGCGGTGCCAAACATCAAAGGAACGCGCTTTTGTTCCTGCCTCTGACAGTTATGCTCGAATACTTCTCCTTGATAGCCCCCTGCCAGGAATTGTGAACCTGCCAAATACAGACATTTACAGGCAACTCTATCCTCACACCAGGGGGCCAAGGCAAGGCCCTGTAGCCCCCCCCCTGCAGTGCCTGCGGGGGGCGGGCGGTAGTCTTCCCTACGGTGGAGGTGGCCCTCACACACATCCAGTGACACTATAATCTGGCTAGATAAGAAAAGGTAATTCTGCCGCCTGGCTGTAGCCTGTGCGTGGAAAACGGCAGGAAACAAAATGTTGCACAATTTTAATTTACTATTGCAATATACCAGACCAGAAGAGAAGGTGATGCTGCGACTCTCTCACCCTGAGCATATGAGGAGGGAGAAAAACATAGAGTGAACTGGCGGGGAAAACAGGGGAAGAGAAACGAAAGATGACAATAAGAAAACACCAACAGAGCACAGAAAAGGAGAGAGGTAATGGTGTCTGGTGTGCATGTAAGCGGAGGAGGGACTGGATATAGCAAAGCGAGAGAGAGGCTATAAAGCTGCAGGCGATGAAAAAGCTGAGCCAGAGGAGACTAGTGCCCACCCCTGTCGCACACTCATTTGTTAACAACATAAAAGCCATGTTAAGTAAATGGTCTTTTTAAAGACCTGTGAAGTACTCTGGTGCGGCCGCCCGCAGTAAGACAGCCGAGCACAACAGTTCCTCTCCCCTAAAGTGAGCTAGGCAGGGGGCCTGGTGTTGCTCTGGCCCTTGGGCCATTCACAACACGGCTCACCATGTGCGGACCGGCCCAGAAGCACTGTTTTCGCGTGAAAACCTCTGCGCCAGGCACCACACTTTATTATGCTTTGGCTCCCTCAAGTGGCCAAAACCTGCAACAACGATGAAAATCAGTGACACTCGGTTTAAACCAGGTCAGCTGATTTTCATCCGGTAGGGTAGTATCGTTTAGAGTCGGTTTAAACCGAATTCCGGACAGCCTACATATGTTGCTTTATCTCTTGTCAGAACTTTATCTGGATTGTACTTGATTGATTTTGATGAGACAAAGATTAGTGCAGATCTAAATTGTGTAAAGGAATATAATAGGTTAAGAAGAGAGTATGCTCCAAATTTACCTCAATATCCTCTATTTGAAAAGTGTGTGGTAGGCCGAAAAAGAAGAAATGAGAAAAATTGTAGCAAGGCTGTAGCAAAAAAAAAGAAAAGTAGATGAACCAGTAAGTGTAAGCAGAAACAAAGAGGATTCTGTTGAAGATATGGTTGGATTTCAGTTTGAGAACAGTTCTGGTGTCAACTGCTATGCTAATGTAGTGGTTAATGTTGTTTTTTTTCTCCAAAGTTTGCCAGAACAGATTGTTGAGAATCGGGATCAAAGTTTTTGTTGTTTGTTGAATACTGTGTTTGAGAAATGTAGCAGTGATAGAACAAATATAGAAAGTGTTTCTGATATTCGAAATAATTTAGACATATGTTCTGGTATAACTCAATTTTCTCAAGATATTCAGCATGATTGTCAGGAATTTCTAATGCACATGCTTGTTGTTTTCAAGAGAAAGGTATAGATGTTGAAAATCTTTTCGGCCTTTCTTATAAATGGCAACATGTCTGCGATAATTGTTCCTTATCAAGTACTACAACAGTAGATACTGAAAGATTTATATATTTGACTTTACCGGACTGCAAATAAGTGTCTTTTAATAATCTAGTTAGAGCATCTGATCAAAACATGGTTTGTACCCAATGTAACTCTGCAATCCTATCAACATTATTTATACAAAGTTATGGACAGTACGTAATTTTATTGTTACAACGATGTAGACCTGATGGAACTAAATTAACCACTTTAATTAAAAATGTTGTGGCTTCTCAATTATCACTTTCAGGAAGAACCTTTGTAACTGTAGCAATTATTTTCCATGATGGTCCTTCAACAACATCTGGACATTATACAGCTTATTTAAAATGTCAAAAAGGCTGGACTTATTGTAATGATACTGTTTTGACTTTCCAAAAACGTTTGCCTTTTGACTTAAAACATTTTTACTTAAGGTTTTTACAGCCTAAATTTTAGGAAAAGTAATTAACCTGAAAAGATTGGAGCAATTAATAAAAGTTAGTCATCAGGATACTATATGATGTTCAGATTCTGATAGTTTAATGGTTGTTTAAGGTTTTATGGACATGATACACATCCTTGGGTGGAGATATAAATATTGTTAGGTGTTACGAAAGACGTTGGAGCTTTTCATGCAGAAGGTTGGGAAATGGAAGGTCAAGAGTATTATTAAGTATTTTCCAAACCAAGGAATTTTTATGTACTATTTGGCCATGTGGGAAAGTATATCAATGAAAAATGAGATTCACGGGTAAATGTTGATAATATATGTTTTTACATAAGTTTGTAATGATACTCAATTGATTTTCAAACAACGCTTGCCTTTTGACTTAACAAATTCTTACCTAGTGTTTTTAGAACCGAAATTTTAGTGAAAGTAATTGGACAATGAAGATTGGAGCAGTTAATAAAAGTAAGTGTGTTGTTCACAATTAGTTTGTGAGTGAAATTGATCAGGATAATCAGTAAACTGGTAGTTGTCATAGAGGTAGTGTAAGTGTATCACATAGTGAGTGATATCAGTATTATAGGAAATGGTAATCAAGAGTAAGTCAAAGGTGCAAATATAATTATTGTTAGATGATGAAATAGATGTTGGACTTTTCATTCAGAAAGTCAGGTAAATGAAAGTTTAAAACTACTATTAAGTAATTTCCAAAAACAGGACTTTCTGTATACCATTTGGCCATGTGGAATGGTATTTAAAGGAAGAATACGTATTTCGGGTAAATGTGGTTAATATATGTT
This sequence comes from Lissotriton vulgaris, assembly GCF_964263255.1. NCBI lineage: Eukaryota > Metazoa > Chordata > Amphibia > Caudata > Salamandridae > Lissotriton > Lissotriton vulgaris. Next base: position 561,676,848 of record NC_141695.1, read on the forward strand.
TCTATATCACTTTAGTTTGAGAGTATAATAATGAGATACTGTATCTTAGAAATTTCTGTTTGGAAGAAAACATTTAACATATGTTTTTTCTAAGTTTTATGGGTTTTTTAAACACAATCATTTTGATTGTGTTTTTTTTTTGCCCGCTGTGATATGATGAGTAGTATTGAACTCACTGTTTTCAGTGAAAATCAATATATTCTGAGAACAGCAAAAATAAACCAGATAACATGTTGTACAAGTTAATTTGCATTTTGTATTGTAAAATATATATTATAACTGATTTGTTTACTCTCTTCCACAGATATTACATTTATCAGGTAAGTTCGACTAATAAAAAATATGCTTTCATTACTTTTTTATTTCTGTTTATCTCTATCCTTCTCTTACTGCCTCTCTCTTAACCTCACTTCTTTCATCCCTTCAGTTTCTCACTCCCTTTCTCTTATGTTCACTCCCTTTAACTCATCCACATTTTGGCACTTGCTTTTTTTTTACCCTTCACTCAGTCCCCTTCTTTCACTCTTTGCTTCACTCCCTCTATTTCCTCACTCTTTTACTCTTCTTGTCTCATGCTCATTTGTATTTATTCATCCTCTATCACCTCTTTTTCATCAAGCTTACTGTCCTTCTTTTACCCTACGCCCCCCTGTCCCTTTATTGAGCTTTCCTCACTAATCCTCATTCCCTATACTTCACTCCCCTTCTTCTTAGTCTTCCCACCCACTCATGTTAAGTCTGTCCCACTGTTTCACTCCCTTTCACCTCTCTTTCCTTCATTTTCTCACTCACTAATTTCCCTTCTGTCACTCACCTAACTGCACTTCAAACACACCTTTACAAAACTCCCTGTGTCCTCTTACTTTCTCTGTACTCTTCCATCACTCCCTCTCTCTTAGACTCACTGTTGTTAACGCACGTGCAGTAATTGCCCCTTCCCTCTCCCTCATTTCCCTTCCCTAACTCCTCTTTCCTTTTTCTCCTGATTTGTCTCTTGTATTATGAATACTGTATTATAACTGATTTGTTTTTTCGTTTCCACAGATTTATAAGGTAAGTACGACTGACCCCAAAAACTTTTTTATTTTTATTTTTGTCTATCCTTCCATCGCTCCCTGTCTCTTAGCGTGACTCTCTCCATCACCTCTTTCTGTCACTTCTTTTCCCTCACCTACACTAATTCATTTTTTGTTCTTTGATCCCTCACTGAGTCTCCTTCTATCACTCCTTCCTTCACTCCCTGTGTGTAGTCAATCACTCACTCCCATTGTCTCACGCTCACTCGACTATATCCACCCTCTGTCATTTGTCTTTCTTCAACTTCACTGTTCTTCTCTCACTCACGTCACCCTTGTTTCGTTAGGCTGCTTCCCTCAGTACCCTTTATTCCTATCATTCACTTCCCTTCTCCTTTCTTGTTTACCTCACTTACCTTTTCTCAGTTCATCTGATTTACTCCCCTTCACCTCTCTTTCCTTCTTTTGCTCCCTTACTCATTAACCTTCCCTCATTCACCTAACTCCACTTCACTTACTCCTTCTGTCACTCCCTTTGAACTCTGATATCCTCACTTCTCTTTCTTCACTGTCTCTCTGTTAGCCTTACCTCCTCTGTCCCTTGACTGTCTCACTGCCCTTCCCTTAAACTCACTCTCTTTAACTCACCCACACTCTATCACTTGTCTTTCTTTGCTCTTTCACACAGTCCCCTTCTCTCACTCTTTCCTTCACTCCCTCTGTGTCCTCACTCCCCTTGTCTCACGCTCATTCGCCATCTCTCTTTTGACTGTGCTATGTCTTCCTTTGCCTGTTTCATGTTTCTCTGTGTGTGTGCCATCTTACCCTCTGTCTGTACAATATATGCATGTGCGTGTGTCATCTTACCCTCTGCTTGCACCATCTCACCCTCTACTTGTTGTATCTCACTCTCTGCCTGCACCTTCTTACTCTCTACCTGTGGCATGTGTCCCTCTGCATGTGCCATCTATCTTTCTTGACTCTTAATCTCCTTCCTTCTCTCTTGTATTGTGAAATATACATTATATGCATTATAATTTATTTGTTTCTTGTGTGTTACAGATATTATATTTTTTTAAAATAATTTCTTTAAGTTTTTTTATATCTTAGAAGGTAAGTATAAGGTAAGTATAAGAAATGAAAAACTTTTTTCGCATCAGTGTCTAAGTTTTCATTATTTATAAGGTAAGTATGAAAATCAAAAATGCGTTTGTTATCACTCTCTTACTGTGACAGAATTACTGCCTCACTCTCTCTCAGTCCCTTGCTCCCTCTCTCTCTACATGTCTCTCCCTTACAGTTAATCTTCTTTGCTCTCTCTTCCTACCACTCTCCTCTTTACCTCAGTCAGTTTCCCTCTTTCTTTATTCTGTTACGTTTGATCTTATTCTCCTTCCTTCACTCTGTTATCCATTTCTTTCCTGTTAGTAAACCTTCATTTACTGGCACACCACTTCCTCCAGTGCACTTACTTCTCTCTGTTTCTCACACCTCTTCCCTTTTGTGTTCACTTTTGCTTACACTTCTTTGTTTTGAATACAGTGCCACAGGCCCTTAAATATTCGTTAGTTACCACCGAATACTATACGGCCTCAAGGCCCATGGGAATCAATGGCAATTACCGAATCAGTAAATACCGATTCGGTAAAATGACTAAATTATACAGATTCGGTAATTTCAAAAGAGAAATTACATACATCCCATTTACCTACTCTTAAATATTGAAGTGGAATGTAGTAGGCATTTACTGGTCAGTAACGGCCAAATTTGGCCGTTACCGACTGGTAAATGTCTTTTCCTATGTTGGAGGCATTTATTTACAGATTTGGTATTTTTACCGATTCTGTATTTACCGAATCAGTAAAATTACCGAATCGGTAAATAAAGACTCTGTAAAAATATCAAATATGTAAACTCTAATGTAGGTAGCACTGTTGACAGTGCTAGAGACGTCTTATTTACCACCCAATACAATTGGGTGGTAAATAAGGAATTCCTGAGTACAGGCACATCTGTGCATGTACACCTGTGCCATGTGGCACACATACATGCCCTAAGTACATGAATGTGTGTCACATTGCACAGAAGCCAAAAACAGGGGTGCTACAGGGTGTCAAAGTGACACCCTGTTTTCACTGGCAGGATTCGGTATTTACCGATTCGGTAATTACCGAATTGGTATTTGCCATTGATTCCTATGGGCTTCAAGGCCCATAGGAATCAATGGCAAATACAGATTCCGTAATTACCGAATCGGTATTTACTGAATTTAACTGAATCATTAATTAATTTGGTAAAAATACCTACATCCCCATTGCCAGTTCTTAAATACCAAATCGGTATGATTCGGTATTTAAGAAGTGGTAATCTGGGATTACCTACATCGGGCCCTAGGTATTTATGAGTATGTAAATCGAGATTACATACATCTGGCCCATTAAGTTGTAACATATTTATATACATATGTTACATTTCAGTGCTTTGTAAGTAGTGCAGTATACTATAGGTAAACACCTTATAGGTTTATGCTGTACCAAATCCTTATAGTTTTGCACTTTGACATTCACTATGACAAACTTTTACATACAAACATAGAAATGTAGTTCTTTCTTTAACCAGTAGAGGTAGTTCTAAAAAGAACTGTTGTTTTGTTTTGCATGAAAAACGATGTAAAAAATAAACTTTTAAAAGGCATTTAATTGTTCAACCAGAACAAACTATGAAACGTAAAGAAAAAAATTATGGGGTGCACCTGTGCTTCCTGTTTTTTTGCAGGATACCTTGAATGGAATCTTGTCCAAAGGCTATTAGTTTCTGGCAACAAATGCATTGCATCATCAAATTCTTAAGTTCTGGTTGGATATTTGCAACCATTGATGCTTGCATTGGTGGTGTTGTTAATTGAGAAGAAGTGCTGGGAGCAGAGCTCTGCTCCTCTGATGATCTTTTCATTACAACTTTACACCAATTGTTTGGGTGTATATTCTTGACAAGGTGTTCCATGCTAAAAGTTCCAAAGCTGTACTTCTTCTGTGGATCCCCACTGGAAAGTCCTGTTTCCCAGATTATGCATGTGACAAAAGGTGCATTTACCCTTTTCTGTCCTTCTGGGAATTTAAATAATTTCCAAACTATGGACTCTTTTGGTGATGTAGGGTTTTCAGGAACAAACTCAGGTTCCTCATGTTCAGAATTCTCAGATTCCTCATGTTCTGAATTCTCAGGTTCCTCATATTTTGAATGCTCAGGTTCCTGCTGTTCAGACATTTCAATAGATTTTTCAGGAGCAAAGTGCTGATGAAAAAAGGTGTTACTTCCTCGAAAGCCAAAGAAGAATGATGAACATGGGAGGGGTCTTTCAACAATTGGAGAAGGAAGTATTATAAACCAATTAAATCTTTTGTTTTGAGGTCACATGGTAGGACGTAAGCTTACAGAGCGCTTACGTTGCATTTACGGAGCGCTTACGTAAGCTTACGTTGTGTTTACGCTCTATTTACGGAGCGCTAATGTCATCTTACGATGCGTTTACGTAGTACGCACCCTGGCCAGGTTCATAATTGCTTAAATAATGTTATATATGGTCTTTAAAAGTTTACATTAACATGTTCTTTATTATCCCAGATAATGTGTACCTTTACATTGTGCAATGAATACGTAGATATAACGATTTAAAGTTTATAAATCTTTCTGGAGTGAGAGCTCGAAGCTTTTATGGTGCGCGGACTGAGCTCTTACGTTGCGTGCACGTGTGACCTACCCTCGCGAGATTTGTTACTACTTCAAAAAGTAATATACTGTTGTTAAAAGATTAAAAAAAACATTTTCTACATTAAAGCAGATATTCTCTACCTTTAAAATCTACGTTGAAAACGTAGATATTATGTTTTAGAAACTTAAAAAAATTTGTCGGGATAAGAGCTCAGAGCGTTCACGGTGCGCGGACCCTGTAATCATATAAAAAAAAAAACTTGAAAATAAAAATGATATATATATTTTGATAAATATATATATTCACTGAAAAAACCATAGGTTTCAAGCCTTACATAGTTAGGTATTAGCATTAAAAAACCTTGCAAATTCACTGAAAAAACCATAGGTTTCAGGTCATACATAGTTGGGAATTAGCACTTAATAAACCTTGCAAATTCATTGAAAAAAACAGGTTTCAGGTCATATATAGTTGGGAATTAGCATTTAAAAAACCTTGCAAATTCATTGAAAAAAACAAAGGTTTCAGGTCATATATAGTTAGGAATTAGCATTTAAAAAACCATTGAATTTGCTCCTATATAGTTAGTTGTACTAACTATATTATGCGCACCCGCAATCCACTGCTGATGATGTCACATATTACATCATTCATGACATGGTCAGTGACATCACTGATGACATCACGGATGACATCTCAAATGACATCACCGATGACATCACTGATGACATCATCCAGTGACTGCGTGTTTCTGTAAAGTTTAAATATGTTTTACATATTGAAGAATGAGTGGATGTATAAGTGTCTGGATGAAAGATTTAGTAGGTACATGACTGAATGTATGAGTGAGTGATTAAATGTGTCTTACTGAATGCATGGGCTAGTGACTAAACTGTCTGAATGTGTGCATCAGTATGTCTGTTGTTGTGATTCTATGGGTGAATGAGTGAATGTGTGTGTAGACCTAGGAATCAGTGAGTATGTAGTAACTGGCATTGGTGTGTCAATGGTTTCAAGAATGGTAGTCTGTATTTAACACTGGGTGTATCAAAGTTTAAATTAGAGTGTGAGGAGGTGCATCGTATTATCATATGAATGATATCATCAGTGATGTGATCAGTGATGTCAAATGAGATGTCATCAGTGATGTCTTCAGTGATGTCATTTGAGATGTCATCAGTGATGTCATCAGTGATGTCACTGACCATGGCATGAATGATGTAATAACTGAAAACATCAGCAGTGGATTGCGGGTGCGCGAAATATAGTTAGTACAACTAACTATATAGGAGCAATTTTAATGGTTTTTTAAATGCTAATTCCTAACTATATAAGGCCTGAAACCTATGGTTTTTTAAGGGAATTTGCAAGGTTTTTTAAATGCTAATTCCTAACTATATAAGGCTTGAAACCTATGATTTTTTCAGTGAATTGGCAAGGTTTTTTAAATGCTAATTTCTAACTATATCAGGCGTGAAACCTATATTTTTTTTCAATAAATTTCAAAGGTTTTGTAAATGCTAATTCTATTAGCGGATAACGTTTATATATGTTATTATCCTTCTGGGACCACCTGAGCAGCCATCTTGTTTCTCAGGAGAAGTGAGGTACAAGAGAGCACAAAACAAGAGTGGAAAATGCGAAAAGGGGGCAGGGTTGAGACCCCCTGACCCCCTAGCCCTTCTCAGGGGGTCCCAGAAGGACCACCAAGTCCCAAAAATATTTATTTTTTTAAAATCGCGGTGTACGTGCACGGTACACGTAACCCCACGTGTACGGTGCGCGAACCCCGCGATTTTTTAATTTTTTTTTTTTTTTGCCCTTGGGGGTTCTTTTGGGACCCCCTGAGAAGGGCTAGAGGGTTGGGGGGTCTCTACCCTGCCACCTTTTCGTGTTTTCCACTCTTGTTTTGGGCTCTCTTGTGCCTCAGTTCTCCTGAAAAATAAGATGGTGGCCAACACTTTCTGGTTTGGACAATTTGGAATGTTGACAGTCGACTGCCAGCCAATCAGAAACTCGCTTGCGCACGTAAGGGTACGCGTACCGTACACTTACGGTGCACATACGGTTAGCGCATATAGATATATAATGTTATCAAATTCAATTTTCCCAACAACTACTGGAGGGATTTTCACCAAATATAGAAAAGGCACTACTGCATACCTGTCCCTACCATTTTGCCAAGTTTGGTGTAATTCCGTTCAGCCGTTCGAGCTGTAGCCGTGTCTAAAGGTCCCATAGCAAATGCCATTTGAAAAATTTCAAAATCAATTTTCTCAAGAACTACTAGAGGGATTTACACCAAACATATAAAAGGCACTGCTGCATACCAGTCCCTACCATTTTGCCAAATTTTAGTATAATTCCGTTCAGCCGTTCGAGCTGTAGCCTTGTCAGAATGTCCCTATAAAAATGAACATGGGGAAAACACGTTTTGGGACCCCCCTTTTTTCTCAGCCCCTGCTTGACGAATCCCCCCGAAACTTCCAGGGAAGGAGTGGAGCGCGGCCAGGCAAATTTAAGGAAAATTACAGGCAGATCCCTCAATCGGCGCCAAAGTTATTCCCAATAGAATGTTCGGAATTTCCTATGGTAACTAGGTCCTAACTATATATACCTACTGGCGACATATATATATATATATATATATATATATATATACATATATCCAGGCTCACTGCTCCAAGTTTCGGGGCACTCTTTCAGCGGGTGCTAGTCTGAGCGCGTCAGAGCTTCGCGCTTAAAATATGAAAGCTCTCTCCCTCCCGGTCCCGGGTGGAAATAAAGACAGCACACTCGGGAATTCTCGTTGGTAGCAACTTTACTCGCACAGACGCGTTTCGGAAGCAACGCTTCCTTCCTCAATGTTTGTTACACCGCAATGCGCGATCTGGCGCCATTTTATTTCAAAATAACAAAACAACTCTCGTTGGTAAACGCAGAGAGGGGACTGGCACGTGAGCGCCATCTTGCTAGTGCATATATTTCTTACAGTAGCATGATTGAGATTAAATAACACATTCATTTAGTGGTTACTAATGTTGATAAACATTATTTAAAAACCTCACATATTTACAACGAGGAATTAACAACGTAATATTGCCGTGGATCGGCAAATGACCCTCTCCTTAATACGGTGGGCAATGGACTGTGATCTCGCCGTGGATCGGCTTGTGGCAACTCGAAGGTTGCCATTTGAATTTCCATCGGCCCCGTATACAGATTTATACCAAACAGTGTTGAATGATTAATTTCAAAATATTAAAAAAGTTGCCAAATATTGAACAATAATCCAGAAATTACCAAAAATACAGAAAAAAATATCAAGTACATGGTGCCATCTTGGTGAAAAAAACCCTCAATTCATTCTAAAGCACCATTGGTCACAGAAGAACACACATTACAGAAACATTAAGCTGTGATAACATGAATGTCCAAACTTGAGATACTGCATTGTTGGCATTTAACTCCCTAAATGCACAGTCAGTTCCTCCCCACAGTTCAGTCCCAAGGGGGCCTTTGTTTGGCAGTCTATAATATAACGGGATTCTAACCTACGAAGTTTTTGTAGTTTGTCCCCTCCCCTTATGTTATCAGGAATTGCGTCCAGGCAGAAATACTGTAACAGATTCCTGTCGCTCTTATGTTTAATGGAAAAATGTCTTGCGACAGGGTATGTAAAATCTCTGTTTACTATGGCCCGCATGTGTTCTAAAATGCGCAATTTCACAGGGTTTATAGTACTGCCTATATACCTAAGTCCGCAAGGGCAGAGGAGGCAATAGACTGCAAATGGGGAAGTACAGGTAAGGAATTGATTAATTCTCTTTTTCTTACTGCAACCCACAATTTTGTAAGAGTAAACCCTTTTACTATTGGCACAGGCCTTACATCGGCCGCATGGGAAGAACCCTTTTGCATCTCTTAATTTCCCTGTACGTGTGGGGATTGGTGACAGGTGACTATGTACCAAAGTGTCCCTCAACGAACGTGCCCTTCTAAAAGTTATTGAGGGATTTACAGGTATATCATTCCCAATGATATTATCTTTTAGCAATATGTGCCAATGTCTTTTCAGGATGTTCCTCAATTGTTGACAATCTTTAGAGTATGATGTTATCATCCTGAATTTTTCTGTGTCAGTAGTGGGTTTGTGTTTCTTTACAAACAGAGTCTGTCTGGGTTGTGTCCTTACTCTGTCTATGGTATTGCATAACATTTGCTTGTTATACCCCCTGGCCTCAAATCTATCAATGCTTTCCTGAGCTGCCAGCTCAAAATCGTCATTGGTGGAACAGTTCCGTTTCAACCGTAGAAGCTCACCATAAGGTATACTCCTGATGTGTTTCTGAGGATGATTACTTGACGCATGTAGCGTACTGTTTCCCGCTGTAGGCTTCCTATAGAGGGAAGTTTGGATACTGTTATCGATGACTTCAATTTTTAGGTCTAAGTATACCGCCTCACTCACACTTGCATGACCAGTAAAAATCAGGTTGCAGTTGTTATCATTCAACACTTCAACGTATTGCCAGGCAGTCTCTACCGAACCATTCCAAACTATGCACAAATCGTCGATATAACGATACCATGAGACGATACAGCTCGACCACTGTTCTCTCTCGGGGCCCCAGGCCTCCTGCTCCTCCCACCAGCCCACGAATAAATTCGCGTAGCTGGGGGCGAAGCAGGAACCCATGGCGGTACCGGAGAGCTGTCTAAACAGGTCATCCTGAAATAAAAAGATGTTGTTATATAGACAGAATGCAATTAGCTCCATCAACATAACATTATGCTGGGCATATTTCATAGGTCTCTTCCCTAGGAAGTGCTGGATCGCCTTCATTCCTTGTGCATGTTCAATGCTCGTGTAGAGACTTGTGATGTCAAGGGTCAATAGACAGTAGCCTGGTTGCCATTCGATTGATTCGATCTTCTCAATGAAGTCAGCAGTGTCTCGGATATAAGACTTTAGACCCAAAACCATTTCAAACAGGAAATAATCCAGAAATTTAGATAGATTCTCGGTTAGGCTGCCCATAGATGAAATAATACGGCGCCCGGGTGGTTTATCCATCCTCTTATGCACTTTGGGCAAGTAATAAAAGGTAGGGGTAATAGGATGTGTTGTTTTCAAAAAGAGATACTCTTCGGTATCAAGCATCTGTTTGTCATGCCATTTTTTGAGTAGTCCGTGCAGTTCTTCAATACTGGACTGGTATCTTTGTTTAGTAGTCAATTCATAGCAAGACTTGTCCTGCAGTTGACGCATAGCTTCTTGGACGTAGTCTACACGTGACAGAATTACAACGTTTCCTCCTTTATCTGAGGGTTTACAGATTATTGATGTATCCTCGGCCAGTGTTTTTATAGCCATTCGTTGTTTTTCAGTTAAGTTGTTCTGACGTCCACAAGGCTTTTTATGTGTGCGCATTCTCCTGAGATCCCTTATTACCAGCTCTGAGAAAGTGTCTATCATGTCGGTTTGTGTTGGAGGCACAAATTTGGATTGGTCCTTACGTTCTCTAAAAAGTACGATCAAACACGGAAGGATCTACTAAGAAACAAGGCTGCAGGTGCGGCTGCACCGACGAATGTGGAGACATCGGAATCTGAGGTTACGGAAGGTGAACAGTCTGGAGACGACATTGGAACCCTGCCACAAACTGAGGATACCCCTTTTCAAACGGAGGTACAAGTGATGCGACTAAACTGGCTGAGGGGAGGGAAGAACAAACCCCCAGAAAACGAAGAAGAAAAACCAGACGGGGCGGTCGGAAGTGGCAGAGGAAGAGGAAGAGCGACGGATGTGGTGCCCCGCACGCGCAAAACACGAGCCAAAAGGGGATCCAGATGGTAGGCTCTGATACTACAATCGACAATCTTACCATCATTAATCTTTCTGAAAGGGCGCTCTCACCATCAGAGGAATCAGTCCTCAAATTGGGACTAACCTTTTGCCCTGACAGTAACCTCGAGTACACCCAGACCAGAATTGATTTGTTTCAATTCATTAGAAGACTTCGCCTGCACAAATTCTTCAAGACCAAACCAACAGCGGATGAAGCTAAAATAATCCGATCCCGGTATAAAGACACCGACCTATTAAAAGTGAATGAATTAACCACTCTGGAACTGTTGGAAGAATTACGATTGGAGAGCGCAGCAAATACGATACCTATGCCACCGGACAGTCTGACTCAGAGACTAAGGGCTGTGGATATCGAACAAGAGGCTCCTACGAGTGGTCTTAAATTAAAATCCAAATTTGTGCCTCCAACACAAACCGACATGATAGACACTTTCTCAGAGCTGGTAATAAGGGATCTCAGGAGAATGCGCACACATAAAAAGCCTTGTGGACGTCAGAACAACTTAACTGAAAAACAACGAATGGCTATAAAAACACTGGCCGAGGATACATCAATAATCTGTAAACCCTCAGATAAAGGAGGAAACGTTGTAATTCTGTCACGTGTAGACTACGTCCAAGAAGCTATGCGTCAACTGCAGGACAAGTCTTGCTATGAATTGACTACTAAACAAAGATACCAGTCCAGTATTGAAGAACTGCACGTACTACTCAAAAAATGGCATGACAAACAGATGCTTGATACCGAAGAGTATCTCTTTTTGAAAACAACACATCCTATTACCCCTACCTTTTATTACTTGCCCAAAGTGCATAAGAGGATGGATAAACCACCCGGGCGCCCTATTATTTCATCTATGGGCAGCCTAACCGAGAATCTATCTAAATTTCTGGATTATTTCCTGTTTGAAATGGTTTTGGGTCTAAAGTCTTATATCCGAGACACTGCTGACTTCATTGGGAAGATCGAATCAATCGAATGGCAACCAGGCTACTGTCTATTGACCCTTGACATCACAAGTCTCTACACGAGCATTGAACATGCACAAGGAATGAAGGCGATCCAGCACTTCCTAGGGAAGAGACCTATGAAATATGCCCAGCATAATGCTATGTTGATGGAGCTAATTGCATTCTGTCTATATAACAACATCTTTTTATTTCAGGATGACCTGTTTAGACAGCTCTCCGGTACCGCCATGGGTTCCTGCTTCGCCCCCAGCTACGCGAATTTATTCGTGGGCTGGTGGGAGGAGCAGGAGGCCTGGGGCCCCGAGAGAGAACAGTGGTCGAGCTGTATCGTCTCATGGTATCGTTATATCGACGATTTGTGCATAGTTTGGAATGGTTCGGTAGAGACTGCCTGGCAATACGTTGAAGTGTTGAATGATAACAACTGCAACCTGATTTTTACTGGTCATGCAAGTGTGAGTGAGGCGGTATACTTAGACCTAAAAATTGAAGTCATCGATAACAGTATCCAAACTTCCCTCTATAGGAAGCCTACAGCGGGAAACAGTACGCTACATGCGTCAAGTAATCATCCTCAGAAACTCATCAGGAGTATACCTTATGGTGAGCTTCTACGGTTGAAACGGAACTGTTCCACCAATGACGATTTTGAGCTGGCAGCTCAGGAAAGCATTGATAGATTTGAGGCCAGGGGGTATAACAAGCAAATGTTATGCAATACCTTAGACAGAGTAAGGACACAACCCAGACAGACTCTGTTTGTAAAGAAACACAAACCCACTACTGACACAGAAAAATTCAGGATGATAACATCATACTCTAAAGATTGTCAACAATTGAGGAACATCCTGAAAAGACATTGGCACATATTGCTAAAAGATAATATCATTGGGAATGATATACCTGTAAATCCCTCAATAACTTTTAGAAGGGCACGTTCGTTGAGGGACACTTTGGTACATAGTCACCTGTCACCAATCCCCACACGTACAGGGAAATTAAGAGATGCAAAAGGGTTCTTCCCATGCGGCCGATGTAAGGCCTGTGCCAATAGTAAAAGGGTTTACTCTTACAAAATTGTGGGTTGCAGTAAGAAAAAGAGAATTAATCAATTCCTTACCTGTACGTCCCCATTTGCAGTCTATTGCCTCCTCTGCCCTTGCGGACTTAGGTATATAGGCAGTACTATAAACCCTGTGAAATTGCGCATTTTTGAACACATGCGGGCCATAGTAAACAGAGATTTTACATACCCTGTCGCAAGACATTTTTCCATTAAACATAAGAGCGACAGGAATCTGTTACAGTATTTCTGCCTGGACGCAATTTCTGATAACATAAGGGGAGGGGACAAACTACAAAAACTTCGTAGGTTAGAATCCCGTTATATTATAGACTGCCAAACAAAGGCCCCCTTGGGACTGAACTGTGGGGAGGAACTGACTGTGCATTTAGGGAGTTAAATGCCAACAATGCAGTATCTCAAGTTTGGACATTCATGTTATCACAGCTTAATGTTTCTGTAATGTGTGTTCTTCTGTGACCAATGGTGCTTTAGAATGAATTGAGGTTTTTTTTCACCAAGATGGCACCATGTACTTGATATTTTTTCTGTATTTTTGGTAATTTCTGGATTATTGTTCAATATTTGGCAACTTTTTTAATATTTTGAAATTAATCATTCAACACTGTTTGGTATAAATCTGTATACGGGGCCGATGGAAATTCAAATGGCAACCTTCGAGTTGCCACAAGCCGATCCACGGCGAGATCACAGTCCATTGCCCACCGTATTAAGGAGAGGGTCATTTGCCGATCCACGGCAATATTACGTTGTTAATTCCTCGTTGTAAATATGTGAGGTTTTTAAAAAATGTTTATCAACATTAGTAACCACTAAATGAATGTGTTATTTAATCTCAATCATGCTACTGTAGGAAATATATGCACTAGCAAGATGGCGCTCACGCGCCAGTCCCCTCTCTGGGTTTACCAACGAGAGTTGTTTTGTTATTTTGAAATAAAAGGGCGCCAGATCGCGCATTGCGGTGTAACAAACATTGAGGAAGGAAGCGTTGCTTCCGAAACGCGTCTGTGCGAGTAAAGTTGCTACCAACGAGAATTCCCGAGTGTGCTGTCTTTATTTCCACCCGGGACCGGGAGGGAGAGAGCTTTCATATATACATATATATATATATATATATATATATATATATGCCACACAAGAAGGTTGCCCTCGGTAGGAGTGCCCTTAGGAAAAGCACTTGTTGCAGTGAGGACCACAGGCTGCTGGTATTCAGAGCTGGCATCCGGAATAAGCAGGCTTTACGCGTTTCGAATTCACATTCTTGATCACAAGCCCCTGCTCAAAGAGGAGACGAACAGCAAACTGAGCTGAGAATCACCTGTGTTTTATTGAGGAATCACGCCTCCAGGGCGTGTTCTACCTGCTTGGGCCTCTGGTATTTGGAGTCTCAGAAATTACATTCTGCAGTGGGTGTTTGCTGTCTCTAATATTAAAGCACAATAAAATCCCCAGTGGGTTGACAACAGCAACCGAAGTCCAACAGTCACTGTATATTTATCAGTCACTCACATTTAGTGCCCTTCTATTCCCGTTGTGCGTAGAAAGTTCAAACGCTGAGGGTCCGCACAAGTCGCGGCGAGCAACAGTGATGTCAACAAATCACTGTTCAAACAAACCAGGGGGGTGGCGATGGGTACTTGCTTTGCCCCCAGCCTTGCATGTTTGTATCTGGGCTGGTGGGCGGAGCTAGTGGTGAATAAGAGCTCCCACTTTAGTACCCACGTCATCCTCTGGAAAAGATATATCGACGATATTTTCTGTATTTGGAGCGGCACCCTCGACCAGATACATGAATTTGAGTATATCCTGAATGAAAATTCTCTCAACCTAAGGTTTACCAGTGTTATAAGTAAGGTACAGTTGGAATTCCTGGACATAAGGTTAGAAGTCAAGGAAGGAACTTTAAAAAGTGTCCTATTTCGGAAATCCACAGCAGGAAATAGCCTGCTCCATGCAGGGAGCAGTCATCCCCCTAGCCTTATATGTAGTATACCAATAGGCGAGCTAATCAGGGCCAAAAGAAACTGTAGCTCGGCTGAAAGTTTTTCTAGAGAGAGCCAGACAATGGTCAAGCGGTTTTTTGAAAGGGGCTATAGCCAGAAAGTAATCCAGCAGGCCCTCACCAGGGTCAATACTATGGATAGGAATGAGCTGCTAATTCCCAAACAACACAGCACTGATGAAAAGGTATGTTTTATAACTACCTACAACAGCCAATCCTAGAAACTACGTAAATGTTTATCTAAGTATTGGGATACACTCAAGCTTGATAAGGATGTAAGAGAAGCTATTCATGATATTCCCTCTTTGACATTCAGGAAGGCCAAATCCCTTAAGGATACACTGAGCACTACATTGATAAAAGAAAGCCAGAAGACTAATACAATTCAAGGTTTTTATCCATGTCGCAGGTGCAAAGCTTGCAAATACAGCAACAACTGTAAAACAATACAACTGTCCAAAGAACATGGTGCTCATAAGATTACTAAAAATCTCAGTTGCACAACCGAATATGTTATCTATGCACTGGAATGTCCCTCTAATACATTTTATATAGGGTGCACCACGAAACAGGCTAAACTTAGAATTTTGGAACATCAGAGAGCAATCAGGAATGTGAATCAGCAATACCCTGTAGCCAGGCACTTTGCCGATGAACGCAGCAAAAATCCAAATTTGATGAAATTTTATGTTCTGGACAGGGTTGAGAGGAATGAGAGGGGAGGCAACAGGTGGCTGGAGTTGCGAAAACTAGAATCAAAGTATATTATAATGTATAATACTATGCAGCCTGTAGGACACAATTTGGGGGAAGAGTTAGCGATTCACCTCCAGACTTGATATGTAGTTCAATTGGTGTAAAGATATGATGCTGCTTCTTCTTAGGTAACTGAATTCTAATTTTATAATTGGTTTTAATAGTACACGGATCTGTAAAGTAAGAACTGTCATATATAGCTATGTCCTTTCTTTTTCCCTTACAGGAACATGAACCGCTTTTTTGATTTTGCCCACTCGGGCTGAATTTAGAAGTCACTTCAAGAGCTGAACAGAACTATACGACATATGCCCACTTGGGCTGTACCGCTAATTATGAACTAATAATTATTTGTATTTGTGTGGATGGAACACAAACATAAGCAACTGGTGCATGGGACTACTTGGCCCGATATAATGAGAATGCGAAGTGCTACAAGGCTACTTAGCCAACGGGTAGAAATCAATAAAGTAAAGGAGGCCCCCTTAACTGTCAAATTTGGGACAGGGGAGATAGCGTAGGAAACTTGTGGGTCTTGGCTGATGGTAAGTCCCAAGATGGCTGCCAACACTTCCTGGTTTAGGTGTTGGCACCCAATCAGAGCTCTGCATATCCGTGCACGAGCTCTTTATTTTTTGCAAAGTCGTCGCGGCCACAGATATCACTAACTGTATTTCCTACTGAATGGATTTACACTAAATAACAAAAAGCTAAATCTTTGTAACCAAATTTACCTTTCTGGCAAACATTTGGTGTAATTGCATTCAGCAGTTCGGCTGTAGATGTGTTCAAAATCCTATGGGACGTAACATGGTAAAATGTACTTTTTTTACACTATTATTTCTCGGCCCCGCTTGAAAGATCACCCTGAAACTTTCCATGCACAACAAGAATCACCGGCACACTTTTGTTGGGGAAAATTTAAAAAAGTTTCATCAAACTGAACCAAAGGTAAAGGCAAGTCAAAAAATGCTTTTCCTATGGAAACATGGTCCAAACTATAACTGCTCACAAGAGACCGTTTCCCTGCATGCAAATATGTGTGCAGGGATGCAGATGAAAACATTGCTCTGACAGACAGGGAGCTGCTTTTCAGTAGCCCCCTGTCTGTCAGAGCAATGCCGGCCGAAGACGGCTGTAATGCCAGAAACCGGTCCCCGGGAGCTTGTTTCCTTCCCAGTGTAAGAATTGGCTTTTGTAGTTTGGTTTGCCCTGTTCCCATCATGCACTGGGACAGGAACAGACTAATTTGCATACAGCCAGGTTCTGAAACTGGGATGGTGCAGTGAGCTAAAAAACGGTGTTGGATCTAGCCCTGATCTCTTGACTGGGTGAGAGCTTTCTGCTTAATTCAGAGACTCTGTCCCTCACCACCCCTTGTTGTAAATATTTTTGTCCACCCTAAGCGTGGAAGGGTATTCTCAGATGTGAGACCCTTGCTCATTGCACCATCAGGATTCAAGCAAACCGGGCCGAAGACGGCTGTAATGCCAGAAACCGGTCCCCGGGAGCTTGTTTCCTTCCCAGTGTAAGAATTGGCTTTTGTAGTTTGGTTTGCCCTGTTCCCATCATGCACTGGGACAGGAACAGACTAATTTGCATACAGCCAGGTTCTGAAACTGGGATGGTGCAGTGAGCTAAAAAACGGTGTTGGATCTAGCCCTGATCTCTTGACTGGGTGAGAGCTTTCTGCTTAATTCAGAGACTCTGTCCCTCACCACCCCTTGTTGTAAATATTTTTGTCCACCCTAAGCGTGGAAGGGTATTCTCAGATGTGAGACCCTTGCTCATTGCACCATCAGGATTCAAGCAAACCGGGCCGAAGACGGCTGTAATGCCAGAAACCGGTCCCCGGGAGCTTGTTTCCTTCCCAGTGTAAGAATTGGCTTTTGTAGTTTGGTTTGCCCTGTTCCCATCATGCACTGGGACAGGAACAGACTAATTTGCATACAGCCAGGTTCTGAAACTGGGATGGTGCAGTGAGCTAAAAAACGGTGTTGGATCTAGCCCTGATCTCTTGACTGGGTGAGAGCTTTCTGCTTAATTCAGAGACTCTGTCCCTCACCACCCCTTGTTGTAAATATTTTTGTCCACCCTAAGCGTGGAAGGGTATTCTCAGATGTGAGACCCTTGCTCATTGCACCATCAGGATTCAAGCAAACCGGGCCGAAGACGGCTGTAATGCCAGAAACCGGTCCCCGGGAGCTTGTTTCCTTCCCAGTGTAAGAATTGGCTTTTGTAGTTTGGTTTGCCCTGTTCCCATCATGCACTGGGACAGGAACAGACTAATTTGCATACAGCCAGGTTCTGAAACTGGGATGGTGCAGTGAGCTAAAAAACGGTGTTGGATCTAGCCCTGATCTCTTGACTGGGTGAGAGCTTTCTGCTTAATTCAGAGACTCTGTCCCTCACCACCCCTTGTTGTAAATATTTTTGTCCACCCTAAGCGTGGAAGGGTATTCTCAGATGTGAGACCCTTGCTCATTGCACCATCAGGATTCAAGCAAACCGGGCCGAAGACGGCTGTAATGCCAGAAACCGGTCCCCGGGAGCTTGTTTCCTTCCCAGTGTAAGAATTGGCTTTTGTAGTTTGGTTTGCCCTGTTCCCATCATGCACTGGGACAGGAACAGACTAATTTGCATACAGCCAGGTTCTGAAACTGGGATGGTGCAGTGAGCTAAAAAACGGTGTTGGATCTAGCCCTGATCTCTTGACTGGGTGAGAGCTTTCTGCTTAATTCAGAGACTCTGTCCCTCACCACCCCTTGTTGTAAATATTTTTGTCCACCCTAAGCGTGGAAGGGTATTCTCAGATGTGAGACCCTTGCTCATTGCACCATCAGGATTCAAGCAAACCGGGCCGAAGACGGCTGTAATGCCAGAAACCGGTCCCCGGGAGCTTGTTTCCTTCCCAGTGTAAGAATTGGCTTTTGTAGTTTGGTTTGCCCTGTTCCCATCATGCACTGGGACAGGAACAGACTAATTTGCATACAGCCAGGTTCTGAAACTGGGATGGTGCAGTGAGCTAAAAAACGGTGTTGGATCTAGCCCTGATCTCTTGACTGGGTGAGAGCTTTCTGCTTAATTCAGAGACTCTGTCCCTCACCACCCCTTGTTGTAAATATTTTTGTCCACCCTAAGCGTGGAAGGGTATTCTCAGATGTGAGACCCTTGCTCATTGCACCATCAGGATTCAAGCAAACCGGGCCGAAGACGGCTGTAATGCCAGAAACCGGTCCCCGGGAGCTTGTTTCCTTCCCAGTGTAAGAATTGGCTTTTGTAGTTTGGTTTGCCCTGTTCCCATCATGCACTGGGACAGGAACAGACTAATTTGCATACAGCCAGGTTCTGAAACTGGGATGGTGCAGTGAGCTAAAAAACGGTGTTGGATCTAGCCCTGATCTCTTGACTGGGTGAGAGCTTTCTGCTTAATTCAGAGACTCTGTCCCTCACCACCCCTTGTTGTAAATATTTTTGTCCACCCTAAGCGTGGAAGGGTATTCTCAGATGTGAGACCCTTGCTCATTGCACCATCAGGATTCAAGCAAACCGGGCCGAAGACGGCTGTAATGCCAGAAACCGGTCCCCGGGAGCTTGTTTCCTTCCCAGTGTAAGAATTGGCTTTTGTAGTTTGGTTTGCCCTGTTCCCATCATGCACTGGGACAGGAACAGACTAATTTGCATACAGCCAGGTTCTGAAACTGGGATGGTGCAGTGAGCTAAAAAACGGTGTTGGATCTAGCCCTGATCTCTTGACTGGGTGAGAGCTTTCTGCTTAATTCAGAGACTCTGTCCCTCACCACCCCTTGTTGTAAATATTTTTGTCCACCCTAAGCGTGGAAGGGTATTCTCAGATGTGAGACCCTTGCTCATTGCACCATCAGGATTCAAGCAAACCGGGCCGAAGACGGCTGTAATGCCAGAAACCGGTCCCCGGGAGCTTGTTTCCTTCCCAGTGTAAGAATTGGCTTTTGTAGTTTGGTTTGCCCTGTTCCCATCATGCACTGGGACAGGAACAGACTAATTTGCATACAGCCAGGTTCTGAAACTGGGATGGTGCAGTGAGCTAAAAAACGGTGTTGGATCTAGCCCTGATCTCTTGACTGGGTGAGAGCTTTCTGCTTAATTCAGAGACTCTGTCCCTCACCACCCCTTGTTGTAAATATTTTTGTCCACCCTAAGCGTGGAAGGGTATTCTCAGATGTGAGACCCTTGCTCATTGCACCATCAGGATTCAAGCAAACCGGGCCGAAGACGGCTGTAATGCCAGAAACCGGTCCCCGGGAGCTTGTTTCCTTCCCAGTGTAAGAATTGGCTTTTGTAGTTTGGTTTGCCCTGTTCCCATTATGCACTGGGACAGGAACAGACTAATTTGCATACAGCCAGGTTCTGAAACTGGGATGGTGCAGTGAGCTAAAAAACGGTGTTGGATCTAGCCCTGATCTCTTGACTGGGTGAGAGCTTTCTGCTTAATTCAGAGACTCTGTCCCTCACCACCCCTTGTTGTAAATATTTTTGTCCACCCTAAGCGTGGAAGGGTATTCTCAGATGTGAGACCCTTGCTCATTGCACCATCAGGATTCAAGCAAACCGGGCCGAAGACGGCTGTAATGCCAGAAACCGGTCCCCGGGAGCTTGTTTCCTTCCCAGTGTAAGAATTGGCTTTTGTAGTTTGGTTTGCCCTGTTCCCATCATGCACTGGGACAGGAACAGACTAATTTGCATACAGCCAGGTTCTGAAACTGGGATGGTGCAGTGAGCTAAAAAACGGTGTTGGATCTAGCCCTGATCTCTTGACTGGGTGAGAGCTTTCTGCTTAATTCAGAGACTCTGTCCCTCACCACCCCTTGTTGTAAATATTTTTGTCCACCCTAAGCGTGGAAGGGTATTCTCAGATGTGAGACCCTTGCTCATTGCACCATCAGGATTCAAGCAAACCGGGCCGAAGACGGCTGTAATGCCAGAAACCGGTCCCCGGGAGCTTGTTTCCTTCCCAGTGTAAGAATTGGCTTTTGTAGTTTGGTTTGCCCTGTTCCCATCATGCACTGGGACAGGAACAGACTAATTTGCATACAGCCAGGTTCTGAAACTGGGATGGTGCAGTGAGCTAAAAAACGGTGTTGGATCTAGCCCTGATCTCTTGACTGGGTGAGAGCTTTCTGCTTAATTCAGAGACTCTGTCCCTCACCACCCCTTGTTGTAAATATTTTTGTCCACCCTAAGCGTGGAAGGGTATTCTCAGATGTGAGACCCTTGCTCATTGCACCATCAGGATTCAAGCAAACCGGGCCGAAGACGGCTGTAATGCCAGAAACCGGTCCCCGGGAGCTTGTTTCCTTCCCAGTGTAAGAATTGGCTTTTGTAGTTTGGTTTGCCCTGTTCCCATCATGCACTGGGACAGGAACAGACTAATTTGCATACAGCCAGGTTCTGAAACTGGGATGGTGCAGTGAGCTAAAAAACGGTGTTGGATCTAGCCCTGATCTCTTGACTGGGTGAGAGCTTTCTGCTTAATTCAGAGACTCTGTCCCTCACCACCCCTTGTTGTAAATATTTTTGTCCACCCTAAGCGTGGAAGGGTATTCTCAGATGTGAGACCCTTGCTCATTGCACCATCAGGATTCAAGCAAACCGGGCCGAAGACGGCTGTAATGCCAGAAACCGGTCCCCGGGAGCTTGTTTCCTTCCCAGTGTAAGAATTGGCTTTTGTAGTTTGGTTTGCCCTGTTCCCATCATGCACTGGGACAGGAACAGACTAATTTGCATACAGCCAGGTTCTGAAACTGGGATGGTGCAGTGAGCTAAAAAACGGTGTTGGATCTAGCCCTGATCTCTTGACTGGGTGAGAGCTTTCTGCTTAATTCAGAGACTCTGTCCCTCACCACCCCTTGTTGTAAATATTTTTGTCCACCCTAAGCGTGGAAGGGTATTCTCAGATGTGAGACCCTTGCTCATTGCACCATCAGGATTCAAGCAAACCGGGCCGAAGACGGCTGTAATGCCAGAAACCGGTCCCCGGGAGCTTGTTTCCTTCCCAGTGTAAGAATTGGCTTTTGTAGTTTGGTTTGCCCTGTTCCCATCATGCACTGGGACAGGAACAGACTAATTTGCATACAGCCAGGTTCTGAAACTGGGATGGTGCAGTGAGCTAAAAAACGGTGTTGGATCTAGCCCTGATCTCTTGACTGGGTGAGAGCTTTCTGCTTAATTCAGAGACTCTGTCCCTCACCACCCCTTGTTGTAAATATTTTTGTCCACCCTAAGCGTGGAAGGGTATTCTCAGATGTGAGACCCTTGCTCATTGCACCATCAGGATTCAAGCAAACCGGGCCGAAGACGGCTGTAATGCCAGAAACCGGTCCCCGGGAGCTTGTTTCCTTCCCAGTGTAAGAATTGGCTTTTGTAGTTTGGTTTGCCCTGTTCCCATCATGCACTGGGACAGGAACAGACTAATTTGCATACAGCCAGGTTCTGAAACTGGGATGGTGCAGTGAGCTAAAAAACGGTGTTGGATCTAGCCCTGATCTCTTGACTGGGTGAGAGCTTTCTGCTTAATTCAGAGACTCTGTCCCTCACCACCCCTTGTTGTAAATATTTTTGTCCACCCTAAGCGTGGAAGGGTATTCTCAGATGTGAGACCCTTGCTCATTGCACCATCAGGATTCAAGCAAACCGGGCCGAAGACGGCTGTAATGCCAGAAACCGGTCCCCGGGAGCTTGTTTCCTTCCCAGTGTAAGAATTGGCTTTTGTAGTTTGGTTTGCCCTGTTCCCATCATGCACTGGGACAGGAACAGACTAATTTGCATACAGCCAGGTTCTGAAACTGGGATGGTGCAGTGAGCTAAAAAACGGTGTTGGATCTAGCCCTGATCTCTTGACTGGGTGAGAGCTTTCTGCTTAATTCAGAGACTCTGTCCCTCACCACCCCTTGTTGTAAATATTTTTGTCCACCCTAAGCGTGGAAGGGTATTCTCAGATGTGAGACCCTTGCTCATTGCACCATCAGGATTCAAGCAAACCGGGCCGAAGACGGCTGTAATGCCAGAAACCGGTCCCCGGGAGCTTGTTTCCTTCCCAGTGTAAGAATTGGCTTTTGTAGTTTGGTTTGCCCTGTTCCCATCATGCACTGGGACAGGAACAGACTAATTTGCATACAGCCAGGTTCTGAAACTGGGATGGTGCAGTGAGCTAAAAAACGGTGTTGGATCTAGCCCTGATCTCTTGACTGGGTGAGAGCTTTCTGCTTAATTCAGAGACTCTGTCCCTCACCACCCCTTGTTGTAAATATTTTTGTCCACCCTAAGCGTGGAAGGGTATTCTCAGATGTGAGACCCTTGCTCATTGCACCATCAGGATTCAAGCAAACCGGGCCGAAGACGGCTGTAATGCCAGAAACCGGTCCCCGGGAGCTTGTTTCCTTCCCAGTGTAAGAATTGGCTTTTGTAGTTTGGTTTGCCCTGTTCCCATCATGCACTGGGACAGGAACAGACTAATTTGCATACAGCCAGGTTCTGAAACTGGGATGGTGCAGTGAGCTAAAAAACGGTGTTGGATCTAGCCCTGATCTCTTGACTGGGTGAGAGCTTTCTGCTTAATTCAGAGACTCTGTCCCTCACCACCCCTTGTTGTAAATATTTTTGTCCACCCTAAGCGTGGAAGGGTATTCTCAGATGTGAGACCCTTGCTCATTGCACCATCAGGATTCAAGCAAACCGGGCCGAAGACGGCTGTAATGCCAGAAACCGGTCCCCGGGAGCTTGTTTCCTTCCCAGTGTAAGAATTGGCTTTTGTAGTTTGGTTTGCCCTGTTCCCATCATGCACTGGGACAGGAACAGACTAATTTGCATACAGCCAGGTTCTGAAACTGGGATGGTGCAGTGAGCTAAAAAACGGTGTTGGATCTAGCCCTGATCTCTTGACTGGGTGAGAGCTTTCTGCTTAATTCAGAGACTCTGTCCCTCACCACCCCTTGTTGTAAATATTCCTGCAGGAGGTAGGGCACAAGCTGGGACCACAGATGTCTTAATTCCCCACAGCAGTCCCATTACACACTGGGTGCTCTAAGAGCACCTAGGTGACAGGGCCAGGGCCCAGGGAATGGGGTCCCCAGGGCTGTGTCGGCCCGGGAAGGGGGGCTGCATAGCCTCCCTCCCTATAGAGCAGGCACTTGAGTCAAAGACCCACTTCTGTAAAGCACTAATCATCCTAACTTTGTGGGCTTGACCTAGGCAAAGCAAGTGTGTTTTCTCTGCATTTCCACTGTGAAAATGTGTCTGTAATCCTTGATGGAGGTGTTTTGCATCCTTGCTTTTCACAAGTGCAAAATCTCATATAGTGTATGTGACTAGGGGGTTCTTTCTTGAGATCTGCTGCTGAGACTAGAGATCATGTTCTAAAAACTTTTAAAAACTAGAAGTATGTAAACTTGCCTACAAACCCCGCCTGTTTAGCCCAACCCCATATACATTAGAAGTATAAACACCATTTTCGCACTGGAACAGCTTACTAAAAGAGCCCCCAGTGTGTTTCCTGCCCATTTTGGAGATTTGTTCCTCATGTCTAGGAATATGATTGCATGTCCCCCCCAACAAAGAAGCACTCACTTCTGCAAAGTACAATTCATCCAAGCGTGTTTTCTCTGCAGTTACACTTTCTACAGTTACCTGGTGAAAATGGTCAACGATCCATCACATTGTCAGGGTTACAGACAGACAAGGTCAATGTAGACATTTTCTCGGCATCCTTTAGGCAGTTGGAGTGTAGGAGATGCACTATACATTTACCCAACAAGGTCGCACTTACTAATTGGCCAATAGAAGTTACTCCACATGCATAGACGTGTCGCACAAAACACTGGCCTCTTCTTGGATAAACTAGAAGTATGTACACTTTCCTTGCAAGCCCCGCCTGTTTCACCCCGCCCCTAAACATTAGCTGTATGCAACGTTTTTTTCCAGGGTGATGGACAGCTTACTAAAAGGCCCCCAAACCCACTTCCAACCGATTTTATAGACTCGTTCTTCATGACTAAGAATATGAACGCATCTACACCAAACAAAGAAGCACTCAGGGGCATATTATCAAGGGGGTTTATCTCCGCCAGTTAGCGACAGCTAGTAGGAGATAGCGACCATCTTGGGCCCCACTTTGCATGTCAGTGATATTTATCACTAATGACATGCAAAGTGGGCGTGCCAAGATGTTAGTGACTGGAAACAGTCGCTAACATCGCTATCGCCTATTACCAACTTTTGGAGATATTCGCGCTAAGCGCGAATATATCCAAAAGCTAACACGCCCTGAGCAGTTCTTAGCCATGTTATCCAATGGGTGATGGATAACATGGCTAAGAGCATTAGCTCGGTAATGCATGAGTATCGCTGACTTTTCAGCGATATTCATGCATTGCGGCCAATTTTTATTGCATTTGCGATAAACCTTGGTAATACCAAGGTTTATTTGCATTAACAATCGCTGCAGCTCAGCGGTAAATTTTAGTCTCTAACCAAGCAATAGCGATAATTATCGCTATTGCTTGGTAATATGCCCCTTAGTTCTGCAAACTACAAATCATTCAAAGTGTGTTTTCTCTGCAGTTCCAAAATTGTAAAGATATCTAGTGAAGATGCTTGAGGAACAATCACATTAGCAAAGCTACAGACACACAAGATCACTGGAAACATTTCTCTGTGTCCTTTATGCAGTTGAAGTGTCTATATATTTACCCAATGAGGTAGCACTTACTAATTAGGTAAAAGAAAGTACTTACCTTCGGTGTTGCACAAAATGGGGTCATCTTCTTGGATTAATACACAAGGCAGGATTCATTCTGGCACTATGCTCATTTCACACAAATTAAACATCAACAGGTTACAGTTAAACCTCACTAAAAAAACCAAAAGTTACAGGGTAGTTATGGTAAGGAAATTGAATTTTTTTAAAAACCTTCAAAATTCACTAAAAAAACACAGGTTACAGTAATTTTATAGTTTGAAAATAGAATTAAAGAACCTTTAAAAATCATTTCACTCATACAAACCACAGATATTCAGCAGTTATATAACTTATGCCCCCTCACTGCTCTGATTATGACCTCACATGTTACATCACTCATGACATGATCAGTGACATCGCTGATGACATCACTGATGACATCTCAAAAGATGTTATCCAGTGATTGTGAGTGTTTTCTAAAAGTTACTGAGTGTTAAACATATATACTAAGGTACGTGGCTGGGGGAGTGCCTGTGTGGATGAGTGAGTGGGTGTCTAAGTGGTGTATAGAAGAGTGGTTATGTTGGAGACTGCTTTCATGAGTGGGTGGTTGTGTGAGTTTATGTATGGATGAGCGATTGTTTGTTTCAGTGGGTGTATGAGTAAGTGAATGGCTATGTGTGTATCTGTGTGAGTGAGTGGATGTGCAAGTGGCTGTAATGGTGGATTAGAGGGTGAATGTGTGGCTGCATGGGTGAGTGTGAAGGTGTGTCAATGGCTGTAAATGGTTTATTAGAGGGTGCATCAGTGGCTGAATGGGTGACTAAGCAGGTACATAAGTCTGTATGGGTGAGTGACAGGGTACCGAGTGGCCGTATGGGTGCATGAATGGATGTGTAACTGGATGTATGGCTGAGTGAGTGGGTATGCGAGTGGCTGTATTGGTGAGTGAATGGATGTGTGAGTGGCTGTATGAGTGAGTAAGTGAGTGTGGAGACTTTGTATGGAAGAGTTTGTGGTTGTCTTAGTGACTATTGGTGAGCAAGTACATGTGTTAATATATGAATGAGTGAGTGGGCATGTGAGTGACTGTATGGGTGAGTGAGTAGGTGTTTGAGTAGCTTTATGGGTGTATCAGTAGGTGTGTAAATGTCTGTATGACTGGATATGTGAGTGAATATATTGGTCAGTGAGTAGGTGCATCAGTTGCTGTATATGTGAGTTAGTGGTTGCTGTAGTGGCTGTATAGGTGAGTTAATGTTTTATGGGGTGTAAGAGGGTGTGTGAGTGGTTCTGTGGATGATGTCATCAGTGACATCATCAGTGGTCATTTGAGATCATCAGTGATGCCACTAACCATGCCATGAGTGACATAATATGTGTGATCATAAGCAGTGCATTGCTGGGCATAAATTGCTCAGCTAACTATAACTGTGGAGTTTCTCTGGTTTTGTGTGAGTGAAATGTAAGCTTAACTATAACCCCTGAGGCCGCGTGGGTCAGAGAGACTCCTCATAGAATGCATAAACAATGGGGAGGCGGTGGTCCCCAGGGTGCGGTGGGGTCCTCGAGGCCCACCCGATTTGATTTTATTATATGGCCCCTGAAGGTGGTGGTTCCTATGGGTTCCTAGACCCCCCCACCATTGATCATTAATTAAGTTCCATGGGAGGTGGTGGGCCCCTGGGCATATTTAGCTGCAGGAGGGTGGCCGTGCACCCCCCTTCTTCATTACAAAAATGCCCCAAGACCTGGTCCACCTGGGGGCCGATAATTAACAGAGCACAGGAGTCAGTGCTTCATTTTAAAAATATTTTGAGAGGATGAAGTGTCCCAGTCTCGACAACTGGATTTGACAAGGACAGGCTCACTGAGGATAACAGGATAACAGGGAGCATGTGTACTGGGACACCTCATCCTCTGGGACCTGTGTGGCATGTGGTCTGAGGATTTCCATAGTAACCATGGGCCCATGAGTTTATTCATCCTTTAGAATCCAAACAAGGCAACGGTAAAGTGGCCAGACAAGTGAGTATGTTCTGGTAACTGTGTAACCCAAAATCGTAAATCAATTGTTAAGGAAAGACTTTCAGCTTAATTTATGTCAAGGCTGTAAGTGAGCAGTGCCTGCTGAAAGGGTTAAATGTACTGTGCAGTGTGTCAAAGACTACATATATACATACATTAGAAGCTTCATCATCAGAATATCAATACCGGTCTTGACTCACCACACTCCATATCTGGGCTTTCTTTAGGATTCAGAGACACAACAACAGTGATATTTGGAAAACAACATAGGTACACCCTCCAAAACCTACGCTAAGAGATATATTGCAACAGTAAAATGGGATCCTTTCCTGCCAACAGTTGACTACCTCAACAAGGGAATAATTGATCCTATGATCACTACTCAGATCTTTTTATTATCATTCATCTATAGTCATGGTATGCACCGCCTTACACTCACAATGTTATCCTATAACCAAGTGGATATCTTTAAAGCTGAGATGGGTTAGAGTTCTATGCTTCACCAAATATTGACATGTTTATTTAAACTTTCAGACAACCACACTCTGTTTAGCATTAACATGTCTGTATAAATCTGTAGATCACCATGCAGACTTTTCATTGAAAACAATCACATCAAAATCTAGATATGAGATACTTTCCGAAATCAGTCAGATTGGTGAAATATATATTTTATTTAATACCAACCACAAAATTTGTAGGAATTTTTTAGTTAATAACAAACATAATTTTGTTGATATAATTTCTGATTGAAAAGACGCTTTCGATTTGGATGCTTTTCGTCCTTTTCCATAGTATGCAGCTAACTATTCTAAGCAACACATGTGTATCATGTGCACGTCGTTATGCTGACATCTGGATCGCTTTTCAAAACAACAGATCAGAGTGGCACGCCTGGTCGCAATTATGAGATGCACCTCCGACCGCTGTGACCCACGCCCGTCACGGGGTTCACAATGGTTAACTATTGGCCAAACTGCTGATGGAACCAATTAGCTAAACAACACAAAAGACGAGCGAACCCTCAACAATTTTAAGATTAATTAAGGTCAATACAGACCTATAAATATGGCATCATGCCAGTTCTCCTACACCTTGAGGACAGGGAGGACTCATTTAACAATGACCGGCTACTCAATTGCACCAAATAAGCTGAGGACTAGCCTTTGCTGCTAAAACCTATTTTGTAAGTGACTATGGATTAAAGACTCTTTTAATATGACAAAGTTGCCATTTATGTTAAAAATCGAGTGTGATAATGAACATCTCTGACCTCACCCGCTACTATGAGGCATTAGGTGCCCTACTAAAAGGTACATTTTTTTAAAGTTATACATATTTTTGTTCCACTGTCACCATCTAGAATATCAACATAGTGTCAAGATAGACTAACATCACACCAACATATACACCACCAACATATCTATAGACGCCACCACATATGCGCATTTAATATTAACATGTCCATAATCTAAATAACAATGTGTGCATGGCCAACACTATTGTACCCTGGGAAAAAACACCTAACTCAGATTATACAATACCCTAGCCATGTGGTAAGCAAACTGCCATGTTTTTCATTGTCAAATAGAGCTTATACACCATATCCCTGCATTGTATGCAGGGATTACTAACCGTTTTATCACCAAGCACAAACCCTATCTCCCGAGCTTTGCAAGAACCACAGAAAAATCATGTTCATAGCCAGTGGGCTGGGTCAAGTTATTATTATTATTTTTTTTTTGGTAATGCTCATATACCATGATTGGAACTCTTGATGGGAAACTGGCGCCTCAATGCACTTTGGTCGTCCTGATCCGGCCCCTGTTGTAATCGGCCAAAAGCAAGGTGGTAGGCCTGCACCCTCAAGTAGCCACTACCATCCCATCCATACTCCTTTTCACCAACCTGTGGGCGCCCATGCTACTTAGGAGTCCAGGGAACCAGCAGGGCTCCAGATAAATCATTGGAAAACCAATCTTCGAAGTTGCCATACCTCCAGGGCCGCCCAAACATTAACCTGACTCACGGGATCATAAGCCATGTCTGACTTACTAGTTAACATGATTTGCCGTAGACAGCTTGAGAAGGTGGGTGGAACTGGGTCCTTCCAGGATCTACAGATCTCACGCCTTGCAAGTAAAATAACATAAAAAACAAATTTAGTGGGGAGATCGTTTACTTTATAACCTGAAATAAGCCCTGATAGTATAGTGGAGGTAAAGATTGTGATGGGCATAGAAAGAACATTTTCCAGAAATTCACTAATCTTGTCCCAATATTCTTTTAGTTCGGGACAATCGGCAAACATGTGGACATCATCCGCTTTCGGATGACCACATCTCGGGCAATGGTAAACTATATTGGAATATTTAGCCAGTTTCTTTGGAGTTATATAGACCCTATACATTGTGTACAAATTATTTCTTTTTAGTGCTGCTGGCTTTATTATTGCGTTTAAAATGCTAAAAGAGTCGTACCACAAATCCATAAAAGTCCCACTGTCTAATGTTAAAGCGTTGGACCACAGTTTGTTTACCTCCGCTTCTGTCACTTCTTCGCCCTCTAACAGCGCTGAGTACCAAAAGGAAATTTGACTCTTCCATCTGCCACCTCTCGTCAACGTGTCGAATTTAGGATTTGGGGTTTTACTATCTGAGGGTCTTGTTGGCCTTGTTGCCCACCACCCAGATAATTGATAGTATTTGAATCTGGTGAGGGTACCCCTTGTCAGATTGGAAAACATATCCCAACTCAAAAGCTGTCCATCCTCCTGCAAATCCCCCCAGTGATTCAGCCCGCCCGTTTTAATGGCAGTGACAAGTGGTCGTTTAGGCATGCTGGAAGGCCTGGTGAATCCTATATAGGGGCCCGTGATGCGTAGTAAGGGATATTCAACTTGTTCCTCACAAATACCCAGTTTCTCAGGGCTGTCCCCAAAATCTTCAGCCTTACTTAAAAAAAAATTTGGGGTCCCCAAACTTAAAGAGAAAATACTCTAATCCCTGTGGGACATCCTGAAGTAGGGCGGAAAATAGCAGACCCATAGATGATTGATCTATTTGGCCCGCCATTAATCTAAAATGTTTGAAATGAAACGCCTGGCAGTAAAGAAGTATGTCTGGAAAAGCCAGCCCTCCTGTTTTTAGGCTTCTTCTTAATTTTTTCCAGGCAATTCGCGAGGCTTTAGAATTCCAAATAAATGATCCCAATTTTCCTTGCAGCTTTCTAATTAAAGATAATGGAATAGAATTAAATGAGAATGTGATTTTGGGGAGGATAATCATCTTCAGAAGATTCATCCTTCCATAGATATTTAAAGGGAGAGAGGACCATCATTGTAGTAAGGCATTTGTGTCCTTGATAACTCTATCTAGATTATTTTTTGGAATTTCTTCAATTTTTTTAGCTAGATGGACTCCTAAGATCAAGTTATTATTATATATTTTTTATTTATTCCATTATGAATGAAAATAGATGCATGCTTTTCACCTGCATTCCACCTACATGAAATTAGAGTGGTGCAGTAGACTGTCCCCTGCACTGCCAAGGTGACATTTGCATGCTAAGAACACCACTCATTGGGGAATAAATCAATTCACAAGTATGAGAAATAGTCTGTTCATGTTATACTGCATTTTTCCTCCTGTCTTGTGTTTCTTGTTCCAAGTTGAAGGCCAATATACCTTCAGTAGCGAATCATTAAGGAATATATAATGAAGGAACGTAAATTAATGTACTTACCTGAATGCCGAAAGAAAAAAGGGGAGCTGATCATTTAAGGTTCTGATGAAGGCCATTGATCCCTAGAGACATTTTCCTGTCAAAACATGTTGACCGCCCTGATTGACAAGAAGGATAAGTAATACGTCCCACCCTATTGCTTCATCTCTATATTAAACTTTCTCAGGCATAGGAGATAATTTAACTAATTGAACAGACCCCACCAGTAGCACTTACCAGGTAAACTCCCACCAACTAGAAGCATCACTCACATAGGAAAGTGAGTACCCAGGTGTGAAAGCCGATGATTATGCCACCCACACAAATTGGACGAGTGGAGATGATATACACTACTGGAGGCAAGTAAGGGTTGAGGGTTTCCAGGATAACAAGTGTGAGACTCTGGCATAGTATCCACCATGGTCCACTTTGCTTTGATTAAATGAGTACACTCTTTATTAAACCAGGTGTTATTGTTATGGCGATTACTCTTAATTTGACTATTAGGAGGCAAGATGATCAAAAAAAGCTTGAATTAATGTGTGTTACTTCCTTTATATTGTTAATTTTAATCCATAAAGTAACTAAGTTGGATATCGCTCTTAATAAGACTAGAGTGGTAAAAGACTAGACGCCCGATTCACAGAACTAATTTAAGACAAAATCCTAAACTTACTACGATTTTGGTCTCCAAAAGTTGGTAATAGGAGATAGCGATGTTAGCGACTGTTTCCAGTCGCTAACATCTTGGCATGCCCACGTTGCATGTCATTAGTGATACATTTCACTGACATGCAAAGCGGGGCCCAAGATGGTCGCTATCTCCTACTAACTGGTGTTAGCGACAGCTAGGTAATAGTGAGATAATTTTATCTCCGCTTTCTTGGCTTTTAAAGCAAAAAAAGCGGAGATAAACCCCCTTGATAATATGCCCCCCAATTCCTTCGTGGAGAAATCAGGTAACAAGGATTACAGACACTTGACCACTCTGATTTCTCCGCAAGGGGAAGTGGAGAGAGGAACAAACAAAACACTGGTCCTTGCATAGTCCAAGTGACGTTTCGCTTGGTTGAAGTGTGCCGGGCCTCTGGCGTCGAGTTGACGGGTGCTGTGTACACAAAAGTATAATCAATACTTGCATGAAGTACTTAACACCAATTAACTTATGATTGTTACCAATTTCAAATACACTTACCTAACGTTTTCAGGCCCTTGCTGACACCTCTACAATTATCAGTTACCAGAAGGCATCTCTTGGCTTGTAATTACCTTCAAGAAAGATGAACATGAACATCAAATACCAACAATTCAATATGTGAAAAAACAAATTCCGTTAGTATTGTTAGTGCTGGTTAAGATTAGCTACTCTCAATAACTCTCAATCATACCTGATAATTGTTGTTGCGATGCTATGATGTGGGGGTTCTGGAAAGAGATTGAGAAAAGAAGAAACACCAAACATCCAACTACTCAAGTACTAAGCTCCTATTGGCTTTCTACCAAATACTGCCACGCCTTGTTCACAAACACATATATGTAAACGTCAGTTGTTTTTATCAAGGTTTGTTTAGGTTGTGGCACACCTAACACAATTGGTTTTATCACTGTTTGTTTAAATTGTGGAGTACCAATAGCTATATAACATCAATAGTAACACAATCTGTCTTATCACAGTTACCAATTATGCAGTTGTTTTTGTCAATGTTGATCAGAGTCAGTGAATTTCCTCAAACAGTCATACAATGTACAATCGTCTTTATCAATGTTTGTTTTTTACACAATTGTCTTTACCAATGTTTGTTTGCAACTAATGCTCTTTCTTTTTGTATCTAAATACAGGGTTCTCATAAAGTCTTACTGTGCATGAATTAAAAGGGGTGTCCAGCTCACCGGAGATGACGGGGAACCCGGAAGGTAGTCGGAGAGCCTTCTGTGTCCTAGGATCCAAAGGAGAAGGTAAGCAGGAACAAAACGGGAGAAAAGGACAAAAACAAACCGGTACTTGCAGCGGAAGGCTCTTGCAGCGGAAGGGCTCTGCTAGGAAGGACAGAGGATGGGAGTCTCCTCGGCGGTGAGCGGGATTAGACGCTGATCGGGGATTTCTCTGGGCTGGGTTCTCCAAGCGCTTCATCCAGGCAGATACCGGAGTTCTCGCGGTGACGCTCAGATGAAACAAAGCATCGCTGTGTGCACAAGGGGGTCTATTTATCCTGTGAAGCACCTGGAATCTTCGTTTACCTCACGTGAGGAATGCTCCCCGTTGTACACGTGAGGGGAGCAGTATTTACATAATCAGAGTAGCACTCGATGGAAAACAATAAGCATACGCAAAGGCAAAAGATAAAACACAGTGCACACAACAAGTATTATACCGATAGTGTGCTGACACAGAGTGCACTACATAATATTGTTTGTAACCTTTATTTACCATTAATCAATGACAGCATGTGACCCCCCTGACAGAGATAGCGATGCCCTTCTCCATTTCCAAGATCTCTCGATGATCGGTCAGCACAACAGGTTCCACCAAGGCAGGCGACACTTGCTTACAATGAGTGCTATGGACCCAATTCTTTCTATTTTTGTCACTTGAACCGCTGTCCTCATTGCTAGGAGCACCTTCTCTGGTCCTTGCCACCTTGGCTCTAACCTCTCGAAGACCTTGACCATCACATGGTCACCAGGTCGGAGTTTGTGGGCCTCACCTGTAGATCTGTCAGGAAGAGTTTCTCGAACATGTTGATGGATAGAGATCAAACTGTCAGTTAATTGTGCAAAATAATCATTAATCAGAACACAAGGTACATCATGTACAGGGCGTGGCTTTGGAACTCCCCAAATGTCATCGGTCTCCCAAATAACACTTCTTATGGAGTAAGCCCAGATTGTGAATGTGACACCGATCTAATGGACAACCATGCCAAGGGAAGTGCATCTGGCCATTTCAGAGACGTGGAATCAAGTATCTTCTCTAACTTCAATTTCAACGTAGCGTTATACCTCTCCATCAATCCTGCTGATTGTGGGTGGAAAACTGCATGGAATTTCTGGTTGATTCCTAATCCTTTCAGGACATGATCAACAACTTGCCCAATAAAATGAGGTCTGTTGTTACTCCACAAAAGTTTGCAAACACCATATCTAGGGAAAAACTCTTTTAAAAGCACCTTTGCTGTAGTAAGAGCTGTATTAACCTTTGTAGGGTATGCCTCTATCCATTTACTGAAGGTACATACCACCACTAGAACATACTTTAAGTTGTTACAGCGTTCAAGTTGTATGTAATTCATTTGCAAAACTTCAAAAGGAGCAGTTGGTGTAGCAAACCCTCCTGTAGGAGTCTGCGTCCCTTTTCCAGGATTGTACTGCAAACAGATCAAAGAAGATTGCACTATCCTTTTAGCTGTATCGACAATCTCTGGATGCTCCCAAACTTGCGTAAGCAATTTTGTTGTCGCTAGAGCTCCAACATGTGCCGGTCCATGTGCCATTTGAACCATAGGCTGTAAATAAGCAGCAGGCAATTTCCTCTTATTCATCTCTTTGTTGCGCCAACAGCCCTCGTTGTCTAACATTCTGTTAGGGTTTGTGCACAGCAAAGAGCATGTCCCCTCTCATTGCAGTAGTGGTCTCTGTAAAAGCTCTCTTTAAACATACCACTGAAAGCCTTTCTTGTTATCTCAGACCCTCCCTAAGACTTCTGTGTATGTTGCTTAATGTATTGAGCAACATACACAGTGGTGTGGCTCACTGGTTGGAGGCGGCAGACCCGGAAGCAGAGAACTGCCCGGGAACAGGTTTCAATTCCCGACGCGACAGGGTCGTGGACCAGGGTCAACGGACTTGATCATTCTCGCCTCGGTGCCTACTCTAACCAGGGATCACACTCTGCAACTCTGGGCATTAAGCTTGCCTCATCTCTACAACGGCCCCCCACAGACGCAGGAGATGCCTGGCTTCACCGTGGAGATACCCAGAAGGGACCATCTCACAGGGAAAGCCAGGACGGGTTCCCCAGCGGTCTTCAGCGCCAGGATGCTTACGGGCAGCAGTGCGCTTTACAAATCCAGTACATTTACATTTACATTTACATTTATTCACAAGTTTGGACATTGCTGTCTTGTTTGCACATTGGACCTTGCTTTTACCAAGGCTTATTTAGAAAACATTGGGCCTTGCTTTTACCAAGGCTTATTTAGAACACTTCTTCCTAGGCCATTTGTTACTTCAACTCCTTAGCATAATAACTGAAGCTCTGCACACCTGCTTGTGAGAACCACACCCAGTTCTTCGAACCACACCCAGCTCTTCGAACCACACCCAACCCTGTCTATAAAAGGCAGCCCCTGAGCCTCACCCAGTGCTTGTGCTCGTCTACCTCCCACTTACCTGAGAACAGATCCTTCGGCGCAGGCACTTCTGCTCTCTCCGGACCTTCATTGACTTTAACAGGCGCGGCTTCTGGCTCTTCCTTCTTCTGGTTTCCGGCTACTTCTTGCCTCAGCCCCTCTTCTGTACACTGCAATCGACCTGCAAAAGAGAAAGAGGTCAAGGTTAGACTGATCAATATCCCTTTTCAGCAACAAGTAAGTGCAAAACCTTTTATTACCTGAAAAAACTTTATCTGCGATTTCTGGATTCATGTAAAGACAATTTGGAACAAGATATCTCCCACGAACTTTGTTGTTCAAACCCTTTGTTACAAGAATACTTTGTGGAACTTTGTGAAATAAACATTGTTTTACATGGAACTTTTTTAACCCCTTCGCTGCTCATGATGAGCTCAGCTCGTCATGCAGCACACTAGTCGTGTGCTTATGACGAGCTGAGCTCGTCATGAACAGTGGAGATCTGGATCTTTCAGCACCGGAGGGGAAAAGCCATAACAGCCAAGGTGTTAAGAATCAAACAGAGGAACCATTGACAGCAAGGCAACAGTAAATCAAGGACTTGTACAAATTACCTGCTGTATTTTGATGTAAAAGTACAGTGTTTGTTTTATAAAAAGTCTGGAAATGTGTGAAAAGTGAGTTTGCTATTAAGAATTTAGTCTTTAGTTATATTAAGATGAATGTTAGACATTGGTAATTCTGATAATGATATTCGTTTGATTTTACAGAAGTTTTACTGTAATAGAAAGCACATCCCAGAACAGTAACACATTCCAAACCTGGAAGCTTGAGACCAGGATCCAAGAGGTACTATTAGAAGAGAATTTCTAATAGGATTAAGGATAAGTCAGATACACATTTAGGGATAGGTTGCACTTATCTGATCTTTGTTTATGTTTCATTAGGCACCAGTTTCTACAGAAGTCAGAGAGGGCTGCAGATTTTAGCAGCTCTTCTACAGTGGAAACGCAAGAACGGTGTTGTCTCTCTTTTTTATTTTATCCACTTCCCCTCTTCCCTTGAGCTTCTGGTTCTTAGTGCACTGTTTTAAAACTAGTGTGCTGGAACAAGCAGTTTCAGGGTGGGGTCGGACTGTCTTCAACCTCCATCAGAACTGAACAGAAACTCAGGCGAACTGGGCTTTGACAGAAGCACAAGCCTTTAAAATATTCATTTCTGTTGGACGATGAATGCCGGGGAAGAAACAGAGGGCATTGACGCCACGGATTTGGCGCAGGCTCTAAACGAGGACTTGGCCCGTAATGAATAAGTGTCTGGCATCTTGCAACATTTGCAAGAGGAATTAGAGAAATGAAAGTTGGAAAACACCTTTTTAAAACAGGATTTCAGCAGGTATAAACCTAGGGAATCTCAGTGGAACACAGCTTTCACGCCTTTGTTTAAAACCTCCTCAGAGACAGGGGCACGAGCAAAACATGCAACTTCCCCCCCCCCCCAGTTGAGGTTACTGTTAATGTTCCTAATGCTGTGCCTTTAGCAGCACCTGAACGTTTTCATGGAGATAGTAACAAATTCCATGTTTTTATCAATCAATGTCCATTACACTTCGTTTGTAAACCACAGCAGTTCCCTACTGATGCTATGAAAGTGGCATTCGTCTTGTCTTATTTGGGCGGTACAGCAGCCAATTGGTCAATTCCTTTCGTGGATAGAGATGATCCCATCCTCCATAATTGGAATCAATTTAAACATACTAGGACCATATCGTTGATTTGCCAGAAGACTATTCTGACTTTGTAGATTTAGTCGTGAAATTGGAACACAGACTAGGAGAAAGAAAGGGAGATATATCCAAACTGGAATCGCGGTTAACTTTTATTAGAAATGAGAAGAAAGACACAGATAATAAACTCCCTGAACCTGAGCCTATGCAAATAGGGACAACCAGAGGTCCACTCACGTCAGAGGAAAAAGAAAGAAGGAGAACACTTCAATTATGTTTATATTGTGGCAAGGCAGGACATGTTGCCAGAGAATGTCCAGTGAAACCTAAAACTTCACGAAAGTATACTGTTTCCTCTATCTACTCAACTGAGCAGGGAAACGATTAAGCTCGACAAGGGGGGAGGTTACTTGTTCTAATTCTGCAGCCTTCATGTTACCGCACATACCTAGACATTTCATAATTCAGATCTTTTTAATTGTTACTACCCATGTTAGACATTCTCTCCGTGTCCTACTGGACTCAGGAGCAACAGGAAATTTTGTGGATAATAAGTTAGCTAACACATTAGGTCTTCCTATTTGCCTAAAGCCTTCTCCAGAAGCAGTATGTGCAGTGGATGGGTCAGAATTGACCTCTGGATTAATCACAAAACAAACAAGTCCCCTTGTCAAGGTCTGTCAAAACGGGCACACAGAGATGATTAGCTTTGATCTTATAGATACCCCTCATTTTGGCTTGATTCTCGGGGTACCCTGGTTAACAACTCATAACCCAAAAATTGATTGGGTGAACAGAACAGTTACTTTGGATTCCTCATTCTGTAGAACCAATTACTACCAAGAAGCAGGTACAGAACAGAGCTCAGTAATACACTGTGCTAGTGTTACACAAGACGAACCAATTCTCCGTCCTGAATATTCTGACTTTAAAGACGTTTTTGATCCAGTGAAGCGTAGTGTGTTACCCCCACATCGGTCATATGACTGCCGTATAGCTCTCATCCCAGGGGCCCCTTTACCTAATGACAGAGTATATGCTTTGACTGACGAAGAGACCAAATATTTAAGAACCTACCTAGACGACCTACTACAGTCTGGGTTCATCCGAAATTCCACATCTCCGGTATCATCTCCACTTTTTTATATCCCGAAGCCGGATAAATCTCTGCACGCGTGTATCGACTATAGAGGACTAAATAAGGCTACAATAAAAAATAAATATCCTCTTCCTTTAATACCTGTGTTGTTGGATCAATTAAGACATTCTACTGTATACACTAAAATAGATCTGCGGGGAGCTTACCACCTGATCCGAATAAAAGAGGGGGATGAGTGGAAGGCAGCTTTCAAGACAAAGTTTGGTCTATTTGAGTACACAGTAATGCCCTTTGGGTTGTGTAATGCCCCTGCGGCCTTTCAATTCTTTATAAATGAGGTCCTACACAAATTCCTGGACGTTTGTGTCATAGTATACATAGACGACATCCTCATTTACTCTAGGAACCCGGAAGAACATTCTCAACATGTTTGTGCAGTAATATCAAAGTTAAAAGAAAATCATCTCTTTGCTAAATTAGAAAAATGTACTTTTAATGTCAGCAAAATTGACTTTTTAGGATACTGCCTGTCACCTCATGGAATAATTATGGATGAAAAGAAAATTAGTGCTATTACTGATTGGCCATCATCATAGGAGGTTTATTTCTCATTTTGCAGACATTGCGGCCCCAATAACCACCTTGTTGCGGAAAGGGCAACAATTTCTTTGGTCTGATGAGGCGGCTCATGCCTTTCAACTCCTGATACAAAAGTTCACTTCAGCCCAAATTCGGAAACATCCTGATCCTGACTTGCCATTTTTTGGCAAAGCGGATGCTTTACAAGTAGCTTTAGGAGGGGTTCTCTCTCAACGAGATGCAATAGATGGCCAATTACATCCTATAGCCTTCTATTCCAACAAGTTATTACCAGCTGAACAAAATTACACTTTGGCTGAAAGAGAACTATTAGCTATCAAAGTAGCCTTTTCTGAATGGAGGCACCATTTAATGGGAGCCAAGTACCCTTTTACCATCTTTTCTGACCATAAGAACCTACAGTTCTTTGGATCACTAAAAGCATTACCTCCACGTCAGATGCACTGGTTAAATTTTTTTAGTACATTTGACTTTGTTATAACCTATAGACCAGGTGCACAGCAATTTCAATCTGATGTGTTATCTAAATACGGACATACCTCAGACATGAAACAAGACAAAAGAGGAGAACCCATTATTCCTCCCCAAAAATTTTGGCACCAGTACAACAGATGGATTTCATCACAGATCTATATAATGCACACATGCAAATGGCACCTCAAGATTGGTTGAAGGATCCCCATAACTCAATACAACGAGGTTTATTATATCACAACAACATGCTGTTAGTGCCCACCACAGAATTACAAACACAGGTGATAATTTGGCATCACGCCTCACTGTTGGCAGGTCATCCTGGCTGGGTAAAATCCCTGGAAAATGTGCGAAAACACTTTTGGTAGGACAATATGAGTAAGGACATTAAGCAATTTGTCACTACCTGTCCAGTTTGTGCAAGTCATATATCTTCTCATAAGGCCCCTGACCGTTTGTTAATACCAATGCCATCACCCAAACAACCTTGGCACACTGTGAGTGTAGACTTTATTGTAGGTTTACCACCAGTAAATTCCTTCACAACAGTATTAGTGATAGTGGATTTTTTGTCTAAAATGGCACATTTTGTACCATTACAGAAATTGCCAACTGCAGCAGAATTTGCCGATATTTTTATAAGAGAAATAAGAAATTGTGCGTTTACATGGTTTGCCAAGTAAAGTGATGTCAGACCGAGGTAGCCTGTTCAACTCTAGATTTTGGAAAAAATTATGTGAAAAACGGAAAATAGATGTGGCATTATCCACTGCTTTCCATCCAGAAACAGATGGACAAACTGAACGACTGAACCAAACCTTACTTCAAACGCTACGTTGTTTATTGGCTGATTATTCTAGTGAATGGTTGGAGGCTCTCCCTGTAGCGGAGTCTGTTTATAATAATACATGCAGCTCTACTTTGCTCACCATTCTATTTCATGCAGGGGTATCATCCGAGAGCTATACCCATTTTATTAGAAGATTCCCTGTTGCCTACAGAAACAGATAGACTAACGAGATTAGGTGACATACAAGACAAGGCCAGGAAACATTTATTAAAGTGCCAAGAAAGCATGAAAAGACAAGCAGACAAACAGAGATCTGAGGCCCCAATGTATAAAATCGGTGACAAAGTATGGCTCTCCACAAAGTACCTAAATATAAATGGATCCCGAAATCTGCAACCATGTTTTATTGGACCCTTTAGTATAACTGCCATAGTAAACCCGGTAACAGTAAAATTGGACTTACCAAAAGAATACACAGTACATGCTACATTCCATGTGTCCTTGCTTAAGCCGTACAACCCAAATACCCGACCCGAACCACCACCTCCACCCATACCAATTAAGGGAAATCTAGAATATGAAGTGAAAAGCATAAAAGACACAAATAGAATTCATGGACGTCTGTTTTATTTAGTAGAATGGAAAGGATATGGCGAAACTGAGAATTCATGGGAACCAGCGTACATGCCCCACGGTTGATTAGACAGTTTTATCTACAAAATCCAGGGAAACACCATCCTGTAGGAAGGCCTTTGAGGGGGGCGACTGTTAAGGTTTGTGCACAGCAAAGAGCATGTCCCCTCTCATTGCATTAGTGGTCTCTGTAATAGCTCTCTTTAAACATACTACTGAAAGCCTGTATTGTTATCTCAGCCCCTCCCTAAGACTTCTGTGTATGTTGCTCCATGTATTCACAAGTTTGGACATTGCTGTCTTGTTTGCACATTGCACCTTGCTTTTACCAAGGCTTATTTAGAAAACATTGGACCTTGCTTTTACCAAGGCTTATTTAGAACACTCCTCCCTAGGCCACGTGTTACTTCAACTCATTAGCATAATAACTGAAGCTCTGCACACCTGCTTGTGAGAACCACACCCAGTTCTTCGAACCACACCCAGCACTTCGAACCACACCCAGCCCTGTCTATAAAAGGCAGCCCCTGAGCCTCACCCAGTGCTTGTGCTCGTCTACCTCCCTCTTACCTGAGAACATATCCTTCGGCGCTGGCACTCCTGCTCTCTCCAAACCTTCATTGACTTCAACGGGTGCGGCTTCTGGCTCATCCTTCTTCTGGTTTCCGGCTACTTCTTGCCTCAGCCCCTCTTCTGTCCACTGCAATCGACCTGCAAAAGAGAGAGAGGTCAAGGTTAGACTGATCAGTATCCTTTTTCAGCAACAAGTAAGTGCAAAACCTTTTATTACCTGAAAGAACTTTATCCGCGATTTCTGGATTCATGTAAAGACAATTTGGAACAAGATATCTCCCACGAACTTTGTGGTTCAAACCTTTGTTACAAGAATACTTTGTGGAACTTTGTGAAAGAAACATTGTTTTACATGGAACTTTTTAAAGAATCGAACAGAGGAAACCATTGACAGCAAGGCAAACAGTAAATCAAGGACTTGTACACATTACCTGCTGTATTTTGATGTAAAAGTACAGTATTTGTTTCATAAAAAGTCTGGAAATGTGTGAAAAGTGAGTTTGCTATTAAGAATTTAGGCTTTAGTTATATTAAGGTGAATGTTAGAAGTTGGTAATTCTGATAATGATATTCGTTTGATTTTACAGAAGTTTTACAGTAATAGAAAGCACATCCCAGAACAGTAACACATTCCAAACCTGGAAGCTTGAGACCCTAATTCAAGAGGTACTTTTAGAAGAGAATTTCTAATAAGATTAAGGTTAGTCAGAAACACATTTAGGGATAGGTTGCACTTATCTGTTCTTTGTTTATGTTTCATTAGGCACCAGTTTCTACAGAAGTCAGAGAGGGTCGCAGATTTTGGCAGCTCTTCTACAGTGGAAACGCAAGAACAATGTTATCTCTCTTTTTTCATTTTATCCACTTCCCCATTTCCCTTGAGCTTTTGGTTCTTAGTGCACTGTTTTAAAACTAGTGTGCTGGAACATGCAGTGTCAGGGTGGGGTCGGACTGTCTTCAACCTCCATCAGAACTGAACAGAAACTCAGGTGAGCTGGGCTTTGACACATTCCTTCTTTAGACCATTGCTCTGAGGCAGATCTCTGTATATCTAATACTTCCCCTCTAGCATCATGCCAACACTCAGTTTGTGATTTCACTAAGTACATGGATGTAGTGCTTTGTTGCATCGCATTCTCACGAGCTACACGATCTGCAAAGGAGTTGCCTTGTCCTATCTTATCAATCACTTTTTTGTGCGCGCTACACTTAAGAATAGCTATTTTCTTCAGATATGTCAGTGCAGTCAAAACATTATGCACCAATTCTCCGTGCATTATCTACATCCCGTGAGATGTAAGAATTTGAATTTAAAAGCATTTGTACAGCGCTCGCATACCCAGCGGTTTCATGGCGGTTTCAAAGCCTCTTTCCTTCCAGAGTAGGCCAAAATCATGAGCCACTCCAAAAGCATAGCGGCTATCCGTAGAGATGTTCACACACAATCCAGTGCTAAGTTCACACGCTTGTTTTAAAGCTATTAACTCAGCTGCTTGAGCCGACTTCTGTAGTATACGAGCTGTTTCCACTACTGTCTGAAGTGTCGTAATTGCATATGCAGCTGAAGTCAAGCCATCTGGTAACTTCAAACAGGACCCATCAACCCACAATTCGCCGTCTACATTTGAAAGGCGCGTATCTTGCAAATCAACACAACCCTTTGTCTGTTCCTCAGAAAGGAAGATACAATCATGAGACTCCTGTGACTGAGTCTGAGTCGTTGGATATGGCAACAAAGTAGCTGGGTTCAGTGTCATACATTTCTTCAATGTAATGTGAGGGCTTACAATGTCAACTCGTATCCTGTCAAGTGGGCACTAGTCAAGTGGTGCGTTCCAGTCTGATTCAAAAGGGCATCAACCGCATGGGGTACTAGCACCAATAGCTTATGTGACAAAACTATTCCTTCACTCTGACGTATGGACACAGCTGTTGCTCCAACTGAACGGAAGCACCCAGGCAATGCACGAGCAACAGGATCAAGAACCGCTGAAAAATATGCACAGGGACACTGCTTGTCACCATGTGTCTGTACGAAAACTGACACTGCATACCCATCTTTCTCATGTACATGGAGAGTAAAAGCCTTTGTGTAATCTGGAGTGTCTAACACTGGTGCAGAACAAAGAGCTTGCCGTAACTGACGAAAAGCATCCTGGCATTCATTTGTCCATGGAAGGGGCACATTGGAGTGTCTTTAGTAAAAAGCGTTAGCAGGGGTCTAACAACGTGTGAAAAACCTAATATCCATTGCCTTCAGAACAAAGTTTAACCAATTAATGCACGGATATCTTGCTGAGTAAAAGGTAC
Source organism: Lissotriton vulgaris (assembly GCF_964263255.1). Taxonomy (NCBI): domain Eukaryota; kingdom Metazoa; phylum Chordata; class Amphibia; order Caudata; family Salamandridae; genus Lissotriton; species Lissotriton vulgaris. The sequence goes on from NC_141695.1 coordinate 561,720,285, forward strand.
TGGTGTATCTAAAATTGCTTGAATATGACCTGGTGTAAGTGCACATCCCTACTTAGACAGAAGTTGACCTAAGTAGGTAACCTTCGGTACACAGTATTGCAATTTCCTCCGTGACACTTTATGGTGGTGTGTAGAGTAGCAAGAAAAGAAAGTAGAGACACAGTACATTTTTCACACTGCTCAGGTGTATTGGCTGCCAACAAGATGTCAACAACATATTGTATGGGAGCCACTCATTCAGGCAAAGTAAAAGAATAAAGTTGTCGTTTCAGTGCTTGACTATAAATAATCGGACTCTCAGTGTACCCTACAAAATCTGTATGATCGATTATTCAAAGTGAAACCGAACAAATATCGGCTATCAGGATGAATATGAATCGAGAAGAAAGCATTCTTCAGATCGATCACAGAAAATGTAGTTGCTGTCGGAGGTACTAGGGTAAGTAGTGTTGTTATGTCAGAAACCACATGGTATTGCAGTACTACAATCTTGTTAACTTCTCTTAGATCAATAATGAATCTGTAAATCCTAGTGTCAGTGTCTTTTTTCAAAATGGGAAGAATAGGACTGTTACAAACATTATAGGGAAGTTCTTCCACAATCCCCACCATAATCAAATCCTGGACAAAGCCTATAAGTGATTCTTCACCTTCTTGAGAAATTTTATATTGAGGCATTGGTGGTAATACAGCTCCCTCCTTGACACTAATATGTACTGGCAGAATAACCATTTGCCCTACATCGGTATCTGAAGTAGCCCACAAAGTACTAGGGAGTGAAGCTAATGCAATGTCCTCTTTAACAACACAGGATCTTTCCATCACAGGGTAGTCGTCATTCAAAACGACACATACTCCTTCCGGAAAACATTGTATCCTAGTTCTGAAATATTTGAGCATATCAAGACCCACAATATTGTCTGGTGTGTTTGGGGAAAGCAGAAATGGACATGGAGCAGTAAACTTGTCAATATGAAATGCAAGTGGTTGTGATAGGGGGCTAAGGGAAGGTGTTCCATCGGAACCTTTTGATGTAATAGTTAAGCCAGACAGGGGAGCCCTTGGAACCAAGTGTTTTGGGTAAGGCCCTACGAGTGGCTCCTGTATCAACCAGAAACTGATCAGTAGAACCCAAAAGATATGCTGTTACAAGGGGACCCTTCTGATCTACTGGAACATCAACTGATTCCTTATCCCATCCTAGGCAATCATATGCATAAACTGAATCTTTAAAATCAGACGGCACATAATCAGACATTTGATATTCATTTTGTCTGTCAAAAGTGTTAAACCCATCCTGTCCACGTGTATTGGCATCAAACCTAGCATGATCATCCGTGCAAACTCTAGGCCCTGAATATCCTGAACGATTTCGCGTTTGTCCTTGTCCACGTGGCTACTGCTGAGCACGTAGTGCCGGAAAATCAAAAGCCCAGTGTCCAAATTTCCTGCAGTACGCACACTGGTCAACAGACAAATTTGAACGAGTATAAGAAGAAAAAGACAAACCATAAGATCCACGTCCACCTCTATCATCACCTCTAGAAGGCAGACCATAAGCCTGAGCCAACATAACCTTTGTTTTTAACTCTTTAGTTTTTTTATCCTCGCTGCCTTTCGCTTCCAATTCCTGTAGTTCGTAATACTTAGCCATAGGTAAAAGAGAAACCGGAGAAGAGGTGGTCCATGATCTCTCTCTGGCTATTCCTGGCAACAGGTTTGCGACATATTTATCAACGAACAGATGCCTGCCTGTGTCATCTGTCAATGACTGGCCACTAAATCGTGGAATGCTTCCTCAAAGTGTGTGAAGAAATCAGAAACCGACTTGTCTACTTTTTGCTTGCAAGATGCTAATACAGTCCAATCTATCTTTTTAGGGGGAATAATCATCTTTAACTTAACTATAATGGCTGCGGGGAGATTTAAAATCAACTGACACGGTTTATGTGCGGGCTCCCTTTTTTCATCTAGTTGTTCTAAATCTTTCCATAATGCCCCAAAAGTCGCACGATCATCAACTTTACGAACAGTTCTCCACATATCAGGGGGTAATATCAATCCGAAGAACAGGTCAATGTCAGGCAGAGTCATAGTACAAGAGCTAATGGCACCCTCAACTTCCTCATATAAGGCTGCTGGATTTTTTCGTGGATTAGGTAATGCAGTTTTAAGGGCCATGACATCCGCTCTATTCCAAGGAGTGTAAACCCAATTATAAACAAAATAATCCTTTGCATCAGTAGAATCTTTATCATCACTAGTTCCTGCACCTCTAGCAGGAACATACAAATGTGCAGCTTCCTGCATAGGTCTCACATGAACTACAACATTCTTATCTGATTCAGAAGTAGAAGCTCGTGCAACGTTAATCCGGGATGTTGGTGCAGCTGTTTCTGCTGCCTTTTTCTCCTCTCGCAAACGGACTGCATCAGCACGCACTTTAACCAAACGTCTGATTGTGTCAGCCACCTGGGAGAAGACATTTGCTTACAGTCATCTGCTACATCAGTGGGCTCCAATTCCTCAGAACGTTTCCTAAACCACTCAATGATCTCTGCAGCTAATACTTCAGTAAAATATATTTGCTCTTTTTCAAGTCAGACTTTCATGCCATCTAAAAGTTTAGAAGCAGGGGCAACACTACGAACTGCTCTGCAGGCAGCAGATCTAATGTCAGATGCACGCTCAGCGGACAACATAGAATGAGTTTCTCATGCTTTCTCCTGCTCCTTAGAAGAGTCGTCATCTGAATCATAAGGAGCAGAAGGAAGAGTATAATGAGGCGGAGAACGTTCTAACAAAAGAGAATCATCCTAGGGTTTATTAAGGATATGATAGAGAGGTCTACGAACACCTTATTGGCCATTTACCTGTAAATGACGCTCTCTATCTTCTTTCTCTTTAATTTCTTTCAATTCTTTATTTTTCATTTCTAATGCTTTCGCATGAATACTCTTACGCTCTTCTTTTTCACTCAAGGCTTGCTCACACTTCATTCGTGCATGCACTTCTTTCTCCCACATTCGTACACAGTCAAACATGTCTTGCCTAGCCTTTCGCTTAAACATTCATTGTTCCACATACTGAATTTTTCGCAAATCAAATGACCCATGCATAGGCCAGCGCAACTCCGGATCCTTACATGTATATTTATTCCATAACATGCTGTACATTTTTGAAGAAATACCATATTTAATATACATGTCCCTATTAGACGTCCCTTCCGGGGGAGCCGGTTGTGCTTCCTCGAGTCTCAAACTGGTACCTCTACAAAAGCAACACATCCTACGAAGTGTGCTAGAAACAGGCATGCCAAAAATAATTCCGAATATGTAGTATTATATCCAAAGTAGCACTTAAGGTACTTCTGTACGGCGAGCCGTTCAAATCAATTCAAAACAGAGAAAATTCTCCTCATTACCTGCCTACATAAATTGCAATTCATATATCAATCACTTACAAATCCAAATTGGCCAATACAATTCCACACAGCCACAGCAAGCGTCGCAAAACGACCTTACCAATCCCAGGCGTCAAACCAACAGCAAGTGTTGCATCAAAACAACGCTTACCAATCGCTTGGTGTCCAGGTTCCAACTGCCAAGTTCTTAAATCGACCAAACGGTCACTGTACGGTGAATCAACAGAAAAGATCTCGAGGACCGGCACCACCTGGATGGTCAGATCAGAAAGAGAGGAAAAACGCTGTGGTTTGCCAAGACGCGAGTCTCCTCGGGCAATGATCATCCATAGCAAAATTCCAATCCTTCGTTTTGAGCACTCCTTCGGGCATCCAAGTCGCCGATGAGCCCCACTGGTTGGGCGCCAATTTGTCATGGTTAGCCTCAGCAAGGCCTACCAGTGCTAGGGGTTCGCCCTTCTCTGCACAAAATCCTTAGACCAATAGGAAGAAGTTGGTATGGAAACTGGAATATAAAATACAATATTTATTAACCTCATGAAGTGGAGCTACATTCACACAACACCCTTCGGTAATGTATGAAGTAGCACACTGAACAGAAGGAGCATGGTCCTTTTATACCCACACAGGGGCTCAAAAGAAGGCGGTATGTATAAGGTCATACAGAAAATGTACAATCAACAAGTGGGAGGAGCTAACAGTTGCTAATTCTAGTAAACACATCCTGACATTTACAGACTAGTAGCAGCTGCAAAGATACCTGTAAGCTCAACTGAGCATGTGCAAAGCAGAAGAGGCTAAATATACCTTGTCACTAGGCAGAGTACAAGAGCAGACGACAGAAAGGTAGGACAGAGCACATGGTGAGCACGTGGTAGCACATGGTATACAAAATGACTGCCAAATCCAAGATGGCTTCAGCTAGATGCTAACCCTGATTGCTGAACAAATTAAAACAAGCTGAAGAAGAATATATTACGGAAGAGGGCCCTACCAAGTGTCGGTTCCATATAATTGTGTAGCCACCAGGCTCTCCACTGGAGGTGTGCCTCAAGGTAGTAGGGCTCGAAAGATGGAGCACCCAACTAGCCGTGTCCCACAGGTAGCTGGTCTTTTGTAAGAGCCACCCACAGTCGCCTACTATCCCACAGCAAATCCCCCAGCATATGATCCAAACCCCGGAAGAACCGCCGGTGGGGAAATACTGGTACATTGAAAAAGTAGTATAAGAAGTGAGGGAGGACTATAATTTTGGAAAGAGCAATCTTGCCTATGAGGGCAAGTGGCTGCTGCTGCCAGCATCGCGTTTGGGATTTGAGGGCCGTGAATGCCCATCAAATGCTGCCCTCAAATAGGTCCTGCTGCAAGTGATATAACTAACCCTGGTACGCCTGTGGAGCTTGCGTAGTTTGCTCTACTATGCAAATTGAACGTAGCACAGTGCAAAAACACCTAGCATAGCGTAACGGGCATTTTTTGCTTGCTCGTGGTCCTCAACATCAACGTCAAGTTGGCGACCGCGACCAAGCAAAATCAACATCCCAGCAAGACTTTTTCCTCATTCGCGATCAGCAACATCAAGTTGCCGATACCAAGCGTGGAAAATAAACCTCCCAGCAAGATTCTCAATGCGGGGAGGTCAGGTTTCTCATTGCGAGTGGTCGTGTAGGCTCGCGACCACTCACAAAGAGAAACTACCAATCAGTGTTGAGAAAGCTGCCACTCGAGTACAAATCTACTCGAGCTGCAAAAAACAATTGCTTGCACTGTTCAATATGCCGTTTGCAATGATTGCACAGTGCGGACATGCATCTGGCACTGTGCAATCAGTGCTAACAGCATTTTCCCTACCACACTATGCAGTTCATGTAGCTACGCATAGCATGTGTAGTGCGAAGTGCACCTCACGGAGCTACATGTTGCGCTACTACACAAACTACGCCCAGGGTTAGATATAACCAGAGACCGCCGCCATTGTTCATGCTGATGGCTCTCCATCCAAGCATATGGCCTGAGGTGGTGTCTTGCCGAAACGGGAAGTGCATGACTTTCCCCAATTCACTCGGAGGGCTGCAGCCTCCTCAAAGCCCCAGAATTGCTTACAGATTGACGCTATGTCTGCTGCTGTATTCCTAAGGTAGAGTAATAGATCGCTTTTGTATAACGATATAGCATGAGTGATGGCACCTATTGGGATGCCCCAGTTTTGGTCCTCCAGTCAGAGACGGTGGGCCAATGACTCCATAGCATTAGCAAAAAGGGTCAGGGAAAGGGGGCATCCCTGCCGTCTACCGAGACCGATAGCAAAGGGGGTGAGATCAGGCATCCCATGCATGCTTGGGAGATTAAGTTAGCATACAGCAACCTTGTATATGTCAGAAGGTGCTGGATGAGGGCTGGTAGCGCTACAGATAGAACCTCATAGAGATAATCTGAAGACAGTGAATCGGCGGTCTTCTAGAGGTCCAATATAAGGCACACCGCCTGTTGATAGCATAATGATGCCTGGTCAATGACATAGAAGAGCCACCTGATGTTATTTGACATACTATGGGATGATGTAATTTTGATCTAGGTGGAAGATGATGGATAATACCTGTAAATACCTCTCAGTGAGTACCTCTTCAAGTGTCTTATAATCTGCGCCCTAGGGGGCTGTAGAGCAATATGAGGAGAAATGTATAGTATCCCTATCTGGCTTCAAGACACTCCTGATAGAGGCAGGCAGTGTACCAATGGTCAGTGCCTCATTATAAACCTCAACTAGCCTGGGAGCAAGGCGAGCTCAGAAGTGATCATAGTACTCTACAGGGAGGCCATCTAACCTAGGTGTCTTATAACAGGCTAGGTCGTGTATCGTTTTCTTCACCTTGGCTAATGTAATCATCTCATTGAGCTCTTCACATTCAATGGCATTAATGGTAGGTAAGGGAGAGGGGCAAGGAAGCATGCAATCATGCCAGGAGGTGATTCGGGAGACGCCCTGAGTAGTTCAGACTAATAGGAGCTGAACACCTGTAGCCTGGCCGACTGGGAACGCATGGTAAAACCTGCTTCTGAGATTATTTCCATTTTTGGGGGTATGAGTCTCCTGGCGGGCTAGGCATGCTAGAAGGCAGCTAGGTTTATACCCCAAGGTGTAGAAGGCGCTCCATCAGAGTGGTGTGCTTCGCTTTGGCATAGGACAAGGCTTGCAAGCAGTGTCAGCTGGAACAACAAAAATGTCAACAGAGGTTAGTGTTGTCTCAGCAACTTGAAGATCCACGGTTAGTTCTGAGTGAACCCTGACTATATCTTGAATGCAGAAACCCCTTGTGACAACCTTAGATGAGTCCCATTAGTAGCGGTGGAGTGGTTCTCAGTGAAGTATTGACTAATGTGTGTCAGTTGTTTATCAATGAAATATTGGAATGTCTTGTGTGTCCTTGGGTAACCACCAGGTGGAGACCAGGAGGTGTGGAACTCCTCATGGTAGTCTGTGACATGGGCAGCATTGTCAGACAGGACATAAACCAGGTTGTTCAAGTGTATGAGTCATGGTAGAAGGTTTGGGGTCACAAAAAGTGGTCCAGATGGACATATAGGTTGTGGGTGACCAAATATTGTGAATATAGATAGATTTGTAGGTTGTGGGTCCTCAAAGGGCCAAGCAGGCGCTATTGCTGAGCCAATTGGGAAAATTGCTGAGAATATTGACATGTGGGGCTAGAAGAAGAAGGGTGGGAACGGTCAAGAGAGAGGTCCAAGACATTAGTGTAATCTCCTCTAGGTATCCAGGGGATAGACACCCATTCAGCCAAGAATCCGGACAGGGTGGCCCAAAACGCAACCTGCTCTTTGTTTGGGGCATAAAAGCACCCCAGAAGGATGGGTTCCTTGTCTAACGAGACCTAAAAAATAGCATCCCTCTTTAATAATGACCATATTGTGGCAGTGGAAGGGCGTACCTTGATGGATCAGGAGCAGGGTACCCTGAGCAATGGAAGAGCATGTTGTGCCATAGATCATGCCCCTCCAGCATTTAGAGTCACTGGAGTACCCCAGCCCACAGGTGGGGAAGAAGACTTGCTGCCTGTGCTGTGGGAAAAACAACCATGGTTAGCAAACAGAGCTCAAACAAGAAAGCAAGCCTGCAGCCAGTTGCTGCATGCCTAAAACATCTTGCAAAATCCATTATATGGAGCAGGGGTAGTAGTAAATGACAACCATGAGCCAGAGGCAGGAGGGCGGTCAGCGACAGGCAGACCAACCAAGTCATTTATTTATTAATTTATAGAGTTTTATATAGGTCAAACGTGAACCACAATGGTATCAGAGCCCTTTACAATAGAAGGATAACAATGGATGAGGTAGTCAACACAAACAAAATTGCCAATTTGTCAAAATAGAAATATAAATTAAAAGTATATTCATAGAAAACGTAGGGACCAGGGATAGAATCTGCAGAACGTTGTACATTAGACAGCTACCGAACGTTAGGACATTGTGCTATCAGACAAACATACTATTACTTTGATTGATTAAAAGTAGATATATAAAAAGTATATATGATCAAGCAGATCCACATCCAACTAAGCATTAAACTGCATACAATTATAAAACTTAGGACAAGAATTTGTTCTTAAGTAGTCTTTTAACTTCCTTTTTGAAAACAGTAAAGGAGATGATTCCACACACTAGTGGTGGTAGAGAGTTCCAAATCTTTGGTGTAATCCCTAAGAAAGCTCTCCAGCCTGTTCTCTTCTTCCGGAAGGATTGGGGTTTCAGAAGTAAAGTGCTCGCACTTTGTAGTTGTCTACAGCCTCCAGGTTTTTCCAGCTTTATCGCCAAGTAACTGGGTGTTTTGTTGTGAATTGATTTGTACGTCATGCATGACACTTTAAGGTGTATTCTTCCTTCATAAGGCAACCAATTCGGTGCTTTCAAGGTTGGTGAAATGTGACTGTTTCTTTTGGTTCCTGATACCAGTCTAGCCCCAGCATTCAGGGCTGCTCTCAGCGGTGCAAGCCTGTATTTAGGGAGACAAGAGAGGGTGGTGCTTCCGTAGTCTAGTCTTGGTAGTACTAGAGCTTGTACTGCAATTTTTAGATCAGCCTGAGGGAGGAAGGGTTTGAGTTTCCTTAATATACTCATCTTGTGTTTAGCTCCCTTGGTGGCAATAGAGATGTGCGACTGCATATTCAATTGTTTGTCAAATGTGACACCTAGGGATTTTACCGGTGTTTTAACTAGAGGTCACTGAAGTGTGATTTTGGGGTGAGAAGAGAATGAATTCCGTTTTTTTGGTGTTTAACATCAGGTGGTTGTTAGTGAGACAGCTTTGCGAGTTCAGAAGCGTAGTGTTAAGAGTAATGAAGTCATCTGGCGAGGTGATTTTAAGGTATAACTGGGTGACATCCAAATAGAGGTGATAAATACTGTTCGCAGATTTCAATGCATTTGTCAAAGGCTCCATTAACAGATTGAAGAGAATGGGCGAGAGGGCAGATCCCTGAGGCACACCAAGTGTGATCATGGATGGTTGCGAGAGTGAATTCTTCATCTTGAATCTTTGAGGTCTGTTATTCAGGAAGGAGGAGAACCACTGCAGCACAGTGCCCGAGAGGCCCGTCCTTCTTTCCAATAGGGACCGGAGGTTGTTGTGCTTGACCGTATCAAAGGCGAAAGACAGATCAAGAAGTATCAAAAGGCATGATTTGTTTCAGTCAAGCATGATCAGTATGTCATCCATAATGTGTGTGAGTCCAGATCCTGTGCTGTGTCCACTTCGGAAGCCCGATTGGTGACTGTCTAAGAGGTTGAAGTTCTCAATGTGAATACATATTTGTATTTGAACACATTTCTCCAATAATTTAGCCATGGTGGGGATATTGGTTATAGGACGGTAGTTCTTAGGATCAGATTGAGAGGCGTCAGCCTTCTTTATTATAGGAGTGACCTGTCCTATTTTAAGACAGTCCGGAATGACACCTTGACTCAGGGATGAGTTTACAATTTTAGAACATAATGGTAGTACAGAGGTTTTTAAAATCTTGAAAAGGGTAGGTGGCAAGGGATCCGAGAAATTATTGGAGGGGTTGATTGCTTGGAGAGTGTTGTCAATAGCTTTTGAGAGATTGGCAAGAAGGCGTGCCCAGAAGCATTATTTTTTGTGACTTCCCTTGGGTTATTACAATGAGCTTTGGATAAAGTGCCCAATTTGGGATCTTGCACCATAGGTTGGGGGGAGGCCATCTTTGATAGGATATCTAGGTCAATAGTTCTAGTATTTTCATGGAAGAAATTGGCAAGCTTGTCACATGTAGGAGTGGCCAGGTCATTTAACTCATTATAGTTAGTTGCATTGCAAGATTGTTGCTTGACGATTTCAAAGAGTTTCTTTGGTCGGTTGCTAGCTTGGTTCAACTTAGTTCGGAAAAAGTCTGCCTTTGCCTTAATAATCTTCCTATTGTAAGAATTCCTTAACTTTCTAAGATGCTCCAGGTTGAGAGTGTAAGGAGCCGATTTCCACAGACGTTCAGCAGCTCTTAGCTGTCTACGCTCCAAGTTCAGATCTTCATTGAACCAAGGCTTGGTGATCTTAGAGGAGACATTTTTTTCCTGTAGTGACGCTGTGGAGTCCAGAGTTTTGAGTATCATGTCATTGTAGAAATTTGTAAGCTCATGCACATCAGTTATGTCCATCATGCAAGTCAGAGCAGAGTTGCACTGGTTTACCAAAGAGATGGGATTGATATTTTGTAGATTCAATTTCCATTGTCTTGACTTTGACAGAAATTCTTTAAAACAGCCTACAATAGGATCATTTGCTTTGCTCCAATGGAGGTTGAAATCACCTAAGAAAATATGAGGAACTATCAGTAGAGTAAAAATTAACCATTTAGGGCCTGCAATAGAATAGAGTGTCAGTGTCTTGAAACGCAAAGAGGGAGGTGACCCAAAGGTGGAAAATGCAGGAAACCACCAACCATAGGCCAGAGGTAGTGTGGGGGTTGGAAGCAAGGTCAGTTCCCCGCACAGTAATCAGAGAGGTCTGGACAGCAGGGTATTAAGGTAGCTTATCCACTGTTTGCGGCGTGACCAAGGGGCCAGACAACAGCCCTGTGTTCCCTGAGATGCCTTATGCTGTGTGTCCTCGCCAATGGCCGAGCTGGAGTCAGTTTCTAGAGGGGTGAAGAGCAATGAAAGGCACTTGTTGTCACTATGTCCGATTGCTAACTCTGCCTCAGTTCCTGTTTCACTGGCCCCTGGGAGCTTCCCCAGACATGTTGTGCAGACGATCTCACCTACCTGGGATGTATTGCTCCCATCCACCAGGGCGCAATGGCTGTCCTTGAAATGAATCTCCACCCAGTCCCAAGCCACGGCTGGTTCTGTGAAGAAATGGGTCTCTTATGCATGAATGACCTTTAGTCCCACTGGTTAGAGCAGGGAAAATTGGTTGTAAAGTTCATGATGGTGGTGCTTCACACTGAGAAAAAAGGAACAATGATACTGGGTCAACATGGTACAATCAGTGGAAATTGAAGTCAGGCAATTTTCATATTTGCCTTGGACTACTAGTCTGGCCACCTGCAGGATAGCATCTTTATACTTATAATGGAGTGATTTAGCGACCATTGGGCGAGGGGGGCTCCCTGTGTGAAGTGTCAGGCCGACACCCAGTGTTCCCTTTCCATGGAGAAATGGGGAGTGAGTCTGGGTTGGAGTGAAGGATTTTACCCATTTCTCCAGGAACTCGTTCACTATGCTGGAGTCTTCATAATCCTCTGGGAGTACCAACCACACAAATATTGTTCTATCAAGCCCTCATCTCAGCATCATTCACATGATGTTTCAGTCACTGCACTCTGTCGAGGAGGTCCTGCTAGCATTATTCTTGTTGCGCTAACCGTGCTGCATGATCTTAATGTTGCGTTCCATATTGGTAACCTCAGTGGCCAGTTTCTGCTGGTCCTTCCGTAGTCTGAACTCAACTTGTAGCTCCATTATTCTGGATTTGTTTGAGGTACACAATGTCTCTACCACAGACAGAATAGCATACAGTTTGGTTGAGAAGTCTTGAGACCGGGTGAGCTGTGGGCTGTCCAATGCTGGGTGGTCAAGAGTTCGGGCACCTGTCAAGGCAGCCAGGACTGGCTCTTGGATGATTTCTGTCTGCCCATGTTTGTGAACGGTTACAGTGTGGTGGTGCCACTCACTTCAAAGCAAAGTAATAAGTGCTGCCGTCCTTCAAACAGGTGTTCCACTGGGGGGATCAAGGGGAACCAGTGTACGTAACTTGTCAGGTGTGAAGCCCATCAGCAGGGTCATCGGGTGGTGGGCGGGTCTCACCTTTTTACCTGGGCTCAAAGAGCACCACAGGGCAAAAAACAGCAGCAGTCCAGAGATGGCAGGAGTCAAGTCCTGGAAATTCTCCCCACAAAAATCTTATCAGAAGATTGGGAAAGAGGTGGAAGATCCTCGCACTCACTGCCTGTTGCCAAGTGCGTCCTACTAACTCCTGTGCTGATATGGCCCTGTGGGGTGCAGGGCTGTTGGTCAGAGCACCAGTCTCACTACCCGCTCCAGAGTAACAGCATGTCCCCAGTGATGATGAGTCCAGGTGTGGCAACGTGGGCTGTGCACAGGGGCTGGGGTAGCTAGAATACACCCATTTGGTCCTCTGCCCCCGGGGGAATTGCTTCACCTTGCATCTCTGAAGTGGAGAAGCCAGCACTCCGATTTATTTGCCGATCACTTGCCAAATGGATTTCACCATTGGCCCGGCAGAGTCAAGGAATATAAGCCTCAGGGGCTTCGACCAATAGTGGCAGCCTTGGGGCACCCTGGTAGGACCCAGAGGCAACAGAAATTCCAAAGCACCCCACGGCTTCCATGATCGAGAACACAGGAATATTGTCCCACATGCTGAATGCATGCAGAAAGGAGTATTGTGCAACATTGAGCCTCGCAGAGGGAATGATCCGTGCAGGTAGGGGGCCCAGTCATGGAGTCATGGAACCACAGACACATGCAGCTCTGCCATTTGTGCTCAGCAGTCCAGCCAGAATGAGTAGCCCCGCCGGAGGGGGAGTGAGGGCATATGTTGCTCCTCTGCAGTTTGGGCACTGGACCACAGAGGGCCTGTCCAGCAGAGAGATAACAAGGGGAAGGTTGATCTCTTCTTGCAATGGTGTGGAGCAGGCCTGGTGGCTCGCCGCAAGCCCTGCAAATCTGCAGCATGGCCACAGGGATACAGGCCCTGTAGCATGCAGCGTCCCTACTGGTGGGATCCAGCAGCCTCAGCTGATCCCCACACTCGCTTCTTCATCTTGGGGACCCCCCGTAGTCTACTGATGGTAAAAAAAACCCTGATTAACAGTATTTTGCTGGACTTTACTGCCTACTGGCCCAGAGCTCACTCAACCGATGCCCTCCATCTTCACTGGTTGGGCCAAACCTTAAACTCCAATTCTATTACATATAAGTCACCCCTAGGGTAGACCCTTAGTAGCCCATAGGGCAGGGTGCTGTGTAATCAAAAGGTAGGACATGTACTTTTAAGTTTTGCATGTCCGATAGTGAAAAACTCCCAAATCCATTTTTCACTACTGTGAGCCCTACCTAGGCCTTGGCGGAGGTCGTGGATTTGCTGAAAAATGCCACCTAATTCCCCAGAGTTCGGCAAGAGTGTGGAGTATTGCTCTGTCTCTTGCTGGCTGGTTTAATCATTTTTCACTCATTGCAAATTGTTCCCATCAACTGCAATTCACCAGGTTCTAATAAGCTCCCCTTCCCATCAATAAAACACACACAAATCTGAGCACTGAAAATTATATGCAATTTCAAAAAGTACTTTGTGGCATTATTAGGCCACTGAACTGCATGGTAAATGAGTAAACAAGTGAATGTAACACTAAGTAGGCTATGCCTGTTGGCACTGGTTTAGGGGCTAGATGTGCCAAGAAGTGTCAGTGGCACTTAGAGATGAAACACAGGTGTGCATGTCTTTAAGAGGACTCCCACTCACCTTTTAAGTCATCTCCAGTGGCCAGGGAGGTGGTATTGGGTGGGGGTGGGGAGCTGCTCTTAGCACTGGAGAGTAGCTTGAGTCCTGGCTGTTACAGTGCCTCCAACTACCAAAATTGTACCTCTTGTGCCCGCTGCCTTAATTCTTCTCAAAGAGCCCACAGTAGTGCACACTGTAGTGTACCCACACTAACACCACCCCTCTCTTTAACTTTTCCAACCCCTTCCCCAGCACCGCCCCTCCACCCAGTCTCCCCCCCTCCTCCAGTAACCTATACTCCTGTTCACCGCCAGTACCCTTCCCCAACTCCGTACCCAACACCAAGCTGGACATGATTATGTCCACCCTTCTCCAAATGAAAGAAGAACTACACACCGTCAAAGAGTTGCTCATCACACACCTCAGACACCCCCCCTCCACCACCACCAGGCCCAGACACCCCCCCTCCACCACCACTAGGCTCACGCCTAACAACAATCTCCCCACACTTCCTACTCGCCTTACCACACAACACGCCCCACTCCGGACCTCTATCCCCTCCCGCAATACCACCAATCGCCCCAGACGCACTACCAATACGCTCTCAGACAATGACATACACACCCTTATCCACTCTTACGTTTCGGCTGCCCAAAATGGCCTAGCCTCCAACCACCTGTCCATCCCAACGATTCTCTCTAACCCCCTCAGGCACCACACGCATAACACCAGAGGCTCCGTCCCCAACAACCTCACAAATGTACCCCTCACTATAAAACCTTCCTCCACCCTCTGCGCCCCCAAGACTCAAATGCATACTTCTCAATTGCAGATCGGCCCAAAGGCATTCCGCGGGGGTCGCCGATCTCATCATGTCTCTGGAACCGGATCTAGCCATTCTGACTGAAACATGGTTGTCTGATTCTTCTACACCTATCATGGACATTCTAGTCCCCCCCAACTACAGTATCAGTAGACTTGACAGGTCCAAAAAGACAGGCGGTGGAATTGCTTGTATTTATAGAAGCAACCTCTCAGTTATTAAAGCGTCCGTACCCTCTCTTACCTCTTGTGAATACCTCTGCCTTCATGTCATCAGCGAAAGCAAGTCGGTATGCTCACTACACATCATATACCATCCACCTGGGGACAAGCTCTCCTTCTCCCAACAACTCATGGACTTAATCTCAACCAACTCAGGACGGCAAAACACCCAAATTTTCCTTGGCGACTACAATCTCCACTGGAATGATCGCTGTGACACAGTGGTGAATAGCCTCAAAAATTTCCTTGACGCCCTTGATCTCACCCAAATATGCAATAGCCCGACTGATGAGAAAGGCTCTATCCTTGACCTCATCATTTCCAAAGAGGACTCTATTCAACTTGAGTCAATCCAACCTTGTGACTGGTCAGATCATCATATTGTCTCCTTCTTCATCAATGAAAAAGGTAAACTTAACCCAGCTCAACCCTCCAAGCCCAAAGTTTGGAAAAGAGACATGAAGAAACTCAACCCAAACTCCTTACCGCCTAACAGCTACAATCTCTTACTTCCTCCGTCCGGTGTTACGGACGTTCAACTGCTGACTGACCATTATTTCAATGCTATGACCACGATAATCGATGAGGCTGCACCCATGCAACTGAAAAGAGTTGCGTCCAAGATCTCCAACCCATGGTATGACGGGAGCCTCAATGAAGCTAGACGGGCCATGCGAATGGCAGAGCGCACCTGGAGATCAGCCCCCTCTGCACTGCACCTAAAAACTTTGAAAAAACAGAGAAACGCCTACTTCAGAAAAATAAAACACTCAAAGAGAGATTTCTTCAGCCTCCAGCTCGCCCAAGCAAAAAACCGCCCAAGAAAACAGTTTGAGCTAATCAGAACACAATCCAAAGAACAACCCCAGACACTCAGCACCAGGGGCGCTACACCTTCCTGTGAAGACTTCTCGGCTTTCTTTAACCAAAAAACCGACAACATAAGAAGTGATCTCCTCAATGACCCTATCCTTTACTCCAACCCCCAACACACAGCACTGTCTGAACCAAAGAACAATGCTACATGGTCATCCTTTGGCACCTACTCCGAAGAAGAAATTGGCAGACTGCTCAGCACCCTGAAACCATCCAATCACCCCTCTGACCCCCTTCCTGCTAACGCTTTAAAAGTCTTTACCCCGTCACTCCTCCCACTTTGGACTAAGATCATCAATAGCTCTCTTCAGCAGGGATCCATCCCTAACGCCCTCAAAGTCGGACAAGTCACACCGTTACTAAAAAAAACAACAGCAGATCCCACTGATCTAAACAATTACCGTCCTATTACAAATATTCCCACGCTCGCTAAACTGTTGGAAAAATGCGTACAGCTACAACTGACTAATCACATAAATAATTTTGATCTCCTCAACCCTCATCAATCAGGCTTCCGAGCAGGGCACAGTACCGAAACTGCTATGACTCACATAGTTGACGACGCCCTCCAAATCCTAGACCAAAATGATACCTGCCTCCTTATCCTTCTTGATCTCTCTTCAGCATTCGGCACAGTCAAACATGAGAACCTACTCGAACTATTAAACACAAGAATGGGTATATCTGGGACTGTTCTCAAGTGGTTCACTTCCTTTCTACACAACCGGTCACAAAGATTCAAAAGCAACAACCTGATGTCCTCCACGGTACCTGTATCGTTAGGCATCCCTCAAGGTTCCTCCCTCTCCCCTACACTGTTCAACTTAGTCATGGAACCCCTCACTACTCTGTTACAAGCATCCAATGTTCACTTTCACATGTATGCTGACGACACCCAACTTTATCTCAAAATACAATCCCTCAAGGACATCTTGCTTCTGAACTCCACGATCAGAAACACCCAATCCTGGCTTGCAGAGAATCACCTCAAACTCAATGCGATGAAGACTGAGTTCCTCCTGATCTCACCGCCCGCAAAAATCTCTACTGCTCAAACTTGGCTCAAGCACCTAACTGCTCTCAATGTACAACCTACCATCGTTGACTCAGCAAAATCTTTAGGCATAACCCTTGACTCCAATCTCAACATGCAGCAGCACATCAGCAAGGCAACCAAAGGAGCGAACTTCCAAATCAATACCTTGAGAAAGCTCAAACCCTTCCTGCCAGCCAAAGACTTTAAAACTGCAGTACAATCTATAGTCATCCCGCACATAGAATACGGCAGCATCGCCCTCTGTGGGCTCCCCATTACCACAACGGCACCCCTAAGAGCTTCCCTTAACGCTGCAGCGAGACTCATCACTGGCTCAAAAAAACACTCGCATATCTCCCCTGACTTTAAATCCCTGAACTGGCTACCTTTTGAAGCCAGAATACATCTGAAAATCGCCTGCATGACACACAATGCTATACACATGAACTCACCAGCCTACCTCTCTCAAAAGCTGACAATTTCGGGCGGCTCTAGAACTACTAGAAGCACAAACAATCTTCTGCTGAAGCCTCGAAAATTTCCACTCCTTCTAAGGAATGGCACCCAGGATCTGGAACTCACTCCCTCCTGAAACCAGGCTCATCTCCTCCAACAAACTTTTTAAGAAAAGCTTTTAAAGAAAAGCGATCCTCATGGCTAAATACACATGAACTATTATTCTGTACTTCCAGGACTCCGCGTTGTACTACCTCCCTGACCCCTTGGCCTTTTTGTAATACTTGTATTATCGACTCACTTGATTGTATACGTTCCCTCTCTGTATATCTTATTTTATATTATTGAAGTACCTATCTGACTTTGCACACTTTACCTACACCACCTCAAATATTACCTACTGTTACTTTTCTGATTCTCCTGCATGACTTTGCACCCTGTACTCTCCTACCTCAACTATGCCTACCTCTATGCTATTTACAAAAGTAGTTTAAGCACGCTTAAACAAGTATATGCTCCCTCTTTATGTACTTTCATATTATTGGCGTACCTGTTTGACTTTGCACCTTCTACCTACACTACCTCAACTATGACCTACCTCTTGTATTTTGACCTACATATGTAACTATGCATATCGTACCTAACTACCTCAACTATTACCTACTACTATGCTATCACCTCATGTCCTGTAAAGTGCTCTGATATCTGCAAAGATCTTGTTCGCGCTATATAACACTTTGAAAATAAATAAATAAATACATTTAACAAGCACTGGCACCCCCCCACCCCCCAGGCTGTGTGCTCCGTGACTCTTGCACTTATAATTCTCCATCAACAGTCCGGTTCCTGCAGAATAGGTGCCTGAGGTAGCTGAAGCTACCCTTCTTCTCCTTGCCACTCCATGAGGTGAGTGCTGCTGCAGTCTCCTTTCCACAATTCTTCGATGAGGTGCAGCAGACCCAGGAGCTGCAAGGCACAGGCTGGCTCTCCTATTGATCTTGCCCTCCGCTCTGCTGCTCACAGGCTCAATTTCACTAAGCCCTCAGGGCAGAATGTTATGTTTGGGGCCATGGACGGCCTGTCTAGGCCCAGGAGCTTATACACTGGGCTCACTGATGAATTTCACTTCCAAGTCACTTACTTCTAATTAAAACAATGATTCAGAAAAGGGGGTGGTGATGAACAGAGTGTCAGAATTAAGCAGACCACTCTTACCCAGTCCAAAGATCAGGGCTTGATCCATCACCGTTTTTAGCTCACTGCACCATCCCAGCTCAGAACTTGGCTATATGCAAATTAGTCTGACCCTGGCCCAGTGCATCATGGGAACAGGGCAGACCAAACTACCAAGCCAATTCTTATACTGGGAAAACAAGCCAAAAACAGATAGGCACAGGCATGCGAGGCACATCTCCTTGGTATTTGCGACCATGCAAATTAATTAGGCGGGCTAGGGGCCTGTAAACTCCGCCATGCTGGGGATACAGAGTTTTTTGCTTAACTCCAAGCGGAGCTCAAAGTGGCAAAACTCTGTGCACACTATTGGCAGAATGGAGTTTACTGCCCACCCTTAGTCCTACCTCTCTCATTGGTGAACATTGGGAATTATTTATTACACTTATAAGCTGAAATTCTTGATTGGAAAGGAGTCGCTCTGTAAAGTTTCATTACATTGGAATGGTAATGATGAATCCTCTTTATGAGTAAAGATAGATTTAACAACCCCCTTTTTAAAAATGCTACATTTTGAAAGATAACTCAAAGGGGGTAGACCCAAAGACCAGTAGCTATAAAGGTCCTAGTTAAAGTGCACAACAAGATATCTAGCTACCACTTTTTGTGCTGTTCTCTACTTAAACAGATAAAGGAGGATTGGAAGAAGGAATTTTGTGCCCTAAGGAGTTTCAATTTTTTAACACAAGACATCGCGCTCTGATACCTTTGGGTCTTGACAGCGCTATAGAAAACTTCTTAAATAAACAAAATACAAATAAAATTCTTACCTAAAATCCACAAACATGTAATGAACTACCCGGAAGACTGAACGTATCGTTTTGGGACTCCATGATGGAACCCATTTCCAAGTACATGGATATTTCTTTTCAGAAAGATGTTCCCTCATATTTAAGGGATACAACAGACTTCATCAGTAAATTTGAGGGCCAAGAGTTCAATGCTTCTAAAAAAGGTTGGTATCTTTTGACGTAATCTCCTTGTACACACAGATTCATCAAGATGAGGCTCTAGAAGTAATTACATTTTATTTAGAGACTAGAATACGCCCTCATCGAGTGCCAACAAAATTCATACTCCAACTGGCAGAGCAGTCCTTAAAGAGAAACTACTTCAAATTTGCAGATGGGTTTTATATCCAAACGAAGGGGACCGCGATGGCAGTCCCTTCACTCCAGAGATGGCAATACTCTATATGGCAAGGTTTGAAGATAGATTCATCGTCAATAGGAATCCATTTCGAGAACATTCGATACAATGGTATTGATACATTGACAATATCTGGTGCCTCTGGAAAGGATCTGAAGAGGATCAAGGAATGTTTCATGGATGGATGAATTTGAGACATGAGGATATCAAATTCACTATCGCAAAGAGCAAGACGGAATTGACCTTCCTTGATGTTGAAGTTATACCCCATGGTAATGAGTTGCTGACCACCCTACATAGGAAACCAACTGATAAGAATACAATCCTTCACTACAATAGCTCTCATCCACGAAATCTGAAGGATAAACTCCCATATGGCAACTACTGAGAATTTGGAGAAACTGCTCCCGCAAAGAAGACCAACTGAAATATTGGGAATTACTGAAGCACCCCATCAAAAGAGCCTGGTGTACACCATGTGAATAACTACTTAAGAAAAAAAAAAAATAGCCCTTGGACAAATTGGTTTGTGTTTCAGCGTATGGTCCTCATACCAATAAATTCTACCAAATCCTTTTGAAGAATTGGCATCTCCTCCAAAAAGTAGAATTTCCATTCCAGCGTCCCATATTCACAATGAGAAAGAATGCCTGTATCGGCCAAATATCATCAGAGCTGAGATTGACACACCTAGTCAAAAGAAAGATCTAAGGTCCCAATGAACTTAAAACCAATTGAAGGACACCACAAGTATGGAAATTGTTGATCGGTGACTCCACAGTCGAAGGTACTGAATTCAGACACAATACTCAGAAGTGGTCCGACAAAGAATTCTCTAACTGCCAAACAAAGAACGTTATTTATGCAGTGGTTTGCCCTTGTCCAAAAATATACATTGGTAAAACAAATCAACAAGTGAATCAACACATAGTGCAGCAACGTTCCAGAATTCAAACAAAGGTGATGTCAGCTCCCATTGCCAGCCACTTCACTGAAAAGAAACATAGTAAGAAAGAGCTTAAATGGACAGTACACACTGTGATTAAACAAAATCATCGAGGAGGTGACACAGAAGCGTTTTTATTGCAAAAGGAGGCATACCTCATACTGAAATTCAACAGTACGATTAATGGCTTGAACAAAATGTCAGACCTAACTAGGAAATAATGACTTTTAAGTGAAGAACTTCAACTCCCAGCATGCAATATAAACAAACCCCCAACAGGGCTACTAATACAGACTACTGCATCCTTTAGAGCTGAATCTTGAAAGAATTCCATCATCAAAAAGGGATTTTAGTGGCATTCATCATCCTCATCTACACAAAATCGAAAAAATCAAGACAATCGAGTACTCAGAAAGTAATTTGTGTTCCACCCAGAAGGGACTGGCTTTCATTCAAAAACACTGCCAAAGCAGGAAGTAACCGCTAATGTCACCACTCAGAAGGACGATGTTAGAATGCTGCTGTCGGATTAACTGAAAAGTACACTTTTCCAGTATAGTTTGGTTACAAAGTAGCAAGGTTAACTCACAAGAATAAACCCCCAATTTCAATTACCAGAAAGAAATCAACTGCAAGGCAAGAAAACTTAAGAAAGCGTTCCACACATCGCGCACATGGGGGTGATTCTTGAGAGCCTCAGGTGTTCAGAGTCAGGAGTAAGTTGTGACATTGCCTTGTTCATCGTGTAAATAAGTAGTAAACAGCTAAAAACGATAGGAACTAAACAGTGCACTTTCAATTGTAGAAAGTATCTCAGTTGCAATATTGCATTAGAAGAACTGCACTACACATCCAAAACAAGAAAGATACATCCGCGGGGATGTCTTAGTGCCTTGAAGTAAGACATTATGGCAAAAGATTAGTTCTACCCAAGTTCATCTGGTTTCTTGCCACTTACCACTTACTTTTATTGTCACAATACCCATCAGAACGGTCCTGGAACGTGCGGCGAAAATTCTGTCTGGAAAGAAGCTTTTCCCATCAAAGTATATTTGAATATGGACCGGGATGCCCGCCACCTCTTCCACCACCAATCCCAATGGGAGGAGACAGACACAGTTTGAACTTTTGGAAGGCAGGGGGGCCTCACGACCCCCCCGGCCGTATTTATTAAAATATGAAACAAAATGTAAAACTTTAAATTAAAAACGTTTCATGTATCATGTACAAATTCAACATTCCATTACATTTGATGAAGACAGGTATTCAGGCTAACCTTAACAAATCTCTAATACAAAGATTTCCTAACCGAGTCTAACATCATGACAAATGCATTATATACGAATTTGTACATCCTAACGTTAGGGGCCAACGGCAAGGTCTTAACCGGTGTCAGATCCCTATCACCAAATTCCCGCCCTCACGTGTGAGTGGCGCATGCGCAGAGGACTTTACCCTCGTAGCCAACTGTAACTTCCCTTGTTGTGGGGGCCCCCTTTCACTCGACGCCATCTTAAGGTCATCCAAGTTCCCGTGCGGGGTATCCGTAAGAAGGACAGCATGGACTCCCCCCCTTTCCCCGCACTCTCTTCCGCCGGAGCGGATATCCAGCCCCCGGGAAATTTTGGGGAGGGACATGTAGCCGTCCCCCCCTGGGAGGGGCCTATGGCCGTCTCCCCCTGGGCGACCCATCCGTAATGGGTGCTGCCCCCCGTGGGAGGGGCCAATGGCCGCATCCCCCCGGGCGCTCCCATCCATAATGGGTAGCGCCCCCCCAGGGACCTTGAAATCACTGCTCACCGATCATGACCTTACCGCCACAGGCCAGATAGTTGACCAACTATCTGGCCTCCCCACACCTCCTATAGGTCATGCCTCCTCAACCCCACTAGCCAAGCTATCATGTCTCCTATCAATAAGTAATTCCCCACCCTGGACAGGTGTACCCCATCATCAGAATAACAGTGATCACCCCAGATGCACCCATGAGATATGCTTTGAAGATGAGCAGAGCGAAACAATTTCTCCATTTTATTGTTGACCCTCTTTACCGAATGGTTCAACGCTGTTGTGGACAAACCACCCCGCCATACCCTCCTCGGAATCATGTGAGACCAGGCTATTGCACATCCCGGGAGCCTCTTTGCTAACCAGCTAACTGCCGAAAGTATGTGCTCAACTAAAGCTCATCTGCCCAGCCTTACCAAGTCATTGCCCCCAATGTGCACTATGACTACAGATGGCGGTGACCTGTGCCGCCCTAGTAATTCTTCCACAAAGCTTTGCAGTCGGTCAATACAAAGGCCGCCCTTCCCATGGAAGGACACCCTGAACCCATATTCCTCAGATGTGTGGATCGCATCACCTGTCTTGAATATGTCCCCGGCACGCCTCACGTATGAGTGGCCCACGACCCAGACCACACGTCTTCCATTCCTTATTCCTGAAGTGGTGGTTAGCTGATGCTGGGCCGGTCCCAATTTCCGCCCTGCGTCACAGGCTCGTGAAACTGTAATCCAAACAAAAGACAACAAGCGTGAGTGCACTTCATCAGTAACTTACAACATGTGCAGTCGCACGTGCCTCATGAAACAGTTCGAAGACCAGCGGCCTAACTGCTTAACATTGTCTGCCTGCAGACCTTGAGCCGTAGCTTCTGTAGCGGCCCCTATCCTGAATGAATGGGCCCCAAAATCACTCGGGTTCAAGCCCGCAGCTGCAATCGTGATTGCCAGCACCCTCTGAAACTGAAACCTTGTCAACGGGGTGCCGTCCGTATGTCACAGCAAGGTCCCCCCCCCACATTGTCAACCTTTGTTTTAGGTAGGCCTCAACATGCCTTACTGGACAACCGGGACTACCTGGAGCGCGCTGCAACACAACGCTATTCCCCTGGGCCTCCTGGTCCGTCTTTGACCTGGCTATCGAGATCAGCAAAGAATCCCCCCTTACTTGGATGTGATCTCTGTGCAGACCCCCTTCCGTATCTCTTTTGTTGGCAGCCACTAGTTCGCTCACCCGAAGGGCCCCATAAAACGCCAATGCGAACGCTGCCCGAAATAGTATAACCTCGCTAGGTGAGGAGCATGTCTCCTCCAGTTTAGCCAGCAAGGAGGTCAACTTGTCAAACCCTATTGGGTGCCTGTTATCCTTTCTGCACCCTTCTAAGCGCCGCCAGCCGCGCAGAGCCTTCCTGACTAGAAAGGAGTCCGTCGGGTCCCTGATCCTATGGAGCTGAGCCATAAATGATATGGCGGCCTTATACCCACTTGCGGTTGCCGCCGACCGGCCTTCCTTATGAAGTGCCACTAAAAATTGGGCAAAGCACTCCTCCTGACCCCATCTATGCTCTCCTGCCGGGCCCAAAAAGGCGCAGTACGAGCGGAACGCCCCTTCATAAGATTTCCTTGTCCTGGGCGCTAAACTGGCTGCCACGAGGTTTTGTAGTCCGGGGCGCCGATTTGCCATAGTGCTTCGGGAAATGGTGCTGCCACTAGCTCCGCTGAGGGTAAACAATCCCTGAAAGCCTGCATTTTGAAGCAAGAGAGCACATCAGCTGCATTATTCAGTACACCCGGCACATGTTTTGCCCTGAATTGTACGTTTAATCTCAAGCATTTCAACACAATTTCTTTCAACAATCGCAATATCCATTTGCAGCGTGCTTCCTGCTGATTAATGCACTCAACCACAGTCATGTTATCGGACCAAAATACCACCGAGCGATCTCTGAATTCCCCCGGCCATGCCGACAGAGCCACCCAGATGGGGAAAAGCTCTAGGAAGCCAATGTTATTCGTCAAACCGCTTGTTTCCCACCATGCTGGCCATCTTTAGGCCGACCAATGGTTTCCGAGGATCGCGCCAAACCCCGCGCTGCCAGCCGCATCGGTCCATAAGCCTAGTTCCGCCGACGAGGCCGGGGGTTTGCTCCAAATCACTCGGCCGTTGAAGTCCGCCAGGAATGCCAGCCAGATGAGCATGTCCTGGTGAACCTCCGCCGACAGTCTCGTGTGATGGTGCCCTTCCTTGAGGCCTACCATGGACTGGGCAATGGATCGTGAGAAAGGGCGAGCCATCGGTATCACCCTTAATGCAAAGTTAAGCTGACCCACTGTTTGCTGTAATTGGTGCAATGTCACTTTCTCGTTCCGGAGACACTGCAACAAGGAAGCCCTGAATTTGGCGATTTTTTCCGCCGGCAAGCGGAAGCAACCCTCCACGGAGTCTAGTTCTATGCCCAAAAACTCCAGGGAGGTAGTCGGCCCCACTGTCTTACCTGGCGCCAATGGTACCCCGAAACCCCGCATGAGCACGCAGAAGTCCTGCAATGCCCGTGCACAGTCCTGAGTGCCCGCTGGGCCGAGAAAGAGGAAATCATCAAGATAATGCATCACATGTTGGTGCCCTGTGGCCTTTGAGAACCCCCACTCCAGAAACGAGCTAAACATTTCAAAATAGGCACACGAAATTGAACAACCCATAGGCTTGCACATATCCATGTAGTATTTCCCCTGAAACGTAAAACCCAGCAAGCGCTGATCTTGGGGATTCACCGGAAGCAACCTAAATGCAGATTCAATATCCGACTTTGCTAACAATGCACCGGGACCTAAGCGATTCAACATTACCACTGCGTCCTCGAAAGATGCATACTTTACACTGCAAATGTCAGGATTGATCGCCTCATTGACGGAAGCCCCTTTCGTTGCTGACAGATTATGGATGAGCCTGTACTCCCCCGGGTCCTTTTTAGGCACCACCCCTAATGGGGAACATACAAAATCAGCCGTTGGTGGGTCACCAAAAGGTCCTGCAACCCGCCCCAAGCTAACCTCCTTGGCGATCTTTTTGGCGGCAACCGCCGGGTTGTGCTGAATGGACAGTTGGTTCTTATATGAGGGGGCCCCCCGAAAATCACCCGCCGGGATCCTGAAGCCATGTGAGAGGCCATCTCGCAAGATCCCAGCGGACGCATGATCAGGGTATCTGTTCAGCCATGGGGTCAAAGCCAGGATATCTACGTGCGAGGGTGTGGACTTCTGGGGCACCGTATCAATCCTGCTTGGTACCCCCTTTACCTCCGGTACCATTGGCCCTGGATCGGCAGCTAGTTTCAGGGTGTGAGGTGTTACCACAACTGGAGCACGCATGCCTGAACTTACATGTTCCTTGCGGCCTGCTACACGTCCCCTTATTGAAACCCCAACACACTCCTCGCTTACTTCCGTTCCCGCCCGATCTAGGCTGAGACTCCCCCCCGTAGCTTGGCCGAAAGGGCTGCAACTGTTTCTGTGGAAAGGCCCTGGAGCCGTTTGTGCTCAACCCTGAACCACCCGCTGATCCCGGCAAGAGCTGCGCATGCCAAGATACCGTATCTAAACAATCCCAAGTCAGTGTTTCATTAAGCTCTTTTGCTTTTCTAAACGCCATGTCATACCCTTTCCATTCTTCTCCTCCATACTTCTCATGGAAGCTCGTGATCCTGCTCTGGTAACCAGCCAGGTCACTCAACACTTCCGGTGTACGTTCAGTGATAATCGCTACAAAAATAGAAAAGGCCCTGATCCAGTTCATCATCGACTCCTCGACCCTGAATTCCGCCATTTTTGCCCGCCATACACTGGGGTGCCATAAATCCATTCTAACTCTCGATGATCAGTTAACAATGAAAACATGTTAATATATTTATTGGAACGTAAATAGGGTATAGATGGACGCACAGCGCTTTTGTTGGTAATTTCAGAATTTGTGAGGTGCTCCGGAGTATCGCCCTCCAACAGGGGGCGTGGAAAATACTGAAGGTGGCACTGCTCCTCGCTAGTCCTTATATAAAAGTTTCACCAAGATCCATGATAAAAATCGGGTGTTTTACCAATGCTTGTTTTTATTTTTTTCATTCATCTTGTTATATTCACAAGAACATCATTACTTCAAAAAAGTCTTTGAGTGTTCGCAAATGCACTCTTATAAATCCCAATGCATTTCGGCACTACAGAGATGCCTTCTTCCAGGGGATAAATGTTCTGTCAATGAAGAAAAGAAAACGAGACGTGTTTAAGGAAATGTCCTACGTATTAAATACCATGCAGTGCTGATTTAAAAAAAAAGAATGTGCCCGTGAAAAAGTAATAGTGAAAAGAAGTGCAAAATTAGAAATAAGAACCAAGGTGCCGGAATCCGAACCAAGGTGCCGGGTACGTGGCTGGCTGGGTTTGAGAAAACAATTGTGAAATGTGAGCCCAAAAGGTAGCGTGAGCTCGGGTGCACGCGAGTCCAACTTGTGGGAGAAAAGTAGAGCTAGGTAACATGCCGACGTTATTAAAAGGTAAAGTAAACGCGTGGTTACCGTGACGTGACTAATTTTTATGTTGCACTTATTTTCACAACACATGTTTCATTTTTTAGGTTTTTTGTTATACCTTTTATACATATTTTCACTGTTAGAAATCTTCATTTTTTTGTATTAGGTTCCTCTTCTAATATTAGCATATGCTTCGAGATTCATTGTTCATGTTATCTTAGTTTCATTCACCAGTTCCGACTAGTCCGTTTTCTATTACATCTCACTCACATCTTCGATCTTGTTTGATAGTCCGTTCTCTCTGTTTGACAATCCTTCACCGCGTCACAATAAACGTCACTGATACCTTGGTAACCACTCATTGCTAAATCCTTCCGGGAGTAGACTTCTCCTTCTAACCGGACAACTGAATGCGGTATCCTTATTCAACTACTCCGTGCACATCACGGTAAGCACCCGTTTATGCTATGGGCATACCGGCCGGGACACGCCCCCGCCCACAAAGGTTTCCCGGGGGATTGTGGCACCCATCCATACGTTCGGGGTGACCGAGTGGTCTCCCCTTTCCACATGCGCCCATCAGATATAGTGAACTGTTTTCCAACAAAATCGATACAATTCATTTGGAGAAAGGGTGATTAGTTGAAAAAAAGCAACTTTGGGGCATATTATCAAGGACAGGCGATACATTATCGCCGCTTTTATCGGCAGGAAACTGCCGATAAAGCGGCGATAATGGCCTTGATAATATGCTCTATGAATTCCAATCGAAGCCCATGTTAGATGTGAACACATCTAAAATGGGCTTCGATTGGAATTCAGAGAGCATATTATCAAGGCCATTATCGCCGCTTTATCGGCAGTTTCCTGCCAATAAAAGCAGCGATAATGTATCGCCTGTCCTTGATAATATGCCCCTTTGTTTATTATATTTTAGGTCACACCAAGTCGCAGTCCTGAAGAGAGAACCATACATTCTACTGGGATTCGAAACACGTCCGCATTCTTTTTCCATTGAGGAATTTTCATTAATGAACTTTAGCAGCTTTGAAGGATATCTTGTAGTGTAGTTCCTATTTTCCAATAGGCCCTGCGCATTGGAATAACATAAACAGTAGTATGGACGTAGAAGTGCGGGTCTTCCAGGCCTCTACTGACTATGCTAAACTTAATTGGGTTTGTTACCAACTAGCTCAGAGGTCACTGGAAACTTTCTTGACTGAATAGGAAGTGATCAGCTTCCCTGGTACAGACAAGAAGGGATTCAGTTTTCCAACAACCGCATAAACATGACAACTTTGCTCCTTAGAATAAGAGTCAATCTCTAGAGTCGTGTGAAACAATAGACAGTTATTTTACTCAGTCAGTTTTGTGCAGATTACTTTCACCAAAATGCAGAGAATAGAGAGACAGGCGTTTTCAATAAAAAGGTATTATTTATTGAACAGTCTTTCTTCTCATACAAGAGAAATGAATTGCCACAATTGCAAGACTAGTTATTATAAAAAGTGCGTACAGTAAAATGAGGATTGCGAAATAGTACTGTAAAAGCATTGATATGGTGCCTTAGCCATACAATGGTTAAAATGAATAAAATATATACATTCATATATACATTTAGCTAACGTACTCAACTGGTGCTTCTAACTACGCCTACCCCAGTGTACCTGACCTAAGCCTAATACTTGGAAGGGAGTAAGGAAGTAGCAGTTTTAGTTAAGTTAGTTTTTACCAAGGTTTGCTTCAAGAATTCTCTCTAAGGGTTTAGTCAACACCATACCTCTGGAATAGAATGTTGGAGGTCTTGTATCTCCTTCCAGGACTCGATATCCCAGTCACTCGCAAGAGTGGGCTGGAAACGCCGGAGCTGCATTTTCTCGGCAAGAGAAAAGACAGCGTCTCTCTCAGCGCGTCGAGGAGGAGGAGGGGCAGCGTCCGTGGGCAGCTTGCATCTGCTGGGCTTTGCAGGGGACAGCTGTTCTGCTCCTGTGTTCACCACACCATCGCTATCATTGATGTCGTTGAGGCAGCGTTTGCTTAAGGCAACGTTGGTAATATTTATACCTGAAAGGTGCCTTGTTTGACGTACGTTTTTGGACATAAGACGTCAATAAAGATGTCACTAGGAAGTGATCGTCTCTCAGTGCTCATTAGAGTTCTATTACTAATCAAAACATAGCAAGCGGGGCTTTCCCAGGTTGCTGAGTTTTATCTTGTTGAAGAACTCGGAGAGTAATCTAGGAATCTTAGATAGTGGCTTCTGCTGTGTCATTTGCTCTAATGAGCTGCAGAGGAAGAGATTCTGAAATGTGGCTCTGATCGTGTTAGGCCAGAGACGAGTTTCTGAAATATCGCTCTTGATCATTTATGCCATTATAGGGGTATAAATGGATTGGGGAACATCACTTACAACGCATTTTTTACAACGCACTACCATTACATCGCAACCATTACAACGCATACCATTACAACGCATTGCGCTGGGGGGCGCTCTAGGATAGGGAATATATTTAATTTACTATCCAACACTTTCCCTGCTATCCACGGGGACTGGAGTTGGAATAGTAAATTAAATAATTCACTATCCAGCGCCTAAAAGCATTATGCGTTGTAATGGACTGCGTGGTAAAAACCGCGTTGTAAAGGCATGCGATGTAAAAGCATGTGTTGTAGTGACACCAATCCAAATGGATTATAGCCGTATAGGGGCATAAGGTCACAGTATTGATCGGGGTCCTAGATTAGAACGCAAATATCTTCCATACAATTAACCCCAGCAGATTTTTTAATGTATTCTCAAAGGGCAGCATCCTAGTGAAAAGGACTATTTGAATCATGTACAATAGGATTGCTGCATACCTACAAAATGTTTGACTGGTGTATCATTTTGAATCTGATATTCATGTATTGTAGTTCATTATGAGTTTTATGTACTGTTGTCTAGTTTGTACCTAATTTATGCCAAATATTTGTTTGGTTCAATACTGGGGTGGTGTGGTGAGCAAAAGAATGATGGATTAAACCCAGATCCTTGTGACTGGCGGAGAATGTTTGCATTGTCCAACATTCTGTCCATCAATTGTTTCTTTTGAAAATATTTGCTTGAAGCAAAATGTGCTTTCTCAATTTCAGACATATACGATAGTTTGAAAAAAAAGAGTACAACACAAAATAAGTGGTTTAATAAATAAAAAGGACTAATGAAGAAAGGTATGGGTCCTCTGTCTGTTTAAGTAGATAACAGCATACAATGTGGTAGCTAGATATCTAGTTGTGCACATTTTGAAAGATGACATTTTTCTGCTCCTAGCCCTGTGTCCCTGCTGTCTATCTCCCATACATATCAGGATTGGGTGACAGCTGCACTTTGTGCATTCCCTCTAGACAGCACACACAAAGGGAGTATATGGGTGACTGAGTGGCCATCCACATCCTGATGGGTGGTCCTGGGCAGTTGACACTTGCATCTGAGTAGAATGTGTCCTGTCCCTCCTGTACCCTCCTTGTAGTGAGTCTGGAGCCAGAGCTGGGAGGGAAGACTTTGGTGCACTTCAAAACTCCTCTATGAAGTCACCTCCATTTCCCTGTTGATTTAGGACTTGACCCATCTCACTTGAACCCACTTGTTCTAAGTCTCAGGAACATCAAATACTTTTCATCACCCTACAACAGAACCTGGACTTTGCTTGCTGCAAGTCTTGCCCTGCCAAGTGGTGCCAATCTAGACATGGGCCCTTGGAAGTGGTATAAAGTGTTACAACTTCTTAAAATCCATACATCAACACATTGTGATGGATGGATCAGTGGACCTCCCTCGACTCAGAAACATTGCTGCTGTTGCATGTACCACAGACCTCGTATCATCAACTGCGCGGCACATCCCCTCCAGTTCCCAATGCAATGCCTTCATCCTGCAGCTCGACAATACCACATATCCAATTTGCGGAACTCGATGATTACGTTTCACCTTCCGTCCAGAGGTTCGATGCATCTCGACTCTGTTGCAAAGCATCCCAGGTACTTTTCAGTTGGCCAAGGCTTGTCCCTGTATCCAACCCACACTTCATAGTCGGCCTGAACTTTTCGATTTACCCAGGTCAAGTGTGGCAAATTCTCACTGTTGGCGCTTGAAAGCTTTTAATCACTATATTTTCATATATTCTTTAAAATTTCATACCTCTAGCTATACTCATTGGATGTTTGTTTTTTTGGTCTTATTTTGTTCATAAAACTATAAGCTATTTTCTTAAACTAGTGTGATTTTTGTGGTGTTTTCATTGTATTACTGTTTGAATTGTTGCACAAATCCTGTACATATTACCTTTTAAGTTAAGTCTACCTGTTATGTGCCAAGCTACCAGAGGGCGAGCACAGATTAATTTATGGTGTGTATTTGACTTACCCTGACTAGTATTGTGGTGCCTGCTTGTACAGGGTGCATACGTCTGCCAACCAGAAGCCCAATTTCCAACGCACTTCTTGTTCCTAACATGCTTCCAGCTGCCTAAGGCATATGCGCAAAATTACAGCTCAGATACAAAAATGCTGAATCAATCACACACTAATTGTAATTATAACATCATATTAGCTGCTGAACTAGACCTCCTTACTTGAAGTGTCTCTTTCCAGTGCTTCTGGAGAAATTATTCACTCTCCAAGGCGACACTTACATTTTCAGTGTACTTTACCTGAAAGCTGATAGACTTCCTCGACATCCAGATTGAACAGGCACAGGCCGAAGGAAGTAACCTTCCTTCACTTCAGAGCCATTATTTATTTGTTTATCTGAAATAAACCTCCACTTTGAGGGGTTTGTCTCGAGCAAACCTAAAATGCTGATTTTACCCTAACAAAATGGTGGCCTATATGGCATTCAAGTTTGCTGAAAGTGTTCCTGTTGCACCAGCAGAAGCACATGTGGAAAAATGACATGGATCCCTTAAAGATATGGATGGTCATTTGCTGGAAGGATGGAGGTGGGTCAGCCTCTGTAGACCACGATAGGCATAGAAGTCTGCCCCCCAAAGGCTATATTAGTTACAATCTCTTTCCATATGCATGCAAATGTAGAATAGAGGCGGGGAGCCAACAAATTAATAGGGAGAGCAGAGCAAGAGCTAAGGGTCTGGCTCGGCTCTTAGAGCTCATGCATGAGCCATGCCCAGACAATGTTTGCTATGTAAATCATACAACAAACAGCCCCTAAAAAATGATAAAGACTCTTCAAAATTCCAAAAAGTGCATTTCTTTAACATGTAGAAGCTCTGACAATTATACATCACATTACAGCACTGTACTACGAAGTACATATTAAAAGTGTTTTTTAAACAAGAATCAATAGTGAACTAAGAGGCAAAACAGTTGTCATGTAAACCTCGTACTTGGCCCAGATTCTTATAGCGCAACATTATGGACTATCAAAAACAATAGGCTTTTGTAAAAGTGATATTTTGAACTCGCGAATTTGAAAGTGCTTTCATACATGATAATAAAGAAAAGGCAGTTTTGGTGAAATAACATATTTGTCTTAGTTCACACAATTTATCCAGGTTTTCTGGTTTGACTTTGTGCAGATCAGCCACTATATGGCTAGCTATCTGTCTTTCCTTTTTAATGTAACACTTTGTTTTTAACCTGTTTGTGCATCTTTTTTTTTGCAGTTTATGTATACCAAGAACTAGACCAGAAGGTAGTGTAGTGTTTTATATGAGCACCAGTTATATTACACAATGTTCCATTAATTTGTTACATGCATGTGAAGATTAAGTGAGTTGCCCAGGATCACAGGATGTTAAGGTGATGCCGAGACTCAAACCTGGATCCCCAGTTCCAAAGGTGGCAGCTCTGGCCAGAATGTCACAACCTGGGTAGGGGGAGGGTGGGAGACAGAAACCACATGAAAGCTTAGCTCATCATGGGCTGGCTGAGGTAGTAAGAGCCTGGCTTTAGCTTTCTGTGGTTCGTCCACTTCTAATGCAGAGTATGAAATTACAGTTGTAACTTAGAAATTGTAAAGATGAAAATGTCTCAATTTCACAAACCTGCTAAGTCCCCCCCCTCACCTGAATGTAAGACTGCCTCACACCCCTCCGAACTCCTACATAAAAAAATATTTATTTAAAGTTTTGTCTGCAAACAAGTCATTAGGGAATTGGTTGTGTCTGTTTTTTCTCTCTAAAATTCTACGTTTTGACAGATGTGTCAGCAGGAAATATTTTAAACGGTGGGATTTGTTTTGTTGGTGAAATAAAAAATAACTATTTTTCTAATTTTCATCTTTTGCTAGTGAAGTACGGTGTGTGAAGTTGAGCATTGTTTTACTTTCTTAAGCTTCTAAGATGTTTGAAATCGATCTTGCGCTAACATAACCAGAATTGTACTGTCCTTAATTTTGAAATGACGATGTAATAAACCACGTGATTTTTGTTTTGGTTGTTGCCTTAGCTCTAACAGAGGATTGTGAGCTCTCCCAGTCGTCAGGGGCTACAATGTACCAAGACAACCTAGCTGTCCCAGACTGCATTCTATCCAGTGTTACAAACCTCGTCTGGACCCTCTAAACCAAATGTCCCTAACGTCCGTCTAGACAACGCCCCTCTGCCTGGCAATTTTATTGCCAGAAATTGGTGTCGAGCGGATATTGATGAACTCTGCTCCCTGCTAACTGTCCCGGAGGAGTCTCCCCATGTCCAAGCGGGAAATAATAATATCTGGCTGGACTCGGCCAGAGACAGATTAGCACCACTGAGGAAAGTCAAAACAAAGAGGCCTCACATGGCCAACGCTGGTTTTCAGCAGATCTGAAAGCAAAGAAACTAGGCTTGAGGAAAACAGAACGCAAATGGCAACATGGCTATAGTCATAATCAAAAGGCTGTTTTTGTGTCTCTATTAAGAGACTACAAAACAACTATCCTTCAAAATAAGGCAGAGTATTAAGCTCTGCCAATAAAGCGAAGGACATCTTCTCTATAGTGGATGAACTTTCCAAACTAGACCGAGTCATTGCTAAAACTGTTCCCTTGCAATCTTTATGTGACTCGCTCAATACCTTCTTTATTGAGAACATTGATACCATCAAATCCAGCATCCCCAAATCTACTACACCCCTGGCTCCCCACCACTTTTGCACAAATACAGTGCTTTTAGATCACATTCCACTTGTTACTAAAGATGCCTTCCTCGTACTACTCAATAAAGTTGAATCTGGCTCCTCGACAGATAGATGTCCTCCCTATATCCTTCGGGTATTTTTTTTCGAGCTATCCTGATCTTCCTCTATTTCTTTTTAACAACTCCCTTGCCCAAGGGACTGTCCCCAATCTATTTAAGATGGTGGAAGTTGTACCCATCCTTTAGAAACCCAGGCTTGACCCACTAAAACCCTGTATTTATCCCCCCATTGTTGTGAATGTATCTAGGACCCTAATTAAATCAGTCATAGCCCACGCAGCCCAAATACGGCACGGCTACTTCCTTAGATTCCTAGAGAGCACAACGAGTTCTTTCGACACACCAAACCTTCAGCAACCTGGGAATTCCCCATGTCTTTGTTTTGATTTGTCATTGAACTCCTGCGAGCACTAAAGGAACAGTCAGTTCTTAGTGACATCTTTTATTGACGTCTTATGTCCAACCTTACATCAAACACGGCACCTTCCAGGTATAAATATACCAACACTTGCCTTAAGCAACACACGGTGGTATGGAGCCGAGCGGCTATCTACTTATCCGAAGCCCAGCTGTTTCGAGAGCAGAAGGAAGCCGCCCCTCCCCTTTGACACACTGGAGAAGCTGCCTTTGCTCACGTCGAGAAATCCAGCTCCGGTGTTTCCAGTCATCCTTTTGGGTTACTGGGAGATCGAGTCCTGAGAAACGAGATACAAGACCTCCTTCATTCTATAACCAAGGTACGGAGCTGATTCAAACCTTAGAGAGAATTCTTGATTCAGATTCTTGGCAAAAACATAACTTAACTTAAAACTGCAACCTACTTACTCCTTCCCACGTATTAGGCTTAGGTCAGGTACACCGGGGTAGGCGTATCTTAGAAGCACCAATTGAGTTCGTTAGTCAAATGTTTTTATGTATGTAAATATCTGTTTTAAGTATCATATGGCTAAGAAACCATATCAATGCTTTTACAGTATTATTTCATAATACTCCTTTTACTGTATGCACTTTACTTCATAATAAGTATTGCAATTGTGGCAATTCATTTCTCTTGCATGAGAAAGAAGACTGCTCAATAAAATAACACCTTTTATTGAAAACGCCAGTCTTTCTATTTCTCTGCACCCTGGTGAAATTAAGCATGCACGATTGACTGAGTGAAATAGCTGTCTATTGTTTTCACACGACTCTGGAGATACACTCCTTATTCTGGGCGAGCAATGTTGTCATGTTATATGGTTATCAGAAGCTAATCCCTTCTTATCTAAATCAGGGAAGTTAACCCCTCCCTATTCATTCGAGAAAGTTTCTAGTGACATCTGAGCTAGCTTGCAAAACTAATTAAGTCTAACATAGTCAGTAGAGACCTAGATGACCTCAGTCCTACGTCTACACTGCTGTTTATGTTATATTCAATGCGCAGAGCCTATTGGGAATATAGGAACTACACTACATGGAGCCCAACGTTTGGTAAGGCGATAATCTAACGCAAGATACTAGAGTAACTCAGTCGTGCTTTTCACACAGACCCCTTTCTCTCGTAAAAACTCCAATAGACATCTGGAGTGGGTGAAAGGTTAATATCCGCCGAAACTTAGTAGGATGAGAATCCTATGTATTAGTTTACGGTATAGTCAACGTTGAAGGATACAGTGTTCCAAAATATTGTGCACCTAATCTTTGTTTCCTTGAAACTTGATCTGCAACAAAAGATTTTCTGTCAGTGAAAATGTCAGACAGTGAGGATGAAAGGAAAAGAGTCAGACTAGCAGCTCAACTCTTAGCAGAGGACACAGTCCTCCAAAATGACGACCCAAATGCAATACTCATCCCGGTCAATATAAGAAAAACCTTAACTATAAAACTTATAGAAAATGGGGTTTCACCAAGAGGTGGTACAGTTGTATTTGTGGTAGGGGCACATGAGTATCGGCAGACAGAGGTATTCTATTCCTGGATAACTTTTCCAGCAGCACATACTGTGACACGTGGGTTCCACTGTTATAAAATAGCGGAATCTCTCATAGAATACTCTCCTTTCGAGGAAATTAAAATTCCACTAACATACCAAGAGCACCTGCTCCTATTTAATGGCGCCCTAAAACATCAAAATCACATTACCAGGCTCCGTCCACTAGGTGGACCAGGAGCCACTTGGCCGGTTCTAGCCAGCTACACACCACACCCAGACATTGAAACAATGTCAAACGAAGAACTCTTAGTTAAAATAAAAGAATTAACAACAGCATATAGAGATTTAGTTCAAATTACACTTGATGGTACAACCTACCGATTAGAACAACTAATTGAAAATCCTGAAAAAAGCTTTATTAAAAACAATCTCAATTCTCAAAAGAAGAAATGGGAGGGTAATAAACAAACTACTCCCAGAGAAAAACAATTTCAGTCCAGAGGAAGGTCTCCCCAACTGAGAAATAAGTCTCCAGGAGGAGGGGACAAGTCTCCCCAAAGGGAGCCCTCTGAAAAAAGATATAACCTTAGAGATAGGGATAAATTAAGAAAACCTGACAGATATCAAGATATTGATACACGTCCCTCTCGATCTTTTCATACTTCCTCACAGAAATCGGAAAGAAGAGGACGGTCAGAACACAAGGGAGAGCACGTCAAGTCCAAAGACAAAGAACCTGCTCATCAAAGTAAAAAATCGCAATTCCCCAGAAAGAAGGTAGCAAGTATTAAAATTAAACATGCCGAGAATCCTGAGGACACAACTGAAAAATGGAGAGTGGGCCGAGACAATGCTAGACAGCGCAGCAGAAGTGACCATAGCTCGCAAGATCCTGATGAATCTTCTGGAGACAGTGGACACGAATGAATACATTCAGGTGGAAACTGCAGACACGCGAGTTAGCGTGCCCCATAAACTATATGAAATAACATTACGTGTAGAGGGAGATAAAACTAGGAAAATAAAAAGCCTCTTTTGGGAGAATCTTTCTAAAGGCTATGATATCCTGTTAGCTGAAAAAGACTGGCCACCAGAGATTGTCAGGGAGTGCCCTCATGGCGAAGAAATGATTATGCCTGCCTTCTCAAATCATGTCCCCATTCATAAAAAATACACATTTGCAAGAAAATGGGCAGTGGCCCCAGCTCCTGCTTTATATAAAAATCATGTAGGATGGGATGAGGACTCTCCTCACCATAAAATCCAGTTAAAAAATCAACCTACTGCACAAAGTCAGTACCCAGTTAAACAAGAATCTAAAAAGCAAGTCAGGGAGATCTTAGATCAACTTGAATATCAAGGGGTGATTGAAACATGCACCTCACAAATGAACAATCCTTTGTTTCCTGTCACGAAGCCAGCCGATTCATATTGTCTAGTTTTGGACTACAGACATTTAAACTCCTGCTGTAAAACTTTTGCAGTCCAAAACTCACACAGTGCAGCACTAATGAATAACATCGTGTGCAAAAAATGTAAAACGACATTAGATATCTCTAATGGATTCTTCTGTCAAAACATTGCACCTGAAAGCAGGTATTTTACTGCTTTCTCAATAATGGGCTCGCAAAATCAATTTTGTCGACTCCCACAGGGATTCAAGAATAGTCCAGGATTATTCTCAACAAGGGTAACAGAATTACTACAAATGTATGATGATGAGGCATTATCCTATGTCGATGACATCTTTCTTACAGACGATGACCTGGAGACTCACTTGAAAAGAGTGAACACCATAATACTTGGGTTCGCATCGGACGGTTACAAATTCAACTTTAAAAAGTCAAGAATAGCCCATCTAACTGTCCTATTTTTAGGATATGAATTATCAAGTGAAGGCAAAAGCCTGGCAGACAATTTCTTAGAGAAATGTGCAGTACTCCAAGCATCTAAAACGCTGAAGAATTTACAATCAATACTAGGTTTCCTGAATTTCGGAAGAACATACATTCTAAATGATGCAGAGAGGGTTAAACCTCTCTACGAATTAATAAAACCTGATTTCAAGCCAAATAATTGGACTAAAAAAACACACAGAAATGTTGAGATCATTACAGACGGACATGTTAATTAAAACAAAACTGCAAACACGTGCAAATGAACGCAATCTGGTAATACAAGTCATCCCAGTAAGATGTGGATTCACGTACCTGACCTCCAATGAGGGAGAAACAGTACCTATAGCTTACAAATCACATTTGTACACACAAGCTGAAAAGAAATTCAGTTCTACAGAAAAAAGTCTGACAGCGGTTCAAACTGCTGAAGCAAGAGAAAGAACCCTAGCCCAAGGCAAGAGAATAACTGTTTTTACATCAGAATCAGCCATTGAGGCATTTACAAGCTCATGCAATCTAAATGATGTGGTATTAGATCCTAAATGGATCATTCTCTTGCTACAGAAGACGTGAAGCACTATTTTGATCCGAAAATAAAAAAAACTAGAAAATCTGGAATACGAATATGAATATCTTCTGCCGACCGAAATCCTGCCTCTCGAACAATACACCTGTGTAATATACACAGACAGATTTTCACAACATTTTGTTGCGGAAAAGCAAATTTACAACAACGCGTGCGCAATTGTTAAAGGTCGTTGCTTCTTAGGTAAATTCAGACCAATGGTCACTAAAACGGAATCATTCAGAAACTGTACAGCTCAGCGAGCTGAAATAAGATCCCTAAAGATGGCGCTTGAAAATGCTGATTGCAAATTCCCTACACTAATAGTGTGCGATTCACATTACTGCGTCCATTCTTACAATAAGAACCTGCAGACTTGGATTCAAAACGGTTACAAAGATGACACAGGGGCCACAATGAAGCATAAAAAACTTTGGGAACAAGTAGTTCTTGTGCAGAAAGAACTACAAAAGTCTCACGTGATACATACACTGAGTCATCGACCTGATGGCATTCACGTTGCAGGGAATTCATTGGCTGATAGAGCCACAGCGGCGGCTGGTCAACCGGCTTGCGTAGCCACTAAAAAGCATTCAGAAGAACAAATAGATGGAAAAACCATGCTGGCAGTAAAAGCCTCATTAAAAGGCGACTATGCGGCATTACCTCTCAACTGTCCACTCAATAATACATACATAATTGATGCGAACTCCGTTCCGTTTGCTCGAATCCCTGGTGTGGGGGATAGAGTAATTCCAAACACGAACCGGAGAATCTTCTTGATACAAGAAGCACACATGGGATTGGGTCTGAGGCACCAAGAATTCCTGAAATCTCTGATAGAATAACAATCACAATACTGGTGGCCGAGGATGAGTGTAGAAATTTACAATTTTGCAATAAATTGTGAGGACTGCAAAAGAGATCGCAGCTGTGAACCGGACCAGGCACCAGCCCAGACACCACTATTAGACAGCATCAGGCTATCTATGCGCAGAAGTCCGACCGGACAAATGTTGTCCCATAATAATTAAGACTAGATTCACTAAGGATGTGGCCCCAGTGCTCGGCTGACGCCAGAACTGTTATAAAAGATTTGCGAGTCTTTATCGGCACATATGCAATTGGCATGCTACATTCTGACCAGGGTCCTGTGTTTAGCTCTTGAGCTTACAAAGAGGCCATGAGCAGCATGGTCATTGCATTGCGGTACTCTTCTCCCTTCCATCCTGAGGGAAATGCGGTTGTGGAAAGAAAAAACTGTGACATAAAGCAATCTATAACAGCGAGGGTATTAGGTTCGGGTGATGGGTGGGTCAAACATCTAACAAGTGTCCAACATAGTCTTAACAATCTGCCAAGAAATTCTCTAAAGGGTTTCACTCCATACGAACTATTGTTCAGCACTTGAATGAGAATCCACGATTTAGATTGTCAAACTTCAGTGGTGGAAGTAAAAACCTTTGATATCAAAGATCGTTTGGCTGTTTTACAGGACTTGAATGAAACAAGAAAAAGTCTAAGTAATATACAGCTAGATTCATCAAGCTAAATTGCGCTCGCAAAGGGCCAGATTCTGAGAATCTGGCCCTTTGCGAGTGCAATTTTTGCATTTGGGATTCATCATCCCAAATGCAAAAATCGCTATTTGCGAAATCGCATATTTGCGAGGAATTGGATTTAAGGAATCTCTACTGATC
The DNA here is from genome assembly GCF_964263255.1 of Lissotriton vulgaris. NCBI lineage: Eukaryota > Metazoa > Chordata > Amphibia > Caudata > Salamandridae > Lissotriton > Lissotriton vulgaris. The sequence goes on from NC_141695.1 coordinate 561,759,991, forward strand.
CAGAAATGTTTTATTTCAAGATGTTAACTAAGACAGGAATGAAAAACATGATGACAAATACTAAATTGATTTATTAAAAAAAGAATTATGACAAAATATCAACTTTTGGTTTTGAGTTTTGGAAAAACAACATTGAAAAAAAAAACATCTGGGGAACAAAAGAATGGCAGGTACAAGGTCTAGAACCATTGTGAGAATCTGGCCCTTTGCGAGTGCAATTTTTGCATTTGGGATTCATCATCCCAAAACAAAAATCGCTATTTGCGAAATCGCACATTTGCGAGGAATTGGATTTAAGGAATCTCTATTAGAGATTCCTTAAATGCAAATCATTAACCAATTTGAAATTGCGAATTCGCAATATTTGGTCACTATTTACCACGAAGTCTGACTTCGTGGTAAATAGCGAAAAAATAGAAAAAAGCACTTTAGTGCATTTTTCTCTGTTGCATGTTACACACACACATGTCCTTTGGACATGTGTGTGCGCAAGACCTGTGTAAATTTGCATTTCAGGGGTGCTACAGGGTGTCCTTTGGACACCCCTGGCACCCTTGAAATTGCTATCTTATTTGCGATTAGCTAATTGCTTATCGCAAATAAGGAATACTCCCCATTCATTCCTATGGGCCTTTAGGCCCTTAGGAATGAATGGGGAGTTATTCCTTATTTGCGATTAGCAATTTGCTAATCGCAAATAAGGAAGATGTAGGAATCGCAATATGGTTTTGCAATTCCTACATGAATCCCGTTTTGCAAGTCCTTAATAGCGATTCCTTATGAATCGCTATTAAAGACTCGCAAAACGGGTCTTTGATGAATCTAGCTGTTAAAGTCTAAGCCAACAACTACTGAAGAACCACCTGGCCCAGCAAGACCTGTCTGGATTCCAAAGATTGGGGATCTGGTCAGAGAAAAGATCGCGGTGAAGAAGGAATTTGGGCCTTCTTAAAGAAAAGCAGTACCTGTCTTAGCTGTCAGCGGGACAAGATCAGTAGTACTACCGCCACTTGCTGGTAAAAAGGAGAACAGAGTTGTTTCCACCGACCTGATGAAACCACAATCATGTGGCCAGTAATAAGTAGTAGGCCCAGTGGACTCCCAAGAAATAGCAGAAGACCAAATCTTGCTACAATCCAAGAGGTTCAAACTGAAAGACTAATCACTTTAGATACACCATCAGTGAATAAAAAAGAACTATGCAACAAATCCATGGAACCTGTTCCTCTTGAAACCCAAGTTGCAACAGTTCAAGAAACACCAGTCTACAATGATGTAGCCTCGGACTATACAAGAAAATAAAATGCAAAATCAATGGAAATCCGGAAGCAATCCCACCAATTGACAGAAATGCATCTGGCTACTTTTCAACTTTGAGGATTTTTCCGATGATCCGAGTGAACATGGAGTCAAGCCAGAAACAAAATCTTTCAAAATGAAAATTAAAGAACTTTTTCATCAACTCAAAGAAACATATCTGATTTCCCCTTGGATTGAACTATGGATTGTGTTAGGTGTACTTAGCCTTCTACTTTGGCTCATTTTAGTTCTAATTTTGGGTAAATTTATTACAGTACAATGGACACACCACGTCAGAGCATCAACTTGGTCCTGAAACTACACAGATCCTCTCACATAGAGAAAAGAGAACTATCATCAGTGAACATCACAGCAGAGCCTATACCTGGTGGTATAGCATGGGACAGAACTGACTATGAAATCTATGGCCCGGTAGAGCTCTTGAAGTATCCACACCAATTCAAGATTTCATTAAGTGACTTTGTGACACCAAGTTCTTTTTCTGATGATTGGGACTTTGAAAACATTAATAATATGATGTCAGATTTAGAAATGTCAGCAAAATTTACAGAACATCATTATTTACAGGGCTCCTCGAATTAGGAAGAGATGTACTGTTATAACCACTATGGTCATCATTATCTGCATAAGTCGGCGTATCCTAGAAATGTTTTTACGTATAATCAGTGGGAACATTGTCCAACTCCGCCAATAGGCAGTTCGAAAACGTTTTATGAAAAATTCCTATACTTTTCAGGGTTTAATCCCACTGATCCAGAAATGTTTTATTTCAAGATGTTAAATAAGACAGGAATGAAAAACATGCTGACAAATACTAAATTGATTTATTCAGAAAAATTTTATGACAAAATATCAACTTTTGGTTTTGAGTTTTGGAAAAACAACATTGAAAAAAAAAATCTGGGGAACAAAAGAATGGCAGGTTCAAGGTCTAGAACCATTATTCAGAGCTTGCATGATCCCAGAACAAATAATGTTCCTGAATGACACAATTCAGCAAACAACTTGTCGTGGCTTAGCTAAGATAAAAGATTTAAATAACCCGTCTATACCAAAACCTATGCCTGATAGAAACACCACTACAGATGAGGGGTTAGACGTGTCCTATATTTTAAAACAAAAAAGAACAAATCCTGATTGGAAAAATTGGCTGATCTGGCCCATAGACACAAATAACTGTCAAAATAGATTCCTGAACAAAATACAGGGGTTCAAACAGAACAGGCCAGACCCTAGATATTCCCAGAGACAACATCCAGGGATAGTAACAACATATGGTGTAGGAAAACTATGCCTTGACTGGCTACAGAAATCCACACTTCCTGAAATCAAGCAACACTTAACTTTACTTAAAGAAGGTGCTGACTTGCGAGATTTCATAATGGGACCTCGCAAACAGCGTCAAAAACGTTTCATATACGCCGGTATATACGCAGCTTACAATGAAGCTTGGAAATTGAATCAAATTGAAACTGCAGAAAAAATATGGGAAATTGACCATATCAATTTGGAGAAATCACTTTCTGTAGTGGACAATGGGTTAACGACTCTGTCCTCCAGAATCTAGTCACTGGACAGCATTGTATCATCTGCTATTGATATAATAGAGCAGGACATGCCAATGTTACAACATGGCCAGTCCCAATTACGTTCTATTGTACAGCTAGGTTGGACATAGCAAAACCTGCGTTCAGGCTATGTGCCCTGGCGTTTAATCAACACAACGTCATTGTTTTCTATCTTTAACCTTACTGATAAACAAATCAGTTTGGCACAAAAAGGAGCAGACTATACAATACTGAGCATTGAAAAACTTGAGAGATTAACATTGACAATGTCAGAAAGACCTGTCATTGAGTGGATAATACATGGCACCATTACAATCCCGATTACGACGTTTGAGTTTCAATACTGCCAAAAATATATACCAGCAGGCCTGTATGAAAGGTTGGGTAAAGGATACATCAAATCATCCTGAAATTTACCTTATACACACAAATGTTACAGTGAAGGGAATAAACAGGTATTTCTTAGTTGTATTGATTGTAAAAAATCACTAAGCAGTACACTCCTGTGTCAAGGTATTAACTTGCACGGGGCCTGTGAAGGTTCTCCGAACAACCTTACATGTCATCTTCAGGGCACCCCTACTACACAGATAGAGCCATTTTTCAGACAGCTTTCCAACGGTAGATACGTTCTAATAATTTACAGAACATGATTATTTACAGGGCTCATCGAATTAGGAAGAGATGTACTGTTATAACCACTATGGTCATCATTATCTGCATAAGTCGGCGTATCCTAGAAATGTTTTTACGTATAATCAGTGGGAACATTGTCTAACTCCGCCAATAGGCAGTTCGAAAACGTTTTATGAAAAATTCCTATACTTTTCAGGGTTTAATCCCACTGATCCAGAAATGTTTTATTTCAAGATGTTAAATAAGACAGGAATGAAAAACATGCTGACAAATACTAAATTCATTTATTCAGAAAAATTTTATGACAAAATATCAACTTTTGGTTTTGAGTTTTGGAAAAACAACATTGAAAAAATAAATCTGGGTAACAAAAGAATGGCAGGTACAAGGCCTAGAACCATTATTCAGGGCTTGCATGATCCCAGAACAAATATTGTTCCTGAATGACACAATTCAGCAAACAACCTGTCTTGGCTTAGCTAAGATAAAAGATTTAAATAACCCGTCTATACCAAAACCTATGCCTGATAGAAACACCACTACAGATGAGGGGTTAGACGTGTCCTATATTTTAAAACAAAAAAGAACAAATCCTGATTGGAAAAATTGGCTGATCTGGCCCATAGACACAAATAACTGTCAAAATAGATTCCTGAACAAAATACAGGGGTTGAAACAGAATAGGCCAGACCCTAGATATTCCCAGAGACAACTGTTGATTGCTACACGAGCGCTGGTCGCGCTGTCACCTAGCTCGGACAACTGGTGATTTTAAACTCCCTTTGCCTATCTCTGTTCATTTAGGTTTTTTAAACCCCTGATTTTATCGCCGCTACATTGGGCTTGCTGTCCCCTTACCTGCATTTAATTTGGGAAAACACACCGCCATTTGGCGGGTCCGGGTTCCGGGGCAGATTTTCATTTTCGGGCGCCATCTTTGGTTGGGCTGAGTGTGTGTGTGCGCGGGCGCCATCTTGGAGCGTCCCGACGCTCGAGTGGATGTGGGAGACGCCTATTTAAGGCGGACTCGATTGTTCAGGCTTTCTGTTGATTGCTACACGAGCGCTGGTCGCGCTGTCACCTAGCTCGGACAACTTGTGATTTTAAACTCCCTTTGCCTATCTCTGTTCATTTAGGTTTTTTAAACCCCTGATTTTATCGCCGCTACATTGGGCTTGCTGTCCCCTTACCTGCATTTAATTTGGGAAAACACACCGCCATTTGGCGGGTCCGGGTTCCGGGGCTGATTTTCATTTTCGGGCGCCATCTTTGGTTGGGCTGAGTGTGTGTGTGCGCGGGCGCCATCTTGGAGCGTCCCGACGCTCGAGTGGATGTGGGAGACGCCTATTTAAGGCGGACTCGATTGTTCAGGCTTTCTGTTGATTGCTACACGAGCGCTGGTCGCGCTGTCACCTAGCTCGGACAACTGGTAATTTTAAACTTCCTTTGCCTATCTCTGTTCATTTAGGTTTTTTAAACCCCTGATTTTATCGCCGCTACATTGGGCTTGCTGTCCCCTTACCTGCATTTAATTTGGGAAAACACACCGCCATTTGGCGGGTCCGGGTTCCGGGGCTGATTTTCATTTTCGGGCGCCATCTTTGGTTGGGCTGAGTGTGTGTGTGCGCGGGCGCCATCTTGGAGCGTCCCGACGCTCGAGTGGATGTGGGAGATGCCTATTTAAAGTCGTCCTCTTCCGCGCAGCGGGATCGCGCAGCGGGACGCCGTCGCTTAGCCGGAGTCGTGCCAGAGTCCTGCCCGTCTGCGCCCGTCAGCGTCCCGGAGGCGTACGAGGCAACGGGCAGGACTGGGCAATTCATCTCATAGTTAGCTTGTATATGTGAGCATCATGCTCCACTACTCGGGTTCGGAACTTCGGTCTTGGCAGTACATAAATGGCTCCTGCCGGACGGTTTTTCCTGCTCGCCACAAGGGCAAGCATTGCTGCCCTGAGTGTGGCTGGCGCCCGCAGAAACATCTTGGCGATGCGCCGCAGAAGGCGGTGGTTAGCGCTAAACATCTGGGCCTACTGCTCAACACTAGATCTCTTGGCCGGCACGCTCTGGACATTTTTGATTTGCTGGAGTCAGAAAAACCCCTGTTTCTGATGCTCACCGAGACGTGGCTCGGCGAGGCGTCCAACCCAGATATTGCCACTGCTATCCCGCCCGAGTATAACATCTTCAGGCAGGATAGGCCGAAGGGGCGTGGAGGTGGGGTGGCACTAATAGTCAACAAAATGGCCACCTGTACCATCATCCCATCGGACGCGATCAAGGATTGCGAATCCCTTGCCTTTGCCATTGTCCTTTCACCACACCAATCGATGAAGGGTCTCCTAGTCTATCGGCCGCCAGGGCCCATGGGCTCTTTTTTTGAAGAGTTCCAGTCGGTGACCTCTTCTTTGATACTTACGTCAGAGCATTGTATTGTCGCCGGGGACTTTAACGTCCATATGGACGTGGAAACGGATGCCGATGCGATGAAAATGTTGGAGGTCACAGCCCCTATGGGCCTGGTTCCCTATCATGTTGGACCGACCCATGAGAAGGGACATACCCTTGATTTGACCTTCTCTACGACCCCTATAGAGATGTTGGCTCCCACCCAGGTGCTTTGGTCTGACCACAGGCTGGTGAAATTTTATTTCTCGGAAGTTAGGAAGCCTTCCGGTGCCCCCCGGCAGACTTCCGTTGGTTTCAGGGCACTTCACCGGATTACTCCGGAACTGCTGGCACAGTCTTGCGCGGACCACCCCTGTGCTTTAACGGGGAATTTAGAGGAGGATGTGGAGCGATTGCAGGTCTGGTTCTCAGAGAGACTTAATGATCTTGCTCCTCTGAGACCCCTCCGCAAACCCGAAAAAGGTGCATCTGCCCCTTGGTTTACGGAAGCATTGGCGGCTTCACGTCGGCAATGCAAGGTAGCGGAAAGAGCATGGCGCGTGAAATACGACGCGACGGCGAAACTCGCCTACAGGTCTTTGGCGAAAGCTTACCATCGGAACATCCTTGCGGAGAAGAAGGCTTATTTCGCGAGAAAAATTGAAGCTGCCTCCAATTCCTGTAAGGAGCTTTTCGCCATTGTGCGGGAGTTTACAACTTCTCGCGCAGCACCTACCCAGACCCCCCCTCCTGCGCCTTGGGTCAGGGCGATTGCGGACTTTTTCACCTCTAAGATCCAGCGGATCCAGGACTCCTTCCTTGTGCTGGAGCCTGAGATGCCAGGTCGGGCGGAGAATGCCGCTGTTACCCGACCTAACGCAGGTGTGGCCTTGGCAGCTTTCCCTCCTCTCTCGCTGACCGCTTCATTTGACCTGATGGCTGGGCTTAAGTCAGGTTCCCCTCGGGATGCCTGCCCCGCAAAATTTCTGGCTAAAATGGCAGCTGTCATTAATCCACTCGTGAACCCCCTGTTGAACTGTTCTCTTGCACAGGGTGTGGTTCCCCAGTCCTGGAAGCAGGCAATGATCATTCCCCTGCTTAAAAAGCCTGGTCTGGATGTGGAGGTGTTAGCGAATTATAGACCTATCTCGCTCTTGCCGGCTTTTGCGAAGGTCATTGAAAAGCACGTGCATAAGGTGCTTGCCGATTACCTGGAGTCCCACGACCTACTGCACCCTACCCAGTCGGGTTTCCGCGCCAATCTTAGCACCGAAACAGCTCTCCTGGAAGTCTCGGAGGCGATAAAGGAGGTGCTGGATGCGGGCGGGAGAGCGATGCTGGTGATGTTAGATCTGTCGGCGGCCTTTGACACCGTCCCTCATGAGGGTCTGCTTGCTAGACTCTCAGAGATTGGTCTTCGAGGGACGGTGCTCCAGTGGTTTCGATCTTTCCTGGCAGGCCGTCGACAAACGGTCTGGGCTTCTGCTTGCTCCGCCGAGATGTCGCCATTGGGTGTCGGAGTTCCTCAGGGCTCTGTTCTGAGCCCAACTCTATTTAACATCTTCATGACCCCTCTGGCGGCACTGGCGGAGTCCTTCGGGGCCCAGATCGTTTCCTACGCCGATGACACCCAGCTCCTCTTCACCTGTGAGAGGGGTGCGGACTTCGATGGAGGTAGGATCCAGGGTTGCCTTGAGGCTGTGTTTCAGTGGTTCCATCATAACAGCCTCAAGTGCAACTCGGATAAATCCGAGGTCCTCTTTTTTGGGTGCAGTTCGGACCCGGACTGGAAAGTGTGGTGGCCTGAGAACATGTTTCCACCAGCAAGTTCGTCCCAGGTGGCTAAAAACCTTGGGATTAAGATCGACAATGGCCTCACACTACGCTCGCAGGTAATC